>NC_052954.1:13037953-14344203 GCF_013358895.1 Oreochromis aureus | reverse complement strand
CAAACTGAATGAAACAAGTGCATATACCAGATTTCTTGAACAACATAAGCACTGACTACTCCGCTAATGCAACATCATTCCATTACAGTTAGGTGACAAAGAAAATGCACGAGCTATCCAGCCATCCAGCCTACTCTACTCCCCCCGAAAACCAGCCAACCTGTGGACCATTGTTGAAGCACCGGGTGAGTCAGGCGTTGGTATCTTTCATGTGGTGGAGTCACTGCACTGGGGCATGATCTGAACAATGGGTGAATAGGCGTGCCGAGGGATAATAATGAAGAAAGTCAACTTCCCACCGGATTGCCAGGCACTCTTTTTTACAATGCTGTACCTGGTTTAATGCTCCAACAGTTTCTGGATGACGTACACCAGTTAAGGGGATTGACCCGCCTTTACCGCTGGGACAAAACAGCCCCCCGCACCTCTGCTTGAAGCATCAGTTTGCACAATAAAAGTGACTGAAAAGTCATCAGTGTGGAGCTGCACAAAACTATGGGGCTACACAAAGCGTTGTGTGACTTTTCTATTGCATAGAAAAGCATAGCACCCAATTCCATCACCCAGGGACGAGTCTCAAAATGCTGCTCTATGAGTTGGGCAGGGGCAAGAACATATCTGCAAAACACTGTTGCACTGCACCAACATCTGCTCTCTGGGCTGGAGTGAGGTAGCCATCACAGTGGCGTGAGGATGAAATAGGTGAATGGGCACGACAGGCCCTAACCCATCTCAATCCTTAACCAGGTTTACCAGAGAAGCAGATTCAGCCTCCCTCAAGGCTTTTAAGAGGTTGAGGTGATATATCTTTGTTGCTCCAACTCTGTCCCACTGCACCACTTCATAGTCAACATCCTCCACTTGCTGTGTGACCACCAAGGGTCTTTGCCACTTGGCGAGTAATTGAGCTGGATGAAAGGAGCAACGCAAGCACTTTATCTCTCGGTGAAAATTGCTTGAGTCTAGCCCCTACAGGTCCTGCTAACATTCCTGGGCCTGGAGCAAGTTCTGTCATGATAACCTCCCCAATGTGTGCAGTTTTGCTCTCAGGTCCAGAACGTACTGGATTTTATTCTTACCTGGGCTTGGACCTTCCTGCCACTTGTCTTTCATTAGTTCCAACAACCCCCCTACAGCTTTCTGCTGAACCGCAACTCAGAGAGAGGGAAGATCCTGTTGAAGTCTGGGGCACCTCTTGCACTGCAAACATAAAGGGTCCAGCCAGCAATCCCAAATGCTTCATCCTCATGAATGAATTTATGAATCATGGACTTTCAAGTCTTCAGCTCAGCAGCTCCACCCACCCATCAGTCTAGATGCTGGTCCAAACAGATTTAATGCCCAGCAATTCATGCGGTTCTTTTAGTGTGCAAGATATGGATGAGGTTCCCTGGTCATACAGTATCTCTTTCGGAATGCCGACTCGGGAGATGACCTAAAACAGCGCTTGCGCAATACTTGTTGCACAGCGCCATTGCCTCGAGATATCAAGTTGCATAGATCATCAGAATTAATACAAAGCAATATCCCCATGAACTCTGGTTAAATGGCCCAATGAAGTCCATGTCAATGTGTTGAAATGGGACCACCATCAGTGGTAACACAGCAGTGCTCTTGGAATGGCTGGCTGGTTCACCAGCTGACATTCTGGGCAGGATATGCACAACTGGCACACATCCTACTAGATGCACTGCATCACCACTCTCCTACAACTGAAACAGACCACACTCTGTCACAACATGCTTTTTCAAGTCTAGGGCTTCATGCCCTTATTAGGTCATAAATACAACCTCATAAATACTACCAGTAACACATGACATAATACACTGTGTCATTATTTGGTTAGGGATTAACACCCCCCTCCAAACAAACTGCAGAAGCAGAGTGTGAAAAATTAAATGCACCGTTAATGCTTGAATAGGAATTAAGATTGTAAATAATGTTAAAGTTAATGACAGTACAGTTAGAAAAAAAAAACTAAACAAGAATATCTTGTATGGAAGGGAAAAAGGAAAAAAGCCTATTGTCTCTAAAAAGCACTTAGGTTTGGTAAGTTTATTCTGAACAAACCACAACACTTCTTGAACACTGTCCCTGGACAGATGAGAGAAAAATTGAGATGTTGGGGCATAATACACAGCACCTTGTTTGGTGGAAAGCAAACACAGCATGTCAGCATAAACACCTCATACCAACTGTCAAACATAGTGGTGGAACGGTGAAAACAAAACCAGGAGACTGATTCTTCAGAAAGGAAAGAACTGTTACAGATAAGACGGTGGAGAAGAAGAATTGTTTAAACTCGAGGACCTTGGGTCTGCTGCCAAAAACTGAACAACTATTGTTTTGCTGCACTAGACTCGTCTCAACTGGATTTCTTTTCACCATTACATTCCTGACAAGATGCACTTGAAGATTTCACAAACATTTTGACTTAGATATTCCTTTTTTTCCTCAAATATAAGTTCAAACTAATCCCACGAACTTCCTATCAAGCAAAATGCATGCAATAAATAATCTCATTATGCTGTTGAAAACCCAATATCATGGTGGTGATAAGGCCATAATGTGATTCACGTGATTTCTTTGACTCCTTTGCTTTTTTCTCCTAGGCTTAACTTGCCCTGCATTCCCAGAGCTTCCACATACAACCAAATCATCCATACATGGCCCACTCCTTTCCTGAACCTACAAAAACCACATTGTACCTCCAGAATTTGAGGTTTGACTAACAGACAACTTGTTAGTCGAGCCTAACATTGGCATGGCTTTGGGTGAAAATTATTTGTTCAGTTTATTTTCAGAATTGTTTCTGCAAACTCCACACTTGACTACAGAATAACAATTATTTAAAAATTCACAAATTTAGTGATTATCACCTGTAGAGGATTAAAGATCCTTCAAAGTTTGGATTCCTAAAAGTGTTAATTTTAAGTAACAAGATGTGTAAAAGTGACCTTCAAGACTTTATGAATGAAACTGCTGTCAAGAAAGAGCGATTTGTACTGCATCATGGCAAAGACAGATACACTTCTTTTTTTTTTTTAACTCTATTGGGCTGAAGGTTTACGCTGGAAGATTTGTAAGAACTGATGTCTGACATGGCTTTTAATAGATTTAGCTCCACATAATTCAGCAAAGCTGTGCAAAGACACCCATTTCTTTTTTGAGAACTTGAATGGTGCCAAGTTTGACTTCTTTCCCATTTTACTTCACAGCTGGTACAACAGAGAATGCATATTTTTCTCAGTGGAATGTGGTTGACTCATGTAATGCACAAAGACGCCATCAAAGCCTGTTTGGTTGGGATTCAAAGGGATAGACAGACCCCCCGTGGGAAGCGAAGTCATATGGGAGAAAAGTTAGGCAGCGCCTTTGAAGCCTGAGTAAATGAGGCGCTTTTGCTCATCTGGGGAGTGGAAGAGGGAATCGGCAAGAGGATGCCTGTGATGCAGACAGACATACCTGAAGATGGATCATTTTATAGCAAGGACAAGTGCCATGTCACTTTAACAGCTTCTAGATCCAACAACTCCTGTAGACTCTGAGGTGCAGAGGTGAAGTGAATTGTGCAACAGCAGTGGTTTGAGTGAATAGTTTCATGTTCTTTCAAGAAACATTAAATCAAGAACAAGTGAAACAGAAAGCAAAACGGTGCAAGCGGTGAAATATATCTACATTGTCAAATCAGAAAATCTGTACAGCAATCTCTAACATTTCTTTTTAAAAAACCCATTCCAATGTAAAACTGGAAATGGTACCCATTGGTTGTAATGTATTACTATGGCATTCCACATACAATATTTTTCTTTGGGGCTGTCTAGGGCTGTGTGCAAATTGGCACTTTGAACACCAGGGTGCACGGTAGCAAGCTGCATCTCCGCAATAAAAATATGCTGGCCAGACTGCAAGCAGCTTTAGTGTTAATATAATGCAGCCATGTGGGGATTTATCACCCTAATTGACTGACATTTAGACTTTTTTGTCACTCTGTTGAATTAAACCGTCTCTCTTCCTCATCTCATTACATTTTCACACAGACTGAAATTTGTTTGACACCTTGTACAATATGCACTTGGCAACTCTACTGTGATGTCAGTATGAAGAGTTCACACAGGCACTAAGTTACTCACAGTTTTATAAAAGGAGCTGTGTCAGAGCTGCACATGACCTTTTAATATTCGGTTCTAACATTAAAAGTTCATTTTGTGGCAGGAAGTCAAAACTTACACCAAGAAAGGTTCACTCTGATTAGGACTGTGAAATATTCAGACATGTGCAAAACCACAGATACAGTTGACTAATAAATTTAAAAAGAAACAAGCCAGTTATACAAAAATGACACATTTCTGAAGTTGGTGAAAGCAGATGTGGAACACAGCTCACCTGTTAATTAATCCGTGGCATATTGAAGCATGGCTTCTCTAGAAAGTCTTTTGATCTGAGTTCGATTCATAATGAGACCGCTAATCTCGGGTTGCAAAGAAACGTAATATAGAATAATTAGTGACTTCAACAGAAAACATCACTTTACAAATTTACAAAACTTTTTCAAATTCATAACAATATTTAGGCTTATGTCAACTAAATATTCAATGTACAGCAAAAACACTTTGTGTTCCCCACTCTCTTATTTCCGTGGATCTTTTCCAGTGGGACAAATTATCACTTCTTTTTTGTTGAGGGTATAAAACTGCGAGATTTATAAGAACTGTTCAAATCTATTCTATTTATACAGAGCTAAATCACAACAACAGTCGCTTCAAGGCACTTCTGTGTCTTATATGGGTTTTACCACATTTACCTGCATACATTTCAGCAAAGCTGTACCAAGATATGGATCTTCTCTAATGGGGCAAATTAGGACTTTCTCATATTACTCTGCTCGATGAGTTGTCTCTTTCCTTACACCAAATGTCAGCCGTGTGACATTTGGTGTAATTAATTCCAGTTGAGTTTTCTATTTCTGACCAAGCTGTGTCGAACGAAAGCAGGATGGTGCCATTTTATCACCTCTCAGTAGCACCTCCTGTTTGAAAGGCAGAGCAGTAGGTTGGCAAACAACACTAAACTCTTTATGAGGGGCAATCTACAAAAATCAACCAAGGCTATATTTGCATCTAGAAATGAGCTTTCACTTGAGACAATAAAGCCGTTATAAAGATTATTTTCATTGGTGCTCATCAGAAGTAGACACTGCTGGGGCTATAAACCCAGTGTATGCCATAACCAATCCTTTAAGCCGTCACTGGCCAAAATAGCAGTTCGCAAATTCATCATGTAAACACTGGTTTTTAACATGAAGAGACAAGGAATACCCCCCAAAGGATTCATGGATATATAACCACAGAAACAGCACAAAGGTGTTGGCAGTTTAGTTGCACCTGAAATAACTTGACTGACTGAAACAAAAGGCTCAAATAATCAGATTACTAGTTAACAATTGAATGACAATGCCGGAGTTTCATGAAGCAAACCTATTGGTTAAATGAGCTTAAACCATGTTGTGATTACCCCAAACAAGCAAATAAATTAATAAATAAAGGCAGGAATAAAGGACACAGGAGAAAGAGAGATGGAGGGCACCGGAAGAACATCAAGCTATCTAGAGCGGCTGAGCTGTAATTTACTTGAGAGACGACAGGCAAGATACAAGCAGAAGTCCCAGACTGATAGCTTCTGGTTATGAGGGGAGTGGAACATCAGTTATCTGGTGGCTAAGTGACAGAGCGTGTTGATTGTACACAACACAGCCACAACTCTTCAAAGAGGAACGCCAGGTCTTAAATCAAAGAAAATCCCTGTCGTTTTTCTTTTGCCCTCCTTGGCAATCTATTTCTCCTTAATATTTCTTCACACGCATACACTCCACCCCTGTATGTTGGCTTGTTTCACACTTTACAAATGATGAGACCAAAACTTTGGCCAGCTCTACTGCACGATGCATTTTTAAACTCCACATGAAATATGTACGATAAGACTCTGTCTACAACTCACGCCAGACTCAAGCTGCAGAATAATGACAGCGTCATAAGCCGCATGAGCAAATAGGTAATGTGCACTTATTGCAATTTAGCGTACGCTGTTTTCACATGACTACATTAACTTTCAGTCCTCCAGAAACAAGACTTTGAAAGACTTTTTTGAATAAGCACTCACGAGTAAGCTACGATATCAAACAAAAGCCAGTGTTAACCCAACAGCTACATAGCAGCAGGCAGCAGCTCCCACAGCTGAAGGCTTGAATTGGGTTGTCAGTACAGACTTGAAGGAGTAGCAGAGGGCCTCAAGCAGCAATTATCAGACTGGCAGCTGCTGATAACTGCCACCAGACAAAACAGGACCATGAAATATTACCCCTCTACCCTCAGCTTTTTTTCCCCCCACCATTTTCACATCGTCCACTGCACAAAACCTTTGCTTCCACTCCTGGAGCAGACCGAGTAAATGTGCTCTCCCAGGCTTCCCTTTGATGTGACATCACCCTGCTTAAGCTCTGTCTTAATCCAAAATGTTGACAACAAAGTCCAGACATTTGAAGAACAAACGTTACCTTTTACAGTTGGTTTTAAAACCACATCCGGCAAAGATTTAGACAGCTCTATGTAATTTAAAATGCCACAACAGTAGCAAAAAGGTGAGCTGTCCCAGTACCATGCAGTGACACTTAATCATAAGCTCAACATGAAAAGACGGAACTTTTTTACATTGAAAAAATTAAAAGCAGTAAGAAAAATCTACACAACTTAGAGACAGAAAGTCAGCTTTTGTTTTGTAATACAGTCCTCATATTTTATAAAAGCAAAATAATGTAGATGGCACTGTAAATACTTTGGTGCTTTAGTTTAGAGAGTAGTTTAGATATATGTGGTCAGATGAGATTATTATACACAAGTAAGTTAGATTTTAATGGTCTGGTGCTCTTGGTGCTTGCAGATTACTGTCATTATATTATGCTGCTATTCATACTGTCATTATATTAATGCTGCTATCCTGTATATATCATACTTACTATTGTTTGAGTACTTACGATTGTTTTATTGTACCTTTTATATTTTACATTTATATTTATTATTGCATTTTGCACCAAGGGAGTGGCACTCCAATTTCGTTGTACCCTGTACAATGACAATAAAGGCTATTCTATTCTATTCTATTGAGCACAATACTGCATGGGTAGAGTTGATCCACAATGCTGCAAAGCTGCCTAACCAATTCATTGCAAAAGCTAATACCTATAAAAATTAGTCATTTTTTAAATATTTTTTAAATCAATATGAGTCAATTTTGAAAAATGAACTTTGCCAATATCTTCAAATCAGAGATGCTCACCTACTTCAAACTGCTCAGAACAATGTTCAGAACAAAAAAGAGAGCTCTTGGTGGTTAAAGTATTTGAGAGTTTTTTAGCTGTTCCTCAAACATTTGTGAAAGAATGTGACACTCTAACGAGATGAACAATTTCCATTGTGGTACCATGATAGGATGCCACCTATGCAGCAAGTCAAGTCATGAAATTTCCTCGCTACTAAATATTCCACAGTCAGCTGTTCATGGCATAATAGCAACGTGGAAGTGACTTGGATGGACTCAGCTACAAAGTGTTAGGCTAGTGTTAATTCCAGTGACGGGAACTCTTAATGCTTCAGCATACCAAGACTTTTCATGCTCCCAACTTTGTAGGACCAGTTTGGGGATGGTCCCTTCCCATTCCAACCTGACTGCACATCAGTGCACAAAGCAAGGTCCATAAAGACAACGGTGAGCAAGTTTGGTGGCCTGCACAGACTCCTGACCTCAACCCAGAAGAATACCTTTGGGATGAACTAGAGTGGAGACTACAAGCCAGGTCTTCTTGTTCAACATCGGTGTCTGACCTCACAAATGCACTTCTGGAAAAATGGTAAACAAACATAAACCTTGTGCACAGCCTTCCTAGAATAGTCGAAGCTGTTGTAGCTGCAAAAGATGGGCTGACATATTAAACCCTGTGGATTAAAATGAGATGTCCCTCAAGTTCATGTGTGTGTGAAGGCGGATGAGCAAATACCTTTGGCAAGAGAAGTAAACTGTTTGCTATGAAACAGATTCTGCTTTTTTCCCCCTATTCAAACGACTGTTGCACCCAAAATGTCTTCCTATATTCAACTCTTTAATCCATTAATTCTAATAACTTAAAAAGTTTCAATTTAAAAGAAGACTTGGATCATAACTAGCTATACTAGTCAGCATATAATGTGTCTTCACTGAACTTTGACTCTCACTGCATTAAAGGGGCTCCTTGAGAGTGTTGCCCGTTGGCGCCAGAACAAAGGATAACTTTGCTGTCTATAAATGTGATGTGCATTCATACGAAGTCTATGTTAGCGATGGTGCTGACAAAGGAATGCAGCTTTGATAGATAAAAGATAAGGAGACATAAAACTTGAAAGGTATTCAAGTTAAAGGAACACATCAGCTGTTGATAGGCGTGGCTTGCATATACTGCATACCTAATTAGTAGTCAAAGTCACTATCAGAGAAAAAGAGCAGATCTTCCATCCAAACCAAATTCAGCAAAGTTGCTCTGACTCCAACAGTCATTATCCCTGGATTTGAAGTTAATTGAACAAAACTTCCCCTTATCTTTAATTTAAAATGAATTGGGTTAGAAGAACTAAAGGCACCGATAAGCTCTGAAGGTGACCTTTCCTCGTCCCATCACCAAAACGATCCTTTCTTTCTTTCTGCTCACTGTATGACTTTGGAACAGTGATAGGAACAAAAATTCTGAGCAACAAGCTGTTCTCCAGTAGATATTCAAGACATCATCTACGCAGTCACATTCCTGGACTTGATGAGAGAGGTGCTGCTTCTGGTGCATGTAAATATAAATAATAATACAAAAACTCTGCGCATGTAAATTTTGGTATTTTGTTTTTAAAAACCTCCTGAAGTTGGTTGGTTTCTAGATGATAGAATTACCCAGAATGCACTCAGCAGACCTAGGATTTCAGACCTAGAATATGGCAAGCCACACTCATGATTTCTGCTGATGCTGCTACTTTTAATCACATTTCCACATCTCCTGGCCTCTGCATCTACATGAGACAATGTAATCACTTTCCTCTTTGGTTTACAAAATGACCTATGACATTCCCAGAAACCTCACACCCTCATCTACCTTTAATCACCTGGACTTTCCAACCACTTTCTTCTCTGGTTCCAGTTTTTCTAATAACTTGATTAATATATTTCTGAGTATATGTCTCTGCATTCCAGACACTATATATACCCACTTCTGTCTGAAAGCTTGTAGCTTCCTGCTTCCTATGAGTATTTCCTAGTATCCAGGTGCATGATCTTTCAGCTAAACTCCACACCCCTTTTTCTTTCTGTTTTTTAAAAAGAAAAAAATACTGCAAATATAGTTCAAACAAACTGGAATACCAATCATAATTACTTTTGTCTCTGTGTGTCTGTCTGAGGGGGGCACGAGAACTCAATTTTGAGATGTTACTACCACTCAGAGAAACAGAGTTGCACATGTAGCCTAAATTCCTTTGGACTAACAGACCTTGATGTAGTTCAAATAACTTTGAGTGTGAAAACAATAAAAATAATCACAAAGGGCAATGGCTGTTTTGAAAAAATTATTTAAGATGGAATTATTAAAATTGTATCCAGGGAACAACATCAGATCATCAGCTTGGAGAGGGACAGAGTACATGGAGGCACTTAAATAGTAATTACTGTCAGCAGTGCTCCTCTGGTGATGCTGCTGAAGATTTGTAAGGCCTTTTCTGATGAGGTCAGGTCCTTATTATAATTAGTTGTTTCACTTAAGTATACACAGCTGCAGTGCAACAACAGGAATAGTAATTAATATGCTAAAGATTATTAAGGGTGCGCTTCAAAATCAGCAGGACCAGAATCCTTGAATAAATCAGACAAATAGTGAGCATACAATTAATGTGTTTTTGCTCATTAAAGAATCAAAACGGCTCTATTATCTAATTTTACTGACATCTTAAACATGAGAAATGGCAAACATTCAGGGTAGCTGTGTTGTAACTTATTTAAAAGCATTTAGGTCCAGGCTGTGTTGTAAATTGCAATTCCAGTCATCCAAACTATAATTTGCAGGAAACTAATTTCCAATCATGGATCCCAAAACATCTACTTTAAATGGTCCATAAATGCCTCTTCACATCTTACACTCGATTATTTGTTTTGCTGCTTAGTCAACAAACAAACAAACAAAAGAAGTGTGGCCATCAAACACCTATGATGGTTGATAATATAGAGAAAGATGTTTTATTTTTAAAATTTTCACATTTTTGAAGTCAAGGGTAGATGCCATTTGGATTAACATAGCAGTTAATTGTGGTGTCTTATGTTATAATTCTTTATAATGTTATTTCGTGGGAAAACAAACCTGGTTATAGTAATTTAATGTTGGTTCATGTCGCACAGTTATGTTTGCTTTTTAGGCAGCATTAAGTTGAATCATAATTCAAGCACACAGACCGTGTGATGATGAAAATTACATCACTTGCACACTTAGACGAGGGCAAGACCTAACGAACTCATGGATGTGGTTTTTTTATACAAAGGGTTCTGTTTGCCATGTAGCACGGTACAGAAAGAAAAAGCATTTGTAAATAAAAACAGCTGATGAACCCACCTTTACAAATACTCGTTCCGGGTGAATTTAATTCAGCATCAAGGCCCATCCTTGACACTTCTGACTAATTTATGAAATGTAACTGCCTGCAGTGGCACAACACAAATATAACGTGAAGTAACATCAGATTTTGCAGTCTTCAGTCCTCATTAAACTGAAACCCCTCATTCAGTTTGTGATTCTATTCATCATTATACAATATATTTCCTCAGTGGATGATTATAACAATTTCTGTAATATGTTGGAGCTTTACTTCTGAAAACTTAGATGTGAACATCACAGTGAGCACTGAGCACAATGATGTATTGATCCCGTGGGCTAACAATGCAAGTTGGAGTCCAAGCACGCGTGGTGCTGAATGGGAAACCTCTTTGAAATGTACATTACTTACACTGACATGATAAACTGTGTCACTGCTTGTGGGGGCTTACTTGTGAATATATTCATCTGTAATTTAAGTTTTGCGGCTTATTTTAACGCATATAGATATATATTTCCAAATAATGTTGAACGTGATTCCCTGATTTTTAAAAATTCTGATCAAACGTTCACTACTTTTACTGACTAATTAAGAGGCTCATGGTGATAAGGCACATATATCAGGTATTGCTAATCTAAGAAGAGTTAAATGGTAAAAGAACAAAACAAAACGTGTTTATTATTCAGTTACAACATATGTTCTGCTGTTAACTTGGGTAACTTCTGAATAGTGCTATTGAAAACTTATCAATCAGAAGCTAAACTTTGGATTTAATGTAAAACTCTCTTCATTACATAAGGCCAAAACATTGTAACAACAGTAAAGGCTTTAACATAACCTGACATAATCAGATCTAATTTATAATGTCGACTTTCACACGTTACCCTCACATACAACAATGAATTCATGGACTCCTGGTGTTTGGAGCAGAACATGCAAATATTAAATATTTATGCACCGCGTCATGCCCTGTGGCTTGTGAACTGGTTGCTAATGTATTCTCCATAGAAATCCTGTAAGTGTCAAATGAAGTTTACTGTGATTTGACTGTTTTTGAGAAAACACTTCCCTTACAACAATGCCTTGGTTCCCTATGTTGCAAACGGTTATACGATATTATAAACTTTCAAAAATTATAAACCAATTAAGTCTGAACATGTTTACAGAGCTCCAATTTATTCACACATAACAAATTAGCACTGATTTTGGAAACGTGTTAAGAAGAGTTTTAAATAGCAAAGGAATAAAGTAAACATAACAGCAGAACTGGAAAAATGGAAGTCATAAATGTGTAATGGTGTATTAGATAGATGTTAAATGCCCAAAATGTAGCTAAATGGGAAACTATAGAGAGCTGACCATTGTTTGATTGTGGCTAGGAAAAATAGGTGAAAAAGTAAAACTACTAAAACCCAGTGTGATGGCTGCAGTTACAGCCACACAGTGGTAACATCTACCAAACATCAGTGTTACAATAGAAGCTTACACATAACACTACACTTACATTTTTCTTTCTTTAAATATAGGATTTAATTTACAGGGTAATAAAGGTTTTGGTCTAGAATTTATTTATTTATACAGTCACATAATACTCTATTCTACAACAAGTGTGCACATTTTAGTTTAGACTGTTATGTATGTATGATTTAATCTGTCTTTGTTTTCTGAGTTACCTCAGCTGCAGCTGCTCCCAGTCCCTTTGTTGATGAGCTAAGAGGTGAGACCTGCAAATTGGGTCATACCACAACTCTGGATCGGGGGGGGATGGAATTTGTTATGTTAGTTCCAGTTAGGTTTTTGTGTGTTCTACCCCTTTTGTGTTTTTTGTTGGCTGATCAGCCACTATTTAAATGTCCCCTTTGTGAGTTTAGGTAGGTCAGTTTATCTGAGTTAGTAGTAGTGTTTGTTGTCAGCTTTTAAGTACAGTTACTATTTCTTTGACCTCTCCTCTTTTATGGCCCCAAGATTGAGTTTTTGCCTGTATAATTAAACCAAGTTTGTTTTTGGGTTAAATAACAAAACTTTTTTTTTTCTTTGGACTTTAACCTGTGCCCGACTTTCCTTCCGCTCGGTCCATCACACCCAGTGAATCAAGTTTAAGAAAGATGCAGTGATTTGAAAAACACCTCTATAAAAGCTGAGGTTTTGGCAGTTTGCTGATCTGGAGCATTCAGGTATGTGTTAACACAATGCTGCAATCTTCACAGGAGTGGACGCCCCAACAAATTCATCATAATGTTAGATCACAATAGTCAAAGAAACTATGAAAAACCTAAGGGCTATACCTCCAACTCTACAAACTAAAGTTACAGTGCTGTATCTTAAAGTTTATCATAATACAATTAGAAAAAGACAGATCAAGTATGGCTTGTTTGGAGGGGTTGCAGGAAGAAACCAGCTTTTCTTTAAAAAGAACACAACATATCACCACAAACACTGTCAGGCACAATGACGGAGGTACCTTGTAGCCATTGATTAGACCAAGTAAAATATCCTAGAGTCAAATAAGCCACCATGTCTGTTCAATGATGGTAATTCATAGTGGACATAGATGTCCTCCTTTAATCCTCTTTCTAACCACCTGTCATCTCAGTCAGGAATGTGAATATTGGCATCTTTTGTCCTTCAGGTGCAGGTGTACAGCTGAGTCTTGCCCTATTGAGGTGACTCTTCTGTGTGTTTGTGGAGTTGCTGTTTAGTTTGTTCTGTGTAGAGGTCTCAGCCCTCCTCACTGCACTGCATAGGCCATGCTGTTTAGCTTTGTCTTAGGAGTTTTCTCCTTGGGATCAACCAGTTTTCAACCAGGGTGTTGATGGGTCTGAAGTGTCACTCTTGGAGAAAATCCAAGAGTTCCTCTGACAAACCTGCTACATAAAAGATGATCATGTTGTTCTGCCTATCATTTTGTTCGCCAGGGACTCACTATCATTTGATTTTTTTTTTTAGGACAGACAAACCTCTGCAAATGTAAAACAAGTCAAGCTGCCTGTTTTTTCATGTTCTTAAGAATAATATTAAGAAGAAAGATAATTCCTTTAGTAAAGCAGATTAAATATTACAGGACTGGTTTCTTTTCTAAAAATGTTCATAATAACTTTGCTCTGGATGATAAATTATTTTCATTATTAGATGAGTGAATAAACAGCACTTAAGTATTATCTAAATATCAGGGAATTAATCAATGACTTGATTTCATTTCTTGTGCTCATCAGTCATTGATTTGTGTTTCAATGAGCATCAAGCCAGGTGAAATCAATTTATGAATGTCATAATGATTGGTAATACCACTGAGGCATGATGACTCATGAGTGAAAGGCAGCTAATCCTCATTTTCTTTTGCTGGAAGCTTAATGGAGCTCTTCTCTAATTCTATTTTCATTATTACTGGCTCATTTTTCCACATGTCTCATTCTCTAAATTTTATTTCGTTTTCCTACACATTGACTTTCATTTTTCCTCTTCACCTTGATTCGGAGTCAAGTCACCTTCATTTGAATTCTTTTCTCATTTTTTGACATCCAGTGGACGATTAGATTATATTGTATCAGCACTATGTGTATTAACGCTTTTTGATGCCAACATTTTTAAATTTCTGCAATCTGTTCTAATTTCTCTAAAGGCTTCAAAGAACTAAGCATTTAAAATATCATTTATTTTCAAAAGCAAAGTTTTCACATTTCTGAACCTATAGAAAAACTCCAAGAAGTTAACTGATGACAAAAACCACCATAAAAATCAATAACTGTCTCCATGTTATAATCAACAAGAAGGAAAATGCCTCCAAAGTCACTCGTGTTTATGAGTTAGTTTTGAGAGCCTCTGATCGTGTTTTAGTGTAGTTATTCTCTTGTTTATGGAGAAGTTTTCCTCGGGCACTTTGCTTTCATTCTCATGTGGCATCATTAGCTGAGTAGATATCCCTTGTGTAAACCAGAGAGTGGAAGACTGAATTTAAGTGAGAAAGAGAAAGACCTTACTGTCACTGTCCCATAGCTGCTTATGACAGAGAGTGGGGGGGATCTTTACGGCTGAGGACAGTACAGTACAGTAAAGTCTTCAGTGATATCTGTTACACTCTGAGAAAAGGCTAAGAAATGATGCGAGTAACAGCATAATTTCAAGGTAACAAAAAAGGCAGACTATGAAACAAAACAAGGTTTTATTAAAAACTTTAACTTCAATAGGTCACTATGCATAACAGCCTGAAATAAGGAAAAACATCAGCAAACATTCAGCTCATTGAAAAGGAAATATTTAAAAATGGTCCAAAGGAAAAAAAGATGCTCCTCTCCTAGAAGGAAATGACAGCTACTCACTAATAGTGCAACACACCACTGAAGCTGGAACACTAGCACACACTTCCCAATGAGGAGACATTTTTGACACAGCCAGAGCTGGCCCACTGGGAGACTAGGCGGCTCCACTCCCCAGCTTTTATACTGCAGTGTTGATTGCTGAGTGGAGCCAGCTGTGCACAGGAGAAAGGGGCTGCACCTGAGTCAGTGAGGGGAGGATGACACACCCACAGAAAACACAATAGGCCTGCTAGGCTGGTGACATTATTGGATGAATTATAGTCAGCGAGACTAATACAGGGGGAGCATGGCGGTGTGGTGGTTCGTGCTGTGAGGTGATGGTGAGAAGTTCCTGGGTTTGAATCCACTGGGTTGCTGAAGCCTTTCTGTGTGGAGTCTGCAGACTCTCCCGGTATCTGCATGAGTACTCCAGCTTCCTCCCACAGTCCAAAGACATGCATACTAGGCTAAGGTTAGGCTCCAGCCCAACCACCTTGAACTGGTTTAGCAGAAAAAAATGGCTGGAAATTAAAATTGTTGTGACATTTTAGGATGGCTGTATCTCTGGCATGCAGTGGAAGTGAAAGAAAGAGGCAAAGAACCCAGCTGTGAGCAGCATTTCCTTTCAAAGTTTTCAGATAGGAGTCCACATTTACAAAATGAAATTTGTCACCTTTTATTATTGTTATTTTGTCCTCGCTGCTTTGGTCTAAGTAGTGAGCTTAATGAATGCAACCTTATTAAGCACACACATACAGTTAAGCCCATAATTATTCATACCCCTGGCAAATTTTGACTTAAAGTTACTTTTATTCAACTAGCAAGTTATTTTTTGACTGGAAATGACACAGGCGTCTCACAAAAGATAATAAGATGATGTACAAGACGCATCATTGTGGAAAAAAATATTTCTCAGCTTTTATTTACATTTGAGCAAAAAGTGTCATGTCCAGAATTATTCATACCCTTTACAAACTGTCACAGTCTCTGGGAAAATCCAAAGTTCCATACCATTCCAAATAGTCAAAGCTGTTCTAAAGCATCCTAATTACCCTGATTAATTGGAAATAGCTGTTTTGATCAACTCAACAGGTGAAAAACAGCAGCTCTCTGCAGGTGGTTTGTGGACATTCATGGCTAAGACAAAGGAACTCAGTGAGGACCTGCGGCTGCGCATTGTGGCTGCTCACAAGTGAGGAATGGGCTACAAGGCCATATCCAAATGTTTTCAAGTTCCAGTGGCTACAGTGCAAAGTATTATTAAAAATACAAGATGTTCCGCACTGTGGAAAATCTCAGAGGACGTTGTCGGAGGCCAAAAGTGAAACCTGTGCTGGCCAGGAGAATAGTGAGAGAGGTGAAAAAGAATCCAGGATCACCACCAAGGCCATTCTGGTGAATCTGGGCTCTGCTGGTGGCAATGTCTCAAGGCAGACAGTCCAACGGACACTGTTGGGTTCCACGGATGCAGACCAAGGAAAACGCCACTTCTCCAGGCACTTCTAAGGCATGCAAAAGCTCATTTGGCCTTTGCAAATGCTCATCTGGACAAAGAAGAAGGTTTCTGGTCTTCAGTGTTATGGTCAGATGAAACAAAAATTGAATTATTTGGTCACAATGATGTTGCCTTCATTTGGCATAAAATGGAGAAGCCTTCAACCCAAAGAACACCATCCCCACTGTCAAACATGGTGGTGGGAACCTAATGCTTTGGGGTGTTTTTTAGCCAATGGACCAGGAAACCTAATCACAGTAAACAGCACCATGAAAAAGAGCAATACATGAAGATTCTCAACAACAACATCAGGCAGTCTGCAGAAAAACTTGGCCTTGGGAACCAGTGGACATTTTAGCACAACAATGACCCAAAACATACAGCAAACGTGGTGAAGAAATGGTTAGCAGACAACAACATTAACGTTTTGCAGTGGCCTAACCAGAGTCCTGACTTGAATCCAATTGAGAATCTGTGGAGGGAGCTAAAGATGAGGGTGATGGCAAGAAGACCCTCCAACCTGAAAGATTTGGAGCTCATTGCTAAAGATGAATGGGCAAAATGCCTGTGGAGACATGCAGAAAGCTGGTCTGCAATTATAGGAAGCGTTTGATTGCTGTAATAGCCAATAAAGGCTTTTTTCTATTGATTATTGAGAAGGGTATGAATAATTCTGGACATGATACTTTTTGCTAAAATATAAATAAAACCTGAGAAATATTTTTTTTCACAATGATGCCTCTTGTACATCGTCTTATTATCTTTGGGGAGACACCTGTGTCATTTCTGCTCAAAAAAGAACTTGCTTGTTGAACAAAAGTAACTTTAAGTCAAAATTCGGCAGGGGTATGAATAATTATGGGCTTAACTGTATGTACAATGGTGTTCAAATGTGTGAGAGCACGTGAGAAAATGTCAATCTAGCAACTAAAGATGCCAACTTAATATATATTGTTTTTTAAAAATTTTAAAATTTTCTAATACCTTACACATTTTTACATCATCTTTTTACATGTTCTGCCTGAAATGCTGCATTTGCTACATTTAGATCTGAAATAATTGATTATTCAGCTGTAGAGGAGCAACATAGGAAGCAGTGGGTAAGTTTGGGCCATTAGCTACTGGATCCAAGCACACATCACAACTGGAAATATCCCCTCTATACCAAATATTTTGACCAGTGTATATGAAAACTTTTTGCTTTCATTGTGCATGTTTGTTTGTTTTCCTCCCCTCTTCTTATGAGGCCAGCTGCCCAGTGGAATTAGAACCAATGCAAAGCAAACATGGCCTTGGTTCAGTTACCTGCTCTGCTTACTGTCTAGTCACAGATGACGCTGAAATATGTTGGTCAGAATAATAAGTTTTAACTCCTGTGGTTGCTTAAAATGTGAAAATAAAAGAAAAGACATGCTGTTGTGTCACAGTTGATCTGATTTCCATTGCTCTTAAAACAGCAGGACTCAGTTTGATGTTTTTATTGCTGTTTTCAGCATTTAGCTTCTCTGCAGAACAAATGAATGCATTTAAAAAATATTTGTTTTTACTTTTCAAACCATGTAAAAATCTGGCATTTGTTCTTGTGTGCGAACTGTCAGCTATTGGGGAACACCTTTAGCTATGTTTGCTGTAGCATCTTTCCAAGTGGAAGTGCTTTTTGGGACTCTCATTTGGATTTTTTTTTTTTTTTTTTTTTTTAAATAAATATATACACTCTAGAAAACTCAAGGCAGGTTTCTTTCCTTGAGATGATCTGCTAGGCCTTTCCTGCAGTCACCTTGCAGCTTATTTGTGTCTTTCTGGATTCAGTTTTGTATTTAATAACTGAAATTGTGCTCTGTTCAGTTGAGATCAGGTGGAAAAAAAAAACGTATTTTTTCCAGAAAGCTTTGGGTCATTTTTTATTTGCAATATGAAGTGCTGTCCAACCACTTTTGCAACTTTTGGCTGAATCTGAGTACAGCCCGTTTCAGTTCATCCTGCAGCGTCGAACAGCAGCCACATCATCAATAAATGCTAGGAGCCAGTCTCTGCTTTGGATCATAAGCTGCATCTCTCTTTCTCGATGCTTTTTATTTCCAGATTATTTGCTTTTCTCTAGCGGTAGCTCGCCTCTCTAAATGTTATTTCTTAGGTCCTTGGGCTCATGGTTAATGTTGTTTTCTCCTTGGTTCCAGTCAGTCTCAGGTCTCGCTAGGTATTCATCACCTGTGTGTCTGACTCAGCAAGTTGCTCGGCCATTTTGCTTTTCACCCTGCCATTCATGTCTGGACTTGGCCTCTTTCTCTCCACCCACCTGCTTGCTCTCCTAGACTGCATCCCTCTCTGGACTTAAAGGCAACCTCTGGATTCATTCTGCTCCAACACCTTTTATTCCTGGAAATCTCACCTGGCTACCCCTCTCTGGGAATCCCTCGTCTCCATGCACAAGTGTCTCAGCTCATTCCTTCCGTCTTCAAACGGTATAATCATAACTGCCTCCTCTGGAGCTGTGATGATGATAATAGTACTTTTCACTTTCCTAGTGATGCCTCTCTTTGAGACTTCAGTCTTCCCCTTGTTTACTAGTTGCTCCATGATCCCCTGTTTCGATTACGTTTTTGTGTTTAAGCTGTTTTGAATCTGCATTTGGTCCAAGTTTGTATTTGTGGCCCATTGGGGCCCATAGATAATTTATTTTTTTTATTTTTTGGCCTCCCTCCCAAACATCAAACATCTGCTGTCCAGGCAAAAATATTTGGAGGTGTCAGTGGGCAAAAATTCTCATTTTCAATTCAGGACCAAAATAGGCTTATGGATTATATTCTTTTAATCTACCTCCAGCTGTACCACTTCTTATCTCAAGCAAGAGGATATTTGGAGCAAAAAATGCATAGAAAACAATATATACACATACAAAACTTATATTTGGTATATGACAGGTTTTGAATGTGTTTGTTTGTGTGTGTTTAAATGTGTATGATTGTACAGCACAATACTGAATGATGCAGTTTCACAGTGTAACAGCAAATTATCTAAGCTGTGGATTGTCCCATAAGACTGTCAAAGTGAAATAACAAGTAAAACACGGGCGCACACATACAATATCCCTGCTGCTTGTGAAAAATCACAGTCGATGAGTCAACTTGTTACGGTATTTTTATTCTCAGTCAGAATTCAGCTTACCTGCTGTAGCTGGTTTTATGCTGGTAAGACGCGCTGTGGTCTTTCTCTCTCATGTTTAATGTAACAATAGAACATTAATGATGTATTGTGGCTGCTATTTCTTTTTCTTTTTTTAGGCTATTATTAAATCCTGAGATTTTACCTCAGTTGTCGTGTTTTGTGTTTTTTTTTTTTTTTTTTTTGTTAAACCAGCTCCAGATAATGAGTGTATTAACTTTTCCCTTAGATGTGCATTATGTGTTAAATTGTTATTTATAATATTCCTGTGTGCTTTTATGGGAGAGCTGCATTGAAGGAACAGTCAAAAAACACAGAAATGAGCTCTATAGCTAATCAGAGGGGTATACTATGAAGGGAGTTCAACAAAGTCAGGCTTTCAACACAAAGATAACGGATACATAACAATGGTTATATCAACTTTTTCTGCAAAGCCGGGCTTTTTGCTTTATGCTCTGCACATTCACATTAAAAAAAAAAAACAACAAAAAAAAAACTTTTGTACAAAAAACAAAAAAAAAAATGCCTACTCCAATCAGATATTATCAAATAATGATCATCAAATTGTGATTAAAAACATAAAAACACAAAAGTGAAACACTGTTCCAAATACGAAAAGAGGTTATTGCTGCAGAACATCTCCAATCTTGGGCTTTATTTCTCCTATGAATAAATGTTTATTTAAAGTAGAAGGTGAAACATTTAAAGAAGATTATTAAGTGAGGGCACAGGTGCTGTAACCAAAGTTCTTGACCTCAAATTAGCTAATTAGCTAATTAGTATACAATGTTGTTTGTTTTTTGTTTTGTTACAACCAAATATATACTTTAATACTCAGGAATGATGAGTTCAGCACTAATTAATTATTTTGATCACTTTTCATCATTTGTGATTATGGCTTTTTAAAAAATTCATTTATTTTTACATATGTGAGTGATTAGCTTGATTAAGACAGAACATTAACATGAGCATCTTTAATTTATACATGGCATTAATGTCTTTTAACTTATGGAAGGTGTTTATTAAAGTATATTATAAAACTCAAAACATGCACAGCTACAGCAGTTGTTAGTATATTTTCAAAATTTAATTGAATAATATTGTACCTTTATTTAGACTTAGAATAAAAAAGACACTGATATGATAACTGGTTTTTATAACGCAAACATTTCAAGTAAAAACTAAAGGAGAGGTCAAACAGCTATTTAGCTAGTTAAAAATGGAATAACATGTCATCTTCCTGTATCGATTTTACATCAATATATCAATCAATGGCAGTGCTATTAAAACATGTGTAACTAATCTTTGTTAGCTGACATTTCTTGCCAGAGATATGGTTACTGGTATTGACCTTTATAATCTTGTGTAAGTGAAGCAACATCTAAAAGACCTTCTAAGGTCAGCATGAACAGTGTGTTTGATGATTTCACATCTCCAAAATTGGATTTATAAAGGAATAATTTCTTCATAAGACAAAGGTCTTAGCTAAGGCCAGTGTCTTAATACAGAGATGTGGGATTCTCATACAAATGTGCAATTTATGGACCTCCGCAATATTACTGTGCAAGACTCATAATTGTAGAAGTGCTGTGATTTTTTTTTTCTTTCTTTCTTTTTTTTTTTTTAAAGAAAACAAATTGCATTTACCTGCATTTAAAACAAATATCCAATGCAAAACTCATGAAATCCCATCTGCAATAATGAAATTTGGTTTGAGCTTTGCCAGTTTCACAAAAGATAAATGTTCTCTCGATATTGCTTGATATAGTAATTTGGCTGTTCAAATATTTGCGACTTCTTTCTCATATATTTTCAATTCATAATTAATAATGTTTCAAAGGGGACAAAAGGCCAGCACAAAGACTTTCTTGCTATAGAGCTATGCTCCTCTTGTTGCTTGGTCTTTCTCAGTTTTGTTTACTTCTCTTCAGTCCATCTTAAATAAGCTCGAGCCTTGGGATGACAGCCACGTTTCTGTTTCTTATTAATTATACTAGTATATTTGTGTTTGCATGGTGTAGATTTGCATTTGTGAATGCAGTGATGAATTATGTTCGCTGACAATGGCCTGTTGAAGTGCTCCTGGGCCTATGCAGTGAATCACGTCTGTTTTTAATGCAGTTCTGCTTCATGAGGGCCTGAAGATCACAGCCATTCAGTACTGGTTGGATCCTTGTATAAGAACATTTTTCCAGATTCATTGAATCTTTCAATATTATTATGTATCTTTTGCTTTTGTTACCTATTTTATTCAAATATGTTGCTTCATTTTGTCATTATATTTCTGTCTTTCAAATAAAATGTAGATTTAATGAATTGTAAAATTTTAAATTTTGTCTGTGCCCATTTTTTGTAAATGCAGTTGTATAACTCACATTATAGTTTCCCTGCCAGAGTATTGTTCTGAACTTACCAGTGATTCATGAAAACTCAGTCTGAAGCAGATTGGCAACAGGAGGTGAAGACCACACCGGTCGCCATTCCTACCAGACAAGACCAGGAAACTGAGCCTATGGGTTTCACAAGTTCACCAAAACTGGACAACAGGAAACATCTTGAGTCTTGATTTGTGACATTCAGCTGGGAGGGTCAGAATTTGGTATAAAGACCATGAAACCACGAATCCAACCCTTCTATCAACAGTGGTGATGTAATTGTGTAAGGGATACTATCACGTCAGTATCGCCCAAAATCTCTGAACGTACCCAGCGCCTTGTTGAGTCGATGTGCAGGTAAAAGAGGCCAAACCCAACACTAACAAGCTGTACCTAATAAAGTGGCCAGTGATAATATAAACTGTATATTATTCCTTTTGCTCTCTCATTTTGATGTTAATGCTTTTTAAATAAAAAGAACTGTAGACAGTTACATGTGCATTTTTACTTGCATATGGAGCAGTTAGCTCTCTTACCATAATTTTCCTTTTAAATGAGAAACGTCTTGTATTTGCTCAACATCCTGTAATCCTGATTTCAATGTTAAGGCCAGAATATGAATAAAACCTGAGAAGTGAAATAGAGCTGCCATTTATGAGTTTATTTCAAAAGCTGTCTCTCCACACAGCTCGGAAAGCCCCAATGCCTACAAACATAGCCAACACATAAATCATGTTTCTGATGCATTAACTGTCAGTCACTGAACAAACTCTTTGGTGCTTATTGTCAAAAAAGGCTTTGCCTACATGGACTGTCTTAACACATTTCATGGTTCAGATATGAATAATAATTGCTGTGGCCAAATCAGCACTCCTGAACAAATGAAGAATGAATGAATGAATGAATGAAGCAGCTCTATTATTAAAGGGCTGTTAAATTTAAATCATTGAATCCGGAGCCACCACTAATACTGGACTACACCTTAGTGTCTGTTATGTAAATTGCCACTTTTATCATGTTTAATCTGTTGATGATCAGCTGCCACTGTAATATTATTCCGTGTTAATTAGTTAATTCTCTGAAGATTTAAATGTGCAATGTCCTTGAATGTGTTTTGTCTGCCTTTTGTCAGTGGTTTTAGTTGTGAAGAAGCTTCTCTGCCACTAATATAGAAAAAGAAGAATACAGCAAACAACAACAACCAAACAAAAAAGTGTTGGCTTTTCTTTTTTCTTGTCTTTTTTCTTATAATTATGAAAACACACAGCCAAACATTTTTTGTCTTTTGTCAGTGGCCCTAATCCTCTTCTCTGCTCATATCATTTAGGCCTTTGTGGAGTCATTACAATATTTACAGAAACATGTGACTTGATTTCCCATAAACTGTACCGTATGTACCATTTAATGAAGAATCCACCTGTGATGATACGATAGTCATTATGAGACTCGGCTAAACTCAGAAGCATCATTCATATGACTGGAAAGAGCAGAGAACAAATTAAACATTTTTGCTTATAAAAATGCTTAAATATCATTTAATCGTTTATTTGATCAGCTTGTAATACTAACAAAGCACATGCAGTCTAACTTTTCCTCCAATAATACCATAATCCAGTCATCTCTTGGCCTTTACTAAACCATTGCAACTGTGTAAGAAAACCTGTCTACTAACCTCAAGGAATTCACTAAGTGGTATCTGCACTGGAGGGATGTATTAGCAGCAATTTCATGTAGTGGACTGTGTCAGGGGAAACGGCAAAGCTTTTTGCACATAAAATGCACTGCTCCACAGGGAACGAGGGAAAAAAGACAAAACAAAACAGAGAAACAAGCAGCCATAAGCAGGGTGGAGTCCCTTGAATTAAAATGAAGTCAGCTTATACTATTTAAAAGACAACAGACCAGAAAAAGAAAAGGAAAACTGATACTTATGTTGGCTGTCGGTTAACAAGAAAACCATCGTTTGTAGGCTAGGCGTTGTACTAAAGGCTGCTTGCACAGGTATTCACAACAGGTTTAAGATTTATAACATGACTAGAGAGGCAAATTAAGCCGACGTGTTAGAGTACATATACTGTATTTGTTTTATAAAATGTAAGTTAAAAAAAACCTCCGTTAATGGAGGAATATAATTGATATATTTATTTAAACAACAAAAAAGACAGATATCAGTCTTTGTAAAAGGTAAGAGTGCTTTTATGTTAGAATTCAATGGTGATGCTTATTTAAAGGCCAATCAGAATAATAATGAAAATGGCGAGCACTGATTGCATTATTACAGTACATTTTAGTCATTCCATGCACTCATGTCCATCTGCTCGTCTCCATGTTCGGGGATAAATATGGAGATGAACAGATGGATGTGGACACATGGGAGTTTATCAATAGTTCTTACTTAGACCTTCACCCCAGCCACCTTTTACACTCTGGCAACAATAGGCCAAAGATGACTAAATAGACTAATCAATCAACAGCTCAAAGTGACATTTTGCTTTTTCTGTACCCTCGCCGCCCTAATTCATCTATTCGTACTTCAGTCGCTCTCACCACACAAGGCTGCAGACAGCCAAGAAGCTGAGGATATTGAGGTTTTGGGACAGGTCTGCCAGTATCTCATCTACCCTTGTTTTCCTTTCTTCCTTTATTGACACAACATACAAAAATGCCCTTTCTCTGCCAGACTCCCCCCTCCTCTTTTCTATTTCTCTCCCACTTGCTTTCACTGAGGCCTAATTACATGGTGGACAGAGTAATCGATGCAGGAGAGACTGAAGGTCCCCAGCAGGCAGCGTGAGGACCCTCTTAACTCCCTTCAGTCGACCCATACTTACACTTGTACACTAGCAAGTCATCTTGACTTTTTGCAGACATTAGACCCAGCCTTGCCTATTCCCATAGTGCACTACATGATGCTTAAACAGAGGAAGTGCATTACACTTTACCCCCGGGCACAGAAAATACACATCTAATGGGCAAAAAATGGTCTTGGCGGGGGCTGTTTACGTCATCTTCTTAATTTGTTGTTGCAATTGGCTGAACCCAGAACTTGTGATGAGCCACATTTATTTGTCATGTTATATTCTATCGAGGCAGGTTCACAAAATAGTAATCAAACGAACTTCACTGTGTAAAACTTGGTGAAATGAGTCTGTGTTTAGAATAGATATGAGTAAGTGACAAGGCCAGAAGCTTAAGTAACTAAATTAACCAGTCCTTTTCTTTATAGCCACACTCCCCAAACTGATTGCTTCTATTGACAATGGACCATTAAATGAGAAGACTTTGTCTAATGGCATTTATTTTTTAATTTCTCGATCTAAGCTTTATTTTTTCCTTTATAAAATACATATTAAAAAGGAGAACTTCATTAACATGAAGACATGTTTTACATTTCCAAGTCCAGTCTGAAAATATATAAAAAAAAAGAGAAATATATGTGCGAAGGACAGTGTTAATTGAAATTGTAATATTTTTCAGCGTTATAACACATAATAGAAATGCCATTAATTAGCCGTCTTTGTAAAATACTTTTTGCTTCCATGGCAAAGCAACTCGGCCTTGTTTTTACAAGCGCACCTCTAATTAACTCAGGATGACCTTTAATGTAGGCAGAATTTCAATAACAGTCATTTCAAACAAGAAGCTTTACAAAGTGAAGCGTGATCTGCTAAATTTTGGGTAGCAAGGACAGAGAAGAGTATTGTTTTCCAGGGCAGGGAAACCTGGTAGCTTCAAATAAATTTACTTGGAATACGATCACAAATGTTGTTTCAAGTCTATATGAATCTAACTGTGATGATGTGTGTAACAGCTCATGGTGGGATTTCGTCAGACTATTTGTTATAATGCCTTATCTATAATATTTCACTTTTATGGCTGTAGTGTGACACAGATGTGGGGCATTACGCACCCGTTATCTCATGAAATTAATGCTTCAAGATACTCAGATACATACGATTATGTGTCTAATTGATTTAGTGCAGGATACATAATACTGTCTCACTGATGTATCGCAGATTACATAATGCAGGATCAGTAATTAATTTTACTGCTGCAGGTTTTAGCCCATGTTGCCATAGAAACTTCAGCCACACTGATTTGTTTTTTTTGGTTTTTTTGACTTTTTGTGGTTCCTGTTGTCTATAAAAGTGTTGCCAAGCTAATATTTTGTACCCATATCTCAAAAGACTGTACAAATGAAGCTGGTGGAGATATCAATAGTTAATGTGTGTACCAAGTTTATGACAAAATTCATCCAGTAAAAATTAAATCCACAATATCGAAAGAAAAAAACATGCTGTCATACTGATAGTGATGTCACTCTTACAGTTAAAAAAACACAACAAAACAGGGAGCTGAGACAAAAGAGAAGGCGAAATGCTGGACATGGAGGCTGACAGAAACTGGATCATCCTGAAAGACTTTTTTTCCCCTCTGGTGTCTAAAACTGGTGTTATTCCTACAATCATTGTTCTGTTTTTTTGGAAGGAGTAGGACAGTTTTTACTGCAATGAGTGGGGTGTGAAGTAGACACAATGGAGCATAATGATTAGTGATTAGGTTAGCTGGGAAGTTGGCTTGGATACCAATCCCTAATAGAGCTAACACAAAATTTTCTATAATCCTTAAATGTAATTAAAAGCAAAAGTAGGGGGTCAGATTCAGCTTACCAGACCAAACTCAACACTGTGGAAGCACATGCCACTAAAAAACAAATATGTGACCTTTTCATGTCCGTGTTGATCGCAACAGCGTTAGGAAGAATAATGACTAGCCAACAAGGCCTTCTCACTGGGGGATCCTCAGGATATGGAGGCATTTTGAACTTTAAAATTCTTTATGACACCCCAAACCTGTAATTCATAAAACAGAGAAGGCGCACCCCCAGAGCAGGCACACTCTCCGCTTTGTGTTCAAATGCTAATTGTTTGTGAAACAGCCAATCACTAGCTATGATATGATGAGAAATAATCCAGTTTTAACCGGTTTCTTCTGCGATAATATCGGCCCAATTCATCAGTGTCTCTTTGCCTATTTTTGGCTCGAGCGATTCCAGTTTTTCATCTCAGTAAATCATTGATAGTAAACCCCTTCCTTCTCATTTGGCTCTCTCCCAGCCCTGGCTTTGTTGTGGGCACATCTTGAAGGCTTAACGTGGGTGTTCTGACACTACAGGATGAGAAGAGAGCACAAAGCCAGAGCTAATTAAAGTAGGCAAACTTCAGCAGCCTTGTCTCACTCTCATTGACCTTTATCAAAACACTGGCATTCATGTCGGGCAAATGCTGGCACATTCCAGCGAATGCAGTGTAGGGGAAGGGGTAAACAAACACAGCCTCATTAGATTGCAACAGAGACCATCCTATCACCCTGGCAATCTTGTGATACTTAACACACATGCAAACACACTCACCCACTAGGAATTTTAGGATGTAGATGGGTTAATGGAACCACCACTGAAGCCCGTAAATTAGAAGTCACATTTCATGTCGCCTGATACAAACAACAAAAAGTAATCAAACAGCTTGAAGTGCTTAATCATATATCATTCATGGCTGAAAAGCTTGTTACTACAAATAATTATTTTTTGCTTCAAATGTTACAAAGACGATCACTGATTTGACACAATCGCTGCGTTGCAGACCATTTACGTCCTACCTTAGTTATCGGACAAAATTTAACCCCACCTTCAAGATGGACTGGTTTGATAGGCACTTCTTAATTACCATACGGTCAAACTGTTCCCACAAGATCTCAATAGGATTGAGATCCAGTGCCTGAGCTGGGCACTCCATTATAGATAGAAAACCAGCTGACAGTTTCTATCTAAGTAGCTCTTGCATAGTTTGGAGCTGTGCTTTGGGTCATTGTCTTGTTGTAAGAGGAAATTGGCTCCAATTAAGCGCCCTCCACAGGGTATGGCATGGCTTTGCAAAATGGAGTGATAGTCTCATTCTTTGTAACTGTGCCTAGAATGTAAGAATCCTAGAGTCGCCTCTTTGCTGACATTGATACTTCTTTTTCCTGGCAGCATTTAATCAGGCTGCCAGTTTAGCGCTTGAGAGGCATATGTTTCTCAAAGTAGAGATTGATGTTCTCTCGTACATCTGAGACTTAACACTTTGCTTTTTGTTCTGGTTGGAGCCATTTGGTGATGTTCAATGTTGTATTGAATGCTAAGTTTTTCAAAACTAAATGATTACAAAACATTTGTCACAACTTAGGATCAAATTACTTTTGTTTTTTTTAAGAGTTTTAAGAACAGTAAGTGTGTTCTATTAATTGGCCGAAGAATTCAAGTCAGTGAGCAACCATGCACAATAGCACGGCCCTGGAAGTGACTCAAGTGGAAGAAAAGTAATCAGTGTTATTTGTTTCTAATGGTTTGTTGACTGGGGAGTTTAGAAGGACAAGGAAAAATCAGAATAGTATCAAAATAGAATCAATAATGGAGCAAGGAGAGGGTGTTTAAACACCAAGCTACCACCAGCAACTTCTACAAATATATGAATAATGTAATGATATTACCTGTAACGTTAACATCATAACCACAAACTCCTCTGTACCCTACAGCGTATCCTGACGTGTACCTCCCTGAAAATGTAACTACACATCAGGTCGACGCCGCCCACAACTATTGTGATTGGCCTTTTCAGCATGAAAGATTCTTCTGGTGCATTTCTGGCTACTTTTACACCTTCATCATTAAATTCATCAGTGAGAGAATAACAATGATTGCTTCAGTGGCCCTGAAAAAGCTGACAACTGAGAGTGGAGACCCAGGAGTGAAAAAAGTCTCAGCATTTTATCTACTCCGGCTGGCTCTGGATGTGAATTAATTAAATCACCACACACAAGCATAAATGCCGGCAATGACGTTGGCTACTTACACAGGTTACATCTTAGGCTCTGCAAAGATCACCTGCAGAAGCTTGAATCTGGCCTAACAGCATATTGATAATGTACTTTTTTTTTCTGTGATATCTGATGCTGAGACTAGACTACATTATGTTCTTCACCATAGATAAAAAAAACTGTTGCATGTGTTCAACAATAATAGTCCTTTACCTAAACATTTTAAAAATATATATTTGCACTTAACTCAGTCGCGAGAATCCCTTTCATTTCACAGGTAAGACCTGGATGGCAACACATGTATTCATAACTTCTCTGTTACCTAGCAGGTTTCAGTAACATTCTTATCACTGCTTAGACAACAAATAAGACAAATAGCAACAAGCACATGAATCATTATATGAAGGAAAAAAATCGATTCCTTTGGCTTGAAAAAAATCTAATGTTTGCCATGCCAAGCTATGATGTAGTATTGCACCATATTGCATTGAAAACAGTTGGACCCCAGACTGAGCATACAGCAAAACAAGTACACACAGAATTTTTTGCCTACTGGCATGCCAGTCCAAAAAAATAGAGATAAACACACATAAGTCTCTATGACAGTGCTTTGTTTTATTGAACAGTGGGTAATCCATGCAGACAGAATATTCTGATGCACATTGTTTTAGACCCCCTTAGACAGATAAATGTACCTGCAGCAACAAGAACCTATGCAAATTAGAATACTACAGCCCATATTTATGTTTAGAAATTAAACTCGGTGCAACAAGTTGAATATTGCATGACCGTGTTGTACTAATGCAATTATCCATCCATTTTCCACATCCTAACCCCTCTGTGGGATCATGGGGTGCTGGAGCATCCTGCGGAGATAAACATAAATAAACATAGTCCTGTGGGCAATTTAGAATCTCAGATTCACCTGACCTGCATGATTGAACAGCTGGAGAATATGGGAATACCCAGAGGAAATGCATGTAAATACCAGGGACATGTAAAGTCCACGCTGAATAATCCCAGTCAAACCTGATTGTTTTTGAACCATGGAGCATTCTTGCTGTGAGGCTAACCACAGAGAAACATGTCGTGCAGATATAATTAATGCTGTCGAAACGTAATTTATGCTGAATTGCCCACACTGAATATCAAAATAATAAAGGAGGCAGCTCATAGGGATATATTAGACCTATTTATTTTGCTAGGTCTTTTTGTTGTGGTAATATCACTAGTTAATTCAAACTGGAGATATTAGCATGGCCAAAATATAACATAGCTGTTTAAAGAAATGGGGAAAAAATAAATATATATGCAGTAGGTGCAGTGTTGGGAAGGTTACTTTTAAAATGTATTCCACTACAGATTACAGAATACATGCCCCAAAATTTTTTTACATATTCTGTTACATTACTCAACGACAGTAACGTATTCTGAATACTTTGGATTACTTAATATATTATCATGCTTTTTACAACTACATTAATGTACTATTGCTGTGTGATTTATTACTATTACTGAAGACTACTCGTCATACCAATACCAACTAGATTTTTAAATCTTAATATAAAATGAGTAACAGTAGGGTGGACGTTAGGTAAGGCTGCACTTTTTGCAGCGATCTCCTATAGAAAACTATTCCGCGCATATATAAAACAGGTCCGTGGCGCCGAACCGTAGTAAAGGGACCTCTGGCTAATACGTCGGATAAACGGTAACTGTAACAGAATACAGTTATATTTTGTATTTTAAATACGTAACGCCGGTACATGTATTGTGTTACTCCCCAACACTGAGTAGGTGGAGATATTTGGTTATTTTATGGTAAGACAAACAACTCTTATTAATGAAATGAGTCACTCATGGGTGTATTTTTTAATTTACTTGAGGAAAAAGTCCCAGGAGTGCAGAGTCTGACAGAAGGAAACAGTGTGTGCATGTTCTTTCTCATTGAGTTCAGGCAGCTGAGGGAATGAGTTACAGCACAGCCTTTCACCTGCATTGTTCCCTCCGCACCTTCGCCTAGACGTCACTCTGACCTCAGCCAGCAATAACTGAAGAGATAACTCACTCAAAACTTTGTGTCACTGAGTTTGAGTCACTCTTTTCAAGCTCCGGAGGTGGCATTTCCAACAATATGTGAGCATTTCAGGTATAGTTATTTTCTGCCTCCTTGTTGCTGTGCATTCGCTCATTTACCAATGTTCTTGGTTAAACTCTGTCAGCTCACATCTTTGGATGAGCTAAACTTTGTTTAAAAAATGGTAACAGGTTGATAACTTTCCTCACATGGGTTAAAATATTGGACAACTCTTGTCTTGTCAACATCTGTGCAGGCCTGTATAGTAATATTTTGTGTTCTTTAATGTAAAACATTGATCATTTTAAGATGTACCGCTTACTTATTTGTAAGATCACCCTTTAAAATGTTATAAACAAACTAAACGGCACTCACCCACAAAGTAACAGCAGAAGAAACAGAAGAACAGAAAGAAGAAATTAAACGAAAGCCAGATGAAGACACAGCATTACATGTACTTACCAGTCACTTTGTTCAACTGCATGCTAACACAAATATCAGTATAAAATATCAATATAGCAGCAACTGAATATCTTTAGACATGTAGACATGGTCAAGATGACCCGCTGAAGTTCAAAACGAACGACAGAATGGGGAAGAAAGGTGATTTAAGCAACTCTGAGTGTAGGATAGCCTTTAGTGTCAGGCAGGCTGATCTGAGTATTTCAGAAATTGCTGAAGGTCCTTTATATTGTACGGAAAAGACCCTACAATAATACAGAGATAACCTCAACAATCAGACAACCTCCAATGAGCATGCACTTGGTGACAGTGAGAAGGAAAAACTCCCTTTTAACAGGAAGAAACCTCTGACAGAACCGAGGTCAGGGAGGGACAGACATCTGCCATGACCAGATGAGGGTAAGGGAAGAAAGACAGGACGAAATACGATTGAGCATTTTTTTAAAATGAAGACCTGTAGCAGTCGACTCTGGAGGAAGTTACTGACTTCTGCTTCTGCCTCAGCATCCGCTGACCCCGCTCTGTGATTTTTACATGCCCTACTGCACTGAGTTAATGTCATTCTCCATCAATTCCACTTTCTTATAACATCACTACTGTGGAATATTTGGTAGCGAGGAAATTTCTGCACTTGTTACACAGGAGGCATCCTTTCACAGAACCATCATGTAATTCACTGAGCTCCTGAGAGCGACCCATTCATTCATAAATGTTTGTAGAAGTAGCCTGCATGCTTAGAAACTGATTGGAACACCTAAGTTCCATGATTTGGATGGGTGAGTAAATACTTTTTCAATATATATATATATATATATATATATATATACACTATATACTGGTGTGGTGTTCTTTTGGCTCCTCTTTGCTGTTATTATGTTGCTGCTATACTGCTACCTTTCTCGCCAACAAGATCCATAGCCTGAACATTTGTCCATGACAGGCTTATGTCAAAACTATAAATTATTCCTTTCAGATTTGTTTCTATACTGCTGGATTTGATTGATTTAAAGTGTTTTGCTAGCCCGAGAACCAGACAAATCTGAAAGCTCATGTTTCATTTGTTCTGGCACAATGCGTTTGGCTCAGCTCCTGTTCAAACAGATTTCCACATGCCACTTTTTCCATACCAATTTGATCACAACAGCTTAATCTATGGGAAACGTTAATATCAGTCAGTATATTTGCATGTGTTTTTCTGTCAGAACTACTTCACATGTATTGGTAGTCCTGTTAGTATAAAGTTGTATGGGGAAGCACTGTATTATGAACATGCTGAATATTTAAACTGAGAGGTTTCAGACTACTTTGCGTTTGGGCATATGCTGACTAGTATTAAACTTCTTTAAACGTAGTCCTGACAGTGCTGTAATGTAAGTGGGAGCTATTCAGTGTTGCTTTTTATTTAAATAGGAAACCTTTTGTAGCCCTAAATTATAGTGAGCAAATCATTGATATTTTCTTCTTGAGAGCAAATGCTAGCTGTTCACATTACATCTATACAGGAAGGTTTTGAACCGAGGAAGCTTTTAAGCAAGCTTTTAGACAGAGCCAGCATGTCTCTTTGTGTTCCCCATCAAGCTGACAGGAATTCAATAATTCCAGGGTCTCATTAAGTATCGGCAATTTACCTGGTGTAACATGTCTGACGCACATCTGCAGTGAGAACCCCCTTGCACACCAAGTCTGGAGTGCAGCACAATCTGCAGCAGTACCAGCAGTTATTGTTCATGCAGCACCTCACTCTGGTGCCCAGTGCTTCACAATTCTTATTCAGAGAGAGACCTTCTCACAGCTACTGCGCCTGCAATCCCTTTACTTTGGCGCTGACAAAAAAAAGAGAGAAAATCAATGAAACCAAGGATCAATAAGACTCTTCCACTACCAAGGCTATCTTCTTCTTTTTTAAATGATTATGTAAAGTTCAATAGTGAACATAGCTGCAGTCTGACATTAATTCTCCCCATTGTCGTCTGGAAGGGTACAAACCAAAGCGTATACTAAATACCCGATGGTGTGTTTTGCAGGTATTTTTCTTGATACATCACCTGTATAACAGCAATAGATTTATGCACTTTTTAAGTAATTTGATGTTCAGTGAAACAGCCGTTTGAGCCCCTGATATTCAGACCAGGCATCTTCAAAGTCTGTGATAAGAGAACAAACTGCAGGAAAAATTTTAGATAAGTGAGTTCAAAATACTGCAGGATCGTATGTTTGTTTTACATGAAGTTTTGTGGACGAGCTTTTATTTTAGAATTATCATGTTACCAATATATCACAGTACATTATTTTAAAACACACACACACACACACACAGTATCCGTCTGCTGTGAGTCAACCTTCACAGGTCAAAATTCCTACTTCTTCACTAACATTATCTTGCACTCCTTTTTATCTCCATTGTAGCCCGGCATAGCATTCGTAACTGTTATCTCAGTTATGCAGTGAAAGACGATGTTGTGTCAAAGCTGACTTTATTCGGCTGAAAAAGAAGAAAGGGGAAGATTGAACCGATACTGTTAAAAAATAAATCACATCGTTGCGAGAATAAACCAGAAGAAATACACAAGTCATATAACCCCACATAATGACGCACACATTGATGTAAATTAAGAAACAAGGACTCGTGTCCGTGCTTCAATCAGTACGTACGGCTTCTGCCTGCAGTTTTGGGATCCCTTTGTGATCCCACAGAAATAACTTTTTATAGTTACCAAAGGACAACATTTTTAGCTTCACCTGATTCACCTAATTAAAGACCTAATCTGTCGCACTTTGACTCTACATACAACAAACTCTTGCAAAGAGTTTGTTGTATGTATAAAATCTATGTAAAAACTAAAATTATGTACTCATTCACTTTAACTGAATTTACACTACAGTAGCTTTTGAACAGTATGCTGAGATATCTGTGCACTTTGATCACATTTTTAACACTTCAACAATGGCTCAAGGAGTCATCAACAGCTAAAATTTACCTCAAAATCCTTATGTAGCAAGGTTTTAAGCATTATTCCAGTTATGTCGTTTTCATATTTTAATTATTGTGGATGTGTCACATGGTTTCCTGTGTTTGTATGGCAAAGAGGTTGAAGATTTAGCTGGAAACGCTCCACAGTCAGGATTGTTGTTTGTTTAGGATTGTTGTAAAAATCTGTGCAGTGTACAGGGCATATGAATGCATAAAAAATGGGGTCATTTTCTTTTAAACTGTAACGTTAATGTTCTTTCTTTAAGTTTTTTATGAAAAAAAACTAGGCCATTTAGAATTTGAGTTGGGTTTTTTTTTACCTCGGTATATTGTTCTGCTACAAAAAACACAAAGACGCACACTCACTAACGCTATTAGTATAAATGACCCCACTTAAGTTGAGGTTAATTGTTAGTTTGCATATTTGATTAGTAAAGCCATCTAATCATTTTACAGTGTAGGGTAGGTTGTACAAAAATAATCTTGAAAATTAGCCATTAATAATTTAAATAGTTCAGCATTTTGGGATTCACTGAAAAGTTAGAAAAACGGAAGCGTCTGCGTCAGCCGAGCATACAGACTAGAAACAACCTATCAAATCTTAAAATGCTCATTGAGCCAAGCCTGTCTCTGGCTTAGGTTTTTGTTCAGATGTGAGAATGAAATCAGGAAATCATAAAAGAATAGGCTGCAGCATGTTAAACCGATACCCCTGAAACCACAATTTGTGTCCACGCTTGAAGTTTGTATGTGCATTTAGAGGCTTTTTTGAAAGTGAACACAAATTTACCATTTTTAAATGGGAGTAGCCATTTTATATTCATTTATGTTATACATTTAAAATGAAGGGTGCTTTCTCACATTTGAAGTTTATGGCTTGCTACCTCTTTTCCCTAATCTCCTCTTAGTATGAGTTTGTCACCCTTGTGTGATGTATTAAGTTGAGTTTTTTTTCATAGGCCTTGAATGAAGTAGATCTGGTGTGTATAATTACAGTTTAATTTGGAAGCATATTACTCTTTATTACTTCAAAGTTAGAATAACATTTTATGCCAAATAACAGTTGTCAAAAGTGCCCTATAACACTCTCCCATAATTATATTTTCTAACACAATGCTTAAAGTCCAGCCATTGTGAACTGAAACGACACTGTGTAATTTTTTCAGCTTTTATCCCTCAGGGGACTGACTACTTCCTGTGTCTCCTCAGAAAAGCTGTAAAAAGATATGGCAACAGGTGATTGATTGAATAATCCGTTGCGCCTCTTATCTGAGCTTACCTCATCACTCCATCCAGCCTCCGAAGATAAATCTTCATATCTCTTCACACTAAAAGATGGGTTACAGGTGAAAACAGGACTTCTGAGTCTATCTTCAAACCTCTCTCTGTTTCTTTTTAACTTGTCACCCTGATTTGATTTTCCAGCTGTTAGCCCTTTTTTCTACATTATATGGCCTCGTGCAGAGGTTGATTTTTTTCTCATTATGGACATGGAGGGCAGACCATACAAATCAATGTTTGACTCCTCACTTTAACCTTGGGATGTCATTAGTGTCTGCACATAAAAGCTAAGCTTGACTTGAGCTAATTTAGCTAAATGAGGATATGTCCCAGCTGAGATAAAAAGATGAAGGGGAGCCTTAGCAGCATGACATTTCTACCTACATGAATGACTATAGACTCATTCTAAAACACTTGAGGCTAAGGGGCAGATATGACATTCATGATTTGTAACCTTTTTATGCTTTAGCGCTGTATTATTAAAAAATATATCATATAATATATATGCATTGATATGAATGTCACTAAAAAATAATTTCCATAAATATAAAAATGGATACATGTGATTTATCAACAGTAATGGATAAACAAAACAGGTCCAGTGGGTTGATTTTATGGTAAATAATCAATTTTAATAACATTTATGTTAAGTTAGCATTACCACCATAAAGTGACAAATCGACCGTTTGGTTAAGCACTTTAAAAAAAAAAAAAAATTAAACATTTAATGTCATTTTTTTTAATGCCATCAAGTCGCATACATCTGCTCAGTTAAGTCCTCTAACACTATCATATATCAAAAAGTTATACCTTTTTACTTTTTTGTTTTGTTTTGTTATGTTATGTTTTTTGCTTGTTTTTTGGCTTCCTGGTTGGGAGAGGGATAAGAAGAACCAACCATTTACATTCACAGTGACATCTGGTGGATTTTTTCAGCATTGCATACCTTAACCAAGTGGCAGAGATGGCTCACTTAGTTGGAGTGAAGTTAGGCACTCTTCTTATTGAAATATAGTGACTCAAAATATGCTCGACCATTTGGTTGAGCAGGTTGTTAAAGGGTTAAACACCTTAGGGATTAACTGTAGAAGTCAGTGGTGACAATCTCACCCTTGGGGACCAATTTAAAGTGTACAAGCTGATGAATGTTGAAAATTAAAACAAGCATTCTTCCAGACTTGCTTTTCTTCGTGTTATTTTTTCACTTTAAGGGTCGCCACAGTAGATCAACTGCCTCCATCTCACTGTATCCCAAGTATCCTTTTCTAGCATGATAATCCTCTGCAGTATTTGTATAGTGAAATCTAAATGGAGACATCAGCTAAAAGTTAGCATTCTTAATTCCAAACAGTAATAAAGCTTCTCACATGCCTGTTAGGGTCCATTCTTTAAATTGTTTTTTGGCTTTGGCAATTGTCTCTGGAAGCAGGTTAAACTCTGCTTGTCTACAGGCCACTGGAATCTGTATGGGGGCCAGTGTTATGATGGAAGTGCTTGTGTCACAATAACAGTGGAGTTTGTCACACTGAAAGGGCAGCAGGCCTTTCACTGCCCTGAGATCAATTATATCTGTGCATTGTATAGAAACAGAGCTATTATTAATCACCAAAAGAGCCCTTTTTACCGTGTTAACATTTGAGTTTTCTCTTACTAGCTTCTTTTGCCAACATGTGTGAGATATAGAGGAGTTATAGGAATTATAAATACTAAGCTTTCAGATTAGTATTTATAAGACCTCAGTTGGTTGACTGAAGGTACAAAGTTAATACACCACCTTTTATTTTTTATACCACTAGATACTGATGTTTAGCAATGTCCCAAAGTGCGTAAATTTAATTGATTCCACTGTGATGTTTTTATCTTAGAAATATGTTGAGTATACTTGAAATCAATGTGTAGGCCTGTTTTCTGGGATCATTAAAGCTGTTTATTCAGAGATATCTGATCAAAGTACAGCCACAACAAACATGAGATTTTATAGACTATAATGCATTACTGTAGATTAAACAGAATACTAAATATTGAAAATGAACCTGAAATATCAGCAGCATGAAGATTGATCCATATAACACTAATGGGGAAATTGAGGTGTTTTCATAATGTTTTATTAGTAGTTTGGCTAAAGGAGCGGTTCTGAAAAAGTCATCCAACACTTGTCATTCCAGCTAATAGGAATGTTTAGATGATAACCACAGAAGTACCTGTAATTTACAATTTTTCTACCAGGAAGGAGCGAAGAAAGGTGAAGAGTCCCAGTAAAAGTGCAGCAAGGCTATAAACATATATTAAAGACATGCAGCATAAAACATTATGAATATTTGGTAGTGGTGGAGGGATGTCATCAAGTTGCCTTTGTGTAAAGTCACTGCATGCCACTGATGTACAATATATGTGCCTTTATATACAACAAGCATGTATGTGTCATTTGTATGCGATATGTTGTGATGTGTACTTATTTTAAATGTGTAAATGTTTTATTTTAAATAAAAGTGCTTTAATTGTGCTAAACAGGTGTGATTTTAATCTGTTCTTGTTTTCAAATGTGTCATATTTGATGCTTTTTTTTTCTCCACAATGTAGCTTTGGCTCATTGTGAATTATCTATGTTTGTATTGTGTATTTATCCAGGGATCTCCTGTTTTTCTCTGCTTAGTAACACTGTGGTAGTTAAAAGTGAAATTCCAAATTCTGGATAAATAACACATATATTAACTAGCAGAATATATTTCAGAGTCTCTCCCCACATTACAAATACATTAAAACAGGGTAAATTTAACTAAATCTTTGTTTTGTTTTATGGGTTTACCTAATAAGATGCCTCAGATTATGTAAATCTATTTAAAGGAAAAAATACATATCAATGTCACAGTGTGTTTTGATTAAATACAAATGAACTCAAAACTGATTTTGAGAGCATTTAAATATCACAGATGTTATTTGACTGCATTTATTTGCAGTGTAATGATATTCTTGGAAAGTATAAATCAAGATCAAAGATTCAAAGCGTTTATTGTCATGTGTAACAACAAAAAGCAGCGGTTAATATGTACAATAGATAAAATACAAATAGCATGAACATCAACATCTATAAATCACATTTGCATCACAGCTGTTTGTTTCGATTTGATTCATACAAACTGTGTCAAATACATCTTATTAGTTTTAAAATAGTGTTCCTACCAAACTTTTTTGATAGTTCTGCAAGAATTTTATCAACATTTTCAAAGGTGCTGCAGTGAATGCCCAAAAGGAAACCTCTATTATAAGATAAGCTGGTTTAAGGAAAAGTAACCAGTGGTAACTAGTAGCCACAACTTTAGTGTTCTATCAATGTGTACACATGTAAAACATATTCAACACACAATTACTGTAGCTAAAATGATAATATTAAATATAAACTTTATGTGTGTAAAATAGCAGGATGCTCTGATATTCAGGCAAATTGATTATACAGAAAAAACATAATAAACTTTCAACAGTCCATTGCATCAATTCAGGAATGTCCACTTTCCTAACTTTATGTTTTAATCTGCTGATTAAAACACAAAATGTACTCAATATAAGCAGCCTGACCAGAAGACATTCACACTCCCACACATGCTCACTCACACATATTATCACCCCACATAATGAGATGCCTTTCTTCATTTAAATGGTTTGAATGTTTACTTGTAGAGGGTTTTTTGTCACCCATATCCATCACTGATCCATCTCTATTTGATATGTGCATCTGGGTAATCTTGAATCCAGCTGGGGTGCCAATTGTTCTTATTATTATTCTGTGTAGAGATATTCTTTATGCCACCGCCAGATCTGTTCATCACATGGGTGAGCTCCTCCAGCCTGCTTCTTGGCAGAGACTATAATTACAGCCAGAGCAAGTCTTGATCAGAATAATGGGAAATTAAATATTTTAAGAGGAAGGATACCCGCTCTTTAAAGTCTTAATCAATTTTATAGATATTGTCAGGGAATTAAATGAGAGAGATAAAATTAGCATTTTCCAACTCTATCACAGAAAGCCCTCCTTTTCTACAGCCATACTCTAAATACGGAATCACAAATTTAGAAATGATTTCCGATGTAAATGTCTCCATTAAATTAATAGATTTTGCTCTGAAGCAGAAGGTTGCTGCAGGTTTCAAAATCTGTGCATTCATTTTATAAGAAAGGAAAAGCCGAGGACAACCTTCTTAGTTCCTGTGCAAATTCTGAAAACATGCAATTTGGGGTCCGAAGGCATATCATGTATGCCTAAAAAAGCGATGTATGCCATATAGGCTTGTCACTAGCTCAGCTGGTATCTTTTCTTTTCATGTGTCATTGTCAACAACAGCGTTAAGAGTGCCTGTGTTTTCATATTCTTGAGAATGGCCTGTCAGGAAAATGCCAATGAAAGTGTGCAGAGAAGTAGTCATCTGAGACAAGGAAATATAAATAAAGGAACAAACAGTGGACTTTATGAGACTCTGAAAGGATTGAGCGCAGTGCGAGGTCGAAGCAAAAGAGAATAATTGTGTGTAGTTGGCATGAATAGAATGGAGCAATGGTATCTGTATTGTGATTGACTTAAATGCTTGCTGGTGGTATGGATGTGACTTTAGAGTGTTTATGAGAGCATAACTCATGGCTGTGCTTTTATTGTACTCATTCTTGACTAAAATTACCTGCATTGCGTGCATTTCAAAGACTTTTGTGTCACAAAGCTTGCACTAAGAGAAGAATTGGAGAAATGAGGGTTATATTGCATTTACAGGTATAATCAGATATGTGTTTTCAAAGACTCACATGTGAGTATTTTGAGCTTTTGTCTAGATAGGACAGCAATGATGAACAGTTAACAAAGAAAGTGCAGTGAAATACTGAAAATAGCAAAATGAATAATTGTCTAATCAAGGGTGTTTTAGTGGTTTATTTAACTACTATGAATAATGCCAAAGCAAATGAGGCAGTGGAGTCAACTGGTGTACATGATGATCTATACAGTGCTTAGCTCCAAAAAGGAGGGATCATTTGACAGGTAAGAACTATCGCAATGAGCCCTTTTTAAATGTATTCTTATCCTAAATATATCTTATTTTTTTCTATTGGTTGGTTTTGGCCAACTTGTTGTAGCCAGAGCCAGAATGTTAGATTTTTACAAGCCTTAAAAAATAAAATTGTATCCACATATCCACTTTGTTGCTAATACATTTCATGTCTATGTCAGCGTCATAATATCCTGTTAAGAGAGAGAATCTGTCACGAGATGCAGGAGGGACTCGGGCGCAGACTGAAATCACAGAGATACATTTGTTTATTTAACACTCCTCGTGCACAGTTTACAGGTGAGGGAAAAGGGGTCCGCGGTCACCAGAGTTCACGAACGAATCAGGAAAGTGAAAAGACTTCTCCATGCGGTTAGCTTTCTCCACAAGGAATCCTCTCCCTCGTTCTCACCACACAAAGTCAACACACTCGCGTAAAAGTCCCAGCAATAGATCTTCAGGCTGGCCACGCAGAATCTAGGCAGAAGAACAGGAGAATCAACATCGGAAAACACTCGAGGGAAACTCGAAAATGTTGCTGAGCTGGAGTTACACTGACGGGGTTACAGAATAATCCAGTGAATAAGGTACTCCCAGCTGCTGCCTTAAGTAGTGAGCTTGAGTGAATGAAGAATCTGAGGTGATCACTTGCAGGTGCGAGGGCCAGAGGCGGGAGTCCACAATGAACTCTGCCCAGGCAGTGTGTGGTACGCGAGAGAGGAAAAATAAACAAAACACATGTAGCCACACTGGACCAGTCGGTCATGTACAGGGACCATGACAGAAACTACCAATCCACAACCAGTCAATGCTGAAATCAGAGAAACATTTTGTCACTCATCCCAGTGACTCCTTCAGTGCTGATCATGATTCAATAAAAAAGGCATGTGAAACCTTAATGGAAACATTTTAAAATAATAAATAAATATAGAATAGGTACAAAGTTACTATCACAAGTTAGTATCATCATGTGGTCCTAAATTTATACATCACTATATAGCAGTTTAAAGAATATACTGTCTTTAATGCTGTTTAAGCTACATTACATTGGTTTTGTGGAGATGCAGCAAAAAGTTTCAGTTGTGATCGGACAAAAAAACAACTTTTCTACATCAGTCAGTTTTGTAATTTGTTTATATAGATTGTATTTGATTTGAGAGCATCCATCTTTCCATCATTAAGGCTCACTGGGACATGTGGTAGAGTAGCTGATATAGGGTAGTGTTTACCCCTTAATTTTACAGCCCTTGATTTGATTATTAACATAATCAATGCCCCCAAATTGCTCTGTAAGGCAGTGTTCAAATAGGCTTTATTCTTTCCAAAACTGCATCCCCTTAATCTTTTGCAGTAGTGCAGCCCTTTCCATAACATATTTAAGTTCTATATTTAGTGTAAAATAAATTTCACCATTTGAAAAAAAGCAGACTATCTCTGTTTGATTTATGCCACAGGCCTGAGTATGAGAAAATTGGAGAATTTAACAAATCTCTAAAACACATGCCTTCCTCTTAGGAATGATTGTGTTCATACTATTGATTCTTGCATAGGGCTCAATGAACCTAAATGGATGACATTTTTTACCCTCAACTGCTACCTGCCTATTTAATATGTGTGCAAATGTGGTTCCACGACTAAATTCATTTTCTTACTGATCTACCTTTCCCATAGCGCGTGACATGCAGAGGGGAGGTGATGAAACGACCTCACTGGATAAACTGATAAATAATAGCCATGGTTTCTCAGCTCATTTCCTTTGATTGACTCAAGCTCACACTTAAAAGGAAATGAACCTGGGCAGGAGTGACAAGCCTATTCAGCATAATGCATTGTGGTCTTCCTAAGACTTCAAATTTGTGCTTGCTGTCTGGAAAAACCACCATCCTCTGCCATAGGAGTGGTTAATGAAGTGTGTTCCTGGGCTCTGGTTGGCAGTTTGACGAAACCGCAGAATGGGGCAATCCTCTTCTCTTCCCTAAAGAAAGGACACGGGAGTAAGATGGCTGTGAATTGCCAGATTTTTCTTCCTGTCAGGAATAGATACGTGGAGGCAACCAACCTTAACCCTGCAGCTGTTTAATTGTCACTCCTTCCTATGCTTGGAAAACAAGAAATCTCTGATGTATGAAACTGTTTAACGTGTTCCTAAAAATCTGCTTCTTAAACAAGTTGAAGGAGAATTCTGTGTTAGAATTCATTAACCGGCTTTAGTTGAATCCTCTTTTTGGATTGGCAAAATAATTTCAATCATGTTTAGAGTATTTCTAAATGATTGCCCTTTCAATGTCTGCTCTCCTGAGGTTTACTTAGGGGGGTATAAATACTCAGAGAAGAGCTGTGCTTTCTACATACTTCATCATTAGTTGCTGTTTTATTGGTGTATCTTCAACAGAATAGAAAGTTAAGTCTTTATTTTAATGCACTGGCTTACTGAGGCATGTAAAAGTAATTTCTGCATTAATCCAGGAGAGAAGAGAATTTAGGCTGATAAGAAGCAATCTTACTGGCCCACAGGGTAACAAAGTCTGTTTTTTTCTCTAAGAAATGCTGCGACAAGACAAATCAGTTGACCTTGTGTTAGCAATATTGGAAGATTTATACGTACTATTTATGCTTCTTGCACTAGAAAAGGCATTTAGAATGTTACTTGCAATTAAAGGAATCTGCGTATGCCTATATCAGCATACCAATAACATGTGTTATCATTTATAGGACACAATTGAGCAATGCATAGATGACTACAGATATCAAACTTCTGCTTTTAGGGAATACACAGACCAGCACAATGTGAATTCCCCGACCAGTTGGCAAGTGATTGGTGGAACTTTCTGGGTGTTGTCAAGTGCAATTGGCCACAAAGAGGGCACCAAAAACCTCCTTGTTATTGTTTCTAAGCCTCTGTAACAAAGTACACATACTTCATTACTGTATTTAAGAAGGATCTGTATTTGAGTATTTCTTTTTCTGACAACTTTTTACTTTTACTCCCAACATTTTAACACAAAAATCTGTATTTCCACTCATTCTATTTTCAAAACAGGCTCTTTAATTTAGGTTTAAGACATTTGAGGGACATTTTTATTTCACATAATGTGCATTAAAACATCAAAACAGTTAGGGCCTAAAAAAAGGGTAACTATAACACGTAAAAGACGATCTTATTGGTGTATCCATCGCCCAGGCTTATCACATACAAAAACATGTAAAAGACAACAGCACATTTGTAGTGCTATACTCAGGCGTTAATGTGGGGCAGAATAATCCTGAATGATCCGGACGTCCTTAAGTTGTGGTTGCGACACTTCCTCATCTAGCTAGTGCTACAGAAAAGGAGCCAGCATAAAGGGAGGAGCATTTTAAGTGGCAGGTAATTTCAAAGGCAACCTTTCTAACAGCTCAACGAACCTCAGTAAGCACACAAACTGTCCCTGTGCAGCTTGTCACACAGTGTGTTGCTAGCTAAAGGTACAGCTGTTGTATTTCCCAGGGAGAGAAAAGAGTGTTAGATAACTTCACTCAGAGATGGAGAAAGAGGAAATGAAGAAGAGAGGTTGGATTTAAAGGTAAAGACTGCTCAGTGACATTTGTTAAACAGGAAAATTAAAGCTTACATGTAATGTCCTCATTTTTAACTAGGGTATTGGATCTGTATATGAAGTGAAGTAATGTTTTTCGATATTGTCGAACATCCTGCAAATCAAACTGGGGTATAGCATTCCTGTGTTACTCAAAAGGTTGAAAATACTCAGCTGTTTAGTGTAGGATAAACATGCTAGCTTGCTATACTGTGGTGAATTTACAGTAAAGCTCTGCGATGGACTGGTGCACAGTGGCTATGAAATACATATCAGTTTGAGATGATGATGCTTAGATTCATTTACTGATTTCAACCTTTATAGTAGCTGTATACTGTCTAGTATAAAGACGGGACACTGTCAGTCTAGGGAATGGAAATCATTTGTAACACAACAAGTATCTGTACTTCTACTTAAAAAATGTCTGTATTTTTGCCACCTCTAGACTGGGGCCTTCAACACCAATTTCAATAACTATAGCTGAACTATGCAAACTGTCATCCAGTCGACCCAATGTCCTATTTTTTGCCTTTCGCTGAACATAATCCCAACTCATTTTGCACCTCTAGTCCTAAATGTTGCTACATTTCTTTTTCCTAAATAATCTTGAGCTCACAAAACGGGTCCTCAGCAACCGTCAGACAGCTCAAGATTAAGAGTTAGACTGTCCATGATATGTATACGTTTAATCATATATTTTGATGTGTGATTAGTGCAAACGTTGCCGCTCATTATTCTTAAGAATCTCACTAAAGGGTGACACAGAATTAAAATGCAACTGTTGCAATAAATACAAACAACTGTAGAGTAAATGAACTACCGATTTTATTCCTGGAAGGTTATCTTTGTCCTGCCTCTTCACTTTTACATTATCCTGAGTTAATAAAAACACTCTGCTAGTCTATAGCGTCGGCCGTTATCATGTACACCCTTACTTAGTTCCTTCAGTCATTAGTGCTTTAACCTCTTGGTGAGAAGAAAGTACAGTAAACTGCTCTTCTGGTGAAGCTAGTGACACCAAAATGACATAGTGTGTTTTGCCTGTTTTATAAATCAGCATAAAAAAATATTATTTGGCAGTTAGTTGAACAACATTAAACCAGCATGAAGTAGTAGTTGCCTGATGTTAGTCTTGACAGTAACATGCTGTTTGATGTACAAACAGTTGAAGTGCTATAATGATAATGCTGTGGTTCCATTGAATGGCTGTCATTGTCCTCATGGTCACGGTCTTACTTGTGCTTCACAACAGCAACCACCAGATGAATGCTATTTCAGCTATGCTGGCTGTAGTGGCCCTGAAAGGATCCAGGATCAACTAATGTCTGATTGTACTGAATCCTACACTAAAGCTTATGGGAAAACAATCAAACAAACAACAAAACAAAAGAAAAGAAAATCAGTATAAACTAAAATTAACTCAATTAACTCATAAAATGACTAACAGTGAATAACATGGCATAAACAACAAGTTAATTTGTGTTTCCTTAGATAATTCTATCACAGTGTGATATTAACTTCCAGTGGTTTTAGAGAAACACTGGACCACCAACATTTATTTATTTTTTTAAATGATGTAACAAATCTGTTTTTACTAAACAGATATAAAGAATAAAGACTAAGTTTAGAGTACTATGGCCAATCACTGTAGAGAAAAATATCTGAAACACATTGATTGTATTGCCTTTTATACATCCATGAAATTTTTGTGTTTATACTCCCTTGCACTCAACGAGGATTTCTCCAGCAAGGTGCATTCAGCAATTCTGTTGAAAAACTACTTCATCTAACTGTTTAATGAAGTGAATGACAAGAAATCTTTAAGCACAAGAACAACAGAGTTCAGTGGCCATTAATCACTTATTCTGTGTGAGTGTGTGTGCCTGGCTGGCCCCTTATGACTACACTCCAGTTACACTGCTGCCATGGGGATGTATTCGAATCGTAACCAGAGCACACTTCTTTTAAAACAGTATCTGAAGATTTTTAGAGTTTTGCTGTTTTTTAAAAGAAAATCGAAATCCTAGTGTTTGCAGAGTAACATAAATGAGTTTATCTTGTTATAATCTACCCTGAAACACAGTGTACATCATATGTGCGCAATTTTTAAAAACCATATTATTGCCTATATTTTTATCGGCATGGCCACTGTTGGTGTGACAACTACTATCTTGAATCCAGTGCATATACACTTGACAATGCTAATGCATCGACTGACAGTGGTAATATCTCACAGATTGCTGTCACTTATAACTAATTAAAAAACAAATTTTTTTGCCACCCATATAGTAGGTATACTACACGTACAATAACATTTGAACGTGTACTCAAATGCAATTCATGTTTTCAAGGCGATTTTTCTACTTTGGGAGAGTTTGGCCTGTATTCAGTAAGAAGCCTGTTTATGTCAATAGCAGCGACAATCCCTAATGATAAGGCCAAGAAACTGCCATAAAATGCCGGGATTACTATTTGTGATCAGCAGGTGTGTCAACATTCTCATCTTATCAGGCCATTTCACACCAGCTTGCACTCCAATGAATATTATTCCACATTATCATATGCTTTACAGATATTGGCCAGTGATATAGATGCTCCTTTGTAATTCCCTTTCCAGCACATACAGATCTCATGAACCAAGATTAGCTGTCTTAAAATTCACTGTTCAGTAAAGTCTGGAATAAATTTAGACTGAAGCGCGTTCACTTTTGATTAAACCTTGTAAAGGTCCAAGAAACACAGACTGGCACAAAGTGAATTTTTTTTAAAAGGCAGTAATGATGCGCTTTGGTACAAAAATAAGCCTGTTGAGTTTTATAATGTCAAAAGCATCAGTTGTGTGATTTTTAAAGCTGAAAAATATGGAACTATATGGCATGCTTCACAGAGGACTGATACCTATTTGCTGATATGACCAGGGCAAAGGTTTAATGCCTGTGAGGACTCTTTTATCAGGATACATTATTTAACAGAAATATGAACAAATTAGATAAAAACACACTCTTATGCACACATGATTGCAAATTAATTCTGAAAGTAAACAACTGCTTGCGTGTTTGCTTATGCATATGGCATGGTAATCATGAAGGATTCAGATAACAGCGGCTGAAGACTCGGAAGAGGAAAGTCAATCTTTCATCTTTTGTAAGAGAAGGAGTCTTGGACTGCTTCAGAGGATCGTTTGTGATCTACTCACCCAGCCTTTCAGGAGAGATTGCACAAATTGTTGGGAGATGCTGGACTAGTATCGGGAGATCAGGAAAACAGCTCGTATTGGATTCAGTGTGAAACAAGATACTCTAAAAATATGTAAAAGCTTTTTATTTACATATGCATTTAAACTAGAGTCATAAAGGAGCTAGTTGACACCAGTGCACGTGGTTAGTATTCTTTTAAGCTGTGTGTTTTATTCATAATAAATAACATGGATAAGGAGACAAAATCTTTTAGATTTGATAGCTGAAAAAAAGTGTTGAAGCCACGTAATTTTTCTGCACATGATCTAGTCCATGCGTGTGTTTCTTGGGAAATTTAACATTCTCGGAAACCAGTTTTCCATCCTTTTAGTCCCAAGACTTTTTGATTTCCACTGCAGTAGAAACACCTGCAAAGATTAAGCAAATTAGTCCAATGAAGCATGAAGAAGCAACAGCTGTTTCTCCACATAATTTCTGGTGAGAATTTCAGCAGTTTTAGAAAAAGAAAAAAACTCATCCCCTGAACAGGGAGGTTTATTTTTGCTGGGTGATGTATAATATTTATTTGAACGTAAGTTAGACCTTGGTGCCTGTGGTGAAAATGTGGCTTTAATGACTCATGTGCAGACACCAGCATTTGGAATGCAGAAATTTCAAAGTAAAATCTATTACACACTTTTTGCTTTTCCAAGGTTTGAAATGCTAAAGAATACTGTTGCACCAGTACTGATGTCTTGGTGCAATATTAAGACCATAACTGACTCTTGACTGGTGATGGATTTCACACAGTTAAAAGTGGCGTCGTTTTAACAACCACATAATCCAGGTATTAGAGATACATTTTCAATGGAAGGAAATTACAACGTTCCCTTTCTACCCTGTTGCACAGGAGCCAAGCAATCTTCAGACAGAATCAGAAAGTTGGATTAATAAAACACATGTTTGTTAATCTGATTTCACACTTTAGAACGCTTGTCAACTGTGGAAAAGAAATAAGTATTTTTTTAAATACAGAAAATGCAAAAAGAATAGGAAGAATCAGAAATCCATTGATTCAGTAATCCCTGGATCTTATGTCAATAAGGAGAGAGGCAATTTGTTCCAGGCTGTTTGGCCAGGCTTTGAAATCTGGCTTTTAATCAGATTTTTGGCATGTTAATGCGTTTCTCATGCATCTTCAGTAGGGTCATTATGTAAGAGTCAATACAATCAGTAATCTCATCCAAACTGTACATGTGACCAGCTCTTTGTGGTCCACACTCCTACGTTTCATTAATTCCTCTGAAATGAAATCCAGAGTTGCAGTGTCCTTTTCCCTCTCTCCTAATCTAATAACTGTAATGATACAGATTTCTAAATTCAATCAGCTTTAATCTTGGGATACAGATGCTCTCAATAGGGAGAGAAAAATGGTCCCAGCTGGTGAGTGGTGAAAACCTTATGAAAAAAAAAGTAGCTACTTTAGAGAGATGAGGACTTCTGTGTGTTGGATACATTTACTAAAAAGACAAGTTGTGCCTTTTTTGTTTATTTTTTGTAACAATTTCTTTTTTCTGCCCACCGTGCATGACTCCAGCTGCTTCACTGTTTATTAGTAAAGTTAAAAAGATTTTTTTAAAAGACAAAAAGTGAATTGTTGATGTCAAACTGGTCATCCAAAACCACACACTTGTTGCTTTACTCTCATAATCAGCTTAACTGAATGCAAGCTATTGCAGCACAAGAAAACATGATGAACAAAGGATACAAACCAGATTCACTCCAAACAAGTCTGTGTTTTCTGTGACATGGAAATGCAGCATTTCACATTATTTTGAGGCATAATTGGTAATACTTTCATCTCATTTAAAACCTCATATTGCTTCTGTCCTCCAGGTGTTTCTTTTTAATGATGGCTGAATAGGCCAGAGATTTGGGGCATCTACATACAGGAGACCAGAAGAGTCGCGTGGATCAAAATAAAGAATTCTGCACTTAAATAATGAATTTTGCAATAAAATATGCATTTGTAAATCCATTTACAAATAATTTGTATTGTATATATTTAAACATTAATAAAGTAATTTAAACTATATATTCCAGTTATTCACTGATCAGCAACTTTTAAGTAAATGGATGTCAATCAGCGACGTAATTCACCTGCAAGTGTTTTCAACACACTATTACAGCATCTGTGGAGAGATGTATTTGAATATCTTCTGTTCCACTTTTCCCAACCTGGAAGCTGAGGATGGCTTAACCCTGACAAGGACACAAACCTTACCACTTATCATAAACATTACATCCTCCATGCAGCAGTTCCAAAGCAAGAGCAATGACCACTGATTAAGGTCAGCCAGAAATCTGCCCTTTTCTACAGCTGTAGCAACTTATAATAAAAACGTTTGGAGTCTTTGAAAAATGGTGGGTCATGTATGATTTGTCTGAGACCATGTGTCAAATGCGCAAATAACACTTTGGTGCTTTTCTGCACCTTCATTCTGCTCAGTTAAGCGCTTTAAAATTTGATAAAATATGGCAAGTTTGTGTTGTGCTGCAAGATAAACCCATTCTGTTCAAAGGTAATCCTTAGTTTTTATACATACAAGGCCCAACTAAAAGTAGAAATTAAAAAAGAAAACAAATAAGTTTGGGAGTTAGGAGGACGATTTGTAATCGGTTATAGAACTAACACTCATGAAAGGGGTCAGTTTCATTTATATTGCAAGAACCTTCGTTTTCTCTCAGCTTCAGTGAGCATTTCAGATTCTAACACTGATTCAAACAACAAAAAAGTCGATTGAATTCAACTGTACACAATGGTTTTCAGTGGAAAAACATTTCATCATTCATCTGTGAGACTGAAGAAGTTACTTGGATGAGTGATAAAACAATTTTCCACGGGAAAACACGCCCAGAGGAACTAAACTTTTGGGCATATCCTTGCTTGTAATTCATCCATCATGAGATTTTTTATATATATACTTTTTTCAGTTGGCGTTTCTCTTATTTTCAGCCTTAGAAGCAGTTCTCAGAAGAAAACCAGTGTAAAATTTCAGTCAATCATCAGAAAAAAAGATGATTGAGCCAGCTGGTATTCTTGGGAGTTTAAGACTAAAACTGAACTCATACAGTGAACTCATGTTAGAGTGGACTTCATAAGATAAGATGATGATATGATATATGTATAAAAAAAAGAAAAACACTTTTCACATAAATAACAACCTCTATTTATATGAATAATTTACTCTTCTTAAATATAACTCATAAAACAAATAAAAGCACAAATGTGTACAAGTTACAGACTTCCTTCTTAGTGAATTTACACAACTCCTTCGGAGTGATTTTAATTGTGTGTTAAAGGAGAAAGAGATTAGGAGGTAAAGTCGATGACGCAGAGTCAGTCATCACTGAGGCAGTCTCTCCTGCGTAAGTCCAGGTGCTGATTTTCCTGTGTGGGTGTCTGATGCCACAAAGCTGACTCAGAGCCGTAACATCCTCCATGACTATGGTATGGAACAGATGTGGGTGTGTCCTCATCTCCCAGAGGAGTCCCAAGATGTTGGGAAAAAAAACCCTACACACACAAAAATCATTTGAAAATGTAAACATCAACCAAAATATCAGTAGTGATTTAATAACTTTATCACCTCTATCAAAATGATTTTCATTTACTGTATATATCACAGCATTTAGGGCGTTTATAAGCAGGGCATACAGAGAAAAGTACCAAACTGGATAAATGCTAGCATTTGTTTTTCATTATGCATATTTTTTATTAATAATTACATTTCATTATCTGTATCTTTACCAGACATTTAATTAGGTGTAGGTACTGTAGGTGCAGTGAATGCTTAAATTATACTCATTGGAATATACTGGAGATTCAATGCAAGGATTTAGCATACTGTGTTAAGAGGCTGGGATTTGATGAATTCATAAAACATCCAAGTTTTGTGTATTAATTTTAAAATTCCATTAATAAGCACAGCAAGAATGTAAAAAATAAAAGTGCATGTGGTTCTTGATCATCATCTATGTACAGTCAAGAATGAATGTGTGCACGCTCATATTTAACTAAATGAACTTAAATCAATAGTGTCATCTCCAGTCTCTGTAGTAATACAAGGAATGAGAGAACCGGCAGCTATTATTTTAATCACCTTGTCCTAATTCATTTAACACTAACTAACAGAAAGTAATGTGGTAACATCTGGACTGATGTGTTTACAGACATCATTTTAATCATGTGTTTAAAGGCTGTAGGTAGGTTGCAGCCACTGGTCTAACACTGTGTATGAATGTAACAGGGCCCAGTGCTGGTTCTAATAGTCTGAGCTGCTTCAAGCTTTATTTGTGAAGAATACTTTAGCTTACTAAAAGGTTAGCTAGCTTGTACTGCTATGATGTAATATTTTCAAAAGTAACATGATCTTAAAAGAGCAGGGCTATATGCAGTGATGCTAGCGTTAGCCATGTTAGCATGTTACCTTCAACACGTGGTCAGTCCAAGTCCACGGAAGCATACTCGGAGGTTCAGCTCTCCATTTCACTGACACCTTTCATACTGCATATATCCATGTTTGACAGAGTGTAAATACTGAAGCTGAATGGTCTTTGTACAAACCCACACACTTCTTAGGTGCAAAGCTATCGGCACAAACCTCAGTGTAGAAAATCCAGGCATGCAGCCTGTGCCTGTCTAACCAATCAGGGAGCTCCTTACATTGCACTGCATGGCTAATTTGCATGGCTAATTTGCATTGCTTCCTGATTTCGGAATATGACAGCTAATCCAGTAGTTAATCCCAAAGCTAATTCATTTGCTAATATATTAGCTAATCCGAGAGCTAACAGGAAAGAGAAATGGAGTGAGGAAATATGGATTTTCAAGGAGTGAAATGGCCATTTTAAATGTCAGAAGTATTTTTTGAAATTAGGTTCTTTTTATCCAATAGTATCTCATTCTTTTTTATGATTTGAAGTATTTATTAATGGTTATTAACTCAATTTATAATACTGATTTATAAATAGTTTTTTAAATTAAATTATTACATAATAAATTACTTTAGTAATGTTTAAATAAACAATTTTTTTTAAAAATAATTAAATGAATTCACAAATGCATATTTTGTTGTACAATTATTTGCAAATATATGTTGCACAGATTTCTTTATTTCGATGTCTCTTCTGGTCCCCCATATCTACATAGCCAGCTCAATAGTTTTGCTCCACATGTGAGGAGACTTCCTTATTCATAAGTCACTCTGATGAAGTGTCAAAAAGAGGTCACTCAGTGGGGGTGTCTTGCAGGATATAATGACTCAGCAACTATGTGACAAACCAATGACCTGCAAAGATCTCCTTTGCACAATTAGACACTGCACAGTTAGAGTGGTTCTGCTTACATCCTTTACACAAATAAAGTGCCCCATAAAGACATGATTGTAGCAGTGACTGTTACAGCCAGCATCAATGATGCCAGAAGTCTGAGACTGGAGAAGCTAAATTAAATTGCGTCATCCCTAATCTTATTATATGTCTTTATCTATCATACTTACCCCCCAACATCCCCTTACAGACAAGGTTTTACCATCCAAGGAAACAAAAAACACCTGTGTGCATGTGCAGGACCTGATAGTGAATTATCTACCTTGCATGGTATTCCAAATATAATGTAAAAACAGGAGTTTTTAATGATAAAGAAAATTAAAAATCTAACAAGACTAGCTCAAGCAAGAAGCAACAATCTTTGTCTTACAAGATTATATCACCTAAAAAGATGCACTTGTTTGCTTTTCACAGATAATCTGTTTTACTCTTTTTCTATATGTGAAAGAGCAAGCATGTGGTTTCTGGCCTATGGGATAGCTAATCAGTCTGATTACATGATGACGGAGGTAATGCCAACCAAGTATCCAGTCTGAGAAACAATACGGTGATATAAAGGTGTTATTACACTACATGCATGGAAAGGTCTGTGTTTATCTTTACTGACAGATAAACAGCACTCCTCAGATCTTTGAGGACAGTAATGTGCATGTTTACAAGAACACAACTGTTAACTGATGAGTTGAGATTACTATTAATAAAAAATGCCAAAAGGTCAAGTAGTCAAGTTTATTTAAGATTTATTTAAGATTTTCCACTCAATATTAAAACAATTGTTAGCACCAAACTACAAAATTTTTTCCACAATATTTTAGAGACATTGTTAAACATTCCTCTAGCAACCTTTCATTTGATGTACAGTTCACAAATACTGTTGACTGGTTTTCCTGTTTCTTGCCTCTCTGTTGGAAATGCCTTATACTCAAATAGCACTTTTATTTCCTCTTTGCACTTTCTCTGTTCTTTTTTCCATGTTAATCTTTTCCCTTTTTTGTACTGTTCTCAGATGTGTTTCTCTTTGCACAGTTGTCTGAGACCACATCATTATGGGATCACTGTTGCTGCTGCTGTTTTGGAAAAACTGTTTTACTTGCTTCTAACTTCCAGTTACTGGTTTGTTCTGTGAAGACAGGGCTACACACAGTTGTACCAAATCTTCAGGGTTTTGGCATCCACTACGCTTCATTTTAAAGAATACTACTGAGAGACTAATCAAATCCGCAAAGGCTGAGGCTCCAGACACTGCGTTAACTATTTTGGATAAGAGGTTTTCCATCTCTTTGAACAGATATCTGCATATTAATATGTTTTGGTAACAGAAGCTCTGTGGTTACCATCTGCAGACCACCTGTCTGAGTTCTATTGACCAATCACATCTGAGAAGACTTTGCTTGCATACAGGGTTAACCATCAGTGTAAGAGGCAAAAGAGGCATTAAATAAGGCAATGAACCATGAAGTATGGTCTCAAAACACCAGTGCTTTTTCTGTGCCTTTCAAAATTTATCTGCATTTGTAAGGACTCGGGATGTCTATAATGGCTTATTCATTATCAGAGCCCAGAGTAGGGAACTTATTGGGTATTTTTTAATGATGCGTTAGTTTTGACAGATGATAAAGTGGCATTTGTTAACATGACAGCATATTAGCTCAGTGGTTAACTTTCAAACCTCGCATGCCCCATCTGTGTTTCATAAAGGGCTTTCTGTGGAGTTTGATGTTTTAGCTGTACTTGTGCAGCTCTAGTTTTCAAAACAATGCCCATGTAAGCACACACCATAGACTGTATATAAAAGATGGCCACAGCAACATCTTCCATTGGTTCGTGAACTTCACGTTTTAAACCTTTGATTTTGGCTTTTCTGTCTGCACGTCTTTATCTTTAAACCTCAACATGCCCGTGGATAGAAAATAGGATGTAGTGATAAGTTCACAGTTTCCTATAGTGCTTAAACTGCTCTGACAAATCTCACATTCGGAGATGTTTGGTTCAGAGTATACATTTCAGTTGCTAAGTGATTTTGTGCCAAGAGAATTTAAGAAATATGAACAGGTGGATTAGAGTATTCGGTAAAATGGAAAGTGTTTTTTTTTCTTCATATCAACACCATCTGTCCCACTGGTTACATTTTTCATGTCTGAGAAGTATGTGACATTTTAAAACCTTAATCTTAAAAGTCTGGATGCTGTGAGTCATGGTTCCTGAGATCCAGTTACATTAAAAAAAGAGATGCAGCAGCGGGGAAAGAAGAATGGATACAGAAACAAATAAAAAAATGAAAACTGAGAGTAAAGCTTAACAAAAATAATAGGTTACCGAATTTTTTCTAAGAAATAACTTTTTTTTAGTGTTCAGTTTGTTTTTGAACTTTTCACTTGGATTACTTTCAGAAAGTGAGCTATTATTATTAATGAAACCAAAAGCTTTCTTATCTTATTGGTGCATGGCCCAGAAAGCTTAAACCTCTATTAATCTTGAATGCACTATCTCCTTTTTCTCCTTCGTCTGTCATCACAGTACCCACGCAATGCTGTAACCTCAACAGTTTTTGGTAAACCTTGAATCCTGCAGTGACATAGTCCATTCCCCATGACATTTTTTTTCTCTTGTAAAATTGAGGAGAGAAAAGATGAGTTCCAGCGACCAGGTTTGGGTTCAAAAAACATTCTTTAGACCAGTGCTTTAAATGTACTTTTTCAAATTATGTTGTTAATGTGGTAAGTCATGTGTCGTAATTTAATAACAATCTAGTTCCAAAATGTTTACTGAGATGTATGTAGTGGTAGCTTTATTGTAACGTATTTAAGACAGCTATAACTTTGAAAATGAATAGTAGTGTGCATATAAATAAAGACAATATTTTGAAAAAAATAGCAATATATGAACAAAATGCTAAAAGTCATTGAAGTGGCCTTACCCACCAGTTATCTGCACCCCATCACCAGTCAGGCCTACTCGTATCCTTATACAACCTTAAACTTTTTCAGTCTCTTAGATACACGTAAATGCTTTTGGGATTTTGGGGAAACAGTGCAAAAAAATGTTTGATGCTTTCAGAGGAAGGTGGAAGGATAACAATGCAATTTCACACCTTTATTGCTTTTCACTTTGCTTTTGTGTGAGATTACCGGTCACATGAAACACCCAAGACAGCGTCTCACCGATGAATTAAAAGACTGATTGCACGAGAATTGCACCAGACATGAGCCTTGAAATTCTTGTGCGTGGCTTGCCTTGTGTGGGGGAAAAAAAGAACATGCATCAGGCATGCTTGGTGCAGAATGCATTAGCAATGTCTACTCTTTAGGGTCACAAGGGCTATAGATTTAGCGGGCCGCCACCACAATCAGGAGTGCACATCTGCACTGAGCTCTTTGTATTTTCATGCTGTGGAAAACATAAGTATCAGATCACGTCAACTCCTGTGAAAAGGAGAAAAAAACTACCCTCCAGTAGACGTGTAAATATATTACAACAACTCCTGCTGAGACAAGCATCAACAGAAAAATGTTATCATGTTTGTTCATCACATTCATAAGATGTAATTCTAAGCTATGCCTGACCTTTTCTTTACTGTTTTCTGCTACTGAGTAGGGTTGGGTTTTTTTTGTGGTTATTTTTTCATTTTTCAAGTTTTACGTGCCTCACTGAGAACAACCTGTAGTGCTCGCATGCGTGTAATTTACACACCAGCAATTACACTGTTCTCTGCTACCATTGTCCAGCAGTACAGTGTTTTCAGTAGTTATTGTCATGGAGGACATTCATCGTTAGAATTTTTGGAGTATTATATCAGCTTCACTATCAAAACAGATATTTAGCGTTTACTTAGAGAACTCAAAAATAGTATGAAATGCTATTTCCATTACAGTATAAAATACAGTAGACGACGTCATGTACAGTGGACTTTTAATATACAGGCGTAAAAAGTGAATGTGAGCTACTTGATGAAATAGTTTGATAGGGTAAATTGAATTGCTCCTTGATAAATGGGCATTAAACACCCCTGGATCCGGATTCAGTTTGATCTCCTAATAACTAAACTGACAGCCCCTGATTAGCCGTATTCACGATCTTTACGCTTGATCCGCTGCAATAATTCAATAAAAAAAAATCGATTTTAAGATCAGCCTGTAAGCCACACACTCGTATACACACGGTTAGTTTGCTTTAAAGACATCACTTCGTGTGTTTAAACCATCCTTGACCACTTCTGTGCGTCAATTAATCAAGCGCATCAGTTTCACGAGGTTTAGCTCCAAAGTTGCGTGTGCCATAAATGTCCGTGGATGGATGCTTGTGTAGGCAGAGGCGCTGTCCACGGTACTGCATTCAGCCCCTCCCCGGTAGACATCACGGAGAGACACGTGATACTCTCTGTCTGTGGCTCCTGACAGTCGCTGGATAAGCTCAACAGGGAAACCAGATTGCACCTTCTCTTCCACAAAGATAACTGGATTTTCGCCCCGCGCTTCTTCCCACTAACCACATCGTGGGTTTGATTTTTTTGTAGTTCTGTTGTGTTTTTATTAGCAGAAAATACATTTGGAGGACTGACTATTTAAGGTAATTTTTAAACCTGTGAGATTTTTATTTTAGGAGTTAGAGTGAAAGTGGACCCGTCTTTCTCGCTCTCTCTCCTTCTCCCCCCCTCTCTCCTCTCTCTCTCTCTCTCTCTCTGTCTCTCTGGCTGATGCTGTGATTCACTTGAAAGCAGATCTTGATGTGAAGGTTTCGCTAAAGAGGATTTGGAGCATTGGATTTCAAAGAGACAAAATATGGACAGTGCTGATTTAAAGGAGCTCAGTCCGCGGCGCCTTGCATGAAATCGCGTTTCTTCTCTTGTGACAACTATTAAGGGTCCCGTAGAAGTAAAGGTGCACGCGCAAAGGTAATAATAGCGCCTCATATTGTTTACCGAAGAATTGTTGTAGTTGTGAGCGACTCGATAAAAATGCCGCATGGACATAAAATAACACACTTATTATAGTGAGCCCGTTGCAGCTGCCGTGCATGGCAAATGTCAGGATATGGGGCATGTTATTGATGAGATGATGACGGAGAAAACACGAATGCATTGCCTTTTTGCACAATACGTCAGTTCAGACGAGGATTACGCTATCTAATAGTTTAAGCATGATCATTAACACGCCGTACTGATCTTCATCACAGTTTCAGTCTATTGATAAGATGCTCCAGTCTGTGGAAAGTGCAGGCAAGTAAATCAGATCTACAGCGGTGCAGCGGTTAGAGTGCAGTGGTTTGAGTGTCTTTTCCCCCCTTCATCTTCTTTACTTGAAATGCAAACTAATTGCGGACCTTTGGAATCGACTAACTATTTTTGTTTTCGTTTTATTGCATTTTTCTGCTCATTTTGGTATTTGAAGGAAAGCGAGATCTGGCTCAAAGTCCGTGTGAAAAATAGGGACAAAGCACATAGTATGAAGAGCATTTTCTGGGTTCTGACTGAGACCCAGTGGAAGCCCGGCTGGTATGACTTACACAGACCGACCATTGTGCATCAAATGACGCACTTTTTCTCTTGTTAGGGCTTCAAATGAGAACTGGACAGGGGGAGCCTATATCGGAATGCTGCTGATAAAGCGATTGCAGAAGTTTTAACGCGTACACGCAAAAGCAACACTCTCATTAAAAGAAAGAAAAAAGGACGTAAGGCAGCTATTTTCTTATTTGCGTGACCGAGATTTTCTTTATAATTTGTTTTATTAATCCCGACTGCTGGGCGTGATTTCTTTCTTTCTTTTTTTCTTTAGATCACAAATTATAATGTACTCGTATTTCTTTTTCTCTTTAGATTGCGTGACTATTTCATTATGGAACGACTGCATTTTAACGAGAATATTACAGATATTGTTTTCCTACTTGTTCATTGAGATCAATTAATGTGTCTATTCTCTGATATTGTCAAGAGCTGTCGTTTGCTTCCTGGAAAGCCCTAGTGATCTTAATCTAATGACATAGCTTGTGTTTGCTGTAACAAAGGCCTCACTGGATATAAGTCCCTGACTGGCTGTGCTTTTTGCCTTAATCACAGCATTAATACTGGCTTTTGATTAAGGCTTTGACCAAAGTGGATTTGGACATGGATACGGTGAAATACTGATGCTACATTAAATTTGCTTTTCTTTTGCAGAGAGCTTTGAGTCTGGGGACTGCCTTGACAGACAGACTGCTTCTTTTGCTGAGCTTATCAGCCAACGTGGCTCCATATGGCATTTTTTTCTCTTTGCTACAGAGAATGCAGGGTGAAAAGCCCTGAGCAAGGCTTCCAGTTACCCGCCAAAGAATGTTGGCATGAACATGAAGATTAAAGCTGCCATTTCAACTCAAGTGAAACCGTGCACACACTAACTGGCACCAGAAGGGACTGTTCCGTAATTACATAAATCAGACCGAGTGTGCCCAGTGGATATTTGAATCTCTGTCCCTTTGCTCTAAATAACCATGGCAGAGAGGACCTTTAAACAGTTCAAACTATTTTGGCGACAACAGTGAGAGGTTTGGCCAGTGGCCTGGACAGTATGAGGTAATGGTGTTTGCTCCAGGATACAAGTGTTGGCCAAGCCTGTTGATATGCAAACATATTAGACTTGTAGCATTTAATCTTTTGTCTTACAATGCATCAGTTTGCACTTGTATGTCCATGTAGACAGTCAGTTACATGCCAGTCTACTATCTCACAGTCAACCCAGCTTATTTTGTTTTCCTTAAGCTAAAGTCCTTATAAGTACATTGAATCCTGTAAGTCCTAACTACAGCCCACAGAATTTGAAATCAAACAATGATTTCACCAAAGCCACATGTTGCCCATATTATATGGGTTGGGCTGCTCATTTGTTGCTTTGTAGAAATAGGCACTTGTCTAGAATTTACAGGTGCTGAGGGTCAGTGGGCTAGATTTCCGGTGTGGAATGCATGCTGTGAAAGTGAAATGAGCTTCAACATGAAAACAAGGAGTTCCCATGGGCTGCTAGTTTACTTTGATGATGAGGGATTTTGTGACTTTCTAGAACTCCTCATACTGAATGGTAAACTCAGCCTTCGATTCTCCATCTTCTGTGCGGAGCCTGCGACTGTTGTATCTGACACAGCGGTCAATGACAGCCAATGGCACACAGTCACTATAAGGAGAAACTTTAAGAACACTACACTAATGGTGGACAATGAGATAAAGTGGGTGGAGGTGAAGTCTAAAAGACGGGATATGACTGTTTTCAGCCATTTGTTTGTTGGTGGAATACCACCGGAATTACGATCTGTTGCACTACGTCTGACATCGGCTGCGGTCAAGGATCAGCTGCCTTTTACTGGATGGATAACAGACATAAAGGTCAACAACACGGAGTCTGTAATGATTAACAGTGAGGGTGTCTTAAATGACCTCTGTGGTACAGCCAACATGTGCCTAAATGGAGGAGTCTGCAGTTTAATTAACAACGAGCCAACGTGCGACTGTTCTCGGACGGGCTTCCAAGGAAAGGACTGCAGTGAAGGTAAGGCTTTGATTTAATGTGAATCATACATTCAGTACAAAGTGTCCAGTGTAGCCTCTACAGTCAACAGGAAGTTATGAATAATTTGGCTGTTGCAATTACTATCCTCCATAAAATTACGCATTCCCTTCCTCTATTTGGCTAAAGCCATATGTTTTCCTTAGTCACATGATGTGTGCCATTGATCTGCAATACAGCTGTTTGTAAAGACTGAATCTCCTGCTAGGCCTCATTAGCAAAACATTCTGGTGTTCTTCATCCCCAAAGGTGTCTGCCATTCTTATCAAATAGGTCTTTAGGGATTGGTTGACCTATGAAAGATCTCCAATGACTTACTTTTCAAATGGAAGAGCAGGGGTAATCATCTATGCGTCTGATAGAGTAAACAGGAATGACATCATTGAATGCATACAGTATAAATCTTTCCAGTGATGAGAGTATATTCGATCTAGTATCTAGTTATTGTATTGTATCCACATGATTTTTCTGAGAAAACACAAAATAGAATTGCAAATGTAAAATAATTGAATTATAACCTTTAGCAGAACCATGTGCAAAATGTATTTATTATTACTAACTGCTAAAAAGTCAGCAGGATAATGAAGGAGAATAAAAAAGGTTTGAGAACGTGCAAACTAATACACAAAGAGGACACCGAGTTCTTTGAGGTAGCAAGAATACTATCACTCTGTCTAGTCTGTAAGGAAAACGTATGAGTGTTCAGAGTATTTAGTGCAATGCTTCCCACAGGTTGGCAGCTTATTGTGATGCTGAGGGGGAGGATGCTTGCTGGTCAGTCAATGGGGGAGGGATTTTAACTGTTTTAAACGTTATTCGTCATGCTCAGTTAAATACAGATGAATCTGAACCTATTTTAACCTATTTTAAATGCGGTAATGATGCTCACGTCTAATTTACGGTAGATTTCATAAGATCATGTATCTGTATTCAGGCACATAAATCTTTTATTAACAATGAGCTTATTAAGACACTACTGGATAACTTACTACTGCCACATAAGATATTCTCATCAAACTGCCCTTTGTCAGTGAGGCAAAGATGAAACACAACATCTTCATATAGCACCATACTTTGTGAACAATGTTTTATTTTTCCCTTTAATCGGGTCTTGTAGATGTTGTAGATGGTGTTAATTAAACAAGAAGTAGTACAGCCTTTCACTAACCACATGCACTGACACATTGAATAATTGCTGTAGTTCACTAACAGGCTTTTAAGTGTAAATGTTATTTAGTCTACTTTAAATCCATGACAAGTAGTGGGCTGTGTTGCCCTGCTGCAGAAAGAAAATACAATCCACAAAATAGATCCACAATTAGACTGCAACAGCAAATATCTTTAAATATGTCATTATTGTTCCACTTTCAGAGCAGACTACAGTCTATAATCAAAATTCTTTGATTGTAACAGTGTCATTATGTATTGCTGTAATTTTAATTTTTTTTTGCAGTATTGTAAATTACATTTCAGTACATAGATAGATTTTCTTTTTATTTAAAAATTAATCCAAAAGAAGCATCTATTCAGGGAATCTCTCATTTGGGTTTATTAATGTGTCTTTGACCATTTTTCTTGCTACTGCGTCAAAAAGAGCTGTGAATTCAAAATAGCTCTATTATTTCGGTTTCCCTAAGCTGACGAAACGCTAGCGATTGTGTGCAGCCATATTTTTTTTTTCATTTCATGCTGGATGCAGCCTGATAAAAGGCCCGTCTTGGGGAAAGCTGGGATTCTTTTATACAAAATGCATAAGCACTGATTAAATCTTAAAGTTATTATCTTATCACAAGATACAACTCTTTAACAACATAAGTAATAAATTAGCAAATTAGAAATTACGTTCATAAATTTAGTTTAGCCTTGATACTATCTCTGAAGTTCAAATTTATTGGTACTTATTGGAAGAGTTGATCTATAAAACTCCCAGCACACAACATTTGTAAGGCTAATGTGTAATTTGCCAGATTTTTGGAATTTTGGGACTTGGAAGTTCTATACATGGAGACTTCAAATGCAGTATTTTAGAATCCCTGCAAAACAAATCATTAAATATCTTTAAAAACAAAAACAATGGTTTATATGAATTAAAAATGATGATGAACCCACTTGATTCTACCTTAAGGATTCATTCTTAATCTAACATTCCTTGATCTATGTGGTTAATTTACAGATTCATATCCCAGTGTTTAGGGATTAAATAATTACTTTAAAACTGTGTTTGATAATTTTATACAATACATCTATATTTTCTTTGTGTGTGTGTGTGTGTAAGTGTCTCATTAGTCGAGAATTCGGGGGAAGAGATTTTAATATGCACAGCAGGGTGGTTACTGGTGTTAATAGTTTTATACACATGCAATAGCTACTTGTTTGTGTTGTTTATTTTCATATGGGCTGCATGAGCGATGAGCAGCCATTATCGAAAGATGTTTGTGTATTAAGTATATCGCAGCAGTAGCAATCAGAGCGATTATAGTGATAAGTTGAAAGCTTCCTAATAATGAAAAATCCTATCCATATGTTGTACATACAGCCATACAGGGGCTTTGATGGGGTGAACATGGTCTAGTAAGTGTGTCTGTATCTTAGGGGGAAAGATATCTAAAGGAAAAACTAAAAGTTGAAAACAAAAACTCTTTGATTTGATAGATGGCTACTAATTTTCTCATTTTAATTGCAGAGCAGGGATAATAACAAATAACTTGAATGGAGCTCATTCTGACCACTTGCTTGTACATCTGTGATTCATGCTTGATCTCACTCACTGTGTCAAAGCTGCAACACTGAAAAAGAAGTAGATGTTTGAGGCAAAAGTTCTCCCTGAGATGTGCCAGGGTGCTGCAGCATAATCTATTGCATAGGCAGTCTAACCTTGGGTAGCAAATTTACAGCAAACAAAGAAACTGACAAGTGGTCAGTGGTCCTGACTTGATTCTCCTTTTGAGGACTTGGTGACTGAAGTCTTTTCCTTTGAAGACTGTCTTTATTTTATTCTGGATAATAACCGGCGACCCCACTGTTGCCACCAGTGATGCTGGACACCGTTTGTTTGATATTTGCTCTCCTTGATAGTTTGAGGTTCATGGTGAAACTGCAAATATACACCAACAAGCCCTTCCAGCAAGTGCTCTAAGCCAGAGCACTGGAAGCAGTGCATCACTGCACAAGGAGACAACCTTGTAGGGGATGGCAGGATATCGCATTTGCTTTTTATAGGCAACGTCTCAAAACTTTATAACCCACAGTGTATATTCGTGCTGCAAGTTACTGAACTGAAGCCCTGAAGCTACAAGCACACACCATTTATTACAAAGTATAGTTTATAATTTTATGATCATAACAATGACTTTAAAAGGCTTTTTCAAGAGCAGATGCATTACATCATCAGGTAAATATATTGTCTATAGTGAATCCATTGACTTGGTACTATACAGTGGTGGTAATGTGCTACACCAAAAACCTCTTTGCGGTTCCTTTGGTCACTAGTAGATTGCTGTGATCACCCATTGTTTGGATGTAAGATGCCGACTTATCTGCAAATACTCTGCATTTACTCCTTGAGCAGTAGTCAAACTTGAAACAGTGTGAGGCAAACTGGAAATGGACATTTCCCTTCAAAATAAAAGTTGTGTCTTGCAACCAAAACATTTTAAACGGTGAAAAGTTTACTGAAAGGTGTTGCATTTTCAGTTTGCATCTCATGGTTTCCAAGTGTTTGCACGCAATTCGATGTCCTCTGCAAGCTGCTAGCGACCACAGAACCCTGCTACTAGCAAAAGCAGTCACAAGGAGGTTTTTGTTGAAGCACTTGCTTTGTGAGCAAGTTAATGCTAGTGACGATCAACAGCCTTCAGTGAACACTTGCCAAAAGTCTGTGGAATACACATTTTCCCTAGCAACAGGTGGTTACCATGTGGTCTATTTCTGCATAAATATGGTTTTAACAATCATTTCATAGTGACTGTCAGTAACCACCTGCATCCAGTCAGGGAATACACATTTTTGCCTTGTGACCAGTGGTTGCCAGATGGTCGCCGACTGGTCTTTAAGTCTCTGTGAATGGGGCATTGCATAAATATATATACAATGCTTTAATATACCTACTTATAAGCATTTAATGATTTAATTAGTGCTAGATTTATTTAATCTGTGAAATTTGAAGGACTCTGGGGTTTTGCAGATCTATAAACAACAAATAATTACATAAAACAAAAAATAGTTATTTGGACTTCTTACAAAGCACATTTAAGCAATAAATATTTAGATAGTGAAAACACATCATTATAATAATAATTTAGGTAGTATTGTGGCAGCAGTGGCATCAATAATTTGATGGAAATAGATGCAAGGTCCAATTTTTTTAACGTCACCTGCATAGGGACAACTATGCAGACTTTGTCACAGGTACATCCTTTCATAGAGAAAACCTCTGAAAACCCTCAAGGCAAACCTCTACCATCACCATGACCGGCTGTCAAGCACTCCACAATGGGATTGGAACACCTGGATTTCTCCTGATGCCTTTAATGGCTAATCTGCATTTAACTAACACAATTTCTAGTTATACTGGCAAACATTTACCAAACACTTTATAATGACACATCCCGCAGATCTAGCCTCAGTATTCATTTAGAGTTATGTTTCTGGCTAACCATCAAATAGAGGAAATTGTTCTGTTTTATGTTCACTGGTTACTTTGTTTTCTGTTTGCTGCTGAGCAAGTACTGAGTTCAGCATAGCTTTTATACCTAAACAGTTCCCTGCAGCTGTTGAGAGCCAAAGTGAGATAAGTAAAACTGACTTAAAACATTAAAGTTGTGGTCTGCGGACCTTATGGGCTCGGCTAGTAACTATATGTGAAGTCATCATTTTAAATGATTTTTTTTTAATTTATGCATTATTGTTTCATTTTAAATATCAATATTTGATTAGGGCAGCTATAATACTATACAAATAATGGCAGATTATACAGTCTCAAGAAGCTCTAAAGTAAAATAACTGACTTCTACATTTCCCTAGCATATGAGTTTAAGGACTAAAAATGTTAGAGGAAAAAAACCCACAAAACAAGCAACAAACAAAATCTTCCTTTACCTTAAAAGTCTAAATATCAGGTATCTGATAGCTAAACTATTGTTGGTCCATGCTGACCTCATTTTATATTAACTGTAAGCACAGATACATATAACACTTGATAATACTAACTGCAGTGAAAAATGACTGTAGTGCTTCAGGTTTAACTACTACTATCAACCATGCTATGAACTTGTGTCACTTAAGTCCCTCTGAAATAAAGAATGCTGCACTGTACCTTTGCAGGATAGTATGTTTTGTGGCAAGTACAGAGAATGTTTCCCAGCCATATTAAACACACATTCTTTCTTGCTTCCTCACCATTCTGAGTTTTAGTGAGGAGGTAAGTCACAACCACAGCAGAAAATGTGTGCAAAATGTTTATTTATTTATGTAGTTTTTAAATCACACCAGAGATTTAAAATAGTTTTTGAAGCTAGTGTTCTACTGTACCAAGAACACTTCTGGGGGAAAAAAAATCCATACACACAGAAATAAAAGTGCATATACTAACATATCGAGATTTGTCCTTAAAGCTTCTGCAAGTTTGCCTAATGTGCATACATGGATTTAACTATAAAGTACATTGAAGTTTAAAATTTACCCTTCCATTAAATAATTTAAAAGCTGTTGTATTACTTTGATCAGATGAAAGGATTATAGGATTTGCCACCGGACCTGTCAACTCTCCTCTGTCCAACCACAAGTGTGCACATAACTCTCTCTCCTGCTCTCTTTCTCCTCGGTCTCTCTCACTCCAATTCACACACTTACAAATGCACACACGCACACAAACACATGAACACAAATCCCTTTGATCGGTTGAAACAATTATTTAAATGCACTTTTCGATGGTCAGTATGTCCTTTTTGTTTCTCATTAAAGAAATAACATAGATGCATTGCATAGCTCCATATTTTATCCTGATAAAATGGAATCATGTTGTTTATCTCATCGTACATTAACCAACCATAAACCTCCCCTGGTACAAAAAAAAAAAAAAAAGTAGGGCAGACCCCAAGTAAGACTGCACAGCATTTTGTTTGTCACTTTGTGTATTATGTAATTTAAAAGATAAGTCACATTATCCGGGTACAGTGAGTAACTGTGATTGCCTTGCACTTTCATATTGTGATTTTAGCTGATAGCATAGCTTCTGGGCTTCTAGGTGAAAATATAGTTAGACATCCTTGAAACTAATGTCACTTATAGGACAAACAGTCACAAAACATAAGCACATTTATTAAGCTTCTATTACATGATGGCGCGGTACCAAAAATGACTGTAGCCTACAGTAACTGAAATAATGTCAAACCTATTTTGACTTTTGAACAATCATCAACTGTGACGGTTTTAATTCACCAAAACAACAGTGTCAAAACAGATTTGTGCATTACTGATTCATTACAGAAGGAAAGTACTGCAACACAACACACGCAGGAGATACACTATTCACATGCTCATTTAAGTAGATGCACAATATGTTTTGCTTGCTTGTTTTTATATCCATGCCACACTCTTTGTGGCTGTTTTTTTTTTACCTTAAAATTGAATCCTGGTTATTAGTATTTCAGCTTCCAGGTTCATCCCCTAGATATAACTTGGATAGACATGGCAGTGGCAGTGAAACCTTTCCTGGCAATCTTCCCACAGGTAATAGTGTGATCCCAGTCTGTCTGCAGCCACTGAAAATAGCTCAACGTTACTTGTGTTTATAATACTGTACCACCTCTAATGAACTGTCTGTGCTGATCTGGAAAGTTTAATTATCAACATAATGTCTAATTAAAATGGGTACAGTTTCCTTCAGTCGATTGAATCACAGGTTAATTTATATGAAATGCACATTTGTGCATTATTTGAACCTTTTTTTTTTTAATAAAAAAATGACACTGGTTATGGGACTAGATCTGTCTTATACTCGTTTATGCCATATTATTGTCTACTAAAATATCCAAGAAAGATTTCCGATGTATGGCTCTACTGTGACTGCAATCCTGTGGTTACACCAGAGGTTGTGTTTTGCATAACATATGACAGTTGTGACTATCACCTGCTGTAACGTCACTGGGAATAAGCTCTTGTGGTGCATGTGAATGTCTACAGTCGAGATTCTTGCCCGAGACTTTAGAACAGTTTGTGTTTGTTATTGCAGTCCTAATGTAATTACAGTGTTTGCTTTGGTTGATTGCACTGGTGAATAATGCATCGATATGGCACAGTCATTTGCAGAGGGTTGACCCATTCAGCAGAGAAGAAGCAGCAGCAGTTGTGTCTTTGGCAAAGAGACAAAGACAATGAGTTTTATCAAAAACTTTTTACCTTTTAATTAGGTTTGGATGTATAGGCACCTTGGATTGATGATAAACACAATGTAAGATACTTTGGGGGAAAAAAAAGTTGGTCTGGTCTGTCATTGAGTCTTTACTACTTGAAGACGGACAGGCTTCTGTGTTTTGGTGCTGAGCAATATTTTGGTGCAAAGTCTGGCTGCCCTCTATGCCAGGCCCACTGTGGCATGAAGTATCTCAGCAGGTAGGGCAGCTTTTTAACACTATTTGCTTCTGGATGAGGAACTCAGTAAATTCACAGTGAAGTTTCTGTTTGTTTTACACTTTGGCTTTTCGCCTAAAGCCTGTACTGCATACTTTGAGCCAAGTTGTATCCCCTTGAAAAAAATTAACATTTTGAAAGCAACAGTGGAGTGGAGAAGTGGATATGGCAATAACGGGAAACTTGATTGAAAACTAGCATGTTATTGAGTATTTAACAATAATGCAGAGGTACACTGCACAATAAATCAATGAGACCAAAAGAGAAAATGAGAAAGAGAAAATGCAAATGTGCAAATTATGATTAAAGACTTGGTGATACCTTCATTCTTTCTGGGCATGTCCGGACAGTTCAATATACTTGTTTACAAAATACTGGCTTAATATGGCAAACATCTTCATTTCACATCAATTGAGTTTTGATCAGCTTTAAACAACAACAGCGATTCCTTCACATCTATACACAGATAGGTGCATATGACGAGCCATACAAAAATACTTTTAAATGCAAATTGAAAATATAAGTAAGCAAATATAATGTATTCAAAAAGAAGCTTGAGTTTGAGACTAGAAAAGCAGCACTATCATTTGATCAGTTGATTTATATTAATGGCCCCAATGTGAAAATGCAGTTTAAGAATTCAGCAGCTTTTCTCATGTTCACATTTAATATAGAGTTCATAGGAAGATGAATTTGTAATTTGAGTGATCACTCCCTTTCGGGCATGTCTGTCATTGCTAAAAAAACAACAACAACAAAAAAACCCAACATGTGACTGTACTGTATCTCTGAAAGTGTCATTTTGTCTAGAGGCCTCCTGCAGCTTCACTCAGACAAAAGCAGATTAATAGTATACTGCTGTCTCTGACTCCAAAGACAGATATCGGGATCAAAAGATTAGAGGGATTTTCCCGTAGGATTTTTGCCTTGTTTAAATACATTTGCTCCTGACTGTCAAAGGGTGTTTGTGAAATTCTTTGACACCAAACTCCTCCTTTAACGGGATTCATCCTACAGCACAAATAAACACATTCAAATTTCCATGTCACACACACAGACACCCACACATGAAAACTTGTGTTTAACTGAGCTACACCACATGTTTCTTATAGGAGCATATTAAGCTGGCATATGGAAGTTACAGTATATAAAATGCGTAACATATTGCTGTTCTGTTGACATGCAATCACTACCCTGATTATGCAATATTATGTCATATGTGTATGTAGATCTTGCAGATATGCAGTGTTCCACACATATATTTTTTTCCTTATTTTCACCACTGGAGATCTTTTAATACCTCGATGTAAAAATATATTTCAGTTTCCATAATACAATTCATAGCATTTTCTATATAGTCTGGATGACTTGAGCACCCTCAAACAGATATAGTATCAGAAGGGTACTTCTGCCTCTCCCGAGGCCATATACCCTGTCCCACGGTTTTAAAATAAGTGAGCCGAGACAGACAGACAGACAGACAGACAGACAGAGAGAGAGGCAAAACTGATCACATATCTCTGCCTTGGTTCTCGCCTTCATGCAGGAATAAAACTGCTTAGAAGCAAAACTCTTTAGATTCCAGACCGTAGATGATATTTTCACTTTGAACATAATTTACCTTTGATGCTGCTGGTTGGATGTCGTCAGTCACGAGCGACGGCTGAAATGCTAAAAACAAGGCAAAAGTGCTGCACCGTAATTTGAAATCCATCACGCGGGCAATAGAGAGAAGACAAATCAGTTTTCAGGGAGAGTTTTCATCACTTCCCAAAAGAGAGTAAAGGTTGCACAAATGAACCCATCTTTATGGTAATCCAGTCTACATCATGTGTAGAAGTTCAAGAGGCAGTCTGCATAATGTTTAAAACGTCTTCTCGAGTCCAAAAAACAAACAAACAAAATGTAATATGAACTACAAATGAAATAAAAATGGGATTCAAATGGTAACTCAGTCAGAACAGATCACTGGTTTACACTTTCGCTTTGTGACATTTTTGTATAGTTTTGTCTTTTTTTGCCACTTATAATGGAAAAGGATGTAGCTTAATGTTAACAGTACTAAGAGCTTAGCTGTGGTTAATGATTGGTGCACTTTATTAATGTTTTTTTTTCTAACTTTAGCTTAAGAGCCACTCTTCAGATAGGGATTTGTCACACGTCAACAGTGGCAGCTGCGGCAACTAGTTTCTTTAAGCAACTGCTGTGCACATTTTCGTAGAAAAGATGCGTAGTGAGCGTTGGCATATCTCGCTTCAGCATGAAGCTATGAGCCCTGTCGCAATAAGTTACAAATATGCTGAGCCTATATACATACAAACTTGAAGTTTACATTGATTTCTTAATTCCTCTGCTTGGACTAATACTCCTGCATCACAAAAAAAAGATTGACTCCACATCTGTAATACTATCCTAGATATCTTCTACCCTGGGATTAAGGTTATTAGAATTCGGTATAAGCTGTTCTGATTATCCTCTTGGATCATTCCAGTCCACAAGATGTAAAAGAATTGAGAGACCCCTGAGCGCATCTGCTCGCACAATCCTCTCTTTTCGTCTGTCTCTTTGGAAATATCTGAATTGGACTATATTATCCACCTGCCATCTGCCAGAAGTAAATATGCAGCTAGGCATAATACATCACAATTTCATTGATTAGCTTCTTTTCAAAATGTTATCATTTCGGGAAATTCTCCTCCTCACTGTCTTACAAAGGGTTTGATAACAGCACCATCACCCCTCTTGTATCAGCCCAGTAAAGAATATGGTACATCCAGCAGCTACTTAGATTATAGGTCAAACACTGGAATTAGGTTAGCCTGGCTGTATCCAGTGGCACCAAAATCTGTCTGCTTTTATATTTTAAGCTCCTAAAGTTTGTCAGATGTATTTGTGCTCTCTTGTGCCTCCTTCAAGTGCTGTGTATGTTCCCTGACTGTAAGGTGTTATATGACATATTGCAGAGAAGGTATGTCTTAAATGGTACCAAACACTGACAACAAAATGTAAAATAAACTGTAAATATAATATGTCTTAAAAGTGTGAAAATATTAGTCCAATCTGGGAATCAAAATCTAACCTCTTAGGCAAAGGTTATTGTCACTCCCGTCACCTTTTGCCTCCAAAGATATCAGTGAATTAACAGATTATATTTTGTGGTTATTTTGAGGTAAAGGGTTAAATGTACTATTTAACCTATTCTGGTCTCTGCCTGTGTTGAGGTGCCCAGTGTCAGCGGGGCGATACAATAAAAAGGTAATATGAACAGATCCTTGCCTGGAAAGCATACATGTGCCTTGCGAGCATCTGAGATAGTGAAGATATAAATTAGCAACAGCAGAAATATCCACAGCTGTGGGCGCTATCAATTTCCATCAGAGTAGCTGGTCACTCTGCCCGTTTCCTCTCTCTCCACACTTACTGTTGCTTGAGAAGGATAATGGGGTAGAGGGTAAGCCGTGTAATGCCACTAACACTCCTCTGGTAGAAAGATGCATTAGGCTTGGCTGTGCTGCTAAGAGATGAGCCTTCACTTACATTCATTATTCTTGATTTGGTCTAAATTGTAATTTAACAACAAATTGATCCTGTGGTAGTGCTGACCTTTGCTGCAAGGCTTTTACATTTTCCCTTAAAATGCCTGCGTGACGAGGGATTTTAGAACAGCCTTCCTGCTACTATTTTTCAAATTGACAACTGCGCATTGGGCCGGGAATGGATTTGGTGTCTTTTGTTCTCTGTTATTGGATGTGTGGTGATGACATTTAGAGACGAATTTAGGGAGATTTCATAGTTTTTTGTGTTATGTATTGAATGCATCGAAGCATTTGAGCAATTTTACACATTCACTTTACTAGTAGAGAAGTATTAGTCTACGAAAACAGTTGTATAATATGTTCTGAGGCTCTGGAAGGAGCTTTGAAAAGAAAAATAAATAAAAAAACCTCCCTTTTCTACTCTTAAATATTAATCATACACTTGTTTAGGATATGGAAAATGTGAAAGAAGTAGAGTTGTCACAGTACTAGAATTTCAAACTCGATATTGATAACCCAAGAAAAATACTCAATAATCATTTTCAATATTATGTGGGGAAAAACAATATTTACGTTATTTAAGCTAGTACTGTGCCTCTAGGGGGACTTGGCACCATGTTTTTAACTAGAGTTGGTAAGCTAGGCTGCCACTGTTTCTGTCTAGTTGCTGGTACACATTTCTTTGCTTCTTGTCTGGGTCGTCTGGGACTTTAAAAGAAATGTAACACTTTTTAGACACAAATAACTGTGTTATCCTGTTAAATTAATACTGTCTATTAATGTTGGGCATTATTAAGATGGGCAGGACTTACTTGCTGCCTGACATTTGGTGCCTAGCTCCCATTTTAGCGTTTTAGCCATAGCCGCTAGCGGCTTCCTTAATAATAACATATGGCTTATGGAGCTATAGGAAATCTTTTAAAAGTTAAACAGCTATTGTTAAAGTTTGGGCAGGTCAGGTTAACATTTGTGATAACTGTTTAATACTAATTAATCAATACAATAATGTTGTTCAAACTCGCCTCTCAGTATTCCTTATAAACTCTTGTTTAGCGCTAACTAGTGAGGGCGAGGCTGTGTGTGTGTGTGTGTGTCTGCAGAGTTGTGGCACTGTTGGTATCAATACTATTGCAAATGAGTATAATGCTGCAGTAATTTTTTAATATCAATGGGTATCTCTGTATAGATTTTGACAACCCTAGAGAGAATAGGCCGTTTATGTAGTACTACAATAAATGAGTCACCTTATGGGAACTGTGGAAGCTCAGACTCGAAGGTCTGTGAACTACCTGAAGAGGTACTCAGGAAAATCCTTATCGGTCCAAATGGCATCTCTCAAGAATAGTACATAGCGAACAGAAACCTGTCTTTATTTGTGGTCATGCCCCATTGTAACTTCCAATGTCGGCAGTCAGTGAGTGAGCTCCGGGATTGACACTTTTCACTCTTCTTGTACTGAGTAGCCAAGATGCTGAACTTTAGACCGTTGCAGTTTACTGGCATGACATTTGATAGTCCATAATTTTTATATATAGTATTTTTGAGCAGTTGTTAAAAAAAGCAAACATTTGGCAGTTAAAGTTCTCTGTGTCTTTGTTAAATGATGTACAAATACCCACAGAATTTTCAGCTACGAGACTTTTTCAGTTTCAGGTTTTCCACAGTGAATATTTGCTGCTGACCTACTTTTTCAAAGCAAAAGTGGCATGATAAACTACTTCTTTTTGTGGATATGTAAAATGGAACTGAACGGCTTCATTATGAAATCTTGCGTTTTTAATAATTCATATTACTGAACTTTATTTAACATATTACTTTATTTAATCACACTGATGGTATACTTTAGATATTTTACATAATGCTCTTATTTTAGTGACTCTGTCACATCGTAACTGACCGCTCTACCCAGTACGCCCAATACTGCGTGACAGAACTATGTTACATAAATAATGACTGCATGAAATATAAATGCAGAGCATTGTGGTGTCATAAAGCAACAGTATTCTGACTTTCACATTTCCATTTTAAGCTTTTTAGAGGAGAAAATTCATTTGTTTATGAGCTGTTAAATATTTATATATAGGTTGCAGTTTTTTAATTATTTTATTTAGCTGTGATTGTGCATAGTCTTTAAGGCAATTTAGGGTAAATAATATTATTTATTTTCCTGCTGTGGATCATGGTAACAGCAGACTAAGGACAAGGAGGTGTGTGGGGGTTGTCAGCATAAGAGCGAAGGCATGCAGTTGAACCTTTACTCAGCCTTCACAATTATATGTCTTTATAAGCAGGATCTAGTATTACAATAATGGTTGTTGATTATTTTTCAAATGTCTTTGCAAAGCAGAGAAAAGACATGAAACACAAATATTTGACCAATTTCCTGAATGCCTTTGTAAATTTCTGTGTACATTACAATAATTTTGCTTAGTAAACCAAAGGGATTCCTTAATCCTCCTTAATGAGTCCTTAATCATACGTGCAATCTAAAAAACTCAAAGACAGAAAACATTAAAATGCTGTTTTTCAAAAATATAGTATCCTTTTAACAGGTGCACTTCATACAAAGCTAAAACACTGCAATGCTGATGACTGTAAGCACAGATGACAAAAAGCTGATTCAGGCAGACATGATCTTATAAAATTGTCAAATGGCAGAGAAAATAAATTATATCTATTGCTGGATGCTGGGTCTAGTGAATGTGACACATGGTCCTTTATGTGAAGTGCATTGTCACTGAGATCCTGCCAAGACTACTCAGCCAACTGCATCCAGACACACTGTAGAGACACGAGTGCCTTAATGACATTTTGTACAGCTGGATGACGGCACCTTGCGCGTTGAAACAGTGGACAGAGCACTGTTCGTTTTCCTTTCTATATGTCTCACTTTATATTTAATCAGCTGTCACAGTTTTGAGTTCACAGTCAGGAGGGTCAGGATTCTGCAAAGGGTCAGAATAATGTCTGCAGGAGGCAACGAGAAGAAGAAAATCAATTTATAGATTTATGTCCAATCCTTGTTGCTGTTATCCTCCAGATGTTTTATTCAGTGAGGCATTAACTTGAATAGTAATGTAATTATTTTCCATGAGCCATACACCATGTGCATGATCAACAGCGTAAGACCATCAGCGATGCAGATCGTATGATAGACAGTTGAGTGCATTTTGGTGTAGTGTTACCAGCACAATAGCACTGGGATCACTTTGTCAAGGGGATTAAATGGATTTACGTCTTTGGATTAGAATGTAACCAGCTGGGTACATTTGTGAAAGAAAGTGTGTGTGTGTGTGTGTGTGTGTGTGTCAGAGAGAGGCAAAACATGGCATGTTTTAATGGTTCCTGTCAGTTAATACTGCAGTTAAAAGGAAGCTTCTTTTCTACTAAACACCTTAAGAAACACTGGATGCCCCTTCATGCTTACTAAAGATTTGATTCATTAACTTTTCTCAAACCTTTGGACAAAATTTGCTAAGAATTGCTGTTAGACTTGCTCCCAGCATTCAAATCCAGATGTGGTTTAGAATTATGTGAGGGTAACGTGCTCACATCAGATTTAATACAAGAATATGAAATGCATGCCTCTCAAGCTTTACTTGTGCAATAACTATTAATAATTATTTCTCGAAATCAGATCTTAATTTGATTGTGAACATCATCATTAGAGGAAGGGAATCACTATAATAGAGTGTTAATTGTGCAATAACCCTACAGGCTGCACAATCTTTCACAAGCTATCAAAGTAGCAGTCCTCCTGCATAGATCACTCACCGAATTTAAATGTAATGCAACAATACATCACTGTATTGCACACCGCAGTCAGTTAATTATTAGATCCTGTTAGTTATTGTGGCAAAATGTTTCAGTCAATGTTGGTCTTTGGGGTCTTGACATCAGCCAGTGTTCTTGTTTCTTTCACTTTTCTCATGCAACTGCCAGCTTCATGCTTGCCTTGTCTTTTTTTCAGCAGCCTGCTTCTCATTTTCAAGCAACGTTTTTTGTCAACATACTGCATGCGTGTATATTTTTTAAAGATCGGCTCTTTTCACAGAGGCCACTGTGACATGTCAGCGGAGTAAACACAGATGTAATTGATAAAACGATGGCCCCGTTTAGTGCGCCTCAGCCATTTGTTTGAGCTCTGGCCCATCTGGTTGGAACCGGTCCATAATTAATTTGATTAATTACACCTGTGTTTAGCCTGCGACGGTCCCATCCAAAAAGCCCCTCTGAAAACGGCCTATAGAATCTCATTTATCTAAATGTCCTGTATTTTCTTAAATTTGGAAAGCTTTATCCACATCTGGCTACATTTTAAACAAAATTAAACCTTTGTATGTGTTCAGTACTGAAGGACAAGGATAAATGAGGCTCTAGTATGAGTTATACATAAAATCAAAAATATTTCAAGTTCCATCAAATGAAATCAATCTAAATTTTTTCCAAAACAGATGTGGTCATATTATACAACGAGTGAACTGTTTAATTGTGATAATTTGGATTGATTTTGTGTGCATGGTGTCTGATTTGGAAGGGGAACCAGTGGTGATGGTAAGTTTGGGTCAAAATAAATCTGGGCAAGAAACCATATTAAAGAGGTAGGAGTTTATTTAGCAGCGGTCCCTATTTGGTCGCATGGTTATTGTAACTGGATTGATCACACAACCATGTTTCTTTGTTTTGTATATATATGCATTGCATGTTGGTGTTTTCATGATTCTGGTTAATTTTTTTTATCCAAAGTTAAAAGTCAAATAATTGTGTTCTCATCACATTTATTTATTTTCTATATTTATTTATTAGATCATTTTGTATCTATCTGGTGTTACATTTTAATGATCAAATATTAAATACTATTGCTACATATCAGTGATGAATAGTACTGCTGACTGATTATATATATTATTGTTCTTTTCATAGGAAATGTGTGGGTCCTTACACATCCTTATGTGATTATTTTTGCATGTTTCCAGTCAAATCAATTTGTTAAACTCATTTATTTCCTCGCCGTTAGCATGTTTTCTGCACTTGTTTGCTATTAGTTTACCAGAATATACTTCTTCACCTATATCTTTCATTCGAGACCGATTTCACATGTCAGTTTTGTTTTTTTTGTTGTTTTTTTTCACTTCCACAAAACTCACATTGTTTGCCAAAAATTAGTGTTAGGAGAATTTCATCCGGGAGGCAATCTCCTTTTGTATTGCCCGTATGTGGTCACTGGTCATTGCCTTCACTACTGTGACCAATTCACCTGAATAAGTGACACGAGACTCTACTGCCGGTTCGGAAACCTCAGAGGCATTGCTTTACCGCAGCCGGCTCAATTTATTTAGGTTATTTTCTGTTGCAGCGTATTTCATCACATGCACCGGCTTTTCAGTCAAGTAAAACAAACTAGATTTCACTGAGCTGCTGGAGTAAATAGTTGTTGATACGAAAAGTTGAAGTTCATCATTTAAGAAAACGTCAAATAAAAAAAAGTAAAGATTTAACAAGCTTAACAGAACACTATGAAACCGCCTCAAGTTTCAATATAATGGACTTGCTTGATAGAATTAAATTCTTTGAAGTCATTTCAAATGTTCAGAAGTTGACTCACAGCTCTGTCCTGTATTCCAGGTCAATGCACGGACAAAAACACGTGTACGTGCTTTAGCGTTTCCTCTGCAGGGGTTACAATAGGTCACTTGCATGTGATGTTTAATGCCTTGCATGGTGATGACATGCAATGGCCAGTACTAGTCTGCATGCTGCTTAATGAATATCTTCCTCTTTTTCTCTTTGCCTGTCTGTGCTTCCAGAAGACAACTATAATGAAGGTGGGTATTGTAATTGAAACTGGTTCTATTCTTTCTAACACATTGTTATGGCTAAGGCTTCTCAGTGTTTTATAATGGTAACAGTATCACTGTTACTGGAGTGGTAAGTCTGATTAATTAAATTTTCTCTGTTATTTCTGGGTATTCAAAGAATACTCGTACATCACCATAGCTTTCCCAGCCAAGACATTTAAAAATGTATATTAAACGGATTTAAGGGCGTTAAAGGGTCAGTAAAATATTTTATTTAAATGGGTACAAGCACTGATATTAACATGTCCATTTATTACTCATATCACAGTGATTCTTTTTGCATGAGATTGCAAAGATTAAATTTTTTTATGTAGTTTTGAAGAATGGGATTGGATATCTTTTTTAGTTGAAGACCTACCCAGAGGGTTAACTGTGAATACTTGTACAGCAATTCTGTGCCTGCTTTGATTGCCTCATTTAATCAATAGTCTACTTTAGGACCATGTGAACCTGATCTGATACTAGTACGGGCTAGTACCACCAAATTATTAATCTAAGAAACACTGACAAAAGAAAGATTGAAGCAATTACTGAGCAAAATGTTTTTTAATAAATTCATTAAAGATGCACATTTAATAAAGTAAATGCAGATTTTTGTTGAGTGAAATCTTTGTTCGTGGTTATCACAACTCAGAATTTATTTGGTTGAATCTTGTTGGTAAGTATACTGTAAAAAAAGGGAAAGGGCATCTTAATTAATTCCATGCAGACTTTTAACACAACGAAAGCTTCCTTTTTATTAAGCAAGGCTGGTCATGTTGTTTGTATTGAGATTAATTTGTATTGAGATGTGAAGTTGAAAGGCTAAGCAGAATTTATAACAGAAAACTGCATCAGAAGACGTCTTCATCTTTTTTACCCGTATGATTTTGTTTGAATATGAATCAAATATTAGCTGAACGCAGGTCTATATTTGAATAGCGATTGCACTTTAAGGGTGGTAGGCGGAATGATGATCTTAGAGCACAAAGATCAGCCTGAATTTAAATTTCTGAATTATATCTAGTAAGTGGACGATGATGATGCATTGCAACCTGCTTCGGTTGACTAAATGCTCATCTTGCTGACCCTGTCTATGCATCCTCCTATTTCTCTCCTTCCCACTTTTCCCTTATCCACACTCCTCAAGTAACACAGACATCTGCTCTGAAAGAGATGCCTGCGTGTCAGTGTCACACAGCTTCCCATGATCCCTTGTTCTCTGCTGACTGTGCTCTTGTTTTCCTTTAAGGTCTGGCACACCTGATGATGGGCGACCAAGGTATGAGCTCTGTTCCTTTTTCCAGTGATTTCCCCATTTGTCCCTCTTGCTCCCATTGTGCTCAGAAGTGTGTGCGTGCCTGTAACTCTTATTTAACATCCAGGCTTGAAGCTTCAGATATGGGCTGTCAATTCACTTATTCTGATTGACCTGGCTAATTTTCACTCTCTCAGTGACTTTTTTTTTTCTCTCCATCTTTTCAAGCTCATTGAGCTTTCTACTCACGACTCTGCTGTGTCGCCATTTGTTTCCATATTTCTTTCTTTTTAATTATTCTCATTTACTTCATGTTCTTTTGTTTACTGGGAATGTGGTTAGAGTAAGGAGACACTTCCATCAGCATCATTTTGAATGTAATGCATGGTGGTGGTAAATGGCTTACTGAAATTTTAAGCTAATCCTCATCTGTCCTCGCTCCTGTAATGCATGTAACGATTGTCTGCACAGACTCTGTCCATTCTGTTTTTGTGATCCTGCACATCTTTATTATGTAGCACAGATAGAATGAGAAGTTTTGGTTTTATTTTTCATCTTTTCACTATTATTCCCATTACAGTTACACATTTCTTCTCTTCTGATTGCACATATTTGTAGTCATCAAGCCTCTTGCTCCTGTCCTCTGTCCTTTTCCGACGTGACCATGACACTTATTCGTGTCTCCTCTCCTTTTGTTCTCCCTTTTTGTCTGGAATATGCTTTCTTCATGGAACATTTCATCAAATTTCATAGGTAAAAGTAAAGGTACTACCCTTTTAATTCTTTTAGTTTTCATTGAACTAAGCTAGCCATGTTTGTGACATTATATACTCATGCTGAATGAAGTATATAAAGTCATTGGCATTTTTGAAACTTGCTTTTTCAACCATTAATGAAAGCTTTTCAAGGTAGGTGCCACTTTCGCTTCGTGTTCACACTTTTAAGCTGCGCCATTTGTTCCTTTCTGCTTGTGCATGGGGATCATAAACAAGGCTCACATGGGCATATGAACACACTAGTTTCTGTCGTAGTTCCAGTACACCACCACCACCTCCACCACCACCAGGGTAACTACAAGCTTTCTGTTCAAATCATGATTTTTGGGGTTGTGGGTGAGGCTTGATCATAGTGTTGTGGGCCTCCCATCCTGGCTGTGATCCTCACCTCTTCTCCCTGTGGGGTAAGTGGACTTCTGATCTTTCCCATTTGACTCTCCTCCTCAGGGCAGAGAGGGGAAGCTTGGCTTCTAAGGTCCCTACTGAGCATTCAAGGTAAAACTTTGATTCTTTCAAGTTGAAGTAAAGCTGGAAGTTATAAGTTTTCTTCAGCTTACAGCAGTGCCATGCAGTTTAATGTCTGCTAATTAGAAAATAATGTTTAATAATACTTTATAACTGAATTGAAACATAATTATGACTGATTTTGGCAATCAGTCTTTCCTTTTGCATTCATTTTCTTGCTTTTGCTTACCTTTTGTCTTAAAATTGACTGTGTCATTCGTTCTGATTGTAGAAATTCCTTGCAAATTAGTATGGAACATTTTTGTTTCTTAAGACCAAATAGAAAAATATCATGATAATGCTATCTCTTATCATGTACTTGTGAAGCATCATCTAAACAGGTAAGTCTTCCAAGTGACCTTTAGACGCACAGTGTGAGGAATTATGTTGTTGTTGGATTTTGTGCCATCAAATGGCATGCTACTAAAGCTGCAGTGCTATTTGTGACCAAACACGCGCACGCACACATACACACACAAACACACCATGTTCTTATTACAAGGAAAGATATTGCATTGGCTTAAATTAAATTGGTGGACAATTACCTTAACCCAAACCACAATCCCCACTTGCTTTAACTTAACCTTCAACTAAGTCGTCATAATAAAATTTATAGATTATGTTATGGAGATTAGACGCACATACAAAGCAACTCACACAAATAAAACCCACTGTCCATTCTAAATACAGACATTGATTTTTCCATCTGCTAAGGTAAGTCTTTGTGTTGTTTTTTTTTCGGTTTTGAAGATGGATGCATACAAATTTGACATGCAACATATATTCACTATATTTTTTGTTAATAATAAATCTAGCTCTGTAGGTGATTTCAAAACATTTTTCTAAAATTATGCAAAAAAAATGCATCATGTGTATGTACATATAAGGAATTGTGTATGTAATGGGTTAGTCGATTGCACAAAAATAAAACCCTTTGAGGTATTACGCACTTGATACTGAATTGTGTATAGTGTACAGTATGAGGCTTCTGATACTTTGGTTTTATTACACTGTACCACACACTCAGCTTGGATGTGGCAGAAGGAAAGCCACAGGGAGAGATTGAGATAATGCTGATGAGGCACAAATCTGCCATACGTGGAACACTGCTTCTAATTTGGGCCATGGTTAGCTGTCCCCTGTGTTGTACAGTGTGAAACATAGTCAATCCTTTTACATGCTGTGTGGTAAATCTAAGAACGAGCACAGAGCGACGGTGCATTCACTGTCTGCTGTAAGCTTGTGAGAATATTGTGCATTATGTTGTTCCTCCCACCCCTTCCTCCCAAGGTGCTGCTGTGTCATGTTAACCGTTTTATACCCTGTTTCATGGGTAGCCTTTTGAGAATGGGCTTGTGAATGTGCACTGCTTTCAGCTGGTACACTGCCACCGGATTCCTGAAACCTTGTTTCCATCTAGCTTTAGCGAGCAGGGCATGCCGTAGGATAAGTCATAATACCACTGACCTACAAATCACCAGGGTATTTAATTGCACTCATCACAATAAACTGCCATGTGCAGCTTAAGAGAAACTGCAGGCTGTGCAGACAGGCTTACAGGTACAACTGTGCTATTTCTAAATTAGTATACTTCTAATGTAATTGCTTTCAGTTTCTGAACATGGAAATGTCTCTTCTCATTGTAGTGTTCACATGCCACAGGTTTTCTGTAAAGTGAGAAAGTGAATCCCTCTGATAGCTGCCTTGTACATATTGTGCTACATTTTAAATGTCAAATTAAATGGATATTTAAAATGCTCTACTATATTACAGAAGCCTGACTCACCGTGGACTTTTAACTGGGTGTCAGAGATGTGTAAAGATGACACATTCCTTCAAATAGTAACTTTTGGAGTCACCTCATAGTGTTTTGTTTGATACATGTGAGGTGACTTATAAGATGAATATCAAATTATCAAAAGTGATAATTTCACAGCCATTAGCGGAGTTAACAGAGTGTAGATATGATTCATGTCCTCACGCAGTGAAATTGCCCATTGCTTGGTGGTATTAATAGCAACGACTTTAGAGTTGAACAAAGATTTGCAAGTGTTTTGGATAAATGCTGTGAATCATAAATGGAACAAAGCCACACGAGACAGAAAAAACTCAAGACAGAGATTTCGCACGTCAAAACCAACATCATAAACGCTAGAGAGGTGCATTAGCTAATTTCAATTCTAGTACCCCATCTAATCTCGCAATCTAGGAACATTTGATAAAAGAATATCTGTATTATTATCTGTATTTTCCAGTAATAGATATAGCTTAAAAGTAGCATATAGTGCTATAAGTTTGTGTTCAGGTCAATGAAAACGGTGCCTCAATTTTTCTGTTTAATTTAACCATCCATTTATTTTAACGCAAGTGCTTATTTAGAGTTATTATTGAGAGTTTGACAGTTTCTATAACTGCAAATGCAATAAGAGCCTGTTATCAGATTTCAAAGCTTGCATTCGCATTGTGTTCATGTAAGTGCTGAGTGCAGAAGAAAACTCTCTTTTGGCACTCCTGAAAATGTGGGTGGTTAAGGTGGACTTGGGAATGGTGTGCATGTAATATACAGACCCCAGCATCTCTAATACTCCCTCAATGACAGCTGTGTGGAATTATTTAATTACCAAATGCATAAAATCCTAAAACTAATGTTTAGTATAGGAGCACGTTTCAAAAGCACGTGTGTATGAATGAGAGAGATCAAGCACTGAAGAGAGAAGTTGGGACTCTGAGACAAACTGATGTGTACTTGGGTGTGGATCGTTCAGGACACCGTGAGGGCAGGAGAGTGAAAAATTGGACAAAAATGCCCAGTGTCGCAAACATGATACAAATTACAACTCATATATGCAAAAATATAATAAGGTTCAATAAATCCTTCAAGTTTTAGAGAATTTGAATTTTCTGGGAATTATTTCATGATTTAGGCTTTACAGGGTTAAGAAGTTAGTTTGTAGCATCAATTTCACATCTCAAACTCAACTCATGTTTTAGTAATCTTTAGCCATCAAAATGAAATGTTTTGTAATGGATTTTGCAATCCTTGGTTGCCTAACCATGGCTGCCATTTTTACTTCTGGCATCACGGTGGCCAGTGTAAGAGGTAGAACTAGCGTTCTTCTGATTTTCTGGTACATTCTCACAGAGTGCCTGACAAAGCAGCATGTGAAAACAAGGCAGGAGAGCAGAATATGTTTGTTTGGCAAGAGCCCGCGTAGGGTTGGGATGGTTATGGGTTCCACATTTCTTCTGTGTCCTTACAGTAAAGTTGTGAATTTTGTGAGATGGCAGGCAAAATTTGCCCATTGTCAATATATTTGTACAGCACACATGTAAATGAACAGGTATAGATCAGTTAGATATACCTACAATTATATTATTCCAGTGATGCCTGAAATGTGTCCTGCGGACCCTGGTGGGTCATAGAGGTACTGCAGGTAAGCAGCAGTAATAACAGAAATTCAGTTTGAAATTACCCAAAGTATGTACAGTTATATTATTATTTTATTTATATAAAAAGTGAATTTTTTGTTTTTATATTGAAGTTTGTAGTGCCAGGTGGGTCACATATTGGCTTTAAGACTTTGCCTATGACTTGGTAGCATTAGCAATTTATACAACACAGTCTATGTTGTTTATGTTGTTTTTAACACAGTTTTTAAGGAACTACATAACGTACTCTTGTAGTTTGATTAGAATGAAGATTTAAGATTCGCCGCACTAATGGGATAGCTTTTCTACCAGGTTATGTTAATGGCGACATGAATCCAACTCCCATCCACACAAAGATGTATCCTTGTTCAGGATACCTAGTCGTCACATTCAAACATACTGAATACCTCAGGCATCATTTACAATGTACAGGCTTAATCTTAAAAATGGGCATATTTTAGCCCTAACCCATGATCTGTTTCTAAACCTAATCAGGTTTATTTGGTGCGTAACCATAACCATTAGTTTTTGGCGCATACTCTAATTAGTCACTAAAAGCAAGCAAAACTAAATTATTATTAAATGAAATCACATATCTATGTTTTACTGAAACTAAAAGGCAGATAACAAAATAAACCAAAATGCTAAATACAAATCTCCGAAAGTCTCTTTGCAAAACTACCAGCATCTTAAGCCACTGCTACCCTTAGCTGTCATCATGTCAGATGCCAGCAGCTTTGACAAGCAGCTTTGGCAGTATATATATGATATGATATTTTGGGATGAGAACACAAATATTCATAGTCATGCATGAAACTATAAAGTAAGCATTTGTTCTTGAGTTTGTATTAGTGTGTTTGTTATAATGTATGATAGTGTTGACGGAGTCATAAGAGAGGCAGGCATGATGAACCAAAGGCAATTTAATGCATTATATACTTTCTTATCGTGGCTACAATCAGAATCCATGTGTATGACAGTGTTGCAATAAGAAAGCAACAAATACTTTTTAGATAACATGGAGCAGCATGTCAGAGTGCAGAAATTGTCAAGACTTTTGTGCCTTCTTTGTCTGACAGGTTACACGATATCATGCGGTGTGTGTTGAATCAACAACAGATGTTGCCTTTGTAAGTTCACATGAAACCTGGAAGAGTGTCTGTGAAATTCCTTTAGCTCTACTGACAGGATTAGTTTCTTAGACATTAGGTATACAGTATCTGTGGCAGTTTTTCTTTTCTTGCTGAATAGACACTAACTTCAAAAATAAGAAAAGCTGGTATACTTTAGTAAAGGTGGCCCTGAGTGCTAATTTCTGAAGGTCTTGATGCATACTTCTCCTGGAGGCCACACTTAAAGTTAATAACACTTTACAATAATTGGTCATCATAATTTCTCATCATGTGAAATGTCAGTGGAAGTGTTATTTGGGATGCTGACTCAGAATTTTCAACAAAGCTCAACTATGTTTTTCTGTAGGTCTTGGCATTTATATATAGTATCACCATCTGGTCTGAAAACCCCAGTCATAGCCTGACTGAAGCTTATGCTGCATACAAATCACTAGCTCTTTCTTCCAAGCACTGTAAAGTACATCAAATTAATTAACTGTATATCTGTATTAGACTGTGCTCATTTAAAAAATTTACAGCCTCTGCAACATTGTTCATGTATTTGCTTAAGTGTTTTAGCATTAACTTTTTAAGCTCAAGCAAATATCCCTGTTGATTAACCCAGATTCCAAAGCTTATCCACTAGCACAGTAAATAAACTATAAGAGGAAGCACGCTTGGTTGAGGCTTCTAGTAGCTGCAGGCAAAAGAGCCCTGGGGGCTGATGACCCACGTGTGCAACTGTTCTATGGAAAAAGAAGTGAGCGACCACTGCAGAGACAGCATAAAGTGGCAGCATGTGCTGTATATGCACTGAGTCAAGAGGATGTAACTGGAATTCTGTCAAAACTATTTTCACACATACAGTGTCATCACTCAAGTTTCCTCATAACAACAGTGTGAAAACATGATTAATGCTAGCAGGAGGGTGAGCTAAATGAGTTAAGTGTCATCATAATAATTCATTAGTAAGCTATGACAGTATACCTTTTTTTTTTTGCAGAAGCAGGTGATGTTCTTTGATTACATATTCACAGAACAAATACTGTGCTGTATGTAAATGACCGGGTCATCTTAGAAATATTTAGGTAAAACATGTTTTCAAGTCCTCCAATAAACAATGGGGAAAAGTTTACAGTGCTAATTGTTAGCACTGATGCCTCACAGCAAAAAGATCCTGGGTTCAAAACCACCATCTGGATGAGGCCTTAGTGTGTGGACTTTGCATGTTTTCCCTGTGTTTTCGTTGGTTCTCTCCGTCTACTCCCGCTTCCTCCCACGATTCCAAGACATGCAGTTGCCCATAGGTTTGAATTTGAAGGAGAATAGTTGTCTGTCTCTCTGTGCTAGCCCTGTCACAGACTGACTACCTGTCCGGAGTGTACCCTGCCTCTTGCCCTGTGGCAGCTGGGATAGGGAAGGGAATGGACGGTCAGTTAACAAAACAATAACTACTACATTGCATACATTTTAAAATTAGAGGTAATGGGCAGTAGACTAAAAAACATTAAAACATAATAATAATTTAATAAATACATTCTTGTAAAAGTAAAACCATCCACATGTGCCTGCTGTATCTGCAGTCTCTCTCACTTACCCGTAATTAAGTTTAAAGCCACACTTTGTTAGCAAGGTGCATCTATTATTGACTGTAATGTTAATTAATTAATGCGGATGCTAGGCATAGCTATTAATAAACGCATGTGAACTAAAATGTAATGATGTAAACAATTTTCTTTCATTTTCTTCTTGAATATAAATGGACTAGTTACGTTGTTACACATAGATTTTGTATATACTGTGTTCTCTACACTTACAGCTTATTTTTGCATACAAATATACCTCTTTCATGTCTGGACTGTCTAGTTTACCTATTATATACACCAATGGTCATCTGTGTTTGTTAAAACCAAGATAATTGCACTTGATGGGTCACAGAAATTGTTTTCACAGCAACCAAGTTGGGCGAAACTGGCTTTGCACTACAGAGAAAAAGGCCTATAATTGCCTCAAGTGAGATTTGTGTATCTTGACATGGCAGATTGGCAAGAGTGCACTAAAGCTCCACAGATTAGTACATTACCACAGATTCTCTTCCTGAAGGGAAGGTTGGAAGACAGAGGAAGAGTAAAGGACTTAAAGCAGACAGAGAGAATAAGCACAAGAAAAAGGGCAAAGCGAGAGGGCTACTATGTGAAAAGAAGCGTGATAAAGTGAGATTGGAAAACAGAGACATGAGACTTTCATAACATTTGAAAAATATAATGATCAAGGAAAAAAATAGAAGGAGGATGTCTTCCTTTTAAAGAAAATTCCACTTCATTACTTTGAGCATACATAATACTTCTATACATCAGACCTACTTACCTGATTTGCTGATAGACAAGCAGTAGCATGTCTCCAAGTCACTGAATTGGAACGTCGGAGCATTTTCTCAAGTCTCATGCTGATCGTGAATCATAACAAAATCCCAAAGTAGACTTTGAAATAATAGTTATCAGTACTTTTCCCAACGAATATTTACTATAAAAAATGACAAGCATACATTTCCCTGACCTAAAGAAAGGGTGACATAGAATGTAAAATAAAAAGGTTGGATCAATATGAACAAGGCTCATCTGGCTCCCCAGGTAGAGTGGAAGGAGATCTGCTCCCGATCAATAAGGCTGGTCGATGCCGGTGAGAGACTGTAGTGATGAAAAACTCTATTTCTTGGCCCCCAGAAGGAAGTGGATGAATCGTAGCAGAAAATAGATTAAAGGTAGATACCTATACTTCAGCTGTAGACTTTGAAATGCATCCTTTGCATGGTGGCTTTGTCACAGTTTGCCGAGGCAAACTGCGTGGAGTTTGGAGAGTGGACCCAGGTGCAGACATTCTAAAACTCAAACTTAACTGATGATGAGCTGTTTATTAAGGCAGACTGAACAGTACAAAAGAAAAGGGCAAAAACAATGCAAACTAAGCAATAACCTAAACTGGGTAAACTAGAAAGGAAGCACAAACTATGAAAACCCTGGTAAACAGAAACACAAACAAAACTCTAAACATGGCAATGATGAGGAGGATATAGGAAAACCTGAACGCAGGACTTGACATGGAAACAACACAGACGATCCGACAAAGACTGAATGAGCAGGCACAGACTAAATACACACAGGAGGCTGATGAGGGAAGTGGGAACACATGGGGGAACAGCTGACACACATGAACATAACGACCTCAGTGGAGTGTAAAACTAAAAACATAGAACATAGGAACACAGGACCCCTTCAAAATAAAACAGGAAACAATGAGACGCAGACATGACAACATGAACTTGACAACATAAGACTCACAGGCATGAAACACATGAAGGGCAACGGAGACTTCACAGGGGTTGAAAGACACAAGGGGAATCTAATAACAAATGAACATAGGAAACCTAATAAGCTTAAACATACACTATAAACATCAAAAGAACTAAAACTCAAAACACTGGGTCATAAGACCCAGGATCATGACAGGCTTGTTTAGTTGTATTTCAGCTTTTAGATCTTGGATGATGGGCTTTTTACTGGCCTTCACTGATGGAACGCTGCCAAGTGTTGTTAGACTGTACTGTAAATGGTTTAAAATTACATTTATCCTTGCAGTAGGTACTGTGAAATGAGACCTGCTAAAGTTCTACATGTTTATAGAGTAATGTGTTGCACTGTGGTGCTGTTTTGTGTAGGTGATTTATGATAGCATAAACCATTGGCTTAGCCACCTTCAAAGAGTTTGCTACCCCACCCCCAACACTTCATTCATCTTCTCCTTTTTACACTTTAAACCCAGAATGTTTTCCTTCCAGATGTGTTAAAGACAAAGGATGACTCATTTATATAGAATCACTCTTACTGAATGACATCTTCATGTGTTTTTCTAAGATAAATGTACATGTATTCTCTTTCCATTGGCATTATAGTCATTTAAAGTATGATATCTATGGAAATAAACCCAGATATGATGGCAAATCCCTGATAATAAGAGTTTTGTGTCAAGACTCTGACCAGCTATCTGATCTTTGACATACATTTAACCAACACCACATCTGGTAGTTGGTTTATATGAGTGAATATTAAATTTAAATAAAAAAAGAACCTCCCACGCTCATGAAAGTGATGGCCTTATCACTAAGATAATCTTTCATTTTAGTAAACTTTTTGTGTTGACTCCCTCCTTTTCACCTACTTTGAGCAAGTTTGTGACATCATAAATACAACTAGTGTGAAACCAAGAGAACTAGTTTGAACTATTTTTAGGTTGAGTAATGATCTCATGAACATAACTCTTACAAGCTTAAGAATTGCTTGTTGTAATGCTGTCACCCAGAGTACAGGGGTATTCTCTCTGCCATCATGGCACTGTTATCTTATAGATGATCCCACCCCCGTCACTAGTTTCAATAACTATATTGTACACTAGGACATCCATTGACTGTGACATTTGCCTTTGTTGATGCTGCTGTGTGCTAGTTTGTAAAATTGCTAATAATGCATTTATGGCCATCATTACATTATATACATTTTCCTGAGGAGGCTCATTAAAGCTCTCTTTAAAGCTAAACAGATCTGCCTTCTTTACGTTGTTTATTCGTTTAATTAATGAATAAAATGTAAACTTTAATTAGGACTTGAGAGCTTTCGCGTGATTGTTACAACATTGACTGAATATTTTTGTCTAGCTGACCAAACCGAAAGTAGATGCCTTTTCAGTGATGCATTGCGAGGAAATGGCAAGGCTCCCTGTGGGAAATTGAATAGTCCATTTCCAATTGAGTGTGCCCTGGAAAATCCATGGGGGTCAGTGGCAATTTGTCTCAGAAGGTCTACACTGAGAGTCATTATGCTCAAGACCAACATGTCCTGAGGGACAAAACCATTCTTTAGAGGGAGAATTGTATTCCCTTTTGATAAATATAAAATATTTCCTTTCTCTTTTTGTGCTTTGTCTTCAAAATCTGTAAGATTTTCTCCCCATTCAAAAAAGAAATGTGAATGGCAGTGTAATGAGCACAATGGAACACTTTTTACTATCATAGTGAAGCAGTTTCTCATTAACCTCCGTTTCTCAGTACCCCATCTTTGTTGAACAAGTTGCTCATGTCCCTTGTATAATTATAAACACAGTCCTATATCTATGCCACTCCAGTGAAGCTCAGATTACAAGTGTCATGAATTTTAATGGACACAATGTGCAACGATCAATCATTATAGTTTGCTTATGTTTTCAGCTGGAGGAGAGCGACTTTTAGACAAATGTTTCCCGTTAGGCAAATCTCTGATTTCTCTTTTCTTTGTTGCTGCCATGCAACCTAATTTCCATTCATACCTGATAGTTAGCCACTTGTGGTTTTGTAATGGAGGATCAGAATAATGACTTCCGTTGAGAATGCTGTTAAAGACTGCACATGCATATATGATGATCAGTGCTAATTGACTGCTAAAAGGTAAGCTAGAACGGGGTTACTTTTGGTCATATTAACAAAGCAACTCTTCATTAATGAGAGAGTGCTGGGGTTTTTCATTCCAATTAATTTTGTTATCACTAAATTCAATTTAAAGCAATATTATTGGTCATTAATTATATTGCGAAATTTATGGATGAGATGACTCTTTTTTTTACAAGGTAATATCTAAATATATACTCAAATAAATGTAACTAATGATAGTGATACGACATCTCTTTTTTTATATGTTTTCTCTTTTTTTGAGAATTTTGAGTTTAAAAATAATTAACTACCTCAGAAAATATTCCACAACCTTTCTCTGTTTTACTGCATTTCCAAGTATAACACTAGAAAGAACTGTAAATATACGATTTAATATTTATTCATAGTGTTCAGGAAATGAGTAACTTATACAAAATATCTATCTTTTACTTTGACATTTATGTCATAAAGCCAAAAAAATAATCACAATAATCTTACTTCTTAATGGCACGTGATGAAGACATGTTGTTTACAACATGTTTACACCTTTTTTTTATTCCTATTCAGACATTTCAGACCTTTTAAGTAATTATTCAGTTCTGTACTGTCTTTAAATACTCTCTCGGAGCTTTGTAACAAAGTAGCGTTGAATGATTACTATGTTCAGAAATATCTTTTTTTGCTTTTACTGCTGATGCTCGTCTAAGTAATGCTTTTCACTTGGGGGAAAGTACATGTATTCGCTTCTGTGCTATTCATTTGCCCTTCTCTTTCATTTCCTGCTATGCCTTTTTTTCCCTCTATGGTTCTTGGATTCAAATCACCTGTGCTTTGCCCACATGTCCTCAGAGAGACAAAGAGAGAAAGAGAGAGAGAGTTTACACGGCTGCACTTGATCCAGCTCTATCAATGAGAGTCTAGTTATCAGTGCATTTTTATTTGGTTTGTGGATGAGAGCCATCTCAGAGAAACATCAAAATGGCATCACTACTCCTGTTTTTCATTTCATTTTTGTTTTAGAAAGTTAAGAGGAGCATGATGATACCCAGCAATGAGTTTAGCTCATAAAATTGGGCCTTAAAAGACCACAAAAATACATTTTATATCAGTTGACTTGTTTTTATTTTATTTTTTAAGTTATTGTTTTCCCTGTAATTAGATCTGTCCACTTTTCCCGAAACCTCACAGTGAAAGTGATGGTAAATATACATGTGCATGCTTGAATGATAGTGAAAAATAGAATGATCACTTTGTTTAAAAAAAATCACATGGCTTTAGCATTAGCATTTTGAGCATTATACAGATTAGTACATGTCCATGGTACAATATTGTTTGACCTTTTTGTGCTGTTGGCAAACCTATGTACACTGAATATAGCAACAAAATGGAAGTAGTAGAATATGTTTATATGCTAAAAATAAGTCATTTAGCCATTGCTAGGTGGTTTCTGGGCATGTGTTGGCACCATAATATATCATGCCCTGTTTTCTATATATATTAACTAGAAGTTATTGTTGTGAAATTGAAACAATTAGATACTTTTAAAAGGTGTATAGGTGCATAAATTCCAAAAACTGGCATTATTAGCACATAGATGGATGCTAGATGGCATGATAATATCAAAATATCTGATATAGACACAAACCTTTAATGGCCTAAGATGTATCTTTGTTGCAGTCTGGTTTTGCATCTCTGAATATTTTAAGAGGATTTCACAGACAAATTAAAAAACATAAAAACAGAGCTTCTTCTTCTTCTTCTTCTTCTTCTTCTTCTTATTATTATTATTATTATTCTTATCATCATCATCATCATTATTATTATTATTATTATTATTATTATTATTATTATTATTATTATTATCATTATTATTTTTGTTCTACAGTCAGAAGTAAGCATGGATCATACTTGTATGTACTCAAAAATAAAAACCACTTTTGACTTTTAAGGATGACCGGACCCAAGACTGTTGAACTCAGATTATATTTAGCATGACCTCCTTGCTACAAACTAAAATTTTCACATTACTGGAACTCAAAGTAGCAACACAGTAAGTCTTTAAATTTACCCTGAAAAGTAAAATAGCATTTGTGGATGGCATCAACTTTGAGATTATCCAGAAACAAGCAAGGCTAATCATTGAAAATCCATTATTTCAGGTAACACTTTAATCTCTGATAGACCGACTTTTGTGTGACAAACACTTAATTTGCTCTGAGTGCAGCAGATTGTACACTGATGTTTATCATATTTCTTCTATTATGTGGGAAATCATTATCCCTGAGCTCGGCTAAAAAGGTTTTTTTTTGGCATTGTTCTGAAGTGTAGAGTGCTCGACAAGTGCTGCAGTTAGTGCCTGTTAGTTTCACTGCGGTTTTGTAATCACAGGCAAGATTTCACATAAAAATACTATGACATAGTGAGGGCGTGTCACAGGGCCATCCTATCCCAGCGTAATTGAGATCACACACATTTTTTCTACGTGCTAAATTAATATCTGGCTTTGAGGATGTTCACTTCACCCACAGGAAATTAAAAAGCAAAGTTTAATACAAAAGTTGTCTGAAAAACCACAGAAAGCCAGGGTAATGTTAAAAAAAAAATCTCCCTTTCACATTCTCTGTCAGTCTTCTCCCCATATTAAGTATAAACAGACAATAATTTATTCCTGCATAAATCAAGTTTTTAATTAGCAAGTTAATGTAGATCTTGCATATCTGATTAAACTAATGCCATACTGAACAAAGATCAATGCAGTTTGTGCAAATGCTAGTATAGCTCTATATACATTTGACATACTGTAGCTACACTGTTTTGTTTCAATTGTTAAATAATAAATGATGATTCCAGATCAAGTCAGAATATGTCTTTAGTTTTACATGTATTAATATTTACTACTTGCACATGTTTTCTGCCAATGAGGAATCATAATATCTCACAACCAAAGACACATTTAGAGTTCTGAAATCATTGCTGCCAACAGAAATTGGGAAATGATGCATAAACATTCTCCAGAAGCCTACAGGTGGATGCCGGGGTTGTGGAGGGGTTTGAGGTAGCAATGCACCTTAAGTCATCTCAAACACTGACAGTTTGTTTGGTTTAGCCATGGGAAAAAAGAGGTGTCTGTGCCACAGTGCAGGTCGTGTTGTCTGCTTGAAAGCAAGCGTACATACTTATTAGCATTTCCTACAACAACCTGTCAATCCAACAGTAAGTGATTGATACTGATTTGCATGTGTACCTTTTTACTTATTTAACAAAGAGTCTTTGAAATAGAAGTAATAAAAGTATGACCATACTTGAAGATCACTTGGCCTGATTGGTAATAAATATATATAATAAACCAATGACTAAATAAATAAGTGCCTGTCATCTCATGCATTAAACATTCTTGCATGTACATCCAAGAAAAAGTGAAAGTAATTTATGCACAATAGCACAAATGGTTTGATAATTACTGTATAATGTTAGGAACCCCAAGCAATGTGTGAAAATATATTTTCATATAGTGTAACACACTGTGCTGGAACACAAAAAGAAACATAAATTTAAAATAAAATAAGTCATATTTTTGCTATTCTGCGTGGAGTTCAAGGGGCTAAGCATGAAATGTGCAGATATATGCGGATCATGTAAAAACATAGTGGAAAATTATGTTTCAACATTATAAACAACATCATAAGTATAAAGTTTAAAAAATGAAAGTTAGTGTCAAAAAATTCATCGCATACTTGTGTAGGTATTGACTGAATGTCTTAAATTGGTTGAGTTATATTTGTTTCATTATCTGTGATTGTCATTGTCATGTTTCTAAGAGAATAATGCATGTAGCATTTAACAGAGTAAGAGCTGCATTTGCTGTTAAGGTGTAATTCAGAGGCTATGTCAGTGACTAAAATAGGCTTGCAGATAAGAGCTAAGGATGCCTTGCACATCATTAAGTGTGAAATATAACAACACGCCCCTGAGCTGCCTACTGTTCCCCTAGAGAGACGACAGCTAGATAGGGCTCCACACAATAATGGCTTAGAGAGCCACAGACCTACCTTGCTCACACTGCTTCATCTTAAAGCTGCTTTGATGGAAAGTATTGCAGCACAACACTACATGAAGCTTCTTGTAACAAAGGTAGAGAATCCTCAAATGCTGTTTCTCCTCGGGTCCGGTAAAGCTGCGATAAACCTGACGCAGTCCTGATTGGCTTCCTGTTCCACCTGATGGTATGTCTACAGAGAAAATCTTTTAGTCAACTATCTGAGGGAACAGAAATACTTCTCTTTTAATCAACTTGGCCCTATACACATTCAGCATTTCACTCCCACTCTGTGCCTCTAAGCGTGACCCAAAGTGTATTTTTACACTCCAAGTCTATTTTCCTGCATTTTACGTGTGTAACTACAGTGAATGTGTATTGGGCTCTGAGTGCTTTTAAAACATGGGTGACCTACAATTCAGTACTGCGTCTGAAAGCATCCTGTGTAAACACAGACAGAGCACCGAAGCAGCTGCCGCTGCTCTGATAACATGCTGCTCGCATTACGCCTCCAGTATAGACACGGTGTAAATATCTTCTTATACAGGTACAGCAATGCATGAGCCTTGAGACTACCTTGAGGCAGATTATCAGCGAAATTATTTCCAAGTACTCCTTGAAAAAAGAGAAAAGAAACATTGCATTGGCTAGAAAATTGAAGTTTATCCTCTAAAAGGCAGGATTTCATGCATCTGTGCTCCATCTTTCCTTTTCACTCTTATTTGTGTGAAAGGCCTGAGTACTTTGTTGTGAAATGGCATGCTTATTTCAGAGGTACGGTGCGTTTGGCTTTAAATGTTGGCAAGGCGGCATCATTGTCATTTTGTCAGCTTTTAAATATAATCAAATTCTACCTCAGTGAGTCATTTCATTACACACTTGGAACAGTGAAGTAATTAGCTGCAATATAACACATTAGCAACAGCAACCAGCCCAAAGACTTTAATTTACTATATACGTGCAGCATCTGTGTTCTCTGTCATGATACACGTAACCCATCTGCACAATTTTACACAAAGACTCATTCATGTTGTAGCACCCCTCATAGTCATGCATTACAAAACAAATCAAGAACATACAACAACGGACCAAACAAGATAAGCAAGAAACTAAATGCTATTTATGTTGACATCACTGTTTTCCAATCTTTCCAGTATCCCTCCCACTGCAGCACCCTAGGGATCTTCAGATGGGTAAAAACAAGTCTCCTAACATTGTGGTATTTCAGACTGCTGACAAGCTGTTCTCTGGCTATTAAATCCATTTCTCACTGTCAGTGGAGCTGGAGTAGCTTAGATTTAAATGACAAGATGCTGGTGCTCCTACTGCTCTGGGACCAGTATATACACTGAGGGCCTCAGAGTCCGCACTGTTCATTGTCTCAGGACTGAGGTACTGTGGGATTATTGAGAACTAAAGTTCTCAAGGATTTTTTTTTTTTTTAAAGGGACTTTAGGGTTTATAAATGATTTGCCACAAGTAATTCTCCACTAGTGACACAAAAATGTCAAAATGTTTGGATTATCATTTCCTTGCAGTGACAATATTGTCGTTAATTAGCTGATGACAAGCATCATTTTCAATTACAGAGTTCCCATAATAGGGTGCCATGCTAGTGGCTACTCTACAGGGGAGTGTTAGACAATTAAATTTAATGCAAGCTGCATCAGAGAGCCATTGGACTGTAATGAAAGTGGACTGACACCAGTGTGTTTGGCTGTTTGATAAAGACCACACAGCCAAATTGTGGATCATTTTGAGGTTTTACTGTGAAGTAGATCGCTGACGGATTCAGCAACTGACCAAAAGTTATTTGGCCCAGATTTCTTGTAAAACTCTGATAAAGATGACTCAACAAGATTGTAGGTAGGTTTTTGACAGTGTCAGTGCACAATGACGAGCACAAAGACATACAACAAAATAACAAGGAAAAAAAAAGCCAAAATTTGTTAAGGATTTCCATATTAAACAACCATTTACTGTACATGTATACAGTCAATGAATATGTTTAAGAACAATTTCAAAGTAAGATCCAGTCTCAAGGTTTTTTTTAGCATGAACCCAAATGTTTGCCTTTTATTGTACCCGAGCATAATTTTCACCTTCCCCACTCCCTTTCGAGTCTTCACTCACAGAAGACTTAAAGCTTAGTTTATGGTCACTGCATTTGTTGTTATGTAGCCAACTGTGACGTAACCACAGCCCTGTAGCCTCTTAAAATGATGCTTCAGGTTCCCCGGTGGCTGCTGTAGTTAAACATGATAGGTGTCGCCGCAAAGGAATAAAAGCTCTGCGTCAGTGCTGGTGTAGGAATAGAAAAAGTTGAAAAAGGAAACAAAGCTATTGATTAGTTTTTTTAAGTCTTCTCCAGGAAATTTCATCTTTTCAACCTGCAGCATCTCCATCCGTATGTGAGAATCTCTGAGCTCCTGTGCTGATCTATCATTGAAATGGTGGTGAAGACCAAAAACATAGTTCACTTTTGTCTTCAACCCCGGCGTACCGTATGTGTCAGGTTACAAAAAATCAAGATGTGCACAGCCAGCCAAAAGGACGTTCAAATGAGTACTTAACACAGCTATTTGCAGGATGCCTGTGTTTTGCAGAAATATTAGGTCCTGTGCTTGGCCATGAGCCCACCTCTTCAAGCAGACCAGGCCACAGTACTCAGTGATCACACTAGTCAAACAAACTGGACTTTGGGGGTCAAACGTGCTCAGACATGATATGCATTGCATTGTGTGATTACACTTTTAGAGTGGATCAGTTGATGGACTGTTCTCATTATCAACCTATTTTTATGCCCGTCCATTTTTCTGCAGTGTTTTTAGTAGCCCTTGCATTTTTGGCTCATATACAAAGCAGAAGCTCTGATTTAAATTTGCAAAAGCTGTTTTCTCATCTGTAAAAATGTAAACGTTTTAAAAATGTTTTTGTCAAGGACAGCATCAGTCCATGTGATTTACATGTACCTAAATGAAAAATAACAACACTAAAACCACCGCGAACAATAAAACCACTTCACGTTTACTTTCTAGCATGCAAACATAATTAAAGTAACACACACACATATTCACACACACACTAAGTCAGAGATTGATAAGAGGAGAAGTAAGCTGACAAAGGATTTCTAGTATCAGAATGATTGTTATGAACTTTATCTTGAGTCTTATTTGAGAAACAAATGGCCCTGTCATCAAGAACACACCATCTATAATTCTTTGTCCTTTTTATCCATAAACAGTTATTCTGCCTATGCCGGCCTTGGTGCCAGAAGATAAATAAGGGGAATTAATTTATGTCAGGATGACAGGAAAGCACTGCTCTGTTTGGCAGGAAAAACAGAGCAGAGAGTGTTATTAATGACTCGACGTGTGGACTGCAAGGACCACAGTCGCTCAAAAGGAGGTCAGAAGAGAGGGAGGCGAGCCGGGGGGACGGGAGGATGGAAACAGGGTGCTAACGCAAGAATAAAGGGAATATTCAGTAAAGTGGCAGATGAACTGAGGAAACCAATCTTTGGGATGTTAGAACACCCAGCACCACTCGCTACTCTTGCTTGTCCTAGTTTTTAATGTCACCAGCCTTGCACCAATCCTCACCATGCAGTGGTGCAATGTAAATAATGGGCTTTATAGTGCTGACTGGGGAGGCATTGTGTCAAGGCAGCAGTCAGGTCTGTGGAGCCGTGATCTGACCACCTAACCGCAAGTGCAAAACTGTTACTTCTGTGGCCTCATATAGAACATAATTCATAACTTTCTGAGTGTGGAAATTGCCTGTGAAAATTATTCCTCATTAGAGTTTGTTATCAGCCAACAATTGTCATGTCGTTTGCAATATTAATTGGCAATTAGATTCCGTCACAGTTCTGTGTATTCCATCAATGATCATTTGACTGAGAAATTCACGACTGCGCCTTCTCCTCTTGTAAAACTAATTACAATACTCTGAATTCTGGGATTTTACAGTAATGCATTCTTTTCTGTGGCAACGTTAAAATGGTTTTGGTTATTTCATATTTAGAATTCCTGTTTTTGATTGTTTCCTTTTTTGTGTGTCTTTCTCTTGCTGGTTTTAAGTTGGTGGAGCTTACAGGTATTTCTGTAAAGTTGATCTTTAGGAATCTCAAAACAAAATCCGATTTTATTTTTGTTTTTTTCTGTAATTACCACATGACTCAATGTCCCAGCCACAGCAATGAAATCCTGATTTGTAATATCCATACATAGACTGAACTTTAAAATACAGCTTAAAACAAACAGTTTAGAAGCTGGTGTAATGAAAGCCATTCATTATTAATTTTTAAAACTTACTATGAATCACAAGGTCACTGAGCAAGCTAGGAATACAGTTTTTTAGGCATAAATATATAAAATAAAATTGAATATTGAAAATACAATGTGTTTATACACCTCTTTGCATTCAATTATTAGCTGTTATTAACTTCTGGCACTCTTCCACAGCATGTCTTTGTCCTGTCTTCCTCCCCTCACCCCAACCGGTCCTGGCAGATGGCCGAACCTCCCTGAGCCTAGATGTGCTGTAGGTTTCTTCCTGTTAAAAGGGAGTTTTTCCTTCCGTCTGTCGCCAAAGCTGTTGCTCATAGGGAGTCATATGATTGTTGGGATTTTCTCTGGGTTTTTTTGTACTATTGTATTGAATTAAACTTGTGGTTAAAAATATGTTGCCACTGTCAAATTATGTCAAACCAAGTCAGATGGCATAAATGTTAAATGAATACATTTAATGAACATAGATTTGTTCATTTTTGTTTGCACATTTATTCATAGATATTCTCAGTTTTGATGCCCAGCTGTTAAACAGGATTAGTTCACCTGATCAAATCATTTCACTAAATTAACATTTAGGATTTCATTAGATGTCAGTCAAGTTTTGAATTGGTTAGGGATGCAACGATACCAATTTTTTCAAACCGATCCGATACCGATACTTAGATCTGAGTACTTGCCGATACCGAGTACAAAAACCGATACTTCTACCACACACAAGTTAAACTTAACCAGTAGTAAAGAAACGACCCCAGACAACTCTTTAACACAAACGAAACGTTCACTGAACGTAAGGGCAGAGACAAATACTGCACAACACATCCCTTTTTTAAACTCAAATGATATTCCAATTCCTTAACCAAATGAAATACACTGTATAAATGACATAATTCCCTTTCAGATTATATTAAACAACCCAACTTATGTTATCACCTTTTGGTAAGTGACTCACTAATATGCACTCCAAAACACGTTATATAAATCCACTAAACACACAATATTCACACATGGGCTCCACACACTCACATTCACACTTGTTGCAGGCCTGTTTGCTGCTCACGCCGGACGATGGAGAAAAATCCTCTTCTCCCCAGTAAGAGCACAAAAGTCTGACTTACAGTTCAGCTGATCAGTAGGTCGCCGTTCACCAGTCCCACACTAAATCCACTCCCTGCGGACCCGATGCTGTCTCTGCTACAGCGCGTTAGCCCGTCACTGTCCAGCTCCCTGACAGTCCATAGCGGCTGCCTCCGTGGCGAAGCCAAGCAGTCCGGGCTAGCCTTTAGCCTCGGCGGTCGTAGCCGGAAACACAGCACGGTGGTGCGACCATTGAAACAAAAAGTCACTTCACCCACACTCTGTTGTGAAGCTCTCACACGGTCAGCTTTCTAGTCACACACTCTTTTTTGCTGGTTAACCTCAGTAAAACTAGCCGAGTCTCTCACTTTGGTTCGGCTAACCTCGTGCATCTCTCCATGCCGTTCTCTTCTGTGAACTGTGAACACCTTATGTTACCGAGGCGTTCAAGTCCATGGGAATTATGAGTATCCACTCCCAAATTCCCATCCGAGCTACATTAGTATCGGTTCATGGTATCGGTTAACTTTTACGAGTACGAGTACGCACACATTTTACAGTATCGGCCCCGATACCGGTGCATCCCTAGAATTGGTATTTGTTTTTTTAATATATCATCCCTTTTCATTTCATCTGTTTTAATAACAGTGATCTAGAATTCAGTCGCCGTGGTCAAAAAACAGGTAAAATTCATTTCTGCATTTGTTGTAAAGAACAATAAAAATGAAGTAACCAGAATAGTATTATCCCCTTTAATATTAAACAGGATAGAGCAGGGAATAATGCAATGTAAGACCATGTGTTAATTACCAGAAAGTAATTGTCATTTCTATGCAGTGGAAAAAACTAATCCAGTCAAATTCCTTTTCCTCAAAGCAATAATGTTTTCACTAATGATGTCCATTTGCACCGCTGCTAAAGTAAGAGGTTGGATTCCATTAGTGATATAAAGTATCACTAAGTTCACAGGTAGTCTACTCACTGCAGCTAGTGTGTTGTTATTTAGATCACCGGGGACTGAACAGCTACACTAAATGTTGAAAATGGGATATTCACATTTGTTTTTGTTTATTTTTTTGATGTTGTATATTTCTAATATCAAAGTGCTTGCTGCAATAGTGTTGCAATCAACTGTAAACGGAGGCTTTTACTGTGTCCCTGTTACTATGGTTACCCACATTAGCTACAAGCTGAAAAAGCATTAATTAGACAGGTGAACACAGTTTCACTTAAATGTAGTTGTTGTTCATGCCACGCTTTTTAGTTAGTGCATGTTCTTAACAAGTGCATCATGAGTAAACCATGTCTTTATGACTCACATGTGTGGAGCAGTTTCAAAATTATCACCTACTGCACAGAAAATAACAGCGGTGGTAGTTACAGAACAGAAACTACCATCTTATGGTCCAGTAGTTTAAAATTGTAAACGCATGAGCCTGCGCTCTGCTAAACCCTGTTAGCTTTCAACAGCATCAGTATACCATAGTTACATGTTTGTCTGGCTTAAAAGGTACACACACACAAGTTTGCAAGAATCCCTTCCAAAAGTTACATTTCCTGTGAAAAACAACAAACGCTGCACCTTATTCAAAACATAGATACTGTGGGTATTAATAATAGATGTTTTGCGAACAAAAAAAAGGTAATCTTTACATGTATCTTTACATTTTGCATTTTTAAACACCACCCAGTGTCTCTTCAGGGGCAACTGATGTAAGCAAGCATGAGTCACTGCTGGTATAAGAGACACTGAGACACTGAAGCATCACTGCTGTAAAATTAGTGTTTTGTTTCACTAAAAACCAAAGCACATGTAAGAAAATAAAACATGTTTTTGCAAAAACAATATATACCCTAAGGCCCCCAAGATGTCAACACTGACTAAGACCATGGAGTGAAGATGAGTTTAAATCGGGAACATTTGGGAAAAAGAGATGATGCAAATATTTATTTTTTCCACATGGTTGTTTCACAAAGAGGTAAACAATCAACAAGACATTCACAGATTCTGTGTCAAATACACAAAAGGGATTTGGTAAATAGAGGTTTTTAAAGGATTTTATTCATCCTGGAACTGCGGCACAAAGTTAGCTGTGGTATACACACACAATGTCTTTTATCGATGCTAACAGCAGACTCATCTTATCTTGCTGTAGCAATTTAACAGTCTGTGTATCTTTTGAAATCAGATTGTGGTTTCCTGTAATTTTATTTTACAGTGTCTCTCTTTACCATGCAATAACAACAATTTATTTTGGTTTTGCCAGCAATTGAATTTACTCTGGCTTTCTTTTGGAAGGGGTTTATCAGTAGCTTTCAGTCCGAGTACAGTGCAGAAATGTAAACAGACCTTTAGCTAATATAGGAAAAACCTAAAGCAGCTGGTCAAACAAACTTGTAATTCTAAATCTGCGTGCTAGTTGTTAAGTATTTGATGTTTTGGGGTTGTTGTTTTTTTTTGTATTTTCTACCCGAGAGACATTTAAATAACTCTCTTTTGACTCTTTTACGCATAAACTGCACAATGAGGGGTGTCTAAACAATTACAGGAAAGATAAGCTTTTAGAGTCTGTCACTGAAATTAATTCTGCTACACTCATATTAAGTGCTATAAGTGTGGAAACCACTTTGCTAATTGTGCATGGCAGTGTGTGATATGCTTTTTACAATATAAAGGTCAAGCACGCACTTCACATTTGTCGCTGTGCGTGGGTGCGTGCTTGAGGATACCATCTCTGTAGCCTCTTCAGCCATGGAGAATAGCCACATGGAGAATACAAAGTGGCTTACAAATGCTTGGCTGACCTCACACACATCTGGCAAACATGCATGTGATAGAGGCTTTTTGTGCCTTTGTTGACTCTTTCCAAAGTATGAAAGATGGTTTGCGAACACAAATGTGTGACTGACTTACACAAATACGGAACAAATTTGTTAAAGTTAACAAGACTGAACAGTTATTTGCAGACATGACCGCATTTGTTTCCGAACAGAAGAATCTGTATAATAAAAGTGCAGCCGAGACAGGCTGTGCATGTTTGTGTGTTCACGATGATCTGACAACAGGCACACAGTTTACATACCCGAGATTGCAGGGGTCTTGACAAACATGCGATTACTCCTCAGTAATTAGCTTGTTGGCATCCCTGTGGTTAAAAACAAGGGTGGTAATTATGATGAGGAGGTCTTGGGACTGCTGTCTGCTTCTCTTCCAAAGACACAACTCACCGGGGGATAAGACAATGAGACAGGAACAGGAGGGCATAGAGAAAGAAGGAGGGTGGCATGTGTTGACTGTGTCCATGCTGTCACAGAAGACAAAACAACTTTGTAATTGCCATGCAAGAAGACTAGACATAGGACACAGATGCAGGAATTATGCGACTGAAAGTATAAAAAAGAAAGTAACCTTTAAAAGCTGTTAGAAAAAGTATTTAGTTAGGATGCTGGGGGAGGTGAGTAAGCTGAAAATAATAATAATTTGAACTAAATGTGGATTCCAAAAAAGACCCAAAATTAGAGAAATTCAGTGCAGTCGGAACACTTTTGTTTGTATATTACCCTTTGAATACACATTTTTTTTGTTGTGTATGTGACAAGTTGGATTAATGGCTCACAGTGTCCAGCAGGCTGTGTGGAGCATAGATGTTCTGTCAAAGTCAGAAGGCCAGAGGTTCACTGGGGGCAGATGAAGATCCATCACAGGCTTGACTATTGCTGGTTGGACCACTAGGCCACCCCTGAACCCAGAAGGCCCTATTTGCTGCAGTTGCTTGGCAACCCTTGCTGTAATTAGTCCTGAGATGTAGCGCCTCAAGTCAGATACCCAGTCTTCACTGCTAGGTCAGACTGCAGTAGGAGCAGAGCCACACCTACACAGGCTCCAGCAACTGAAGTGAATTTATATTAGAGCACTAGGGATATTGTCAGCATATGAGCACATGAATCAAGTTCCCTAAATGGCTGTAAAAACAATTTCCTTTTATTAACTTATAAAAAATGTCATTATAAGATTTATATGTGGATAATATACAATAATACACTACATTGCCACAGTTGTGACATGCGACAGAAATGTATGAAAGAAGCTAGAGGCCCTGTGGTCCAGACTGGAATTAACTTGTGATTGGAAGGGCAAAGGAGAAATTAGCTTAAAATAAATGACTATTTCGAGGTTGCTGTGATTTGCATTCCCTAATAGAGGGAAACAGTAACATATATTCTTCAAAGAGTATAAATAAATCTTTCTGCATGCACATGGAATTGATATTAATCCTTTTGTGCGAGATAGGGACTGCAGAGAGGAAGCAAGAGAGGAGAAAAAAAACACACATTAGCCGAGTGAAATGCTAAACATCACTCAACGACTGCCATGTAAAAGTGCAGCGTAAGGACTGCAGCACTCATGCTACATTGCATTTTGTCTTTTTTTTGTTTGAGATGTTGGTGACAGTGTCTGGCACTAATTGATACTTCACACAGGAAGCAATGATAGATATGTAGGTAGTCTTGCCAACAGTAATACCAAGTGTTATTAGAAATTAATTTAAAAGCTCAAAGTATAATTACAAGAATCTGTTATAGCTCAAAATGTATAGTGATGCCTGACACTGCAGATTTCTACAGTAGTGGTTTTGTTATTGACATTGACTTGTTGGCTTCAGTAAGATGGTATTTAATGCAATTTATAATAGCAACAACTTTGCATTTGTATAGCCAAAGTTACAGTGGCTATATAAATGGTTATTAGACTATTAAAGCAGCTGCTTTGACTGGTAGAGAGAGAGAGGTCAGAGAGGCATTGAGAAGCACTTCACCCTGTTCTGCCAGCTTATTTTCCATTAGTTTTTATTTTTGAATTGAGAGATTTTTAATTGCACTTTATTTTATACAGGAAGCTTTTGTTTATTAATCTAAATGTGCATCTGATAAAAAGTATAATCCTAGATTTTTATCAACTATGATAGTCAACTATGATATGGCTATCATAGTTGACTATCTAACTAACACCCATCCATACATTCAGCCAATCATAGTGGTCCACCCTGGACAAGGCCAACACAAAGAGACCTAAATAAGCGAGAAAGACGTATCTTAGCACTATGGAAGAAAGCTGTACCCTGAAAAAATCCTCGCAAGCAGAAGGAGTATGACAGCTTACATACCTGTGGCGGTATTGGGAGAGAGAGCAGTGGATTTTTTGATCAGATTGTTTAGCACAATCTTGGAAAGTAAGATGATGCCTGAAGAGTGAAGAAAAAGTGTACTGGTACCAGTTTTCAAGAAGGCGGGTGATGTAGTAAGTATAGAAGGTTAAAACTGAGCAGCAGTATGACGTTATGCTGAGAAATAGTACTAGAGATGTGACATTTGCTTTGAGAGTGATGATAGAGAAATATAGCGAAAGAATGTCCTTATGCATGCTCAACCCTTCATTTAAGGAAATCGCAGAAAGTTGATTCTAATTATTCAGAAGACTGAAGAAGTCACTTGGATGAAACGTTTCTGCCAATGAAAACACTATATCCGGATGAACAGAATCAACTTTACAGAGAAAGAAGGAGTCGCACTGTGACTTTGTGGATCTAGAGAAAGCATAAGATAGGGTGCCAAGAAGTGTGGTACTGCATGAGGAAGTCAGGAGTGGCTGAGAAGTACGTGAGGCTAGCGCAGGACATGTATGAAAACAGGGAGTCAGTGCTGGGGTGAACAGTAGGAGTGACAGATGGGTTCAAGGTGGGGGTAGCATTACAACTGGAATCAACTTGTTTGCAGTGATGGCGGCCAGGTTAACCGTTGAGGTTAGGCAGGAGTCTCTGTGAACTATGATGTTTGCAGATGACATTGTGGTCTATAGTGAGAGTAGGAAGCAGGTGCATACCTCTTTTCTTCAGAGGTGTGCACTGAAGAAAAGATGAATCAAAGTCAGTAGAAGCAAGGCAGAATACATGTGTGTGAATGACAGGAAGACAGGTTTAGCAGTGAAGCTAGAAGAAGTAGACATAATGAAGGTAGATGAGTTTGGGATACTTGGGATAAACCATTCAAAATGTGTCAGAGGTGATTTATGACGGAAGAACAGCAGCAAGAGTAACAAAGAAGGTTTACAAGTAAGACTGGTCATGATAATTGGTTTGGAGATGGTCTCACTAACAAAATGCCAGGAGGCAGAGCTGTTAGAGGGGAAGGGATTAGAAATAGGTACATCAGAGGGTTTGTAGACAAAGTTGGAGAGGCAAGGCTGAGATGGTTTGGACATGTGCAGAGGAGGGATCGTGGATGTTGAAGATGGAATTGCCAAGCAAAAAGGAGGTTTAAGGATGAAGGGGGACATGCAAAGGATTGATGTGATAGAGGATGTTAGTGATAGGCTAAGATGGAAGTAGATGATTTACTGTGGGAAGGCCTAAAAGGAGCAACCAGAAGAAGAAAAAGTAGAGCTAGACAGAATATACCTGTTATAGCATAAAAATAGGTGCTCTATGAAAATGGGAAAAATTCTGTATAAAGCTGAGGGTAAATGATGATTTGGACCCCTTGCACATTATACAAAGTGATTTGATCCACTTACTGTAAAATAAAAAATAATGATTGAAGCACCTTTAATGTACCACATAGCCAAACTAATGTACCTGTGCACTGCAAGCTTAATTTTGAAAGGTCGTTAAACACTGAAAGGCGTCTTTAAGGCATTGATGTGTCTTTTTTTCCAGTTCATAGATGGATAACAAGTCACTGACATGGGTTTGTTTGGTGGTAATTCATGACCTGTGACCCATACTGGTGGCCCATAAAACCTTAGCAAAGTATCGGGAGGTCAGCCCTGGCTCCATAAATTCTAAGACCAACCATCAGCATTCTCACATAGAGCCGCAATAAAGAAGACACAGCTCATAAAACAGGCCCAGTGGGATAAAAATATTCTTCCCCCATTGATGTTTAAACTATCAATTTTAGATATGACTCTTGTTGTCCTGTGGCATTGAAATATTCAGTTAGCGTCAGCTTTATTTTTCTCTGCAGAGAGACGCATTCAGCTTGCAGTTTTTTCTGCACCAGCTTTTTGAAAATCACTGTCAGTATACTCGCATAATGTTAACAATACATCTTTTATCATGTTTTTTTTAAAGTGTGACCTTCACTAAGAATTCCATTAGCAATAGATTAGATAAAGAAGTCAGGTCCCCTGACTTGACTGCTGTGTACTGTTGTTTTTACAGTACATTACTTTCTTGTGGCCTTGTGGCTTTTCAATGTGGTATTGATATCACAAGATGCATTCTATTTTTAACTCCTTAAAGAGACATTAAACAGATTTCCCACAATGTCCATGAGTACAGGGCTCTGTGTGACACGAACACTGTGACCCATATCTCTTCGGAAGTGTTACTGTATCACATGGGGAGTTTTGACATTTCCCCATGTGTTCTATTTACTTCATTTTTTTCTGTAAGGCACGCTCTTGACAGTTCTGCCTTCTCGTTATTTCAGAGCTTTGCGGGCTTCTGCTTGAGTCACTTTTTTCCCCTTTCTTTTCTTTTTAAAGGCCCACTTTCTGACAGCCCACATCCTCAAACGTCCTTATGAATTGCTCGTCCACTGGCGAACAGTGACAATGAGAACTCCATACGGAATAGATTTATGAGGGCCGAACCTTAATAAAGGGTGACCCTGAAAACCACATCTGCCATTAAGCTCCATGTCTCCATAATTTACAGCTTGGACTATCTGGGCATGCTCTCAATACTCTTCACTTCAGCGCTTTACATTTTCATTTATATACAGTGTCTGTTTGGTTTGATTGATTGCCCATTAAAAATGTAAGGGTCAAAAATAGACTTGCGGGTTGCACTGTTGATTTATTGCCACGTTGAATTCGGATGTACATTTTAAATCACCTATACCAATGAAAGCTGACTAATTAAAAAAACCCTAATGGTTCTATTTTACCAAAATATAGAAAATCTGCATTGTTAGGGGTTTATCTTATCTTGTTGTTTGCCTTCTATATCCATTGAGCCCCTTCATATTCCCCTTTGATTTTCCCACTAATGACATACATTAAGAAAAAGCGAAAAACAGTGTTTCAGCCATGTCAGTTAAATAGGGGAGAATGTTCTGTAATTCAGAGAGTGTGTTTGTTTCCTGTGGTCCCTGTGGTCTACACCTCCCTGGTGGCTTGCCTGCGGTAACAAAGGCACCAGTGTGGCTCCTATTCCATGTTAGTCCCCTGAGGAGCTTCTTCTAATGAGCTACATACAGTATCCACAGTGAAGTTGGTGCTTTTACCTTGATTTGGGATTTCTCCTCTCTGCGTCTACAGCAAAGTCCTGAGGGCTACACTGACTATAGAAATTGCCATTAGTGCATACAGAATGTCATAAATAAAACTTTAGTTTAACATCAGGAAGCATCTTCCTGGAGGTATGCATATGGACTGAAATTAATTATGTGTTTGCTTGATTTAAGCATTTTTTATTGCACAGTTATGTGGGGGTGGTTCAGTGAAGTGGAAAGGATCTGCAGATATGTGTACGTTTTGAAGGTGCAGACAACAGCCTTGATACACTGTACTGTAAATCAGTGAAGCATCTGGCTTTCTATAGTAGATCGTTGGTGATAACCTGGTGCAGTTATGCTGCACGCTGGGTATTTAAAACATTTTCTTGAGATTAGGAAATTATATTGCTAATGATATAATGAAATTTGATGGGAAAAAAAAGAGAATACCAAAAAGGCCAAATTGCAGGTCAATGACAAAACAAAAACTGGTTATATATGCATACATATACATATATAGTTCTAAGCATGAAAAATTGTAAATAAATAAATGATATTAATAACATTGCATCCTGTAGAGGTTGGTGAATACTGTTCTTTTGTAATGCCCACATCGCTGAGTGCTCTTTTGATTTTTTTCCTCTATGCTGTGGTGAGAAGCTCTTATCTCCACTGCACCATAACCTTCCCCAGAGTGGTCACCAACTAATATACTCACTTGGGTTTAGTCCAGGATAAAGACCTCTGCTCTCCAACTCTCTTGGTGACCACAGGTACACAAAAACAGAGCACTATCGCTCTGCCAGCTCAGCCAGTAAATGGGGAAGACCATTGTAGTGAAGCTTTTAGCCGGCTTCCTGGGGAGTCCTGTCGCCAATGACATTTCTAAATGGACAAACAGAGCAGTCAGGGAGACAGGGGCACTTACACTTCAATTCCTTTTTGTTACCTTTGGGTTTGTTTGTTAAATGCTTCTTTCTACACAAGGAAAAAAATATGTATTGTTTTCTTTTTCTGCTCAAGTTACCACTTAGATTTTTCTAATACGGATCGCTAAAGGTTTATTTTTTTATGTTTATTTTCTCAAATAGGGAAACAACTAAATAACACTCACTTCATTCAGTTACAGTGGTTATTATTTTTTAGACCTACTTATTCAGACTTGAATAAATGTACAATGAGGATACAGATTATAAAATAAAATAATTGTTTAAGAATTTTATTGCACAGCTGCATCTTAATTTGTGCAAATAGTCTCTATTTCGCTGCCAAATCTCATAAAGAAACACATTTTTTAACTAATTTGACTAGTAAATAAAATGTTGCTGTGGAGCTGCACCACAGAAAGGCTTTGAGATGTGAATAAGTAACAGGTGCATAATGAGCCGACAGAATCTGCATTCAGGTCAGCTGTCCATCCATCCATCCATCCATCCATCCATCCATCCATCCATCCATCCCTCCATCCATCACAGGGGAAAGACAGGCTATACCCTGGACAGCTCACCACTGCTCAGGGCTAGTCAGAGATCCATTAATTACTATTTTTAATCTCCTAATATGAAATAGCCACAGGCAAACAGCAACACAGCAAATAAATTAATAAATAAAAATCATTGTAATCTGTTTATAAGTCAGCAATTGGCAAAACCTGTGCCAGTCCAACATTCAGTCACACATTCTAGTAAGTACTTCTGAGTCTTTAGAGTCTGCTATACTGAAGCAGAAGTGACAAGCAGGCTACACTGGTCTAGTGAGATCATGTCTTTCAAATGTTTAGTCAGTGAAGATCGAGCTGTCAGTCATCTGTCATACAGTCTACTTGATAACTTTGTTTAAATATTAATTCATGGGGTTGCCTTACCAAAGCTAATGGAGAGTAATTGCTAAGTCTCTTCTTCGAAGCTGCAACCACATGCATAGTTCATTCATAGTAAATCAAATATTATACTACATTATAAGTTCAGGTGTCTACAGTGAAGAAAAAGCATGAAGGGCTATGATTCAATCATTAACTGCATTATCTGTGACTGACCTTTATATTAGTCCCTATTCTCTTTCATATATACCACTAAGATAAATAGCTGATATATGTATGCACAGATTTGTGTGTATATGTATGCATTTTACCATCTACCTTTTAATGTGTGACTAGTGCCTTTGGTCTGCCACGGGGTGTCTTTGCTTTGATGGTATCCTTTTGATTTTGGTGTTTATGATGTTTATCCTCTCTCATATCCACTTCCTGTGCCGATGGATAACAGGGAAAAATATCGGGACGATTATGGGAAGTGAACCAGCAAAGTAATAATCTCCTTATGAATAATAAATTTACCTAATGGTCTGTAGTATCACTGCATATATATACTGGATGACTGGAAACGTAAAGTGATGGAAAAAGACAAAATGGGATTTACCTGAAACCTTTCCCATGTACACCCTGAAGTGGGGGGAAAATCAGGAAGTGCAGGACTTTTGCGTATTTTATCAGTGTTTTTATATGCATTTATTTCTGAAGTGCACCTGATACTATAATGATGTCTCTAACTAAAAAAATCTCTCGAATATGTCGGTTCTACATCTTAGTGCTATGCCCTTTCCTGCTGATTGTGACTTTTTTTTAATGGTGTGATCATTACCTACTAATAGCTAGAGCTCATGTTGTTTAATTATCATCTAACTGCATTGCTACTTCAGATATTAAAACAGGGAATTGATGGCAAAGAAGAAGGTGAACCTGATATGTCAAACTGTCTGGCGGCTTGCCATGTTGATTGCTGAATAATGCACAGCCAAACCCTGGCCGTATGCTAGAGAAGCACCAGACAGTAGCTTCACTAGCATGCGCCGCTCTGAATAAAATATAGCTGCTCTCCTCTGCTCTGAGTGTGAGTGGATTTTCAAAAGAAGGACATTCACTGAAATCACTTTTGGGACATGGTTTATGTTTGTGACCAGCAGGAGACAGCACTTTTTTTTGCATGGCTGAACTCCCGTACATTGCAGCATTGGAATCAATGGCACAGATTGAAATGATGGTGATTGGCCTGAGTAGCCTTCCATGCATGACCGCCCCACAGACCTTTAGTTGCTGATTAATCTGACGTGTTGAAAGACAGTGGTGTCAATGTTTGATTCTACTCGTGTTATCTGTAATGTAGCTAAAGCTCTCAATGGGCTGACAAGATTAGAATGCATTACTGTCAGAAAGCAGGGTGCCCTGGGGCTGCACCGAGCTCGTGGAGTGTTAATGACTCAGACTATGCCTCACTAGTGCAGGGCATGTGCTGACAATCCACCTAGTCACTTGCATCCCAATCAGTTTGGTCTGTTGCAAGAAACACAAAGAATGACAGCTTATTAAACCTGATTGATGGAATGCTATATGTGAAACATTGTTACTATTGGCCATATAAGATTTACAGTCACTTATGGCCCTATTGATTGACCACTGGTGATTTGAGATCTAAGATAGATATCGTGAGAAAGGTCCGTAGTATGAGTGCTGAAGTGCATCCTATTATGTATGTGTGTTTGAGGCTATTAAGACCTTTTCTCATGCCATTCAGGTACAGGTGCATGACAGCTATTTGTTATAATGAACAAAAAAAGAAATTGTTAACTTTTTGTTACTTGTTTATCTGTCATATCTGGTTTTCTTTTCTGACATCTGAGCATTTTTTTGTTTTTTCAACTCCAGCTAGACATAATGATGGATGAAGGAAGAATATTGAACATGTGCAAATGAGAAAATGAGTTTATGTTGAATAGTTAAGCAAGCGTGTTTCCTGTATTTGCATAAGCATTAGTGAATATGTGCTTATTTTTTCTATTTTGTTTTGGTAGATCCTGTTGACTTTGATGGAATAATTGAAAGGGTCACTCTCTCAGAATTTATTTTTCTGAAAATGATGTCTCGTTTCTGCCTTTTATCCTGTCAGTTGTTCCAATACGAGCTGCTTAAATTGTTACATGTTATATTTTTACATTGTAATGTTGTAGACAAGTCTTTGTAGAATCACATAACAAGATGTCATTTTTAGTGTTCCTATTTACTTCAATTACCATTTTCTATGTATCTACCTCATATATCTATGCCTTTATTTAATCTCTACATGCATGTGTTTTGGGCAGGGAAATATCCTTGCAGCTGTTTTTTATCAAGTTGAGAACGAAGTGTGGATGCACCTTAGAAGTCCTTGAGGATCAGGAGATGGGGAATTAGATCATTCATGCTCAGGTCTCTAATAAGCACCCTAGGGTAAATTAATATCCAATTAATAGGGACTGCTCTTTTAATAAGGTGAGCAAGAAATGCTGCAAGAGGGAAAATCCTGAAATCCCACATAATGTATATCTTTTCAAAAATGTCAGCCCTCTGACTTTACTGCTTGATGGTTTGATTTCCGCTTTTCTCTACTGGCTTGTGTAGACATGAGGCACTGGATTTTAAAAGGTCCCTACTGCACCCTACTGTGTATGAGAAATCCAATACTGTAGACTTTACTTAGTGTTTTTTATTGACCTGCACCTTACACATGAAGCGGCCTTTTTTCTTTTTTTTTTGGTAAAACATCAATAAGAGTCATCTACATGTCTCCATTGGACTTGATGATTTAAATGGTTTTGATATATTTGCAACTCCAACTTTTTTTTAAAAGTGTATGGTGGTCACACAGATGTTGTTTAGTTCACTAGTATAGTCTCTGAAAATGGTAACCTCAATAAGCTATTTGTAGCTTTTACACTCAGCATAAAAGATACTGTTGCCAGAGAGATAAGGCTTCTGTGGGTGACCCAAATTAGACTGCCAGTTATGGTGTGTGGGACAGATCACCACAAGTCCATAGCCAGTATTGGGAAAAAGACTAGTCTTTTTGACTATGAAATGAACTGAATCTTTCATTTAAACAAATTCTATAGGGATCCAACTGTGGCAGAAGATATTTTATTGTTATACTGTTAAAAAACAATCCTGAGGAAATGTGTTCATGCTGTAATTATGCTACGGTAAATGTTTGGTCATGCTGAGTGACAAACACAACTTCTATAGGTTTAAACTACAGTCATTGTCATTATTATCCAGACAGTGTCATTCCAAAATAAAATATTTTAGCTGATATTTGCTGATCATTTACCAGAAAAAAAAGTTGCTTTAACGATTTCATTTCTGCACACATCACATGGTTGTTCCTCACATAATGTGTTGTAACAAAATTAATAACCTTCTCATGCATGATTCTCATGTTAAAATACACGGTCTTCTGTGTGCAAGAGTCATAACAAAATGATCAGCAGTGGTAAATATTGATATAATTTTATAAACTAAATAACATTAATCTGTTACGGAATCCAGAAAGAAAACCATAAGTAAAGGCAAGATTTTCTATAAAACAATTTAAAAATTAACAGCATTTTCAAATATCTTTGATAGGTGGGCTGATAACTTTATTTACTCCTATATTATTATGTAGCTGTATAACAATCAAGGCCAAATCATCAAGTTACAGACGATTTAGCACAAATGGAAAATGAAGCAGCTCGAGCTTTTTATTTTTTTACAACCATTTTTCATTTTCTTCTTCTTTTTTTCTTTGTTTTTATCTCTGTTCTCTCTCTGTCCCTTCTTTAGCTCCTCTTTCCACCACCACAGTCCTGTTTTCAGATGAGTGTTGAAACAGTAATGAAGTAGAGCTAAGAGATTTTTGGGATGTAGGAAGAGAATAAACTTGTTTTTTTCCTTTGTCAAATAAATAAGCAAATTAATAATAATAATGCAGGATATTCCCTGGATACTCTTTTCTTTGTTTGTGAGTTGCAGCAGGTCCTCCAGTGGTGATGGGAGCCTGGCTCCTTTATTTAGACCAAGCCAACGTTTCAGGTCATAAATTAACTGCGATGTGCGCAGCTATAGCTTATTAGCTTATATGGTATCTCACTAAAGTTCTCAACAACTTTTTGATATTCTACAATTTTAATAAACTTTCTTTCCCTCTTGAATGAGACCACCAACTGTACATAGACTGCTGGGCATACACCCAGAATTTCTATTGGATAATCCAGCCCATGTTATAAATACATGACAGTCACCTTATGTATTAGTACAATACTTTTACCTTTTGCTTTGAATTTTTTTAATGATATTTCAGGTAAGTCTTTCTTTATTTTAACTTAATAATCAGTGATATTTACATCAACTTCACACATGTGAATTTAAATGTCTATTGCTCTTCACCAGCCTTTTCTTCAGTTTGATGTAGCTTTAAATAATGATGTGTTTTCTATTGTTAGTCAGAGTCTACAAATCACAGATAAAATGTTAAATTATTATTCCGCATACATTTGACACCTGTTTCCACTCGTACACTCTTAAAGGTTTATGCAACAAAATTCTTGACACACACTGTGTAATGTTCAGCATTAAACTGGCATAGCCTCAATGTGCAATATTTCATGGCCTCCCACTACATATGCTTCCACTGTCAGAATCATCCTAAAAATGCAGTCAGCCTGAGGAAGCGGTAGATAATATTAAATACTGCAAGGAACCAGGAAAACCCCTGTTGAGTTTTATGGCCTGCAAACTCACCTTGAAGCAGGTGGAAATGTACTCGTTGCTGAACTCTGGCAGAGAGCAGAGCAGTGGGGCTATAGGTGATGTGACGCTGTGGGAAAAACACAGAAATGACTGTGGAGTGGCAGAAAGAAGGGGAAAAACAAGGTATTCGAGGTTAGATGTGCCAACAGAAAGTTAAAATAGCTCATTAGAAAACATACATTACATCTATGATCTGATTTATATGGACTAAATCATGCAGAAAAAAATGGAGGCAAAGTTGTTTGTAGTTGCTAATGTAACCTGGGCTAGTTTTTACATGCAGTGCAGTATGTGACAAAATGTAATAGGTTGTGTGTATGATGTGATGTTTAACAGCTGAACCTATCTGTTAGGTCACACGGGACAACTGCTTCACTCTAATATACTGAATACACTGAAGAGCCAGCTTTTGTACATTTGTTAACAAGTTCAGGGTTAATTAAATTAGCGATGAAAGCCTTTTATCTGATACCACTAGCAGCAAAAGAAAAGGCCAGTTGTATGTCATATAGGCAGGTCTCATTGTTGTATACTGGAATATCCATTAAGATTTCAGTTTGCATTTACCTTGAGCATGCACATTAGTTTTGAGGAGCTCTGACTATAAATGAATGGTTCTTTATGAAGGTTTGAATCTTTAGCTTTATTATAAACCTGGTTTTCTTTATCTTGTACAGTTTGATAATATACCACTTGTATTAATGCATTGTGATACATAGTCCACTGTTGTTGCACTATTCCCCTGATCTACAGGTGGTGATATTGTGCAACATATGCAACAATATGTCAACAACGACGAGGTAGAAAACAGGGCAAGCCATAATATCTGTTGTGGAAGTTATATTGCTTTTTTTTTGGTATAACTTATGTTGGAAGTTGGAAAATATGATAAACTTGCTCTTGTATCACTAATATATTTCCTTTCTACCAATTTTAAAGGCTGGGTTTTCTGTGGACTGTGATCTTAAACCTAATGCCTTTATAAATGTAACCATATTTAGCATTACTCAAACATGCTTGCAACTTTTTTTTCTGTTATTACACTCAGGTGGGATTTCCCAGTCCATCACAACTGCTCTCTTTGACTCCTTGTCAACCACCACAGTGTCTGGTTGGTTAGCCAGCAGATGCTTGTCTGCTTGAAGTCCCTCTGGATCTTAGCTCTGCTGTTCTCAACCACTTTTAGTGTTGTGTCCCATTGGGAATTTAGGAGTTTTTATACATACTCAGTATATGTTTCTGCATACTGTACCTTGCAAGCCACTTGGTTATGTGTCTCAGGAGTATCTTTGCAAAGCTTGCATCTTGGATCCTATCTGCTGTGGTTCACACTTACCTACAATTGTTATTCGGGACAGTTCAGAGAGGGAATTATTTCCATTAATATAAAATCATCTGAACTTTCTGGATTAATTGCTAAAAAAGTAGCCTGGTTACTTATCTGAAAAATCTTACTAGGCTTAAACCAGTAAGACATACATATTACTTTAAAAAAAGAGTCTAAATTGGTGAGTGAGATCATGTCTCCTTCACTTCTCGGATAAAGCTCGATGTCATCTGTGAGTAGGAGGTCACTCCTCTTGTCGGCTTTTATCTAAACCCACTGTTTGCAATGAGGCGCCATAGGTTTATGCAGAACAGGGCATCATGGTGGTATATGTAGCACTTACTGGGTGCGGTTTTGCTTTTTAATAGCAACATCAAGGTCTTGTTAAATCCTGTGGTAAATCCTCCATAGATCTCTTAACTATAGTAGACGTTCAACGTTGGCGTTGCATTGAAGGTAAAAATTCCGAAAGGAAGAAATCTCGATTTAAAAAAAAGTACAAGCAGATTTAATCTTATTTTATTATATAATGCATCGTGTGACAACTGTGCGTGGTTCTTATAAAACTTCTTTTTTAAAATTTTTTAATAAAGAAATGTTTGCCGCCTCCAAAAAATGTTGATTTTCCTTTTTGTATAGCAAAATGCTGCATGTACAGTCCACTGATGAGAGCAGGATGGGACAGAGCCTGGGGGGATAGATTAATGAGAACAGAAAAGGGACAAAGAGAGAATATGCATGGATGCATTTGCTTGTGTGACAGAAGATGGTTGTCAGTGTGAGAAGACAGCTGCTAATGCACACACAGTTGTGTACCAGATGAAGGTGACATCCGCCCTGCAGGGCATCAACAGGTGTTTATGGAACAGATATGAGAGTATTTCTTAATCCTCTTGAGAGACAGATGAGGTAAAACAGGTAAACTGCGTTTCTTCCATGTAAATAGAAAATACTAAAAAATTGAGAATGCATGTAAAAGCAAAATTTGAACATGAACTTTGTAATTGCTGTTTGATCTAAGCGGACGTTCATTCGCTCATTTACGACAGTAGAACTTTTGGCACATTTGAATCGGCACTCTGTCATCTTGATAGACAGCAGCAGCATCTGATGTGCTCATGAACTGTTCTCTTCAGACTCTGTTTGCTTCTCTCTGAAAACAGAGTGGAGCGTCACACTGAGCAAACAGCAGCGGCAGCTTCTTTAGGCACTGCAGTCTGCAGGTGAGACAGCGGAGGCCAAACAGTTTGAGGAAGCCATTTGACAGAGGAGAAGTAAGACTTTTTAAAATGATAATTAGTGACGTACACTTAGAGGAGATACAGGAAAAAAGACTTCTGGTGATGTTTATTCAGCAAAACATCATTTCAAACAATGACTAGAAATTTTATTAATCATTCTTTAGACTTTTGCTCGTGGTAAGTCTTCAGACTATAGCATTGGAAACGCTATAATTAAATGTATAAATATATGTATATTTTTTTGACAAGTCAAATGATGGCCCAAGCAAGTTACTTATCCACAACCTTAATCTTACCAACATTAATTCTTGAAATACTGCACTAACTGGCCAACCATTACACAAACACCACACCACAGAATTATGCTGGAAGGCCAGATGGGCAATCCTTACACAGTCTGACAGTAAGCTCGCCATGGCACACACGATGAGACAGGAATATCATTTACATGCAGATCCAATGCCCTAGTCCCGCCTATGACTGCATGCGATGTGATGGATAAGGCATTTAAAGCTGAATGCTTCAAGTCAGTGCCCAGGATTATTGTATAACATCCTTTCGCAGCAGCAAAGTGTTGAATCTGGCAACAGTGGTGAGAGAATCACAGCTAACCATGTGCTTCTCAATAACAGAGGATTAATATGACACGCATACAGTAATGCTTTTGTGTTCTGGAGAAGTTTCAGTTTTATTTATTCAGAAACTTCCGTCAGATAGCGACGAAAGCTTATTTGAAGTAAACTGTAACAAATTGCTTGGCATTATATTGTTGTGTATTGCACTGAGACAGGGCTGAATTGAATCATATCAAACTAGCTGCCTCGAATATATGAGGTGCTCTGTATTATGGAGTGTGCATTAGGGTGCATATTGAATCTGTCACAGAAGGAGATGTGCGTAGCGCCAGGAGGGAATTAGCTTGTTGTCCAGAATCTCATCCTGACATCTGAATGCAGCTGATGAAGATGAAAACGTTTCCAGTAGCTCTTTTCCTACAGAATAGCTCACAGATTAGCTTCTTCAGCAACAGAAAAGAGAGTCACACTCAAACTATAAATGGGTCCATTTATCCAGCGCTTCACTTACCTTGAACATTATTATCAAAATCACAATAAATTACTATAATTTTCTTTTACACTATGACTTGTAGATGAGCTACAAAGTGAGGGGATTACCTTTTGATGTCTGGTCCAACTCCAGCTGTCTCATACAGTGAGTTTGTACAACACCCAAATGTTATATTATCTTGTTTTAACATGTTTATAGGCTGTACTGAATCCAGGTTTCAATGGATTACACTTTCAGAGAAGTGACTCATGTACAATATGTCAGATATAACACTGCATTGCATTAACTTCTCTATTTCCTCCTTAAAAAGGGAGGTTTTAGTCAACATTTCTCACGTTTGCCTAAGGATATATTGAAAAATTAGAGGAGCTAAATTTAAAATTTATTATAAATCAACATTATGAAATATAAACCAACAAAGGATGTGTATTGTGCTAGGGAAATTGAGCTAACAGAAAAGGTTAATGTCAAAAACAGTACAATAAGTCAGGCATAGACTGCATTCATCTGTTTCATTTGTTAGACTAATCTCTCCCAAGCTGCCTTTTTTTGGCTTATAGCATTGTTTGCTGCTATTACAGCAACGCCATGGCAACATACCACGGGAGGGCAAAACTGCCCTTAACATATTGTCCGTTGAAGTATAGTCATAGCATTGATCTTTTAGTTGTAGGGACCACCACAGAGAAATATCTGCAAGACTCTTCTAGTTTCAGGTACTTTCCTTACCTTTCATTATTTTCCCATCCTCCATGCCTGCCTCCTCTTTTTACCTCTTCAGGTGTCAGCATTACCGTGTAGTGAGATTCTTTCTTTTGCCCACTGGCATAATGAATCACATGGCATGGCGCTAGTTGGTGGGGTCTTGTCTCCTCTCAGCTGCCTGAGGAGCCATGTCAGATTGATGTACTAGTCACCTAGAGACTCCCTCGCATTGTGATTAGAGCAGCCAACCGTCCACCTCAACTATGGAGGGGCTCACCACAGGATGGTTATGCATTCCTTCTCGCACACACACACACACAAACACACACAAACACAAACACACGCACACAAGTGGGCACAGACTTAAATAGCAAAGGTGATGCAGAAGTCACACGAGCTTTGTCACAGGGCTTCAGTATGTTTGTGCCCCCAGCTATGTTTCCTGATGTTAAGCCACTCATTAAGCTCAAACCCATTCCCCTTGAACACAGCATGCTCCCAGCCATATTTTTTAATTAGTTTATTTAGCCTTCCTTGTGACTCAAGGATGAGACTGGCCTCCTCTAGCACTTGGCTATTCTTTTACTTAACTCTACAGGGGATGGTGGTCTGGCAGGATTTCAAATGACGAGCGTACTAAAGACAAAGGTGACTCAGCGATTCAGACATACAGTAGTGTTGGTGGTAAGGCTGAAATGATCCGGTTGCTGTGTAGCTGGACTGAAACCAAAGCAGATTTGAAGACATGGACAAAGGGCAAACTAATTACACATTTGATCATTTTCTTGTATTTACAAAAGACAAGAGTGCTCAGTATCTCTGCCAATCCTTATCTTAATCATATTGTATGCATTATTTCCTCCTGACATTTTACACTTATGTGCATGATTCCTTGTGACCTTCCTCCTTTCACTGTAATGTTGCAGTTCTTTATGAGCTTTGTCTGTTTTTCTGTGGGTTCAAGTTTGTCATCTGTTAAGGTCACGTTTGCATTTAAAAGGCATAATACAGTAAAGATACTCAATACTGAAGGTAGTCCGCAACTTAGAAATGATTGCTGTGGCACATTATATATCAGGTGCTGTCAGACAATAGCCAGATGTTCTCTGTTGTTGCTGTTGTACAACATCATAAGTCAAGAAAAGGTTTTCAGGGAGAACTTTGCCTTCTATTTTGTAGTTAATATTATCAAGGCAGGTAATTTAACCAAAGCACCAGCTGCAATCAAAATAAATAAATACAATTGAGGTAAAAAGCATAAAAGTTGTTCCCAAATTCAGATGGTCTGCCAAAAACCGTATTGTGTTACCTTGCTGTCTGATGACTGTATGAATGTTGTTTTCATTCCCATGCAACATTTCCACAACAGAGTTTAATATCTTTTGAAAAGTGAAATTGTTTACATGTTACCTTGCAGTCATATTCATCGTTTTGTTGCTGGCTTGTCTTTCTTCTGTTCTTGACTGACAGCACAAAAATGCACATTATTTCCAACATTGTCATTCATGCCCTTGTGTCTGCAGGGGTGAATTGCTACATGCATAGCAGTACTAGGTGGTCACAAACTCCAGTGTTCTTTTAATAAGAAATTGTGATTGGTTCATTTTGTGTTTCCATGGCCATTTCCATCAAAGGCTTTCTACGGGAAACCAAGGGCTTCCATTACAAGTGACCAGTCACAACCTGTACAGTGCAAAATGTGCACTCTGTAAGCGAAACAGCTGTTGGATTTGGAAAAGCGACAAAAAAGAAAGAAAGAAATCTCATACACGTACACCATCACGAGAAGGTATAACAATGGGAAATGTATAAACATGGTGTAAAGTAATAGCTATACGTGCAGTAAAACTGACTATGTTTCACACACAAGCTGTATATTTCTGTCATGGACTGCGATGGCAGACCGTGGAGTTGTAGTGAGAAGCGGACCCAAACGCAGGACTCTAATAGTGAAGAGCAGTGAAGTTTATTTTACAGTATATGGAAAAACACAACTATGTACAAAGTTTCAGCACTGTGGCTCCCGTGGCGATTCCTCCGTGAATCCCCACACAGTGCAAATGTCCATGTAAGTGAATAACGACAACTCCAAAACCCCAGTTCCAAACCGTGACTTCCCTCCGTGAAAATAGACGCACTCCCCTCCCGACTCCTGGTGGCACACAGACAACACAGCTCAGCAGGATACCCACTAAAGCGAGGTCTTTCACACACATTCAGTCGACGGCTGTCCTTAACAGGTTTGACGTTTAAGAATCCCGCGCTGGCTGGAGCTTAGAAACACTCTTAAATAGGTCGCTCCTAACGAGAATAATCCACTACAGCTGGCTGCAGGTGACGAGCGACAGGTGTGGTTGCCTCCAGTGCAGGAACACTTCCGGGGTCGCGATCCCTCTGGCGACCAAAACATTCGGGAGTGCGAACATACATAACACACACACAGGGAGACGGAGAAACAGGAGAGAGGCAACAACCAAAACACTACACACGGAAAAATAAACAGAAATACATGAGCCCCAGGTCCCCAGTTCCAGGCCATGACAATTACTTTATACCCACAAGGTTATTATAATTTAGAAAAACTAAATTTATAATTTAGAAATTTTAAGTTATATCTAATTTCTTTATAACTACGTAGAAATAACAGTATTAGCAGTAGTATTTCTTTTGCTTGTATATGCAACAAATTATGACAATGTTAGGCATACGTACAAGATGTTCCGCAAAGCTGCTGGTTGTTGTAGTCCTTTATTTGGTTTTGATAGACATTAAGGCACAGGCCAGCCAAGAGGCTGCTCTGGGTGAGTAGGTGTGTGTAGTCCCCCTCCTTTCTCCTCCTGTCAGCAACACGCTGAGATGGCACTTTCCCTGCAGACAGAGGGATTGAAGGGATACAAAGTGCAAATCAGCTCCCTATCTCAGCTGGCAAGGGTTCATCTATCTGTCCATCACTCTAGTCTACAAGCGATCTGCCTCTATTTATTCATAAATCCCTTTCACTCTTTATTCATTGCAGCCATTTTGTTTCACAAGGTCTTTGCTGAGGCTTAGACGTGCCGGCACACAGACACATACACACACACGCACGCACGCACCTTTTAAGCGTCAATATAGGATTGCATCTCAGCCGTGGCATTTGCTGAAATTACTCACTGTGCTAAGTAAAGGATGTGATGCAGACTGATGATATGAGAGGAAATAGGGAAATAAATACGAAAAAGGAATCTCCCCGAGTCTTACCGGTGTTAAAGTGCTCCATATCATTATTCAGCAGAGAGGAAAAACAGCATGCCAATTTAAAAGCCCTGTTTATGGACTTCCATCAATTTTATGGCTTCATTTACTATCTGCAATTGAGGTCTGTGACAAGCTGTAAGGGAGCATGACCAGACATAGGACTATGGGGAGCTGTCCTCTTTCTGAATCAAAATAGGGACTGTAAAAACTAACAGACTGTACACAACTATACAAGAAAATAAATTAGATGGTTTTTTTGCAGAGATATATTCTCATTCTTTGGTGTTTTTTTAAACTCTCTTTTTAACTCGTAAAGTGTTTTTTACAGTTTACAGGTGATTTTCTTTATTGTGAAATACAGCAGCAGTATTTCACTCGGATGAGATGTCACATATGATGTACAAGTATTAGATAGGGACTTGTTGCAAGGCGCGGCACGTTGTTTTACAGTTCAGTGTTACCCTGTCAGCAACCTTTTGATATCACAGCTGTTTGTTTTAGCCACAAGAAGGATCTTTGGCCTTGTATGACACGAGAGAATATTTCCTCAGCCATCACTGGCCTGGGCTGGTCATGTCAGCTCAATATTTGGTATGGAATACTCTCTGAACTATAACACTCAACCAGTTGAATGGCTGCCTTTTTGTCTCTTTGCAGTTTGCTTTTTTCCTTGTGCGCATTCTCTTTGCCTCTGTCTGCCTTCATTTATTCTGTTTTTATAGCTGCCAGGCTGCCCTCTTCTCTTTAAGCCCTATTCACTGCACTGACAGTAAGCTGTAGTCTGCTAGGCTGCTGGGATGGCCTGCATGCTAAGCTAGGAGGGAACGGAGAGAGCTGAGGCCAAGGCTAACTCGGGTGACCTTGCGACTGGAGGCGCAGACAGCTTTCACATAGCCGGAGAGAGACCGGAAGGACAGACGCATTCATCACATTTTCATAAGCCTCTGAGAGCATTGCCATTTAAATCATACTGACCAATAAGCACTGACTTTTAAAGACTTTTGTCATGAGAGACAGCTGTACCTCATTTGCAGTATTTTGCATTATTCTGTGCTGATTTTTCCTCCGCTCTCCTTGATCTCTTATTCTTCACACTAGTGGCTGAGCCTCTGCTGCGAGTAATGACGTTCCTCCCCCTGGCACAACATCACAGAGTCGATCTCTTTTGGAGGATCTGGGGAAAAGCTTGTGCACCCACTACCTTGCATGAGAAAATTCTCTCTGAAAAACATGAATCTGATCTGTAATTGGCCACCACCGCCACAGCAGCCCTGTTTTATGAGCAGGCGTATGATGGAAAGATTGACTTGCTAAACTCGCGTCGCATGATCTAATCACATGGTTGTGTAAATAAGCACGGGGGAGGCACACAGCAAGGACCACCTTGCACTCAGCAGGGCAAGATTGATAATCTTTTGTTAAATTTTGTAAGGTATTATAATCTTATGTAATGACAGTCTTAGAGAGTGCTTATTTTCTTAACAGGAATCTGCCCAAAAATTGTATTAATTCTGCTGCATATCATTTATACACAGTGCAGGGTTTAATGCTTAAAGCATGGACTTGTATGTGAATCTGACTTGGCCAACAGCTGCTGATTTTTTCAGGCTAGATTGCTCAGCTTGTTTGCTGGAAAGTTGGGGGGGGAAATGCACATAGAAATCCTTCAGAGTTCTTCATTTCTGCTTTTGTTAGCTGCTGAAAATGACTCTACTTTGTTGGGACCAACTAACGTGCTGTTTGAACTCTCAGCTTTGTATTCCCGCCATCGATGTGTAAGACAAAGCAAACAGGTTGCCTTTGCAGTTGCTTGTATAGAGCTTTGATCTTCCTTCATGTAATAAACTAGAAGTAATGTGCACATCATCACAGCTTAAAAACTGTAGAATGCTTTGCAACTTTTGTTTTTTACCTTTTTTACCTTATGTGAACTGCAGGTGTTAAGCAAGTATGCATAAAACAGCGTTTTTTTTTTCATGTCCATTTCAAATATCTCGTACTTTAGTCCAGTAATGATTTTATTACAGCGTTATAAACAAATGTCAGTGAAGTGTAACACACTCCAAAGTAGCACATTACACCTAGCAGTGTGCAGAAGAGAAAGTTTGAAGGACAGAGAGACACTTTGCAGTATATTTAAATAATAGCGAATTCAATCACTGCACACAATTTTTTGTATATAAGCAAGAAGAGCTCAAATTACTGAGAACAATGGAGGGATTTTCTTTATCCACAGCTGTAAGCACAAACAGATGTAGGCTATTGTGAAATAGGTTTGTAATGGCAAAGATATGTAAGATAAGCATCTGGGGGAGAAACTGTAAAATATTTATCAGCCTAGTTTTTAACTTTGCATGTTTGATGCTGTTGAAAGGCATTAGCATCCTTCCGGCAGACCGGCAGCTGAACTGACCGAGTCTTGCCCCATATTTCAATTATTGTCCTCCAGATATATTTGTCCATGAGGCCAGCTGAAAGGAAGCAGGACAATTAAATTTACAGTAAGGAACACACTATAAATCTTTCATAAGTGCTGAAATGCACTTTAAATTATCTAGGTCTCTTATAAAAGCCTTTTCTTGATTCAATATCCATCATAAAGTCTCTCCTGGCACTCTATCATAACAGATTGTTCAAGCAGGCCTGTAAATGCTAATTTGCGGAGGGGGCAGGGGTTCGGCATGTGCTTGGACCCCACTAAAATCTGCTCTTAAGTCACCAAACTAAATCACAGTCACTACTTTTGTGGTGGAATGAATCAAGATAATGGGAAACACAGATCCAGGCTGTCAACTCTGGGGCCATTTTTATGGCTTAAGAACTATTAGACATTGGTTTGGTGTCACTCCTGCTTGACAGACTGCCACCCTGAGGTCACAGGAGAAGGACAATCTTAGCTTCCAAAAAAAGGAGCCGCAGACAGCAACAGGAGCAGAATTTCCACAAATGACTTATTGCCTCTAGCTTTGTATCCCTCGGCTCTCTAAATTTGTTGAAACTGCTTGGCTATTTTAATCTCCGTAAGCATTGTAGTAAATGAGGGCAGACGTCAGTGTGGATTGCCTCCGTAACAGTGCAGAGCTGATAGCTGCTGGTGTGGGTCATTTGGATGTGAAGTCATGCCCTTCATCATGCCTGAGTGCCAACCCATCATGCCCTCTGTGATTATTGCTTCTACACTTTGCCTGAGGTTCCTGTGTGGAGACAGTCGTCAACACTTTGTCTGTTTGTCACTGTCTGTAAAACACTGCATCTCAGTTCTGTGTGCATTCATCCAAATTATTTGTTTGGCTCAGGCTCAATTCCAGTGCTGAAAGTTTCTTTTCATGTTGAAAAGGTGCCATTATAAGGTCTCAACCTTCATTGAAGATGGAACAGGCAGTTTTCTGTTTGAAAATGTAAAACGGTATTTAAGCCTTTGTAGACTTTGACACGTGCTTCGTTTCAACTTTATGGTAAAATGACAGTGACTATTTTGATGATTGTAGAAAAAAATATGTGAAACTCAGGAACACATTTTTGTTTTAGTTTTGGTATGGTTTTCCATCCATTCATCCCTTTCTTTATCCAATTCACGGTCACAGGGGGGGCTAGAGCCTACCCCAGGTGTCACAGGGTGAGAGGCGGGTACACCCTGAACAGGCCACCAATCTCTCGCAGAGCTAACACATACAGAAAGACAACCATTCACACCTACAGCCAACTTAAAATCACCAGTGAACCTAATCTCACACGTGTCTTTGGACCATGAGAGAAAGCCGGAGTACCCGGTGAGAGCCCACACAGACATGGGGAAAACATGCAAACTACCCAGTACCAAAGCAAAGGCAGACAAAGTTAGCAACAGCCTGGTAGACACGGTCCATTTTAACATGTAATCATTTCAACATCAAGTGGAGTCCTAAGCTGTAAGCTTTATAAACTATTCAGCTTATATTCATCAGGTGGAGACAACTCCAAATGAATTTGAATGTTGCTTCTTGCTTCTGCTTCTGATCTTGTAGATGTGTAAACAAGTAATGATGCATTAACAGTGTTGCCATATCAACTCAAAAGGTATTGTGTGCAGCGCTTGTTTTCACTGGCTTTCATTTTCAGCCACCCTATTGCATAATTATTTTCCTGTATAGTTTTCTTTCACTGTTCTCTGATTAAGGGCCAAAGTAAAAGCATGCATTTGAACCTGCACAGATTTTAATGGCCCGGGCCGTGTCACATCCAAGCACCTTCTAATCCATCAGCAGCCTTGGCAAAGCACAGGCCCTGAAACTGCCAAACTCTTTTCCGATGACTGAGATGTTAACTCTAAAAATTTGCAACCACAAATCAGACGTGAAGTTTGAACTTTGTCCTTTAAACTTTCTGGGCTTTTTTCCTCCCTTTTTCAATACTGTGGTGTGAATGCACTCCGGCCACTGCACAGGCTCATTGACAGCTAAAGCCAGTAAATAACTACCTACATGGATTGATTACCATTGTATCCCATCCATCTCTGCCAAGGCCCCATTGAGAAGAAATCAATACAGTATTCAACATGCATCACTCATATACTATAACTATCAGCTAATTGAGTTAGAGGGGACAAAAACAACACATCTATCACCATGGAAGTCGAGTTCCCTTTGTTTCTTTTTGTGCCTGTACTTAGGTGTTAGATTTTTTTTTTCTCCCCTCTCCTCTTTGGAGTATTACTTCACCCTTGGTTCCTTTCCGCGTTTGAGATTTCGTGAACCTTCTGAACAAGAAGCAGTTTAGATTTGCAGTCCAGTGAGATAGTGCCAGGCAGCTTCCAGAGGTTAATGCGGTGTGCTGGCTGTGGGTGCATGGCATCGGTATGGCTGAATGAACATCACGTTAAAGCACAGCGATGCTAAACTCTGCCTCTCCAACGCACAGCACAGACCACAAATTGGCCTTCTCGCATGAGAACACAAAGGGGGATACAATTGTAAGTAAACAATGCAAAAGACAGATGAGGAGATAAGCTATTATTGTTGTTGTGCTCAGAATCACCTCCAAGCCCTTCGCCTGTAATACCTGAGCAAAGTGAACTCATTTCTTCTTCAAGGGTAGTAAAGAGATAGAGAGTAGCTGGGCGGTTAGACGTCAGAGGGTCGTGGGTGTTAGCTGGCAGAAAATGCAAGCCTCCGTTTGATCCCTGTGGCTCAGCTCCATCTGGCTATGTGCTGACCATGTTAGTGGACAACTGCCACTGCCTCATGGCAACGCAACACTGGCTCATGTATTATAGAAAATAACGTCTTATCTTTTAGTGAATCGGCTCTGTCTTATTAGACACATTGTGTGCTAGCATAGCCAGAATAGCCTGCCAGCAGGGTATTAGCTGTTTAGCTCTACACACTCTTCAGCAGATTATGATTATTTAAAAGCCAGAACACCATGTAGCCGAGTCACTGTGTTATACATATAATCGTTCCACTATGTGCAGATCATAACAGTAAACTTATGAATTGCATTCCATGCTGTTTCAATGCGAGTTATTAGATATTAAGCATCAGGGTGTCAAAGAGTAAGATTTATATTGCTGTTACTGGTCGATAGTGGACAATAACATGATAGTAACGCTGTATAGCAGTATCAGTCTTACTAGGTAATTGCAGAGAAATTATAAGCGAAGGACTTAAGAGGTCAAGAAAGTCTATTGGAGTATTCTGTGACAGTTAATATAGTGGTTGTCCTTCCCGAGTCCCAAATGAATCAGTGAGATGGGAAACATATCAGCCGATCATGTTTTTACATTGAGACATGTACACATTAGATTAACGTGGTGGCCAGAATCTCTTGTTATTGTGTTGAATATATGGATAAGTTTGGTTGCTTCTGGTGTTGTGTCCCATATCAATACAGCTAGTTGGAATTAAACCTAACTTTGGAGCAAAGCTACCAAGTGTTTTTGTTGTTTTTAATTAGTTCTGACCTTTAACTCTGCAGTTAAAGGTCTCTATTATAATTAAAGTTATGGTTCTTTTCTCATTCATTTAGTTAGGGGTTTTGGTCTTATTAACTCAAAGTAACCATGATGCGCGTGCCAAGTAGCAAGGCTTCTAGGAGAACCTCCATGAGCAAGCAGCCACAAGGTTATAAAGCTGTGTGCTGAAATGAGCAAAGGTACTTTTTTCATTACATATCAATTTTCATTTGCAAGAAGAAAAATATGTTAAATCTTCTTGTAAAACCCACATAGTCCCACTTTAATATTTTTTGTGCAGTGATTTTGAACAGTGAAACTTTTTAAGTTTTCCTTCGTTCTGGTTCCAATGGACAACTTCCAGCCATTTTCTGTGCCCATGGCAGACTGTTAATCTAGTTAGTTTCCACTGTAACCCTATTCTTATCTCACTCACAGCTTTTTTATTATATTATCTGAATTCAGCTAAGTTCTCACCTGATTTGGAGAAGACCATATGGTATCTTACCCTCATTCCTGAACAAAACGTCCACAGTTGCAAAAGATGTTAAGTGATCTTCCGTGCTAGGGGTAAGCAACCTCCTGCATCCATCCTGTTACAAACGGTGACGTGCCACGCTGATAGCCTTAATGAGCAGTGCCGTGTGCTCCCAGCCATCCCATAATGAAATTTGCTCAAGGCGGAACAGACCGGAGAGGCTTGGCAGAACATTGGGGCATATGGCGGAAACAGCCGCGATTTCCATGGCAGGTGGCTGGATACTGCAGATAGATAAAAGGCTCAGTCACCCAGAGCTATGGCCCTGATGAAGAGTGCTTGAGAAAGAATCTCCAGAAAGTAACACATGAACGTGATCTTTTCACCGATGTTTCTGACAGAAAGCCAGCTTTCATTAGTGAGTAAGTATATAGTAACGTCTAAGCGGCATTATTATACAGCAGGAACGGTTGGATTATATCTATTTATTGTCTTTATCATTTGTGAGGAAAATAGAAGACATTTACGGAGCTTCGTACTTGCAATGAAACACTGGGCCAGAGTGAGCGAGTTTTACGAGGAGCGGAGGAATAGCATGGTTTAAAGAGGGGAACTAAAATGATTAAGAGTCTACACTGTCCCCTGTTTCTCTTTGTCTCATACGTATTTCTTGAAGAAGCATAAAGAAGCACATGCAAGCTGGGGACCTTGTTAGGGGTGTTTCACCACCCTCTAGAGCACACTTCAGAGGAAGACAAAAAAGCAACCATGTTCTTTTAATTAATTTGTACATTTCCAGGCTTTTATTGTGCAGTGCTGTAGAGATGGAGTCCTTCCCTCTTGAGAAGCATCAGTAGAAACATAGGATCACAAGCACAAATGTGCACGTTTTTTTGTTCTTTTGTAGAATGTGCATTTTGCATACTGTATCTATGTCAGCCTTTGTATATTTATTTGTTACAGCAGAAGGAATAAAATGGAATTAGGCTATGTATGTTGAGAATTATTCCTTTGTTTTTAAACTGCTGAAACAAGGAAATCCCATTAAGTCCCGAGTCTATTCCAGGATAGCACTGTATTAGTTCAGAGCAGACGAGTAAACAGAAACTACACGTGCACAGACTGGAGACAGAGTATTTCTGTAACTTACAGCAAATAATAGCTTTTGTCTTGGCTCAACGAAAGCTTTGTGAAGCTCCTCAAACATCCTCTCATCTTTCCACAATGAAGGACAAATTATTTTTAAAAGTTCAAATGAACTACAATCTAAAGAACGCAACATAAATATTAATGGACTGTCCTAATCCTGCGTACACCTTTTCAGAACAACACCTACAATTAACTTGCAAATAGTTTTTGGAGAGTAAAAATCTAAAAAGCTTTTTAGTTGAATTGATTGAAGATGAGCATTAGTACTTGCTGAAGTTCTTATATTTACTTTACACTACAACAAACCAAGGAATCTCACAGAGCCTCTTTTATCTCTTTATTTGATTAATTAGATAAATTACTTTGAAATCAGTGTTTATACTAACAAGCAAATTACAACGTGTTAGTCTAAACTGTTGCATGTTTAAATCTCAATCAGATGTATTGAGCTGGATCTGGAAACAAGTACTGACAGCTTTGGATGGAGTTCAGGGACAGACATAGCCAGCAAAAGAAGAATTCAAGAATGGTACAAGTATAGATAAAGATGTTAAAAGTGGAGGAACAAAAGAAGACACACTTGAAATAGGAAACAAACCGATAAAAGTACAAACTCCAATCTACTTCAGCCCAGGGGATAGGATAAATTGGACTCTGAAACATCATATCGCTGTTGGATGAGTCACTCTGATGGATGTGAACCCCCCACTGATCAATTCATAGGACTGACAGGATTGACAGTGACCAGAGAAAAGAGCTGTAACACAGTCAATACTTCTCACAGTATTGCTGCATTGTGATGACTGCTCTCACCTATCACACGCATTTATCCCTATGGTGTAGCTGTTGCTGTTTCCGACAGAATGCAAAACAGAACGTCTGTGCAGACGCTAGCTACGGAGCAGATCTATTTGTCACTGCTTTCAAGGCTTAGGGGGGCAAAATGCAGGATCATCTTTTTTTTCTATCCTTCTTTGCTGTTTTCACTCCTGATAGAGGCTGATCTTTATCAAGCTGCCGTAGCCTTGACTTGTGTCACCGTAGCTGGTTACATTCTCCCTCATCACTCAGGCCTGTTGACACCAGAGTGGCAGCTCCACTACCCATTATGAAATGACCTTGGTCTAGTGTCAGTAGGGCCATAGCGCTGCTGAAACAGTAACACCCCAAAGTGAGTAATTTTCTCTCCATAGGTCAGCAACTTTGCCGGCGGACAATCTCCCCCTGTAGATAAAGGTGGTGAGGGGGTCCTGCCGCTAGCAATTGTTAAGGTGATGGAAAGGGGGAGGAGGGTCGGCCATATAGGACAACGCTCTGTGAGCAAACCTTACCGAGGACAGTGGTGTCAATGTAATTAGAGCAATGGACTGATCTGATTAAGCAGACTCCAAAACCAGGAAATAGATTAACAATAGTACAACTGCATTTTTCTTTGCAATCCCTTACAGGGCTGTTTAATTAGTCTATATATTTATTTATCCTCTTACCAGAGTGGATTTCATTAAAGCCCCTGGAGGGCTATTTGATTTGATGCTGAGCAGTAAAGAGGGACCATGATTCCCCATCACCTGCTAAGTGAAGAAAATATGCTTCAGCCTTTGTTTGTAGTGCAGCTTTATTGGGGTGTTTTAGCCTTAGAAAAGATGCAGTGACAGTATGAATATTTCTCTGACACCCTGCTTTTACCTGTGTTTCATCTGCACTGTTATGGAGTGCTTGGCTCTGGTTCACCACTGCTAAGGATACCTAAGTGTGATCTTACTCATTGCTTGGAGGCTCTGTGTGGGACACAAAGACGAATGTATTGTCTTTGCTTGCACAAATAGCCCTCAGTACAGTGCTGGCTCTACAACAGGCAACTTGTGAGAGGATGTCTGTGAAATGCATACAACATGTCCCGAGGAAAATCTGTCTGTGAATGTCTCACTGCGGCGTCACACAGAAACCGAAGCCTATGAAGTATCTAAAGGATACATTTGGGACAGTTGATGCCCAGCGTAGTGACAAAGCAAATGTTTGGGAAGCCACTACTTTATCTTTGTGTGACAATACTGGAAATCAAAAACAAGCAAAACTGGAAAAGCTCTAAATATAGCAGTGGAAGTTGAAAATTGCCATTCTTTGGCCAACAAGAACAACCAGAACGCCGGTGCTGCCGGTGACCTTGCCCAGCAGCTTGATGAGGTGATGCTGTGATCCTGTCAAGCTTCACTGTCCTGCAGCGATTTGTTCACTGGAGCACATTTTTAAACGGGCTATGACGCTGCTCAATGTGCTATGATATGTTGTTTCACCACGGGGAAGCTCGTGCACATAGTCTATTGGCAAACCTCTGTTGTCTGACCATTAAAACTCGGATCACAAAGCACAATTAAGAAGAATAAAAAAGAAAAGCTGCCCACGATTTCCAACTGCAGGGCACTCTGTTCCCGTTTTCTTGTCTGAGTAATAAAGAGTGGAGGTGATGTGCCGAGAAGATTTGGTTTAGGTTCAGGATACATTTATCTCAAGTGCACCTCACTGCACCTGAAAAACTGGTCGTGACAGACAGGCCACTTCACCAGTGTCAGACTATTGAAAGGCATGAATGAACAATCTGATTTCATTGTGCTGACTTTGGAACTGAAAGAACAAAAAAGTATACTGGGTGCTGCTGTAAGACACGATGCTGCTACCACAGAGACATGTAGTTTCTTTAGACACAGGGTCTTTAGAAAAGAATATAAAACTTTTACACTTATAAACAGTATACATGATTTGGTAAAACATTAAATGGCATGGTGGTCTGGTGTTGTATTTGGATCTCATAGTCATAGTCATGCTCTCGACTGCTGGGAAATGAAGGTTATATTGGCGAACCGGATGATGACTTTCCAAATTATATGGTTTAATTGTTTTTGGCAGCTCGTGAAATACGAAACTGTTTCTGCCAAGGCTGATTACGTACTTTTACTTTTGTTGGATGTCTAAGTGTACCTGACATACAGTAGGGAAGCATATAGAGCAATACACATATGTAGTACATATCTAGAGCTAGATTTGTTTTGTACTACTCATAATAAAGTTTTTTACCAAAAGCGATTAGAATATCCAAATGGCAGATAACAATAGTGTAATTCCTTCTTTGTGTGATAAACATTCCATCCAAGGACATACTTAAGCTTTGTGCCTTAATACTGAAGTTGATGTGTGTATTGTCTGGGAAATGAGGGATGAGCAGCGAGGATAAGGATAAGAAAGTGTCTTTCCTGATGTGTCTGGGTGTCTGCTCACTATCAAGGATTCATGGAGTGTCTGACAGAGAGTGGATCTCAGTGGTGAGAGCTGGGAAGACAAGAGCCGCTCTGTACAGAAATCATCCTGAGACACACTGGCAATGTAATTAGCACATGAATTATTTCTGTACAATGACATGCTTCAGCGCCTCTTGACTTTGCTCTTGTCTGAGGAATGCCTCCATGTATATGGCCCAAATTAGACATCTGCCAAATGCCGGTCCTTTACAGTCAGACGCTTCTTTTCTTGCTCCAGTAATCAAAAGTGGACAGTAACCTCTGCAGCTCTCTCACAGCATGCACTTTGGGTCTGTGCTGGCAACCTTGACAAGGTTACATCCAAACTGAGCAGCTTGTTAAAGCGCGCACGGCGAAGATTTATAGCTGCTAGCACATTTCAAATATTGCCCATTCAGACAGAAATCTGCTATCAAATGTTACTACACACCTGTCTGCAGCTCATTGGTTCTCTAGTAAACATTCAGATATTATCATCAGGTATGATAAATTATTGCAGATGGGCTCATTACATTTTTTTAAAGGGGGAAAAATGTTTGTGCTCTTCTGGCCTATAACTAAATATATGTATAGTTAAATGAAGTGCTAACTATACATTAATATCCAAATGCTTCTCTTTTAATGAGGATATTGATCCCCCATCTCTCCGAGGCTTACATTATTATCCTCTGGATTTACACTGTAGGAATGGATTGGCCTTTGTAGATTAGTATTCAGCACGTTGCGCTCCTCCTTCACTGTAATGCTGTTGTGATTCTGTAATGGGCCGAAAGCAAATGAGAGCCTTGGAGCTAAAGTGTGCTGTTCTGTACGTGTGCTCATAGAGTGTTTGTTTGACTGAGCGCACGGATATTCATTTTGCATTTGCCTGTCTCTGACTCTTTTATTTTATTCTTTTTTCCCCCCTCGTTTTTTAATGTCCTGTTAGATTCCATTGCCTCATGTTGCCTCTTGCCATTTTGAAACCTTAAGAACTAGGAAGCCTTCAACACTTTTAGCCTTCCGTTGCTCTGTGCATTGGATAAAAACAGAGTTCGGTACCATCAAGAGATTTTCTACCTTGTCTCTCACCAGCACCATTAAGTCTTCAAGATGGAGCTTTTTCAGGGGGTGAGATATCTCTTAAGCTCACTCCACATAAATGTTCTTGTTGAGGGAATGCGCCAAAACATCTAATGTAATGGTTCACTTCCCGACTGTAACTCCCCCCATTTTTTTCTTCTTAGCCTCAGACATATGGGGATCTATTTTGTCATGACTTTCCTTGAAAAAAACTACTTGATGTTTAAGAGATACAAAACCCATGTCCTTATATATCACATTTATCCTATTTTTTGGTTTTTTTTGCAAAAATCTATGACATCATGATTCATGGGGACACAGCTTGTTCTGCATAATTGTGTTTTTTTTCTTGTTGCTTTTTTTTTTGTTTTCCCAGTGGAATATCTTAAAGGCATCATAAGAGAGGAAATGAGATCTTATTGTGGTCAGTTTTAAATAAGAAGAAATATTTTCTCAGACTTTTTCTGTCTGACTTTCTGCTGAGAGGAAATTGCAGTTTGTGATGTGGGAGTTGCAGGAGTCAGTGTTGTTATTAGAATTTAATCCAGTTTATGTGTCAAAGGTATTGAGGAAAAGATATTCTTTAGTGTGTGTCTTTCTGAGGTGTGCGTGCGCCTGTATCATTTCCATTAGCTGGTGGATGTCTGTTTTCATGCCTTGCAGGAATGTGTGCACAGGTGTGTGCATCATCAAAGGTGCGATGCCAGTTGTGGATGAGGCAGCTTTGTGTCCTCATGGGACCAGATACCAGAGGAGGGCAGCGCGTGCACCTGACTGACACGCTGCCAATTAGAGTGAACAGACATTGACTCTGTGTGTGATTTGGCTGACACACTGTGAAATGGTTGCTTGACTCTCTGTTATTGGGAAAAAATGTAAAAGATTTTACTGGCTACTTTCTAGCACTCTGAAAACACACACATACTATACATCAGCATGAAGTCATATTCTCTTTTCATCTGCATCACATTTCATGCTTTATTAGAGGGCTGAGAAAAATAGTAGCTGTAAAAAAACAAAAACAGGATGAAGTTTTGACCTTCATTTCAGCTTCATGCCAGCAGCTGCTGTGAACACAAATCTGCAAAGAGCATTCTTGTAAGCTAATAGCTTTTGCTTTGAGCTCGCCTCCTTGTATCAGTCATCCATTAATCACAATGTACAATTTACTTGTACTTAAGATAGATTCAGGGTGAGGTGAGGCCTTTGTAATTGTATTATGCTTGAAGTTTATTGTTTGCAATGGTATATATTTTATAAATGCCACCCAGTATGTTTACCACCAGAATAACAATGCAAGGCTAGCCATAGCCACACTAAAGCTTTGTAGCTCTGCATAGTACAGTATCTTATTAGACTCAGTTTTAAAAGCAAAGAAAAATAACAACAAAGTGGCACAAAAGACATTATGTAATGTGTAGGGATTTGTTAACTTGATGAAAAATCAACAAATGATTCGTTTCTCTGCTGTATTTGGTGTGAAACAAACAAACAAAACAAGGAGACAATACAAAATAAATAAATAAGATAAATAATTATAATGCAAATACATTCACCAGCCACTTCATTAGGTACACATTGCTAGTCCTTAAAACAACCCATCTGGCACTCAACAGCCCTGACACATTTAAAATTACTTAAATCACCTTTCTACCCCATTCTTATGCTTAGTTTGATCTTTTTTGAAAATATTTTTTGGATTGTCATATTTCATTGATGAATTTAGTTAATAGCTTAATGTGACTAATCTGAAATAACACACCTTTAAATAAATTATTAATTTAAACAAAGTTAAACAAAACCTGGAAAGCATCCCTGCTTTTCACTACACTTGTACAAAAAGAGAAAGAGATCTTGCATGACTCTTTGCTTGCAGAAAATGAGCTACATGTTATATAATAAGTGTCTAATTGACACCTGATTCTGTCCTTAATGACACGAGCCAATTATAAGTAAATTTACTATGGGCAAAGTGTTTCTGCGGACTCATGCTAGGGAAGGGGACTCTCTCTAAGCCCAGCATGACATCCATCATACTGTGAATCTAAATGACACTATATGTTAAGCTCACACAGTATGGTGTCTGAGGGAACTTAGTGTGTGGATGTGTAAGCTCACACAGATTTGCACATGCTGGCTTTGTCAGTTAAATGTCTGATAATATTTAACACAGCTAATTGAGGCTTTTCTCTCTCTTTGATGGCACTCAAAACGATCACCAAGTGAAAACAGCCTTGTAGAAATTTTATTTACATTGCTGACTTAAAATAAAAATACCACAAGTCAAAAAATATCCTCAAAGAACTCTTATGGGTTATTTGAGGGATGTCTACCTTGCAAGCGGAGAGCACATTTTTTTACTTCAGTCTTTTGAACTGTGTGATAATCATGTAATAAAATATATTCTCAAAGAATGTAGCACTTCAGAAACTCTTCTATCTGTCATACGGTAAGAGGCTTAAACCAGCTTGATGACGCTAACTTCCTAACATTTTAATAGGATGCCAGACACTAACTTCTGTATCATTTTAATAGGCTGCCAATCAAGAAAGAAAACAGCAAGCAAATGAAAACAGAGTCAAATCCAGTGTCAGGCACCGAGCTTTGCCACAGACAATTAAACTACTTTGGTCTCCTTTTTCGATGGCACAGCTAGACCCTAAAATTCCACAGGTGCTTCTTTGGAAGTGCATCTTTTCTGAACTCGCTCTGAACCTGAAAAGACTGAGCATTACACACCAAGCTCGTTTTACTTCAGCTTCTTACCGAGAGCTGAAAACGAGTATTTATAGTGGTGTGAGGAAGGTGGGTGAAATCTCTGACAGGGAAACAGTGGTGTCGAGTTTCATGCTATAGTCACAGTTAATGCTGAGGGCTGTCATGAAGAAGATGACACAATTGGAGTTGGGCAACCATAATTGCTGTGTCTGTTTGAGCAATTCGAAACCTTCTCTACAGGCCCATAAAATTAGTATGAGTCTTGCTTGCTATGTGTCATCTTTCATTTAGTCTCTTTTGACTCTGGAGGACACTCATTATTTGTCATTAATAATGATATCGGCTGTATCGTTTAAAAGCCGTTTGAGTAAAATGTGTTTTCTACTCCCACGTTTCAACTTTTCTGCCATAGTTTCACCTTAATTTATTTTGTACACAATCGGGTCAAAAGTGTCAGCGACTAGATTAATTTGCACTTAAAATCAAAGCTTTGCCTATCGTTCATTTCATGGGTAATTTTTCTCATATGCTGCCAAGCCTGTTTCAGACTGTTGTGTCATGATTTGATGTTGACAGGGAATGTGCTCCCCTGGGTGCGAGCTAATTTAAAAAGCAGCCATAGAGTAGCAGTTGCCAGATTATGTGTCAGAGCAAAGTGACTGATGAGGAGCCTCCTGGTCGCTCGGTCACATGCTGGCAATGTTGTACATATGACGTGCTCCAGCTTGTAAGCCCCTTGGTGCTTCATAATAAATGAGTGATTTGGTTCTACATAGTCAACTTCAATTAGGGTTGAATGATACTTTAGAGGCAGTTATTACTGTTTTTCGCAGTGAAGCATACCTTGATTTTTGTGGTCGCGCCATGCAGCGCCAACTCTGCTCACGCCTTTTGTAATTTAATTTGAGTGACGGATACTTGCATTGCTTCCATCAATATGAGTAGTTAGTTCTGCACCATATATGCACAAATGTGATGTGACCATAGAGAACGAGATGCCTGAATGGCTCTTAGTTAGCTGCTGTTGATTAACAGTTGGGTTTTTTTTGTAGGGACGAGGACAGTTGTACATTTGAAAGAGATCACAGGATTATGAGAGTGCTGAAGCACAATTATTTTTGTCACAGGTCTTAGATCTCTGACAGATCTAAGAAAAGAAAGCAAAACACGACGTTTAAAATATCCTGCTAATGGCGGTTTTTGCGGTTTCTAAATGTAGTGTAAAATGGGTGTTGGTGAAGGCACCGATATGATGTTGTCTTTAAAAAAAATGGGATGAATGATGCAGAAAAACACACTGTGACAAGTTTTTACCTTTGTGTCTATTTATGGCCTTTCCCTAGGAGCTTTCTGTTCACTCTTTTCATGTCTTTTTCTGTCCTCTGTTTTCTGAAAAACACTGAAGAAGCTGGCTCTAATTCTTGTTCTCATTCAGTGTTATGACTCAAGGGCATTGATGTGCCAGCAGCTAGCTGTAGTTTGATTGACCGTAGTCCGTAGGTCTGCCCAGAGAGACAAATGGGCTATGCCCAAATACCCAGGAGATGCAGCAACAAAATAGCACCTTTCTTCATTATTATTGGGGACACTCTTTGCATAAAACACTCTAATACCGCGACCTATGTCGTAAGTCATCAGCATTGGGGTTTTGATTTTTCTATCACTAATAGAAAAATCAAAGTAATAAACGTAACTCTGTTTTTTATGTGTTGTGTTATTTAGCTCATCTGTTACAATATTTTTTTTTACATTATATTACTCCACAACATGGCTTGAGATGCATTACCACATAAGAACTAGTAAACAATGTAAACCTTAGGCTACATCCCCACACACTGGCACAAATCTTTATCCTAATGAAGGGCGCGCACACACACACACACACAAACAAATCTCTTTATTTGATTTTCAGTATAACCACAAAGCTGAAAGCAGTGCTGGTAAAAACCAGCCCAAGGAGCATTTCACAAAAAATGCTGTGTGTTAGTAGCAGTGGATCATTGTTTCTGGCCTGGACACAGTTTGCACTTTACCGTCACAACCTTATCCTGTCACACAGTAAAAACTTATGTAAAGCTCATATCTTCACTCTTCAAAAGTTTTATATTTAGCTGCTGTTTTTTTCCCTCCGTCCAAACTAACTAAACTTAGCCCAATGTCGTGCAAGTGCAGGATAAAATTCTTCTATCTGCCCATGGATGAAAGAGTTTATGTAACCCCAATGACATAATTGTGATTAGTAACTTTAGTGTTTTCCAGGTTACCTGAAAGATCTTTAAACGCTGCAGCTTTCACTAGCCCAGCAAGCTTTAGAAAGGTATTAATCACCACAGCGCCACAAAGCTAATTAACATATCATTACAGACATACCATGTTGAAGCTTTTCCAGTCAATATTTCTCAGTGCTTTTTACAGCAAAACAAGATACTTTTAATAAAACTGTATTAGACCACAAAGCTTGGTTTACCTATAAATCAGCTGGAAATGGGAAAATGAAATCTCGACTCAAGTGTCTGGATCATGAATTCTGTCTATACTTTTCACATGAATATTGTATATTGCAATATATCATAAAGATATAGCAGCATAAATTATCAGACATGTACGCTAACCCAAAAACATACATATGTTTACATCTGAGTAACCCAGTTAGGAATGTAAACACCGCAGAAGTTGCACATCCCCTGGCCCTGAAGCTCCCTCTGGGCCCGGCCCCCAAACGTTGTAAATTCTAAGCAATGCCTCTGCTATACACACACAATTCATTCTCCATTGGTTAGGGGAATTAACTCTGACTTGAAGGCATGGGGATGTGTGGAGAGAGAAATGAGAATGACCCTAAACTATTGGCTCTATTTGTTATGTGGTCACTGAGCTTGTGAAGCAGGGATGGGTGGATTTAGTGAAGAGGGTAGAGTTCTCTCATTTTCACTGATAGGGAGCGCAGACATAGAGGGAATGACCAAAGAGTGGTGAGATCCAGTCAGCTTCAATTATGGCCCCTTGTAGTTTTCCCAGAGGTGCACTATAGCACGTTTAAGGGGAAATCAATGAGGTGACAAATTGTTGTGGACAGCAACCCCTTTCATTTCTTACATTGTTGCATCCATGCCTGGTTGGTACACAAAGCATATGTGTGTGTGTTAATTTGTGTGTTTGTGTGTTTGTGTGTGTCTGTGTTTGTTTGGCAAGCATATATGAATGTGCAGCCCCATTTATGATAATTGAATGCTTTGCTCCATTTGTTTTTTGGTGCTTTATTTTCTGCTAGTAGCTTTAATGGCTTGTTATCTGTCTAAACCTTTTTTAAATGCTTTCTAATAGGTTTTCACATGCATCACCCACTGATGCCCAATGTCACCTGGTTTTCTTTTTATCTCAGAATGTTAAGGTTTTTCTCAAGGTTGTTTTTGCTATGCCAAATCATAGCAAATATTTGTTGATAGCCCGACGGCCGAGGAGTGCTCTTTTGCTCCGGTATGCTGAGAACCATTTGTACATATGAAGCTGACATAGGAACAATTTTTCCACGAACAATTCAAATCTGGGAGATTTTTGAGTCCAGAGGTGGTGAAAACAAAACAAGTGAGATAGGATGTACCATTTCTAGCCTACGGGATTTTTTTTTATCAAAAGTTAAATTGTAAATAATTCATCTTAACACATCTAGAGCTCTTGATCATTTGTAAATTTTGATATAAATTTTCATATAAATACCGTACCAATGTGTCATTCTTTAACTGCGGTTAGCAATCTCTGTTAGTTAGAAGATTTAATCATTTTTGCTGGCACTCTTTGGTCATATTGTTGCACTTCAGTTTTTGAATTCCATTAGTCTTTGTCAGTAATTGCTCTAACTGTGCAATAATCTTCCTACCTAAGGTGTGTGAGCAGGCTTTAATAGCTGATGACCAATGTTGGGGTTGTTGCTGAGAAAAAGTAATGCATTATTTGTTACATAATACGGTAGATTAAAACAATTTGTTACATAACTCATTATCTTACTATTGTGTCAGATAATTACCAGTTGACAGTATAAACCATTGGCTATAGTTCCACAACAGAAAACCCTATTGTATGAGAACATACATACAAAACTTCTTTTAGTGTTTGAATACAAAGCTGTATATGCAATGTAAAGTTGGAAACTAGGCAAAGAGACTTCAGAGAGATCACTACTGTAACACGTACACGTGTACAGTAGCTACAATGTTATAAATCTGACTGCTCATCACTGACCTCGTTACTGATTGAAGATCAGGCTCTGGCTGCTTGGTTATGGTTGGAAGACAAGTTTTACTTCACTCTGGGTTCTTCGGTAGCTTTTTGTTTGTGCATGCTAACTGTGCTGATGCTTGGATCTTGTGCTAGCAGCTAAATGCAGTTGCTGCTGTTTCAGATGCAATTTGCACTTAATTGCCTATAATTGGGCTCTTGTCCTTTCATTCAATAAAAAAAGTAACCAGTGCACAGCAAAAAAAAAGGCATGTTTGATATTTTTCTTACCTATCTTCTCATCATCTTCTTACTACAGTATAATTAGATTATGTAAGGATACATGTCTGCCTTTACGCTATCTCCTCATTTTAATGGGTGGGTCAGTCTGGAGAAAACTTTGCAGGAGCACACATACAATGATTAATAACATGTGTATGATTGTAAGAGAAATTTATCATAAATCACAATTCTTTGAGTTTTTATATCACATCAAGTTCATCATCCCTCATTCTCCGTTAGCATATGTTTTACGTGTCATCTTCAACTTATGGCGCCCTTGCATAATGGTCACCAAAATTTGTGCATGCTACAGAGTTTTTTAGCAAGAATTGGCAAAAACCGCTTTTTCATAGTGCAGATAATCGAAGAATCTTATAATTAACGAAATTTAATTACCGAGCACACTGCTGTAGCACTACTGATGACAACAAAGCATTTTACAGATTTCATTTACATTTTCAGACATTGGTTATTTTTTCTTTTTCTTTAGCATAGTAGTAATGTTCTAGGATGTTTTCACGAATTATTGTTACATTCATGAGCGCCTACATGTAGCTCTGTAAGGTATTTCTGATTTGTTGATTGTAGTTGTACCAATAAATAGTGTTGTTGTAGACGTCTAATCTTAATCACAGAAAAATATAGTGACTTGCAACTGTTATCAGGTATGTCAGTTGAATCCTTAATCATCCGCTTGCCTTAATCTAAGTCTAATTACCTCAGAAGGGTATTACAATAGTGGCATCTGTACAAGGTAAGAAATAAGTGCCTGGGATTATCTGCCTGGGTTCCTTTGGCTGTGGTCGATTCTGGTTGGCCATTGAATTGTTAAATAAATATGTCTCTTTTTATACCTTCATTTACAATCTAATTTCAGTGTATTTATTATCAATTCACCTTTTTGAGGCTTTTATTCACATATTTTTTTACACCTTTCCAACAGGCACCCAAGAGGACATTATATTAATGAAACACATTTCTCTTTCCCTTGTCTCTGCAGGAAAAGAAGAGTATGTCGCAACCTTCAAAGGATCTGAGTTCTTCTGCTACGACTTGTCCTTGAACCCGATTCAAAGCAGCAGTGATGAAATCACATTGTCATTCAAAACCCTACAGAGGAATGGACTGATGCTGCACACGGGAAAATCAGCTGATTACGTCAACCTGGCTCTGAAAAATGGGGCAGTCTCACTCGTCATTAATTTGGGGTCTGGAGCCTTTGAAGCTCTTGTGGAGCCAGTCAATGGGAAATTTAATGACAATGATTGGCATGATGTCAAAGTAACAAGGAATCTACGTCAGGTAACAGTACAGAGGGTGATATGGAGACTCAGTAAATAAATTAAAACAAATGCACTTAAATCATTACCATCATACAATACATTATTTTTCCCAGACATTGTAATTAAATTGCTAAATTTAATCATGATGGTTTCTGGTGGAGAGTGAAACAAAACCACGAGGGAGCAGGGACATCTAGATATGACTCAGGGCCTGTGTAAAGTTACAGTTTAAATCAACCCAAAGATTTAAAAAGAAAGGTTATGATGACATTTTACCTTTGTTGTAGCTATGCAAAGTTTCTAGTGTCATTTACATATCAACTTGTGCAAAGTAAGACACAATACTGTTTTTGATGTCAAGGGAAAACAAATGTAACTGAACTCAAATTTAAGTGTAGTACGTACAGTAGAGTCTGTATTAACAAAAATTATAATATTTGAAAAAAAGGAGAGAAAAGGTACAAAAACATTTGAGTGCTTATGTTAGTACAATTGTGATATTGGTCATTATGAATCTGTTGTATTTAAGTATTCAAACGAACTTGCTAGCACACTGTACTTTTTACTAATATAAACCTTTATGTAGAGCATAAGTAAACCTAGGGTTAGACTTTGAAGCACCAAAGTCAAATTTCTAGCACAGATTTATAGACTTTAATGGGCTTTGCTTTATGGTCTTGATTCACCTCCGTATACTCCTAAGAAAGAGGGTATTGACTTTACGTGAGTTTTAGGAATTTGATTTCTTATAAAAATCCTGTTTGGCCTCTTAACACCAAAGGATGGTACAACTCCTGTTTTCACGTGGCAGTGTTGCAGGATATCAGCAGAACAAATTCTAGCCTGGTTATGAGATGAGGATATTAATAAGCACAGTGTTTTTGCTTAACAAATATGTAAATAATCCACCTGGCAAGTGCAGATCATGCTGGCTGGAGTAAATCAGCAGAGGTCTGTTAGTGTTTGTTGTGCTGATTCACAGCAGGCCAGCATACACTAAATGGGGTCAGGATGTAGCTCTCTGCAAGAGGCTGTTCATCCTTGAGGATGATTGGAGGGCCCATCAGTTGGACCCATGACCAACCTGAAGAGACAGAAGAGTTGTTGAGGCACAACACTGTGGCATGCTGTCGGTGGCTTTCACCAGTAACTGAATGCTCAGTTTCAGCTGATGTAATGGTCAGCTGTTGGTTGAAATTTTGCTTTCCTTGAGACTAAAGGTTGCTAAAGCATGGGTTTCAACAGTCTACCCTCCGGGTTTATTACAATAGCACACGTAATTTCCTCCAGTTCTCTAGGGCCTGACTAGTTGCAGGTGGAAGGCTGAATCAGCAACATGGCATTTGGGATACAACCCCAGGTGACAAACCTTTGCTACAGGTGTCTTGTGTGCAAAGAAGTACCCACATACCAACTAGGCAGAAGACCTTTAGCCCTATAGATCATAATTAATCATTTCCAGAGTAAGTGGATTCAGCTTCTGGGTGCATCTCGACTTGTAGGTACAACAGCTGCTGTGACGAGACAGCTGGAACTTTGCTTCCAGTTCATTGGATATTGTTTCGTAAATACACACAGGCTCTGCTAGATGATTTGGAAACATTAATCACTCTCACTGGGCCCTAACCCCAACATTATCTAGGTTTAGGAAAGCAGAAAACTAATAATACCACACTGTGGTATTTGTCTCTGCAAAGGAAACATGGGAATGTAAAATTATTATACAGGTCTTTCAAGCTGAATACTGTAAACCCCTCACCTAATTAATCAAGCTAATTTGCACTGTCAAATTCAAGAAGAGTCCCAAAACCCTGGATACATTGCAAACGTTTCAAAAATACTTGTTTCTCTTGCCTGGGGCTGCATCTCTTACAAGATAAGACTAAAGGCTTTCAGACCAGTGCTTGCCTTAATCCCTTTCAGGGTGATGTACGTTAAGTGTAACACATGTGCCTGTAGTTGACACATAGAGACAGTCCTGCACTATATCAATAACTACCCAAAAACGTTGTTGGTTTTGTCGAGCAACAGCACCAGACTTAAGTGTTAAAAGTGTTAATGCCAACATACAGATGCTGCTAGCACTACAGGAAGTTACAGTGAAATAAGGTTAAGTGTTCTGGAAGGACTCGTTGAACTGAATGTGTGATGAGAAAATATGTAGATAAATATAAAGATACTTTGTGATGTTCCTACTGTGGGGCTGATTGTACTAGAACATAAAATCATTTTTAGATGAAACAGGTTATTTTTAATTCTCTTAACTATATTTTCTTAGAATACAATCTCTATAATAAAAAAGTAGTTGTGCATTAATTTTTGCATAATCCAGTCAGGTTGAGGATATTTTTTGTTTATTTACTGATATGTAGAACCTTAGAATTATTAGAGGGAGTACTTTTTCACATGACTGCAGTTTACACCCAAAAATCTCTAGATTTGTTCCTGCTCATTTCGTGGGAAATGTTTATCTTCACCTCAGTACCACAGCTTCTTTTTGCATAATCAGCCAATTGATTATTGACAAACCTAAAGATCTGGCCAGCTTGAACATTCACTGCATTCAAACTGTAAAGAAAACAAAGCATATTGAGTGCATGCTCTGCGGGGGAATCAAAATTGCCATCCTCCATATTCTGTGTCAGGGTCTCCTTTGCTTTGTCTCATTGCAGTAAAGTGATCCTAAAGTTCATCAATAAGACCAAACGGAGGTAAAGTATTGTATGAGCGGTGGGAAGTCTGATACACTGGATTGGTCTCAAGCCTAAAACCAAGTACAAAAGAAGACGAATCCTAATATCAATAGCAACAATAATAATAAGAATAAAGTTTTAGAAATGGCCTTGGGAATTTTCTTAAGAGGGTCAACTGATGTGCTTTAGGCATTCTTTCGTATGAGCCATGTCTGTCAATCATAACCTTTTGTCGGGACTTGGGTAAGGACGTTTTTTTTCTGCTACTCAACAGTCTAGTCACATACAGAAAATGGTGCAAAAAAAAAAAAAAACCCCACCATGAAGGAAATCAGGGAGTTACTGGTTGAGCACTTGCACCTCTTGTGCATTCTTGTTATTTCCTTGGTCTGCTTTTTTCTTGTTAAACTTATTTTGCCCTTTTTTCTCTATGTTACTAACATGCTTTGGAAACAAACTAACATCATTCATGGAATGTTTCATTCTACTAACCAGTATGGTTTTTTGCCGTTTGACAATGTACTAACAGTATTGACCATCATATATTATTTGAGTAACAATCGTTATTCTGTTCACAGTTTTTAATTTCCTTTCTCCCCCCTTTTCCACAAAGCACTCAGGCATTGGACACGCTATGGTAAACAAACTACATTGTTCGGTAGATATCATTCTAATTGTTTCTTAGTTTGGGTTTGCCGTGTGTTTCTTTCCTTTCCTTTTTTTTTATTTTTTTTTTTTACTGTAGACGTCATTTACAAAAAAAAAGGGAAATTGCGGTTGGTACTCTTCTGCTTACTTTTCGAAACCTTTTTCTTGGTTCATTCATTGGTTTCTCCTCTTTATTTCACTTGTTTCCTGTCCAATTCTGTTTGATCCACCTTTTTAGGAGCATCATTTCGAGCCTTTTGCATCAAGCTGTGGTTAATAATGAGGACCCTCTCCTGTCTGGCTGGCCTGATGCTCTTTGGCTCAGCCAGTTGTATCCCCCATTCACTTTGCATGGCATGCACTTTTGACTACCTGTTGCATATGCCACACTGCCCATTTGTCGACGTGAAAGTGACGGTTGAGCTGTGTTTGTCATTTCGTCTCGGGTGTTTTTTCTGATTTCTCTTTGTGGTTTTTACAGTGTCCATCGGCTTGTGCATGCATCTGACACTGTGGCAAGTGTCGAAATACTGATTCTGTATCCCAATCAGGAAAATTGGGAGAATTTTCTTTTTGTGTGCGTGAGAACAAAAAGAAAAGACAAATGCATGCATGTCTTCTTTTGTCTCTTACCCTCAGTCATTGTCCTGTAATAAAAGGTATTTGTGCTTTTCATAGCATGTGCTCCCTTTCTAACCTAGTGGCACGTTCTGGTTTCTTTTGTAGAAACGTCTGCTGGACATACTAATATGGAATAATAATAAATAATAACTAACCTAGATGACATTTTACTAACACCATTTTTGTGTCTGCTAAAATACTTTTACGTTGCAGTAGCAGCAATACTAACACTGTAGTATGGGCAGTTGACTAACTCTCTAACTAGAATAGTCTTCCTTTTAAGTCTTGCAGTCGTCCTAACTAATCAAACTGGACAAAATAATAATCAACAAAAACAAGAAAAAAGACAAGCAAACAAACAAACAGACATGAAAATGGGTTTCAGAAAAAAAAAAGAAACATGTAGGGAACTCTGACCTAGATTACAAGAAAAAAGGCTATAACATTATAGTAGGCTGTCTGAGTATAGCGTGTCCTTTCCCTCTGCTTTGTTGTTTAGGTAACAATATCCGTAGACGGGATTCTGACCACCACAGGATATACGCAAGAAGACTACACCATGCTAGGCTCTGATGACTTTTTCTATGTCGGAGGGAGCCCTAGCACAGCCGACCTGCCTGGATCTCCAGTTAGCAACAACTTCATGGGCTGCCTCAGGGAGGTAAACACCACTTCTGTGTGAACTCTGAGGCTGGTGGGTGTGCAGGATATGACTGGCTTCACCTTAGGACTCCAAAACAGACCCTCCCACCCACAAGCTGGCCCTATTTCATCCTTAACACCCTGAGTTTGTTTCTCCTCTTTTCCTCACTCTCACTGACACAAACTTTCTCTGACTCAAAATTTTTTGCCTCTGCTGCCCCCTCAGTGCACATGCGACGCTCTACACACATGCACACACAACTATGCCGGGCGCACCACACACCCACGCGTATAGAGGTCTGTCTTGGAGTGGAATTTACCTCGGGCTTCACGCGGCTATGTCAGCTGCACTTCAAAGCGGAGCGGTGATCCTGAGATCAGGGAGTGGAATTTTTATGAGGAGTCAGGCACCTGACACGCTTAACACCTCACTATTGTTGGGGAGTGTGCTCTATCAGATTTTATCTTAGGCCAATTGTTTAAAGAATAACATTTTTTCTTTATGTTCGGTATCTGTGGAGGGCTTTCCTAAATGTAACTTAATAGTGCTTGAAAAGCGGGAGCGAAACAAGAAAGTAGATAGAGAAATGTACATTAGTTATACGCTCTCAGATGCATTGAATTCAGCACATCCCTGCCTCCACAGTGCAATGGGCCATTTGAATACTTAATACTGTTTCTCACTCACCCCTTTATGTCTGTTGCTTATAGTGTAAAGATAATTTCTCTAAGTTATCTTAATTTTTACATTTTATTGTAAAATGTAGAAGTTTTTCTTACCGATAAATATGGACTGTGAACATATAGAGCTGTGAGACTTATGCAAAGTTCAGGCTAATTTATAAAATACTGAAAATGACCAGTTTATTTATCTTTTCAAACTTTTTCGTCCCTGTCTTTTTTGTAGCTCCTCTTGCTCCTTTGGTATCATTAAAGGCAGACTGCTGTCCTCAGTATCATGTAGGACAGGTCTGAAGCATCTCTCTTTAATGAGTACATAGGGAGTGGAGCAGGGAATGTTCACAAGCTTATTAAAAGTGTGTTTTTAAGGGAACTTTTTTAGTTAAATACATGTCTCACAGGTGCTGCAGATGTTACAACAACATGGGTGGAATTGGTTCATCCCATTTATGGTCATCTACCCCACTGAATTACTCTCTGTCCTCTTCCCAAGCCTGCCCTCACTGTCCTGAGATCCATGTATTGAACTGCTCAAAAACTTTTAAATATGCTGCAGAGCTGCGATAGCGACTACAAGAAGAGAGACAGAGGGGATTTTCAGTATTTTATTTGCTCATGGGATCATTTAATATTCCTTATTTAGTTTTACCAGACAAATGCAAATGTCAATATCAAATAAAAAGAGATTAAGCCTGCATGCTCTAAAATCCATAGTTAGTTCAATCTACTTGACTTTCATTTTTTTTCTGACATTTTAGTACGTTGACAAGCTCTTTGCATCCTCTCATCCAGCCTGTTGAATTAAACAAAAAAGCCCATCTCAGGTCAGCTTCAGAGTGTGTTGTGATAGAATATGTGTGGTGGTTTAACAGCGTACGCCGTGGGACCTGATTGATAACATGTCTCCAAGTGGCATGTTGCAGCATTTGTGTGCAGATTCCAGTCTGAGTCGCCACGCCTGCCTGTTAGTTCTGATGGCAAAACAAACTGTGGTGCAGTAATAGCTCAGTTGTCACAGCCCTAGTTTGATGACAAATTAGTGCAGCACTACGAGTGCAGCACCAGTCGTAGCTCAGACCAAAGCTCCTTCGATGCTGAAAGGTGCCCTTTGTCTTGACTATAAAAAATTGATTTGGGTTTATTGGCTGTATCTGTTGCACCTTTGTCTGCATGAGTCAAGTTCAACGGGCAGAGAGGCTGTAATTTATTCCTTTACTTTTTTTTAAGCGAGGCGATGTTTTATTCCATTTCTTTTTCTATAATTTCTAAAACACTACATTTTGGTTTAGTGTCACGTTGGGATCCCCTGGCCGTCTTAGGATCTTCATCCTAAGATGAAGATCCACGGCAGTGTGACTTTCAAGTGTGAGAATGTGGCCACTGTAGACCTGAGAGGCCTGAGTGAATATACATGTATAGTCTCTCTCTCTCACCGTATATATTTAAATATACTTTATATATATGTGTGTGTGTGTGTGAAGAAAATAGAGTTTCCTGGTTTGATTTCCTCACAGTTGAGTGCAGTTGGATACAGTCACGTAGCATTTACAATATTTACAATAACCTAAGCCTTGGCTTATCTAACTCTGAAGCACCGCTATGAGCTCCATCCACCTGAACAGTTAGACACAGTAGATCTGACTTGGTGATAAACATAATGCTCCATGCAAATACAATCCCATCGGCCATGTCCCCATTTTCAGGTGAACGCTTAGCATGACAGCAAATAAAAAACATGGCTAGTGTTTTCCACAGCTGTAACTCATTTGATTTGACCCACTGGAAGCAACAGACATATACAATTACAACTCTTTTGTTATATAAATGTGCATGCTGTTGCAGTAATAGAGCTATCTATTACTTGCTAACATTATCCTCCAATTAGCAGTATTAGAGCAGCGTGAAAAAGATCATCAGCCGTGCACTTGACATCTAGAGGTGGCTGTTAAATAGTAGTTCCCCTTTTATCTCTCTTCCTGATAAACTTTAACATCTTTATGTTTAAAGTCTTTGTTGTCCTCTAAATCTTAGCTTTGTACGAGTATGTCAAGTGTGTCTGGTGAAAAATAAAACGGCTCCATTGATGTTTTGATGCAAAATGTTGACATTCACTGAAATGTTAATTAGTTGGAAATTGGATGAAACTAGACATAGGGATCCTAGCTGCTGCTTACAGCTGCTTAGTAGATACTCTTTCATTATGGGGATTGGATAATGATGGGGTTAGAGCTGTCTTAATTTTTTTTGGACTGTTGCTAATTACGGTGGAACCCACACAGACATATTCTACACAAACTGTAGACCCTAATCAATATTTTGAGTATTCATGAGAAACTTGCTTAAGTGAATTTAATATGCCTCTTCTTGGATTTTAGTGAATGAGAATAAATCAGGCGATTAAGATGAGCTTCATACACAAATGGAGTTTACTAGTTAGACAAACAACAGTAAATAAAAATGAGCAAATTAGAAAATGTACTGATGCTGTATCATGTATGATAATGAAGCTTATCCATCAGTAAATTTGGTATTTTAATGACATTTAATGGGCTGCTACTCTTTCACTTCTGTACCTTAGCTCTATATCATCTCAAAGGTCACAGTACTAATACATTTGATTTATTTAAGCCTCCTGTTTTATAGTGTCTGAGAACAGTAGCTAAAATTGACATAAATGTTTGGGGTTTTTTTGATTTACAAATTTCCAGCAGTATATATGGGATAACGGATGCTGGAGCTTGCACGAGAAAACACTGCACTCATTTATATCTTCTTTAGAAAGGCATATCCATCATCTGACCACTCTTATTCTAATTAAATACTCCAACAGGGACTTTAAATCAGCATTTTGCACCACACCTACAATCAAGCCACTAGTTTAGATTTATCACTCCACATGTCACACCGACTCCCGTGAGATAATGCTGGATAAAATCATTTTCTCCAAACCATTGTCACAGTTGTTTGTCATGTTCAGGTTGTCTCTTGACGGTAGAGCTAAAAGCCAAAATGCATCTCTCACCTATTTACACTTCACCCACTATGCACTTGTTGTGAAGGCTTCAAATGGGTGCAAAGAAAGCGGGATGATGTCTGTGACATTTGGTGCCCTATGGACACAGCTCGTCACGTATAGGTGCAGTGTGACAAAGATTACCAATAGCTGAGGCATGCGATCCTTGCTTATGACGCCGTGTCGTGGGATGAAATATCACATGGACAGCACGGTGTTTAATTATGCATATTTACCTTCCCCATTATATTTATATTCTGCAAACCTATCTTTGGTTTGCAGAATATGACTAAAACCTTTTTTTTCTTGTGTTCCATTTCAGGTTGTATACAAAAACAATGACGTGAGACTTGAGTTGTCCAGGCTGGCCAAGCAGGGTGATCCCAAGATGAAGATCCACGGCACTGTGGCCTTCAAGTGCGAGAACGTGGCTACTCTAGATCCCATCACTTTCGAGACGCCTGAGTCTTACATCATCCTCAACAAGTGGAATGCTAAAAAGACAGGCTCCATCTCCTTTGACTTCCGCACCACTGAGCCCAACGGCCTTCTCCTTTTCAGCCATGGCAAACTCAAGCAGCAACCAAAGGATTCAAAGAGTCCTCAAACTCTTAAAGTGGACTTCTTTGCTATCGAAATGCTGGATGGCCATCTGTACTTGCTGCTGGACATGGGCTCGGGAACCACAAAGACCAAGGCAGTCAACAAGAAGGTCAATGACGGCGAGTGGTACCATGTTGACTTCCAGCGAGATGGAAGATCGGGTAACTTTTTAAAAATTCATTAGCAACATTTAGACGAATAGCTTGCAAGAAACAATAATAGGCACCTATTGCTGCATCTGTCGCTTTTATGAGAGTGCAATACATTTAAATGTAAAAAAATATGCAACATGGCAAAAAATGACCACTTGAACTGATGTACTTTATATCAACAAAATATATTAGGTTGCGTGACTACTACTTGACTTCCTATCATGTAGGTGAAAAGGGTCTGTGGGCTTAACAATAGTGTTTTCACAGCAGTAGTTTAGACCTTCCACATGCCCTGACTTGAAGTACTGTAGGAGTGATGTGTTTCTCAGCAGTTTATTTCCTTCGTAGCGCAGACAGTGACCATCTCCGATCAAGATTTCTTAAATAATAGTGCCATAAAAACAAAATACAATACTTCAGAAGGCTTGAAATTATACAGAGACATGCCACCACACTCCTTTGTGTTTTCATACACATACAAACAAACACATGCAGTGCCTATTCACCTGTGTCTGGGAGACTATTGCTGGGCAATGAGCATTTCAGTAGCCCAGCAATCAAACACAGTTTTAATTTTGTGCGTTGTTGTCCTCCTGGCACCAGAAATGTGCAAAAAGTATGGTGATGAAGTAATCCTCAATATGACTGACTAGTTTAGCCTTCAACATATAAAGTGCAATCAAGAAGCACTGGCCCATAAAAATCAAAAATACATACCTACCTAGCTTAAATTTTCCTCTTCAATTGTAGAAGTGCCATTACGACCATGAACTGTGGCATCGTGTCACTGTGTGCCGACATACTGACTTCACAGGAAGATTTCGGCATCATCAGCGCAACCTTTGTTAGCCACCTATTTACTCGCTGCGTTCGGCTCTTTCCACTTTCTGAAAATGAAAGTTCAAGTTGAGGGATCACTGTTTCAACACACTGGTGCAGATATAACGTGCATCAGAGAGTTTCAGGTACAACAGGACAGAATGAGACTTCTGCACAGCGATCTAAAAATAGCAGCAACGCTCAAAATACTTTGGTGGTGAATAAGAAAATGACCTTGAAGGGGAGATCAGATTTTTATGGGCCATAACCCTTTGATTACACTGTGTACGGTACAACGCAGCATTCAGAAGAAACTTAAAGAAGGAGCTCTTTAAACAATTTTACTGAAATAAAATTATTTTCATGGGGTCATGGACTTGTTTTCTAAAAAACGGAATTATTCATTATTGTACCAGAGTTGGTTCACCACTGAAACTTGAATATTTCTCCACACACTGCCCTTCCACTTGTTATAATTATTTTTGCATATTTATTATAAAATCCAATTGAATAGTGATAACCCAACTTCAGATAGTGGCTACATGTCACAATTCCAGGCACATATTTGCAACAAAATAACTTTGTCCCCTCTCACAATGTGTCCTCTAAGCCCCGGGTCGCCCTGCACTGGTCCCTGTTGATTTGCTTATCTAAGCAGCAATTTGTTAGTGTGAGCTTAGAGCCAAGCCCTTGCAATGTCATGCTGCAAATTAGATATACCCCTTGACCATGTTTTCCACTCCATCTCAAGAGGTGGAAATTAGATTAACTGTTTCATTACCCCCCTAAGCAAGTCTGGGTTGTAGTTCCAAATTGAGCTAGATACAATGTTAAAATAGTGACAGCTTTCACACATTCAGTTCCATTAGTCATTGACAGGTTTGTAAAATTAGCTCCAATACTCTGTTTGAGGTGACACAATACAGGCGTACGCTGTAATAAACATTACCGAGTGGCTTCTATTGAATTCACTGGGAGAAGAAAGCTGTGGGTACCTTCTCAGATGACATAAATCCAAAACATTTAGTTGCGGTGTGCCGCACCATAAACAACATTGTCTTGCTAAATTAGATTTTTTTTCATTATCTGTGTAGTAACCTCTGATCACCCTCCCCCATGCAGTGCACACATGTACACACTAACACGGGCACACAGAACCTCGAGCTCTCTCATCGAGCTCTCTCATCGAGCTCTCCACTCACTGTTCTCTCTGTCTACCCTGCCTAAGTTTCCATGGAAACAGGAGGGGGTCTCTCCCAGGACTGAGACAGTTACTGCACAGTGCTGTGCTGAGCTGTGCACTAATGACATTTCAGAATAACTTTTCTTTCTTCTCTCAAGTCCTGGGGATCAACACTTACGTACTGGCCTGTAGAGAGGATGTACAAAGGTCTCGCCAACATGACGACTTCCCTTGTGATACGAATAACAACATGGCGAGGATGCTTTAGATACGTGCACACAGTGGCTTCAAATTGTGAAGCTTTTTTCCAGTTTATTTATTTATTTATTACATCAGGGTTTCTATGATCTGTACAAAGCACTGCTGCTTATGGTGTGTAATGGTGTGGATACCACTCCTGAAATGTATATATTATAATCTCTATATATGTATTAACAATTGTGAATCAACAATAAATGTGCACAATAAATCTCAATTAAAGCTATAATCAAGAATAAGTAGGTAGGTAGGTAGGTAGGGAGGTCGTTCCATAGATTAGGAGCTGCCACCAAAAAAGCTCTGTCACCTCTATTTTTGAGCGAGTAACATCCAAGAGCAGCGAGTTTGTAGACCTCAGTGCTCTGGTAGGAGTGCAGGCTGTAAAAGTTCTGTTAAGCATGGTGGTGCCAAACCATTGAGCCTCTTAAAAGAAAGTAATAAAATTTTAAACTGGATCCTGAAATGGACTGGAAGCCAGTGTAGGCAGGCCACTACAGATGTGATGTGATCACACTGCTTTCTCTACTGGCATTTAGCCACGAGGTTGCATATTTCAGAACAACTCTCTCGGTTACAGCTCTCTTCAGACCACTCTGGGCTACTATTGAAACACAGCAGCGCTACATGTTTGGCTCCATGGATGACACTCTTTCTTTGTAATGGGCTCATTCTGAGCCCAGAGTTGTCAGACGATTGCTCGCATAAAATGTTGCAGCATAATCTGTCACCGAGGCTGCTAGTGGTGGCCCGTGGTATTATTTTATGCAGCTCATAAGAGCACAGAGGATTCTGTACATTTCATTCATCCACAGTTTATGTCATACTGTGATATAGCAGTATGGTTCCAGCCATTATACCAGACTGAGCATTTCTAACTGTGACAAATAACTGTTGTCAACTGGTAGCAACACAAAGCACAGAACATAACTGAATGACACAAAATTAACAAATGAGTGAAAATGCCATAATAAAGCCCAATTCTGTGAGCAGACACATTGCAAACACTAACCAGGTGTCTGATGTTTTCCCGTGTATCAGCAAACATATGCTTGCTCCCTAAATTAGAGTGAGGTATCAAAACCACATGAACCTATGTCCTAAGCTTGAGAAAACACACAGTTTATTGTCAGAGCTATTTTAACACTGATGAAAATAATTATTAATACTACAATCTAGTTCTCTTAATTGAACCCTTTAAATCGTACACACGAGTCCTTCAAGGTAATTTTCAAAAACAACATAGAAGAATTCACCAGTCCCCCGAGAGCGTGACTCATCAAACATATGGTATTCTTGGCTTTTCATCTGTGTGTCAGATGTTTTATTAATACACACCACCAAGCACATCACTCATAACAAAAGTGCAACACAACAGCCAGACATAATTATCCGCAGCCCAGTCCTCCATGTGCAACGCTTCCTGCAGCTGTAACAATGGTGGATAATGATCCCTGCCCTATTTAGTTTAGGCAGCTCTTCCTACAGGAAGCAAGCCTGCAAATGGACTCTGGCTCTCAGACAGCATCTTCTAACCCTCAATGCATTAGAGACGCTAAGAGACACTCTGCTTTTAAGTGAGGGCTTCTGGGCCGCAAGTGCTGTGGGTCACTCATCAGAGACATTACACGGACATTGCTGTGTTGTAGCCACACTTCCTGCTAGGGCACACGCGGCGCTACTTCACACACAAACATGCACACGTACACCAAACAAACAGAGGCAGGCACGCACACTCGTATAGATAACATATTCCCTATCCTCACAACCCACTCACGAGCTTCTTTTTCTACAGAGAATCCAATCACAGGGAGAGATTTGGCCGTATCGCCCTAACTGGATTGTAGTAATCCCCTGTCTGACATGTTTTGGGGATGTGTGAGTGGGGTTAGGGGACATCATGCCAAGTTGAGCCTGGCTGCTGATGCAAAAAGTGTGAGAGAGATCTGAGCTGTCATTTGGACCCCTGCCTTCAGGTTTGATGATGGAGTACCACTTACAGGTCAGCCCACAGAGAGGGATAGAGAGAGAAATGTGGTCAGCGCTTTTAAGTTGGCTAGACTGCTGATTTTTGGCGTCATCATTCAGTCACATTTTTAGCCCTCTGTATCAGTTTGATCATCTCGTTTGTAATTTCTGTACTAATTTTTCAGGACACTGTTTACCGCTGTGTTCCCTCTGCTTTCTTATCTGTCATCATACCCCCCCCCAATCCTCTTTCCAGGCTGCTTTATCTCCATGTTCTCATCTTGTTCTGTATCTCCTCCTCTTTAATGTTAGCATTCACAAGACACACCCCCTGATATTAAAATAATAGTGTTCAAAACATAAGTAGTCCTGCAGTGTGTATATGCCCTGCTGTTAGGGTAGTCGTTCAACATTACATAGATTCACTCTGCTTTCACATATTCTTTACAGGACTTTGAGAAGTAAATACATCACTCTCACATGATGCCCAGGAGATGTAGATATCTTTCTTCTTCTTCTTCTGCATCAATTTAGACAGACATTCTTTCTTCTTCTTTATGACTGTAATAAGACTTAAGTGTAGATATCATGAGGTTTAAAGCATCCAATAACTCGATGATGACTTTAACAGTATCACTTTAAATTTTACTTTCAAAGAGCAAGGCTTTCTCGTAATTTTTAAAAATGGTCAGACTTTTTGAAACTCTTTCCAAGTTTTTCATTGGACATTACCTGCTTTTTCACTCATTCTCAGTCCAGTTCAAGTACCAGCCTCTTTTCAGAGGAATTTTTATTTGTTAAGCCACTTTTACACTGACCTATTATGTCATTAAAGCATAAAAAAAGACACCTAACTCAAAGGATGGACCGGTGTTGTGTGTGCCAAATTTTAAATTGTATCTTTAGGCATTTTGTTACTGGCAGCGTGTTACAAAAATGTATCATTTGTTTCTATTTCTATAGTGAATCTTTAGTTGAAAAATGCCAAAGATAACACAGTGTGACAGGCATAAAATAGTATTTTGGCACCAACACCAAAAAGCTATTTGCCAAACACTTGGCATATTTTGGCATCTGCAGGGTGTCCTTAAAAAAGTTGAGGAAATTGAACAAGTGGAGGACAAAAGAGGAAAGCTTAAAAAAAAAAACTATCTACAGCAGATAAACGTTATCTGAAAGCAATGTGAAGCCATTAGAAATGGGAAAAATACAGATCTGACACAGAACCTGAGAGATGCACCTGGACCATCAGTTGATTTATCTACTGGAAAAATGAGAAAAGAGTGGCTCTCAAGAAGGGAAGGGAAACAGGAAGAAAAGGGTCACAAATTACTCAAGAATTGGACTAAAAATCAGCAGCAACAGGTTTACACCAAAGTTGACACGTTTAGTTGTTGTCAGTATATGAGATCAGGAGCAAGGTCCAACAGTGAGTGTCTACACCCATCTGTAAAAGACGGTGGAGGCTCTGTCATGGTTTGGGGCTGCATTTCAGTCAGTGGTGGTGGGGATCAAAATTGATTAAATGAGGAAGATTGAAAAGTACCATCAGACTTTGATCCACCGCACAGTATCTGATTGGCAACAGCATCATTTTTCAACATGATCAATGATCTTAAACACACTGCCAAGGGAGTAAAAGCATACCTGGATAATAGATAAATAGATAAAAGATAGAAAAACAAAGAATGGAAGATTGACCTCAAAGAAGAGCTTTGTAAGTCCTTTAGAAAGCATGAAGATGGCAAAATATAAAGAAATGAAGGGTAGCACACTGCTTCATTCACAAAAGTAATTTTGCAAACCAGTTCCTTCAAATGCCTGTCACAGTGTGGGACCTGACAAGAAAAAAAAAAAAAGTGTTTGCATGTGTGGATACTTCTCTCGCCATTCACGCTGACCACACTGATGTTCATTCTTCAGCCAGGCACCTGCTCTACTCAGAGAAAAGTTTCCTCGCTAATGAGTTTGATGTAGTGAGCTCGTTAGCTATAACCTGAAGGGAGCTGTTCTGGCTGCATGACGGGTGGCCTATGCCAAGTGTGCAAAGCTTGGAAGTCTCAACAGCTGTGGCTGGAGAGAGCAGGGGCAGTGGGTGGCGGCAGGAAAGTGCAGGAACAGATGCCTGGGGCCAAGACCCTGAGAAAAGAGCTGGAACATGTTAGTGGGACCCGGTTAATCATTGTGCACTAGGTCCTTAGCTGTCTCTCTCAAGCAATTTTGCAAAAAGGCTGGCTCACCTTGGCTATGAAGATCATACATGAACAAGTGTATTATTAGCACATGGAGTGATTTTTAACATTTTTTTGTTATGTGGAAAGATGTTTCTGAGAAAAAACAAGGCTTTGATAGAAAAAAACGAAATGCAGATATTTATTATATGTATAATTAATTGTGATATGTACATTCATGCATGCTAATGGTAGCTGTAATGAAATGTGAAATGCCCCATTTAATATCTAATGTGTCTCTAAAAAGTGCTAGGCAGCCCTGCTGAAATTCAAGTGTGGCTTAGGGCTTGTTTCCCCAACATAAACACTTTGACTTGAAAAGTAACTTAAAAGCTACACTTCTCTCCCACATACAGTACAAGCATTACAGCTTTGCCATTTAGCCCATGGCAATCAACTATTAGTTCCTTCATATCTGCCATGGCATGCATCTGCCACTCAAAATGCAAATTATGACTCTATGGCAATTTTATTTTTAAGCATCCATCCAGGCAGTGGCCTGTGTGGATCCTCAGCGCCACGGTATATAGATTACTGGACGAGGATGCGGGCAGTGGAGGCAGCCACCATTAATTAAAGTCCACAATGGTTCCTGCACTGAGAGTAACAGATCCATATACAAATTAATCACCCGGTCTGAGTCCCACAGTAAGGCCTTCCTTTTCCACAGCTTTACAGTCCAGTCATGTCCGCTGTTGTTTACCGTGCTCCAGATCGAGAATTAAACCTGAATGAGAGTGATAAATCATGTTGGGAAACACACATGCTCTCATTGCAGGTTTATGTGTTTGAGAGGCAAACAGAAGGAGAGACAGGGTGGGGGTGGGGGTTGGGGGGGGAGCCTCCAGTCCGTTAATCAAGATCAAAACGATGGTTACGATGTTTTTTTGGGAAGGGTGGCTAAAATGATAGAGAGGGCAACTATTTTTCTTTTCCTCACTAGTTTCTTTATGACCACTGCTTTATAGATAAAGGAGATTTATTATGGCAAATCCAAGGAAAATGGAGAGGATACTCTTAGGAATCCCAGATTAAGCTACTAATAGACTAGCTGCCCTGTGATTAATGCGTCTTATCAGCTCTCATCAGTCATTCTAAATGAAGAAAATCCTGACCCTGTCCAGATGGATAACGCTAATTAGGTTAATTTCTTCATCAAAACATTTTCAAATGGGTCTTCTTTGCATCTTTGTGGTCCTGTAGGACGCATAGTGGCTTTTGGAGGCTAAATGTTTACTTACCTCAAAGCAGCAAAACCATAACTTATTATCTTCATTTTTAGGTACCATCTCCATCAACACTCTCCGCACTGCCTACACAGCCCCTGGAGAAAGTGAGATCCTGGACTTGGATGACAACCTGTACCTCGGGGGTTTACCGGAGAATAGAAGGGGGTTGGTGTTCCCCACCGAGGTGTGGACAGCACTGCTCAACTATGGCTACGTAGGCTGCATTCGAGATTTATTTATTGACGGACAGAGTAAAGATGTCAGACGGCTGGCTGAGATCCAGAGAGCTGCCGGGGTCAAGCCCTCCTGCTCTAAAGAGCCTCCCAAACAGTGCTTGAGCAACCCCTGCCAAAACAATGGGATCTGTAGAGAAGGCTGGAATCGCTACGTGTGTGACTGTTCTGGGACTGGATACCTGGGTCGCTCCTGCGAAAGAGGTAGAACTTTGTCTCATTTTGTCTACCCAGCTGTTAGACTGCTTATAATTTCTTTCTCCTAGGCGTAATCTTTGCCAGTGTAAAATGTTGATGATGCTGCACAGCGACACACTTCTTCCTCACCCTGCATTATCTTCTGATGTAGGGATGGGATCATAAAAGTGTGAATATAATTTACATCAAAGAAAAGCGGGAAAAGATTGGTTTAATTATATCCGCCATGAATGTAGTATTCTTTGTCTTTCAAGTTCAGGTTGAACAGTGTCAACACACAAAAGCCTGCAGGTGGTCTTTTTGTTATCCGGGCTTATGGTTGAACATCGCCAGCTCTCTAACAGCAGGTTGGTGGTAATTTAAGGCAGGAGAGAAATTGCGGGAGGAGACCGACAGCAACAGAGAAGCAGGCAAAATGAGTCAGGATACGGAGCGTTGATGTTCGACTATGTTGAGTGGCAGGTGACTGATGCACCACCGAGACACTGCTGGTCACGTCCACCATGCACACTTGCCTGTAAATTGGCTGTCTTCTGCTAACCATTTGCCTCATCAAACCACTCGCTCATGACCAGACCTGGTGCAGAATACTTATCCTTCTGTCCTCCAGAGAAGAGAAATAGGAGAAGTGAGTGTCACACCGTGAAACCTTAGGCCTCTATGTCTGACTTACCCCAGATTCTCCAGGAATTTGTCTTTTTTTATTTATAGCTGATCACTTAGAAATTAAAAGAACACTTTTTCTTCTGAACTTTCTGACTAGTGTTTCAAGTTGATAGGGTCGCAAATTATACTAAAATAACTAATAGTCACATATTTGTCTGATAAAAAGCTATAATTGCTTGAACTTAGCCCTGAGAAAATCTTCCAGAACTGCCCTTAGTACTCTAAAGCAGATTTTTTTCTTCCTGTTTTAGTATTTTGCTGTATTTCTGCAGGTAGCTGAAAGCAAAGAAGTACAAGAAATTTTTCTGTGCTATAAAATGTATGAAGAGAATTTCAGGTGTATCTTTAAGGAATTGTGAGATTCAACATTTCTGCAGGATCAGCTTTAATTTGCTGGTCTTTTTGATCAATGTATTTTCCTTTTCTCCACACAGTGAGACTAAGCGAATACATTTTTCCAATTTATAGTTCTTTTATTAAGACCTGCAATATTAACTTTATTACAGCTGTAGATTTTGATTTAATTAATTAGTTATTTAAATTCAGTAAAAGATCATTGGATATTCCATATTGGTTGAATGAATTCATAGCTATATACATATAATCATCACAGATTCTAACTTGAAGCAGTAGACTATATATTGGCGTTAGTGTTAAGGGATTTATATTGCAGCAGCATGCATAGTCATGAAATCTCAATGGTGCAATAGTAGCAAATGCGTGAAAGCATTTAACATATGCGTAATCAAGGCAAATGTCAAAAAAGTGCCCAAGCATGTGACACTGTTATCACAGCGTGATGCATCTTCGCCGAAACAGGAACAGGAACAGGTTCTCTCATCTGAAAAAAAAGAAAAAAATCAGCTGCGGTTGGAATGCACCACGTCCCACACAGTTACATGTGTCAGCTCCACACGTGCTTTTGCTATTCCTCTGTGCTGAAGTCACTTGCTTCATGAAACAGTATTGCCAAAAGTAAAGGGATGTTGTATAGTTGGAACTCTATTTGGTGTGTGTTTTAAACGGATCTATTGTGAAATGTAAAGTTATCTGAAGAGTCACACCTTGTCTTTTTTAACTGTAACTTGTATGTGGTCAGTGCTTATCTGTTGTTTTCTCTCTAACCTCTACTTGTTATGATGGCTTCATGACCCTTTAGTCTTCTTAGGCAGATGCACCAAATGTTACGATGATGCAATGCTTCTAGAAGCAGTATAAACATGTTTATATGGTATTTTTTTAATTAATTTTTTTTTTATATGGTAAGTTTTTGTGAAAAAAAAAAAAAAAAAATCAGGAGCAACATGTTTTCTCCAAGCCCCACCTTTCAGGTTGCATTTGACGACCATTATAATTTTATTTCCTGACCTGTTTCCTGTAGTTTTCTTGCTTTCGCTTTGTGAGAAATGCTTCCAGTCCATAACAACTTAATTATGTACATTGTTTACACATTAGAACTGACTGGGAAATGAATAAGGCATCAGAAATTAGTCAAGTAGTCATTAAGAAAATTTGGACTAGTCATTTAAAAGCCTTAACTTTGAAAGAAAAGGCAAATATATGTGTTTCTTTTAGTTTTTGTTTTTTATTCTTTTAATATTGACCCAGTCTTCTAGCAATCGTCTGACTCGGGAAGGCAATTTCTGGTGTGAGTCTTGCCACTGGAGTGGGGAGGGAGTAAGTTATTATGTCCACAAACCAACCACCCCCCACCCCCTGCCTTCCCACGTACATATACACAGACACACAAAACCTTGAGTATAAATGCATGACACTGATTTATAACTCCAACTGCACTTTAGAGATGCTAATGATACTGATGGAAATCTGGCGAATGGCACAAAAACAAAATGATACAAAAGCACATGACACTGTTGTGAAATGAGGCTTGTTTGGTCATGAAAGTATGTGGCATGTGTTGCGAATGCAGTGCTTTAGTTAGTTCTGAGGCAGGAAATTAATATTTGATTTAAAAAAAAAAAGGAGCAAAAAAAGCAGAAATAATATGTAGTGTAAAAGAAAATAAGTCGATTTCCGTATCTGATGAACGTGTCAGTGAGGCTTGTCTCCGCGCTGCTTTGATTTTCCACATGTGCACGTCGGTTTTAGCTAATGAGTTGACAGGAATTAGGACACAGTACATGAGGGAGGTGGAGTGGGCAAGGGATACAGATCGTTTCTCTTCAGGAAGATAATTACTTATTCAGAGAGCGTTCTTGGGTCCAAAGATATAATCCAGCCTGACTTTGCTCTGAAAACAAAAACAAAAAGCTGAAACACTTCCACATTAAGAGACTGCGTGTTGCAAAGATTTCCTCCACCGTGACCTTCTGTACTCTCTTTGAACACCAGAGCCGTCTTCTGGTGTCTCGGCTTCTCCGTCCAACTCTCATTTTCTGGCTGTCTCTGCACTTGTGTATGAGACAGGCATTAGTGAGAGTGTGAGTGGGAGCAGTGGTACAGAGGATGGGCTCTGGCGTGCTGCCAGCTGTTTTGAATGCTCCAGATTGCCTCTGCACTGGTAGGATGAAGCAGGCACCAGCAGGCCGAGGAGCTGTCAAAAGAATTACCCCAGCTCTCACTTATCCATGCATGGTGTACCACCCGGTGGCAAAATACAGCTACTGCATATGGCAGAGGAGGAGGACGACGACGAGTGAAAGGAGCAGGAGGTGGATCTTCGGAACACAGCCACGGAGCTATTCGCCCTATTTTGAGACATTTTAATTAAGCAGACAAAGCAATTTTCCCCCCTTGCATCCCAAATGTCTTCCCCTTCATTGTTCCTCCAGTTGCTAATTAGCCCAAATATTAGTCTTGCAGTGTGAGGCTAAAGCAGCCTCCCAGATGGTGTGGTAGGTGTGTTGTAGTACATGCACATATTCCCTAATGAGATTTGACATGCTGGATTCCAGCACTGACAGCACCTGCATCATTTCACAGTGGCTGCAGCTGAACGTGTGCTTCAACATACCCGCAATGGATAAAGCTCGGTGCTGAAGATCAGTGTACAGATCGATACATGAGTGTGCTCATTGTACACCAGAAATACCTAACAACTTGCTGATTTGCAGTGTAGAGGCTTTGCACTGTGCTTTTACCAATACGACAGTGATGCTATTAGTTCAAAATATATATTTTAAAAAAGACTGTATAAAATACAGCAGCCCTACAGCTTCAGGGTACTCTTAAGGGATATATCATTAAGTAGAGCCTTGAGTCTACTGCAGTATATTATTGCCAGCATGTACAAAAGGTGTCTAATACCTTGCTCCAGAGCATAGTGCACAACAATACAATGCATTAACTACTTATGTAAATTAGTGTAAATAAAGAAAAACTCTGTTCTTTGAGAACATTTATTGCTTTTCAGAGCATAAAGCCATTTGCCATCGGTCCGAAGCAAAAGCCAAGAGGTGCAGAATGCTATTGCATAATTGAGAGAAGCCCTTAAAGGGGAATATGGCTGAGTGTTAGCATTAAAGCATGTTTTAGCCGTGCCCTTTGACAGCACACTGTGTTAGTCACCATTCAGCACACTTGAATCTAGTCACAAATTAGAGAGAACCGGTTGTCCCTCGCCCTTAAGCGATGGACATACATGTGTAGAAAAGTGAAAAACATGGAAGAAGCGTGACTGTAAGAGCGCTGGGGGTCCATTTTTTCGAGGGAAATGTTGAGGAATAGCTCTGGCTGAAAGATTTTGATAGCGCAGGATAGACCTTGAGAGATGAGCTAATTGTCCTAACATTCTCGACCAGCTGAAAATTCGAATGCAAGTGAATGCAAAGCTGTACTACTTGTAGCTTCCATTTCATACTGCACACGCTGAAGTTGCATATTATCCCAATCTCAGCTGATCTATTTTCCATCTTTGCTCTCATTTCATAGCTCGGATAATGTTGCCGTATGGTCACAGGGCAGCAGATGTGAAGCTGGCCCATGATGCTGCTTCCTCTCTGTGCATACACAGAAAATTGTTTCCCTGTCTCAAGAAATCCACTCAGCTTGTAACTTGTTTTCACACTTTTAATAGCCAGTGTGTCTCTTTCGTGGATTGTCTATACTTGGGTTCAAAGACGGCTGCGGTGAAGAAGACATGAGCTGCCTTGAATTATTTATGATATCTCCAAGCCATTTCCTCCTGTTTATTATGGATGTTGAACATATATTTTCCAAAAGCCTTTTGGCAGTTGTTTTCTGGCGATTTTTGAATTGGGTTGAGCCTGGTGCCCCGATACTGTGGGACATCACAATCCTGTGACATGCAGCTGACAGCTCAGCCTTCCTGCAGAGCCTGCTCTCCTCGGGGGGAGAAAGCAGGAAGAACTGTGTGCCTGTCTGCCATTACCCCACCCCTTGTTAGTAGTACAGGCTTGTTTGTTACTTCTCTGAAAGTGCCCCAACGCCCCCTCAAATCGCTACTTGTTTTCTTGTGAAAATCAGAAAACAATGTTGCATTGAGCTTTACAAGACAGAAAATGAATGCTTGGTTTAGTTTGGTATGCTCCATCTCCCCCCTGACAGCCTCCTGTTGGGTTGGCACAGACAGAAGCTCCGGCTTCAGTCCTCTCAATTTATTTTGATATTAAACATGGGAGTGCCATTAAAAATGACTCGGCTTGCAGGATTGGATTTTTGACAGGTCCTCACTTTGCATTAGGTAATGATTCCCTCACATGTCATCCTCCATTTTTTCCATATCTGTATTCTGGAGCTTTCTTATTTATGACATTTTAGATAGTCCCTTATATGAATTTCAGCAAAGGTGACATCTTGGATGAAATGCAATATTTACTCCAGTTGTGATTAATTTTATCCTCCTATCCAGTGTGGGGGAAAAAAGCTGAAGATTATGCAGATGAGGGAAATGTGAAATGTCTTTCTTTTATAAGAGAGCTTGCATAGGGTACATTTAGCAAATGATTCATTTTTCTTCACCCTTAAGGAGACACAATGCTTTACAATTTAAAGGAATATATTAACAAGTTCTCAGCATCATCGCTGCATGTGTTTATTCTTTAATGTGTTGTTTTGTGCAAGCATAATGGATCTTGTTTCAGAGCGAGGTGCTAATTCTTTAGCAAGAATTCTATACAGGTCAGCACTCTGAGCTGCCACTCATTGTGCAGCAGTAATACATTTTTGCCATGCACCCAAACAACAGACAGTTGCTGTTAATGGATACTACAAAGGATAATTAAACACCGGGGGGGACTTTTTTTTTAAAGTTCAGATTCTTTTCCTGCAAGTATCGGGACCAGGTGCAAGGTGGTATAACAGTGACACATTTTTCAAGTATTCGAGAAGCTTGAACAGTTGCTCCGTTTTTTCCCTGGCATTGGCTAACAGTTTCCAAATGTAGCTCTTTGCTTTAGCTGCCTGGCAGGGAGCAGACAGTTTAGCAGTGGGAACTCGTTTGTCACACGCCCCTGTCATCTGCATCATACCCCAGGAGGGCGTGGAGAAATTGGATTTGGGTGAGGAATGTGACGGAGTTATCCCAGGGGATGGATGTGACATTGGCTCTGTGTGACGAGGAAGTGGTGATGAGGTGGTTTGTGTACACTGGTACCCTATCACCCACAACAGTCTCAATCTCCCGTCCCTCAGTCTCACCTTATATCTGTCTCGCTCAACTCTGCAGCTGCAGTAATGGCTTTGTTATTGGGTTATGGTTTAGTTACACTACCGGAAATGTTGTTACAACCTCCTGCCAGCGTTAAACAATCTCCCCAGCATTTCTCCAGACGGCCCGCTTAATGCTTTGAGTAAATGCAGTCACCCTGAGCAGAAGCTCGATATGCAAGGTCCATATACTATTACAATTCTGTCATCGTTAGTGTTTTTCCCCTCGGTCAATACCAATTTCTCCTTTCATGGTTTGCCACTATTATATTGCAAATACAAAATACTTGTGGATGCCACTTGTTATGTAAGAGAACTTTGACTTTGAGTTTCTTTTATTTGTTTGTCACGAAGGCTTCATTTCACCTTGGACTGTGTTTTTTAAGCTTAACTATTATCCAAACATGTACTTGCCACTGACTCTGTGATCGAGTCCACCAGCTGAATTGGCACGGGGAAGACAGGAGTCAGTCTTTTGGAGAGAGTTTGGCTTGCTGTCAGCTGTAGTACACAGCAAAATGCGACGCCAGACTTTGACAAGTCTTTACACACTGCTTTTGGGTGACATATCTGGGCACATGCCATTTAACAGTCACTTACTCAGCAAGTTTTTATATTGTATTTATATTTCTAAGAGACTAATTTTAGGATTCATCAGCAGTCAAAATGACTCAGTGTTTCTGCTGTCTGTGAGGCAAGGTAGCTCTAAAAAAACTCCCGTCTAAGAAATAGATCCAGACACGCTGACCGTACTTGTCTCTGTTCTGTTGAGTTATATGGTGTATTCATTCTTCTTTTACATGACTGGATATTATTACATTTAATGCACTTGTTTCATCAAAACTGAAAGTCGCGACATTAAATAATATCCGCAATAAGGGCATCATTTTAAGCTGAGCTGACAGGCCCGGTCATTGCATTACCATAAAACTGTTACGGTCTATTTTACCAATCGCATATCTTTTTTTTCTCTCTGCAGAAGCAACCATCCTCAGTTACGATGGCAGCAAGTTTATGAAGGTCCAGCTACCGGTGGTGATGCACACAGAAGCTGAGGACGTGTCTTTGCGGTTCCGCTCCCAGCGAGCCTATGGCATCCTAATAGCCACCACGTCTCGGGACTCTGCTGACGCTCTGCGTATTGAGTTGGAGAGCGGCCGCGTCCGGCTGACTGTCAACTTAGGTAATGCCTTGGATGTACACACGCTGCGGCAGATAAGTCAAATTAAGCTAGAAACCGCTTTTAAGGGAACATAGCCATATACATACTCCTACTCTCCCACACACACTCGGAGCAATTGTTCTTTTTATATATATTGAATAGAAAGAGATGGTGTAAAGACTTTCAATGGCAAGACTCTGCGGCTCTTTGCTCACTGCCAGTCGAGCACACGGCCAGCAATGCCCAGCAGGGAATGCTCACTGCGTGTACCGTCAACTGACTCAGATCAGCTTAAAATGTGCAGCTTACAGTGCAGATGCTGCTGTATTCTGTATTTCCAGTCATAATTCATACCAGGAAGCTAATAATTCTTCTGAGGATGGGGGCATTTATAATATTTAGTGATTGCCTAGTGTGAAGCAGTCCTTATTTGGGGCCGATAAATACCCTGCACACTTGTACTTTAATCACTTTAGAAACACTTTTATCATTGTGGGAGGAATGCATGGTCGTGCATGAATATGCGGCTGTCTTAAATGAGTACAAAGAAAGACACCCTCCACCCCTCCACCCCTTCCTCTCGCGTGCCTACAGCAAAAACGGAAAATTGAGGACAAATGAAAGAAACACATTTCGTTTTTTTGTGTGCGCGAGTGTGTGCACATGTGCTTATTTGCTCAGAAAAGAATCCAATGATGCCTGTGAAAAGTTTGATATCTCTCAAACAGAGCCTCGGCGCACAAATGATAGCCATCTATTTCTCCTTTCCACTGGCTAAACAGAAATGGGCTCCCTAAGCGGAGCCGTTTAGCGGTGCATGCAAAGTAGACAGCCTGTGTCTGCTGTCAACCACAAGGAAGCATGTGTCCCACCATGGAAGACAACAGCGCCACACACTGACAGCGCTGACAAGTCATATTACTGCGACTACAAAAAGATGCCCTCTGATGAAAACAACAGGCTACGGAGTTTTGTTTTCTTTTGGATTATCTTTGACACATTTTAGGTTTTTTTTTTTAGTTTGTCTGTCAGGTTCAGCCCTCGATGCCTGTCTTCCTTGTCCCTCCTTCAAAAAGCAGAGCATTCCCTGTAAGGGTAGGCTTGTGTTGGTCTCTGGCTGTTTGCGACCACTTTTCTGCTGCGGTTGACAACACATGACAAGCAGGGCCAAATGGGAAGCAGGGGAGGGAGTTCGATCTGGGTCACCTTTCTTAAAACTCGACACAAACTTAGCCTGAAGAAAGAAAAGAAGTGAAGCAGAATTCAGAAACAGTAGTGGGAGTAGAGTAAGATTAGCTGGGTATTTAGTGCAGGAACGCCAAGTTAAGTTATCACAGTGGAATCAAGATAATCATTTTTTGCTACCGTCAAAGAAAACAGCTGTGTAGTTAAGACTAAAGAAGAGCATATAGATATTTTACTTAATTAAAATGATCCACATAACAATTTAAAATACTAAAATCAATACGGTGAAGAAGATTTAATTTATTTGGAAAATGCGCTTATGCAGAATGGACGTTTTGAGTATGCTACCACATGAAATATGAACTTGTGAATTGCATATACAGTACGAGAATAGAATAATAGAGTAGAAATGAATCTGCTTTATATGATACAAGGTGGTTTTATATAACATGACTATATTTTTATTATCACTAAAATGTGCATGAAATAAAAAAACATGTTGAATGGCTCTTAGTGGAATAGATGTTATTTTATTGTGTTATTATCATTAGTGCAACATCATTCAGCATCATAATATTGGCTAAGGTGGAGCTAATTTTACTTGCTTACTAAAAAGTGGAATATTTTGAAGTAGGGAAACAGGATACAAAAGTAAAGTATCTCAAACTGAGCTTAGGAAGCACTCGAGTACATATAATTAATGGCTGTTTTTTCCCCGCTGTTTGAGAAATAAGAATACTATTTAATTTTGAATTGTACAATTTAGCTTATTGATATTAGTTAAAGATGTAACATTGATAAGTCATGTAACAAAGTAGCAAAAAGGGACAGTGCTTTAAAGTTGTCTTGCACAGGAGACAGATGGGGAGAGAGTTGGCATACCTTCCAGTTGGCCCTGCATGACCCTGACCAAAATCTGACGCTCTCATAAGAAATTAATATTAAAAAAAAGAAAGAATTTATCTCGGTGTATGTAAAACATATCTCATGGATAAACATAGCACTGCCATACAATTAAACATCAACTGTAATGGTTAGGTGAAAATTAAGGCTACACTGCAGCACTTTCACAAGTTTGCTGCGCATTAGATCACATTTGAGAGCATCAGATGAAGGACGGTGTCCGTGTGTGTGTCCCCAGAGGGGTGGACTGTATGCTTTAATGATGTCTGCAGCTGTAACGTTGAAAGATGAATTTATCTCTCATCTATTCTTCCCCATCTAGATTGTATCAGGATTAACTGTACCTCCAGTAAGTTACTGTTCACCTTTTCTCTTCTTCTTCTCTTAACTCTTAACTGTCCTTTCAGTCCCTAGAAGTGTTGTTTATAGCCATGCTTGCTTTATATTTTGCGACTGTTAAAAAAAAATGTAGCTATGATGTTAAAAAACATACTGAAATCTGACTCGCCCCTTGCATTGACATTGTGTGTCATCATACCAAATTCCAGCTGTTGGAAAATAAGAAATTCCTGGAGGGATGGAGGGAGGCTTGAATTAATTACAAACCCAAATATAATAGTCAGCTGTGATTCTACACACTGGGTTGTTTCTAATTAATGAACCTTTTCACTCACTGACATAAACTACAAGGCAGGTATTTTGCACGATTTCTCAGTCTTCTCCTTGCTTTCCTTTTTTTCTTTCTTCTTCTGCGTTTCACGGCGGTTGCAAATTGATGAGGCCATTCAAAGCACAGAGGAAATACAGAGTGTGATTTTATTATTCTCATTAACCTGCCTCACAGAGCAGAAAGAAGGGGATGAAGAGGGAGGGAGAGAGAGCAGATCTTGTTTGTGGGATTCACTTTGGATGTGTGTGCGTGTTTGTGTATGTGTGCGCTTGAACAAAGAGGTTACATTGCAATATTTTGGGAGGTAAATATCCTTGACATTTATTATTCAGGAACAGTGATGAATTAATAATTACTTCTCTGGCTCGTAATACACCTTTTTTTTTTCCTGTTTAATGATTCTGAAGTGGCAGACACTCGGTATTGGCACATAACAACAGAAATGAGCAAGTTTAAGCTCCATAACAGTGTGCTGGAGACTGCCACATACTGTATAGAAGGACAAACTGTTCTCTGAAACCAAGAGTGTTAGGTCTCTTTGTGTGTGTTTGTGTTTGTGTGTGTGTGTGTGTGTGTGTGTGTGTGTGTGTGTGTGTGTGTGTGTGTGTGTGTGTGTGTGTTACAGTAGCTGAAGGTCATTGACTGATGAAGAATTGGAGACTTACACAACAAAACGCCTCCGCACAGAATCACATGATGTGACCTCTAGACATGCTTCTGTGAGCCAGCCCTTCTTAACACCTTTCTAAATGCTAAATAGCATTGTTTGTGCATCTTCAATGCATCCCTTGTTTGTGTATGCAAATAAATAGCTCTAAGCTCTAATTCCCCCAATCCACTGCTTTAAAAGGTCATTTTTGGTTTAGTGCGAAGACATAATCATCAGCTGTTATGCTAATATTTGCGTTTTGGATTTATTTCTCTTTTTCTCTCAGTCTGAAATATTCTTAACACATTCTTAACAAAATTAATATTTATCAGTGTATTTATTTTAACATTGTAAATGTACAAATCTTTTGAGTTATATGCATCATGTAAAATTGAGCAGGGAAGGATAATCCTTTAAACTGTGGAACTGCTTAGTGCTAGAAAGTAAAGAGCCATATGGCAGGTAAAATGGTTAATGTAGTTGTTAGCTAAATAAATAATGTGTTAATCTGAATTCATTTGGGTTTTTTTTAATGTTCCCTATTCTTTATAAAATAATGGTGCCATATGTGCAAATTAAAGCAATGCTTATATTGGCATATAAGCTGTAAATGTGCTTAAGCTTCAAAGAAAAGTAGTTTGATTTTGTTAATGTAACGTTATGCTGAAGGCAAAATGTTTGAGTAAAAGAAAAAGAACAAGACGGGGGACAGCAAGCCTTCCTTTAATAGAGCCAGACCTGATTGTGTCACAGGAAAATGTTTAATTGAAGTTCTTGGAAAGAACTTTGCTAAGCCAGTGCGTTTCCACTTATGAAGAGTTAGCATTTAATTCAATTTTTTTTTTTCGCTTGTTATTTTTGTCCCCTTTTTTTCTATGTTAATTAATGTGTCTTGTCAGGCGCTGCGGCTCCGGTCAGCTTAGTGGATGAAGAATTTCAACACCGACTCAAAGAACACATCACTGTCAATTAGGGACCTAGGCTCCCTGGGGCTGCCCAGAGCTGTCTGAAGAAAACACTGCCACTTTGACTTAAACAGTATTAACAGGCACTGAGTGACAACAAGATGAAAATATGAACTAGAAATATCTTGTGACAGATTGGCTTTTTTGGTCTGTGAGTCTGCTCTTCTATTATTTATTAGCTTGGACTGCAGGAAAGTCACAGTTTAGACCAGGATATGGTGATGAGGGCACCTTAGCGTAATGTGGTCATTCACTTCTGATCTTCTTTAGTCGCATTGCAAGGTGCTTTTTCCTCTTGTTATTAATCTTATCCATACGTTAGTCTTTGTTGTGGCTTATTTGATGTAAAGGAGGAGATTCTTAAATACAGATGCGACACCTGTTTTCTTGTTTGAAGTCATCATATGTTGGAGAGCGATTTAAGGGCAGCATGCATGCATGCATCCTGCCTTCTCAGCCAAATGACTCGCACTAATTTCTGGCATCTACATTCAGTAATCAAACTACTTCATTATAAATGCTCAGCTCTCATCTTACCATAAAGAGTAGGAATTTCAACTAGAGTTTAATGATATTCACTTATATTTTATGCTCAGAAAGGTAAAAGGGGGTATAAATCTGGCAACAAGTAAAGGCATAGCTGTTCAGGAGGACTTTGGGAACAATAATAGTGTAAATGAATTCATCTGAAAATAAAAAGAGGGCTATATAAAATGACTGGAGTGCGTAGTGTAGTGTTTTCTAAGAAAAGCAACAAGCTTTACATCTTTATTAATTTATTCGTTGCAATATTCTTTAAATTAAGGAGCTAATTTTAATAAAGTTCTTGCGGGATTCTATAGCTTCTTAAATTAAGGGAAATAACTAGTATCCTTTGAAATTAACAGTGTAATAGGGACTTTTCTGTCATGGGAGGAAGTACTTAATATGACATGATTATCCATGTCATTTATTGCTAAACAGTGCTAGTCTCAGTAATGTCGTGGCAGTTTGAGCCTTTCAGTATTTAGCAGTTTAACATGAATTCGAAAACAAATCATTTATCATTTTAATAATGTTTCACCTCTGCTTGTACAAAAGTATTTTCACAGCAGCATTGTTGTTACTGCAGCAAAGTGCTGGTTAGATGGCAGGTTCCGTAGGGAGGTATCCTGGTAAAGCTTTCCCTGTCGCGTTGATCTGGTTTTGATATATCTGTTGATGGTAATCCGGTGTAGTGGCCTGCTGCTTGGTCAGTGACTTCCTCTTCCCCCCACCTATGTGAGTCACAGTGTCGGGGCATGCAGCACCAGTGTCCGAGCTGTCATCCAGCTTGCCAGAGCTGACTGACTGGATAATCACATCTTCTCATGCTGCCCTGTGCCACACTTCTTCACTGTTCCCTTGGGTCTAAAGTCAGTGAGGCAAGGAGAGATCACTGTAGATCCATCACTTTAGATAGATCACCGCCTGTGAGGGCACAAGAGAGCGCTGACTGGACTAAAAGCCCCTTAATGTCTGGCCAGCAGCTGTTGGTTTGGACCACAGATTGTACTAAAGGCAGAAAAAAACAGGTCCAGCAGTAGTAAATGCTATGCAGGATTGTGCTTCTTGATATGACTGACCTCTTTTCCTCTTGCCTTTCTTTTCTTCTTGGAGAGCAGCAAGAACAGAATGATAGAAGGCAAAGATCAAGCACGCTTTCAAGTCCAACTCCATCCCATTATTTCATATCTCTCCTCCTTAATCCCTCGCCGGTCGTCTGGTCTCAATCCTGCCCTGGTGTTTGGTGCTTACAGAGCAGAACTGTGTCTCGGATTGAGTGTGTCCCAGTACTTTGGAACCCTCAGATTTGCATACGCATTGCAATGGAGCTTTGAAGATTGCAGAAAAGTAGGAAATAAATAGCCATAAATGGTTCAGGCGAATGAATCTGGAACCCATCTGAAATGCACCGAGCAGTATAGGCAAGGTGTCCAGAGCCTAGGGCTTTTAATACCGTCACTGTGGCACAACCTCATTGGGCTCTTTTTTTGGTTATGTGTGCCCGGCAGGGGAACATCAGAGCTGTATAGCAATTCAAGATGATCTAAGAAAGGCTGTATGAAAAAATAATATGCTGCCCTAGTTGGACCAATGTTGGAATTTCCTAATGGAGAAATGTATCCTGGAGAGACTTGTTATTCTTCTGATAAGATCACAGAGATTTGGTGCAGTTTCTCTGATTTTAGCTCTGATTCTTAATCTCTCCTTGAGTTTCTGGCACAGGGGTTCTCTACAAACCCATTAATGACTGCAAGCAATAACACATATGATACGCTATCATATAATATGCTGATTTCAGGACTGGATGACAAAATAATCAGAATATTTAAAATGTTCAAGTGATATTATTAGTAAGCAACGTGTTTCTAAAGACATTTAGGAAGATGTGTAAAATATACGTTTTAAACAGAATTTCATGCACCTGATGTTTCTAATAGATGGAAAGTCTGGATGTTGCATTCATAAATGTGTATTTTACCCCTGTATCATTTCTGCTGTCCTCTGTTAATAAGCTGGGTGGCTCCTCTCAGAAGTCAGAAGATGTGGCATTTCTGATTTTCAAAAATAATTTTGGAAAATATTGGACTCATCACACAGCTTCACCTCACTCCACCATAAGTGAGCTTTGGCTGATTGAAGGTGTCGTGTGTCCATATTTGCATTAGTTGTTATAGAAATAACCTTTTTAGGTGTAGCTTGTGCCTGCTCCAGTATTTCTAAAATGTGACGCTGGCATCAAACACTTAAAAATTATATACAGCACTGTGCTAAAATCTTTAGTCGCCACTCATTTCTTTATATTTTTGGAGTGTGCGATCACTTTGAAACATGAGCAAGCATACATAGAAATATAAAGTGGAGTTTGTACAATTCTAGCAAGCTTGAACGTCAGTATTTGCTATCATCCAACATCACCTGAACTCTCTTAGGCAAGCTTTCTCGTAATTTCTTTGAGTAGACTTCAAGAAATGTTCTCCAGGCTTATTGAAGGACATTCAAAGCTCTTCTTTAGATGTTAGCTGCGTTTTTGTTCTGTTCTGTGATTCAATGTTGAATCCGGGCTCTGGGGAGGCCAATCCATTACTGATAGTGTTCCACTGTGTGTTTTCCTATCCAGATATGCTTTTACTGCATTGGCAGTGTATTTAAGATTATTGTCATGCTGAAAGGTCATTGCCAATCAGGTTCTTTTCAAGATGGTATTGCAGAGTGAATCAAAATGTACTTATCTAAAACACCACTGGCTAAAATGCAGCTGAAGCTATGACCAAGCCTCCACTGTGTTTTACAAATGACTGTACTGTAGAAACATAATGATATTGATTTGAACCAAAAGTGTCAAATGTGGATTCATCACTCCATAAGACATTTTCATTAGTAATTTGGCATACCTCAGCCTTCTCTCCCTGTTTCCTTTCCTTAAGAGTGGCTTCTTGACAGCCACCCTTCCACTGAGTGCATTTCTGATGAGCATTTGACGAACAGTAAATCTATCTATTGAAGGGCCAAATGCATCTCTCTGATCCTGTGTCAGGTCTTTGCTGGATTTTTTTTCTTACGGAAATTCTTTTCAGATCTGCTATAGATCATTTTTCAGGTCTAACACTTTTCCTTTTATCCCTTACTTGTCCAGTGTTCTCAAGATGAACTGCGCACCATGCTGAGAGTTTTCAGCAAAAAGCTTTTCAAGAATCACCTTGTTGTCGCAAAAATGTTTTATTTGTGACATTTTTGGTAAATTCAGTTAAACAAATGGGAACAAATTTTGTGTTTTTGCAATACTTTTTTTTTCTTTTTTTTCGGGCTGGGGGGGCTTTTTGATGCTGGTTTCACAATTCAGTTTTAAGTGGCTTCAGAAAATGTTAAGACGCACGGACTGAACTGAAAAAAAAGATATTGACAATGTCAAAAGAAAAACTTGGAAAGACCTTTAAAAAGTCTGGACAACCACTGCTCAAGACTGCATTAAACAATTACAAGAAAGTCTGGCTCCTTGGAAGCAAAATATACTAACATGATGGGTGGCTCAAAACTTTTTCACAGTCTTGTGTATTTAAGGAAGAAGGTGATACAATTTCTCCGTTTCAAAATTCAGTTAAATACAAGTTTCACAAATGTGTAAATCCTTGCAAGGCAGATTTGCAGCACTATGGGAAACAGCATTTATTGATTTAATAAAGTGGATTCATTAGCTTTTTTAAATGGCATCTGTGCAGTTTCAGTAACCTTCTCCATTTTCCAGAGCATCAATTATTTCAAAGGGTGCTGATAAAAAGCACATTCTGTATTTCCTGTTTTTGTACGATTAGCACGAGGGCTAAAATGGTCTGTTTTGTTGTTTTGTTTTTTATTTGTTCCTTTTTTTCTCTGCTCACCGCCAACCACAATACTTCCATTATGCAGGTGTTTCTTTTTGCATCACTATTTCATTTTATGTGGTGGACATGGGGGAAATCAAATATTGGCCTGCACTGTTGTAGGTAAACAAGATGGAGAGTGATACTGGGTTGTTAAGTGCCTGTCCAGTCATAGCCTTTTTGTAGTTATTTGCTGCCACCAAGTGGCATGATAGGAATTAAAAAAAATCTCAAAAGAAAGAGGACGTCAGTGGTATAGAAAGGTTATATTTGTGTCTTCATTTAACTCAAAGCTCACACATTATGCATTCACAGAAAACACTTAGTGTGAATATATTACAGCATCTGATTACTGCCTCCCTCCTATTGGTTCAAAGAAAATAGTGTTCAGGGAGAATTCAGAATTTCGATGCCTTATCTAATGGTGCGATCAGTGCTGCAAATGCAAGTCAAAATGTGTTTTTATGGACCATTAACTATGTTTACCTTAATGTTTTCTTCCTCTGTCCAACTACTTCATCCATTCACACTTTCTTCCTTTTGATCTCCCTCTTTCTTATTCTACTTTTATCAACCTCTCTGTTATGGATGTGTGTATGTGTGTCTGTATTATGTGTGTGTGTTAACCGCTGTTTGGACTGTCCTGCAGGCAAAGGTCCAGAGACTATTTTTGCGGGTCAGAATCTGAACGATAATGAGTGGCACACAGTACGTGTGTTCAGGAGGGGCAAGAATTTGAAACTGACCGTAGATGATCTTCCACCTGTGGAAGGTACCTCTCATCTTCTTTTTATTTGACGTAATGTAGTAGTTTTTCGCATATGTAAACTTAAATAATCCATAACATGCTTTGCTGATCAGGAAAAAGGGTTTGATCATTTTTCTATATAGAATAAAACCCTTTTTTTAAACATTTAAGATAAAATGTTGCTGTTTGCAAATGAAAATACAATTTTTAACACGTCTGTCCTACAATACTTTAAAATAAACAGTTCAGTACAGTTAAAAATACCTCTGCTGGTTTCATCCTGTTAAAAGGGAGTTTTTCCTTCTCACTTTCGCCAAAGTGCTTGCTCAAAGATGGTTATATCATTGTTGGAGTTTTCTCTATTTTCTCTATTTTTCTTTCTTTTTTCTTTCTATTTTTTTTTCTATTTTTTCACCTTGTTGTTGTTCTTTAGTGCTACATAAATGAAATATGACTGAATTGAAACAAATGATTTACGCACCACCTAACAAGTGGTTCGATCCCAGGAGAAGACTCTAATCTCTTGGGGGTTGCATGAAAAGGGCATCTGATGGACTTTTTTTTTTCCTTAAAGACAATAATTGTGAAGCCATTCTTTAATTTCTTTTCAGAGAGGATTTAAAGTGGATCCTTTAATTGCAAAGCAGCGGCCGTTTAACTGTCAGATATCCCCAATAACACCCTCTCTCCCCTTCCCCACTTCTGCCGATCAAAGGTCAAATGGCAGGTGACCACACCCAGCTGGAGTTCCATAACATTGAGACGGGCATTGTGACAGAGAAGCGCTTCATGTCCATGGTGCCCTCCAACTTCATTGGCCACCTCCAGAGCCTCTCCTTCAATGGCATGGCCTACATAGACCTCTGTAAAAATGGTGACATTGATTACTGTGAGCTCAATGCCATGATTGGCTTCAAGAACATCATTGCTGACCCTGTCACCTTCAAGTCACGCTCCAGCTATGTGACTCTCACTACTCTGCAGGCCTACTACTCCATGCACCTTTTTTTTCAGTTCAAAACCACCTCCTCAGACGGCCTCATCCTGTATAACAGTGGCGATGGAAATGACTTCATTGTGGTGGAGCTGGTTAAAGGGTAAGTGGACGCTTTGCAGCATTCGTTCTGTCAAAGGAAAGCTTTACCTGTATAATATCTTGTTTTGTACCCAGTAGACTTGACTGTTTGATGTCACTGGTGTTTTTTTGTGATGGTTTACACCAAACCTGCACTCAGACACATAAAAAAAAAAAGCCTGACATTTTTGCTTTGCTGTTGTTGCTGTCAGTGCAACAGTTGTTATAAAAGTCTCCTTTTTACACATGCTTACATTTGTAGGGCAGACCTACCTGCCAACAGGTGTAAAGTCCAGCAAATACAGACAGCAAAAACCATTAAACTGTGCCTATCCAGTTTTATACTAGTGTAGGTGATGTTTATTTAGGCAGTAATCTCCATAAAAATGGATTATGATTTTAATAATGCACCCCTTCCTACACAAGACAGTTTCCAAACAGAAAAGAATTCTTGACAGCTTTTTTTTATGCCTTTACTTCAAATTCTTCTCTTATCACCTCTGTGCCAGAATATTTACTGAAAGAGCTGTCGGCTATTACTGTTCTTTTTAATCTTCATGAAGGCAGAGCAAATACCCAACATAAAAGAGAATCGACTGCACACTTATTGCCAAAACGCAGCTATAGAATAACCTTCTTTTAAGTAATGCCGCAAGTTAGGCTTTCCCGCGTGCTAAACATTGACGCCATATATTTTAATTAAAAACGAGCGTGCAAATCTCAAATTGACTGTAAAGCAAATAATTTAAGGATGAATTGTTCAGCGCTGTTCATAGCCCTTTGTTGTTTATTCTACCTGCCAATTATTTACTTCCACTTTTTCAAACTCTTGTATATTAATGTTTTCAAACGCACGGCCACCAACAGCGACGTTTCAGTATAAAGTATACTTATATGCTTTTAAAATTATTTGTATCAATGTTGTTAATGTTACAGTCTAGTCTAATGAACAGTCTGTGTAAAGCACAAGATGACAAAGCTGTGTACAAGTCATGTAGAACACATCTGATATTAGCTCATATTTAAATATCTTCCTCCAGTTACCTACACTATGTGTCTGACCTGGGGAATGGAGCGCACCTGATCAAAGGCAACTCTAACAAACCCCTGAACGACAACCACTGGCACAATGTTATAATCTCCAGGGACACCAACAACCTCCACACTGTCAAGATTGACACCAAGATTACCACGCAGACAACAACAGGAGCCAAAAACCTGGACCTGAAGGGTATGTACACATACACTCTCTGCAACAGGGCTAGAACGAAATACATTTCTATCCCTGCAGGTACAGTCCATGAATTTCACCTCTAAAGCTAATTATTGGACCTCAGGGTAACTGTGTGTGCCTTTTTAGAGCCAAAAGGGTATATATATGAAAAAGGGTAATATTTGCAATGTAATACCAGGTCAAATGCAATGGGGATATGGGTAAAAATGTAATGTTTTAATATTTTATTCTTCATTTTAATAACATGATAAGTTTTATTCAATATACATTAGTCCAAAGGACAGCAGTGTCATCTCTCAGCTACAATTTTCTATTTTTGTGAGGATGGTTCTGAGGTGGTTGAAGTTGGATGCAGGTGCAGAGATGAAATAGAAATAGATGAAGCATTAACCCTAGTTAACTTCTTATTTATGTCTGTTATTGGCTCTTTTCCTTATACTAAGGTAGAAAATTATCCCCAGAGACCACATAGGTACCAATAGGAATGCCTTTTCAAGGGCACACCAACAGCACCTTAGAGCGTCCCTTCCCTGGTGAGAACCTGTTGTACATCTAAGAATAGGATAAGGGTATCTTATTTCCTGAGAGTGCACTACAGTGTATTTCTTACATTAAATTGAGGCAGCAGTGACCTGGGTTTGTGAATGAAGGTTTGCACCAGCAGGGTAAACCCAGCAGGGGTGTGTAGGAACAATGCTTGGCTCTTACTCATTAGCACCACTTAGGTACCCTTGAGCAAGAATTCCACATTAATCTGTTCTACAGCTGCCATTAACAATGTGCATATGTTCATAAAAACGGGGCCATTTGTGCTCAGCAGACCAACCTTGAATTAAAGTTATTTTAAAGAATTATCATTTAATAACATAAAACATCTTGTAAGGACATTGGGGTAATTGGTGTACTACCTTGAAGAGTGTTGTAATTTTCCTTATCAGAAATTGTTAATGAAACAGCACAAACATGAAAGATGACAAATGTCTGGCTTGGACATGACCAAAAAAAAAAAGCCCCCCACAAAAAACCATTTAAATCAAGACAATTAGAAAAGGTTTCCAAAGCTAGACATAATTAACCTCATGTACTCTTTCACTTGAATAAAATAAATCACGCAACTGTTGCTAAAAAAGCCATCCAAAATATTTGATAATGTTTTTTATGTCCACTAGGGGTCAGTATTGTCATATTTCTCATGTCCTTACAGGTAACCTGTATATTGGAGGGGTGGCTAAGGAGATGTACAAGGAGCTGCCCAAACTGGTGCATGCCAAGGAGGGGTTTCAAGGTTGTTTGGCATCAGTAGATCTGAACGGGCGGCTCCCAGACTTGATGTCAGATGCCCTGGACTGTGTGGGACAAATAGAGAGAGGATGTGAAGGTCAGTAGTCTGTCAACCCAATAAGTGAACGTAGTGGGTCGATGATGATAAATCACTGTCAAGCTCAGTCAGTCCAAGCTCAGGTATAAATTCTGTTCTTTTTCCCTCTTTATTCAATCTTTTTCCCCTTATTTTCACAAAACCATCTAAAGGGGTCATTGCAGCGCCACGCAAAGCTGCTCAGTATTCCCATTCTCCTACTTGTCCGAGACGAAGACGCACTCGTTGAGAAACACACCCACCGAGGCACCCACACTGGCAACCTGTGGCACATAATTTAACATCCATTAAATGTGTTAGTATTCTGTTAGAATGCATCAAACTCCGACGCTCCTCCACGGGCAATCATTTCTGTTTCACTTGGCCATAATCTGCTTATTCTCTCTGCCATTTTTGTACTGCGAGTGTTATTTCCCATTTTACCCCCATTCTGTTTTGCTCTATGTATGCTTGCTGGATCTGAGAGTTTGCCAGAAGCAATCCTTTTGAATTATGTATGAATCCTTTGTTGCATGCATAAATATCATTTGCCCAGTCTAATATGTGCACCATATCCAGAGACAATATTAGATTTATTTTCCGGCGTCAGTCACTTAGTTTAATTTCACAATTCATCCACTCTTTTTCTATCGAGTGTGCGGCTTCTGATCTTTTTGTGTTTTGACATTACAAATGTAATCAAATTCATCTCTCCGCGCAGGTCTGTCAAACTTGTTGTTTTCTTTTTTTTTTCCTCCCACACAGAGTCAATTGAGACTCTCAATGGAAATGTTAACACGTTTATTGGTTTGTGATGATGGAGTCGCCGGATAACATATAGCTACTTATATTATAAGTTAGTAATGAATAATGAAACATTCTGGGTGGTTTTTTTTAACAAGTTATCTAAATTTTCCTGAAAAGAACGCCCGCTTCCTTTAATAGCAGCAATTTCTTGGTACTACTTTATGCTGCTGAAGCCATTTTTGGAGAAGTTGCTTTAAACAGTTTAGCTTAACCTAGCCTTCATTATACAGTATAATTTTTCCACCTCTGGCTCCTTCTGAAGACAAACATCCTTCCCTTCGTCTTTCCTTCTTCAGCACTCTGTGTTTTTGCTACTCCATCTCTGACATCTTGCTGCTTTTACTAACAGCTGGTATACTTTGCCTTTTCCTTTCCTATTATTTTGCTGACAAAAGTTGCATTGATGAAAGCTGACTTGCAAGGTAGATAGCTTTGTCTGTCTGATAAAGAGTCTGATGTCTCTCCCCTTGTGCATCTACAACATATCTACCCTCTAACTATCCGCTATCTCTACCTCCACAATTTCCACATGTCTCAATACAAGATGACTGCCTAGTGTTGCCATTCAGCCACCAACTATATGGAATGGCCTTAAGTCCCATAGGAATACAAGTCTCATTATAATCTTGTATCAGAGTCTATGGGGCTTATGTGTGGATTTGCACTGGCATATTGGATGTTGTTTATTTGAACTTTTATTCCCACTGTGGGGTTTTTGATGTTCCCTGATATACATATAAGGGAATTTCTGTGCATGCCTTTTAATGGTTTGAAGAACAAAAATGTATCCTGCATGGATTTCCTCTTAAGATATTCAGCTTTTGATCTTAAAGCTGGTCATTGTAATGTCTTACCTATAATTAATTTTATTAAGCCCAGTGTTTCCTATTGTTGTATTTTTGTCACTGTCTCTGGCACTCTATTTCTATTTTGTAAGTAGGAGGTGTTCCAAGCAACAGGACTGAGTCTTTCAAGATTTAACACTTACATAAACAGTGAAATATGGCGTGAAACAAACAGAACCACTGGCCAGTAACTAAAGTCTAATACACTTTGAAGTATATGAAGCGCTATTAATATTAGCTGAAACTGTTTTAGGGTTTTGGTAGGTTTTCACTACTCCAGGGATAACCTTTCAAGAGAGGCATCGAACTGTGCAAAACTCTTCAGCCATCCCTCATTTCTTTATTTTCTTCTTCCATGGAGACAGTGTTTCTTAGAATTTTTTCAGTGATCTGAAGCAATACTTCTCTAAGCTTTCTGAAGGTCTTCCAACATTTTTCTTTAGACATTGGCTGCCCATTTTCAGACCATTTTTAGGACGTTTTTGTTTATTAAGCAACTTTGCACTGACATATGAATCATTCAAGCATGATACAGTTGTCTAGTTTGGTCTACACGTAACTGACTACTTAGCAAATAACCAATTTTAAATTGTATCTTTAGACACTTCATTACTAGCATCCCAAAACATATCATTTGTTCCCTGTTTCTCTAGTTGCACTTATTAAAAATACCAAAGATAAGATATTTTTGCACTAACAAAGGAAATTCCTAAAGAGCTATTTGCCGAAACCTATCACATCTCAGTATGGTGTGCAGTTTGTCGTCAAAAAAGTTGAGGAAACTGGATAAGCGGAGGACAAAAAAAGAAGTGTCAGGGCTAAAAAACTCCTTATAGTAGATGAACAGTGTCTGAAAGAAATATCCATTTGACAAAGGTAAAGAAACTCCAGCAAAGATATGAAATATACATCTGACCCTTCAGCTGATCCATCTACTGTTCACTGAAGACTGATCAGAAATGGTTTCAGTGGAGTAGAACCTGTCAAGAAGCCATTCTTAAGGAAGGGAAACAGGGAGAAAAGTTTGCCGAATTTCACACAAAAACAGGACTGAGAATCAGTGGCAATGGGTCTGATGAATCCAAATTTGACATTTTTGGTTCATGTCATCATCATTAGGTATGTGGAGGAGTTCAGAAGAGAGATACAACAGTGAGTGTCTGCAACAATCTGTAAAACATGGTGGAGGTTTTGTCATATTCTGGGGCTACATTTCAGCCAGTGGTGTTTGCGATTTAGTCAAAACTGATGAAATTCTAATGAAACTCAGAAAAGTACCATGAGATTTTGAACCACCATTCAATGCCATTTGGAAAGTGCCTGACTGGCAACAGTTTCATTTTTCAACACGACAATGATCCCAAACACACTGCCAGTGAATTACTGAAGCAGTGTGGGATCAGCTCGACAGAGAACAAAATAAAAGGCAGCCAGCATCTAAAGAAGAGCTTTGAATGTCCTTCAAGAAGCCTGGAGAACTATTCATGAAGACTGCTTAAAGAAATGAAATGAAAGCTTGCCAAAAGAGTTCAGGCTGTGCTGAAGAATAAAGGTGGTCGTTCCAAATATCGACTTTAAAGTTTGTTAGAATGGTGCAACTTATGTTTTTGCCTTATATGCTTTATTTCCAGGTATGTTTGCATATGTTTCATTAAATCACTTTTTCCTAGAAAAATCTAGAAATGAGTGGCTCGAGACTTTTGCTCAATTCTTTGAATGTAGAGTCGTAGAAAATCTAGATAAATGCACCATTATGTGTATAAAATGAGGGAACGCTGCGAAGTTCTGCACTCCCAAATTAGATAAAAGAAGCCAGGTTGTCTTTTGAGGGCCTCCACAGAGGCAAACTCACAAAGACAAATCATTGCACTCCAAACAGGATCACACCTTCCCAAAAGGTCGAGCTCACTAAATCTGCTGGATCTACCATAAAAAGGTCCCTCACAAATATTTCAGCAGATTTTATTTATAAAACATGTTAATACATATTCATTTATTAGTGTTAGAAATGAACGTCACGGTTTTCTCAGCTGGGATTCATGCTCTGCTACATCAGCAGAAGTCAGATGAACTGGAACTCTTAAGATGAATAACTCTGTATGGTAATTGTTTGAAATTATTCTAAGTATGCCATAACACATCTGTTTACTTCAATCATAAGCGAGTCAGAAATGAGGATGGATTGCAGATGTGATTTATTAGGGATATTATAAAAGATTTAATAGGCAGTATAATATATTACGTACAATGTAGCGAGAAGAACTTTTTTGCATTCATAGAAATATTTGACAAAACAATCAGGAATTCATTTCTTTTTTCATGTTGCTGAATGCCCTCTGCTTTTCCCCCCCTGCATTATTCAGCCTTGAGCAGGGTACAGCAAATGCTGAAACTATTAACCAGTTACCATAGCTACTCTTGAATCTGAAAAAGAGCTACTGTGGCTCCAATACGTTTAAAAAAAAAAATGTGTAAGAATGTGATCGCAATTCTGCAATTTTCCTTTTTTTCAATCTCTCATGAGTAAATAAATAAAAAACAGCAACAAAAAATAGCCCTCCTCAGTGCATTGATTATAACTACACTACTTAAAAGTGCTCATTTTGTTCCGATTCTATGTCACGAATCATACATATAGATCCTGACATTGATAATACTGTTAATGTGTAAACTTGCTAGACTAACGTAGTCTAAATACAGATTGTTAGAAATTACAATGTCTCATAAAATAAACACTTGGCTTCACACTCACATTTTAACATGAATTGTACTAACGGGGAGTCACGCAAACATAATAGCCTCGCGATGGACCTTTTTTTTCATAGCAGGTAAACACAGGTGCTGCTGATGTCATGAATAACGGTTCTGTTCTTTTTAGGTAATTAATTGCTTAATTAATGTGATTACCAACACCTGTGTTTGCCTACTCTTTCATGTCAAAGTGGCTGCTGTGAAAAAAGTGTCTGTAGAGGCTGCACAGCTGTATGCTTCTGGAGGATGAATACACCGGTGGTAAAATGGAAATAATCCATAAGCATGAAGATTAAACACTTTCACAGGAAGCACCAATACAGTGCAGTTTAAAAGTACACGGACCTCTGCACCTTAAGAAATGAGCATCCTTGCCCTGCGGTGGCATTCACAGCTGGAAATGTTGTGCATTGTGGGTTATCAGACTACAGTCACGCGATGGTTAGGTGTAGCACATGGCTGCTCATTGACAGGTGATGATTTGGAGAAAACAAAAGAATTGAAAGGAATAAATTGCTGTTATACATTAAATGTGACTATATGGAATAAAATAATTAAATTACTAATGGAAGTCTAACCCAAACGTTAAAATTATTTACATTTTTATCATTTTTGGTTGTGCGTGTTTGCTGAATACAGTTGAGTTCACTGCCTTTTATCGCAGGGTTTGTACACAGCTAGTATTCTATGTTATTTTGTGTGTGCTTTAATATTTAATTTCACTCTAGAGTCCATAGGTATTTATTAGTATTAAAAAAAATTGTCCTCACCAGATAGCTGTTTGTCTCCATATTCAGGTCCCAGCACTACCTGCCAGGAGGACTCATGTGCCAACCAAGGTGTGTGTCTTCAGCAGTGGGAGGGCTTCAGCTGTGACTGCAGCATGACGACATTTGGAGGACCGCTGTGTAATGACGGTAGGATTCCACCTTTACTTGTTCTCAAAGCTTAAAATTCCTCTAGTTCTTATTTTTGAAAGTCTGAAAAGAACAAAGCCATCATTACTTGTTGGCATGCTTTCTTTTTAAAGCCTCCCTATACTATTTGGATGATGTTTTTCACCATTTCATTTCCTTGTGTGAGTCACGCAAAAATAAAAAAGCCCTGTACACATTTCACAGTATTAGACAGATAATTCATTCCATCTGTTAACCTATTTGAACGCGGCCAAGAAAATCTTGGTATTAGACATTTAAAGGTGGGTGTTATCATTAACAGGAGCGCCATTTTTATCCCTTGCTTTCACACAGCGTTCAGTCTCAGGCTCATTATTGCTTCCTGTTTCTGTTCTATATTTGTGTCCTCACGAAGCACGTCGTTTGCTAGAAACTTGGTGTACTTGCTTTGTAAACTCTCCTGGTTTGTAAACCGTGCTGGGTAATGTAACTAGTGATTGATATGTCAAAACTCGGTTAGAATGAATCTCGGCACAGTTTTTATTTCTGTAGCTCGGCTTTGAATAGGTTGTCTTTCACTGAGGGCGGCGACAGCTGTTGCAGCTTTGTAGGGCAGAAACTTTGACACATAGCATTTGACAGTTCGGGGAAGCTCATTAAAATTTGAGATTTGTACCACTAGAGGGAGCAACGCACATTGTGTTCTGATAAATAAAACATCAACAACAAGCTAAAGACATAAACAAATACATCATGAGCTGAAAACAAATAACAGCGCTTGTTATTTATTGCAATTTTACTGGAACGCATTCATACATCAGCATTACCCCAAATAATGCATTTGCAACCGCTCGCATGCCCACCCATTAAAACTTTAAATCACATCATGGGGCTCAGATAAAGTTCCGTGTTATTAATCTCTCTTAAAGATGCTTAAATGGACTTTTGGTTTTGTGCTCGTTAATGTTAAGGTTTCGAGCGAACAAGGGTAATGTCTCCTCCACCTTTTGAAAATTGGGCTACTTCCTTATGCAAAACATGCATAAGGGATTTTTGTTTGGTCATTATTTTCTTCTGCAGCAGTTCACACAGCAAGAGGTGAATGAGCAAAGTGCTGAAGTGCATTAAGGAGAGAGGAACGGAGTGGGCACTCTGGAGATGACACAAAAGCAGAGGAGAGAGCACCATAAATGTTAATGCATTCTGTGTCACTTCTAGCTGCTTGATAAGACCCCTGTCTTTTGTTATCCACTGAAAGTGTTAATAGATTCTCATGCAGCCCTATACCTCGAACATATCTGCAGCCAGAGATAACACTAAAAGGATTCTTCTGTCCATGATATGTTTGAGTATAAGCTCGCCGTGAACCTGCGCCTCCTTTGCTTGTTCTGTTCTACCTTCCATTCTTCGGGCCGTGTTTGGATCAACAGAGGAAGTAGGGCTGTGCTGGGGGCATATTTCTGCCGGTGAACTCCGTGTGAACCTAACTTGTGCGTTAAAAGGAAGAGAAATCCAGCTTGGATCGTTTTTTTTTTTTCTCCTTTCCTTCTGTCATACATATTCATCCTGTTCTGACCCACAGAGCTCATTGACAGCATTGGGAGCAGGAAGACTCAAGGGGCATGTTTGCATATATTATATCGGAGCAGAACTGCTCTACCTAAGTCTAGTTACTGTAGCTAGTCTCATTATTCCTACTGACCTGACAAAGCAATGGGATGGATGAATGTGTACGCCCAAGGGATTTAATATGTAACCACAAAAACATACTTTCTAAGAAATTTCTTTCACTACAGATGAACTGAGCTAGTTCTCAGAATAGCGACGCAACAGAGCCCGGGTCTGCTGAAGGAAATATCTGTGAGTGAGAAAAATGAAGCTGGAGATGGTCGGGTTTTATCTCTGTTGATGGATTGTCATGGGGATATATAGAAGGGGGGAGGGGGGGGCGCATTAAGAAGGATAGCAGCATTTCTGAAGAACACATCACTGTTTTTTTTACCTGATATATTTGCATAAGCTGAAATGCAGGCAATTTACAACAAAGCACTGGGCCTCTGTGTAAGCCACTTACTTGGGGAGCTCTGTGCATTTCTAGATATTTCTCCAATAGCTAGTCTTGGTACAGTCTTGCCTTATTGCAAGGTAGGAAAAAAAATCACCTAACAGCTCCTGGCCCCATAATATTTAGCCAGGGTGAACTGTACATGTATGACAGCACAATACCACAATGTTTAGTTTCTAAATGTTAAGCTTATAAGCTGAAAATAAGCATCATTTTGATCCAAATACTTTGTGCTTTTGTTGTAAATTTACTTTTCCATTACTCACTGTAATCATTTTAAAGAATAAAATACATTTATATTTATTTATTCTGAAGTTTTTCAGTTATTAAATGCAAAAAAAAAAGATTTTTTTTATTGTAAAACTGAAAACTTTGAAACATTGGAGGAAGATAAACCAAGCTATTAAACAGTGATTTTATACTATTTAATTAAAGTCACAATGCATCTCTTGGGCTTGTCCTTAAAAAATTGTCCTTTTTGAATTAGTACGCTAAAACATGCTGCTTTGCAGCAGACTGATTTGTTGTACTGTAAATGGTACGATTATATCAAACCTACGAAAACGTCCATCCCTCTGACTTTTGAAGCTGCACATAGAAGTGGAAATATTAGTCACTTGGCATCATTTTTTAAGCAAATGAAAGACATCAGTACTGGCAACACTGATGTCTTAGTTGGCAATCTTACGTTCTTATATTTGAAGGGTGTTTTAGTCCCATTTAGGATGGCATTGTGTATCAAATTGATTCAAATTGACTCTTAAGATTTGAATTACTAAGATGTCTGAAAGCTTTGCTAGCACTGAATGTGTGGCTTGTATTGACATCATACACGCAGCACTTTTTCTTTTTTTGGTATAGCATCATTTCTTGGCTGTGCTTTCAGTGTTTTATGATAAAAGTATTTCAGCTTCAGAACAGCTCTGTACCTTTCGCTTCTGAATGATGGGAAAGATGATGAAAACTATCTTCAGATCTTCTCTTTATCGCCTCCCAAACACTGATGTGCCAGTATTTTCTTTTTTCCCTTTCTTTTCTTTTCTTTTTTTTGAATGAACTGTGGACATAATGCCTTAGAATTGTATTTATAGCACAAATTATCACAACTGGATACCTACAGTCGGTGTAAAAAAAAAAAAATCAAAGCGATGCTTTCGAAGATGAATCAGATTCCTCTCAGAAAGTCATCCATGCAAAATGAGTTATGATGGCTGTGAATGGTGTTAAGCATGCATTTGGTCTTATTACTACAAACTGTTTTGGTTGCCAGCAGGAATGAAATGGCATTTGGAACATATTTTCTTAAGTGACCCTGACAGAAGAGGCAGACTGCATGTATCTGTGTTGTTAAGTCATCAGGGGCGTTCTGCAAGTACAAACAGATGCAGATAAGCAGCCAAAGAAAAACATTGCAAGCACTTTTTTTAAAGGCTTGAATGTGAGTTAATATTGCCACACTGCATTTTGCCTTCTTTGTGATGGGATTTTTTGGAATAATGCTCTAGTTTCAGTTCAGAAGCCGGTTTAGTGTGTGTATGCGTGTGTGGGTGGGACTTAAACTTTAGTCTGGAACTCCTGAGGGAGTGTGCCTGTAGTGGTCAAGCATCTGAGGGTAATGTACAGAGACAAATAGATTGGTGCTTGTTGTTTAGCTAAAGTGGGTTGTGGAAAGGATACAGCAAGGGGTATGCCAGGCCTTCACGCGATTTCCGTCTTGCTTGGTTGCTCTTCTACTCTATCCCGTAGCCAGAGCTATTAGTGCCATGTCAATATTGTATCAACAATGGAGACTGTATCTGGGTCTAGTCTCCATTGTCTCTGCCCAAGGGGCAAAGAGAACCCCCCCACCCTCCTCATTTGAGCTGTAATGTGTCTAAGTCAGTGCTCATTCTTGTGCCTTTGTAGCTAGAGAATAGCCTGTCTGGGCCCCAAGCGTGCCACCGGATTGGTCGGATTTTATTTTGAGCACATGCAAAAGTAAAAGTATCCTGTTTTTGCTACACGCTCCTTCTTCATATTGTCTAAAGGCAGCTTCTTTGCAGCACGGACAAACTCACACACTGGCTCTGAGGTGTTGCATCACTCTACAGTACAAAAGCAAGAATTCAAATAAATATTTCAAAAAGTCTTTCAAGGTTACAATGGAAGAAATCTAAGAAAAATCATAAAATTGAAGAAACTAGCCTGTAAGTTTTGTTGGGATTCTCTAGTGTTGCACATTTCATAGTTATATTAGTCAGCTGCAGCACGAGGGATTTACATGAACAGTCTATTCTAAATCTTCAGGAAAATTCCTGAAATTGTTTTGTTCTTTAAACAGCGCTCTTTCGGAGCAGTTGTGTTTGTTTTTAAGATTTGTCATGCAGATAAACACACACAGTCAGGAAGCAATCCAGACAGTTTGCCCTGTTTCTTTGTGCTGGCATGCAGGAATTATACCACTTAGTTTTGTTCCAATCGATACAAGGGGACACCCAGTCCAGCAGTGGGGCCAGGGGGATATGAGGTACTGGAGTTAACAGCCTGCTGTCACATGTACAAGTAATTTTATCTTTGCCCTGGATGTGTCTTTTAATGCAACTCAGAGAAACAAATCTATGGGTCTGAAAATATTTGGGCTTCATCTGTATTGAACGCTTGGCCTAGCTTTGAACAGCCATTGTGCCCCGAGATATAATAGAGGCGGTCTTAAGTGCCTCTGTGTATTCACTTGGGTAGCCATCGGCTCAAATGTGCATGCATGCTTGCAGGAAGTATAGCACATACAATTGATCGGTTGTAAGGCAGCAGGAGGCTTTCCTCATAATCAAGTTATAATCAACAGACAAATCTGAGTTTTTAATGGGGAACAAATCTTTATACATAAGAAATAAAAGGATATATGCTTATATTTACAAATATTACTGGATTTGATCCATTTTTAGCAGTTTTAGCATTTTATGAGCTGCGCCTTATTTTGTGCTGCTGTAACAGGTGAGTTTCCTCCAGTGTGGCATTAATAAAGTCTATATTAATATTTACGAATCAACAAAGTTTAATTATGATGTACATATCTATACATTACCAATGGTTTATAACAGCAATTTATTAGAGGAATTGTGGGTGTACTCACCTGCTCAACCTATCTTTCCTTTACGAATAAATCTGCTTGTATTTTATTTTTCTGTCATGAAATCCAACAATGAACAATGATCCTACTTTATAAGTGGTCTCTGCATTAGAGCTCCCAGAGCTACTGGCTCCATTCTTGTATAAAATACCTATTAAAACACATCACTGAGCCTAACTGTTTTACTGGGGAATGTCTTTTCTTTACTCAGACACTTTAGTGTTACTGTAGTTTATCGCTGTATTCAATCATAGACGCCCAGTGCTCACTAGAACAGTAAATATGCATTAATCCAAAACTGAAAATGTGTTATTTACGATCTTTTTCCATCTGCAGTATATACAGGTGTGACCTGCTGATAATAAATCAGCTTGGCTGAGTGCCTGAGGTAGAATCTGGAACATGTAAATATATAGAGGCAAACATGTTTTATGGGGCTGTTAAGCTATTGAGTGGAGCAGCCCAGTAGTTTAGTATAGTGAAGCGAGCACCTAATTCAAATGATGTGAAATGATGTTTTGTCTAGATGGACTCATTAAATTGTAAACTGTACAAGAGGATGCCGATCTTCATCTACACACATCCCATACCTGCTGTTCCCAGATGGACACTAAGACGGTGTGCTGCTACAGATTTCTATCACATCCTATCACTCTCAAAGAGGCTCTGCTGTTTTGTCCTATTTTTGTGTTCTTTTTTTAATTTTCAATTATTCGTCCTCCACCTCCAATTCAGTTCGAGTGGTCACTATCTGGCCTGATTATTTTCAGTAATTTTCTATGGTGATTGAGTATCTGCATTTAAATGGGTTTCTGTGCCAGGAAGCAGTTGCCATATGTGGGTAAAGGCTGTTGGCATGGAAACTAGGTCTCCTTTCCTCCCACCCTGGATGCTGTAACTTGTCTGTAACTTTGCCCAAGCAATGAGATCTCTGCAGGAAGTGGTGTAGAATAACTAACATCTTTTAGCTAGCTTGGGAGAATTTTGAAGGCTTAAATATCTGTTTTAAATTCATATACATGACTTAATACTTCACTTGATTTATGGATGAACAAAGGATACAGCTGTGAGGCTGCATGCTACTAACTTAGTATGTGATGCAGACGCATGCTGGCACAGTGACATTAAAATGTAGGAGCAGCAGTGCCAGACATATGTTAGATTGCTTCATAAACCCATCCTGCTGTTCATATGTTGTAATAAAGTTCTGGTGTGTCCCTCCACCACATAGACCTCTGTATGCTGAACAGTTTTTTTTGTGTGTGTCAGTGAACAGTATGTGGTGCGACCAAAGTGGAGCACAAATAGTCCACACATTTAGTTGTCTTTCAACGTAATCTATGTTCTAATCACAACCTCATCTAGACCTCATTGCAGTGCAGTGGTGAGAACCTAATCTTTGAGGTGGTTTTTATTAATCGCTAGCCCACAGGGGCGTGTTGACAGGAAATAAGGAGTTGTTCTTTCTCCACAACACAATACTAATTAAAGCGTTGATACAGAGTATCAGCTAAACTATCCTGCTGGGTGATACACTGGCACTGTGAATATTCCCTTCTCTCATAAACACAGGCTATTGAACATGACACCCAGGGGGACTGTGGCAAGACGTGAAGACATCCCTGGAAAAAAAAAAGTTTGCTTACTTGTTCTATTTAAAAACTTTTGATGGCTTCTATAACCATTCTTTAAAGGATTTCACAGTCAGAAGTCATTTAATTGAAGAAGAAAAAAAATTATACTTTAACTCGGTAAATTGCTCTTTGAGACACTGATGGATGCTGTATTTAAATTCACATTAAGAAAAAAGTCATTGGAGCAATTGGTTATAGTTATATATACATATATACACACACTCATTCACACACAAGGGAAAGGTCAGAGCTAACATAGCTGCAGAGGCAGACACATATATTTTTTTTAAGGGTAGTTTTGGAAACTTTGCCTTTGGGAATTGTATATATGCTACCTTTAGTTTTAGATGAGCCAAAATGTTGGAGGGGTTTTCCACATTTCTCAATGCTACATCAATATTTTTTATTTTTTTAAAAATATTGATGTAGCATTGAGAAATAAATCTAAAAAAAACAAAAAAAAATCAAAACTGTGGAGAAAGTGTTGACTGTGTTTAGAGTTAGTTTAACAGGGACTTTGATGTGTTTTTCCATAGGAAAAAAGAAAAGTAAAATCTCCGGGTTACACTCTCCTTCACTTACATTTGGGCTTCACTTTTCCTCACTTCTAATTTGAAGTAATCCAGTCACTGAGATGACATGAGGAAAAAAAAAGGTGTGCATAAAGTACAGCATCTCTTCCTTGGAGCTTCTCATTTTTAAAAAAAATTCTAATTATTTTTTTCCTATTCTGCAAGAATATTCTATTTTGTTCTTACGGAACAGAATCACTGTTGCATTGTCGAGGCGACCTACTGAAATTTATATTGAGCATCATAATGGTGAAGAAAGGTTACTTACGTGACTTTGAAGATGGGATGGTTGTTGGTGTCAGACAGCTGCTCTGAGTATTTCAGAAACTGCTGATATCTCAAGAGTTTCAGTTAAAGGTTCAAAAACAGAGAAAATATCCAATGAGCAGCACTTCTCTGGCCAATAGGAAGGCAACAGTAATGCATTCATAGCTAATTTCAAGTTTTGCAGAAGAGCATCTCTGAAAGCAACATTCAGATGGATGGTAAATGGCCTGTATTTATATAGCGCTTTTCTAGTCCCTAAGGACCCCAAAGCGCTTTACATATCCAGTCATTCACCCATTCACACACACATTCACACACTGGTGATGGCAAGCTACGTTGTAGCCACAGCCACCCTGGGGCGCATTGACAGAGGTGAGGCTGCCGGACACTGGCGCCACCGGGCCCTCTGACCACCACCGGGTGAAGTGTGTTGCCCAAGGACACAACGACCGAGACTGTCCGAGCCGGGGCTCGAACCTGCAACCTTCCGATTACAAGGCGAACTCCCACCTCTTAAGCCACGATCGGATGGATCAGGATTACATGTAAACAACATAAAAGCATGAAAGCATAGACCCATTGTGGCTTGTATCAACAGTTCAGGCTAGTGATAGTAGTGTAATGGTGTGAGGGATGTTTTCTACCCAAGTATTGTTGCTGATCATGTCCATTCCTTTATGACCAAAGCATCATGTTACAAATCTCAGATCTTCCCAAACTGTTTTTTTAACATGACTATGACTTCGGAAAATCTCAAACTCAATCACAAGAGCACCTCTGGGGTGTGGTGGAACGAGACATTCATGTAACCGATGTGCAAAAGTAAACCTGTGTGATGCTGTCTCGTCAATATGGACCAAAATCTCTGAAGAATGTTTCAAGCACCTTGTTGTATCTATGCCAAAAGAATTAAGGCAGTTCTGAAGGCAAACAGGGGTAACTTGGTAATGGGAAGGTGTAACTAATAAAATGTCCATTGAGTCCACTTCATAGTATCATAGTATAGTGTATTGGCTTTTGGTAACCTTTCACAGTGGCTTTACTGCCTTTTTATGTCATTTACTTCATGTACCCTGCAGCGACACGTTGAAATTTCCCATTGTTTTACATTTTGTTTAAATAAACCTTTTTTTTTTAACTTATTTTTTAACGTAAAAGAAATGTTGATTTGATACATTACAGGTCGTGTACTATTCCTGCAGTATAGCCACAAGAGCATCTAGAGCTTGTAAAATGCTGTCACAAAGCAAATGAATAACCTTGTCTCAAGAGGTAGTTTGCCAGCCATCTCCATAGCAAACAAACAACTGTTTAGTATGTCTGAGCATTGCTGTGCTTTCCAAGTAATAACAATATGCACAAAGGTCTTAGACAATGCAGGTGCTCCTCTCTCTAGGGGAACGTAAATAGAACTTCAGTTTGAATTGTCCTTGAACTAAGCTAACTTCCAAAAGGTTTAACACACAAAGGACAGATTTTATGTGTGGCACTAATCAAATCCTGTCTTATCTGTAGACAGCAAGGGTGGAAAGCACACACAGATCAGTCACTGCCTTAGCCAAAGTGAGAACCAGCGATAGAGCTGTCCTGTGTGAATGGTTTAGAGAGGAAACCTGCTTAATGGGCCTGAAATATATTTTAGACCGGACGTTTGGTGTAAGAGGCTGCCACCTCACTGTATAAGAGAAACTGAAGTAAAGGCTAGTCGGAAATTGACTTTGCTTGTTATAGAATTTCTACAATCCATATAAAATAAAAGCCTTCTACTATACTGAAGCATTTGAAATGAACAGGATGTTTACTAAAAATGTAGAGAAGGCACAAGGCCAGTTCTAAATCTCCATTTTTTTGTAGGCACACAAAATAAATTCAGAGATGCCTGCAGTGCCTCTCTGTGCAGACAGTTGAAGCCACAGCCTCTCATTTCTGTATGTGACATGCTTTTTATGAGTATACATTACATTTTCTGCTTCAGGCCATTGGCTATTGATACACTTGGACATGAATGGCTTTCCATATGCTGGAAGGGACAGTGCTGGTTTTGCTTCCCACTGAATTTGTTCCCTGCATGTAATGTTATCACAGCAGAAAATGCAAGCATGTCTTGTCATTACAGGTTTTCTTCACTCAAGTTGTTAAATAACTTTGGTCTTACTGTCAAGGCTGGCTGTGTAGCAGGAAGGATTTGGACCAAAACGCAGGACTCAGAACCTAAATTTAAACCTAAAGACTTTATTGCAGAACTTAAACAAAGTGCAATGCAATTTTCAAAAAATAAAAATAAATACATAATAATAGAGGCCCACAAACTGCAAGCAAAAACACAACCACAAGTGAGAACCCAACAAAGACCAGATGCAAATCAAATGGAGGGTCTAAATACACATGAGGAGATTAGGGCAGGGTGGAGACACCTGGGAACACAGCTGAACAGAATCAAACTAGTGAGATAGGGGAAGTAAAACTGAACACAACACGCACAAGACAAGCGAATATCAGAATAAAACAGGAAGTAACAACACTGAGCTTAGGACCAAGACATGTGAACTTCACACAGGGACAGGAGATAAGCAAACATGGAGACATGACTGACTTCGAAGATAAAAAGTAATCAATTAAAACTATAACTAAATATTAAACAACCAAATGAGGAACACAGACTGGAAGCAAAGGTAAACTAAGAAGCACATGAAAACAATATAATACTGAGAGGACTAGAGAAAGAGCTGTATGAGCAAATCATGAGCTCAAAGAAAACTGAAAACATCGCAAAACTCAAAACCTTGAGTCAGTGACCCATGGACCATAACACTTATTGTGCACTTTGACTTAAGGGAGCACTTAATTGCATTTTAAAATACATTAGTGTTTATTTTGATAGCATTTTGATGTTGGTATCGAAACTTATTGTTCTCTGCACAATGGATTTTATTTGGTCAATTACTTTGGTTGATACCACCATCAAAAGTTCACTTTTTTACCAGATAGACTGAGCCGGGGTGCTTCTGGGGACTAATGTGACACTAAGCAACTGTTGCGAAGTAAAGGCACTGAGTCTCTAATGTAATATTTCATAGAAATTGTGCATTTTCTTGTTATTTTTGAACACTTGATTTCCAGTAAGAACAGCCCAGTACATTCTGCACACTGTGCCATGAACAGAAAAAGCTTTGAGTATGACATTTCTTTCTGGAGTGAAGTACAGTCTTTGAATTGTGTGCCATAAGGTGAGAGCCCCATGAGACAGCACAAACCCCTTATTTACCAGCTTATTCACTTGTTGTTGAATGATTTCATGTTATTTGAAAGACTTCAAATGCTGAAAGAATGGAAGAACACAGTAATAGATACTCAAACTGTACGACCTTACATGTCAAGTCGTTGAAGATGAATGGGTTTTCAAGTGCCTTTGAAAAAATAGAATACTGGAAAAAAACATGTAGTAATATTTATCATTGATTAAACTTTATGTATGGAGGAAATGCTTTCATCATACAACTGTATCTAGATGAATTCTCATTTAAACATTGGCAGTGGCTGCAGACTGCCTTGGTATTTTTGATGATATTGTAAAAAACAATGAAATGAATGCAGATCGCCTGTAAAACAAGAGCCGATCGTTCCCTTTATTTGTAGTTTTACTCTAAAAGGAAGGAGTTTCATTCAAAGGCAGGCGAGTAGCTTTTGAGAAAAATGAACTTATAAACCCAATTCCACAAAAGTCGGGCCACTGTGTAAAATCTAAAAAAAACAAAAAACTAAAGGCAGTGATTTGCAAATCTCATAAATCCGTATTTTATTCACAATAGAACATAGAAATCATAGAAAATGTTGAAAATTAATAATTTTTAAGAAATATATTAAATATTTGATGGCAGCAAAAATGTTCTTAAAAAAGTTGGAACTGGGCCATGTTTCCTGCTGTGTCCCATCTTATTGTAATAACAGTCTGTAAACCACTGGGAACTGAGGAGACCAGCTACTGGAGTTTTGGGATAGCAGTGTTGTCCCATTCACTTCTCATATAGGATTCTAGCTAATCAACAGTCCCGGGTCTTTTTTGTCTTATTGTCCATTTCATGATGTTCCAAATGTTTTGGTTGGTGAAAGGTCAGGATCAGGACTATTCTATTACAAAGCCATGCTGCTCTAATGGATGCATTTTAATATTATCTTGCTGAAATACGAAAGGCCTTCCCAGAAAACCATCTTATCTGGATAAGAGCATAATGTTGCTCTAAAATCTGTAAAAACCTTTCAGCACTGATGGTGTCTTTCCGGATGTGCAAGGTGCCAATTCTGCAGGTACTAATGCATCACCATACCATGAGAAATACAGACTTTTGAACTGAGCACTGATAAGAAGCAAGATGCCCCCTCTCCTCTTTAGTTCAGATGATACGGGGTTCATTTCGATTTGTCTGACCACAGTTTTCTGCTTTGCCCCAGTCCGTTTAAAATTATCTTGTGCTTCAAGAAGATGATGTCTGAGCATCATGTTCACATATGGCTTCTTCTTCGCATGACTGAACTTTAACCTGCATTTGTGGAGGACAAGATGAACTGTGGTCACTGATGATGACTTCTTGAAGCATTCCATAACCCATTTAGTGTCTTCACAATTTTTACATTGAGTAACATTATTCTGAGATTCTTCCACAATTTGTAAATGCAGTTTTTTTCCCGCTTGGTGAAACTCTAGCTATCTTTGCTTCTGAGAGACACATAAGTGGTGATGGGCTCTGTCTCTCTAACACTCTCTTTTTACATCCATCATTACGACCTGTTGCCAATTAATCTAATTAGTTGCATAGTTAATATTTTTCATGATATAATAATTGTCTATGCTCTATTGTGGATAAATTACAGGTTCATAAGATTTGCAAATCACTACATACTGTTTTTATTTAAATTTTACACAGTACCCAACATTTTCAGAATTAGGTTTCTATTTATAAATACTTTCATATTCAGGAAAAGCCTTTTTTAAGTATGATCATTGTTCTTTTGTTGCCCCAGTTAGTTTCAGTATAGCGCAAATGTTCATTAACAAAGTAGCTATGGACTTCTGAAAGGAGATGCTGCCTGTCCTTGACCTGCACGATGAAGCACTCTGAGAAGGGAACTGATCTACTTCTGATGAATTTAAGGAGAGACAGACAGACAGAGACAGACAGGGCACCCTCGGTGGCCCCACTGTATCTTGGGAGCTGTCAGAGGAGATAGAGAAAACGCGTCCAGAAAAGCTGTCGACCTGTGACCCCTTTCTCTCTTACTGACAGTTAGGATTTGGTTTTTGCATTCTCAGACGCATCATCATCCCACATGCAGACACACACTCACTGAAACAGACATAAATGTGTACGTACATAACCACACACAGCCTCTATTTATACTTGCGCACAAGGATTTCTGAATGTTATTTCCTGCATGCTTGATCTTAATGTGTATTTAAATGGTTTTATGGAAATGAATAACAGTGTTGTGCCACCGTTTATGCATTAGGAGGGCTGTGTGTGTGGCGGTGGTAGTGTGTGTGTGTGGGGGGGTTGCCAGTTGGTCACATCAGGCAGATTCCAAAAACATTTCTTGCCAGCAGAATCCAGTGAGTAAAAGGAGCAAAAGCACACTATTGGCTATACAAACTAGTCAGTGTGCGATGAAAAACAAAATTCAATCTGTTGTCTGTGTAGTTTGGGGTGCTCTAGTCTTGGTAATGGGATGTGCATTAACGTGCACACGTTTGAATCTGTTCAGTATTTATAGGGGCGCATTCTTACCGCGAAAGGAATAAACAGTAGCATTATTTGACTGTAATTGCCACGGCGCATTAATGGTGACAAAGTGTGGTGCAGAGCAATTTCTGCGTAATGTTGAAGATTTTACAGCTAGATATTTACTTATTCAACTCAACGTAGTGCCACTTCTTACACACACCCCACAAAAAACAGTAAAAAAAAAAAGGTGCAGTATTTAAAAATGAAGCCAAAAAGCTGTCAGTGTCAACGCTGCCCCCCCCCCCCCAAAAAAAGCTTTTAAACTATTTTTAACTTCATTTAGCAGCTCCATTAAATTAATTATCATGTTTAAGTGAATTGAAAGAAAATTAGCGTAAGGAGGAATGAGAATTAATGTGGAGTTTGGTTTCTTTGTTTTTGCTCTAAGTGAGAATGAAGCAGTTCCATTACACCGCCATGCAGTGCCATTTGCAGATTTGATTTTGCGACACTAAATGTGCATTATTTCCTATTAGCGGGCTGTTTTATCAGCTTGAGTGCTGTTATTTATGTTGCCTTCACAGCTTGCATAATGAACAGCGTGTGCAGCACAAATCTCTCGTGTGGTTCGTGATGTTTGCTGTATTTTACATAAACAGTTGTATTTACAGATTTTTTTCCCTAGGCTGACATGCATACGTATGCTGTTTATATCATATCATGATCACTTTTGTGTTAGCCAATGAGAAATACTGCAGATCCTCAATAAAAGAGGACTTTTGGGATTGGTTTACATGTAATTGTATAGGGCTTTCCAGCACCAGCATCTGAGACAGATGCTAAGAAGCAAATGAATGGGAAATGACCAGCTAATGCTTGTATGACGTGTTGAGGGTCTGAGTTTACACTCCTCACTCTGTTATATACAGTTGAGCGATCTGATAGACAGGAACCCCGGTGTTACATGTTCCGCTAACGTATTGGCACCCCGGCTGTGTCGAAATACTGTACAGCTCGTATGTTTGTATTGAGTGTTGACTCCCTGTATCTGTCTGCTCTTATCATGTCACATCTCGTGATGACTAAGACTAAGACGCCGTGTTTCTATTTCTGTACACTTGCACGCATAGCATCAGAGCAGTGTCTGCTCCTCTGTTGGATGAGTAATGACACGTTTGATATTCGCGGAAAACTCTCAGTTGTAAAGAGTTCAGGTTTCATTTTGCATGTCAGCGTTTGAAGAGACTATTAGCGTTGTATACCTTTGTGTTGGTGACAAAACAAAGGGTGTTACTTTTTTGCTACAGTAATTGTTCTCTTTTTGCGGATCACTCTAGAAATTTGAGTTGCGGCTGCTCGCAGGCGGTTGCTCTCATGGTCACCGTTGCTTTACATCATGGTGGGAGGATCAGATTTTTACAATTAGCATTTCTCACATGTCATCCTTGTAATACACGGTGCACTGTAATCTCCTCACCAGTGCGCCTGGTATACCATGGAGAAATGGGTCTCCAAACACTCTCATTTGTTGGGACACATATGTTGCTGAGTCTGACACAGATGTGTCACTCCAGCACACAACAGGTATACCTGCTTCATGCATGACTTGGCCTGCATGCTCAATCAAGCAACAAAAGCATCTAACAAACTCGCGTGTGTGCCTAGAAAACAGTGTGCAAGGTGTTGGGATGCTGCACCTTTGGGAATTCGATGAATGTGCTGATTAAAATAATACACCGTTAGATTTTTATTCCCCTTCCTCTCTAATAGCAACAGTAAACATAATAGTAGCACTTGAGAAGGAGAAACATTGTTGTCAAAGTGGCTGTAAGTGTCTGACCCTCTCTCTAAAGGGTCTCTCCGTGTGTGATAAAGTGTTGCCTGATGGCTCTTTAACTGATTTAGAGGCCCTGCTCCAGTCGGGTCAGGTACTCTTAGACCACCCATCTGCTGCTGTCCCTGCGGTTTTCCTCCAGTCCTCCAAAAAAATCATCTCATCAGCTCAGTCCACACTGGTTGCAGTCTTAAGTGAGTAACATAGGCTATTCTGTGCTCTGTGCTTGTTCTCTTCTAGCATTTCAGTCTCCGAGGGATTATTACACCCAAGCCAAATTTCTTATCCTGTCATTGAAAAATCAGCCACAATTTTTCACACGATTTCTCCTTTATTTCCCATCTTTTTTTCTTCCAAAATAATTTTCTGTGGCTTTAAAAAGCAAACAAAATAAACAAACAAACAAAAGAAAATCGGAGTGATGTTGATTCAAAAGGGGAAATATGCTCAGAGCATCGCATGCATCTGAGACACAATCCTCTGGGTCTTAAATAGAAACAAAGGCAAGCTGTTTTTGGGTCTCTGTTAAGGAGACATCTCGCTAACAGGAGTTGGAGTCAGAACACAATAGTAAATAATAAAGAAAAGCTCTCTTTAATGGTGGAAGCTTTCTTGTGGAACAGGATTTTCTCATTTTGTGGCGAACACACTACAGTACAATCATCTGGTTAAAGCAGCTGAGATCTGTAACTGTGCTGAAATTAGTTTACCTCATGGGCTCAGGTGTTTGCTTTTGTGCAGGCAGAAGGAATTTAGTGCTAAATGTTGCCCCTCAAGCTGGATGCATGGCCTCCTTGCGCCTCATACTTTAATGATCCCACACATCAACAGATCAAAGGGCAACCTGCAGAACAATTAACTGACGCCCTAATAGAGGTCGATCTTGAAGCAAAGAATCAGAATTTCAAATTTATAGCTCTTAAAGTTTGGATCTGGAGCAATATGATGCATTTGGTGAGGCTTTCAGCAATATTTCTATTATTGAATTTATTGAATCTTGCTGATTGATGAGGCTCTGCTGTTCTGCTGGATTCATCAAACATAAGCTGCTGGCTTAGAAAAACCCACACAGCTTTGGTGCACTTTAGAATTTCACCACTTGGGGGCACAAATGAACAAGTAAGTAATGATAAACGTGCTAAAAGTATCACTGCTCACTGCTGATGCCATTAATTTTAGCCGCTGCGTTACTAACACTGCATTTCCATTAAATAACGCTTGTATTTACCCTGATATTTAGCTTCTCAAATGAAGCTTCCCCTTTCGTTTCTTTGCAAAAGTTTGCAGTTAAGGACACACTAAGTCAGGTTGTTGTCCTTGGCAAGCAGCCCTGATAGATTGCCTTATTAGGTGTAATTATGCAGATTGCACTGCTGATAATTATAAAAGTGTAAACACATTCAGCAGGAACATTCCTTTTCACCATTGCAAATGAGAACAGAGGAGAGGTAACATGCTGCCTACTTTTTAGCACCAGGTGGCTGCACCAAGTTATTGAGATTCTACAAGGTGAGAGCAACACAGTTGCCTAATATGTGCAGCATCTGTTTTGTATTTCAGTTGCTTTTTACTACTATATAGGAACACAGTGTTAGTTAGAAGAGAGAGAAACAAGGTATCCTCATCTGTCCTTCCAGATGGCAGATCATAGTTTCCTTAGAGTTTAATGTTGTAACAGTATGTGCCTGCTCTTATTGTTCTTCCTACATTTAAATTCAGATGATAACAGCCACGCTTTAAAAGTGAGTATTCAACTCTCTGCATGTATTTCTACTAAAAACTGATTATACGAAATATTCAGGGAAATTGGAAAGGGCATATTATCCTCTGTGTCACGCTGGCTAAGTTGGCTTTCTTTGGGCATGAAACGCCTGTGTATTCCCTGTAAACCGTAAAGATCAGCTCAGCAGTGCTTGCAGATTTCCCCCCCCCCCCTCAGCTTAGAACACTGCGTTTCGAAGAGAAGGATGTTGAATAGCCAGTGTGCAAACAGAAGCAGGCACACTGCAGCTGAGCCTTGTGCTCTCCAATCCTGAACTCTGAACACTGAGCACACTTCCCAGCTGAACCGGATTGTGTTTATCAGCAGGGCTTTTATGTCCACATGTTCTCTACATTCCTGTAACCCTGCTGCACTGCGATCAGCCTTCCCGCTCTTGTGAGAAATGGTCTTTTATTAGCAGGCAAGGCAGACTTGCCCGGATTCAGCACCCTCTCTGTGGACAGTTCTCGACCGCAAGCTCTGGCATTGTGCGTGCTTTGTTTACATACGTGTGTGTCTGTGTGTCGTTGTGTGTCTGAGTGCTCGTACTTATGGGTGTTCATATGTTTGTGTGTGTGTTTGAGAGAGTTCCTTAAAGTATATGAGCTGCAGCATCATCACTCTTCTGCAGTAGGTTTTCTTGGGCAATGGAGAGGCGAGGATTAGGCTGGACTGCTTCTTTCCAATTTTTTTTTTTTTTTAAATCCAGACGACTGTTGTCACAAAACTTCCCTAAATTCACAGACAATGAAAGCGAACAGGGAAGAGACACACAAAAAAAGAGGAGCAGGAGGAGTGGGAGGAATGCTGAAAGATGATAAAAGTAGAAAACGGAACGAGTCTAGCCTGTCCCGCGTTCTCGTTTTTTTTTCTTTTTTTTAACCGCTGAAGAGTGTTCACACGGGAGAGTGGATTGAGAAAGACTGAAAAGAGAGAGTAGACTGTGAAAGGAATAAGGGCTGGAGGACATAGCTCCAAATCCTGCTATTCTGCCTAAATAGGCTCTTCCTCTGCAATGCACTCAGACTCCAGTGATTCGCTATGTGAATGCTGCCCATTTGCATAGCCACTCTCCCTCTTGCTTCCTGGCTGGCTGTTGAGGCTCCCCCTCCCTCCGTCCTTCTCCTCCCTCTCCTCCTCCTCTCTCCCTTCTTCCTCTTGCGCACATCTTCTGGAACGGCGGTGCCGATGCTGGCTGTGTGTGAGTGTGTGTTCCTGCCCAGGGCTGCTCGTTCAGGTACCGGCGTTGCTATCGCTTGGTCTCACTGAGAACAGATATCTCTAGATGGGGAACGGGTGCGCTACTTGGCACAACTTACAGGTACAATCACGCAGTCTACTGCACGCTGCTGCAGCTGTCCAACACATGCAAATGAGACTCGGATTTAACTATGGTCCCATTCCTCTGGACAACCTTTGAGACCACTGGAGGAGGAAAAAGAGGGAAACTCAGAATGTCTGTTTTGATTTTCTGAAGAAAATCACTTTGCACAGAGGCTATCAGTCTCTTCTTAAGTAGGCTCTCTTCTTTTCCTGGCATTTGCATTTTTTGGAATATTAACAGTTTTTTTTTATTTTAATGGGAAGATGCTTCTAATTTTTTGAGTGCTTAATAGAGGTATAAGGGGAGAAACAGAAAGAACAAGGGAACTAGGGGAATTGGAGCAAGCTGGGATTTCTCCATTGCTGTTTGAGGTTGCCCTAATTTCTTGTGAATGTTTTTGATTGTTTTTCTATGATGATTTTTAATACTTCTTTACCTACCTGGGTGCTGCTGCGGATTTCTTAACTCACTGGAGAACAGCAAGAAGCATTTTTCCCTCACGACCGACAATTTGTGCGGTGTCCCTTTTGCTATTTCGGTCCTTTTTATTTGGCTTTTTTAAATGATTGTTTATTTCCCCTTGGATCTGTGTCAATGTCTCTTGCCATAGTGAGATTTGGCAAGGTGAGAAGTATGGGGCTGTAAGGCTCGCTGAAGTTCCACCTTGATCTGAAAGCCTCATCTGGCCACTCAGGGAAGATGTTCAGAGGCTGGAGGACACAGTTTGCTCCCCTGAGGCCTGTTGCACAGCCCCGAAACTGGAATTCAGCTTCAGTCACCCATCTGGCCTTGTGGATCATTGCCCTGGGCTTTGTGGCAGGGTCAGAACCAGGTGCTGTGGAGAGTCTCCACCACATTCACCTCTCCAATGGAAACAAGCGCCACCATATTGTGCCTATTGCTATCCACAGATCTCCTGCATCCCTAAGAGCAGGGCACAGTAAGTATTTTCTCATCCTACCGTTAATGCAGTCCCTAGGTAATGTGATTTGTCAAGCAGTCCATCATTGGTGTTTACTTTTAACAGTCTGTGCTTACTCCTTGTTAAATTTTACTGCCAATGCAATTTCAAATATAACTTACATGGTATTGTCTTTTTTCTCTTTTTTAATACCTAAAAATCCCAAAAGATGTGTATTCAGCTCTGTACGACAGGGCGAGTCTAGCTTAGACCCATCCCCTTTTCTGTCTCAGCAAAGTGCCCTCCATGTCTGAGATTAGCCATATCCCTATCTCCAGATGCTCCACTGTGTCCAGATTAGCCAGGATTATAACGCTATGGTGCTCCATGTTGCCCCTGGGTGTTCGGAATAGACAAAGATGTGTTGCCTTCAGCTCTGCGGGACGTCGAGCTGTTCCTGGCCCCTGCCCTGCGTGGAGTATCGATGAGGCCCCCTTTGCCCATTGGGGCGAGAATGTTCATGATCCAAGTATCTGAAAAGGGGAAAGAAAGCAGGGAGAATATGAGGAATTATATAACCTCATGCCAACTATTCATGCTAGACTGCAGTGTGCTTGTCTCGGTACAGTATTGGTGATGAGGGTTTTAAGAATGCTGCAGCTTTTTGTTTTCTTTTTCACTGTTTGGCTGTACTTGTTTTCAATTTGCTCTGTCACTTTCACTCAAGGTCCCGAGATATGTTAAAGATCGAGGCAAATGATACTTGGAATAAAAAGTACTGCTTTTTTTTTTTTTTTCTTAGTTATCATACTGCCCTGGCATTTTTGAGTGACGTAATCACTACTGGTGTAACACTGACGTAATGCTGAAGTACCCTGGATATCACAGACCTTGTTTAACAATGCACAACAAATGTCTACAGGAACGTTGTGCTTTCCCTGATATTCAAGTTTAACATTACGAGCTCTTGAATCATGAGTCACAACTCTGTTACATAGCTGAATTGGTGTAATGAGGACGTATTTATTGGCGCACTGTAGAAGCAAGGCTGGATCCTGGCTCACTGGGCATAGATAGACCTGCGTGAACAAGGGAGTCAGTGCTCCTCAGTGATGATGAGGGAGCTGGGAGGTTTCCCGGCCTACTGAGACAACAAGAGAGGCAATTAGGCCACTCTGCCATGACCTGTCTGTACTGGACAACACTCGGCTTGCCTCCTGCTCTCCCTAAGGACCTTGGTGGGGGCATGTGTTGCCTCCAGACAGATTCCATGACTTAATATAACAGTTAGTGCAAATGCTTCCTCACGTTGTAATTACCGATGAGAGTCTGAGGGAAGCCAATAAAAAAAAAAGTCTTCTCACTAACATGATTGCTGATTTTGGTTGATCAGCACAGAGGGTGCATTAATGCAAACTGGGAGGCGTGCTGTTCAACATAGTACCTGGCTGCAGGACAAAGCCTGCTGTTGTAAAACCCCAGCACTGTTGTCTGATGCTGTGACAGAATTGGTTTAATTTTCATGGGGTTTGTTCTTTAGACAGAGTGTCAATTAAGCAAGTGCAGCTGACTTTTTTCAGTAAAACCGAGACAAAGGGTGTTTTTAACTCCTTTTGCTTCATACTGTATTTGTAATTTCCATATATTAACACAAAAGGGATTCTTCTAATATATTACCCCCGCCCATCTGTCTCGCTCTGTCTCTCATATCTTTGTTAATGTTAAAATCTAATCCTATTTAGAATACTTATGTAACTGTACCTGCCTTTCGCTCTTATTGTCACAGTGCATTTAACATTGTCTCAAGTGATTAGGCCAAGCAAAGCTAACAGAGTGCTGACAGTTCATTATGCAAACTATCTCTGTTTCTGTGGCATGAACATTCACTTTTTCCACTTAATATGAAGCTATATTTAGTAACTCGAGCCGCCCCTATGGTGGGCTAACCATTCATGTGTCCCAAATTTTCTGACAATGTGAGCTCACAATTCCTGCGATTTCATAGGAAAAGTCACATTGCAGTCTCTCTCTCTCTCTCTCTCTCTCTCTCTCTCTCTATAGATATATATATATATATATATATATATATATATATATATATATATAGATATATAGATATATATATATATATATATAGATATATATAGATATATATATATATATATATATGTATATATGTATATGTGTATATACATCCATATATATATATATATATATATATATATATATATATATATATATATATATATATATATATATATATATATATATATATATATATATATATATATATATATATATATATATATATATATATATATGTATATATATATGTATATATATATATATATATATATATATATATATATATATATATATATATATATATATATATATATATATATATATATATATATATATATATATATATATATATATATATATATATATATATATATGTATATATATATATATATATATATATAATCTGAATACTACCGTAAGAGCAAACATCTTTTGTTCCTTTTGTATTGAACTTGAGTGTCATTGATTTATGTGGAAAGAAGAAGAAAATTACCATGGTCAGGATGTATGAAATTGAGTTGGAGTGTGATGCATTGTTTGTTTAGGGCTAGCCGTAATGAGGTTCAGACAGTATCAACTCTGAGTAGCAGACATACCATTCATCACGGATAGACTCCCAGAGGTGATAGTCTTCTTTCCCAGAGATGGGTACTGTACTCGATACGCTGGATAACTAGGTTATCGTGTTTTCTTTTGTACCAGTTGTTGAGAGTGAGTAGCTCATCTGACCAATGGGAAAAGTGTTTAGTGTGTTAGAACTAGGAATCAGTGGTCAATAGGAAAACTGACTTCTTGGCCATTTTTGCATCTAACTTTTATTGATGAATGACAGTTCCCATTTGTGCCGTGCCTGCCACATTCTCATTTGCTTACTTTGCCTATGCTGAGTGTATATATTTGCCATCCTGTCAGAGTCGAAGCCCATACGTTTAGTCAGGGTGGAGTCAACCTTCACTTTCTTGATGAGTATGCGTTGTACTTAGACGTCTGAGGAGACCTCACCTAACACTCGTTCAATCAACAGTACCAGGAGTTTTAGCATTTCAAAGCTTGATGGTTTTATCAAAGTGGGTGAAGCAATTTAAGTGATTATAATCAATTTGAATGCTCTCCAGCTTCAGAGCTAAGGGTTGAAGGGATTAGAAGCACTGCTCTTCTGCGCTGGCACTGCTGCACAGAGCAAATGAATGGAAAAACAGAGAGAAAGAGAGAGAGAAGAAATAAAAGAAGAGCCATTGTAAAGAACAACAGACACGAAGAAAGTGAAGAAAGAAAGAAAACGAGAGCGAGGAGGGAGAAAGTTGATGGTGTCTGGTGTTGTCTCGCTGCCGGTGTGTTGTGAGCTTGTATAATATAATTACTCCCATGTCTCTGAGCTGATGTCATTCTGCGATAGTGCAAGGATGACAGTATCTTTGCTTCTCTGAGGCAGAAGAGATGATAGCTGCCCTGATAGGGATCTGAGTACATGTTCCTCTGCTCTAGTGGGAGCATAGGCAGTTATTGACCTGCGAATGAGGGAGCGAAGATTGCAGTCTTTTCATTCTCCTCCTCTTCTGATGTATGAGAACACAAACACCCTCTTTTTATTTATATGTGCTTTAAGTCTTGAACCTACTTGCATCTTGTGTTACTCGTTTGCTCTCGCTCTCGATTATTCCCTTGTTTCCTTTCTTCCAACGCTTTGCTCTTTAAGTCTGTTTGACCACTCTGCCTAACCCACCCCCAGCTCCCTCGTTGGTCTGCAGAGTCCATCCGAGCAGACAGAGTGGGCAGCCTTTGTGCCTGCAGTGGTCTGTGTGGTTTCGGTGGTGACCAGGCTATGGTTGGCATGAAGGGAAATGAGACCTGACTGTGCGTGCGGTAGGCAGCGAGAGGTCGGCTGAGTAATGTGTCCGGTTTCGGATTAGAGACTTGGAAGATGGAGAAGGAGAGAGAGAAAAAGAGGCCCCCTCAGTTAACTCAAGGGTATGTCTGCTCCCCTCACATGCTTAGGTCCTGGATGAGTTTGAGTCAGTGAGCTCTTTACCCAGAAGGCACATTGTGATTCATCATCAACAGCATCTTTTTCTTCACATCTCCCTATTTCTTGTTCATCCTGTCTGTTTACACCTCTGGCTTTCTATTTCTAAAGGTAATTTTGGGAAATGAAAAGGACCAGATGAGTAGTTGGCGTGTCACCGTTCACTGCTGGTGTTTATCTATGGAACATCAAACAAGCATGATATAGAAAACTAAATGTTTGGCACAGAAATTGATCAAATATATCCAACATATAATTGTGACATTTTCCAGTCTGCACGTATACTTTTTGACAGTAGAATGTCACCATTGGTTGGTTATAGATGTGTCAAAATGTTAGCAAGCTACTAATACCAATCTAGCTACTAGCATAGTAAACTGTCACAGGTGTGTGCAGTGGGCCTAAAAAATTACGAAAACACGTGAAAGAAGCCTTTAATCCTCTAAATGGCAGCGCTAACACACAATATTAAATTATCAGTGTGCACAACCTGTAACATCTTAAGCAGTAGCAACACACAACTAGCTTACCTAGCATACCAGGATAGCCTGTTAGCGCTGTAATTTGGCGGGAATTGAGACTGCCAAATAATGGCAGGTCTCTGCGGCGCTACATTTGCTACTAATATATAATGAGTTAGTGTGAGTATGTAAAACTCTCTGCTCAACAAAAAGGAAGGAAGCACCCCCTTGTGGGGCTATTAAAAATGTGCTTTATAAGTTTATTGTTTACTGAGCTGAATTCTCAAGGTGAAAGACTATTAAATAAACACAATCTAGCAAAAAAAATTAAAGCCGCCATCAAAAATACAATGGGTGATGAAATCATCCAATTACAAATAGCCGATATATTTATCCAATAGCACAAAGTATAGTGCAACAAAAACAGGCTGAAACAGGCCTATGAAAACACAGGGATTGATTATATTATTATAAAATGATCAGCACAATTTTCAGATGTATTATAGGGATAAAAGTGTAAAAGATGGTAAGTTACATCATTCTTTTAGGATGCTTGAAATAGTGTTGTTTCCACATTACCATTTCTGAGCTATTGCAGACTACTGGCTAGCATTAACTGCTAACGGAAGACATGGAGTGTGGAGGAGTGATGCAGCTGTAGAGCAGGTCAAGGTGTTAAAGATGCTAATGAAGCAGCTTATATGGTTCCCTTCATTCTGTTCTGATTGACTCTTTAAATGCCTATCCATTTCCTAGGGGCGAGACACAAGAAAGGGAAAAAATAAGAAATGGGAATAAATAAAGCCAAGATCAAGAATGCAAAAGCCCACTTTTTTTTATTATCTAATCTGAATTGAGTTCAGTCACCCCAGAGAAACCTCATTCTCTGTCATCATAATGAGGCAGCAGCTATCTCTGTGCCAGTCAAGCCCGCATATACACACACATGCACTCAGATATGCACACTGCATACACTTCTCACGCAAAGAGCAACCCTCTACAAAATCGTCTTTCATCTCTTTGATCACTTCGAATCACTGTCACAACCAAGTGCGAATGTGGGTAGTTAAAGCGATATGCAAATGTGCACATGGGAAAACCTTCATTTATAAAGTGTATCATATTATTGATTAGATCATTAAATGCCATTGACGTAAAGTAGTTTCAATTGTACACCAATAACTCTCTTATTAATGGACTAATTGGTTGTGGATGTTGAAATCTTCCAACCTGTACGTCCACAGCCACATGAGATGTTGTGGAGGGTGGGTTTTTCTGGAGGCCAGCATTCAGAAGTCAAAATTACCACTGATCATTACATTGATTTTTTTTAACTTCGAAGTATAACTTAACTTTTACACAGTTCCTTTGGTAGAAAAAAAAATCACCCTTTGCTTCCTTTCTGTGTGGGTGGATTGATTGACAATGTTCAAATTATCCTTAGCTTACCACATCATTACCTAACAACTTTAATGTCACGTATGTTGACTTAAAGATAGCCTCAAATAAGAAAACCAAATGAATGGCTGCCCTGTGTCACAATAGGAGACCTCCGTAAGAACCAGCCATGTCATAACTATTCTTCTTTTTGCAATTTACAATTGCTCACCTGCAGCAGAGTGGCAACAGAAAGAAAGCTGCCCCCTAATCCACTCTAATAGGATTGTGTGGGATTTCACCTTCCTCATTGCTCCTTCCATCTCTTAGAGCCTCGGGCCTGCTGGCAAGGGCTGATAAAAACACGCCTGCCTAACACCTAAGTGCAAGCTAATATTAGCATATATTTTGCACCGCAGTGTAGAAATACAATGCATACCCACGCATATTTTTTTTTCTCTCTGTTTATATATTTATTTGTTGGTAGATACATGGCAATGGTGTGAGATAGAGGACAGCACAGCTTTCTTATGTAGGTGCTTCTACATTGGCTGTTGATAAGGGGGAGGCAGAGCTGTATGTACATCTCAAACACAGTATGCTGCACGACCAAACTCCCTCTCAGCCATCGACACATGCGTTGTTTATTTCTGGCGGTCTGTTTCTCCTGATCTTTTCCAGATTAATTTTATTGTGCGGCATCATTTCCATAAGATATGCATCTAATTAAATAATATCGCTCCACTTAGTGAGCTTACTTACAAAGTTAGACTACTCAGTAACAGGAAAAGCAGATGTTTAATCCTGCAATTAAGGCCAAGGCGTGCTAGCTGTCTCACGGGTGCAGCTTACAAAAAGAGTAAACAGTAAAAAAAAAAGCCGAAGCAGTGTCATGCAGGGACGACATAAAAATCAGATACATTAACATCTGAAATAGGAATGATTTGTGGTATTATATAAAAATAAGCAGTGCTTTTTTACCCAAATATTTAACACTGCACTTTACTTCATTGGCAGATTTATGGATGCACGTTGTGCCTTGTTTGTACCAAATCAAACATGTTCAACAGTATCTGGTAGTGTTCGCGATCCACTTACAAAGTGTGAGATGTACTGCACATACACATCGCCCCAAGCTAAATCGTGCCTTGAAAAATAGTAAAGGCTTTGGAGAATGTTGATGTTTTATGTGCAGATGCAGAGATGTTTATTAAACATCTCTGCTGCATCTCTATAAAAACCCTATTGCGGCACGCTCATTTTGTAATTATGTAGGTTTACATTATTGCTATATCATTTGCATTCATGGAGCGGCGCTAAAGTTGGAATATGCTCAGTAGTGCACAGTAGCTCTGTCTGCTCTTAAAGCAATTTTCTTGTAAGAGAAGTATTTGTGCTGATGCAGTTTGGGCTGCATATGGTGATGGACCGCCAGAGTTGTCTCTAGTCTCAGATCAGAGCTTTGGCCCCGGACTCTGTTTTCTGCCTCACTTCCACTGTGTAATTATCCCCCACACTTGTCTTTTTCAGTAATTAGAACTGCAGTCATACTCCACATCTGCTGGCTCCCTAATAGAGAAGACAACAGCTTCTAGAGACCATTTGGAAGCTGTGATGTTTGGTACATGCTACCACACAGACACACTGAAACTAAATAATGCACTGATGTCTGATGGCACACAATCAGTCAAACAGGCTTTTAACCGGGAATGAAAAAGCTGAAAATCGACTGATGCTCGAGTTTCCTTAAGTCTGACTTTGATATGTCTGTTGGCTGGCGAACAAATTAAACACTGGATGCAGAAAAATCTAATCAACAAATTGCTGGCAATCAAAATGGCTGACCTGAACACAGAGAAAGGGAGCATTGTGTCTGAGGAGCAAATGAGGCAAGTGATGATGAGAGAGTAAATTAGAAGCTGTCGATACTGTGAGACACTTCTATCAGAGCCAAGGCTGTTGGCGGGGGAGGCAGATATGCAGCTGGTCAGGGTAACAAAGGGCCCGTTTGGTGTATTGCTCCATTAAGACACTGGGTCTTGTCAGCTCTGCCTGGATGGGCCATTCTGCTCCACAAGGCAGGGGCTCATGTATCACTTAGGACTTAGGGGAAGTGAGGTTGGCAGAGGAGGGGAGCAGAAGGGTGTGAGTGACACTGGTCGACTGAGCATTCATGGCATAATGTTAGCAGCCCAAGGGGTAGAATTTTACCTCTACCCTGAATTGATGGTCCTCTGCCATGAAGAGCGAGGGCGGGTTTGTATGGCTACCCTAGGGCCCCGTCATGATGAGGTGAAGGCTTATCTCTTCAGAGCAATACGAAGATAAAATATGGTGAAGTGCTGCTATGGTAAGAAGGAAGGGGAAATTTCTTGTAGATTTCTAGAGTTTGTGTCAAGGTAGAAACAGTTTAGAGCTGTTGAAATGATGTCAGAATCGACATATGCCAAACGAGTTATTAGTCACTTACATTTTTTTTTAAAGCGTTTTTAATTTTTCCCATGAAATTCCTCAATAGTTTGGCTTTGCTGTGGAAAATAGAAACTAATAACCTAATAATGAGGATTCAAGGAGTGTCAGTTTGTCACTGTTGGTTTCAGTTACGCTGTCATATCAAATTAATTTGATGACCCAAATTCTCTTCTAAATATTACCAGGTGTGGCGTTTGTAGACCAGTACCATATAGCTACCATATAGCTATAATTGGGTTCCATTATAGCTATAGGGTACCAAGTTTGGTTAGTGACTCTCTAGAAAAATGTGAACTCCTTCACTGGTTGACGAGTAGTTGCTTTGCGAAGTCGGTCACAGAGAGGATACTGCAACATGGCTATGATGATTAGCAGATTCACTATGAATCTGACCCTCTATGCTTCGTATGCATAGGGGGGCAGATTGCTGGGGTTTTCTCTGTTTTTAGGTCTCCTCCAAAACTCCTAAACACAAACTTAACAATGTGGTGTATGCTGTACAGTGCAGCGAGGAATGCCCAGACCTCTACATCGGAGAGACCAAACAGCCACTTCACAAGCGCATGGCACAACATAGAAGAGCCACCTCCACGGGACAAGACTCAGCAGTTCATCTGCATCTAAAGGACAAAGGTCACTCTTTCGAGGATGCAAACGTTCACATTTTGGACAGAGAGGACAGATGGTTTGAAAGAGGAGTGAAAGAAGCCATTTACGTCCACTGTGAGCGACCATCTTTGAACAGAGGCGGTGGTTTACGACACCAACTGTCTGCCATCTATAATCCAGTTTTGAGATCCCTTCCCAGACGCCTTAACGCCCACTCACATCCTGGGCCATCTGACCTCAGGAAATCACATGATAGGGTGGGGCCAGGTTTCACAATGAGCTCACCCGAAACCCTGGCTGATTGGGACCCACACCCACTTTCACACCTTGGCTCATGTGATTAGGTAGAGGATCATCAGGGGGTCCTTTGTCCCTCTTTGGGGGGAAACTCCCACTGGGTTTAAATCTGGGACTCTCCACCACTGACCCTTAGAACTGAAGAAGCTTCTCGGATGAGAGGTGAAACGTCTTCAAGCAACTCAAAGAAGTCCAGACGCTTTTCTTTCCAAGCTCCTTAGATTACAATATATACTTCCATTGTGGTTTGTGTGCTTTTGCATTTTGCTATTATCATGTGTTCTCTTAAGTACGTTTGACCTCTCGGGCCACCGTACAACCCTGCTTTCAAATCGTTATTTTCATGAATCTCTCTCTGTTTCCCCTCCCTCTTTCCTCTTTGGTGTGGTCGCTTTGTACTGTACTCGCCTTGAGGTCTGGCTTAAGTGCTACTCTCTCCTCATGTTTATTAGGTTTTGTTGCTCCTATGATTTTGGAGCCTGCATCTCATACCCTCTAATAAGGATGACCAATCATGGGGGCAAGCAGCAATGCCCCACTTTTAGTCTCCACTTAATTTAATTACATCAAATTAGCAAAGCAGAGAGGGGGTGGTGGTGGAGGGAGAGGCTTAATCCTTTGCAGTTTATGAAGGCAGGTTGGACACTTTCAGCTGTCCTATGTGGAATAGCTGCTTTGGGATTGTCTTCATTAGAGGAGCTTAAGGCTCATAGGTCACTGGATATTGTTAAAATAATACTGTCAAAATTGACTAGTTAGAATATGTGCCTAGTCTAGTCTAAAGACTAAGGTGGCTGCGTAAGGACTTTCTTATGTATCCTGGTATTATATCTTTTTTGTTTTTTGCCTTAGAGACACTTATAATTTGTCAAACAATTTTAAGTGTGAAAAATAAGTGCATTTATTATCATCAATAAAACATCAGAACATCAGATTTGCTGTTACTGCAGTACTCTAATGCCTGTAAGCAGTAAAGTATGCTGTATCAGCATAGGTCAATATTATATCTCAATCCCAAACAGTAGATATAAGTGAATCCACTATTGGCCAGTGGTGAAGATTAGTCTCTGGGCAATGAACTGTAAAAGTTTATATCGACCGTGCTGTATATATGCCAATGTGCCCAGACTTATTAAGCCAACACAAAATAAGCAGGCAGTCTGTACTCTGGGTTGATTTAGCACCTCTGTCCTCTCTGCTTTCTGCTGACTGCAAAGAGAATAGCTTAGCTCCAGTCTTCTGATAAAGACTGAAGGAAGGATTTATTACTTAAAAAAGAAGACAAAAAAATGAGAATCGTTGAAAGAAGCAGAGCGGAGTGTGGCAGAGTGTGCAGTATGCAGTTTCCCTTTACAGGAGTGCGGCAGTTATAGCCTGGCAGATTGTTCAACAACCACTTCATGCAAACGCAATAAATGTTTTGGCTCTACACTAGCAAAACTGGAGTAAATTGATTAGGTGTCCTTGCTGTGCTATAATCCAGTGGTTTTTTATCTGGCTGAGCAAATCTTAGCTCATCATGTTAAAATTAGAAATGGTCGCATTGAAAGTTGGTTTTGCTGTTGTTTCAGTTGTGCCTTGTGCAGGATTGTGCCTGCTTCAGCCTATGATGAAATCTTTTCACATGCCTGCTGATTCTGTTCTAACTGTCTATCCTATTATAAGGGAAGCAGTTGTTTGTGCTGAGAGAGGATTAAGACAAGTCAACAATCCATAGTCTTTTTAGTCTCCCAAAGGGCTGCTCACACACCAGTGAAGATAGAGAAAGGCTTTTTTCCAGAATCAAGGCTTGAGAGCGAGGTTTAAATTGTTGAAAGGACCTTGCTATTCCGCAATGGAACAATGAACAGATACTGAAATAGAGATAGGGGTTGCGGTTGGCCACAGGCATCTCGTTGCATCCAGTGTACCTCCTTTTCCAGTTCTCAGTGTCCATCTGAATTTCCTTCACTTCTCCCCGAAAGACAGACAACCCGAGGCTGTGCTGTAACTGCCCACTCCGAATAATTGGAAAAACAATTGCTCTCATTTTTTCAGACTTCCTTTTCTTCACTGCACTTGATTTTCGCCAACACAGAGAAGCTGCCAGTCAAAGGTGACAGGCAATTAATCAAGTTACATGCCAAAGTTACATCAAGCACAAAGATGATACATGACAGGAGGGTCTGTTTCCTGCTGGTGTCTTTTTTTCCCTTTCTTCTTTGAGTCCTTTTCATGCAATTTAAAAAATATTTTCTAACTAAAAGATTTTTCCTGTAATTACTGTGAATAGTTTTTGTAGTCTAAGAATATACTCTGACTAATTCAGCAAAGACAAAGCCCATACAATAAAAAATATATCAACTAACAACTACACTGTTAAATTAGTCTTTAACACCCAAAATCATCACCTAATCCATTATACCGCAATGGCTACCTTCACACCATGAAATGCTTCTCTAAAATTAACACAAACCTTTTGTGTGAGGTAAAATTTTGGTATACTGGAAGTAGTAAAATTAGAAGAAAAAATTAGAAAATGTTTTTGTTTGCATTGCAGACAGGTTAAGCAAAAGCTATCTTGCCTGTATTGCTTTACTATGAGGGAAATAAGCTTGACATGAGAAGACATCTGCCATTCTTACCTTTGAGTAAAAATTCTTTGTTTTTTATGATATTTTCATTTCATTTGTGTGAAAAACCCATAGGAGATGAGAGGAAACTGACTTTTGTCTGTGCAAAACCTTCACAGTTCACATATGGCATTTGTGGATGTCGACAGGGAAAATACTACGCTAGTGGTAGATGTGGTTTCGCCACTCATCAGAGCAGAGTGTGTTCTGACAAATCCGATGTACAGTACAAAAGGGATCCACGGGAAAAAAGCTCTCTCAAGAGAAAACTCATGTCCTTGTGCAAAAGGTCCAAAATTGCCCAAAGCAAATTTATGGCACTAAATTTAATTATCGTTGGAAGAGATAGTATTGGGGTATTGTGCTGTTCTGGTGCTAAAAGCTTCATTGCAGAATGAAAGAAATGGTTCAATGACATTAGGTGAAGAACCAATTGAACTAGCAGGGAGCTCCAGGGATGGTGTGGCTGGGAGAAACATGCATCCACCACTATGTTTCTTTTTTTTCACTGTACAGCTACACCTAGCTATGCCTGGAGTGGGGAAAAAAGCACATTTTTGCTGTCAGATTATCCTAAAAAATTACCTTACACACCTGTAGAAGGACTCGGTAAATGTATGAATAGGATCTCATCCATACATGTACTGTGCACATGACTTAATAAAGTAGAAATGTGACTGCAGTATCTCACACACCACTGTTGGTACAGACTCAGAAGGTGTGTAGGACAAGAAACCGCCATGGTTCCTCTCCTCTAGAGCAGTTAAGTTCACAGCGTGTCACCAGAACAGAAAACAGCCACAGACAAGAAAAACCTTGACAGAAATGCCACCTTGCCAACACAAAGGCCCACAATGCACCAGCAGGAGAACATAGTGCTTACGAGTACCCACAGAGACATCTTCTGGTATACATAAGCTAGGTTTTGCATTTACACCAGACGCAACAAATAATAAATAGTAGGAAGGAAATAGGTGCAAAAATATAGTGATAGTGGTGTAATAGGAACAGTCACTGCTGGAGCTCAACAGACAAAGAAAAGATCAATACAATAATTTAAAATCGACAAAAGAATAACATAAAGCCTTTAAAGCGGTGTAACAAAGAGATTAAAGAAACATGAAGCAATATTTTGGATTAAAATGTAACTGAAATATATAAAATCAAAGGTTTATTTATTCAAATAATACATGATTAAAGAAATTGTGCTTGGTATAAACTCTGGTAAATTTCATTAAACCAGATTCCATTAAATTTAACATTTTGCTTTGTACTTATGTAACAAAATTACATGGAAAATTTACATGTAATTAAATTAAAATGTCAGCAGGATATATTTTTATATACATAAGAAAACACTGTTGTTGTCACCAAAATCAGACAAATAAAAAATGTTACAGATTACGAACAGTAATAATAAATAATATATATAAAAAATAAGTGTAAAGCAACAGTTCCTTCAATAAATACACTTGTAACAGAATTTTGTTACTGTAAAACTTTCCAAATGAATGGTACTCTTCTTTCATTACACAAAACCTGATCCACATCCATTTAAATAACAGGAAGTGACTGTAGAAATGAAAAGATTGCCTTACACAACCTTCACAATAGCACCCACACAAAGCCAAAGAATAAATGTTAAAGGTCCTTAATACTAATGCTGTGACCAGTATATCTTTGTCCTGCTGAAGTAAACAAGTCGGGCAAATAGGGAAAAAAATATAATTGTAGTTCAGACACATAATCCGTTGACATTTAAATCACTTCTTCTGTTCACATCACACGAGCTCTGAATAATATTTGATACATTTTGTCTGCTGCTATAAATAAAATAATACTGTGGATAAAATAAGAATCGATTGACTAATAGATACGAGGTATTGGCATCATTATTTTGGATCATGGAGTGTGATGTGCCATTTAATTATACACTGAGGCCGTGTGAATGGTGCCCCTACTCCACTGTCTTTGCAATTCGCAGCTTTGTAATTGCTGCCAAGTTAGAACATGCAGCTGAAAAGATATTTAATTAGCTATGCTTTTGAAAGGTTCTGTTCATAACCTCACAGTCTATTTACCACTTCATCTCCTCAACTACTAGACCATTTAATTGTCCTAAAAGGTAAAATAGAGTGAGAGAAAAGGAGATCAGAAGGGGGCTTGTTGTCTCACAGTTTTCCTGCACAGCACTAAATCTTCAGGCGCATTGATCAGAGATAGGGCCTTTACCAGATCCCGATAGTGTCGGATTGGCTAAAAGTGTCCTCATAAATCGTGGTAATGATTTCTGTGAAAACTGAAATGGTAAACCAATACACATCATTAAGCTTCTTTTAATAGTGCTCCTCCCAGGAGGGTGAGCACACCCAAAAAATAGATATCTATTTTTATAAATAAATGATGTAACAGATGTTAAACAAAAACAAACCAAAACAATAAAAAAACTTTCTTCCTTTGGGATTCCATGCAAGGGATGCACAAAAAATGATCAAAAAATCCGAATTTCAAACAGCTACACTATATGCCAAATCTGAGGTAATCTATTTTTGCACGCCAGTGATTACGGGAATCCATCGCAGCAAACAGAGAGAAACGCTAGTGTTTGGTCCTGACAGAAAGCAGATCTATAATGTCATCTCTCCTTTTTCGTATTTCCATCACAACTATGTAATTATGATTGGATTCCTCCCTCGTTTCTCGGCAGAGGCGGTAATATGAGGCGCGTTGTGATGGCAGTGTTGGAGGTTAGAGGAAAGACAGTCTGCTGGCCTGACCTTAGCCTAACAGTGTAGTCAAACACACTGCCTGCTTTGCGTATCCACTCCTCCCACAGCTGCTACACTAAGGCACACAGCCAGGATGCTTTGGTTTGCTCACACCTGTCTCTTCTTATGACACTGCATCACTTTCTGAACATACAGAGCCTATAGGACAGTTTGCTATATGCTGCTACCTTATTACAGTGGAAATAGATGGAGACATTGCGAAGCCACAGCCAAGAGGGCCTTAACACACACACACACACACACACACACACACACACACACACACACACACACACACACACACACACACACACACACACACACAGGCCATGTTTGCTATTCTACAGTCTACTATCCCACACACCTCTTAGGCCAAATGCAGGAGAACTCCTGGGATGGTGCTACATTTTTAATGAAAGCAGAGTGTTTGATCTGCCAATGTTTATCTTCTTTGATGTTAACTGACACAGTAGAGAGCAGCCAGCTCTCAATGTAGTCCAACACGAGGACAGATTAATTCATTATCCTTTAACGGTGGAACATTGCGGTTGAGGAGTTCATCCTGGAGGTCTGGTCGAGGATCCGTAGCAGCCTTGAATAAGACCTCCAGAAACACCGTCTCTGCGTTTCTGCAGCGTGACCCCTCTGGGGAAAGGACTACAAATGTCAGAGAAGCATGCATTAATGCTTCTGGGGATAGGTAAAACAAGAAAATCTTAATTAGATTCAGTTTCACAGATCTTGTATTGTGCATAGCTTCACCTCCGTTGCACCTGTACCTTGTACTTTCATTTTTTATTTATTTATTTTTTCATTAAACAGTGGGTGAATAGGGAATAAACTGAAACTCTTGTCAAATTAAAAAGACAACAAACGGGAAGAATTTCCAGGACACCACTGTATCTAATGACTACAACAGATCCATATCAGCTCCGGTGTCCCAGGAGAGAACACAAATAACAAATATGGAGCCAGTGCATAATTACTCCCCAGCACTGGAGTTACACAGGCATGTGTCTGCTGATTTCATGCCATTGCACAACTGTGTAGGTGTGCATTAGCCATGTTTCTCCGTGTATCTTAATCCTCAACAGTCCCCCAAGGACTTTCCAGTAGTTTTACATGCTTGTAAGGATTTAACACCGCTTCACCACATATTGGCAACCTCATTATCTGCATGTTGCTTTCGGAACCACTCAGCTGTTAGTTTTGTCGACCTTTGGTACCATGATTTGAGTGTTTCTTAGCTTAAAAGCGTCACTTTTCCCCCCACTTTCTTTCTTCTTTTTTGTTCTTTTTTAACAGTAAATAAGCCCTTAGTGGGAGAAAGTGGGTGTCAGATCATATGAATAGACTGAGGGGGAATTAGATGCTTAAGGGCCCGATGAGTTCCAGCACTGACATGGTTTAAAAGCACTTAATTATAATAAGCTGGAACGTTCAGCGAGTGTTAGGTGGCTTGGGGGAAACGGAGACGGTGACAACAGTCCAGCGCGAGCTACACAGAATCGAAGATTGCTCTGTGACTGGGCCAACATCAGATATGCATTAGTGAAACAAGAAGAGCTTTTTCAGTGGTAGCCGCCAGACTTCATGAAAAAGAAATGCAGCCCGCCTCGCAAATACATCACGCATAATGTCTTTCCCTTTGTAGAAGTCATCAAGCTTCATAACGCTTTTTCCATTAGGAGAACAAAAAATGCTTACAGTGTTATATCATTAAGTTTTACAAATGCGAGTTATGCTTTATGAAAACAATAAATCCCGCCATAGATCTCGATGTCCCAACCTCATTGGTTAATCACATTATTGTTAATTAATGATGCAATTCTTTTTAGCTAATGGTTGACAGTGTGTATTGACTCAAACGAGGGGATGAAATTGGAAAACGGGACTTGAGAGCAGACTGATGCACTTTAATCGCTGCACTATGAAGCAGAGCTAGGAGAAAGTAAACAACAGGATCTATAAAGAAAATGCAAAATGTATCGATGGTTTTATAACCTCGTGAACTGGTTTACAAGAAAATATCGGAATTACAGTCAGAATGATTTATTATCTATTGTTCAGGCTAAGGCTGTTTAACTCCCTGCCCCTATGAATATTAACATACTCTGCCTCGCTCGCGCTCTCTCCCGGCTTCTCCTTCTCTTTCACACTTCCACATGTAAATGCTTCGCACACTAACAGAGCTCTTCGTCTAATTTTTCACTAAGATAGCTGTTTTTATGCTAATCTGACAGCTGCATTTATTTGCAGGCTTTCTCGCTGCCGTTGATTTCCCAATCACATGCCCTATTTGTTCACAGTTGTCCACACGTAACCAAGTTTGTTCACAACCTTACTGTGTTTGCGTCCTGGAAAGAAAGAAAAAAACAAAACATGGATTATAACACTGTCTTAATCTCAAAACATGAGGATGACAGTAAATGTGAACAGAATCCCACTTCCATCATTAGCTGAGAAGGACTCATTTCTAAGCATCAGTTTGACTAGGTCACCGGCTTAACGCTGCACAGCACTTTCTCACTGAATAGCTAAGTAATTAGAAGCGCTCTTCCATCTACTAGGTCATGTTTGAACCCTTTTATGCAGCCGCTAAAGACAACAAGGTAATGCAGCAAGACAGGAAATGGCTGGTTTGGAGGTCACAAGAAGGGCATAATTGGACCAGTCAGTCAATAATGCTGCTATCTCCATCTGCCTTTGAGGCTGCTAATGAAGCATGAGAGATGGGGAGGTGCCCATTTGGCATGCTGGCTACCTGTGAACCGGGGGACACGGCCGCACATTCTCTTGCATTCACTCGTATCTCTTCCCTCTAGAGGTGAAACGGGCAGTAGCGGTAAAACTGAGTCACTGTGCAGGATTGTGAGGAAATCGGAACCAGTACCTGCCTCCCTCGTTTTCGCTGAACATTCTCCTACTCGTGAATTGACACGAGTGTACTTCAGACGGGGCTGAGAGCCGTTCAAGAGTGATATGTTGCTCATTGCTTTGCAGAATCATCGCTCTGCACAATAAAACACTCCAGACTGACGGTGCTCTGTACACACGGCATTGATGCCGGCTTTACTGTGTTAATAATGTTTGCGTGTTGACAGTCAGTGAGTCAGGCCTGATAGACGGATGAAAGAAGAAACACACTATTAACATCTTTAATTTTGGTCTTATCTCTTTCAGCGGGAACAACATACATATTTGGACGAGACGGTGGACTGATCACATACACGTGGCCACCAAATGACCGTCCTAGCACGAGGGCAGACCGACTAGCCATTGGCTTCAGCACACATCTGAAGGATGCTGTCCTGGTGAGGGTGGATAGCTCCTCTGGTCTTGGAGACTTCTTGAAGCTCCACATTGTAAGTCAACAATATGTTATTTCTATGTTTTCAGAATAAAAGTACACATTTACAGCATTTTCACATTAATGATCACTACGACATCAATCCATCTATCGATCCATATGTTTTCTTCAGCTGAAGGTATCCCGGCTGTCACAGAGCGAAATCTAGCTTGCTAAAACCTACTTTTTTTTTAATTGGCTTCTTACTGCAGTGGGATCCTACATGAACATGATGAAGGGATTTTGACTGCAATCTTGTAACTGTTTCCCGGGGCCTAAATGGGGATTGGGGATTAATTGTGTTGAAGTTGAGAACCACTAAAGAAGTGTGTAGTTGTGTACAGCTAACAGTAGGTTAATGCGTGTGATAAAAAGGAGCCCACGCTTGCTCACCTTGCCTTGTCTAAGTGTGATGGCTGCAGAAACAGAGGCAAATTAAGGGTCAGTTCTATACAGTGCATAGCTGACCTGGACATAATTCTGCTGGCTAGCACATGACCTTCCTATCACAAGCACCCACTTACTGACAGTAATGCTGATGCTGGCCAGGAGCATACAGGAACATTGCTCACACGTACACACATGTGAAAGCTACACACCAACAACCCACAAAAAAAACATGAAATTGGTCTTGAAGTTTGTCTCAACCCCAGCTGCCCACACACTGAGATTCACACTTACAGTAAGCAAACTGTGACATAAGCAGGCCTATCCCGAGGACATAGAGAAGCAATGATGTTGTTTTTTTAGAGAGGCCCCCGTAGTTGCTGTGCTTGGAAGTGGGTTATTTTCTTTTTTGTCTGTTTTTTGTGTTGTTTGTTGTTACATTTTTCTCCCCAAGCTTTGGGGACAAATGGTTTTTAGCCCCTAGTCCAGAAGATGCTGTCCAGTTTAAAATGATGTAAGGTATTTAATGCAGACCGTTCATCACTAAATGCCATATAGGGACAGAAACAAGATGTTCAAAAGGACATATATTAAAATATGGTTAAGGCGTAGATGTGCTCACTCGGATGTGCGAATGCTCTCCCACAATCCTCACGTCTTCTGCTGCTTTCTGAGCACCTTTTCTCATGCAGCAGAAACATACTGTATCAGACTGGGTAAAACAGGAGAAATCTCCACTATAATTTAAACGATGAAAATATCTTTGGACCCCTAAGACATAGAAATCTACCCACTAACTTGCACATCATTTTTGCTAACTTATTTGTGGTATTTCTGTCAAAATGTTTCCCTGTAAAAATCAATTTAAATACAATGAGTGGTACTGCTATTTAGTACGGTGGCCCTGAGAGAACAAATTCACTGCAACTTAAGAACAAAATGCTGCAAAAACATACAAAACACAACAGACTATGTGTAAACCACAAAGGAAGTGGGAAAAAAATAAATCTCACAAAACACAAAGGAAGTGGGAAAAAAAACTAAATCTCACAAAACACAAGGAAAGTGTTTTTGGAGAGAAAATAATGTGAAGGAACAGCTGTGAAAGTGACAGAAACTAAAACATGTGAAGGATCGCGCTGAAAAAAGAGTAAAAGGAAACGGAGGGTTCATCCATGTTGCGAGGGAAAAAAAGATGTGTGGTAGTGTGTGTTTTAATCATACGATCCATGTCTGTGAAGGTTCTCAGTCTTCCAGGTTATCGTAGTCTAAGGAGCTTGGAAAGAAAAGCATCTGGACTTCTTTAGGTTTCAAGAAGACTAGGGATGGGTATCGAAACCCGGTTCTTGTTGAGAACCGGTTCCCACTGTTTCAATTCCTTGGAATTGTTTGCCATTTTTGCAAACGATTCCCTTATCGATTCCAGTCGCCCCGAAAGATGTCACCACGTTGCAGAGCGTCATTTACCTGGCAGGGCGCCTAAGCGCCTCAAACGCTCAAAAGTTTGGTTATACTTTACGAGAACGGATGACAACGGGGCAACTTGCAATACTTGCAGAGTAGATATTTCATTTAAAGGAGGAAACACTACGAATATGCAAAAGCATTTGCTCACAAAACACGCGATGACCTTAAATGAATGTCGTGTTTTTAATTCCACTCCGGACTCGTGAATCTCAACCCAGCAGCAGCGGTAACGTTTGCACGTCATCTCCCGTTAATGTGGCAGGTAAATAATCAGCTAACAGTGCATATTATGTTAGTGCGATCTGCCTTATTACAAAACCTGCCATTACTGTGCGCTGCATTTAGGTGACCATGATGAGAGAGACAGAGTCTGGCTGGCAGTTTTCACTGCAGTCTACCGGTAGCGTCTCCTTTCAGGCCAGGATAGACGAATGTCACTGAGCAGTGACCAAGTTTGTGGTAAAAGGCTTGCACCCATTTGTCACAGCAGATGCCCCCGATTTTCGGTAAGTGAATGTGTTTAATTGTAGGCAGGGACATTACTGGATATTCTTGTGTAATTGCTACAGAATAATTTATGTTATACTTTGTTATTGCTACAGAAGAATATTTATTTTATTATTTTACATTTACAATTTTTTTTCCTGGGGACCCTGTGACACCCCATTGAAGAGCCGTAGGCTGTGGGTCTCTTAAGATCTCACTGTTGGGTTCGTAAGGCCATGTTACTCCTAAATTTCTATCTTGTTCAAAGAGAAGATATAAAACAAAGTTCTAAGCTAATCGACCTTAGTGTTCTCTTTTTTAAAAATAAGAATCGATAAGAGAATCGATAAAGAATCGAATCGTTAAACAGAATCGAAAATGGAATCTGAATCGTGAAAATCTTATCAATACCCATCCCTAAAGAAGACGTTCCACCTCTCATCCAAGAAGCTTCTTCAGTTCTTAGAGCAATTGGTGGAGAGTCCTAAAACGGAGTGAAATAAGCCATCTATATCCACTGTGAACGACCATCTTTGAACAGAGGGCGGGGCTTACGACACCAACCGCCTGCCATCTATAATCCATTTTTGAGATCCCTTCCCAGTCGCCTTAACGCCCACTCACATCCTGGGCCATTTGACCTCAGTAAATCACATGATAAGGTGGGGCTAGGCTTCACAATGGGCTCACCTGAAACCTTGGCTGATTGTGACCCACACCCATTTTCGCACCTTGGCTCGCGTGACTAGGTAGAGTATCAATAGGAGGTTCACGACCCTCTTGAGGACACTCCCACAGGGCTTAAAATCTGGGACTCTCCAACATTTTCTCTTAGAACTAAAGAAGCTTCTCGGATGTGAGGTGAAACATCTTCAAGAAACCTAAAGACATCCAGATGCTTTTCTTTCCAAGCGCCTTAGACTACATATGATCATATATTACTGTATAATTCATACAAAGTGTATGTAGCTGTTAGCTTGTGACTTGTGACACGTTACTGTTTGACCTCTCAGGGCCACCGTAACTTGGGACATTTAGGCTACAGGTTAAAATAATAATTTGTTTGAAACACTTTGCACTTACTAGTAATCTCCAACATGTTATAAGCCCTTAAAACACGTGTGCGCCAAGCTGTGCATTACAACATTCCTCTTCCTGGCACTGGAGGAAATGCACAAAGGTGCATTTTCTGCCGAAAGACAAAGGTCACATCTTGTAGAAACACAAGACGACAGCGTCAGCGTGTATGCCAGGTTTCAGATTCGCTGTGAACGAGTGATGAATGCTAGAGGTTATAGGCTTGAGCCTCACCGACAAGCGAGGTGACAGAGGGGAGTCTCACATTGTATAACAAGACAGGAAGATCATGCAGCTTACACAAAGATGCATGCACATCCTCCTCGTGGAAGAGTGTACCAATCCAATGACATTTTACAGGGAGAAATTGTTTATAACGCATGTTCATACAGCAGGGGCAGTGGCTTGTGAGAATCCCCTCTCCTCTCGCATCAGCAGTCACTCTGAAAGCTCATTCGTTTATTTCTGCACATTTCATTAGAAGATGAGCGTGAGAGAAGAATAGCTTTAAAGAGAGGAAGGAGGCATGAACAGGGTGACTTAAGACATGCTTTTGAGTTTTGTGACGAGACAAAAATAAAAGCAGTAAATAACTTGTAGCGTTTACAAGTTTTTATAATTTAAACTGCAACGTGACCATAGGGTTTTGTTAAATGTTAATTGCGAATTAAAAAAAAACTACGTTTTTAACACATCAGTTTAAACTTAAAATTAGCCATTAAATCTGTTTCTAAAAGACTTGCTGAATAAGATTGTTATAAAGGGCTATTTACTTCGTTCTGAAATGCAGCCAAATGAAAGAATAGCAGAAAATTTAATCACGACATATTAAAAAAGGATAGTTCTTATGAAACAAACCATCTAGACGCTTCTGTCATCTCCCTATTAATTACAGAGGAAAGGACGTGTTTTACAGTGCTCCATTAAACACAATGAACTGCGCAAAATTGCCACTTTGATGCTTTTCTTCTCAAGAATAGCAGCACTCAGCGTGTCACCTACAAAACCCTTAACTAGTTGAACTGCACCCTTAGTGGATCAGGCTGTAAAATGAAACAAAATTGCAATATATTGGCCATTCCCAACAGTATCCCTCTCGCTCCTTTCAGTTACCTCAGCTCTGAGCAGAAATGTCTTCGGAGGAGTGTATCTTCAGCTGTATGAGATGGGATTAGACCAGATTTCAGTATTTACCCCCCTCCTGCTCCATCCTCTACATCCCCCACCCCTCCTAATCTCCTGCTCCCATTTCATGATGACAGGAAACCCAGCGGGGCTTGAAGGACGCCATCTCAGCTCACGCTCGCAAGAGGGAATTTTCTGAGTAAAATGTGGAGACTATGATTTAAATGCACCTCAAAGGAGGTGTGATCCTTCCCCCGCCTCGCCTTTTCCAATGCAGATAAAGACAATGACTGTGAAGTCAGCGAACCATCAAATGTACGACAATCACTTTCCTCGGGCTTATTACTGCAGCGCACGTGGAAGAGGGACTAGATTCATAATAATGTTCTTGCCGTCTCACCAATTACGGTGATACTCCACAATCCCTTTCACGTTTTCTAAGGTGAAGTGTATTCATGAGACTACAAGAACAAGTATCCCACATGGATGTAAGTCTTCTCTGTACATGATAGTGTGGCTTGGAAAAGAATCCATGTATATAATTAATTGCGCTGTAGCTGAAAGTCAAATCCACACAATGACATTATGCAAAACAGGGAGTTACGGATGTAATGATCCTTGGTGGGTCTATTCAACGGTGTAATCCACACAGAAGAGGAATTGGGACAAAGTTTAGAAGATATGGGTATGGAATACTTTTCTCTGTTAAACAGTTTACTGTGCAATGGCTGTGAAATTTCAGCACAGAATACTAAAGCGAGTGTGCATTTTACTTTTACGCTGTCAAGGAAGTGCCATTTATTTTTCCGCACAAACAAGGGGTGTTGTTGTCTGTTATTGGAAATCCATCTGTACATTTTTAGGAAACCATTAACTCTGAAGCTTTGCAGTAGCGTTCTTTCTTTTTTGTTTTTTTGTTGTTGTCAATGAGCAGCGGTGACACCGACTATCAGAGGCTCTCCTCAGTCTCAGGCAGGGCCCCGAGGGGCCCACTCAGCTTGTTTTGTGCTGGCACTCAATCTCAGTGTAGGGGTTGGGGACTATTCCAAGTGCTTTCTTCTTTTCCTTCTTCTAATTGCATGCATCGCTTTAAAAAAAAAAAAAAAAAAAAGCAGGCAATGAAGGCACGCTGGCTAAGACAGCAACACTGTGAAGTTAATATATTCCACGGAGCAGAGAGGATGGTGGAGAAATAATGACTTCTCTAGTGGAGCATTGCTCCCTTCGGTCCTCCTTTAGCTGACTACCAGAAAGGGGGTTCTTCCTCTGATGGAAGACACCTTTAATTGCAGTTTCAACTCCTGCTCTCTACCCTATTAATCATGTAAAATGGCTTGAGAAGAGAGACTACCTTGCACACTATCTGAGCATCTCAGTTTCAAGTGGGAAAACGTCAACTTTTATATGTTCTTTTGGAGTTCACATTACTTATAAAGTTCTGATTATTCACAATCGTGTGCTTCATTAGATGAACACTGCACTTTCACATTCGGTGCTATGAGATTGTTACCTGGGAGAGGTGCTGCAGGTCTCAGGAGAGAGCCTGTGTCACGCTATTCCCCATGCTCCTATTAAAACATCTGTCCAGGGAAGGGATCTTATTCTCATCCACAGTCGTGTTAAGGTCTCACACCCAGTAATTACCTCTCGTGCGTGCTATGCGCAGACATAGAACACAGCCGCATGCAATACCCCCAGGATTTCTGTGTATACAGCTTTCCTGCATTGCTTCCCCAGTCAGTGCATATCAATCATTAGCAACTGAGCAACTGATAGTTGGACCAACTGGAAATGGAGAAGAAATGAACACGCTCATGTCAACTTGTGTGCAGGCGTGTGCGATTCCATGTCCAGCTAAAGGTTTTAAAATCATTTTCATATGTTGGATGCTTTTAGTGTTTGAACAGCCGTTACTTTAACTGTTGTTGCCATGGCAACTATTCCAATATAGTCTGCTGGACTTAGCTCCATGGTGAAAGTGTTCATTTTAAGCTGATTTAAAGTTAAATAGATTACATTATTTCAAATGTAAAACTGCAATATACCATTTCTGTTATTTAAAATGCACAAATGCAAACTATACATGCATGCAGTGCTTCTTTGTAACTTTACATGAAATCAAGACTTTATATAATAGATGTTTGCCACCAAGATTCCGCCCGTTGCCCGTTGAAGCCTCGGTGCTTTTTATTCACTAACACTAGGAAACTAGATGCATCCTCGGCTGTGAATCACACAACAGTAGATTTTTGCTCAGTGGAGCACAGAGTTATTGGATGTGATGTGCTATTTTACATTTTTTATTTTTAAAAATAATTTCTTTTGAAATGCTCCTCAAGGCGTCAACATCACAAACGTGGTTGACAGGTCCTCCTCAAATTGGAGGAGGTGAAGTCTGGCAGACAGCTGCCTGCTACAGACACCTGTGTCTGCATGCAGCTGCCAGTCAACACCGCTAACTTTAAGCCTTAAGAAAGTTTGGATGAGTTAAGAAGTAAAACAAAAAAAAAGAAAAACAAGCTATGGAGACCATTTTTGATGGTTTTCCTTTTTTCCCCCCTTTTAAAGAAAAAGCAGACTGAATGAGCCTTTGAGGTCCAGATTTTACTCCCATGTCACATATAACGTCATAATTGACTTACTTTTGGGTGATGCCTCAAGTGGTTACTGAAGGAACTGCATTTCCCGTGAATAAAATCTGTAAAATTACGAAAAACGTCATCCAAATACAGATGTGTTTCCCATGACATTATTCATCATTTAACTGTCATGCTCCAACAAGCAGAGGGTAGGAGAAAACACATTCATCACAAGCGATTTTACTTCCCACGGTTTGTGCTGACACGAGTCACTCTTAATTCTACAGTTACCCCGCCTCCCTGGGACAACATCTTAAGACAGCCTTAGCTGCCAACCTGCTCCACATTAATCAGAATCAGCAAAAACCAACAGAGCGTGTAATTCGAGGATCATCAGCGCAATGCGACAGATGGCAAAAGGCCAAAGTTTTCTTTTCAGCCTGCTTGACCACCTCATTCCATTTCATGTTGTGGAGGCTTCCCTGCATCCCCACTACTCCTATTTATGGGATCTTGTAATAAAAGCCTGAATAGCAGGAATCACAGAATCAGCCCTCACAGCCTAACTCCTCTCCTTGCTTTCCCTCTGTGTGACCAAGTGTCAGTGAAACCAGAACTGCCATTTGCTTGTCAGTATGTTTGGCAGGTTGCAGCGCAGTCTGTGGCGAAGCTAGGCTAATGGCACTGTAATAGTGAATTAACTGCTGACCGTAATGAGGAGATAGCACTGAAAGGAATGAAATGAATCATTTACTGCTGATTCACTCTCCCCAACATGAATGGGGAGGAGACGGCAGTAAGAAAGTGCAATGCCTAATAACCCATGCTCTGCATATATTTAGCATGCAGATTTTGAGCCTTAATTGTTAAAGTGGCAATGAGCAGTGTTATTAGTATGGTAATATGCTGGTAAATATGGCATTGATTTTATGTTGGCTGTGACCGATTGTAGCAAAAGGATGTACGCGAGAGCGAATGGCCTCCTATCTCTTTTAGTCATAGATGGGACATCCACTCTGCTCGGATGATGTACCTGACCTCAAAGAATCAAATCTCATCATCTCCATATTGAGAAGAGACAGCGCTAGAATTGCCATTACTCATCTTTCAATTCCAATCATTTCTCAATTTGTTCAAGCTCTTTGCCACTACAAAGCCAAGTGGTCCATGAAGAGGAATGAATGTGTGTGTGTGCGTGTGTGTGAGTGTGAGAGAGAGAGACAGAGAGCGAGCGAGGGGAAGATCTGTGTGTATGTGTATTTGAGAGGGCAGGACAATAATGTGTCTTCACTTTTATTAGTGTAACAAATCACAGCGAGCACAGCTTGTCATCCTCAAAGCTGTACATCAATATGTTCTAGGCTTGCCTCATACAGAACAATATTGCCATGGCTAACATGGGGTAAATTCGATTTCATCATCAATGTTACACTGTTAGGCATGTTCGCTTTTTGGGGAGTTACAAGGTTAGAAGCGTCAACATTGTGTTTGTTTTTATCTGTTTGAAACACTTTTTGATTGGCTCAGCTATTCTCCAAAGTTCTCGCTGAACACATTTGTGCAGAGTGCTCAGGCTGCTTAGCCTCAAACGTTGCTCAGATTTTAAGATTCTTACCGAGTTTAAAAATAATTTTAAAAGAAACTAAAAGTCAGATCTCGGTATGCTGAAGCATGGGTTTTTGTGTGTGTTTTGTTTCTTTTTTTTGGAGTGCCACAGCATGGAGTCACCATAGTTGTTGACTTCTGACACAGCTGCCCCGGGCCTCGGGGTGAGATAAAAATAGCCTTCTCTTTCTTGCTCCATTACAGTGAGCTGTAGCTCAGCGTCCCCAAACTATCACATGTAAAGCTTATTTTTTATAGAAAGTACATTGTTATTCTTTGAATGTTGATTGCCTCGTTACAACAAGTAAATCATCGAATATAATCTGAACAGTAACAGATGATGAAGCATAAATAGGGATAGTGTGAATAAATCTAAATAACTGTAGCACTGCATTAGTGTCTTCTAGTTTCTTTCCCCCCTTTTTGACAAGCAATGTAAAACTCTCTGAGGAATGACTTAACATGGAGTGAGAATAGCTGTTTTCTGTTGTCATTACACTTGTGCTAGTGGCTGTATGAATTCATTGTTAGAACTTCGTTAAACAAAAAGCAAGGGAAATTAAAGCTTCAAGTCAAGGGAAATGTATTTCTTGAAGCATACACAAGCATGTTTGTATGCGTTCTTAGAGATGTTGCCACACTTGCGCTGCATGCCCCTTTAAGTCCACTTATGTTAACCGAGGTTGAAGCACAAGTAAGGCAATTTGGACTGGGCCAAGTCTAAAATTACTTATACAATTACTTACACATATCCCTGGCAAAGACAAATCTTCTCTGCTAATTATTCCGTAATTGTTGTCGGTGCCCTGTTGTTGATGGCTTCCATGGTGCTTTGTGTGGGGCTGCATGGAATATTTAACAGACAGCTCGCCTTGTTCCGGTCAACTTAATTACCTTTTTTTTTTTTTGTCACTGCGGCACTGTTCTTCTCGCCAGCCTCTTGTGTTTTCACACACATAAATATAATACACATATAAGCATGCTGTTTTTAATTATGTGCTGCTGTGGAAACATTTTGCAGCATGGCACAGTAGGCAGAGCGGCGTGCGCTATTAGTGGTTTAGCTCAGATAACTGTAGCCTTGAATTATTGTAGTCCCCTTTCCATTTCATATATATATCATTTTGTTTTCTTTTTCTGAGGGAATATCTCGTATGTGCCAGGAACACGAAAATTATCCTCCTTTGTTTCAGTTTGCTTTCGTCAGTAAGCCGCACAGGCTCATAAAACATTTAGAATGAATGAGCAGCAGGAAGCTATAGATTGAAACAGATCTTTTGGACATATGGAAATCAGCATAAATGAAACCAAACTTGACTGGGGTTAGTGTGGTGGGGGAACCGTATCCGCTCTTAAAATGTCTCAGGGAGCAACCACATTGTCAGCAGAAACACTCATCTTCCTCTTGTCCCCTGTTTTCATTTATGAATAATGGATTTAGTGGCCCTTCCTATATCCTCTATTGCTGCCGGTCAATATTACTAAAGACTAACCTGGAAACACAGCTATTGTAATTTCAGGTGTATATGCTGAGGAGCACTTGACATTCAAGTTAAATATTGCAAGACGGATGTGTATTTTCTTCATTGGTATTGCTTTTAGGGCAGACTGTCTGGCCACTACCTTCTATTGTCTTCCAGCTATAAGAGTCTAATGTTGCAGACAGGAATTCTAAGTGAGCCTCTGGTCATAGATAGTTTATACCACAGCCTCATCAAAGGAAAATTTGTATGTGTGCGTGTGTCTGCATGCGCGCGCGTGTGAATGAATATCGTTCTCGGCTGCCTCCCCGCTATAATAAGAGCTGCTGTGCAGTGAGGGCTGCTGGTGCGAGAGCAAACAATCCATGACGTGTCAGCAGCCTACATGTGCAGCGCACCTCATACAGGGAGATCAAACAGACAGGCACATGTTGTTCCTTTGTCCTCTTCCATCCCTCAGGTAAGCGCACGAGGTTGAGCAGGGCACCCCTGGATTTGTGGCCTCATTCTGCTCAGTTTATCAGCCATGCAGCATGCCTTACCTCGGGAGAAAAGAGAGGCACTGCGCAGAGAGAAGGCTGGGATTTGTTTATGTTGCAGTAAATGTTGCACTATCGAAGAGGTGCTAAACTTTATGGCCTGTTTTGCGGGTCTTCTAAATAGTTGGTATGAGTGATGATTTGGTTTGCTTTTTCCCAGAAGGGCGAAGCAAACACCTTGACAACAGTAATTAAAAGTGTATGTGAGGCCTAAATCATTTTCTTCTCTCCTTCTCCTCCCTTCACTTGGCCTAATAAATCAGTTATGCTTGAAGTGTCTCCCTCTCCTTAACTCTTTATTTCACTTGTGCATTTTGTGAAATAGCCCTGTGTCTGACAAGGAGGTGTTAAAAAAAGATGTAGAAAATTGTTGTGGGAATTCTATGTCTCAGCTGGATCCAGACTGCGCTTAACACTTGAAGTCAAAGCTTTAATGTGGCTTCAGCACAGAAGCATTACAACATCTGATCAGGTATAAAGCTAAAGCATTTAAAGTGTATACACTATAGCTGAGAGTTACTATGAATTATGTGTTGTATAGTTGATCTTCTAATTGTGGTATGAGATCCATCCATCCAGCCATTTTCCTTTGTTATCCTATCCAGAGTTGTTGGGGGTTTGGATCTGGGAGAAAAAACAAAAAGAAGGCGCTGTCAGCTCTCTATAGAATACAAACATAACATGTTTATCACAAGGCCAGTTGAGGAGAAAACCCAGTGAGCTGGAGATGTCACCCAAGTGATGCCTCAGAGTACAAAGCATAAAAAAAGTCACCCTAATCAATGCGATATCCATCTATGCCCACTCTTTAACCCATGTAGTCATTTCTATGGCAATTACAGGCCAGAATGCTGTTGTTATTTATATGAAAATGTAACTGCTATTGAGTGCCAGTGTCGCCCACCACGCTTCTTTAGTCAGTAGCAGCACAAATCAATGGCCAGCCAGTCAGCCAGTCTGTGTGTGTTTGTTTTTAAATCCATAAACATCCACTCAATAAACTCGCAAACCTTGGTCATTGCAGCCATTATTATGGTATTTCCAAGCTGGAAGTAATTGTATAATCATTACCACTTCATGAAATCGTAATAGGTGCTGCAGATTAGAGACAAAGTAATGGCAGGAGCCAGGAACTTGTGACTCCATCACTATTAAACAGATGGCAATGAAAAGTTTCTTTGTGTCCACACGCAGCACAGGCCAAGACCTTTTTTTATAGTTTGCTTTCATCCATTACATCTGTAATGTTTACCCTTGTTAGTCTGGCAGCAGCCACACACACATTTTACATGTCATTAACAACCACAGCTCACATTAAAAAGGCACACAGCGATGCATTTTTAAAGAATGTGGCCGCTCGCTGTCTCTGTTATTATCAAAAATTTAAGCTGCGCAGTTGCCTTGGAAAACATGTCACCGCGTGTGTCCGAAGTGTAGGGTTGACATTTTATAAAAGGTTTGATATCTCTTAGCCCCACTGGGGATTTCCTAGCACACCCTGCGAAGAGGAGAAGGCAGTGGCGGGAGGAGAGAAGCAGCAGCGAACCTAGTCACACATCCGGCCTTATCGGCCTGTCGTATTATTTCACCACAAAGAACCACAGAGGCCTTATCTCGCAGCCATCTTCCCGATAAGGTCTGCTGCAGCAAACAAAAATAAAAGACAAAAAGGAGGGTGTGAGAGAACAAAATAACAAAAGCGGAGCAATGTTCCTTCGATGTGTTGGTCTTTTATTACCTTTTCCCTGCAAGATGACTGATAAAAAGCCAAAGACAATGAAGGAAGGAAAGACGGAAGATAAGTGGAGCAAAAAAAAAGGATAAAAAACTGAAAAGATAAAGAATAAGGACTGTGTCAGGAAAAGCCTGATGTTGGCGCAGGGCGGATGAAAGGGATAAGATGAAACAAGGGAGGTAGAAGGATTAAGTCTGAAAAAGGACTCGAGTGCACATACAGAGCTCTCATCCGGCCTACTAGACTACGCTTTGCGCTTTGGAACATCTGCTGACAGGTTGTCAGATGCAGGTCGCTCATAAACTCAGCGACTGTTGTTGTATCTGACACTCTTACACGTATGTGCACGCATGTAGGAGTGTGTGTCCTCCTCACCGTCGGTAGTTATGTGAAACGTGTCGCTGTATCATCATCATAGCCAGGGATTCATGCGAGATCTAAACGTGTGCACACACCAACAATGGGAGATGAGGCATGTTACTGCTGCACAGACATGACTTCTTTTTTTTTCATAGGTCTTTACTTAAGTAGATGATGGAGCAGTTAACAGCATGAGTGAGCAAAACAGTTCAGGAGCAGCATCTTATACCAGCTTACTCATATCTCCCTGCCTCAGCTCAGCTAGAGTTTTTCAGTTTCGATACAGAAGTCCAGTTAATTCTAATGCACAGTATTAATCATGATGGCAGTAGTACCCACCACTCTTCTCTGATCACTTCTTCTGTTATGAACCACGACTACAGGGTAAAGCTGAGTCAGGAACGGCCCGGATCAGTACTCGTAGCATATGGCCAGAGCTACGTCGGCCCGGTTGTTGTGACACATTGTTGGAACAGTTACAGCATGAAAGGACTTCACTACACTTCAGTGCCCAGTGTCCTTTGTGACCGCCATGATAATGGGTACTTGTTTAACTTTCACAAAGACAACAACTACATTGACAGAAAAGACCTTCAGTAAAGCCTGGCCAGTTTTTAGAAAGTCTGTTTAACTGCCCAGACTTGGGTGTCGAACACTCTTGTCCCAAATCTCTGAAACTTGGTAGCAGCACAGCTAATTTCAGTGCGCACACGGGGCCTTTCATTCACTGACGCATTTTGCAACATGCTGTTTGAATCGCTGCAATTTAATTTTGTTTACTTGTCAGATATAATTGCTCTCACTGAAATTTCATGGATTCTCTCACCACTCTCTAAATTGTTGTGAAATTCAAATGTACTATTTCCCGCTTGCTGGAAATTGCAAATATTTGCTCCTGCTGCTCCAGTGTGCTAATCATGGTCAGCTGGCTTGCCATGAGCCTCTAACTAAGAGCTGTGGTCTTTAAAAAACTATTAATTATGTATTTGCACACAATTAATAGCAACCCACTGACTCCAAGGTCCTGACTCAGAACTTAAAGTTCATCAGCTTGGTTTATAAATACGATATGAATAAACTTTGTTTGCCTTTCAGTCCCCATGAAATCTGGAATTATTTTTTGCAGGAATGCTGGTCACCTGCTCTAAAACTGCTCAGCAGCTCTGAAGACCATGAATTTTCAGCACACACCTAAAAGTCAGAGTTATAGCTGGCTGTGAAGGACAGATCCCATGGCAGCGTGCACGCATGTATAGTGTGAACAAGTGCGTGTGTGTGGGTGTTTGTGTTCGCGCGTGCCCTTGTGTGTGAATTGTTCAATAAAGTCATCACAGGCCTCATAAAGAAAGCTGCCATTTACAGCATGGCACAAAGGTCAAGGAGCTGAGCCTGATGAAATCATGCTGGAGAAAAGGTTTTCCCGGTGCCAGCCCGAGAAAGAAAAGAGATGGGCGGAGAAGCAGGAGGGAAAAAAAGGAAGAGAGGACATGAAAACAACAGAAATGAGGAGCAATGTAAGATAAGTAATGAGAGAGATAAAAATTGTGTAACTTTTACAGATGAATGAAATGTTTCACAAAACACAGATTGAACCGAGATCTTGCGTGACCACTTAGACTAATGATTCATGATGCATCCAAACAGTAGCTGAAAGGGCCAGTGTGAACAGACAGTCTGATAATGTAGATCTAATTATAACTCCCAGAGTGGGACCAGAGCGTATGTCTCTTCCGACATGCACACACACCAGGCATGGCCACATCCTTATGAGTGCCAGCAGTGTTACCAGGCCTGGTCAGCAGGAAGCTTTAAAAATAGTATGCAGTATACTTACTATATATCCTAGGGCTGGATAACGATTCCGCTTCCTTGAACCTTAAATTGTTAATGTAAGCTGTATCTCGAAATGCGGTTAATGAAGACAGCAACAGAGAGAGGAGGGAGTCATCAAGCTCCAGTGTTTGAGAGAACCCCAGTTCTGTGTTTGGGGACTGAAAGTGTTGCCAGATTCGCAGCTGAACCTTATGGGCCGCTCATACCTTTGATGAAACACTGGAACTGGTGAGGAAGAGCTGACAGACACATTCCCTTTGGCCAAGTTCTGTCTTTTTTTCTCCTGCTCTATTGTCTGACTTTGTCAGATCTGTGAATTTTTGTGTTTGTGTGTCTAAGAATGCGAGAGAAAAGGGAGAAAGAAATGGGAGAAGGCAATAGAGACAAGCCATGTGTGTCTGCTCCTGTGTGTGTGTTCTGGGTGAGCAGCCATCTGATGAACTGCCTTGCCACGACCGAGGGTTGTGAGCTCCCCAGCCGGTGAGATCCTGTTGTTGTTGTTGTGTTGGTTAACAATGCTCTTCCTCGGCACCACAACTCACAGAGCAGCAGTCAGAGGTTGGCAGACCCTAATGGAAACGTCATCTTCCAGATAAAAGATGGTCAAGCTTTGATGAGAGGGGGAGTTATGGGAAGTGTATAATAAAAGAACCATTTCCAATCGGTTCCAAAGCCAATTTAAGAGCACTGAATGAAGACAGACGCTGTCATAGACAAACTGAAAAGCCAACAGTCACTCATAGCTGCTCCCCAGTTTGTCAGGTAGAGGGACCTTTCAATATACTTCTCCATATTCCTGCCTTGAATCAGACAGGCAGTAACTTATACCTGAAGCTGGATTTGAGAATTAAAAGTCTGGCGTGCACTTTCATCATTTTTTCCTCCAAGTTTTCCCTCAGACTCAGCTGTGATGCCGCAGTCATGCTGTGAATATTTTCTGACTGATGCAGTGCTTATAGAAAATAACACACCCTGTTTTTCTAAGCCAGGTGGTACCACTTACGGCGAGAGTTAGTGATAATTGTTGAAAAAGCAAGCAGCACTCGAAATTGCAAAATGTGCTGTAAATAGAAATGTGATATTATTTGCCTCTGCTGTATCAGGTCCTGTTGCTGGGTTCAGAATAGTGCTGCTTATTGTGTGGCCGCTATGGCAAAAAAAAAAAGCTCTTACCGACACAGGAAACTTCACCAAATGCTGAAATATTGCAGGCAATTTTATCACCAAAAGCTCAATCACAGCACAGAAAATATCTGTTCTGCTACCCTTAAAATACTGACTGGGAGTAAATAGAGAGGAATACAGACCCAGTGGTGCTGCAGGACGAAGAAGCACTGCTTCCTTCCGAGTACAAAGAATAAAACAAGCGCGTTTTGACCTGCTGTATTGTGTTACTGGATGCCGCAATGGGCGAGGTGTTTGACACTTGTGGCTAACAAACATACACGCACGCACTCACAAAAAAACCCCATGTATCCTACCGTAGTTGTTGTTATGCTGTTTATTTATTGCTCGGAAACACCCACATCTGGTTATGTAATTTCTTGATTCTCAGGCTGGCCGAAAAAAATGTGGGTGTTTTTATAAAAATTCTGCCTGACGTTGGGCCCAGCAGTGACACCAGCACCAATCACACGCACAAAAAATGGTACCTCTTGGCTTCTCTTATCTAAACCTGTCCCATTCGTCACTTTTCGCACCCCACCATCTTTTCTCAGTCCACTGGGAGCCAGAGAAGGTGTGGAATATCAAGTCAAAATATTCACTGTCACAGCTAACGCATGTTAATGGGTGGCATCCAACAAAAGGAGAAAAATGATTTTGGTAACACAATCAGTAAAAACAAGCACAACACCTATTTCTCCCTGTGCCCAGGATAATCGTATGTGTTAATGCGAGCGCTACCAAAGGCTGATCCTTTGAAGGTGCTTATGCTGTCTGTGTATACGTGCACATATGTAATGCTAGAAACCTTTGCTTTACTATTCTCTGCAAGATGCACAGGAAGTACTCGCAGACACGCCCCTTTTGATGGCAGTGACGTAACTAGAAGGTTTTTTTTTCAGTAAAATTGATTCATTTTTCTGTCAAATCCAACATTTCACATGAAAGGATTATAAAAGCATCAGCTGCCTGACTCGCTGCTATACTGCGTTCCTGCAAAGCAAACCATATGATGCTTTACTTCACTGAGGTAAATGCAAGGAATTTACAATTCATCGTGCGCAGTGTGTTACAACAAACTACGCTGAGGTGGTGGCTCAATCTTCACTGAGTTGTGAAATTGTCTTTCTTAGCATGCACTCTCATTCTTTCAATTTGTGTTCACTCTGAAATTCCCCAACTTCTCAGACATGACAAGCTCCCTTTTTTCTATTATCTCCCCTTTTTATCTTTTATTCTGATCTTGATTTTCCCTATTTGTTGAATCCTTTTGATAGTTACTGTCATCCAGTCAACCCGACTGAGTTTGTCACAGGGAGAGAGAGAGGAAGAGAGATGTTCGTGTTAGCTCAGTATACAGGTGAAGTGATGATAAGCCTACTTGAATTGACTTGAATTGTTTTACCTTTACTGCTCTCTGTGACGGTGACAGGGGCATGGAGCAGGGGCGGTGGAGGGGGGGAAGGGGTGCTGCATCACTGCCATTCCCCCATCCCCTTAATGCTACGCCAAACAATAGAGGAGTCGTATTGTTCTACTTTTAAATGTGTGAGAGTCACAACAGAGACAAAACATAGAGCTGTTTTCATCAGCTTTCTCTGTCGCTTGTCTTCTTTTCACGTTCTCCACTGGCACATATGGTGCAATCCGATAACTGAATTCCAACTTTGTTTCTCTTTCCTTTTCCCATCTGTGCTTCTACAGTATCCGTCTTTATCTCTCTCTGGAACTATTAGGAGATTAATCAGGCTGTCTTGGCTCTTCCTAAACGCGCACTGCTGATGGGGCTCTTCCACAGGAGAGACTGGTGGGTGGGTGGCAGCCATTAGAACATGGTAGCACTTTGATCTGCTGGGCAGATTTACAAAATTGCACTTTCTGCTCCTTGTCGAAGGGTGAAAGAGTAGAAATGTGAAACAGGGAGGTTTGAGGTGATGTTTTTTACAGCCAGTTTCAATGTAAATCATGGTCCCCGGGCTCCTTTTTTTCCTTCTCCCTCAGAACAACATAATTTTAATGTTGGTAGACCTCCACGAGCCAAATCCTTTTTTTAGTACTTTTCAGCAGCAATCCAACTTTGTCCTTTATCATTTCTCAAATCTTTAAGCTTCCTCTGCGAGGCACAGAGAAGATGAATCCAGCTCAAAGGAGTACATCTTCTCTAACTGTCGTCTCACCCCACACACCTTGCTGTGTCAACTCGGTTTAATTAGCAGGAGCGATAGCGACCTGTAGTGAATTATTGTTTTTAATTATACAATTTTACCACTTCTACAAATAAGATCGGTGTTTATAGGCTAGATGAAGAGCCAGTGAGCAAGGAATCTCTCACTCGCAGTTTTTTTCCCCCTCCAAGCTGAAGAGAGGGTGAATCAACGTGCAGCTGCTGAAAGGAGAAAATTAAATCCAATTTCCATTACCATGATAAAGTGATTACATCACATCTGAAAGAGCCCTGTAGCAAAGTATGGGAATCTAAGCACATGCATGTGCCTTGAGCATCCAATGACAGAGATGCATGTCTCTGTGAAAATCAAGTGTCCCACACACATTCTTGCCTCTTCCTCTCTTTCTCTTGCATGCACACACACACACAAATCCGTGTCCACATGCACACAGAGCTATAGAGTCTATTGACCCATCACATGGATTAATGTTTGGTAGAGTTAACTTGCATTTCCTCTCACCATAACAAGGCTCCACTGTTTCCCTTTTGCTTGGATATCCAGACTTCGTGGCCACGTTACACCTGGGTGGCTCTGCTAATAGAAGCATTTTATCGGACTCGTATGCAGGAAGCCTGGCTACACCATCCCTTTTTATTATTCATATATCCCCATTTTCAGATTCCATGCTCATTTTAGCCCCGTGACCCCCTCCATCTTTCTGCTGCACATGCACCTACTCATGCTCTTCTGCGTGCTCCAGTATGCGCTCAACAGGACATTTATATGAGCACAACTGGGTATACAGATGCAGTCAGTGGTGCCACTTACTGTCTATGGCACAGAAAATCAATGTAAACCACCTTTAGTCTAAAATGTGTCTTCGAGGGTATAACACACAGTCACAGCTTCCATTACACGTACATATGTGGTTTTTAAATGCTAAATTATTGTAATCACCATTAAGAAACCTGATATTATATTTGTAGCTTTTTGAAACATAAAAGCAGTGATTGTGAGCAGGCATTTAGGAATGTTTTTCACTGAAAGCACTTCCACTAAAATGCTTCTAATTTTCTAAATGATTTCCAGGGCACAAAATGGTTGATGCGTGCTTCAGCCTTACTGTGGAGATGAGTCTTTTTGTCAGTACAATGCAGTGATCTGAAAATCTTTTCCACTTTGTACTCATGATTTGAATTGGCATCCTCAAAAACTGCGATAAAAAAACACAAAACAGTCCATTCCCTAATAGCTTCTGGCAAAGAAACACATTGCTTTGAATAGCATTGGGGAAACAGTTCCTGGTTTCCTATTTACACAGTAAATATTGTTGGAGCTATTCAACCACATGCAATATCACAAAGAAGAATTCATGTGAAAAACTGCTAGATTTAGGAGTATAAGGGTTTTGATTGTGTTTTCATACGTGCACTGGCATCAAAGCGCCGGTGAGTGGGAAGGGTTATATCAGGACCACCACAGATCATTACACATTAAAACGCAGCAGCTGTAAGTCAGCCTGTTTAGCCTATCAAAGCCTGCGTGGTGACTACACAAACCTCTGTCCCAGCCTCTGTGTGTTTGTGTGTGTCTCTGAAACAGCTGGATGAAACGTCTGATGCTCCATTGCCAAATGTCACAAGTGGTCCATCCTTCTGGGAGAATAAATTGGCTCTCTCTTAAGCAGAAAGTAGTCGACAGGAGCTGCAGCATATGGTGAGAATCGGACAACTGAAGACGACAGCTTCTCCTCCATTTTAGCTTTTCTCATTATGATTTGGACAGCACCTTGATGATGAATGTGCCTTTGTGTGGAATTCTGTTTGTGGATAAGACAGCTTTGGGGAACTCGTGAATCTTTAATGGGAGCTGGAGTGTAGTCCTTGGCATGTTTTCTTTCTCTTCAGGCGTTGTTTAACGTCTTTTACCTGAGACCACACAACTGGGACTCTACATTTGTTACAGGTTTATGTTGACTCATCAGGTCAGCGCAGAAGCAATGTCCAACATCAAACAGTGGATTGAGTTAAAAGCTAACTAGTGTGGCATCATACTTACGATGACAATAGCACACTAGCACCTTTTCATGAGCTATACTTTTTACCATGTTAAATGAGCTAGTACATGCCCATGCTGCACTATTGTTTGGCCTGGTCGTGTTGCTGTCCATGAAATATAAATGATATGATGCTTTTATGAGGTGTAGTAGGTGCATGATTAGATGGTTTGTGGGTAACGTGGTACTTTATGATATATTGTGTATATTTGACCCTGTAAATATTAATGAGACACCATTGTCATGAAATCAAAACAAGAGGCTGCTTTTAGAAGGTGTTCTGGGTCCTTAAAGGCAAAAAAAAAAAAAACCCATGTCATTTTAGTAAGTTCCTATGGTGGTTGCCAAGCAACCTAAAGGCATAGCAGAAGTTCTAAGGATATAATTTAGATGTTATTGTGGTGAAATAAAAATGATATGGTGATTTTATAAGGTGTTATTGGTGCTAAAAAGAAATCATGTTAGCCTGTTGCTATGTGGTTGCTGGGCAACATGATGGCATCATGATATCTGATATAGATAAAAACTTTCTGAAGTATACGATGTAACTGGGTGGCAAGTTGGTTGCTCAACTTCTGATCACATGGGATGAGTTGGCATCCAAAGAAACAAGCACATACAAAGACTTTGAGTTATAGTAAGATTATTTTGCATTTTAGCTCACTACTTACCACTTACTGCATATAGCAGATGACAATTTACTATATTACCTGTAAATTGAAAGCTGCAAAAACACAATAGTCATGATAATTCTTTCTGAATGGAACCAGAATATCATTTCTGAATTTAACAAGTATTTATTCTTTATTTTGCTATGTTTCAGGCTCATGTTAAAATGGATTTTTGTTTTTATTTTTCTAATAATGCTACATATAATACACCCCAATGAAAATGCAAAAAATTACTGTTTGTTGATTATTGAAAATAATAGCCTGAAATATTTATTATATGCAAAAGAAAATATGTAGACCATTATAACACTGGCAATTAACAAAATGATTGGAGTGCATCTTTGCCTAATTGAACTGATTGCACATAATTAGGAAAGACACACATCTGTAAACATAAGGTGCCTTGAGCTAATAGTAGATGTCAGACTGAAAATCAAGCCATGAGGATCAGAGTTTGTCCACAGACTTGCAGGACGATATTGTGTCAAAGCCCTGATCTGTAAAGATATATAAGAAATGGTAGAATATTAGCTTTCAATATTCCCAAATAAGGGTAATTATAGCTTACCTACATGTGGGTCCCAGAACCAAACTGAGTAATAGAGAACAAAAGACCAGTAATGTCCAGTGATCACAGTGAATTAACAGGAAATTTCCTTTGTGGCAGTAAGAGAATCCCACAGAAGGGAAACTACTAGCTTAGCGCTCCACAAATATAGCTTTTTTGGTATGTTGAACAGATAGAAGCCATTCCTCAATAAAAGGCAGATGATAGCACTCTGGGAGCCAAAAGACACCTAAACACGTATCCGACCAAAAAAAGAAAAAAGCCTCTGGCCTGATGACTCAAAGATTCATCGATCTGGCTACAAATTCCCAAAGACGTGAGGAAGCCGGCAGTGAGGATCACTTCATTAATACCATCCCTACAGTCAAACATGGTGGTGCAGTCTTCATGTTGTGGGGATGTTTTTCTTTGAAGGAGGTTGGGAAACTAGTCAGGACAGAAGGAAAGACACATGCAGAAAAATGCTGAACAATCCTGGGTGGATACATTTACATTTGACTGGATTGCACTTAGAGAGTCTGGATCTCAGTGTAATTTCTGGAGAAACTTCAGTGGTACCAACGCTCGACATCCAAGCTGGTTGAGCTCAGGAGAGTTCCATTGTTTTCCATTAATTTGATAACCATCCACTAATTGATCTTAAAATGTATATATCTCATTTGCCAATTACTTTTATCCTTAACCACTGCACAAACGACATCTAAAACCCACTCGTATCACATGTGGCATCAGAAAATGTCATGCCAAATGTGAACAATTTAATGCCATTGCTAAAATTAGTAAACACAATTAGAGCCCATGCTTTACTTGGCATCTTGTCATCACTTAAAGCGGTCAGTAAATATCATACCTAAGACTTCAACAGTGTCCGTTTTCTTGACACTAAAATCTTCAGAGGAATACCACTTCTATTTTTTTCCCTCTTCCCCTCCCTTTGTCCGACTCACATTCTGTCTTTCATGATACAATATGGGTGAAGCTCCTCCATCAAAGCTTTTCACGCTGAGATGGCCCTTGTGCCATCACCTTACCAGTGAGACTGTGATTGGATCGAATGTATCTGCTTTTTCCACCTACTAAAGCCATTGTAGCGTCGGGTTCAAGAGCATATTCCTTTTTCATATAGTGGGCAAGACTGTGACCAGTAAAATTTGCCTTTTCTGCAGTGTCTGGGATTGTGATTACACAGCCTAAGGAAACGAGAAAGAAAAAAAACCTCCAAAAATAGATTTGACTCTCTATCTTCTAACTGTGCAGAGTCGGCTGTATTTTGCTGTGCAATACCATGGAAGTGCATTCCCACTCTACTGTATGTTTCAGGCTAGAATATTTACATTACTTGGGTTCTGCTGATCAGTGTTTTAGCCACTGATTAGAAATCAAGTGTAGAAGTCAAGTCTACGTGCTAATGTATGCCCGACATAAAATAGAGTTTAGAAACTTTGCACTGTGGTCCTTTTTTCACATCCAGTGTATTTCGTCCTGGCCATCAGCTGGGCCTGACACAGTGTCAAGGCAAGGTAACGCTGGGAAACACCCAACAGTAAGATAAAGACGTGCTTGGACTGAAAGAAATGCGTCCGTTTACTCAACGTTCCCTAGTGTTAAATCTGTATACGTGGAAGCAAATAACAGTACACACTTGTGTACTTGTGCTTATGAGCATCATGGGGTGTGCTGTTTGGATAGAAATAGAGAGAAGAAGACTGATGGCACAGGGAAAGATGTATGCTTGGCTGGAGAAGTTAATAAAATTGAAGCTGTGTTATGATGAATAAGGAAAGGGCCATAAAAGAGAATGTATGTAGTGAATCTCCCTGGCGAGCAGTGCTGAACAGCCTGGTGAGCGCACCCAGGGGAAGGCTTTTTAATCTGCAGCCCTCCCCAACACTCTGCACTGCACAGGGAAATGGGCCCACATTCTGTTTGAGCTTTAATATGAGATATGGCAACTGTGAGCTGGACATAGAGAGGAAGAAAAGGGTAAAGGCACAGTGAAATAACAGAGAATTAGGAGGATGAAATTAACGGGAGGGCGGTGGAGTATGCTGCCATGTAAAATACACATTTATCATTAATGGTGTTAAATAACCACACGGGAATTATATCTTACGTGGGAGGTCAGCGGATGCATTACTGATACATATGCCCCCTCTCCCCCTGTGGTAATAGAACAGGCTTCTACTTACCAGCACCTGATTGATTAGGTCAGACATTGCCAATCCTTTCATATTAAAGACCCGGCCACGCTGTAGCATGCAGCTGTTGTTTTAGAGAAAGCACTGAGATACAAAACTACATGACTAGGAGACAGCGAAAATGTTCTAATTTATATGCACCATGTGGAAAATGTTAGCATCCTATTATACGTAGTCACAACACCACAGACACACTATGTCTACTTAAAAAGAGGATGGGATTATCAAGTCTCTGTTTTGTAGTATGTTGTTGTAAAACACTTGATTACTGTTACACCTACTGCACCTTTTCAGTACAAAACTTTAATCTCCTGGATTTCCAAGTTGAATGCACGTGTGCATAAAGGAGCTTTAGCTGGGAAGAGAAAAGAGTGCAGTTTCTTTCTAAAAAGCCAGTCCTCATGTAGTGATGCCATGTAATGGCTTGTTCATATGAGTTAAACTGTTAGCACAAAGTGTATAGCTGTTGAATTATTATCCTTTTTTTTTAAGTTTTGGCTTAAAAATATTCTCTGGCAGCAGGACACAGTTGGTAATTATAATTCTTGTAATAAAACATGTATGGCACGTCTGTTCTTTAATTTCAGCGTTTTTTATTTTGTTTCCGTCTTGTGTACAGTGTGACGTTCGGAAGCCTCCAGTTCTGATATCTAATTTCCAGCCAGACGAATCTGGCTCTTTGTGAGCAGTTATGTATTTGAATGACAATATGTCTGACTTGTTTCCTGTTGCTGGAAACCAAGTCTGGTGAAAGGCAGAAAGAATGGTGGGGTCTTTGTGAGTGCAGCCGTGGCAGCTGTTCATTTTTCGCCTGACTTGCTTTCAGAGAAGCCAGTTACCTTGCTGATGATAAATGCCTCTGTACGCTGAGCTGTCTCAGAACTCCAGCAGACTTTAAACCCTGACAGCCGGCACAGCCTCAGCCCCACAACCTCAGGCCTTCAACCTCGGCCTGTCCTTCAGCGCAACAAATCAATGACACTCTTTACTCACTCTGGCCAGTGGATACTTCAGCCACAGCTGCCTACCCAATAAGCCTACTTAGTGATATGGGAGGTAGTGCTCATGTGCATTGACAGGTGAGACCTCCATGGCAGTGTGATGTCCTAGGGACCATCACCGAGGCAACGCGTGTAGCTGAGAGGTAGCGTAATGAGGTGTGATGGGGAGGTACTGGAATGGCTGTGGTTACTATGTGCGGACATGATGTAATCACTGATGGAGTGATTAGGGCGACTTTATACCGTCAGTCCAGCTGGTTCCCTATAGACCAGCTACTGCTGTTAGTCTTAATGCCTAGAGTTCCTTTACTCTTTAGCGCCTATCTAAGTCCACTCTATACTTTTCACCTTCTGTCTTCTCTGTAATCGAGTTTTTCATCCTCCCAGCCTCGCTTTGATGTGCCTTCCTCTTTTACTGTCTAATTCACTCCTCTCATTCACTCCGGTCTCTCCTTCCCGCTCTATCGTCTACTTCTCCCGCTCTCCATCACCAGTCACTCCCTGTGAGTCGGCACTGGGGCAGGAGATTAATGATGGTCGAGAAGCTTTGGCAGTGTCTGATTTTCTATTATCAAAACTGAACTGCCTCAGCAGGGATGTATTTTATCTTTCGATGTGGTCGTGATGGCAGGTGGAATTGCTCTGTTATCACTGGATTGAATGTGTATATTATACAAAAGGGGAGGAAAAAAACATCCATTATGCATCAAATAAAAAATATTGGAAAACTACAAAAACACAAGTTATGGAGCTAATGTGGACACATTTTTTAATTTATTTTTAAGAAGGCTTGGAAAAGTGTAGCTTTTCTCCTTATTAATACTATTGCTAGTCTCAAGCATCAGTCTTAGCAACAGTTTAATACCATCCCCTGTGATGTCAGCAGACTTATTGATTCATTTAGAGAGAATACTTCAATAAAGCTGTGATAAGTGTCCACTGTTTTGGACCTTGAGCCAATGCGTGGGACTAAATATCTGCAAATCTATGCCTTTGCAATTTCAGTTTGCTCTATTTTTTATGGAAGTGTCTCTTTTTTTTACAAGTGCAGTGTTTTCCGGTATGCACAGTTTTACCTTGGCACGAACAAAAAGAACTATTTGACGAGGTAGTGCAACACACACGAGTGGGAAAAAAAATGTTCATGTATGTAGGGAAATCTGTGGTAGAAGGAAATGCTAAACCCAGCTTATTTATGACCTTGTTTTCACTTTGCATATTTATTAAAGCACACTGTCATCCTGACGCTCTTGCTCCAGAGCTGCACAGGTCATCTATTTGAGCAAATGAATTATGGAAGAGGACTCTAAGCAGGTGATATCAGTACATTGCCATGGCAACTATTTTTTGTAAACTTGCAGTGCTGTCTCACCGTGTGCAAATGTGCACCCACCCTTGTTAGCATGGTAGTCCTATTAGTGTTACAACTTTGTCTTAATTATAGATTTCCCCTGTCCTACAAGGGACAACCAAGGCTTGTAAAGCTTGTATAGGTGGCTACTTCAGCACGAGGAGTGTACGTCACAGGTCTGTCCTTGTCTGTTTTTGAAGTTCCATATGCCTCCGAGGTAGAGGAAACTGTCAAGGGGAGACTAAGAAACATGGAAAATGGGATTGAAAAAGGAAGAGGAGACTTGAGTAGGAGGCTAAAGTCGAGGAAAAGCAGAGGGAGAAGTGGGAAATAGGACATCAGGAAAATTGAAGCAAAGTGATACAGCAAAGCACGGGGAAAAGAATAAGAGCCTCAGGCTGAGAGGCACCAGCCCAAGTATCATAGTCAATTAACATCCCAGCCCAGCACTAATTCTCAGTCTATTTCAGACCATTAATTATGTGCACCATCAGTTCCAGCTCACTTGGCCTGACACAAGTCTTCATCACATTGCCTTGGCCCCTACGGATCATGTTTTACTAGAGAAATAGCTGCAGTTTACATATTCATGATGAAACAGAGATAAAAATTGTATGGATCAAGGCTCCTCTGATGACTCTCATTGAAAAGAAAGATTAGGACTTTTTTCTATCTATGTAAATGTTTCTAAGTTGCGACCATATCACAAGTTTTAAGTTTACATTTCCAATAACAGGGCTACTTTATATACAGTGTATTACCATTCACCTCGGTGCTCCAGGTGAGTTATTTCAAATGTAAAACAGGTCAGAATAGTTTGCTTAAACGAGCAGGGCTACAGCACATGTCTGTGTGGTACCTTGAGGTTAGAGGAGTCAAATCATGTTCTGTCAGCAGGCCGAATTGTTTTCCTTCCCTCTGGACAGGCAATTTCTGTGTGCAGAAATTAGGTTAACAGTGGATAAAAAAAAATGGTATCAGCAAATTACCGCTTTTCGATATCCTTGCTGCAACTTCTGGAGAGGCCAAATCAAAAGTACTGGCCATTCTCTTTGACAGGTTTAAGGTGCACTGCAGTAACACCTGACTGCCCTGTTCTAATTTCACTACCAGCAAGAGCAGCTCCTTTATGTGCTGTAACCGGTAGGCTAGCAAACATTCAGCCACAGCCCAGAAAATAGGCCACCAATTTCACAAATGCTAGATGGTATGGAGGGTTGCAAACTGGTAAACAAATACTAATAGCAAAACTACCCAGGCTTTGGTGAGTTTTACACTCCTTGAGTAGTTAAAAGTTGCAATTGTTGGTGAGGATGTCAGAAAGCAGTTACAGAATGACCTAAAAGGCCGGGGGCAAGGTGACCTTGTCTCATTAGAAGGTGCTAAATCATCTCAGAAATCAACAACTGCACCCAAAGAATCACACACTTTTCTCCTTCCATCAGTTTCTTGTTGATGGAGCCCATGAGCCTGCCTTAATCAATCCACACTCATTTGAGCAAATGTAATTGGCTTCCTCACAGCGCAACAATTAAAACGTGTCAATACCTCATCTAGTTAACCAATTAATCGCTACACACTGCTCCATAGTTACAAAGCCAAGCCCCTCCAAAAATAATCAATTGATGGATATCAAATGACCAACAAGGACTGTGAAGATGAATGAGCCGCTGGCATAAACAGCCATATCCCAAGGGGCAAAGCTGCTGCAGTTCATCCTAGTAGCTACCGCTGCATATACAGCGTCAATTGATCATAGCTGCAGATAATTTGCCAGAGACTTAAACACAAAGTAGCTGTTTAAAAGGGTGGTAGATCATTGTGAAACCTTGTCTGTTTTTGCAGTCTTTTTCCATAGCCAGCCAGTATATACTACACGCTGTGGCATCTTTATATAGAAAGGGAAGGGAAACAGAGACAAGGCTGCATCAAAACACAGAGAGCTAAGATGAAAGTGCCTGGTCAGCTCCACAGAGATGACAAACATCCAAGTATCTGTCACTAGTCTCTACTTGTCATCACCTTCCACAGCGGCTGTCAGCACCACTGTCATTGTGCTCATTGGCAGATTCTCAACCCACACCATTTATCCCTGAGCAGGTGCTCCGTACTGCACTCGGAGTAAATGACAAGTGAGAATAATTGCATGTAATCCTGAAATTGAGTGGGTTGGATGAGCCTTTTTTTTTTTAACCTCCTCGAATCTTTAGATATACAGTTGTGTCATTACAATGTTGATTGAGATGATTAGGATCAATTTAAATCAGTGCTGATTGCAATGGGAGTTTGTTAAACTGGAGAGAGAAAAGAAAAAGAAAAACACTGCTGCTGCATTTTTTTTTAAATGTAAAAAAGTACTTTGGTTCAAAACTGACTCAGATGGCTTATAATGATAGCTCCTGGCTAGACGTGTCACCTTTTTGTGTTGCCCTAACCGGCATTTTCTTTGACACCCTAATGCCAGTCTGCCATTGGAGAAAAGGGGGAAGATGAATTTTAAATTCTTGCAATGTGTGTGCAGAAGAAACTGGCAGGTGTTGATGGCTGTTCATTCAGCTAGTGAAAACACGAAAGTGGAACTGACTTCCTTAGTTTTAGCACCTATAAATATTCAAACATTTTACCTGTAAAAAATAAAAAAAATTCTCTGAATTTTCCGAGATCTTCTCAAGTTATTATTTACGTCTGTGTTTTTTTTTTTTTTTTTTAAAAACACACACTACTTCATTAATTTATGGTAAAATAGCTTTTGTGGGAACCTATTGCTGTCTTTAGTGATCGCTCAGCTGTGAATTACATATCATACCCCAGCTGTTTTGTAGTTTTCCCGAGTTCTGGTCAGGTTATTGTTGCCTAACAATCTTCCACAGTATATATCAACATTCATCAGCAGACAGACGCTGGGTCAGTTTTGCTCCGAAATAGCTGCTGGACCTGGGGATAAAGACAATGATCCCTTATGTCTTTAGTGTGCACTGTGTATCAGACTCCCTTGTGTTTTCAGACCATGTGGCCAGCAGCAGACAGCCATTTGAGGACTGTCTGAGAAAACAAGACAAAAACAGCTATTCAGTAAATATCCTATTTGCTGCAGAAATCACACATTGCCACATTGCCCCCCCTCCCCCCTTAATTTGACTGTGTTTTTTTTTTTGTTTATTTGTACCTAATCCCGTTTTAACTGAATATATATAGTAGCACAGAATTGCCCTGTACTGTAGTTTGGAATGAATATTAAAGGAGTTTTTGCTTATTATTTGATAATTATTCTTTTTTACCTTTGTTTTCTTTCTTATGAAGGAATACTTTCTGTTTTTCTGCTAGCAAGTCATGTTCTCTGCTTAAACTGAACAGAATAAATTGATTAGAGCGCACCGATTAGATATAATGGCAAACAGGGAGGCTCGATCCTGTGTCACCAACACACCAACGCTATCTTTGTGTTTTCTCCTCGGCTCCCCTAATTGTAGCACACAGCCCCACCCGCAGCCAATCCCTATCCACACTCTTTGTCCAAAAAAATGAGGCCAGGGAGTCACTACAACAGTGTTCGCAATTACATTTTAAAAATACTGCAAACGCATTCATGCTCCTCCCTTGTCTGAAGTATCTAGGACAAGGTTCATTCCTTTGAGGTTTAAGTGAAGCGTAAGCCATGTTCTAACTTAATACTTCTTGTTCCAGACATTTATGATGAACTTGCTTCAGTTCAGGGAGAGGAAAATTAGTCTGAGCTAAGAAATTACCGGACATGAATAAGCGAGAGAACACAGAGAGACTTTTTTATCTGTGGTGTTGGAATCAAAGAGAAGCAGGAGCGGGTTTGAGGCGGGGGGAGAATCCACAATAACACACGGCTGATGGGGAATAATGTTGAAGAAGTTGGAAAAAAAAAGTCATCCATGAAATTGCTTGTTGCATCCTTTAAAACCTCTTGATTGATGGTGGCAATTTTAAAGCTTGGCAGTTTCCCAGTTCTGTGGAAGTATTAGAAACAAGTACTCTGGGGTGCTCTTAAAGGAAAAATGCACCTTAAAACACTTTAACAAAAATAAGTTAAATGACATCTATTGGCAATATACATTCTTTGTTCAGTTTTATTGTTTGATAGTGTGTTTTTATTATTCCTACTAGAAATTATCCCAATATTACAATTGCTCACTACAGCTGTGTGTAGTGTTATAACAAATAACATGTAAAAATAAAAATTCAGAAAGCTTTCAATTAGAAACAACAGCTGTGGGATTGATTTTTAGGTTTGATATTAGATATTGTATATAGATTAAATTATAGTAATTTATTAATATTTGTACACCGGGGAAAAAAATAATTAAGTCAACAAACCCTCAAAAAACCCTCTTTATAGCTTTTATATACAGTGTACAAAAATTTAAGGAGTGATTCAAACTACATAATAGTTCAGAGTTAATAATTTCTTAATTTATTCAACAGTAACTTCTGCTGTAGGCAACCTTAAATAATTGCTATATAAACAGATGATGAGTAAAATAGCAAAAATATTGTTTTTCAATGTAATTTTTAACAAATGTGACTTTTCGTATTGGAAAATGACAAATATAATGTGTGATAAGCTATTTCCTTAATGTTACCTAATTATAATGTCTATAATGTGGAAACTTAACTCTAGAGAGGCTTGAACTGTTATGTGAAAAACAAAAGTGCTCTTTTATTACCTTAACTATTCCGTGTTATGGACTCAAAAAAAAAAAAAAATGAAATACCCAACAAATAGCTTGATAAGTATGGAGCATTTAAACATAATTCTCTAATTACAACCAGAAAGCAGTCATGAATAACTTTAACAACACCAGATGAATATTACAAACAGTATATTCAGTGTCAAAGTTCCACCTTTTATTGATGTGTTCACAGCTCAGTAAAAGGCTGGTGCCGCTTCTGTTTCTGATAGCGTTCTAAAAGTAGCAAGTCCTAAGTTTAATTTGCGCTGTTGGTGTAGCAGGCAAGCGTGTCTATTTTCTGGTGCCAAATGTAAGATAGCTTCAAAGTAGCAGTTAATGGTGGTGCTGAAAATTGTTGGACTTCATCCACTGCTCTAAATCCGACAACATACTAGTCTCATTTAGAGGTGACTACGGTGGAACTTGTGCAGTATGGAGGCTTTGAGGTTGTTTCCATCACTTGATGTTTTTTTTAGTTTACAGATCCTCAGTTTTTTTTTTAAAAACTACACGTTTTTCCTTCATGAAAATAGAAATCTTATGTTAGTTTCAGGGTACTTAGAAAAATAAACCTGAGCATGTCCTAGTACATTTTTACCACATAATTAACTTAATTCAAGAATCTCAAAGGGCTTGTAAGCTCTAACCAATAGGCTAGCAGCTGATAACTGAATTCATTAATTGCCATTTTCTCACAGAGCTTAAGAAATAAATAATTGGACATTTTTTTTATAATTGGAATTGGATTTGCAACAGGCCAGTATAACAAAAGCCCAAATATTGTGACAAGCTTTCCTTTGCAAGCACTGCTTTGAGCATGTCTTTATCTGAATAACTGTGGACAAGAATGCAAAGCATTTCCAAACAAAGACATCTTAACCATTTGGTTGTAATTGCATTGTCTCTGTGTTTTGTGCGCGCTGGGTAGCAATGTAATTTCCGCTTCCCTTTTGTCGGCTGCGATGGAAACATTACAGTTTTCCCATATGAATTCTCTCTGCAAACATGTCACAGCATTATCCCAATTCCATAGTTAGTAGCTCCTGCTCACTAGTCCCATGCATTCTTCATCCATTGTAATTTCTCCTGTGCAACATTTTGATTGCATCAAAAAAAGAGAGAGAAAATATAGATTAGAAATAGAATGTGTTAGCATTTCAGGCTAATTGAAATACATTTACATATGTACTGGTTTCGGAATTGCATAAGGCTTCCAGCTGCCTGTTTCATGAAGGCAAGGTGTAAGGAAAGAAAATGCAGGTGAAACCATACCAAGCACTGAATTAGGTTTGGCTCTGTAGAAGTTGATCCACAGTGTTCAGCATTATATTAGTTATAATTATAAATTTGTCACGCCTTTTCTCTTTGCTACAGTCAAAAACAAAAGGAGGAAGATTGTTTTGCTTTTTTTTTTCTTAATAAACTCCTTTCTCAGTAGGAGAGTTCATAGAAGTGAGATTAATTCAAACTGTGACATGGCATTTTAATTAAAGTAAAAATATATATATATATATAATAAAGGTGGATATGTTACAAATATATCAGGAGCTAATGCGGTTTGACATGTTTAGCAACATTTACCTACAATAATTACTATGATTTTTATGCCTACAAAATAAACAAAGACCAAAAAGACGTTTTGCTTAATTTTAAGCCTTTTTGCATTTAATTTTTCAAATCATAAATTACATTTTCCCACTGAATCTTTACATCTCTCACTAACCGCAAGCGAATGTGCCCCTGATTGCAACCTTGCCACTTTACACTGGGAGTCGGGTTATTTTAGTCCACCAGTGTGACCGTTATAAGCACAGACTCAAGCTTTTCTCGTTGTATTAGTTCCACTTGGGTTTTCTATCTTGAACAGACCCAAACGTGGAGCTATGAGAAAACTGAGAACCATTTTGAGAGTTTTATGGCACTTCATAGCGAGAATGATTTTCAGCTGTCCCAAGAAAATAGTCATCAGCTGCACCTTTTTCCCACTTTCATCTCCATTGTGCCATATTTACAAATTCATGAAATCTAGTGACACATGCAGTGTTCTATAAATTAATGGGGGCAATTATGGAAATGTGACACACTTTAACCAAACTGTGTTGAAAATTGCATTCTGGATTACTGAGGTGAGATATGTGTGACACCTTTTACGAGATTAGCAAACCTGTCACATAATTGCAAGAAGAGTGCGTACGGTGAGAAAACATGGTGGAACAGATCTCAGTAGAAAAAGAAAGGCTTGCACATTAATGAGAAATCATCTCATTATAACTGCAAACCTTCCTCAGTGAGAACCTTCTAAATTATAACACTGGCTCCAAAGTATTGTAAGACTTATACAATCCACAAATTTGATTTTGCAACAGCATCACAGAAAAAAGAGAATAAACTCTGTTGTTTTTGCTCTCCTGAAAAAACAATTTGAGTAGAGTTCAAAAAAAAGTTTTGTGGCTCCACATTTTGCGACTTAAGGGTCATTCGGGCCATGTGCTCCATAATAACAGTCATCTGCCCCTAGTTGTACTTGACTTATACTTTTAAAAAAAAACCTTACCATTCTTCCCAGATGTGCACTTAATAATATTCGATTCTTTTTAGCCAGAAAGCCATGCGGTATGAATTGTACAGACGAAGTGAGCCGGACTGTGCTCAGGGGCACGCAGGAAGTCCTGATGGAGAGGACAGAGATGAAGGTCAATTCACACTGACTGCGCGCCAGCTGTCATAAGTGGACAGACAGGAGAATCACCTGAAACCTGAATTGATTTCTTTGAGTGAGAGAGAACGAAATTTCAGATATCTGTTGACCTCCCTTGATGGAATGTGTCACGAGAGGCCAAAGATGGAGTGAGAGAAAGAGCTCAGACAGACAGCAAATGTCATTTAAGTAAAAGACCAGCAGTGCCGTTTGAAAAGTGCAACTGGCTAACTTCTTCCAGCTGATTGTACAGTCTCTAATCTCCAACAAATTGTGAAAAATTGATCATTTTACATGTTTCTTTGGTGCATTTGACAAACAAATTGCGGCTGTATTGTGTTGAAGCTTTAAGTGAATGTTTTCTTGTAATTGTACAATAGCCTTGTCAGGCTCAGGAGAGTCTTGGAGGCAGACCCTCACTTAGGTTCACAATTTATTTACACACAGACACCAGGTGCGGATATATACAGGTGAGGGGGCACAGGAAGGGGGTCTCCGGGGAACACAGGCACGGGAAGGGAACGGGCTATGTACACAATCCTTCACTGAAGCTCAGGTTAGCTCGGACTCCGGCTTTTAGCTCACCAAACGGTGGTCCTCAGGCTGGCGAGAAATCTGGCACAGGGAGGAAGAACAGGTGAGTTGCGGCACGAAAGAAACTCGGGAAAAAGCTCAGACTTGCAATGACACTGACGAGTGTTACACAGTAATCCAGCGAAGAAGCACTCTCAGCGGCCGCCTTAAGAAGTGAGCGCGGTGATGAGACGATTGCTTGCAGGTGTCCGAGCCAGGGGCTGGAGCCGTCATGACTCCGCCCCGGTAGAGCGCAGTGCGCAGGAGGGGAGAGAGAGACGCAACACAACAAAAACATTTGTAGCCATACAGAGTCAGCCGAGAAGACACAGGGTCATGACGAGCCTTATGTCTCCTGCTACTCTCTCAGCACATGCCTTTCAGCCACTGCTAGAGCTGGCTTGATGATGTATTAACTTAGTTTTTTGCAAAGCTATCCCACAGAAACCGGCTTGATAGAGTCTCCTAGCAATGGAAACAATTTCAAGCCAACTTCACAGATAATTAGGCACTTTAGCTGGCGGACTTGATTTTGACAAAAACACAACTTCCAGCAAATGCAGTTATACCTCACCACACTGGTGATTCTTTAAGGCAGTGGTTAAATGAAGGGGGAGGAGAACCTTGCAGAACGACTTTGTTTCAAGTTTTAGAAGCTATGTGAGAGCATTTACTCCATTGGCTTACATTAAGCTTAGAAATAGGCTTCCAAATGTTATCTTCGAGCCTTTATGAAGTGTATCCACAGTTGGTGGAGATAATAGGAAGGATATATATTCTTACCTCCACCTTTTTTAAATACAGAAAGCTCTGTTATAAATATATACTGTAAATTGGTATGCCTGTGAGGCCATGCAGGTGGTTAACAGGTTTTTTTCCTTATTATGCCAGGCACGGTGGTATACTATATCCTTTTTGTTTAAATTATGCATAGCTGTAGTTCCTTATCAAGGCAGTTAAATATCTTTAATGCACTGCGCCTCTTAATTTCATCTACACTGGTGATTTATTGTTAAGTGTGGTGCAGTGGTATTTAGATGTAAGGAGAACAGAAAACCAGTTTCCTGCATTTGGTTTAAGGTGAAGAGGTGTAAATGTAAACGGTGAGGCCCAGTGTCTTGGCTTTCACACACACGGCCTATAAACATAATGAAAATACAGAAAAGCACACAGTATGCATCATGCATTGTCAATAAATGTCAAGGTTTTTTTTATTTATTGAGTTTATTTTTGACTTTGTGTAGAAAATATGATTACTAGATAATAATATCTGATTAATAGATTTAAATTGTTTAAATTGTTTCCATTTGGTGATATTAATATGTGATTGGTAGTGTCATGTTTTCAACACTATATTAGCAGCTGCACATCAGGCTATTTGTGCAAATAGAAATAAATACTCTAAAGATAGATAAAGATAGATATAAGGTGTGTGTGTGTTTCTGTAAGAGAGAGACAAAGAGGTTTTCACAAGATCAAAGCATAAAATAAAATTGAATATGCAGGCCCGACTGGAGACAATTGCTTTGCCACAGTCCATAACGTCATTAAATTGTTTGAGATATTAGGAAGTTAATGTATCATACGGCGCTTCTACCAGGATAAAATCTCCTTTTTGTATGTGTGTATTTACAGCACTTTCTTTTTTGTGAAGTCACAGCACTAAAAAAATAATGTATGTCATTAAATATACACTTGTTTGTGTGTCTGTATATGTTGTATCCATAAACGCAGGTATATCATTGAATTATTGCATAATCTAAAGTATATGGACCACATGCTTCAAGGAAAAAAAAAATCCATTTTCTATCTCCTAATTATTCCATTACTTGTGTAATTTCATTAACCAAGCTTTGAGAAGAAAAAAAAAAGAAAAAGGGAGAAGCCAAGACTCAGAGGTAATTAAAAGATAAGGTGAACAGTACAGGCTGCCTGCCTTAGCTGCATTAAGACATTTAGCTTCTACATTAAGAGCGTAATAGCCCCTCAGCATGTGTACACACATCTGACACAGCGAGGGAATGACGGAGGTGCTCTCCCACCTGCCAACGGAGCCCTCGTAGACATGTGCACTGAAGGGAGATGTGTTGCAGTGCCGTGGCGTCAGACTTGTGAGATATGAAATGTGACGGGTGCACAATGCTTGTCATCGTGAATGACGCATAAACAAGCTAAACATTAGGACGGCTTACACCGCGGTGTTCATTTTTGCCGAGATTGGAGAGGAGGCCCAACACCATCTCAAATATCACTTCTCACTCGCGTTCTGTTTACGTGGGTCGGGGAAATAAACTCACTTCAGTAAACTATTTCAAACATCAGTGGATCATTCTGCCTGATCTGCTTGATCCTCAGGCAGATTATGAGCAACACACTATATTCTTTCACCGGGAATATTAATGGGAAAGTATGGTTTATTTATTTATTGATGTATTATTTATGAGAACACTGTTACCAAGACCGCTAAGTAAGTTTTATCTAAGCCGCCGTTAAGGTAGTTTTATTGAATTTCGCATATATCTGTTCAAATGTGGTTTTGTTGACATACTTAAGAATTATGCTTCTCCGTGCTACTGAAAATTTGTGAAAATATAACGATAAAAACGAGTCGGTCTGTAGAGTGTTTTGCAGCTTTATGGTTAGCGCTGCAAGAATCTCGGTGGTGGTAAAATGAGGGCAGATGGGGAGTTTTAACAAGAAACTGACACCCTGAGTATTTCTGAAGCTATTCCACCACCCTCCAGCTGAAAGGATGAGAAGCATAAAAAAGAGCAGATTATAGGAGAATGGTGGATCAACTTCATCAGTTAATTAAACTCTATTGCAGCTTGATGAGCAATTAATCAAGGCGGCGTGCCGAGTGTCAGGCAGGGCTGAGTTCTTCGGATGTGAGATGTGTGCACCGTACAGTATGTTCTCAAGGGGAGCAGCCCTGTGGGGAGCAGCACTTACCAAGTGAGCAGCCCCAAAATTTTGCAGGGTGTAATGGGTTGAGTTTATGTAAGCAGCTATCAATCACTCTCTGACATAAGCCTGCACCCTATTAGAGCACCAGGATTAAGCTCCTCTCATTGCTGAACTAAACTGAGAAACTGCTTGTCTAAGTTGATCGAATTTTAAGAAATGCTGAAATGTAATGCATTATTATTATTTCGGGAAAAAAAAATAATAGCGGCGTTAAAGCAAATCCTCAGAAGGCGGAGGCAATAACAGTCAAAGTTAATTACTTTAATATGGGAGAAACCATGTCAAAAAAGGCTCTCCATTTACTCAGTTTGAATACTCAAGCTCTTATCTTTTATCTGACATTTGACTTCCTAAATCTGATGGTGTGGTTTCTGTCCTTTGTCTTCCACTCGCTTTCATCTATCCCTTCATCTCTTTCAAGGCTTTTTTTTATGCTATGGGAAATTTGAGTTGGCAGTTTGTGACTAAATGCAGTAAATTTATTAACAAGACCATGGGGAGCATTAGAAGTCAATTGAAGGAGGCTATTAAAAGAAGGATTTTAATTGGGTTGGTCGGTCCATTAAAACATTTTTTCTGTCTCTCTTTTTCTAAGAGCAATGACACTAAAAAAACTCCAGAATTAGTCTGTTGAGTGCGTGCTCGCCCCTTTGAAATGAAAAACTCTAGTTTCATGTTAGATTTCACACTATATGCAAGCGCTTAAAATAAAGTAATATCCACATTAGCGAGAGGTCATTGTGTGTCCTGTCTCGCTAGCTACATTTAGCTCTGCTGAGGGCCTGCAGTCTCTGTGACTCTTGCTGAATTCTTTCAAGAGGATGCAATGCAGGACAGATTACAACTACCACAGGATTTGAGTACTAACAAGTGTATAAAGATCATCCCTTCACCCATTGAGTTCTAAAAAAAAACCAGAGACGAGCTGGTGTCGCTGTTGCCATCTAGATTTCATTTTTTTTCTCGATTGGTGTTTAGGCCTGCGAGCAGTCAGTAAATTGTTTTGCTACTGTAGCTTTAATGCATTAGATTATATAATCTGTTGAAATTACATTACAAAGCATACAATTGTCCTAGTTTTGGTAACGTGGTGTGACACATTACAAATGGTTTTAATTGCACTTTAGCTCCTGGCTCTTGAGACACGCTCTACTCATTCTGCACTTTAAGGCATCTGGGCTCTGTAAGGGTGTGTGTGTTTGTGTGTGTGTGTGTGTGTGCGCACTGGTATGGGTGGGGGGTGGGGTCTTGAAAAAGCAGTTTGTGCATATGGGCACGTTAGGGATGCAGTGTAGTATTGGCTATGCTGACTGGATAATGACATGCAGAGTGCTGTGCTGCTACAGTAGGTTGAGCCTCCAACCAGATGCTCCTTTCACTGCAGCTCCTAAGCAGAGAGAGAGAAGCTGCACCAACATACGCTCTCATCTTAGCTGGATTAAGCAGTAGGATTCAGGGACTTCGATCATGAACTGTAACAGAGCTTATTAGAATTGATAGGCATCACGTGAATCAATCATGTGAAGGAGTCTGCGGCTAAGCTGGATAAAACTTCCTTTGAGACTTTCGCTTGATTTTTCTGCGCTTATGTGTTTTTTTGATGAAAGTCACTGTAAAGATGCCAGTGTTCAAGCACTGATTCAGCCTAACAAAGGGCTCACATTCAGTCATACCATTCAGGACTGAATGTGTTTGTGCGATGGATGAATGGGTGAATGAAATAAATAGCATACTGCATGTTTATTGTACTTTAAAGAACCAGATGTCAGCATCGTGCAGAGGGCATCAGCCGGCAAACAGCATATGCAGCTCAAGGGAAAACTTAACAAATAAGTCTATAATTGCCTGAAGTGATTTTTGACACAACAAAAGACACAATGCACTGGATGCATATTTGTGTTTTATTTTTTGTTTCTGTTTTTTTGAAGACTGCAACTTCCAGGAGTGATACCGCATCTGAGAAAAACACATATGTTGTGTTAATATGGCTGCCAGTGCAATAATCCAAACAGCCATACAGTAATCTGCCTTATGGTCAACCCAGCAGGTCTTGTAGTTTAACAAATAGACACTAAATGATATCAAACATTGTATATGCACAGCTAACAAAAGTTGCAATAAACACTTTTTATATGCTATGCTAATGACTTCATTCACAGTTTCATTGTGTTTTCTTAGTCCATACTGATGTACTATGAAAACTTTCAGCTAATACTTTTTTTAAATACTTTTTCTTTTTACTGGATTCTCATAGCACTACTCATTTATAAAGTAGTTAGTGTTAAATCATTATAAAAAGTGAAAGTGCTTAAAGAATTATAGGCCACTGGCCTGATTGTCTTATAAAAATCACAACTCTCTACCTTTCCTGAAACCACCTGCTCTAATTTCGCTACAGTCCCTTAGCAATACTGTACACAACAATGTTTACTGATTACTAAAAAAGGAAATGTTTTTTGTGTTCTTCTCTTTTCAGGATAAAGGAAACATTGCCGTTGTATTTAATGTCGGTACAGATGACATTAATATTGAGGAGACGTCAAAGTTTGTAAATGATGGAAAGTACCATATAGTGAAGTTTACGAGGAGTGGGGGTAATGCCACTCTGCAGGTGGATGACCTGCCAGTCATTGAGCGCTACCCCACAGGTGAGTCACCCACTTTGCCTTTAATTACATCTGCCGCCTCCTAGAGGCGATAAAATGACCCAGATATTATCAAGCAAGCTATTAAAGCCTTATCTGTTAGGATGTTTTTATGTTGACTTGGCATGTGCTTTAATTGCTTTTTATGTTTCGGTTTCCAGCAGCTTTTGAGAGTAAACACCAGTGTTGTTGAGTTGTCTTTTCACTAAATCTTTGATCTTTGTGGTGCATCAATCTGATAAACCCCAGGGCTGATAGACTTCTATATGTCTGCCTACAAGTGCAGCCACCCAACCTGTCTACATGTCTGCATTACATCCCCCATATACCTAAATTGTCAATGCGCAGTGTATACTCACAGTAACCCAAATCATTAGACAATCCACAGACAAATTACCAGTTTTTTGTGGCAAGTAATTGTGTGCGGTTTCAGTATTTATGTGTCTGCCAATATAGCAGATTGATCGAATTAAGGTCACCGGGGAGACAGACCTGTAATAACACTGTCAAAGTAAATCTGTTGCTTACTCACAATTAAATACCAGATGATCAGCTTCATTACAGCATCTTGTTTAGCCATAAAAATACACTTTGATATTAATAATTTTCACAGCATACACTACAATTACTCACAGACTAAAAGCAAGCCGGATTAATTTTCCTGGCCAATAGTGTTACTAATAATTTAAATTGTGTAACACTTCTCATAAACACAGTTTACATGACAGTAGAAGATGAATTTGGTAATTACTGCCCTGTGTAATAGGCATTTAGTAATTGAAAAAGAATAATATATTTTAGTAGTTTAACATTAGAAGACTGGAATAGTTTTGCTGGCACTTTCTTTTATAGTTTACTGGTTACTGATGATGTAATATACTGTGGACTCAATGCTGTGAGGAAATCCTTTGATCGATTGGGGAAAAACAAAGCAATCTCTGTGTCAACACATTTGTGAGAGGAAATCTGTAGTAATCTAACTCAGCAACAACTCAACAACACTGGTATATTTGTGTAGAATGTATGCAGAATATAGAGTAGAATATACTGATATTATTGCTTCTGCCTGTGTTGTTGAACTTGATGACGTTTTTAACTTGTTAAAGGCTTTGACAAAAGCTATAGACGAATAAAGGAGTGCGAAAATGACTGTTGAGAATGCAAACAGCAAGATTACTGTATGGACAAGTGTAGTGGTTTTGTTGTTGTTGTTGTTGTTTTTTTCTTATTTGTTTTTTTTTTCCATGAGAGAAAAAACTGCAGCACTAAATGCAAAAACATTTGTTAGATTTTGAGCATGCATAAAATGAGTGGGCAACCAGACAAACAGAAGACAAATTGAACCTGTCGCTCCTCTTTTGCATAATGTTTGGTGACCTTTTTAGCTATGACCAGTGCATTCATCCAAATGAAAGATGGTTTTTATGACTTGGACTCAACCCTCCCTGCTTGCCTCAGGTGGAAAAGAGAAACTAATGGCTTTTGACATGTTGTGTACAGGGCCGAATATGCGGCAGGGTTAAATTCCCGCATCCCGTCTCAATCTTCAAACGACAAACACCCGCAGACCAGCGAAAGCCTGATGATACATACTCATGTCATGCACATAAATTCAAAGAAGTTGGCGAAAACAACTTGTTGTTGTTGTTGTATACATCAGTGGTGATATTATACAGACAAAGGTTTGCTGCTATGCATTTTTCAGCAATGTACATTACATTACAACACATATTTGGTAGTAGAAAGTCATGCATTACTGCATAAAATGCAGCAAAGCTTAAGAATGATATAAGACTGTCCTGTTATGCTAAGTGATGAGTTATAACTGCTGCAGGGAAAAGTGACCTATCTCATCCCCACCAATCATGCGTCAGTGACAATGCCAAGTCCAGCTACCTTATTAAGCTCGTTGCAGACTAATTACATCTAATCACAATTACTGCGCAGTTCCTCCCTGCACCCCCAGCACACAAAGCTATTATTCTCTCAGCTCGCCTGTAGTTTGATTAGTATCCATGTATGCCTCTAACGCACTCATAATAGCAGCCCTCAGCCACTCTTAGGCCACTCACAGATCAACAATGATTATAATAAGAGTAGACAGCAAAGATAAAAATGATGGCTAGAGAGTGAGAAAGACAGAGAGGAGGAGTTTATAGGGGAGGGAGCGATCGTTCTTAAAGCAAGGAAATAATTGCTTCGCCAGAGCCTCTATTGCTGCCCTGGTAATCTCATTAAAAAGTCTCGTACTGCATACTTATGGGCCATTAAAAGTCTTTAGTACAATTATTAGAATCTAAAATGCAAAATACACACGCAGACACACAACTAGGCGACTATTTGTTGTAGTTTAGCTCTCCTTCTTTTATCCTCTCCCTGCCTTCATTCTGCATCACACACAAAAGGCTCAGCAGCAACAAAAAAAAAGAAAAAAAAAATCAGCCCCTTCTCCTGAGCCTTGGCCATGGAAGTAATACCATCACAATGGTGCTGCCAGGCCCGCAGGGTACAGTGCAGTATCCTATCGGAGCACCCAATGAACACACGCTGCACACAAAGATAATGGAGAAGTCCCTGGCCTTATTCTTTTACTGTTATCAGAGCGTGGTGCACTTACAGAGCTCACTGTCTCTCACTCCATTCTCCCGAGCTCCGAGTTCGCTCTTTTCCTGTCCTTTTTACCTCTATCTGTCCACGTCTGCCTCCGTGTCGATCTCACCCCCTGTCCTCTTTTTCCCGCTTGTGGTGTGGAGTCTGATTTATGGGATACAAGGGAAGGATGGTTAGCTTTATCCATCAAAGCTCCGTCCTATCTGCTCTGGTTTTACCTTTGTTCTATCCGTGAGCTTATTGAGCCTATTGTGCAAGCTCTCAACACTGAGGATATTTAAAAAATAGCGCAGTTAGAGAAAAGGGAGGGCAGAATAATAAAAATAATAGTGAGATTTGTGTAGGTTCCTCCTTTTTTTTTTTTTTTTAATTCTCCCGGCTCCATGAACAGAGGAAGCATTTGCATATTTCATTCACATTCATTTAATGTGGTGAGTGTCCTAGGGCTTGTAATGAGATAAAGCTCCCACCTTATCTGACCACTTTATTAACAAAAAAAAAAAGAAAACAAGCGAGTGAGGGTAAAGCAGGTCGGTTGGGATGGCTCAGCTGAATCGCTGCTGTCTGGCAGAGGAGATAAGCCAGGCTGTCCCACACCAAACCAAATCACCACTCAGCAGCAGTCACAGGCTCCGCTCACAGGCAGGATGAATGGGCTCTGTTGCTGCATCAAAGCCCAGGGGATAGCATTGTTTAACACTTCGGTGTCCCACAGTGGGAATCAATACACGATCAGACCTTGATTATATGCACACTTAATTAACCTCAGTATAAGGATAGACTCAGTGTGCCATGCGGTACGTAGCCAAACAGATAAAGCGCAGCCGTCTTTGAAAACGGAGCATGTTTTTGCACAAAAGTAGAGGATTTTGGCACAGTGGCACGCTGTGTGTGAGGATAAGTGTGCATGAATATGTGTGCGTGCTTCTTGGGTATCTATGCGCCTGGAGCTGACACTCCTCTGTGCCTTTCTATTAGCTTCCTTGCATACTTCTTCAACAAACTGTCATCTTTGCGCTAAAACTCTGACACCAACATGTAAGCCTATACTAAAACTATTTTTTGAATAAAGCTTAGAAAACATCAAAAACACGTCACACTGCAACTATCAAGTAACTTATATAGCATAGTTAGAAATGAGCATTAATCAATGAACATCATTTAAAAAAGGAAAGTAGGTGTTTCTCTTTTTCACTCTAAACTCAGATGTCCTCACTGTCCTCGCAACAGCTGTAGGATAAATGTTCTCCAGGGCCCCGTTTGATGCTGACCTCTCCTCAGATGAGGTGTCAGAGTAGCAGGGAATGGAGAGGTGACATAACCAACACCCCATGACTAAGAAATGGAGATGACAGGATTTGACAAAGCCCTCAAATGTTCCATTGCAACAGCAATGAAGAATTATTCATTAATTTATCACATTCAAAATGATAGGAAGCACAGCTGTGTCTGTGTTTGTGCATGCTTGACTCAACAAATGCGCTATTTACTCCTGCTTGAGTGACGTATGCTAAAAACTGCACTACACGACTTCTCGGGGAGCTCATTAAGTCCTCTTTTTTTTTTAAGTGAAACAAGTTGAGTAGTCACAGTTAAGTTTCACAAGAAATGACAAATTGAAGTTGACATGCATTTGCAAGTTTAAAATACTTTTTGTTAAGAAAAATGTAGAAAAAGTGCAGAAACTTGAAGTATGTGCTCTACAAGTGAGTTTGTCCATTACAAACTTCATCTTCCTTCCTAAACCAGTCCTATCAAATGTTACCCATTACGTTGCTTTGTGGGTTTGCTGTAATGCAGTCTGGACTGTATCTGTTCAATAGCATAAAGGAAAAGTGTTGCTAAATCTTCTTCACAATGCTATGTGCACCACTCATGCACGATCAGCTGCAACCAAATTTCATTAGGGGTTTAGATAAGATTCAAGCTGTTTTTTTTTCTTGTTTAGCTGGTCTTCAACAGTAATTCAAGCTGATGTGATTAAAAAATATCTTTTTATGTGTGCTCTTACTTATAAGATCTTTTATTAGAAGAGCTGTGCGTCTTTTACAAGGTTACCTCCTTTCCTTAGCAAACCTCTCCTCTAAGAAGCTATTCTACACCGAATCATTGTTAGCTACGGATCTTTTATCTGCCAGAGCTGAATTAATATAGTTGATGGGACAAACATTGTCAATCTGCCAGAAGAATGGGGCTGACTGAATTCAATCTCAGCAGACAATACCAGGGGAAAAGCACTCAGAGACAGTGCCACTTTGCTGAAAGTCTTCTGTTCTGGAGAGGTTATTGGCCTTGACAAAAGGGTGATGCAGAGTTTGCCCTCATTAATGCCAAAGTGCCCCTCCAATACAGAGAGTCGTTTTTTGTAGCTCTTCTTTCTCGTTGCTGTCGCTTATTTGACTCTATGCTCTAAAAACACTTGACTGTCATTGAAACACATGTATGCGATGCTATAATCGGTCAAGCTTGTGACTTTTTCTTCTTTATGACTTGTAGCTTTTGTCAAAGCCATGTTCTTGAAGGTTTACAGTGTATGTATCTACTTTGTCTTCTGATTTCTCTCTGATTAGAAGCGTTAGAGAATTTACTGTTAGTTTTTATATGGCAAATAGTTTATTATTACTTGTCAATTAGTGTTTTTATAAATGGGGTGGGCATTTGTAATATGTGAAAGTTAAATGGTTCTCTCCTTTAAACCATAAACGGTTTATTTAATAATAAATTCAAATGATGTTCCTTTTTGAAGCTGTATAAATGTAACTAGTTTAAAAGTCAGATAAAAACAGAGGGAAATGATAAATGGGGATGGAAATATTGGGTAAAGATATTGTAATGGATGTATAAATTTGTGATTTTGGTTGGTTTTTAACATAGGTTTATTAACTTAGATGAAACATTTACATGCTAGTCCTCTTATTTTCAATTAATATAGGCCTAATTTGTTGGTTAAAATTAAAATAAAAAGAGTGAAGTTTGGTCAAATAATGTTTTAGTTAATACTGTTTTTTTAAACATACAAAACGTTTTTAAATATAAAAACCTTGTGCAGTTGTATAGCTCTAGCATTAAGTATGGATATTTAACCTTTGACCTTACAGATTGTAACCAATGAAATGTCTCTTTAAACTTTAAAGGCAACAATGATAACGAACGCCTGGCGATTGCTAGACAGCGAATCCCATACCGACTTGGTCGAGTAGTTGACGAATGGCTACTCGACAAAGGTAAAATCCCTGATTAAAATTTCAAATAAAATAATTTGATCATAACCAAGTTGTAGCATTATTTTGTAAATAATAAACCTTAAAAATAAATGTTCAGTAAAACTTTAAAATTAAAATGATTTGAACAGTTAAATTTAGTTTTTTTTATAATAATGTATTCATTTTATAGATGTAAGCTTTTTTTAATACGTGTTCATTGTCAACTTACGGTTAAAGGGACTGTAAATATGAATATAAATCCACTTACTGAAGTAATATCAGCATTTTTAAAATGTCTATAAATTCATGTCGCTTTTTGCTGTAAACATAAATTACAAATTAAAAGTTCTACATCAGTTGTTCATTCGTTGCTGAGTGTTATTTTGAAACACTTTTGAAACATGCATTTACAGTACAGCACATTACTTTAGTGTCATTTGATCTATTTTGATTAAACTGTTAGCAAAGATAAATAGTGTGCAATATCAATTGGCATCAGCATTTTGAGTCCCTTTAACATATATTGTAAATATATATAGATATATATATATGCAGGACTTTAGATCAAGGAACTGTAATATAAAACAAGCTGAGTGCATGCTTTGTTTCTTTGTTTCGTTTTTCTTTATTTTTATTGTTTCTTGTAGTTAAATATCTAATTTCTATTTTCACTCAATGTGAAATTAGCATTCTGTTTTTTTAATTAATTTTTCTTTTGGTTTTTTTTTCAGTTTTCCATTGAAACTGTGTCATAAAAAGTTCTGTTTTAAATTTGATTTCTTTACAGTATATGCCCAACCATTTTTGTTTTTGTTTGTTTGTTTTAATTTGGTTGCTTTTGCTAAAAGGATGAACAGTAACAGTGAAGTGTCTCTTGCCTCCTGTGAGAACCTTCCAGTCCATTTCTCACAGACTGTAGCCACACGTGAAGCTTTCTTGTTTTTCTTCTTTTTTTCATGCTTTCAAGGTCCATATATGCTAAAATTTGAAGAAGAATTGAAAGATAACTTAGTTACATATATCTTTTTATCTCTGTTATCCAATTTTGTTCAGTTTTATTTCCCAGGCAATTTCCTGCAAACAAATGATCCATTTAGTCCTTTCAAGATTATGTTATCATATGTTTTATGTAGTTAAATCTATTGCATTCCCATAACAGTGCTACTTTTTCTTAATCTTTTTTTCCATGCTATTCCAGATTAGACTGACCTTTTAGCAAAGCTACATTGATTTTCTATATCCTGTATTTTTACTTTATGTTTTTCTTTTCATAGGCATCTCATCGTTTAACTACAATAAATTAACAGGGTTTGCTCTACAACCTGTAATTTATTGGTCTCATTAGCCACTGGGCAAAAAAATCAGTCTTTCTGTTGTTTTATCTTGCTTTGTAAAAGTGGCCGAGTCCACAGTTCAACATTCTTGTATATATGTAACATTGTTTTCCCGCAGGGCGACAGCTTACAATCTTCAACAGCCAAACCACTATACAGATTGGGGGCTGGGAGCGAGATCGCAGTCGATCCTTTCAGGGCCAGCTTTCAGGCCTCTACTATAATGGCTTGAAGGTCTTCAACATGGCCGCAGAGGGGGATCCCAATATAAGGATCCAAGGCAGTGTGCGGCTTGTGGGGGAGTCGCCCTCCTCTATCACACCGCAGTCAAGTACCACAGCCAATCGCTCAGAGACTTCCACATCCATCATGGAGATCACCACCACCACAGCGTCCAGCAGGAGAGTAAAGCCGACAACATCACGAGAGCCTCCGCAAGTAAGATCTCTTTAAAATAATTCTGTTTCAAGTCACTTCTTTTCCATGTCTGTACTCTGTTTGATACTTATTGTAATGCTCTCAATGCAAAGTAATGCATAGCAAGTTAAGCGCATCCTGGATTAATATAATATGTTTCATCGTGACAGCCACGTGAAGAATGCTCCGTTTTATTCCGTCCGTCATGCCTTTTTTTCTCCTTGAGGCCTCCGCCCTAAAAACTGAGAGAAAATAAGCACATTGTTTCACAATTGGGAGCTGCAACACACTGTTGAGCATTGCTCCTGTTTGCAATCAGATATGGCCCCATGAGGTGTGTCTGTGTTACAGTGATAACCATCATCGAGGTCCTCCATCATCTTTATCGGTCCTGCATGAGTGGTGCAGCATCTGCTGGAGCATATTACTTCTCAGATGTCACAATGTGGGACTAAACAATGCAACGCGAAATATGTGTCCTATCCAATGGAGTGGTGATCAGACCATTCTTGCATAGTCTCTGCCAAAAACAGAAGACATTGCATATTAAACGCCTCACAATACATCAGCAGCCATGAATTGGAAATGAAAAACACTTGAAAAATGAACTGTCATGCCTTTTAGAATACTTTTACATTTGTTTCACTCACTATCCACATAATCAAGTATTCACATCATATTTATGAATTTTAATTCACTCAAATAGTTTCGTGTTTTGTTATGACCTCTGCATTCTTTGTGCATTAGCTTATACTTGAATAAAATTAGAGTACAGATCTGTATACCCAAATAAAATAAACAAATCGGGATAATATTTACTATACATTAGTTGTGTAGTACTAGTAATTTTTCTACAACCTCCTAAAGTATATTTTGTGAATGATTGGTGCGACTGTGTAATTAGTTTATCAAAGGGCAATCCCCTCACTCTTAATTTGAAATTTCAGTTGGCGCTAACCAGCTAGCTGTGGCCCTTTCCATCTTGTGTTTTCCTTGCTGTAAGCTGAGCAGATTGATGTTGTGGCGATCCCCAAAGAGTCTTATCCTATTATTAGTATTATGCACAAGCTGCAAAACACAACATGGACTAACATTAAAAAACTTAAGATGGACACAGTCTAGGATTGAATGATATACAGTGAAGAGACAGCTATTTGCTCTATTTATTGTCACAAATTATGTACTGTATATTTTCCTAATGTAGTTAAGAAAGTGTGAGTGTGCCTCTTTTGCAAAGCTCTCTGCCCCAAACTGGTGGATTCTGTCCCACGGGCCCGGTTTTGCCCATGTGTTATAGAAGTTTTAAAAATGTAAATTGGGAATTTAAGTCTCCTTTAAATTGGACTGAATTTAAAAGCCATGTCAGTGATTCTGGAAGACCTGCTTAATTGACAATACATGTTACTATATATTCTCATATAGGTCATTAAAAGGAAGAGTTGCAGTGGACTTGTGGCTGTATTTCTTTTTCACATTATAAACAAGACTGGAATGTTGGAAATGCTTTCATGTGTTGTTGGTACAAAACGAAACTAGAAGCAGCGTGACCCAGGGGACGGTTTCAAGTTGTATAAACAATCAAAAGCCAGCCTCACCTCACTAATTGGAGAAATGTGCTTAAACTGAGCCAAAGCTACTCTGTGATAGTTTTCAAAATTAATTGGGCATTTTACATTATATTAAACGCTCACAGGAAAAAAAGAAAAGGGGGGGGTGGGTGGAAAATGAACTGAATGCATGCAAAGTTAAAGTCATTGTCAAAATTTCAAAAAATTTCAAATTTCAGGGTCAGATGTATTAAAAGCATGCATAGCTGCTGTAAGCTAAAACATCCCTTAGATCAGAGCTGTTACAAATATATTTTCAAATAATTTTTGGATTAGTCGCGTTGGGTACAGGGAGATCATAGCATCCCGAGGAGTGGTGGATTTAACATCACTGAAAAATCTTCACACAAATGATTTGATTTTAATTCCTTTTTGTATAACTTGTCTGTCTTCACAGTTTTACTGAGACAACAGTTAATAGACGCATGCCTCAGTCTATTTTAAAAGAAAACGTCTGAGTGCCTTCACAGTGTAACAGTGATGACTTTCATTGTTAAAAAGAAACCCATTTAATTAATTTTCACATTAGGCCTATTGTTGTCTTCATCTAAAAATTAGTGTATAAAACGCCTTTAACCTTTAACGTTGATGCATCTGTGAAAGCAAAATTAAGCTCTTTAACGCGAAATATCAGCTATATTTAATCAAACGGCAAATTAAAATATCAAGCTTTTCTGTAACGTTAGCAGACTACTAAACCCACTGCTCATTTTATGAAATGACAGACTCCTGCAGATAATATGCACCTTACCTTCGACTTAGCACAGTAAAGATTACGCATTACCTCTTGTCACCTAACTCTCTCTGACCTGAGACCGGCATAATAGTTTGTGCAAGGGTCCGCAGTTGCTGACAAATAATACAATCATAAATATTGATCCGCGTGGAATGGCTTTCTCTCGGACTCAGCATGGTTCCTGAACCGTTGCAATAGCATGTAATGCAGGTGAAATATCAGACAATAGACTATAATTATATCCCAGCTCCATGCGGTGATATAAATTGCCACCAAGGAACCAAGAGATTGGCAGAAAGGAATATCCTTGATAGGATGGATGCACCTTTTTCCCTAGGCCTTTTCATCTGGAGTTAAAAAAGGTGATTTAAAGGACCATGACAAATTAGAAGTACAGCAAATTACAAAGACAGGCATTATGTGCAAGGCACCTGGAAACATAGATAGCTGACATTATGCCATTTTGTTAATCGGATTCTGCTTTACTGTTTTATCAATAACAATTAAATTAACCTTGTGGAAAGTAGATGTATAGTTATTATTGTTGAGCAGTGTCCAGATCATCTTATTATTATTGTTTTAAAAGTATATAGTAAGCCTGTAAAGCTTAAGGTTGATTAGTAGTGATGCATATTCCTATTTAGAGACAGGCATTGTATCATCGTGTTATGCTGCAAGCTCACCTTTAAAGTGGTAAAGAAGGACTGGAAGTAAGAAAATAGTCAAGTCAACTAAAGAGCGGTTCGGCGATGTAGGTGGAGAGATGAATGAGGCATGCAAAAATGTGTGCATTGGGAGATGTCAATGCGTTCGGTTTGATTCAATGTGACAGCCTTCCTATGGCGAGCTCCCGCGGTACGACATTACTGTCTCAGGACACTACAGTAAAAAGAGATGGTGCATTCACTGTCCTTTCTGTTGAATAGTCAGCATTTATTCATTGTCCAGCTGTTCCATCTCCCCTCTGATGGCGAATGCAATTCACCGAATGCTTTTATATCCTAAGAGCCTCACATTACTGGGACACATACATTTTTAGTATGGCAGGTCCCAGTGGATATAAAATGGCTAACGCAGGCAGTGGCAGTATCAGGCTATAACCACTGAACCTCGGTAAAAAGGTGCTCTGGAAAATGCCGGCCAGGCTGTCAAAAGGAGCAGTTGGATCCAAAATATTAAGAAAAACATATCTGAGACCTTTTATACACATGCCTAGCGATGAGAAGTGATGACTCAAACCACAAAAAAAGTGTAGTTAGATTTGTAAGTGGCTGCAACCTACAGCACTAAATTTCTTAGGAAAGTAGCAGCTATAGCCTTTATAATGTAATTTAGGATGGTGCAATCCATCCAGTCTTTTATTACTAGACTGGATTATTAATAAATGGCCACAGCTTAAAAATGTGAATTAAACTAATTAATGGTCAAAACAATTTATTTACATTTTTTTTTTTCCTAAAATAAGGAAAAAAGTCTGTTTTGACTTTCTCCAAGAGAGCTAAAGCAGGGTTAGGGTTATCACTTATAATGTTTTATAAGTGGTCGTTCATACTCAATACCTGCCTGATAAAAAGAACGTTTGTATTCGGCCATGCAGCCCTGCTGTGCACATGTTGTGAAAATTCAAGCACAGTGAAACCTTTCAGTGACATCGGCTCTGCAGATTTAGGGTGTGTCTTCTTGCCTCCGCCTGGTTACTTCCTAGGGGGGAAGATCCTGCCAGTCGTCATTATAATAATGATTTTAAAGGGTCTGTCTTCTCAGGTGCCCTATCAAAAATGCTTGACTGGGGTTATATGGTGATTGAATGCTGTGGGCCTTGACTTATGGGTAACATTACATTATAGTCATTCTTCTCAAGTCACTGGGTGTCCACTTTTGCTTTATTAACACGGATATTATCGTCTTAGAGCACACTGGCATAATCAGGAAAGAAGTTCACCATGGGAAAAAAGCTGATGAGTCAGAATTGTTATTTTAATTGTGATACAAATTTTACATCTGCCTAAAACATAATTGGATTAATTAAAATTTTAGGGCCACTCCAGTACAAAAGATAACAGCGAGAACCAGATATGATCTTGGTTGTTTTTTTGGGGTTTTTTTGATCGTACCATCAATCTGATGAGCTTCCCCGACCAAGATATTAAACGCTTGGGTGTCAGATTGTGGCTTGTGAGGGGAATGGAGCTGATTGTAAGGACTGGACTGTCGTGTTTTGATAAAGTGTCTGCTCCCTGCAGTGGTGCCTGGTAACATCCAATTAAACAGTAATGAACTTGTGTAAGCATTCACAAACAACGGCACAGCTTTCACTTGTCAGATTTGAACTATTTTAAATCCATCTTCATTTTAGTCCCACTCAGTCCCCTAACCCTTTCCACCAATTACTGAACAGAGCTGAACTTTGTGTAAAGTGAAAAAAAAGAGACAGTGTGTGTGTGCGTATGTTTTTATATGTACTGATGTCCTTTTGACCCCAAGCTGCCCCCTCACAGAGGTCTGAAGGTAAAACTAGCAGCCAATGGTCGGGCACTGCTCAGTATTTGTAAATGAGATCTTGTCAGTGTCATCTCCTCCATAATAAAAAACGTTTAAGTATGTTTGATGGCAGTTTGGGATATGACTGCATCTTAAATAAGAAAAAATTAAGAGTATTTTGTACTTAGTTAATGCTTCATGCAAACCACTGAGTACCGAATGCTATTTACCTACCAGCTCCAAAAAGAAAAGAAAAGAAAAAAGAACAAAGGGGGGAAACAAAAAGATAAATACTGCTATCTACCAGAGCCATTGAGTGCTTGTGACAGTGATGGATCCTCACCTGCACCGCTCTGTATTATCAACCCTGGCCAGTGCATATGTATATAAATCTCTGAAGGTTTCCTAGTGTGGGGCTGCCATCCACCATCCACCAATGTTGTCCACCAGCAACATCCTCCAGAGTTGGTAATGGCTGCAGGGGAGACACAAGGACAAAATCTTCCAGCAGAAATATGTACGGTTCAAAGCAATGTTACACATATGTGACCTTCAGTTTGGTATAAAGAACCTGTAGTTTCTTTCTATTGGTTTTACATATGGTGATTCAATTTTCTGAAGCTTGTTTTTTCCTTTTGCTTTAGAAAATGGAGAAACGTAAAGGGTTCATAAATAATATAAGTAGGACACAATGTCTGGCATCCATGAACTAATTTTGTGTCAGACCAAATGGGAGATGTTAAGCTATTCCCCTAAAGAAATCAAAACTTTTACCTAATGATGGCGCTAAAAGAAAACTCACAGGATTGCTCAAGTCATTTAAATTTCTGCTCTAGGGACCTTTAATATCAGATATGGGAAAACCTTACAGAAACATAGCAGTAATTTTGGATGTCATATGACATTTCACGCTTGCTATGTTTCTTTCATAACCTTTTTGCATTGTACAATTTCAGTTTTATAGCTTGTTGCTGGTGAAAAATCAAGAAATGCAGATTATAGCCTGTTCCTAGGGAGAATGAATGGCCAGTATGTCACATCATTGCCACCAAATAGCCAATTGCCCCCACTATTTCTGAATTAACCCTGGGTGAGGTGGGTGTAATGGCCATTCAGAGGAAGCGAGGAACATTCAAAACACATTGTGTGGGCCATTTCATTTGCACTCACAGCACATGGTTCAGTTCCAGCTGAACTGGCTTATAGTGGCTCTGTTTATCTTGGTCCCAGAGACAAGGGGCCAAAACCTGACCTCGCTATAATTCTCAGGGATAATCGAAGATTTGACATGCTGCACTGCTACACCTTTAGTGCAGTGTTTGGCTACCTTCTTGCCTCCCTTGCTGACTCTCAAAGAACACACTATAATAACCTTAGTGTCACAAAAATCTTGCAGTGAAAAATCTTCTGTAGCTTACTACTCAATGACTGCTCAGTCTGCGCCTTCTTTTATTTAATTAACATCCTTGCGCTATGTGTCTTTATTGTGTTTGTTACTACCTCAAGGCGTGGTTTATATTGGTAGGAATAATTGTTTTACAAATTGAGGCTAGAACAAGTCTTTAAAGCCAAGATTTAAGACTAATCACGCATGTGTCCCTATTCAGACAGAAGTCTGGAGTTTGATTGAGATTGTGCTTCTTTAATTATCCTGCAAATGATGCTAAATCTTGTTCTTCTGTCTTCATTTAGTTTGAGATACGTGATAACTGCCTTCACATTTTTTATATAAATTCGAATAAGTCTTTATAAATCTTAATATGGGTATCATTCTGAATCAAATGCCTGAAATTTGTCATCAGTAGTTCAATTGCACAGTTTCATGTTACAGCTCCCATCCCAGTTTAAGATCATAAATGTCCAGTTAACGGCGATGAAAAAGTATTTCACTTCACTGTGCCGCATTTTTTTTGCTCAGTGCACTAATGAAGCTGATGTGGCACCAGTATTAAAATTAAACCTTTTAGGTCACTTACCACTCCTTTTTTTTGGTCTTTTATACCAAAGAATAAACAACAAGAGCCATAACAAGCTATCACTTGGAGCTTCCCATAACCAGAAACAGTTGCTGTTCTTATGATGGAGAAGACGCAGGTGGAACATCATGTCTGAGCACTTCTTAAGAGAAGAATTGCAGCTGTGTAGAATTTGATTACTGCTCACTGTTCAGTGGAAAACATGACTTACTTGTATTACACTGAAACAGACTTCATTGCACTATGAAAACACTATATACAGCTATAATGTTGTTGCTGTTGTTGTTTCATTTCTTTCCATAACAAATTCAAACTATTCTGTCATATAGTAAGTAAATGTTACTTATATAGCACATTTAAAACCAACGTGCTATACAATACAAGCAAAAAAATAAATAGTAAACATGAATAATTAAAGTTTTCCTAATATTCTCTCCACATGGAGTTTTAAAGATCAGCAGATCCTGAAAGCTTGACAAAAAAGCTTTGTCTTCAGCTTAGACCTGAAGACGGTCACAGCTGATGCTTGTCTCAGGTCACTTGGGAGATTATTCCAGAGTCTCGGAATAACGACAGCGCAAGTACAAAATGGTTTTGTACAGTTTTTGGGAAGCAGACATTAAGGATCTATCAAAAATTGTGTATGGATGCACATATTTACCACATATGCAGGTGCAAGTCCATTCATGACTTTAAATACAATCAGTGCCACTTTATATTAGATTCGGTAATGCATGGGGAGCTAGTGCAAGGCTGCTAATACTGGAGTAATGTAATTTCACTTTTACATTTTACATAGCATGAATAACTTGTATAACTATAACGTGGATATATTTGTATAAATATAACTTAATATAACATGTTTAAACTGAGTTTGGTATGTCCTCTTAAGCAGTGCTAAAGTTAAGGTTTAGTAACACACTCAACAAGTGGGAATAGAATAATAGAAAAAAAGCAGAGCCTGTAAAAGCAGAGCCTTTACTTAGAGATTATTACATTTGTATAGTCAAAGTAGGTAATCAGTCCATTTGCCTGTTATGAAATCAGCCGTTTTGGTTTTTATCCTGGCCGTCTTCTCTAAAAGGGATATGGTCATCAGTTGTCTCTCACACGTTACGAAGCAGCACACGCTGAAAGCAGCATAGTAAGTTTGCTTTTGATTGACGGCCTTTCACAGTGCAACTACTGTAAAATTAATGTCACTGATGTCAAACATGGGATTGTATTTATTTTTTAAGCTACATTTCTTTAAGCACTAGTGAATTCATACAACAGTTACTTAAAAATCCGTGCAGCTTTTTTTCAAACAGATGTAGGGGTTCTACACATGTGGATCCACTGCCAACGGATCGTATACATATATAAATATAAATAAAACATTATCATTACAGTATCAGATAGATATTACGCATGACTTTTTCACAAAAATTCAGCTCATTGAAGTTTGAATTCTTTATGAAAAGTAATTACATCTTCACACAATATACCTAATCAGAGCCTGTTTCTCTCTTATATTGATATTTCCAGACTGGGTAGAAACAAATGGGAAGTTACTGATTTGTAAAATAATTACATTTTTTTTCTATCTAGTTTCCTTTTCATATTTGTATCGGGAATTGTTTGTCACTTTCTTAACCAAGTGGAACTGTTTCCTTCAACTCATCTAGAGGCAGATCTCATTGTAAAATGAAAACCAGCCAACCCTTTTTTCCCCCTTTAAATTTTGCATTTGTGCGCGTTTCAATTAGAAAAACAGACACATGCATAGAAAACTGAGAGGTTACTAAGGAAACAGAGGATGTTCTCCATTAATAAAGGAGAGTGATTATTCAGCAACAGTGCAGCCATGTTGGATGAGTCTTATTTCATTCAAGATATTAAACCAAACTGTCTCATGGACCTACAAACATACTGCAGTGTTTAGTGTGAGTGTCAGTGCCCTGTAAGGTTGTGTTCAATTATTCAGAGAAAGAAAACATCCTCGGGATAAGATTTCCCCTGCAATGCAGATATATGGGATTGACCGTCATGCTACCGAGATACTATAAGCTTGAGGATAAAGTAATAGGTATCAAAGATCTTACTTCACTGACAGGTGCGCTATTGATTTTTCTAAGTTTATTATCTTTTCTATATCTTATTAAAAAAAACCTGCTACCACCACCTGCTATGGAATAAAAGGAAAAGCTCTAGCGGAAAATACAACTCCTAATTCTCCGAGAGCAGAATTAGGTTGAACACGTGATGTGGAGATGGACAGCTCTCCTCTGCAGCACTTGTTTGTGCTCCTGACCTCTCCCACCTTCTCCCTAAAGTCAGTTGCCTGTTGTTTTTTGGTGGTCCTGGAGTGCGCTGCCCCAGACCCCATCATGGTTTTGTGCCCACCCAGTGCTGACAGATGGCACAGAAGGTAACGCCGTGGACCTGCAGTGGCCCGAGCCCCGTGGCGTTCACTCCCAGCAACAGACCATATCCATCATCTCACGCTCACCGGGGGCTATTATAGAAACTGCCCTTCAACGCTGTGTTGTAGAGTCCATGTGACTCACTGATCCAGTCCACCTTATCGGGGGTACATGCCAGCTTGTCGACACGTGTTGGCTTGATTTGATGAATGCTTGTATTATTCGAGAGCTGACAGCAGAGACAGGCTCGACTGCACCAGGAAGACGGTCGTCACATTAGCCAGCTGAGACAGGACGTCGCGTCTTCCTTTGATGATTTATTTTGAATTTGGTTTTTTTCTAAAGTTGTTTCAGCCAAGTTCATCATTGTGCCGTTATTAAAAGAATGGAAAAAAAGAAAGCATGTTTACTTTTGCAGGTTTCACACTACTGCCAGCAGTGCTGAGAAATACAGATTGTTCCACTAAGACAGTTTGGACGACAAGAATGAAACCTACGCAGTGTGAATGTCGTCTCTGTTGTTTGTTAAAGGCTGGCTCTTGTGACAGCTTTACAGCTTGTTTTATAGACCACATTGTTGTCTCTTAGGACCTTTGCTTTTATGATTTGTATACAGAATATAGTCCTAGGCAAACTGTTGTACACAAGAGACAAATTTGTCCTACGGTGTGTTGCCCCCACCTGCAAGATTCAGATCAGCTGGTTTACATTAACATTCATGAACACGAGCTCTGTGCCAACTGCTCGTCGAGCTATGCTGAGCTCCCTCTATTTTTAAAAGTAATTTTACTCAAAAGCAAATAGAAAGTGTTAGGCACAAACTGGCTCGCGCATCCATAAAAGCTCCTTTATTAATGAATGCAAGTAGTGCTAGTCAAACTTGACATTTTCATTCTCACCGAAGAGAAATCACATGCTTCCTCTGTCCTCGGATGAAGCCAGTAAATTATCCTTTCGGGTGTATAAAACAAATGCAGTGTACCTCAAACTTGATAACAGTTTGGTAATTGAGTCTACAGCTACAGCGAGCGTTAGATTAGCATCATACTGTATACATTTCAATTTCAAGATGGCTAGCTGTGCTCAGGGAGCAGCCATCTTGGCACTTGATAAGTACGATAAAGGCAGTTTAGGGATGGACTGGAACACAATATGAAGTAATATCATTACCAGATTAAATTAAGATAAAACAAATTCCAGATGGTAGAGAAATAAAATAAAGAACGCTGCATGCCTGCAGATAAAGCCTTTTAGCTTGTCACACAAATGGACATGAGACAAAGGGCAATGGAGAATGGAGAAATTGGTTCGGGAAGGAGGTAAATTCATTTGAAGTAAGAGTTTAACATTTTGAAAACTAGATTTGTTTGTTTTCTTTGAGAGAGGAAGATCAGAAGATTGATAATACTCTTGTGTATATAAAAGAAACTCAAAGTTAGATACCATTAATGGGGGGAAAAAAAGACCAATCTTGGATGTTTTTGCACAAAAGAAGATGTGATGTTCTGTGTGACTTGTTCTCGACAAAGTGCAATAACTACCACAGAAGTGCTTTTACATTTCCATTACACTATGATATCTTTTGATAGACTCAAGATATTTGTTCCCCTTTGTGTGCAGTCATTGTGCAAACTATAAAGTCTTTACAGGCTGAGAGCTGCAGGAAATGACAGGTCAAGTTAAAAAAAAAATTGATAATTTATTAAGAGAAAATCTAGCCATGAATTGCAGTCCTGAACTCTGGCATTACAGCATTGCTGCAGGGATGGATTAGTGATGAAAAATCAATTGTGCTTGAGAGAGTTCATAAACGATTTCCGCCTTATTTTTATTGCAGTGTGGTTTTTGTTTCCTTTGTGCCGAGCGAGAGCCTCGCTCATTAGCTTGTAGCGCTCGCGCTCGCCCCTTTGTGAATGACAAATCCCCACCTGGAGTACAAGAATCAGATTATGGCGATGCTCTCTGGGAGCTACAGGTGACCTGGTGTGCTGTTGTAGGGCAAAGCTGCTCTTCCTCTTTCCTCATGTCATGTTTTTGCAAACGTTACACTTGGGAATTAGACCTCAGTACATTCATCTCAGCAATGATGGCATCTATATTAGGATGACAAATTTGTTCCTGTCACCTCATGAGGGACTGGGACTGCATGTCAAGATGCAGGTAAAGTCAGGAAGGCAGTGATTTGTGGCCAAGCTGCGTATCTCTTCCCACTCCTGCACTCGCTTTCTCAAAACACGCGCAGGCACACGCTTATTTTTGCCATCTATTTTTAGACTTTGAGGAAAACATGAAAATGAAGAATTGTACGGTCTCTTCGGATTGAAACAAACTCACAAGCATTTGTGGTTAGCATTTAGATAGAAAGCACCGTGATTACAAGCCATTCTCTGGTAATTGTTATGCTTCCCTCATTCCTCAGCTTATCCTTAGTGTATGATATTCCTCCTGGGCAGTTCCCTGCTCTCAGGCCAGATTACTACCAAGGCGAGGTAGAGACACGCACAGAGCTCCAGATTCGATTTCAGATAACGAAAATATCAGGGCATCCAGAGGGAAAAATGCTTCAGTGCAGACAGATTTCATTTATCTGAGAAGTGTGAAAGCAAGGATAAGGGGGAGGCACAAAGTCAACCATGTAATATACTTCTATGGAGCTCTGTTTATGCATAGGCAAGAGAAAGAAGAAATGAGAGAACATGAGGGGGGAGCGTAGGAGGCAGATAGCAGCAGATAGTGTCTTATGAATATCATATTAAGATTTTATCATTTAGAGCATGTAGCTAACAGAAGGCATCCAGCCTTCTCCCGTGTAATCGGCTCGGAGCTGTCTACTACATGGCAGCGGCTCAATATGCGCTCTCTCAGCGCTGTGAGTTGACTACAGGCATCCGTCCATATTGTGTGCACATTATTTATACGTCTCCAGTAATAAATAATAAGCACCATGTTTAATTGGAATCAAAATATCAACTGTTTATCGTACGTTGCGCAGAATGTCTGATGTTCTCTGGGGGGGATGAATTAGGCACCAGTCACACATGGTTCACTCTGAGTCAGTGACTGACATGGCGAGAGTGTGACGCAGACACTGACTGGGAAATGGACTTCATGTCTCCTCCCACGCAGCCACAACTTTCCTGGTTCTTTTTGGTGGCTGAGCCATATCGCGCGCTGCGGTAAGTTCTGAATTTGCATTAGGGCCGTGCAGATGACTGTTTCTGGAAAATAAGCAGAACGGGGTCCTGGGGGGGGGGGACTTGAGGAATATCTACAAAGCGGTGCCTTCAAGCAGCCACATTAAAAGGAGTCATCACACCGCAGTGTTCTCGGGTCCCTGAGAGGGAGTATGTTTAATGAGGGCAGAGGCATGTGTACATTTTAAAGCAGCTCTGTAATTACTTCATATCTACACTGTCGTGTACTGTACACCTTTACACTTTACGCATTAGCTCCTTCATGTTCCTGCACATCACTCTCGTAAATGCAGCCTGTATTTTACAAAGCAGAAGCTGTTGTAGTTCTATACACCAAACTCACAGTTCACCTGTCACTGCTCACTTATATATTGCTTTTCTAGTAGCTTAATATGTTCATTCCCTTTACTGTCCTTATGCAATGAGAACACTAACATGCATGCCTTAGTAATAACCAAATAAAAGTTTTTAAATCCCTATTCCGAGTTCATCTTAACTGAGAATATGTGCACGTCTCCGTGTGAAGCTGTACTCGTGTTTCCACACTGCATGCTGTGGATGCACCAGGAGGGTGAAGCTGCCTCCCAGCATCTTGTTCAGTTGTCTGGGATGCAGCGTTGTAAGCCTTGAGGAAGATGTATGGCAAGACAGGAACATGTGGGTACCAGGGGAGGAGACGGAGAGCCTCCGACCACTCTTTTTTTAATGACACTCCCTTACTCAGCCCGAGGTCCAGTTGCAGCAGCAGCTGCTCCGTTTTAAATAAAGCAAAGCCTTTCTCTCAGAAATGCACAGCGTCTCAAAACAGAGCAAGGAAAGACAGCTGACCACCACGGCCAATTTTTACATTATGGAATACACAACAAATCAAAGCTATAGTTAAAAAGTCTGTAAGGTGATTTTTTTTTTTACAAATCTTGTTCGCATTTAAAAGAATTATAAAAGTCATTGCATAAAGTCTCTGTTTACTGCTTATCACTTTGAACAATTACACAATGTGACGCTTTGATTCTTTGTTCATTAAATTAGGTGATGTTAAAAAAGTCAGAATTGCTTTTAAGGGCAGTTTTGTTTAGCATAAAATTATGGGGATGGAATATTTTTAAAACTAACTTTTGTCTAAAACATTAATGAATTGTATATTTTTATATCCATTTTGTATCTGTTTAGTAAAACTACAGCATATTGAAAAACAGCTCACTTTTTCCTTAGGTGTTTGTTCTCTTTTGTTCATCACTGTACTGTGAGCCACGGTGGCAAACTGTGGCATTGCCGTGTAACCTTGTGTCAGCGCCTTTCTTAAATAGCTGTTAAAGAGAAAGCAAAGAGATCAAGATGTCACGAACACGGTGTTCAGAATTTATACAGTACCTATCACACCAGTGTTTGCTGCACAGCTGTAATAGTGATAATGCCATTCCATTGTCTTTCAGCCTTGCGAGTCTGTATCTGTGTGAGTCCATGAGGTTGACAGCTTGGCAGGCCAGCAGTAGGAAGAGTGTGGGCGAAGGCCAGGCAATACACTGAGCTGAACTCACAGTCTGAGAGGCCCACACGCCTTCATTATTCAGTTGGAATCTATTGAGCATCTGGGACTAAATTATTCATCAACATCGACCTAGTTCCAGGGTGCTAAGTTAGATACTTGGATGTCATCAGGCGTTCTGATAAGACCTGCTGCTGCAGTATGATATCTGCCATGGGTAAATACAGAGTATGTGCCTGGATCACAAAGAGTACTAGCCATTACTTGAGTTTTATACTGTGTAGTTTTGAACAACTGAGCCTTTAGGTGCGCTGGGCTCAGTGTAAGAATGGGGAGTAATTTCTTCATCGCATTTCTAACTACGAGGCCTTTCTATCTGTTGTCCCATCGCCTTCTTCCGCCTCTTTCACTGCGCCACTAATGATGTGTTGCTGCAAGACTGAAGCTTAGGACAACAAACTCCTCCCAATTAGTCTGTGCACACAACAACTCTGGTCAGCTATGGACCCTAGCAGGCCATTGTCAGTGTAAAACATGTCAGCGTGAGCACGGGAAATAATTGTACATTGTTGTGAGGAGGATCATACAGACAATACTGATTTCAGATTCTTTAGGATACGCTTTTTGTTTGTATACACTAAAGCAGCGGTCCCCAACCTTTTTTGCGCCACGGACCAGTTTATGTCCGACAATATTTTCACGGACCGGCCTGTAAGGTGTGGTGGATAAATATAACAAAATAAAACCAGTACCGGTACCAAAAAAGAAGATTTATTCATAACACACAGGAAAAGACCCAGGGAAACAGAGTTAATGATGAAAAAAGATTTTAAAAAAAGTCACGCTAAAAACCGATAAAAACCCTGAAAACCATAAATTTCACACCCGAGCCTCAACTCTCACGGCCCAGTACCAAACGACTCATGGACCTGTACCGGTCCGTGGCCCAGGGGTTGGGGACCGCTACACTTAAGTCCAAGTGTCTACTGTACTGTTTGAGGCTTCGTCTTTGTTAGTGATCATTCTTGGCTTCTCTGGCTTTTTATTAGCACTATTCATGTGCAGTTAAACAGGTTTTCAAAAACTCAGAGTGTATGCTACAGCTATGGGCTCACAGTACATATTCAGATATATATATATTCATAAAACAGTCACTTTTGGGTCAACTGTGAGTTCAGTGTGGACATTAATATTATGAAATTAACTTTTTTTTAATTTTGAGTAATCCAACACCTGCAGCAGTGTATTAACCTCATGCTGTTGATGGACTCACCTCAAATGTTCTTTGACTGAAATTTGGTCTTTTTTTGGAGTCTACTTCCTGCTACATGATGCTACATGAATTTTTGCTGAGAATAATTTAACTAATCTTACATCTTCCTTTTGCTTTTGTGCTTTTATTAGCCTTGCAATAGCTCTGTAGCTAGCCACCAGGTACCACGATTATATGTCAACTAGCCCAACTTCAGTGCTTTTTAGTTTATATCAAACTTTATGATATATTTTTAGGTTGTTTTTTTTTGTAGAATGTAGCCTTAAAAACAGACTTTAAATTTTCAAAATCTAATCTAATTTCCTGCTAAATTCCAACTCTGCTGAGTGTAAATCCTCTTTTTTAATTTTAAACTTTATTGTAACACCTGGAAGAACAGCCACACTGATCATTCTTCTGGGGCTGAAAGAATCGGGACTATATTTAACTCAGTGGTTCTTCAGTGTTTGTTTGATTTTTGGGAAATGAAATGGCATTTGAACCTTAATAATGCCAGATTTAACAAGTAGAAAACCTTGGTATGATTATTCAGAGTTATTAGTAGATGTCACAACTGAAAGAATTAAGTGTGGTACGAGCAATAAGTATGGTAGCAGTCAAAATAACAATAATAATAATTACAATGGCAAGAAGAAGAATCTGACTGCTGTGCTGTTATTCCCCGTATGCTTGTCTTGCATGTAAGTCACAACAAGTGAGTGCATCAATGTATTTAAAAAACAATAGGTAACATGAAATGTCAATGCCTCACAATAATGCTTATAAAACTCTTTATAACATATTCTAAAACAGCTGGTGTGCTTTGCAAAGCTTCCCAAGTGGGGCTCCTTTGGGGAGTTTTCCTACTGAGATGTCATTGGAAATCCTCCAATGGTTGTTGAAGGGGGATGGGATAAAGGATGTCCCCCCTAAGAGCCCCCCCCCCCCCCCTTAACAGTTTGGTACCACAAACAGTTGCAAGCTGCTGGTTTGATTGAAAATATGAAGAAAAAAATCATCCTGCATCCACAAAGTCTCATGAAAAAATAGCGTGGTAGTCTTTCTATATTTCAAGTAAGTGAAGGTTAAAAAAAAAGGTGAAATTCATATTTTACATTATACTGATGTTCTCACAATATGAAGCTCAATTTTTATAATCTGAAAAATATTAAAACCTACTTTGTTGGGATAAAAGACTGGATTAGAATAAAGTGTTCTTATTAAGTAGTATGACAAAAACTAGAAGAAGTATTGTTGGGTAGAGAGAATTTCACAGAATCCACCTCTGCTGTCAGTGGTTTCTTTCTTGTATGGTCTTATCTGAAAATAGTGACAGCCCATGGGAACTGTTATTCAGTAGGTTGCTTGCATCTAATGGATCGCATGCAATATGAGCATGAAGGAACAGATGTAGGCGAAGATAAGTTATGAGGGAAAAACTGCAGGTTTCTGTGCAGTTTAACAAACAGCAAAGCTTTTGTGTGCAATGATTATGTGTAGCAAAGCAATGTGATATTTTAATCAAGATAAAATTTGTTTTTGGCATTCTGGGGGGAAAAAGTATTTGGATTAAGGCCAGATCTTAATAAGCAACAGATTACGGACACTGAGTAAAAAATATCAGTTTTATTTTTGCAATTGACTATATGTAGAAAACAAAAGGGAGAGAGAAAGATTTGCAAAATAAGAGCTTATAATGGGAAGAAAAAAAGAAGTTACTGGGGAAAATAGTGAAAAACAGAAAGGCAACAGAAAACAGCAAGCATCCTCAGTGGAATACATTACCAGGACAGCGGAGGCATGCTTTGGATAAACCCTTCAGATGCCTTCAGTGTCCTCCTGACTTTCAGCTTGTCTCCAAAGAGACATGTTGTGTGCCAGAGAGCATTCATCAAATTAGACCAGAAAGAAAACAATGTGAAAACCCGCAGCTCTCCCTCGAGACGTGCCGACAGGTTATCACAGAGAAGGTGTCTCTTGCTCTCCAGCACTGGGGCAGCAGCACACAGCAGCCTCCCTGAAGAGCAGCCCTCCCCTCCATCCCACCCTCTCTTCCTCTCCACACAGGCTGGGATTAAGAGGGAGAAAACAGGAATTCTATTTAGATTTGTACAAATATAAAAAGGCAACCTACTCCATATAGTAGTTTTTATGGTAAATGGCCTGCATTTGTATAGCGCTTTACTCAGTCCCTAAGGACCCCAAAGCGCTTTACACTACATTCAGTCATTCACCCATTCACACACTGGCAATGGCAAGCTACATTGTAGCCACAGCTGCCCTGGGGCGCACTGACAGAGGCGAGGCTGCCGGACACTGGCGCCACTGGGCCCTCTGACCACCACCAGTAGGCAACGGGTGAAGTGTCTTGCCCAAGGACACAACGACCAAGACTGTCCGAGCCAGGGCTCGAACCGGCAACCTTCCGATTACAAGGCGAACTCTTGAGCCACGATCACGATTTAGAGGATTGGGATTATACACCATAGTGAAGTTGAAGGAACAGAAAAAGTTAGTGTTTGTGTGGTTGTAAATAACTAGAGGTCCTGCGGAACGAGACTGCTGACCAAGCTTTAGAAAGCACATGCAGAGCACGGCTCGGCTTGGACATCTCATTAAGGTGGACCGTTATCAATCCTCAAAGATCGAAAACCGGCACGACACCGCTAAAGAAGGCACCAACGTGCCTTTGGCTGAGTCAGTTTGGAATTTCCTGGTCCGCATCCTCTTTGATGGTTCAATCAGTGCATGAGCCAAGGTCAGTCGATAGCTTTACTTCTCTGAAAGCTTTAGCAAGATGTATTTGTGTATAAAACTCCCAGCGACACCTAAGGCAGTGGAAATGGCACTGCACTTACAAACGATCAACATTTTCATACACTTTGGTATGAACACTACAGGCAGGTTTCTCTTGACAGTGTTTCTCTTTCTTCCTCTTTTTGTGTTTTTTCGTGGTCCCAACTGTCTCCCCAGGTTTTCTTAGTACATCTCATAGAAGTGTGCTCTCTGCTGCTCTGAGCAGAGGCAGATAAATGAGCTGTGCTGTAGGTTCACCGTGGCTTCAGCACTTTACCGCTAGATTAATGATGCTTTGCAAGCCCCGAGCTTTTGCTTTTAGCATTTTAGAAGTACCTTCATAAAATGAACTACAGGCACATCTTGTTTATACGCTTATCTATTGGGGCAGCTTTCCTGTGGGCATGATGCTGTTTGCATCAGTAAACCTGACACTCCTGAGCTAATGAACCCCTTCCCAAAGCCCACAGTGTTTCTAGAAATCTTCAGAGAAAGATGCCATTTCGACAAGGAAACCCACAGTAGCGTTATTTTGAACTCAAAATCCTCGAATGGTCAAAATAATCACAGTGATACCCATATCCATTAGATATGGGAACAAATAAAATAAAATAAAATACTGACATTTCAGTTTGGGTTTTTTTTTTGGCTTCTCAGCCAGGCTACCTGTCAGTTTTCATCACAGCGGCTAAATTGCATGTAAGCCCCTCACATAGCCCGCATTGAATTGTCACGGGTGAAAAAGAAGGCAAGCGTTGGTGGAGGACACCATAAATTGCTAATGTTATTGGATTTCAACCAGGTCATGACCACATCAAAATGTTGACCTACACACTAATCCTGGATGGCAGACTGATGCTCAGTAACATGTGAATTTATTTCAGTTTTGATTCAGAGCCATACGTCACGTCCAGCACACACAAGATTAATTGAAAAAAAAAAATGGACATGGCTTATACATCCTCCTGGGTGTCCTTGGAGGGTCAGTTGTTATTTTTAAGTCTAAATCAGACTATGTTCATTTGCGAACCCTTTAGTGACATGCCCAAAAAGTTACAAACGTAACAAAAGACACCATGCACTATAAAGACACTATAAGATTATTTTATAATGGAAATCTAAACGACCTTGTGTTTTTGTGGATTTCACTGTGATGATGTAGATTAAGCCCCCTTTATATATCTTTCTAGCCTGAATGAGGAGACAGAGACGTATAAATATGAACGGGTTATCCTATGGGGAGTTAACCTACATCTAGTACACCCACATTACATCGCTTCCTCCTCCTTGGTTTCAAATAAACCTAAAGGACAGAGCGAAAGGAGAAAAAAGGATGTGAGCAGTAGAGAAAGAGAGTGGTGAGGTGGGAAGAGAGAGGCAGTATTGATTCCTTGATTCCCGTACCTCTGCCAGTGAGTGCAGAGTGTCAAGATCTCCCGCCAGGAAAAACAAATCACAAGGCTGAAGTGATGGATGTGGCACTCCAGGATCCGGCGGTTTTGCCATCTGGATGGCCGACACTGTATATCAGCCTCATGCGCAGCAAATTAAATTTACATTTGGACGGCTTCCCCGGGCCTCACCCAGCACAGATGCACCAAAAGCAGCCCTCCGCCACAACTTCCTTAATGGGTTTGATCTATCATTTCCGGGTCTATTATGTAAAGATGATGTTGGTCCATGTTCAGAATGTCAAAACGATGTTACAGTCGCAATAGAATCACATTATGCGCGGCCAAATGGATGTTAAGCAAAATGACATCACCTTTAATTTCCTTAAGATGAGTCGATACTAATCCAACTTGCCGAAATATTTTGATGCGCATTAGAACATCGGTGAAATAAGAGAGCAAATTCGATAAAAGCCAAAGTCTGTCTTCATTTTTAGGACCCTGATTCATTCCTCGCCCATTTTTTTTCCTTTGTCTGGTTTGTCACCGTCACACATGCGAACCCCTGCAGTATGAACAAAGTAAGGCTTGTCAGGAAGTACACGTAAAGGCTTAAAATTATTAGTGCAAAAAGAATAAGTGAGGATGTAATGCCACATATAAAAGAGGTTTTTCTGCTTAGCAGCACACCACAAAGAAAAAAATCCAACCTGGCCCTGAAGACGCCGCCATGCCTAAATGAAATGACCTTTAACGCCGAGCTGATCAAATGGCCTGAAGCAAGACTATAAAAGAACATTGCAGTATAATGTTTTACAGTGTACTTTTTTCTGGTCTATTGTTTGCCCTTTCCCATTTTCCTGGACGGTAAAATGTATCGTGTTTGGCAGGTGAGGAAGTGCGCTGAAAGCAGTCTGAAATGGATTTGATATAAGAGTCGATGTGGCAGCAGATGCCACGATTTGGTTTATTTTGGATCCTTATTTTGTAAAAAGAGATACTGAATTGCTTTGAAAGAAAGAAGAAAATATTGATTTAAGCCTCTGTTGAGCTGGCTTTTGTTTTCCTATGTCCTTTTTTTTAAGCTTTCATGGCTGGTTGTCCTCTAAATGTCAGAGGTGTTTTGTGATGGCTCTCAGCAATCACTTGAAGGGCTATGCAAAGCTACACAATGAAAAGCAAATTGAGCATGTGAGTCGACAATTGTGCCGTGAACTTCAGCCCCCACTGTTCCCCAATAATCTGATCTCATTTATGTAAAGACGGCGCTTCCTGGAAAGCAGCGTAGCAGCTGCTACAGCGCCGGGGAGCTCGTGCCTGTGTTGACAGATGATTTCAGCAGTCCAAAAGTTTAGTTTAGCCACTTGTATTCACATCTCAACTGCCTGGCTCTCTTTAACCTAACTCTATGGCAACACAGCTATTGGTAGTTTTGAGTGGGAGTCCTCTCAGCCCATAGATGCAGCTAAGTATTCCATGCCCTCACCACTCCTCTGTGTTATTCTCTCTTTTCAGACAACTGACGAGTTCCCGGTGGCATCAGCCGAGTGTCCAAGCGATGACGAGGACATTGATCCCTGTGAGCCGAGCTCAGGTGGGTTAGGTTAGTCATCTCTTTTTTTATTCTACTTCTCTCTGGGTGTGTCAGTGTGTCTTTGTGTGTAACAGTTCACCCCACCAGGGCACTCGAGGCTAACACATAGTGTTTAAATGAGCAGATTGGAGTTTAGTTAAAGCTTAAACACTTCTCAGAGGCTGATTTTTTTTTTTCTTCTTCTGGCTACCGCTGACTGCGTGATGCAGCAAGCTGCAGGTTGTCTGTTGGGTCGAGCAGCTCGTCTGTTGGGTCGAGCAGCTCCCTTTCTATACAGTAGCTCTTTCAGTAGTTTGTTGGAATCTAAATTATAAATGCAGTAAAATTACTGGTTTTTATTCATGCTGATTAATGTTTTAAGGCATTTTAATGTAACTAGCTTATTTGAATAGATTCAGGGTAGAGATATATCACTGTCTGACCTTGGACGGTTAAACATTTTGAGAACGAGATGGTATTTGTTTGTTTTTTGCTACAGGTTTAGTAGGACACATTCACATTTATTTGTTACACTCAGTAGATTTAGTCTGAATGAACAGAGGATGATCTGGCACTAGTACTTAGAACTTGTTTAAGTTTTTTCAGTTGTTGCTGTTTTTGTGTGGGTTTTGTTTGCTTGTTTGTTTGTTTGACGATTGTGCTTCATCGCGTCCTGATCTGTGTTTTTTTTATTAATTGATTCAAAAGCCTGATAATTGTTGCTCCACGACTTCCATCCATCAACATTAACCCACCTAACATTAGTAAATGTTCGGATCAATGCTCTCAAAACTCCGTGCACGAATAAAACTCTGCGATTTTGCGTCAAACCAGCCGCTGTTACTGTGCTTTCATTTAATTTCTTCATCGGCTCACGGCGTCTGTTAATAAACTCACAAAAACCCAGAAAACACGCACACAGTTGTGATTATCAGACCTGCAGGGCTCCAGCACGTGAAATCAAAGAGGGTAAACCCAGAGAGTTGGGAAGGCTGATTTTTACAGGTGTGCAAAGAGTCCCCACTGTTGTTAATTAAATTCTACAGTGGGCAGTGGGAGTTCATCCTGTTGTTTCTCATCCAGTACTGCTCACAATGGCTGCACATAACCACCCTTGGAGTTTGTGATTGAGGCACATGTCATGTGTTGCTCTTCATAAAATAAACAAACACATTTTAGTTTTGGGTTCTGACCGTGTGTTGAAGAGCCCCGAAAAGTGTAAAACAATAATCATAAAAAAAGGTACCACTTATTGTTCTCCCTGAAATTGAAAATGCTCCTCCCAAGCTTTACTCGGACAAATATTATAAATGTGTTTGCTCCCTGCAATGCTAGCAGACTTTTAATCTCTTACCTCGCCACACATGGAGGGCAATTAAGCGTAACCTTTGAATGGAAGGATTTTCAAATGCATTCTGAAGTGATGAGAAGCACAGAGAACAATTAAGTCCAGACCCAAGGCCCCACGCTCCATCTAAATGTGCTATCGATCAGAATGTGGTCATAAAACGTCCACTAAATTAATGTGTGCCCCACAGCAAAGACTATCAACTTTCTAGTCTGTCCCTCTTCCTGTTCCTTTGGTTTTCTACTAGCGAGATTAGCTTTTACCTCGCTCTTCTCCTGCAATACATCAGAGCGATATTCCGATTGGGCAGCATCACAGCAGGTCCTTCCAGGGAACACTGTATCTGCTGCTTCTGAAAAAATACACAGGAGATTGAGCTGTGTACTGATTCACACTCGCATTATGATATTCTGTGACAAGGGCATCTGCCAAAACATCAATTGCATACTGTGTGATGCTTAGGGACACACCCTCCCAGCGCAGAGTATCCCTCTTCTTCTGTGATCACTGAAGGGGATTTGACACCAGAGCTGTGGGCTCCCAGGGTGGCAGCTGTCTAACACCGTATCCTGATTAATATCTACATTCAGAACAATTCACACGCTCTGCCAAGCACATGCCACATCTCCGACAGGGCTGCTGTGCATAAAGAACTGGATACACTGTTGCTGATAAAGTGCTACTTACTCATATTACTGTTCAGCCAGCTCCTTTTAATGACGCCAATAATATATCATTTTTCATGCAACACCTTGACAGCCGCTTCTGTCTGGCATCTCCAAAGGAGTGGCCAGATGCGCATACATTTGATATCTCTCTGTCTTCACAGCGCATGTATGCATACAGCAGGATAATGTTGGTGTATAAGTGATCTACAGAGGTCGAGCTTTGAAAAACACTATTATGGAAGCTATCTGTGGTCCAAGGTCAGCTCTAGATCATCCCGCGTCTTACTGGAGTCTTGTCCCACAGCAGTCTCTGTCAGTTGTTGAATGACATGAATCAGGTAAACTTACTTATTGCCGAGCTTTATTACTCTTACTTCCGGAAACTATGGAAAGCCATCGCTACCAGCAGAGCTTATCGCCCAGCAGGACTCGGATTAGATCATACTGCACCAAATTGAATCCTCCCCCCTGCTTCTTGAAACCACAGAGGAATACACAAGCCTGTGATGCTGCAGCTCATCTGATCTGTAATAGGAGGATGCTTTGGGACCATGCTTGTACTGGGTAGCCAGTCTCACACAGCTGAATGTCAGCGTAATCTATCTGTCTGAGTGATACCTGTTTTTCGGACTTCTTAGAAAGAAAAGTAACAAAACTATCCATAAAGACAAAAAATCCAATTCTCTCATATGTAAATAATGTGTGAATGCTGACGTTTAGCAAAAATTTCCTTCATTTCTTGCGAGAAAATCTTTTAAAGACTGACACAAAGTGTTCTAATTATTTGCTGAAAACACAGATGCAGGTGGGAAAATATTCTCTTGAACAGCGTAGAAAGCTGCCACTGATTATTCTGCACCAAGTTTTCATGGTGAAAGTTAATGAAAGAGGTTGTTGCTGAGCTACATGAAGTCAGATGAAACGGATGTCTCTTACCTACCAGCTCCAGTTCATTGGCACCATGCAGGCTGTTGATGGAGGGCAGCTGCTGCAGAGTGACCCATATCCAAGGTTGCATGATTACATGCTGGAGCTGCCTATGTTCCTCATTTTATTTTTTCCTCCTCTAAGAGAACAATCCATGTTTAAAATTAGCAACTGTTTAAAATTAGTTAAATTCTTGTTACCAGATTTAATAAGGTTACCACCTTTTGGTTGAAAGCAAGTAAAGCAAAGTTTGTGCACTGTGTAAAATGTAATGCAAACTGAATGCAATGATTTGCAAATCTGATAAACCCATATTTTTTTCACAACAGGGTATGGGAAACATATTGAATGGTTAAAGTGAGAAATTTTCCTTCTTTATGTGAAATATTAGCTCATTTAGAATTTGATGGCAGCTAGATATCTCAAGGGAGCGGGGCTGGGGGACCAACAAAATGCTGGAAATGTTCTCTTGAGTAGTAAAAAAATCAGCTGGAGAAAAATTTTGTAGTTAATTAGATTCTTTGTCAACAGGTCAGTAACATGATTGGCTTTTATAAGAGCATCTTAAGGAGGCAGAGTTTCTCCAATCTATAAAAACCTATATCTACAATTATAATAATTCTGAATAATACACCTCGGTAAAGTAAATAATTAAAACTAAGGGTTAAAGCCGATCATTAACACTGGATGCCCATGATCTTCAGTCCCTCAAGCACCGCATTTAAATTTCGACATGATTTTGTCACAGAAATCAATACATGGGTTTAGGAACAAATCCATAAATCGTTGTTCGCCATTGTTAAACACAGTTCCTTGTGCTATCCATAAACAAAGGTTAAAGCTTTGTCATACAGAAAAGAAGGCATATATGAACGATCCAGAAATGCTGCCATTTTCTCCGGGTTGGTTTGTACATCTGGAAAAGACTTAACACTACAGGTTTTAGAGACATGCATGTCTATCAATATATGCTCCCATCCAGACCATGTCTTATTCAAGGAAGGCCTTACATATTTTATCAAGTGGATTCTCAGACTATATACTGCATCTATTACAACAGCATGGCTTCACAGCAGAAGAGTCCAGCAGCTGGACTGTCCTGCCTGCAGCCCAGATCTTTCATCAGTTTAAAACATTTGGCACATCATGAAATGAAAAATTCAGCAAAGAAGATCCAGGACTGTTGAACAGCTGGAATCTTGAGTCAGACAAAATGAGACTGCCATCAAGATATTTTTCTAAGTACTGGGGTGTGGGGATTAATCCTAATTTCAAATTAAATAGGTTAACTGCACTTGTAATAGAGCCAGATTACAACATAAATCTGTGTTCTATGTCAGCACAGTAAAAAATGAAGATAATGCTCACAGCAAGCCGTTGAACCCTAACTTAAAGGCAGGTGGAAACATCTAGCTTGTTGGTAAGAAAATACTTTGTTTCAATTTTAGATTATTCTTCTGTTTCCACTCTGAACCTATCTAAGCTAACTGGCTGTCAAATGTAGCATTATACTTTGGGAAGTATGTTTATTGTTACACAAAATAGCTGTTACATATTAAGCTACAATTGGCTGTTTTTTTCATGCAGCTTTAAGCGTACGACCCAATAAAATCTAACTATTCCTTAGTGGCCCATAGAAATCAATACCAGCTTTGAAATTGACTCCCTTAATTATTACTTGAGAACAAAGCCCCCCCTCCATACCTCATAATAAATAAATGATGGAGGAAAACATGAAGAAGTTTCTCTTACACCTGACAGAATACACAATGTTTCCTCTGAAGTTAGGATTCTCTGATCCCTGACTTCTAATGTTTTTTTCTTTCTTTTTAGAGAGCGCACAAAAGTAGACGGATATATCCAAACATCCAAACACTCGACGCCTCAGCTGGATGCTTATCTTTTATACCCGTGCACCTTTATTTTTCCACCATTCTACCGTCATTAATTATGCAACATGCAATCATGTGAAATGTGATTTGTATGAAAGAGAAAAGCCCCCCAACAAAATCGAGGTTCACACCATCAGCCCCAGTGAGACTTGTGGTATGTGCAGACTTTTGCATTTCACACATAATCTTTGAGTGCTTTTATTCTCTGCTAGAAATAGCCTTTTGCTGCACAGTGCCCATAGGCAGGTTAAGGTTAATCATCTCTAGTTTCCTCTTCTCTCTATGCGCGCTCATCTTTTTTTTTTCTTTCTTTTTTTTATCCTCAAGCATTCTGCAGTGACATTAGCGGCTGCTAATGTGTTTGACATTTTGTTTTAATAGATTTAATTTATGGTTGGGGAAACAATACATAGAGTAAACCAATAAATCAAACGGTAAATGAATACTCTCTTTAACCCCATGGCAATGACTGGAATGCACCCAGACAGGAGGGAAAAAAAATTAGAGTAAATTATTGTTTTAAAAGTAGCTGTGAGATTAATGAAACATTAAGAGCACTGTGCTGGCTTAAGAGGTCACTGCCCACATTTAATAGGTTATTCAATCATACCCAGCTGGAACTCTGTGTGTGTTCATTTCTCCCTTTGCTGAATACAGTGTCATGCACCTTGCATGCCAACAGACTGCCACTAGCAGAGATGGTTTAACTAATGGAAAAAAAAAGGGCTTTTTTCGAAACCGGAGGCCTATTGAACGTGATCGCAGCTCACAGCCGGGAACAACGGCGATGACCTTCAAGCATCACGTCTACTCTTTTTGCCAACATGTTGCTGTTATTTTCCTATAGTCTGCTACTTTCTGCAGACAGCCTTATGGAATTTGGCCATTTTTGTTTTTCTTGCACTCTTTCACTGCGGATTATGCCATTCAAGTCTTCTTTCTACATCCCATTTTAAATGAAGTGTGTTCTGAGAGAAAACAGGATTTCACACTTACTGTCAGTCTTTCTCTTTACTGATCCCACCGTATTTATATTTTCAATTACTTTTATGTTTTTTCACCGTTCATCTTTCTGGTGTGCTGACATTGATGATAACACATTGTGTCTGTTTATGAGTCTAAGTAGGGCATGAAAGACTTTGCTAACCAAGAAAAGAAAAGTTGCTCAGTTAAAGGCCAGTTATTGAAATAGAAAAAGCAACTAAGGGATTACAAATATTAATAAAAAATGTACCAGTCTGGAAAATGCATGTAAAGATGATCTCATCTTTACATGCATTTGATATTTTTGTTGACCTGCTATCTAACAACTGTATGACTTAATCTGACTAAAGGTGGTCATTAAGTTGTTGTGGGGATAAGAAATAGTCTCTAGTAAAACATATGTCCAGTTTTCTGAAAAAAGTTTTTCCTCCACTTCCTGATTTCTTATTTCAAGTTTAAGATCTTCAGAGATTTTTGAACATTCGACAAAGATAACCCAAGTAAATACATAATGCAGTTTTTAAATGATGATTTGATTTATTAATATGAAAAGCACACTAATGCCACGTTTGACTGATGTTCTTGTTTATAGCAGATGTAGCAGGAAGTAAACCTTCCAAATAGTTGAGCTTTTGTCTCGCCAGTCCACAGAATATTTTGCCAAAACATCTTGGACATCCTCAAGTTGTTTTTTGGCAAATGAGCCTTTGTGTCCTTTTTTAGTCAGCAGTGGTTTTCACCTTGAATCTCTCCCATGGATTTCATTTTTTGCCTAGTCTTGTTCATATTGCTGAATCATGAACTCTGACCTTAACTGAGGTGTTAGGCCTGCGTTCTTTTATGACTTCCTGGATGAGTCATTAATGTGCAGTAATTTTGCTAGGTAATTTTGGTAGGTGGCTGAACCTTCCCACTCCTGGGAAGTGAGTTGCTTTTTGAGCTCTTTCAGCCCATCTCACTATTATTTAAATGATTTCATGATTCAGCAGATCTGACAGTTATCAGTCCTGGGTGTGGCAAGTGAGAATGATCTCTTCTGTCCAACAATGTGGTTAATCACAGTTTTTGTACACATAGTTGTCATAGCAGCTTGTGTCAACATATTTAAGGCTGTTTGTGTTATCATCATCAAACCAAATACAGGTATGAACACAATGACACAATGTTACCTAGCTATAGAGCCATACACTATAAGTAAGTAGGTATAGAGCCCGAGACCTCATAACCTGACACTATAGAACTCTACCTCTCTAATCAAGAGATGAACTCCAGACTTGTGACATTAAAGCTGAGTAAGCTTAGTCGTCTTCTTTCATCTTGCCTTTTTAGTGGAATCCCTCTTGGCAAAGGCTTAAACTGCATCATACCTTTTAGTGGGGTTAAATCAAACACCTTTTTAATAATTCTCACTTCATTTCATGCTCACTCAGCTCTCAGTTCATCATCCACCATCAGCGTGCGCAGAGCCACTTCAGACTCATATATGCAAGCTGTCATGAGGCATACTGCCAGCATGTCACAAGTACAGGGTGGCTTGCATCACTTCTTGAGGACACTCCTATAATTAAAGAGGCAAGAGGGATTTAATAAATGTTTCGGCTCTGCTGCAGTTGATACAGTGACCTGTCTGCAAAATGATCCCCGGCTATATGACAACTTTGACAGCTCATGATTATAGCTGGATATGTGAAGTAAGAAGATGGTATAACACTAATCTGGCTGAATAACAGCAGTGTGTCACTGAGCATGCCAACAGCTGTAAGCCTGGTTGATCTGAAGGCAAACCTACAGCCACACCTCCCTAAGCCCTCAACGATGCATGATGTGTTGCTCATGTTGTCAGCTGTTGCAGTTTGCGGTTGGCCAAGTTTACACAAAATCTCTGTTCGCTAGTTTCTTGATTAAAAAAATCACTTCATTCTTTGATTTATTTCCATTGGAGCATTAACACAGCCTTGCCATTGTGCATCCGCTTAGAAAAAAAGCTTTATCCTTGTCTACCCTGCACAACCCTTTGAAGCCATTAGCAACAAAAGCTAATGAAAGGTCAAGCCCGGCCTGTCTGTTCAATATATTCTGAATAATCTTGGTTGCTCCATTACCTCTCAACAAGTCTTACAGACACCTGAAGTAAACCCACCCCCTGCTGTGCTTTTCCTTCATCTATGGCCCCCATCAACCTGCCCTGTTGCAAATTACCAAACAAATGAACCCTTTCACTGGAGACAAATGAGGAAAAATAGTCTTTGAAGAGGACCATTTATTCAAATCCCACCTGACAGTGCAAAATCTCTGATCCCATTTCTCTCCTTGAGCGCATGTGGCACAAAGAAGTCAGGCAAAGAGAAGTAGAATCACATCAGGCATTTCTCCGGCTTTTAAATGACATTTTCCTATGCGCCAGTGCTAATATCTTCAAGAGGCAAGCTCATATATCCATACTGAAGGATGCAGGCAGAATTAAGAGAAGAGATGCAATCAAATAAAGCCCGAAGAAAGAAAAGCATCAAAGTCTTCAAAGTCGCTTTGCACTGTTTATTAACACTGCACGGCAAAGTAAGTAAGTCTTAGCCAGGCGGTTTCTTTTCTTCCACTAAAACTCATGTATCAAGGTCACATATAAAATCTTTGCTTCTTTGTTCAGTTTTTATTTTATTTATTTACTTTTTTGTGCATCTCCTCTCGAGAAATCTCTGGTGAAAGCAAATGATTTGTGACTAAATAACTAGAACATTAACTGTTGTCCTTGTAAGTAAAACAGCAAAGACTTTATGATGGTCTGGATATGAGACTGAACTATAAGTCTTGCTCTGGGATGAGACGTAGAGGAGAGAGTTATTCTGGCAGTTTTTACGCAACTGCAATCCTTCAAAAGTTAACCCCCCTGAGTTTACCTCCATCGCTTCACAAGCACACCCCTGCAATGCTGCCATGAAGCTAGACACACTTTAAGGTCATTTTCCCCATGTCTAATTTTACCCTTGGGTACGCTCGAGTAGAGCTCATAAGAGCAGCCATCATTTTAAACACTTGTTTCAGGCGCTATTTCTTTCTCAGTTTATGTGCCTTCATTCTGTGATGATGGAGTGCTAATGAACAGACAGGCAGATGCATTTTGACTGAGGTCCTTTTGGGGTTTTCTCAAAGGCCTTGGGTCTGGGACATTACTTTATCTGAACTCCACTTGAGTTCAGGCACACTGTAGCCGGGCAGGGGCACATCAGGCACATGGGTAACAAATGAGCTGCATCACTGTGTTAAAGGCAGTCTAGTGGACTGTGTAAGATCCCATCAGGTGGCTATTTGATAGACAGTGCTGAGACTAAAGGTGAAATAAAGAGCTACTGTAAATGCTAATAGCTTTAGACAAAACATGGTTGTGTCAGCACTGTGCTAAATTTAGTGTTAACCTTTGACTTAATGGTCAGCTCTCTGCACCATAAAAGTATTGAATTCTTGCAAACTGTAAGAGTGGCTCCAACAGATCAGAAGAGTCCTAGTAAATTTTAAATACTGCACAGAGCACCCAGAATTTAGGAGCACAAACATACCACGGTCATGGAGGGCGAGGGGGAATTTAAGCTAGCATTTTTCTTCATATTATAATTTTCATATAAGCAAATTAAAAGAGAATTATGGCTGTATGTCCTGATCCAAAAAAATGAAAGCCAACAATTATTTTATTATTTCTTTGGGGCATTTTAATTCATTTAGGTAGTTATTTATTCATTTTTTTCAGTTAGTTTCATTTTTTGGGGGGCTGTTGTAGCCCTCCATAGAAAGATTTCCATTAATGTCAAAGTAAATGAGTAGCTCACTTAACCCACTTATTTTACTTTTTCAGTGATGAAAGATGAATTGTGGTCAGTTAATTGAGAGCTTTCCAATGTAAAGTCGCTGTGTGAGCTCAGCCTGTGGGGAGCCAATCAACAGATTCTGGCAAGAGGAAATAACAAAGCCCAGAGCTGGAGGTGTTAGATCACACGAGGAAGAACAACGCGCCATGATACTTTTATCACATGATGTAGCAGGCTGAGGCTGCCTCCCTCCCGAACCCTTCCGACTCTGTCAGCTCACTGTAGAGCCAGCCGAGGTCTCATATAAAACTCCAGAGTGCCACATCAAGACCTCTATCCTCCATCAACCTGCTATGTCATCTACACTTTCAACTTTTTTGACCCTGAACAAAGGATAGATAGCACATATGAAAGTAACTCACCGTTAATGCCCGTGCGATGGTTTGCTCGGGACGAGCCGTGTCAACCAGTGGCTTTTGCCCACAAGGCGAGAGCATTCTTCACACCTGTCTGCAAGGATAAGTGGGCTTGTCACAAGCAGAGCTAATCTGTTGCAACGCTCAGTCACACTCAATCCCCCAGTGGTACTCTCTGCTTGTCCTTGAATGTCGGATAGCATTGGAAGCATACTTGGGCCGCTGATCAGTCCAACCATGCTGGAAAACATGTCAATGAAGAGGAGCACCATCTCTGCGCCTGATAGGCAGCTTGGGGAACTTTTGCCCTTTGCAGTTTACACTTTTTTGTGCCCTTTAGTCCAATAATTTCCTAAAATAGACATACGTGATGCAGGTTGATCACGAGCAAATAGAACACCATTCGAAGTCATTGTTTGTCTGAAAATTCAACTGTCACTCAAGAGGAGATATGGAAGTAATCAAAAAGTGCTTTATTTCCAAAGCCATCGACAATGAGTAAAGGCACAAGAGAGAGAACAATGATGAGAGCTAGCAGAGACATAAGGAGAGCTGTATTATAGCTTGGATAGCATTCAGAAAATGAAGTGGGTTTGCTGATGTGCAATCACTCTCATATTCACAGGAGGATCCCTGATAGTAGGATGCTTTCAGTGTTATAAAACACCGACATCACTGTGTAACAATAGTAAAAGAAATATGTAGAAGAAGATCTAGAATAGTTTGCAGATAGGTCAATGCAAAGTAAATCCACCCCCCCACCCGCCCCATTTTATTGTTAGGCTTGTTCAACAGCATCGATAATAATCCTATTTAGAGTTACTGCATACGACTGGTTTCTCCTTCACTGAATTTTTTTTCAGTGAGAACATGAAGTGTCCTATTTGCTAATGCTCACAGAAGTACATTGTCTGTCATGAAATAAGGGTCTGATAAGATAGGAAGAGGTGATTATGACAAACTTCAACACAATAAAACTCTGCTATCCTTTTTATTTTCCTTTTGATGTAAAATCGTTGCTCTGCGCTGTATTCTTGAATAGGAAGAGTTACTTATGTGGAAATATTTCTGTGGCCGGTCAAGATCAAAGGATTGAAATTATGAAGACACAGTGTCGTAGTCTCTGTTTTAGAGTAACATTTCTTTCTAAAGTTGGTTTGATTGTATTAAAGCTAATGCATGTACTTTATTTTTTAAACCAAAATATAAAAAAATAAATAAGTGAAGACAGTAGGCCAACAAAGTAGGATACGAAGGACAGCACACGTATGATCAATTTCAAACTCTTTTCTCAAATTTATTATACAGTGGTCCCTCATTTATCGTGGGAATTACGTTCTAAAAATAACCCGCACTAGGTGAAATCGACGAAGTAGCCAAGTTTATTTTTTACAATTATTGTAGATGTTTTAAGGCTGTAAAACCCCTCACTAGACACTTTATACAGTTTTCTCAGACAGGCATGAACATTTTCACACTTTTCTCTCTTGTTTAAACACTCTCAAAGTTCAAACCTTCATAGAAAAATAAGTCCAGTATTATAGAATGAAACCAAAGATCAAACCCTGTTTTCAGGTTTAAGACAGAGTAGCTGGGGGAGAATTCAACATTAATGAATCAATGGTATGGAAGTAGAGGAAGCAAGAAGAATGAGTTGAGTAAAGTTTGACTTATCTGACTGTTTGGTTTCACTTAATGCGGTGTGCCTTATGGTCCGAAAAATACGGTAACTTCGACCTTCCTTTAGCATGTCCAGAAGTCCAACTTTTTGTGCGGTGGTTAGCATCTTCCTCTGCCTTTTGGGTGCTACCAAAGGTGTCTTTGACAGTGCAAAACGTTTTGTCAACATCGTTGTGTTTGTTGGGGAGAAAACTTACAAACATACAGTACAGCAACATACAGTATTTATGTAAATTTGACAAGCTGAATACATTCTGTACTGTACCGGAGACACGGCACGGAGGAGATTGATTGACTATGGTCTACAGCCAATCAGGACGCAGAACACAAGGCGCTGTAAAAAAAAAAAAAAAAAAAAGCATTCAAAATTGCACAAAAAATATCTGCTAAACAGCGAGGCCACGAAAAGTGAACCGCGTTATAGCGAGGGACCACTGTATTGAAATATTTTTTTTAAATTGTGCTTGCCAAAAAATTGAATATCTCATGATGTTCTGGTCAGTATTGCAGTTGCTATTCATGTGAGCAAGATTAGCAACTAATATGAGCATTTGTAATGTTTCAGTGTATAATTACTTCTCATTAGAAAGTATATACACTATCATCTTTGAATGACACTGTGAGCTCTTTATCTAATAGTTACAGTGATGCGTAAAAAAATGAATAAATAACCACAAAATAAACTATAAAAAATCAGTGAGAAGCAAACTTTTCTGCTTACATGAGATCAGGCAGACCTTTCCCTTCACGATGGACCTGCAGATCGGAAAAAGTTACTGTTGTTCTGAAACACTGTATTTTGTAGTGTTTTGTGAAGATCTGAGAACTTGAATGATCCACTTTTGTTCGTAGCGAGGACTTACCCCAGTTCTGAATCAGCTGCAGCTGTCTGTTCCACTTTTAGAGGAACCTTTTCAGAAGTTTGAAATGCACACTTGCGCCGTGCTGCTGCTACTTTATTGCCTTTATTACCTTTGAAATTTAAACAATAGCGACAATGAAAACCTACAGTAGGAATAAACGTGAACTGACTACTTTACCATTTGCATTATGTAACAAACTGGCTCTTATATCAACACATATGATTCTGTGTGTTACAGCATAGCCACTGCATCGTTTCATAAGTGCTGCAAGAAGCAGCAACAAAGTGGAAAATCTGCAAAGCTTGCTAAAAAAAACCCCAAAAAACTGCCCAGTCAACACAGAGGAACCATTTGAGCCCTTCATCTCCACACATCTATGTTTGTTTCTGTTATTGTTAGTTTGTCCACTGGAAATACAAACAGAAACTTAACATCTTCTCATCAAGATCACTACCATCTAAACACAGCTGTAAATCCCTGAGATATTTTCTCCCGATCCAGTCTAAACAGAGTGCTTTCATTTCCAAATGTTAGTGTTGAGTGTTTGGATTTCACAATTGCAACAAAGAGGGGCTTAACCAGAAATGATGACTGCTACAAAAACACACAGAGAGATGTGCCAGGAGGACTGAATGATATCGGGGAGGGGGGGGGGACTGACGTGTTTTCAAAATAGCACCACCAAAGAAGTCGAGACAGCCTTTGGCAAAAATCTGCTGATTCAATTGAAGAATTGTTTCTTTCTGAAAGATTTATTTTCAGAGACTGTGAGACAGTCATGCCGCTCGGATGAATGCTGAATGTTGGAAGTATGGCTTGTTCATTCATGACTATGCTGTAAAGCATGTAATGAGTTGTGAGCTTCCCTGTGATTGATTAACACATTAGTCGTCTTGTCAGTATTACTTTTGAATTTAGAAAATCTCTTTTTTTTCTATATATCCATCCATCCGTTCATTTAACCAGTTATCCAACTGTTGTTGTGGGCGAAGTGGCGCCTGTCTTAGTTATCGTAGCTTATAAAAAAATTCCCAAATTCCCAATATAACATTTAGATTAGTCCTCTATAGGCAGAGGAGAAGGTTAGAAAGGTCAAGTGCTATATTAAAGTCTACAAAACATCCCTGGCTCTTTTGAAGGTTCTTCTTCGGGTTGCATTTCATTGTAACTTCTTTGATAATTTTGTGACTGTCAGACCATGTAAAGTGTTGCCTTTAAAATATGCACGGGGTATTTGTGTCTTATTTAACAGTCAGAGTCGTTTTTGAAGTCTTTTGGCCATCACAATGGGATATTAAACGCTTAAAGTGTCAGATCCTGCTGCAGAAAGACCTTCGCTGGGACCCCTTATCTTTGCCATTATATGCCATTTCATTCTATTGTGCTCTATTCATTGTCTGACTGCACGCTTTTCTATTTGATGGGAAAGCCATTTAAGCCAGCATGTACTTTGAAAATCGTCAGTCTTGATGTCTATTATATTTGGGATATTCATTTGTGCATGCAGCTAGAAAAATGCATGCTCACATTCATTACACCAATACGGTCAAAGTAATGATGAAACGTAAAACACGGTGAGCTTTTTTATAGTAATCTTGTGTTTTTTGTCTTCCCCTGCAGCCAATCCCACCGGTGCTGGACCAAAGGGTTACCCAGGAACACAGGAGGTCTTCCGGGAGTCGAGCAGTACTACGGGGATGGTGGTCGGCATCGTAGCAGCAGCGGCGTTGTGCATTCTCATCCTGCTTTATGCTATGTATAAATACCGGAACAGAGACGAAGGCTCTTACCATGTAGACGAGAGTCGTAACTACATCAGCAACTCGGCACAGTCCAACGGAACCGTGGTCAAAGAGAAACAGGTCAACACAGCGAAAACCTCGAGCAAGAACAAGAAGAACAAGGACAAGGAGTACTATGTGTGATTGTCAAAGCTCTGGTCTTTGTCAGGCCAACATTTATCAAAGAGACAAATCAGGACTTGTGTAATATAACAACAAATACAAACATTATTTAGTCATTTTCCCCCATAAGACAATGCTCTGAAAAGCTGAAAAAAAAAACATGGTAAATAAAAAAAATTAAAAAATAAACTTTCTTCAGTCTTAAACACTGGACAGAAAGTACTGAGGTGAAAAGACTGGAGGAAAAATGGGTCTGCCAACAGTTAAAAATGAACTAAATACATATCTAACATGTCAGCAAAACACCATTAACCATCTGTGACTTGTTCTTTGGCCAGGTTTGTGATTGAACTCCCGTGTTTCCGGAGGAGCACAGATGCACTTTGCAAATGGAGTGACAGCATAGCAGACTTAACAATTCCATTTCCATTGCCTGTGTTTGTGTTGCGGGGACTTTTTCTAGGTAAAATGGCACAATGCATAAATAAATACATACATAAAAATACGCCAAACATTTATGAAGAGGATGAAGAGGAATTTAAAAAAAAAAAATCAATCACATGACGTTTAAGCCAGAGACGAGGAATCAGCCAAAAGTCCTCACGCTAGGGGCAGAGATGGCCTGCAAAGACTATTACCTGGCAGGCAGGGCTGCTGCAGTGCAAAGATGAGAACAGATGGCAGCTTCTCTTGAAAGACTTCGGTTTAAAAGAATATGTGAGTTGTGCCAGGAAGAAATCTGGAGGCCTTCGTTTTCACGTTGTGTGAACTCAAAGGAGAGACTTCGCTCAGAATCCCGCAGATGTCTCAACGGTGATCATTCAGGAGCCATGCACGCAAAATTATCTTATTACAGTACATATGTTTATATACAATACAACCACATCTATATGTGCTTTCTGGACTGTGACAAAGTGGTGTTTTATAGCCTGTTGTATAGATGATGCAAACTATAACTGCTCCTCAGCCGTTTTGGAATAAAACCTTAAAAAAAAGGACAAAAAGATGACATAAATGTTATTAAGTGTTGCTAGACATAGATTTTATGAGGACATCTGCATTTTGTTTTTGTTTTTTCAGTTGGATAATAATTTGAATCTCTCCCTGTTTTTACATGTGTTCCTATATAGTTTTTATACAAATTCCAACCTGGACCAGTAATAGCCTAACCTGAAACCTGCACAAGCTGTTGATCGCGGAGAGGTGTGACAACTTGTGTGGCTCTCTTTTAAGGATCCTGGTAGAATCACTGCCTTCCTGCTCAATCCTGACTTACATGAGTGAGAATGAAGACCTAGAATATGAGTGTTGATGATGATGATGATGATGATGGATGATGCCAATGATAAAGATAAATTAACTTGCTGTGTGTGTGTTTTCCAAGTGGTATTATAAGATTGTCCAGTGTGCGCTTGGGCTGACACAAAACCCAGAGGAGAATAGCTCAAATAAGTCTCCATTTCAACTGTTCTGTGTTTGTTCTGTCATTCTGTCAGTCAATTCTGCTTTCCAGAGACCTGTACTTGGAATGAGTATGAGGAAAAATGACCATGAACTATAAATGATGATCATAAATTCTCTTTGTTTGCTCCTCTTTTTATTTCTTCAAGCGTTTCATGTTCAGTTGAACTTCTTCTTGTACTCCACATCAAAATGAGTCATAAAAACGAGGTTTTTTTTTTCTTTTTTTTTTTGAAAAATCAAATGAATAAAATATGACTGAAGTGAACTTAAAACCAGACTATGGATAATATGTGTCAGAGCTACATGCAGGTATTATGACTTTCATTTTGTCATCAGGCAAGCACTCTTTACATCATTAAATGAGTGCTACACCGATTGGACTCCTAGAACACTGTCTGACTCATGACGGACGGCCTTTTAAAACTTTTGTTCCTCTTATCTTGATCCTTGTCAAATCCGGGGAGGAGGCGACATTACTCACAATCCAACTCAGGTGTGTTATATTAGGAGTCGCTAATGTCGCTAGATTCAAGCAGAAATGACTCAGTGGCTATTTGATCTTGTAAGCTCCCTTCTACCTAAATATGCACTGATTGTTTTTCAGTTTGACATTTGCAGTCAACTCTGAGTCAAGGGCATCCATTGTTATTTATCAGCTACAAAAAGCATATATCAGGCAGCAACCACCAGCTTGAAAAATGAACCAATGCAGAAGTACTAAAAAATGCAGCTCCTAGGATCTAAGTTTCTACATTATATTGCCAAAATTATATTGCCTTCATGCGCATATGAACTTGAGTGACATCCCATTCTAATCTATAGGGTTTAATATGATGTTAGCCCACCCTCTGCAGCTATAACAGCTTTAACTCTTCTGGGAATGCTTTCCAAAAGGTTTAGGAGTGTGTTTACGGGAATTTTTGACCATTCTTCTAGAAGCACATTTTTGAGGTCAGACACAAGAAGACCTGGTTCACAGTCTCCGCTCTAATTAATCCCAGAGGTGTTTTGTCGGGTTGAGGTCAGAACTGTGCAGGCTAGTCAAGTTCTTCCACACCAAACTCTCTAATCCTCGTCTTTATGGACCTTGCTTTGTGCACTGGTGTGCAGTCATGTTGGAACAGGAAGGGGTCCATCCCCAAACTTTCATGCTCCCTCAAAGTTGGGAGCATGCACTAGAACTAACTAGAGTCTAGAGAACAGATCTCCACTGCTCTACTGTCCAGTGGTGGCGTGCATTACTGCATCCGATGCTTGGTGATGCAAGACTTGGAGGCAGCTGTTCACAAATGGAAACCCATTCCATGAAGGTCACATGAAGTTTGGAGGTCTGTAATGATTGACTACAGAAAGTCAGCAATTTCTGTGCATTATGCACCTCAACATTCGCTGACCCTGCTCTGTGATTTTACGTGGCCTAATACTTTGTGGCTTAGTCTCTGTCATTCCCAGACTCAACTTGGTATTTAGGGTTTTCCATTAGGTGGTAGTCCCTGGTACCAGGTACTTTTTAGTACCTGCTCAGCCGAGGTTCCAAGCAAGCTGAGTGGATCTAAAAATGTGACATCAACAGAATGCATGCCACCGATTGGCCAGTAAATGGCGATGCTTGATGATTCCTTCTCCCAAATCACATTTTTTAAACCTGGCAATGTGAAAAATGACAGCACAAAAACCATCACCGAGTCTCTTTGTCATACTGGTCTCCGTGTATGACAAAGCCATAGAACAAGCAGCAGGTAGACCTTCCCCTCGATGTCTTCCATTATTGTGTTGTGTTTGTGTCACATACAAATTACATCCTGGACTTTTATAAAGGTTGTACTCAATAGTACAAACCGAGTAGAGTCAAGTTAAGTCAAGCTGAGTAAGTACTAGTGGAGAAGAAACTTAGAACCTCCCCAGTTCAAGTCACTTAGCTTGACTTCTGGTGCCTTCTGAAGCGACGTGCTTACAAATATTATGACCTCTTGTGTAGTTAGATGTACTAACAGTGCTTTCTAGCACTTCATTTGTTGTCAGACTCATTGCAGAAAGTGTCACCACGTCCATCTTGAAATGCTGCTTAGCACTTATTTTGAAGAGTTATCAAAATTAACTTCAGACTCGATGTTCATCAAGGCATAAAATGAACTGCCTTTTATCACCAACATTTTAAAAAGTTGCTCACTTTTCAACAAAATAAAGTTTAAATGTAATACATTTATATTTTTTGCATTGTAGAAGCCTTGCTTCCTCCACCACAGCTATGACGGTGGTGGAATATATATTATAGTTCAGGATTATGTGAGTGACACATCTCTCTCTTTTAATATCTCTGATGTTACTTAGCAATAATAGTCTTTGGCAGATATGCAGGTTTTTCTTCCACATTTGACTTGTCACATTTTTCTCAGTATGCAGCCGTATGTCTGCAAGGCTCTAAACAGATTTTGTTATGTAAAATTGGTGGAACTACTCTTCAAGCAGGAGGCTATTTGTGCATTACATGACTGATAGTAAACGATAAAAAAGAACCTGTGAATGTGACACATCCGTGCTTGCAGGTTTTAAAAAGCTGAATAGTAAAATAGACCTGAAAAAAGTCAGATGTGATCCCTGAAAGGATGTTGAACCCACACTATTTGCTGCTTTTAAACAGACCTGAACTACTTTAGTTATCTGTGTATAAACTGCGCATTGCTCATCAGATAGGTTGCCAACTCTCTTGCCTGGCTAAATTAAATCACAATGAAAAATCCACCCCAAAGTAATAGGTTAACAATCTTGACACTGGAGCATCGTTTTAGTTCCAGTGCTACTCCACAAGGGCATGAACAGAGACAAAGGTTATTGAAAGTGCCACTTTTGAGATTTCACAGGATATTTCAGCTACGCTGTACAGGATTAAAAGCACAAAGGTGTGACAGACACTGAGCTGGATTTAAATCCTTTCAACAAATAGTTTCCTCAAGAGAGTCCTCCCCACTGTCTCTTTATCAGCTGCTCAAGACGCTATCTAATGTGATAGTGTGTAATGTGATGATACTGATTTCCAGATTGAAATTTGTCTTTTTGTTGGCTAATGCTTGCCCGAAGACACTTAGGCAGGGTATGTGGTGATGTCATACTCCGGTTTAAATTTAGAGTTAAACAAGTTTAGTTAGCTGGAGTTAAATACACACCAGATGTTGTTGTTAAAAGATAAAAAGCAAGAGAGAAAGTTAAAATATGGGGAAAGTCAGCTTTAAAACATAACTGACATGAAATATTTGCTAATATTCACAGAAATAAAGGAGAAACAAATGAATTGTTAAAAGAATTAATAAAACATCCACTTTACTTCTCCGCAGGGACTGCATAGATGTGGTTGTTCTCAGATGTGACTGACAGATTCAAGTGTTGGTAAAATTTGATTAGTACATGGTTACATGTGACATCTTTTTCAAGTCAGTGAGAAGAGTGCAGACAAAAAAACACAGTGACAAATATCGCTCATGTGAAATAACCAAAACTCATCTGAATTTGACAAATTAATACTCTGCCCATTTGATAGTCCCTTGATAGTAAAAGCTCAGAGAAGCAAAATGAACCTATTTTCTATCACATACCAAAGCAGAGCATATGAAGCAGGTTATTGCTTCTGTCAGCTGAATGACCGGTGAAAAGTGGTGCACTGTTAACGTGCAGAACATGTACGACTTATGACAAAATACTGCGTAACCCTTGTGGACTTGTTTTCACACTGTTAAAGCACAACGCAGCGCATAACCGTCATTGTAAAATTAGAAAATTAACAGGAAATTGACACGTCATACATTACACAAGCAGCTTCGTTGCATCTGCTGATTTCTACAGGGGTCCGTTTATGGGTCATTCACACATTGGTGTCACTTGAGAGTGACTGCGGTCTCACACTGGTTGTGACATGTGCTGGTCAACGGATTCCCATCTTTGAAAGTGTGAATTGTTGTGATATTGCATGGGAGAGCATGCCTGGGCAGTAGTTGCAGTTGCTAATAGCGGTATTGTAGAACAAACACAACCCCACCTGCTCCGATATCCAAGGTCGGTTGGTGGAATTTCACGTGGCGTTCTTCATTTTTCAAACAATTGTTTTGTTATTTTGCTTGTTTTCACATGTTCACTTTGAGCTGTTTTCGTCCAAAAAACAGAATAATGCTGCAGGGTTTTGTATGCTACATATGAAATTACTAAGTTATTCATTCAGCATCTTCAAATGCAACTGTATCCTAGAGGCTGCATGAAGGTTCTTCCATGATTTGACTCCTCATAAGTTTAGGTGTGATCATTACTTATGTATGCAGCATTTTAAGGTACCGTGTTAGCATCTGTATCCTGTTCTAACACTAAAACACAGATGATGACTCCTATGTAGCTGTAACAAGTCCAATGCTGCTGTATTGAATTTTTTCACTTAGAAGTCACTCACTTTAGAGTTACAGTACAGTCTGCTTTGTTAAGCACAACAGTGCTCTTTATCCAGCAGGGAGGCTGGTGATATTCTGGTCCCTGCTAATCGATACCATAGCCTTCCTTTGTTGAATGACTGGGCTGCAAGGGGTGATTTTTCACTGGAAAAGGCTGCAAAGCTGCTCAACCTAAGTTTTTTCTCCTCTGCTCCTGTTATGTTGTTGGTGCAGTTAGCTCTGTTAGGGACCGACACTGGCACATTTAACCACTTAGCTTCCAACTGTCTTTATGTCTTAAATTCCCCTTTGAGTGGCTCATCAACAACTTTTCTTGATCTCCTGCAGTATTACACTATTGTCTCTCCACCTTTAGATACGCCGTCTGCTGTTTCAGTGTTACTGACCCGTGACAGTGAAGTGCTGAGCTTTGTTGTTCGTCTCTTATTACTCATGCTCTGTTGAACTACAAATAAGCATGCATGTTTAGTGAATTCAACCTATGATCTCAGTGGGGATCGTTGAGTCATTCCATGAAAAATCAATCAGTGCCTCCCACCTGACCCCCTCAAAATAAGCACTTTTTAAAAATTTTGCACAAAAACTTTGCATATTTCCTGAAGACATCTAAAAGTTTCCCTCCATACTATGATTTTTTTTATAGAGAACCTTGAAGACCACAGGGTTTTTATTCTTTTTTCTTTGCATTATTTTTTTCCCACATTTTTGAGCCTAAAGCCAGACTCTCAGGTTTGTATCAAAAGTTTGAATAGGAAAACAGATCCAGTTTTTATACCCATGACATAGAGTAACAGCATTGACGTTTTATGTTCCCTGATAAATCAATTTTGAAAACTTTAAAATATGCATTTTGGGTAAACTTTCAAAGGTCATATCACCATGTGGGATAGGTGGGCGGTCAAATCAGGTTGGAGCATGATTTTCATTTTTCTTTTCTTTTCATTTCACTTAATAATTTTTCTAATGGCTCAGTCACACTGGAGTAATATTAGGACAGTAACTTCTTTGCAACCAAAGGCCTTTACATATCAGATACGTAAAATCCATGTAAACATTTTGTATGTTAAAAATCTTTTTAGGACTCACATTCTCAATCCAGCCGTTCAGACTGACAGCGTAATTTTACTGGATGAATTTTACAGCATTTATTTTTCAAATCAACAGCTCAAACTGCTCCAGTGATAACCTGAAATATGTATAAAAGCTGTCGTGATACAGCTTCAGCTCCCAGATCAAACCATGAAATTATTCCTGCTGCTTCCTTCTCATCAGAACTACATGAACTCAGAATCTCAGTATTTAGAGACATCAGGACCAGTTCATTGTTGCTTGATGTCAACCTCACGGTGCGTTTTCTTGAGGATAAGTTTTTGCAAAACTGCAACGCGTTTGATGTGTTACACAGTAAGTATTTGGAAAATGTGGAATTTTCACTTTTTCAACGGGTCAGTGTGTCAGCAACTGACTGTTAGTGGTCCCTGTCTTTGCAGCAACTATTTCAAAGGCACTGATTATTCAGTACAAGTTTACTGCACATAGTCACGCAGTGTCTAATCAGAGTTTTCCCTTGCGTGACTGCAACATAATGTAATTATAATTTTGACACTCGCAAATGTGGCTGAGAAATGGAGACACAATATTCATATTCAGGTTTTATATGGACATGTCACAAAATTACATTTACAGCAATGAAGAAGTTTTTCAAACTCTTTGCAGTCTGAGCACAAAGAAACGGTCTCTGGACCAGTGGATGCTGTCCTTGTAAATTCTTGCTTCACTGCATGTTTTGACAAGTTTATTTTGGAATAAGACGGCAGCTCCCTTTTACTTCCTTTACTAAATTTTAAGGGGCTAATTCCAGCTGCTGTGACTCCTGTGTTCACTGCAGTGTCCTCATCTGCCGGCTCATACCGACTCATCCATCCAGTGCACCTATCCAGTCTTTGAAATGAATGTACCTGTGGGAATGAAATGAGGGAAAACAGAAGGAGGGTATTACTGTCTGTTGGTTTAGTTTGAAATTAGAGCTTAATGTAGCTCATGTAAATATGCATTTGCAGAGACGCCAGTTCATCTCTTCCTTTTTTCACTTTTTTTCTGTGTGTTTGTTGGTGGAAAACTCTGCTGCTTCTGTGTGAGTAAGGCACAGTGAAGAGTGAAGGAGAGACGGGTGATCCTGTCTCATTTTATGAACCAGATTTACTGAGTTAGTATAACTACAGGTCTAAAGGAAAAAAGTGAAAAACAAGAGCCGAGCAAACGTTATTACTTAATACTGTCAGCTGATTTTCATCCACTTATGGTAACTAATTACGGAAAGCTAAATCTTTCATCAGTATCTGTAAAGAAGGCTCACGCTGGTATAGCAGACTTTATTCTCTTCATGAAGGAAGTGGGAAATAAACCCCCCAGCATGTCTCTCCCTCTCTTCCTCTTCTTCTCTCTCTTTCACCACCAGCAGCAGGCTTCTCGTCTGTTTTCTGTTTGCCTGTGGGCCACACACTATGCATTATGGAGAGCCAATAGCTCTGCTTTAATGAGTGCATGTTAAGCCCAGCAGCTATGGTATTGGTTATTGGCGATCTCACAGGGGGACTATAGAACTACTGGAGTATGGAGACGATTATCCAACCCTATCTGCCTCCCTCTGTTAACAGGGTTACTGTGCAGTCTGCATGCTTTTATACAAAATCTGGTGCATGAACTGTTCGGTCATACCGTGCCATGCATCATCATATTAGTCATAGCTTTTGGTAATCTAAGATGATAGGCGGTGCACTGCTTTTGTCTTATCTCAGCAAGCACAAGATGTTTTAAAATAAAATTTGGAAACCCGCATTTCACCTTCAGATGAACTGGTGAAATCATACTTATCAGTATAGTCAGTGAAGACTATAAGTCAGTCAAATGTCATTTTTAAATCCCTCAAATCCCACTTTGTATTGCAGGATTATAAGCAGAAAGTAGTGCAGTAGTGCTAGAGACAGTGTTCACTTCTCGCGAATGAGGGTACTGGACTGCTCTACAATACAGCCTGAAACAGCACCATCACAGAGAAAATCATGCAGGTTTCTTCAACAACGCCATAATAACTGCTCGCTTAAAGTGAAAAAGACGGGGGAAAGAAGGAGAGAGTGAGAGGGTACTTTACGGTCTCCTTGACTGTTTTCACAATTATTGCACAAGAAACCGGCAAATCTATACGTTGATAAATATTGTAGCGTCTGTTTGTATACAACATAGTATATCATCAAGAGGACGGGGCGGGAATCTGTTAGAGTGCTTAAAGGTCAAGACGATCATGGTTAATGCATGCTCCGCTGCTGGGATGCTGGAAGGGAGCATCGCTTTTGTCAGTAAGAAGGAGTCTCAAATAAAATGTTCAGGGTCTTTATATTTGTGGAACATGTTGAAATTATTTTTTTTAGAAGTGAGGGGTTAAAAATAGGTTAAAAAATGAAAAGTGTCGTATTTGCATTGTTTTGCTCGTTTCAAAACCTCCTGTGCGTGCATCCCAAAGGCCTACAAAACAAGATGAATGCCTTTTCTGACCTTCCTTTTAACATCACTGTGGCCAACAGGGGATCTATTTAACGCAATGAAATGAAACGCAAAAAGTTGAAGGGAACTGGCATTCCCGTGCATAATGTTCCCCCATGCAAATAATATAAATGCCTACTTAACACAACATAGCAGTAGTCAAATATCCAAAAAGACAACAGGTTTAGAATACCTGATTCAATACTTGATTCAGACAGGGTTTGTGTATCAACTGCATTATAGATGCAAATTGTTTGTTTTAAAATATGAAGTTATATCAATTATATTGATATAATTGTTGTTTTCCTTAATTTGCGCTCAGTGGTTTGACACTTTTGTTTTTTCTCGGTAGCCAGCAACTCACTCGAGCCTTTTCCCTCCTGAGATTCACTGTATATGCTGTACACAAACAAAGGGAATAATTAAATAACAACTATGAGCTCACGGGTTTATTTCAGCATGCATTGTCTATGGCGATGAACGAAAAAAAAAAGGTTGGTGAGGTATTTTTAGCAACGTGCTTATCCTGTCGTCTCACCCCCCCTCCCCTGCATCCTCACGCTCACACACAATGTCTTTGTCCCTGTCTTTTGCATTCATCTTATGCCATCTCACCCCCCTCACTCAGGCTCCTTGCTTCTATCTCAGCTGGATATACCAGACGTCCCTCTAATTCGACACGCTAATGTAATTCCCCTTCTCTATAATCATCCATTTTCCCGTTTTCATGCCCTCTCCGCGAACTTGAGACACGTCTCGTGGATTCTATTTCACAGCAGTACACCAGACTACATCAGTTTCCATTTCATTTATTCAGTATTTGTTTAGAAACCCCATGCTGGTCTGCTATGAATCAACATTGCTTAATAGAGGCAACTCTCTCTGACCAGGTTAAAGCAGATATAATTACACATGGATCTGAAATGATAATAAATCTGACTGAAATGAAAATGAATTGGAGTTCAAATAGCAAAAGTATTTAGTCTCACAAGATTACAGAGGAAGATTCATCTTACAGGCAGGTAGGATCTAAAAACACAGCACTCGCTCAGAGCACTCGGTGCATCTGTAAACACCCATTTAGGAAGGCTGCCTAATTCCACAACCATTTGTAGCTATCCATAATACTGGAAACTCTGTTGCTTTTTCTAATGGAATAGTGGGCACGCACATTCTGGTTTAAATGATAATAATACAGATTCAGTGCCCATTTGAATTTTTATAATGATTGGTGTCACTCCCATTGCTTATCATTGTTTTAATGACATATACCATCCCATACACGAGGCATTTCCTTAAATATTTGGTGCTTGAATTTTAGTCATGCTTCTACTTTATTATATAATGACTAACTTATTAAACTGTAATGATAAAATTTAAGACAGTAATAAAAAATTGCTATTTTGCGCATTGCAGCTTCAGCACTGTATCCAGCCCATTTTCTTTAGCTGCTTGAACCATGTTGGCTGGCTTACTGAGAAAGCTGTATTGACTTGGAAAGTGAATGAGAGGTGCGTCCCTGTGTAACCTCCAACGTGACTGAGCACTGGATGATTCTGCTAAGGAAAGAGGGAAGATCAGAGGAGCAGAACATTGACATCAGGCACAAACATTTGCCTCCAAAGGCAAACATGAATATGAAAGTGAATTGTTTACAGACAGTTATTTCGGCTGTGATGCATTTTTGCGGAATGAATGAGACAGAGTGTTCTAACCTGGTTAAACATGCATCTACATGCATGTAGAGTCCTACAATAGAATACAATGTGATATTTTGCATTGCATTTTGTATGGAAATGACGCAGCATAACGGTTACTGTTTCACAGATTTGTCTAACAGGACCTGTGCTTTAATTTAAAGCTGATATAATGAAAGGTATTTAAACCAAGCCTCGCTGTGGTGCTTGCGTTAAATTATTATACGTTAACAAGAGCAGGTACAAAATTACAACCGACCCCTGCATTTATATTTGGAAGCGAAAGTGGAAAATGAGAGTCAGAGACAACTGTTACATGTGAAAATAAATGGGAGGAGAGGAAATTGCAGGACCGTTCTTTTCATGTATGTCACAATTTTAGCACACAAGCTCCACGTTTCCTTCTAGGAGGAACCTAGAGTGTAACATATGACTGAAGTGCAAATGAGAATAAGTGAAAAATTGTAACTCAGATTTCCTGGCAATCTCAGCACCACCTTCATCCTGACAGCACCGGGCCTCTGGTGGAGAGGTTAAGGTTGGAGCTCCAGGCCAAACCCAGCAGTCGAGAGCCCGCCCTCAGGAGAGAAAGTCAACATGGCAAGGGCACCAAACACATTCAGGATGCATAGGTGCCATTTATCATGGTTGACAACTGCACTCTCAGTGCCATTTGGGTTTATTACCGGTACATTTCTCCCCACATAATGATGTTTTCCTTAGCACTTGTCCTCTGAGACTGACTTCAATGAAAAACTGCAGTGGAAACATAAAGGTGACAGTTTTTTTTTTCCCTCCATCCCTTTTATATGAAGTTTGCTTCGTCTGACTGTTAAGGACATGGAAATGAAACAAAGAGAAAAGTGGAGTTTTCTAACTTTTGGCTATAAGTTTGAGAACATTCGGTACCTGAGGATTTAGGCATATCAGCTTCCATGCAGCAGGGACTTAATGCCTGCAGACGTTGGTATTTAGACCTCACTCGTATTTGGGGAAACAAATTCTTTCAGGGGGAGGCTGGGGTTTTCCCCAAATGGATGCATGCTCAAAATTTTGATCCACAATAATAACTTTGCACCAGTAGTGAATTATTCCAAAAGTACATCTACTAGTGCATCTCAAAAAATGCTTGTTTTTTATCGGCATTTAATTACAAAAGATAAGCTGTCATGTGTTTTATATTTATTACATGTAAAGTTAAATATTCAAGCCTTTATTTTAATTTTGATTATTATGGCTTATAGGCCATGAAAATCAGTTTTAGTGTCAAGTTTCTGAAAGTAATGCTCATTTATAGACTCAATACTTGGTTGGGGCTCATTTACCACAAATCAACTAATCTGTTAATGCCTCATTGCATGGAGATGATCAGCTTGTGGCACTGCTGAGGTGTTACTGAAGCCTAGGTTGGTTTTTAATGGCCTTCAGATTGTCAGTATTTTTGGGGTCTGCTTCCTCTTGACAATACCTCATAGATTCTCTGTTGGGTTCAGGTCAGGCTAACCTAATTGGTTGGCCAAGCACAGTAATATCATGGACAGCAAACCATTTGGTAGTAGTTCTGTCACTCTGGCAGCATGCTACATCCAGCTGAAAAAGGGAATCAACATCTCCATAAATGAAGCTTTTCAACAGATGGAAGTTTAAAGTTCTCAAAATTCTCCCAAATGCGGGAACTTCACAGTGGACTTCAAACACCTTGGATTCTGCGCCTCTGCGCTCTTCCTCCAAACTCTAGGACTGAATTTTCAAATGAAATGCAAAATTGACTTTCATCTGAATAGAGGGCTTTGAACCTCTGCACAACACTCCTATTCTTTTTCTCCTCAGCCCAGGGAAGACACTTCTGACTTGCTTCTGGTTTAGGAGTGGCTTGACATTAGAATGCCAAAGTCCGCTCCTTATGACGTTCTCCCAAGATCTCGAATCAACTTTTCTTGATTATCCTCTCAAGGCTGCACTCATCCTTGTTGCGTGTGCACTTTTTCCAGTCAACTTCCATTAATCTGAATCCACACAGCACTGGATAAACAGCCAGCCTTTTCAGAAGTGGCCTTCTATGGGTTACCCTCTTCTTCCTTTGTGGAAGGTGTCGAAGAACATCAACTGGACAACTGAGAGTGAAAATGTGAAGTGAAAATGAAATATTTTATTAATTTGAGATAAAAAAAAAACCCATCAAATTGAAAAGCTTGTAATATTTCATTTGATATATAATGAATATATAATATGTGAAAGTTTACCTTTATGAATTTAATCATCAATAAAAAGTATGTTTTGAGCTGCACTGATGCTGTATGTGGCAGTAAACTATTGTCACTAGCCTTGAAGCTGTCCACATTACTTTTATCTGCTCCCTGGATTTGATCTTCACTCAATGTCTCCTTCCCTGAAATACTTTTCTGTTTAGCTTCTGGCTGTATGTGACTTGATTAAAGTTATATTAATATATTGATATTGAATGATGTGCGCTATACTAGATACACATAACAATATTCACCAGAGTTCACTTGTTTGCTTTATGAGGTTTCGTGATGGAACAACAGGCACAAACCACACTTCTAAAATCCAATATAAAATAAACTTTATTTGAGCTTTTGCAGGTAGGTGGAGGAAGCAGCAGTATCTTGAACAGCCTTGACACTGGCTGACACATATTTTATTGCCTGGGGAGAACTAAGGTTACTGTTAATGGAAAAAGGGTTATATCTGCTTGCCGTTATGATCAGTGTCTAATATTTGAATATTTGTGAACAAATAGCCTGCAGGTTGATAATAGCTCACATTAACCTGACATTTGCCATGCTGAAACTGAAACTTAAGTCTGGAATTGAGCTACTGCAAATCCTCTTTGCTACACTGGAAACCCTCTCTCCAGCTGCTTAACAGCTGTTTATTAAAGCAAATATCTAATCAGCCAATCACATGGCGGGGGTTCAGTGCATGGAGGGATATAGAGATAATCAATAGGTTCTGCTGAAGTTTGAACCAAGCATCACAATGAGGAAGAAAAGTGAAGTAATTACATGGCATAGCTGTTGGTGCCAAACATGCTGGCTTGATTATTTCAGGGTTTGAGAGTTTAAACAGAGTGGTTGGGGAAAAATACAGTGAGAGTTCTGTGGGGGGAAATGCTGCAGTGAAGGCAAAGGTCAGAGAGGAATAGCTAGAGTGGTTCCAACAGCAACTCATATAACCACTCGTTACACCCAAGGTTTGCAGGGGGAAAAAAGTTGCCTGAAACCAGGGGACTGAAGCTACACTGGGGTGCAGGTTCATGAAAATTGGACAATGGAAGATTTCACAAACATCGCCTGGTCTGAAGAGTCTTGATTCCTGCTGTGACATTCAGATTGCCAGGTGAGAATCTGGGGTAAACAACATGAAAACATTGGACTGTTCTGCATCCATTGCACTCAGGTGCTTTTCTTATTCTTTATTCTTTTTCTCTGGCAGACTAAGACCCCTTCTTACCAGCTGAGTATCATTTAAATGGCACAGCCTGCTTGAGTATTGTTGCTGACCATGCTTATGCCTTTGTAACCGCAGTACACCCTTTCTTTAATGGCTGCTTTCGGCAGGATAACACACCATGTCAGTAAAGTTCATAACATCTCCGACTGGTTCCCTGACAATGAATTCTTTGTACTGAACTGGTCTGCCCGCTCCACAGATCCAAATCCAAAAGAGCACCTGTGGGGTGTCTGGAAAGGGAAAATTGCATCATAAAGAGCTACGCTCAAATCTGGCAATTGCATGATAGTATTATCAACCTGGATCAAAATCTCTACAGACTGTTTCCAGAAACCTGTCGAATCTGTCATGTACAATTAAAATAGTCTTAAAGACCAAAGAGTGCTCAAATCACTGGTGAATGTATGCTGATGTTTATTACAGAGTGTTAAGTGTACTTAAAAAAAGGTGTTCCTCTGTGGAAAAAGAGACAAAACTCTGATGTGTGTAGTTTCAACAAGCATGATCTGCATTCACTCATCATTCTTGGTTGTTTGGGCTATTATTTACATCACACCTGCTTTCACACGCAGATAAAACTCAATTCTGTCGTCATCACCCTGGTCCAATCATTTTCTTCCCCACCTTCTACGAGCAACATCTGCTTTAAATCTCAGCGCTCGGCTTTCATTATTCCTCCGAGACGCTCATCTCTGCGACGGACCCCTCATCACATCTCCACCTGATCGCCGTCCCCCAGACAGCCTCAGCCAGGTTTTCCCTGTCCTGCCCTACTTTCTACAACTGATGAAACCCCACTGTGTTGTCCAGCTTGGAGTCTAATACTTTAAATTCTGTACTTCAATAAAGTAGATTAAAGTCTTTCAATTGAAATGCTATTTTTAAACATTTTAAAGCAGTGCCACAGTGTGTCATAATAGAATATTATCATGTGGGCAATAGTTGATGTTGAATAAATGTGACGTATGTTACAACAAGGCTTTATTTAAAGCATTTTGCTTTTGCTGGAATAAAACACAATGAGGCTCGAGTTTAAACAGAAGTTTTCCTGAGTGGTTTATGTGATGCACAAAAGTTCTTTCCCTCTCAAAATGGAAAGTCTTCCCTCATTTGAGGCGGAATTGCTTTTTAATTATTTGTGATGTTCCATGAAATTTCAGCTCTCCGGAAAATAAAGTGCAGCACAGGGTCATGATGCAGATAGACTCATCCTGCATATCTATTGTCTTATCTGAAGAGCATATGCACTTTGTCTTTGTCAGCCGACTGCTAATCATAGCCTAAGAGGACGGATCTCATTAGCACAAGGCACATTCCCTTTTGCCTGTGAGATGGAGTCGATCATTATCTTTGTTGTGTTGGTGATGATGGTGGCGGTAGTGATGACGATGAAGATGAGGAACAAGTGATTGATTTGTGCCAACGGGTACGATCTTTGTACTTCGAATTAAATATGTTCTTTTCAATGAAATTTATTTTCGGCTTCTGGGAACCATCACAATGCTGAAATCAATATTTAATATCCTTGGATCAATGTGACGTGGGGTTTTATTTTGCATCAGTTCTTTTAGTATTTCTGAGCAATAATGTGCAATAGTAAAAGATTAAGAAAAGTACCGATATTGTGAACGCATTGTACATTTGAGATTATGTCTGTCCTTTTCTTGATGACAGGTCTCCAAAGATTTTCTCTAGAGAATAGCCTTTGATTTGCACATGATGGTGGAATTGTGGCATGCAATAAAATAAGAATAAAAATATTTCCTTTCCATTTCCTTTCCAAGTCTGTAAAGAGGGTCGTTTCTTTCTTCTACACTGCAAAAACTCAAAATCTTACCAAGAGTATTTGTCTTATTTCTAGTCCAAATTATCTCATTACACTTAAAATAAGACAGAATCAGCTAAAGGGCAACATTTCAGTAAGCTAAAGGAACTTGTTTCAAGACAGTAAATCTTAAAACTAGAAAAAAACTAGACAATTTTCACTTGTTTCATTGGCAGATTTTTTTACTTAATACAAGATATTTTAGCTTGAAATAAGTGAAAAAATCTGCCAATGGAACAAGTGAAAATTGTCTAAAGGAGACAGAGAGAACCCACATAAACAGCATGTAAATTCCACACAGGAAATGTGGGGAGAGTGGATCTGAACCTCTTGCTGTGGGGTGACAACACTAACCACCATGCCACCAAGACATTAAGTTCATTATAAGCCCTGTCTCATGACAGTGACCCTCCTTGCCCTCCCATCTTTTGTCGATCATGTATTTATTGACTCCTTTTAAACTTAATTGTAATGATTCATTTAATATATATAAGGGGAAAATGTTAATATCTTCTATTGATGGTTCTTTTATTGTTAATTTCTTGGTTTGTAACTAAGATTTGTCAAACCATGTTGTTTTTCCTCTCTTACCTTCAATAAATATATCAAACAAAACAAAACACAATTTGAAACTTGAAAAACTAAAATCGTTATTTTCAAGAGGGAAAAAATTGGCTGCTTCAAGTTTATCATTTTATTAAAGTCACTTGTGTGCAGCTGAGTAGCAGGAGTGAGGAGGAATGTGCAGCGATTGATCTACTAAATGATTTAGTCTTATTAATGCTTATTTGGAGGTCCGGAGTTTGACTGGAACACAAAGCCATTGCACAAAACATTGCAAGTGCTGTTTCAGTTGACAGGCTTGAAAGTATTTCTGTTTATTGTTTGCAAATAGGAGAGGACCTCATAGGTGTCCCCTTAACCCTGTAGGGGTGCAGCCACTGCTTGGCCATACACAGATCAGATGCTTTCTGGTGTTGCTGGTTTGGTACAAAACTGTATACAATATGTTGAGGAAAAAAGAAGGTAAATTACCTCCTTTGAACACAATACTTAATATAAATGTGTCATACACTGCTTCTTAGTATGGGAGTGCTGGAAGGGAAGAAGGCATGGAGGGAGTGGGGATGGGCTGGTGATGATATACCCACAAGTTCAAATGAAATCAAAGCTCTTGCTTCCTGTGGGTTTTTTCCTTTCCTTTCCTTTCCTTTCCTTTCCTTTCCTTTCCTTTCCTTTCCTTTCTTTTTTTTTTATTGTCCGGGACAAGGTCAAAATCTAATATTTATCTTGTGAAGGAAGTGTATACTTGTGCTTGTTGCCTTCATAATTGAGTCATCACTGCCGGAAAATATAAAAGCAAGGCCATTTTTCTATCCGCGGTTTAATAGGCTGCTCTGCTACTCTCACCCTGTCTTGAAAATAAGCAGTGCATAGCACAGACATACTGTCAACATTGCACTAAGTCACCATAATTATAGCAAGGTCTCCCCTGTTCACAAGTACACCCTCATGTGACTGCAGTTATCTTTGCTTCAGTCAGCTGCACTGTATGCACAGAACCACAGATCAGTGAATGGGACACTGACTCTTTCACTCCAGTGATTGTAGTAGCATGTTATTTTATGAAAACAAGGCTTACAGCTCAGATAGAAATCTCTATAAACAGATATGATTATGCAGAATATATAGGCAAGAATTTGTGGCACGAGAAGCTTTTTCAATCCATTCGTAGCCTAAGCAGTATTATATTAATTTTCTTTGAGTACACGCAGACAAGCAGTCCTCGTGGAGAGCTAAAGAAGAAATCATCGACTGAAATCCAATCTCAAAATTGTCTAATGATAAGCTTTTTAAAATGAATCTGTATTGATAGTGGGACAGTTAAACAAGTAGTGAATGGGGAAGAATTGCCTGTTATCATTTACCAAAGAATAATTGGGTGCTATCACTCTGTTTTCCTGACAATTCATTGGTTTGAAGAATCGGAATTATGACCTAATATATAAGTTAGTAGTTTAATGGCATTTCCTCTATCTTAAGGCATCCAATCCAAAATGAGTTTGAAAGTCTGAAATTTGTTGTCAGGTTTCTGTGCATTGTTTCATTTGAATTACATGATGGGAAGCCAGTGTTTTAACTTTCACAGTCTCATGGCTGCTGGACAGTTTCAAGAACGCTCTATTTTTAATATGCCAAGTCACAGAAATCTACCTTTATTGGCATTTTAATGGCTCCACATGCCATTAATAGCCAGACTGGCTGCATCAATGGTTTCAAGAACAAGAGCCCAATCCAAAGAAATTACTCAGTAGACCTGGAACAGATATCATTCTGACTATGGGCAGCTTTTGCCAGGCCTGTGACAGAGAAGGCCAAAAACACGTTTGTTAATTAATCATTTTTTTGTTTTGATTTTTACTGTAACACTGTAAATAGTTCAATTCAATTCAATCACAACAACAGTAAAGACTCGACAATAATAGCAAGCAAGCACTTGGCAGCAGTGGGAAAGAAAAATTTCTTTTTAACAGGAAGAAATCTCCATCAGAACCCGGGTCAGGGAGGGGCAGCCTCAGGGGTGATGGGGGGAAGACGGGTGAGATGACTAAAACAGCTGTTTATAAGCACCAAACAAAGGAAAAATAAAAACATATTTAATGGTTTTCTTCGTTGTAAGCCACATATTCATTCTATAAAACAAAGTAATCAGTTAATCAGGCACTATTAACATCATTCTTAATAAACTAGGCGGCTAATATGTGTTTCCATGTCAAATGTGTTAATAATGCTGGTTTAAATGCTTTCCTGTGATTGTTGGCTTAAAATAAAATATCTCCCTCTGTTGTTACTATAGCTTAATGCAGCTTACACCTGCATGTTCATTTCATGCTTTGGAGAGGCAAAACGTGAAACGGACATGGTGGACCGGTGGGTGTATTACACATTTTGATACTTGGCTGTGTTCCCAAAATCTGTATAGATGTTGATAATCCGATCACCCTAGGCAGTTTGTATAGTAGTTTCATCGAGATTGTTGTACGTGTCTTGGAGGAATTAGGAAAAGGCATACATATATGTGCTGTAATCATTTTAGCAAAGTTAATCTGTTATATATATATATATATATATATATATATATATATATATATATATATATATATATATATATATATATGTCTATATCAAACTGAGGAAACAGTGTGATTCCACTTGTGGTTAAACATTAGATGAGTTTAACTGTTTTGTATGTCAGTGGAGTGGCGGTACAGACCCATCTACAACGCTCTGACAGTTAATGTCTGTGGGTTTGGATTCTAGCCTAAGCTCTAAGGTTTATAAGTAATAAACTTTTAACCACATATCAGTAAAGATTGAAATGTGGTGGACGAGTTTGCCTGTCAGTCTAAATAATTTCCAAGAAAACATTTTCCAGACTAGTTAGAACAATGGCAGGAATGGATGGAAATTAGTTTAAATAAATGAGACTGTGTGAGGTGTGGCACAAGACTAGAAATGCATGCATTATTTCCGAATTTATGACATTAGAACTGAGGTGACTCAGTTACATAAATAAACAGGAATGACAATAGAAAAATCAGTCAGTGATATTTGCAGATTTCCTCTGGTCTACACCTAAGAAGAGAGTTGAATTTTAATGTGAAGTACAGGAAAGCCACAACAACACTGGCCCAAATATGTAAAGACAAGTGAGACAATAAAACAGAAGGGAAAAAGTAAACACATGGCAGACAGACAGCTCAAAAAATGTAAAACCAGAAAAGCTTTTTTTTCCCCCCTTGTAGATCCTGCTTCTTCCACACATGAGGTGGCTTCTTTATGGATGCTGGTTACATTAGCCTCAGGCTAGAAGCTGTTTCATTGCAGACAGCCCATCAAGATGAGTGACAACTGTGGGGGAGGGAACTTGACCAGCTGAGAAGGAGGAGGCCAGGACTAACAATACATTTTCTACCTCAAAGTGAAAACTTGCATATTGTAGCTACAACTCAGAAGTCACTGGCAAGAAAAGGGAAAGTGTGAAAAAAATCTTACAGACTGTTGGGTAGAAAAATGTTACTTTGGTTCTCTTCATACAGTAGAGTCTGTAACATTAATTTTGATTTATGAATTCATTACTGACACATCCTTTACAGAAATCAACTGCATTTAATTGAGTCAGTGGCTGTCATTAATGGCTTTGGTTAATGTACCATTCTGCTCCCAGTCTATGTGGAGAGCACTTGAGTTGTGTAACAGCTTGAAGAGAAAGCTGCAAATCAGAAGAAATCTGTGGCTGAGTCCGTCAATGATCTCACCTACATTTTGAAGCTCGTGTCACAAGAGACGAGTTATTTGAAGAAAAGGCCAGTTGGTTGCTTTTTATCCTTTATGTTTTTTTTGGAGATCAATAGCTTTGCACCAAATTTTGTAAGACTTGCTATTGATCTTTTACCACCTCCCTGCTCTTGTACTGAGATGGTTGCTCTTGCTGAGAGTCAGTAAAGCACATTGCATGTTTGTTTTCAGCTCAAGGACACTTTGCTTCATTTCCCTCTTCTGCTGTATGAAAGTCACATCTACACTACAAAGATACGACTGCAAATGCAGTGAGGGGCTTGCACCTTTATGACACGTACATGCAGATTTCAATTGTGAGTGTTATTAGTGTTATTTGAGCACAACAGGGTGCCAATATTCTTCGTGTCAGCCAGAGAAAGCAAAAAGTCAGACGAGAGTTGTTTCATAATAGTCTTGTTAACTTCTTCTATGAAACATTTGTGCACACAAGGCCCTACAATAAAGAGACGCCTCTTCCTCTCTTTGGCTTTTTTGCAAGTTCACTTGATGTGGATGAAACCTTATTGGCCTCAGTCTCACCTTTATACATGCCGACATCAGCGAGCTACCTCTGATATTGACCTACAGAAGCAGATAACTGCAAAGGAGCAACAATAAATTGCCTCTTGTGTGGAGAACTAACTTGTTTATATCTGTTGGGCCCTCGGTGGTGTTTGGGGACAAGATGGTAAGTAGTGTGTGTGTGTTTGTGTGTGCGTGTGTGTATTGCACGGATGGGCTGTTGGGGTCACTGTGCAATTTAGCAAGTCGCCAACTGGAGCCAGGAAAAACAAAGAAGGGGAGATAGAAAACAAAGTGGAGACAGGAAATGCTGTCTTAGCGTTTTTCTGTTGCTGTGATTTACATTTTTTGCCAAAACAGAAGAGGAGAGGATGTCAACAACACTGACAGCTGTTTGGGTGACAGATTCTCCAGAGAAAAAATAAATAAATATTATAACAGAAAGGGAGATAGCGCTACATCTTATCATGCAGCATAGCAGCCCCATCACATTTACAGTATATGAGAGTCCACAGTGTAATGGAGTGCTGTGTTTGCAAAGAGGACACAGTGGCGCTCACTTATTGCTTCTCATCATAGTAGTGCATTGCTGAGCAATTAAAAAGCCATCAACTGGCTCCCAACTAATTACCTACAGAGTCATCTAACCTTGTTGTTGATATTAAATAAAGTACTTGTCTGTAAAATGAGGTGAACAGAGCAAAAGCATATTGTCATGCTTTATGCCAGAGACTGGACCTGGACCATATGCTGTCCTTTGTTACAACACTGTCATTATCGTGATACAAATTATGTTTGTAGAATGGCAGAGGAAATGAACACATTTAAACACAATACATAGTGAAGTGATTTTTTTTCCAGTTTGCAGTACACAACAGTAACGGAGGACAATGCAGGACTGAAATGAAATGTGTCGGTGACGCATGGCTGAGGTCAGATGTGCGTGAATGAGATGTGATTGAAGCAAACTGAGTTCCAGGAAATTATAAATATAATATGCGGAGATGCTACTCGTCATTCAGGCATTAGCAAATGTTGCTCTTTTTTTACATAAATCTGGGTGACTTGTGTGAATCTTTTATGGGTAAAGAATCTCCTCTTCTCCTAACGTGAGTGAGTGGAGGAGTTTAAAGTGACACGATGTGAATGTTTTATTATATAAGTCCAAGATGTGAAACTAGCAAATAACTAAAAAATACATTAGATCACACAGGTTAACATTTGAGGAAGTAGAATAGATACTCTGACACTATTTTCCATGAATCATTCAAGTATTAAAAAGGTACCTAATTCAAGATATCATCTGTTGTTGTGTCTACAATTAACTGACAATTTAGCAAAGAACTCATCAAGAACCTATTTTAAATCATATCTTTTGTTACTACTTAACAGTCTGTAACTTGATGGCTGAATCTATGAAAAATGCCAAAGGTAACACAGTTTTTGCATCAACAAGGTGATTCCTAAAGATTTATTTGCTGAAAACCTGTCATATCACAACATTGTGTGTAGTGTGTCCTTTATATAATTGAGTACAACTGTACAAGGAGAGGACGAAAGAAGAAGTAGCAGAGCTAAAATGAAGACAAAGGAAAGATGAATAGTATGTGAAAGTCATATCTGAAAGGAAGCACAGGACCTGAGAGATGCATATGGCCCTTCTGCTGATCCATCCATTGTTCACTGAAGCCTTATTAGAAGTGGTCTCAGTGGAAGGGTGGTGGACAAGAAGCCATTCATAAAGAAGGGAAACAGGGAGAAGAGGCTGACGAATTTCAAATAACACAATAACTGGACTAAAAGTATGTGGCAAAGGGTTTTATGGATCGATGAATCCAAATTTGAAATTTCTGGTTCAAGTTGTTGACATGTTTGGAGTAGGTCAGGAGAGAAGTAAAACAGTGAGCGTGGGGCTGCATATGAGCCAGTGGTGTTGAGGATCGAATTGTGAGTGCAGAAAAGTATCATCAGATTTTGGTCCACCATTCAGTACCATTTGGAAAGCGTCTGATTGACAATGGCGTCATTTTTCTGCTCGAGAATGACCTCCAAGACGGTGCCAATTCAGTAAAAGCATATTAGGATAGAAAAACACATAAATACAACACTATCAGTCATGGATTGTCCTCCCCAGAGCCCAGACCTCAACTTTATTGAAGCAGTGTGGAATCATCTTGACAGAGAACAAAACAAAAGGCAGCCAACACCCAAAGAAGAGCTTTGAATGTCCTTCAAGAAGCCCAGAGAACTATTTTAGAAGACTACTCAGGAAAAAAAAAAACTTACATAAGAGAGCTTAGACAGTGTTGAAGAAAAAACAAAAGATGGCCATACCATTCAAGCTCATAAGAATTGCACAAACTCTGTTTTTGTCTTGTATACTCTTTTCCCATAGCAAAATACAAAGAAATGAGGGCTGTCTCAAGACTTTTGCACAGTATTGTGTATAGGATTTTATCTAGGATAACAAAAAACAAAATAGTCCCTACAACTATGCAATCCTTCACAAAGAGGGAGTTTGGTTAGTGCGATTTCTTTTCTTTTTTTTATGCAGTCATGCCTGAGGATGTAACAGAAGTGTTACATGAATAATGTAAATGTAATTTGCTGCTTTCAAGAGCTAAAAAGACTGTAATTTTGAGATGAGGAATTACGAGTGAGCAATAAATTCAAACATGTCAAAATTGTATGAGTAACCATTTTTTAAAGCAAACCTGATCAGGCTCTGGATCTTCGACTTGTTTTAGAATGGGCTGACTATTTATTTAGAAAATGACAGTAGCGCTATAGCTGCTTACAGTGGAAATAAATTCACTGTGAGCGAGCCTTTTAAGATAACCTACTGCAGGCCACCTTGTTGTTCATCTGAGCCTATCAGGGGTTCCTCTGATGAAACCAATTTCTTATGAAAAATTACACCCCTTTTACCAGCTGTGAGACAAATCTGGGTTCCATTTTCCCCTTGATGAAATTCTCTTGTTGTGCATAGATTTATTAATTATTTTCACAGCTCAAAATCGATGCATGGGCTCAAACACAAAATCACCATCAAACCAAAGCAAATGGGAAAGCTAGACTTGTGAGCTTTGCCTCAACTACTGAGCACTTGGTGCAAAAGTACCCGCCTTTCCTTACCAAGTTTTGTTGCTTGTTTGGTTTGATTTTTTCATCCTTCTGATGAGACAGTGTTAGTCCTTTTTTGTGTCACCTCCTTTTAAAGCCCCAACGCTCCATTGAGAGGCAGAGTGCTGATGGAGCAGCCATGTCCTCGCTGCTGTTGGCCAGCAGAATTAGTTTAGTTCCACTGAATAATGAAGTAGAATGTGTACCCACTGTTCTAATTAAAACCCCTGGTCATTCATCTGTCTAATAGATACAATGCCTTCCAGTATAATTTTGTCCCAAATGTACAATTCCAGACTGTGTTCTCTGCGCTATGAGCCTCTGCTGAGCAAAACGGCTCTGTGCCAGACATGCAATACGGTATACTTCTTGTCACACTGTCTCTCATACCCACTTGCAAGCATATGGTCATTTACACACATGCAAATAACTCACAGCATCTGCCGCCACTATCTTAGCTACTAAACACATTAAAGCGTCAGGATTTAAAACTGACCATTCACTGGGATCCTTGCCCGAATGTTTCTGAACAGCTTAGCAAGGATAACCATAACTCTGTCTTTATGTGTGTGTGTTTTTTTACCTTTTCAGAATTGAAAATAAATTGCAGAAGTATATTGACTGTGCTTATTTGATCTAATATAGACCAGAAATTTAAGGTGTTTAACTGACAATCTTACTGTAGGCATTAAGCCTGTGAGGCAAACAGCATGCCATCAGCAAGATCACCATTGTAAAAAAATGCCTGCTCAAACCTACGGGAGTCAAAATGCTGCTATACACGATTTTACAGTCGTTGTGTGCTATACAGTCATTTGGTTTACAGCTATTTTTGCCTCAGAAACTCCAGCCAGAAGACCTTTTGTCTTGACAGGTTGAAGAAGTTTAAAAATATACAAAGCAACAAAGCATAAATGTAACCTCTGTGTTGCTTTCACAAGCTCGTTTCTCTACACTTACCCAGTTATGTTGTGAGAAATGACATTCTAATCACATTTTTGTGCGTAATACCTCTTCACCTCTTCAGCTTTTGGCCTGACACAATCAAAGTGCTTTTTGTGATCCTTTTGCATCATTCTTATTTTAAAGGGCTCAGTCAGAAAAGCAAGTCAGTCAGATGCCAAATTTTCAAGCACTCTTCTGAGCTAACATTAACAGAAGCTTCAATAGAGTCGTCTGTTCTGCTGACAACACTGATGGTTTTTGTCTATAGGCTTCAGAATTCTGCTCTTTTGTGTGAATTAGAAACTGCATTGTTTCGAAAATTACAACAATTTTCTGGTGGTAATTTTGCCTCTGTTATTTTAAACTTTATATGCACTGCCAGAAAGGAATAGTTATATGGACTTGAGCGTGGTGTGGTGGTGGAGGATTAGTGAAATATCGACTGGAGACCTACATCAGTTACAGCGAATAATATTTTGTTTTGCCTGCTAACATCTACCTAATGCACAACACACCATACTCGAGCCACACACCTTTATCCCAACATTAGAAACAAGATGATTTAGGTGCACGCTCTAAGCTTTTGGGGTTATGCTTTTAATCCGTTAACAGACAGACAGATTATTTTTTCTTTTACAATAAATACGCTTTTCTGTTCGCTATGCTACATTTGAGATAGAGAAATACTACCTGCTGTTGTTTAGTCCTGCTTTCACAGGGCCGGAAAAAAATTTGAATAGCAACACATTTTCAGCTACATGGTGACAACACTGATACTTCCCTGGAGGAAGTGAATCTAAAAATATACCAAAATATATATTAAAAAAAATATCAGGGAGGCATTATGTGGAAATATGTATCTGTGAACACAAAGATGTATTCTTATGAGCTGTCTTTTTGCCACATGGGTGGACTCTCCGATGAAATGAAAGCAGGCCGATGTCCTTTGAGATGAATTATTTGTATTGAATTTAAATTGTGTATTTTTATAGCATCTGATTTAGAGATAAGGAGACGGTGAAGTTTGTAAAAGTCAGCAGAGTGGCAGGAATGATCTGACACCTTAAGTGATATTTTGTGTCTGCGCTGCAAGGAATCAGGATAATTCTTTCAGGTTTGCTTATTTTTGGTCTTTTTTCGTCTCCCTTCATTCTCTGAAATCAGCGGTTCTCAAGCTATTTCTGCCACGACCCATTTTAGAAGCTCTCGCGTTTGTCTTCATTAACAATAAAACAGGATCCAAGCTGGATTTTACTTAAACAAAGTTGAGCTCAGTGACATTAGCAGTTTGGTTATCGTCTCTAAATCTTTCACTTTATTTTTGCTTCATTAAATAAAAAAGAAGTCAAGAGCAAACGTATCCTTAATTGCTCATGCACAGGTACATCAACAACTGTAGTTTTCAAAATAAAATCTTACAGTAAGATGATGATTTTTGTTTTTTATTTTTTCAATAGGTGACAAGTCTGGACTCCAGTTAGGCCAAAACTGTGTTAATTATTCAGCATGAATGATGCTTTCACAGATGCACACATGTGCAAGTATTCCACACCATGTATACTACTGCAACCCCATACCACCACACATGCATGCTTGTTAATTATACGCCGATATCTAACAGGATGGTCCCTTTTCTCTTTGATTGACAGGATTATGATTTCATACACATGCGCATTTGCAATTTCATCATGGACCTTAAACATGCACAGAGAGCAAATATCAGCAAATATCAATAAAAATGACCCGACTTTCATTTGGAGGATCATCATCGGTTCTGAGTGTTGGATCTCCTTTTTCAAAAATCAGTCTGAAGTGGAAGAATCCAAGCGGAAACATGTAATCAACTGGAAATGTTAGATTTTTCCCAGCATCCACGTGATTGTGCCCTGAGAATTTGTTCCTCAGTCAGAATGTCAACTGACTTTGAACGCAATGTCCACAAACAAGCTGAACTATAACCCTTGCTATTGTGTGCATGCTCACAGGTACACAGAGGAACAATCTAAAAATAACACAAACATTGAAAACAGTGTAGAGGTGCACATGGAATGCCTTAGAGTGGAGAGGAGCAAGATTTGAAGCAGGTTTTTGCTTTTAATAGGCAGAAAGTTTTAATTGCAACTTGTATATAGTGTTTTGGTGGCATGGTAGAGTTTTTAACTTGCCTTTGTCAGTGCAGCTGTGTTTACTGACACTGAAGATTGTGACCTTTAATATTGATTTAATTTACTGTGGGGTTTTGGGTTTTTTTTTTTTTTTTAAAAAAAACAAGTAACATTTTTCTGTTTCCACATTTGGTAATTTGAATTAGTTCTATTTTCAGTTCAATTTGATTTTATTTCTTTAGCACCAAATAACAACAGTAGTTGCTTCACAAAGCTTCATATTGTTAGGTAAACAGCCTTCAGTATTAGAAAGAAAGAAAGAAAGAGAAAAACATAAACCCAACAATCACACTGCTCACACAGGCATTTGGCAACAGTGTGAAGGAAAAACTTCTTTTTAACAGGAAGAAACCTCCGGCAGAACCAGGCTCGGACCACTTGGGCATGAGAGGAAAGACAAGAGAGCAAAGGGAGACAGGATAAAAGATACACTGTAGGAACGAGAGTCAAAGTTTAATAATTGCTGATGGTTAAATGCAGTAGTGGTGTGTAAACACGCAGGAAGTGAAAAAAGATGAGCGAAGAAGAAATGCTCAGTGCATCATGTGAAAGCCCCTCAGCAGCCTCACCCTGTTACAGCATAACTAAGAGATAGTCTGAGTCACCTGATCCAGGGCGATGCATATGCATTATTAAAAAGGAAAGTTTTAAGTTGATAAGAGCCTAAAGAAAGTAGCAACAGTGTCTGTCTCTTAAATCCAAACTGGGAGCTGTTTCCAGAGAAGAAGGGTCTGATAGCTGAGGGCTCTGTCTCCCATTCTACTTTTAAAACTAGGAAACACCAGAAAACCAGCAGTCTGAGAGCAAAGTGCTCTGTATGATAGGACCTGATTATTCAAGATTTCATTGCTTTCTGGTTTTTCTTCATAGGATTTTGTAGATTCAGCTGCATTAAATGCCATAGCGTGCATGCATGTGGTCTAATAAGAAAGATACATTTCATACAATACATTTCTCAAGAAACCGAGATAACACTTTGCGATGTAATTATGATGGATGATCATGTCCGGAATAAGCCAGAATAAGAGAAAAACTTTAAAGCAGGGATTCCCATTGAGATTTCAACATTGTGGATCATTACAGTGCACCTTTTTTATCTCTGGTTTTATGTTCATTCCACTACAGCAATATAATGAAGTTCTGCGTGAATTAAAGTACCCTTGTTAATTTGTGGCACCAACAACAAATGAAAGTAATGTATGCCACACTTTATGCAAAATAATAAAGCAAAACAGAAGTGCATGAGATGGCAGCTGTTAGCCATTAAGTACCTATTTATGGCAAACCTTAGAGCTCCAGAAGGACTTATTTGCATGTATTTGTTTCACCAGACTGGAATCAGTCCTCCAGTTATAATAGAGGGCTAGCTGTATATCATTTCTAATAGATAAATTAGCGCACATCTTACTTCACCTGGTTGCAGTATGTCTCTGTATGAAGCATCTACAGCACTTGCTCCACATTTACAACAATATAATGAGATGCAAGGACTGTAATAATGCAATTACCTGGCTAAGACAGCAGTGCCTTTTATAGCTTGAAATTTGTGCAGGAAACCATTTCAGTTGGCTAAAATGCCATCACAGAGACTTAATTATTGTCCCCGAGAGACTCCATATGTCTGTTTTACTGGCAAAGGAGCAACAAGAGCTGTTGTTCCCATCTTATTATATTAGTGGGAGTAAAACTTTTGAAAAAACTAATTTTACCTACTGTACCAAAGTAATTAAACATCTGCAAACGTCTGATCTTGTGTTTACCAATAAAATAAAATAGGAAAATTGTAAAATGAAAACATGCATGCTCTATTTGTGAATATATACGGCTCAAACATGTAAAGGAACACTTTAATGAGGGAAAAAATCATGCTGGATATCTATACTGTTATGTTTTAGGGATGAAAAGATGTCACATCATTTGATGGGAATGAAAATGATCAACCTACAGATGGCTGACTTCAAAGACAACCTGAAAATCTTGAAAAACTTTGCCAAAATTTCACTGCAGCAGCTCAAACTGATTCTCGGTTGTTTGTGTGGCCTGCACATGTATGCATCCTTGACAATCTTGGGGCCAAGGAGATGAGATGGTGTCCTTGGGGGTCTCCTCCCAGATGTGGACCAGGGCATCCCCAAGCTCCTGGAGCTGGATGGACTGAACCATAATGTTCCAGAGGAGTTCTACTGGTTTTAGAACAGCATGAGGTCCGGTCAGGGGTATCAATTCTTTCATCCTCAAGAAACTGCAATGCTCAACTGAGGTTGAGCATTGTCATGCACCAGGAAGAACCCAGCACCCAGTGCATCAGCGTAGGGTCTGACAATGAGTCCAAGGATTTCATCCTGATACCCAGTGAAGCTGAGGTGTAAGTTCAGGTGTAAGGAAGATCTGTATTCACTCATCTGTCTGCTTTCCCAGCTGTTTGTGTATCACCAGGACTTCATTCTGCTGTGATGCACCATTGGAGTCTAATCAGCAAAGCAGCTGAAACTGATTAGCAACCCCCTCTGCTACCTAACTGAACAGATCAATATCACAGCAGTTTAACTGGCTTGATGCTCTGATTAAAATGGTTCCTTTATTATTAGTTTATATACCTATATGAGTTCTTTTTAACTTATACACACGGATAAAACAATACATATTGAACCGCTAGTACTAAGAGCTTAGAGCACAGGTATTGTTGTTGTCTCCTTTTTGTTTGTTTTTTTGAGTTGACTTTATTCACTTGGTGTGACAGAGGAGGATGCTCAGGATAGGGTGATGTGGAGAAATATGATCCGCTGTGGCATCTCCTGAAGGAAGCAGCCGAAAGCAGAAGACTTTATTCACCCCACTGGTGAGTCTTTTCTTTGTGTACCATTAAAGGGAATAAAAATAATCTTTGTTTATTCCTGCTAATAAAAAAAAACAGTGTAACACTTTAAATATAGCAGCATTACTTTAACCTCCTTGCAACGATTCATTTGCTCACAGTCTATATAAACCCTTTAAAATGTAATTTCAATAAAAAATATTGCAATATAACATTGCAGCACAAAAGCGCCTACCTACTGTGCCGACACAAAAACAAGAGACTCCTGTCCCAGTTGTTTCAGCTTGAAGCTTGTTCAGTCGATACAAGTGGGGGAGTAGTGATAAAATAATTAGCTCACTGAATCAAAATTTATGGATAGAAGTAGTGCATCACTGCCTAATGAAAGCTGCTCAAGCGTTCGATTCATTGGTTAGTTACTAAGAACTTGTCGGGTTGTTATGAAAGTTTTCTGAATTGGATTAAAGGGTTACTGCTCTCACTGATTTGATTCATCATTAGGCCTAGCACAACCAGCAACTTTTGTTTAAGTGGTCAGTAAGAAATACTTGGTAGGAACCAGCGAGACCCAATTTCTTTCCAATTATTTGCTCAGCTGTGCCTGTGTCAAATAACGCAGCTGCGAGCTGGATGGATTTAAAACACGAGTTGAAATTCCACGGATGCTCTTGCAAATATTGACATGCGGCACGTGGGAAAGAATATTCAGCATATTGAAAGTAACACCTGTCAGTCATAGATATGCCTACAGATAACTCTTTCTAACCAGTCTATGTTTAACGCCACTGCACAAATACTCCAATGTGTCCAATTACCCATGATGCATCTCATGTCTTTCATCATTTAAATGTCACTGTATTATAAGCAATGCTCATGTTGATGTGTACTCATAAATCACCTGTAGCCAGCGGTGGCCTAAAATCTTACATGCTGTTAAGGGGTTAGGTAGAAACTCATCCATAATTTCCCAGGATGCCGGGTGAGCAGTCTGGGCAAGGGAGGTTGCTCCTGCTAAAATGCCCCACGCTACAGGGGGCACATGTTTACTGACAGGCCCACAGAGGCTGCGAACAATCACCTGCTACCACGCGTTCCTTTAGGGGCCGTGCTGTTACATTAATGCATGGGTCTTCATCTCATTATTCATAGCTGCTTGACTCCAGGGGAAAACTGTTGGGAAGGAGGCACTACACTAGCAAATGGATACTGGGTCATCTTTAGCATTCCAGGTGGTACGAAGCCAAAGGGAACATGGCCCATAGAGAGGGTACTATAGCTTTGTGTCATGCAAAATTGGAAGCAGGTTTAAATATAGCCTAAAATGTACTGATCGCAATATCCTGAAGCCCTTTTATGTGCTTGCCTTATCAGTTTGACTTTACTTTGACTAAGTAAGTTGGTTTGTGTGATTGCTCTTTAACCTACTAAGTCAGGTGGTTGCACAATTGAGTTTATGTGTGTCTTCTTTCAGTGATGTTACCTGTCTTTAAAATTTGATGGTCTTTCTCTTCCTGGGACTTTAATGTTGTATCGCCATTGAATAAACTGATCTAGAACATTAGTTTTGCCCAAAGGTTAGACGTGTGGAAAGGAACTCACTCAGCCAAGAGTAGCTTTTTCCGCCATAACATGAGTGAAGCTTGTTTAATAGTCCTGCATTTAACCCCCTGTAGAGCCTACATCACAGTAAGCTGCATTACCTTTTGCACATATACTTGTGTGCAGTTGTGCCTGTATTGCTCTGCCTCATGACTCAAAGTGAGCTGATCTGTCAGAACAATGACTTTTACTGAAATGCAGAAGAGAAGATGGTTTTAAGACCTCTGCAAATGAGAAAACATTAGCATTACACTGTGAGTAATCTAGTTACAATCTTAGATTTTGTGGAATTGAGGCATTATTCTCATGCCAATCAGCACACTGTTTATACAACATACTAGTACCAAGCAAACCAATCACAGTTGTTGATGCCATGTTTAGTTTCCTTTCGCAGAAGGTGAATGCCAGGCTAAGATACAGGTTTGGTAATATTTGTTGCATGGCTACACCGGAGCTGAACTGTACTATAAAGAAAGCTTCAGATTAAAGGATGGTGTTTCTGTACTTTGTTTCCAGTATCTAACCTTTGCTGGTTGGAAATATTTGGATGCATTAAAAAAAGGAGAAATCTGACCTGGTGCAGAACTGTGCTGCACAAGCTTATCAGGATACTTGGGAGGAGGATTAACATGTCAATCCAGTATAGGGGGACAATAGAGGGAACTCATAGTGGCCTTATCTCTACACACGAGAGCATAAGGATTAAATGAGTGCACACTGTGCCTCCAAATTATAGGTTGGCTGCTCGTTTGAACTATAATATCTCATTATCCATTTCTACAAGCATTAAATACAGTATTTGCAAGGTACGCAAGGCACAATGAGTTGTGCTGAACAGCAAAACTAAAGGAATAAGTATGCAGCGAATTACCTATCCTTTGAAGTAATTAGTAAAATTGAGAAATTGCTGCCGAGTAATGGATTAAAATTTCCTTGCAACTTACCAAATGAGTTGCGAAAACTGTGAAGCTCCAACTTTAAATCAAACGCAGTTACAATCGACTGGACTGTGGCTGAATGATTGAAGACTGCATCCCCTGTGTGTCCTGAAAAAGTTCCCTCTTTGCAACATCAAAGTAGAAACTATGAAAAATAAGCTTATAGGCACGGAAAAAGAAACAGGAAAGGGGAATCAGGTTGAATATAACGTCCATACCCTGCTGCTCCAGCTTCGTTGATATTATATGAGTAGACTGAAGACTTCAAAGGAACGCTGTGTCCAATTGATGGCGCCGATTCCAGGGAATTACGCTGAACTTGCAACTGGTATCAGCAAATTAAGGGAAGAAAGGAATAATCATTCCATCTGGCCTTTTATTTCTCACTTCTTTCTTTAATCTGCTTTGTCATTTCTTACAGTTGTTTTCTTCTTCTTCTTCTTTTTTAAATCTCAGGTGGTCACATGGTGTCAGTGGAGCCTAATGACGTGCCAACTGTTGTTATGTTTAACTCAGTCAATAGCCTGAAGCATCATGTGCAAACACAGAGGTGGATTTTGCTTCTTTTTGTGGTAGAATTTAAAATATTCATAACTGATACACAGTACTTTTTGGCTCTGCAAAAGGGAAGGAACAGAAAGTGCACAAAGGTCTCTAGCTTCCTCAAAAGATGGTGTGAAATTGAAAAAGAACTCTATATTCTGAAAAGACATCCATAAATCACAGCAACAAGTTAGCAGAAAATTCAAAGAGTGGATTGAATCAATTCTTAAGCTCCACAAACAAAACACCCACTACACAAAGTATATATGTCTGAGGCAGCCACCAGCATGGTGCGATGTGATAAAAAACTTTGATTTTCTTCCTAAAAATTCTGTTATTTCCCTTAGATTCCCCCCCCCCTCGTTTGCCTGCTCACGGTTTCTTCTCAAGTAATTCCCCAGATTTTTATTGACAAAAAGATCTTTTATGTCTATTTATATCAGGTGCTCCTTTTCAGTTCTCATTTTTAAGACGTTTGTTTTGTGTTACTCGAAAACAAATGTGCCTGCACTTACACGACGATACAAACGCTGTGTTTTCCTACTTCACAAGGAAACACTCAAGGACATGCAGCACTTCCAAGCCAGCGAGGAAATCCCAGTGCAGCTTCAAGGGAAAAGTTTCTGACAGGTTTATTTGGGGACCTGCGTGCGAGCCCAGGGGTTCCTAAGAACTGCTTAATACAAGATTGTTAGAGAACGTGGATGAACTCTTTGACGCCGAGTCTGGAGCCAGGAAAAGCCAGGCCCTCGGAGATAAGAACGAAGCAGTTTGATAGCAGTGAATATTTTAACACATGACATCAAGATAATTCTTTTTATCTGTCTCTCTCTTTTAACCGTGGACAGAATCCATTTAGGAAGTGTACCCCCTCAAAGTCTTCTTGATGGCATCAAAGTCAAAGTTTGGGCTAATGGTTTTGCTTGGCACAAAGTGCATCTCCCTGCTGAGGTATTCTGCACTTTCATCTGTCTTTTGTATGAGTGGCCTGCCTCTAAACTGTCTGAGCACTCTGCCTTTTGTCCTCTGGATTTAGAAGTGCTTTTAAAGGCCTCTTGAAAACAGGTGTGCTTTTTAAGGTAGTTAGACAATTAAAGAGATGAGAGCAGAGCATATATTTACCTTAAAAATAGAATGTGCTTAACATGTATAATTGGCCTGTGCGAGGTTGGCTGTTTAAGTATGCAACACTTACATAAATGAGTGTCACCACAAGAGGAACGCAGCGTGAGGTATAACAAAAAGCCTCCAGCAATCTGTTCACCTATTTCCTAATAACTGTGATCAGGGTATTAAGCTAAATATGGTTTTACTTTGTTGTCCAAAAACCGCAACACCTTAAAAATGATATTAATCATGTCACTTGGTTCATTTGGGACTGTAGTCAGTTTTTAATGTTTGTTTGCTTGTTTCCTGAGGCTGTTAGTTAGCTTTAAAGCATCATTAAATAGTTTGGTTTTAACCCTTTAAAGCCAACTGTGTCATATCTGATAAATGAGTTTGGGGAGTTTTTGAGACTTCAGCGTTATCAGTGTGAGTTTTCATCGCCCTGAAAATTCCAAATAAATTGCACAATACATTTTAAAGGAATAAAATGCAAAAAATAATGACAGATGTAGAAAATTATATATATGCAAGTTAATACTTATTTTATTTTTTTATTTTTTGTCTGAAGCTTCACTAAACCAACAAGAAATTCTGGCAAATATTTCATGGTTCAAGCTTTGAAGGGTTAAAGCAGACATATAATAAAAAGACTAATGATGGTGTTGTTAGAAAATGTAAAAAGCAGAAAATAAAATCATGATGTGTGGGCTTTGCTGTGACTTTTTGTGGGGTTTTAAGATTTGAAATCTAGATTTCTTAATATTTGAGCTATTCTACTTTCTGATTCTTGTTCCTTAGTTTTTAATTGGTTATCTTTAATTTCCTTTTTATCCGCTATCCTGCACGGTTTCTTAGTTCCATGTGTTTTAATAGTATTTTATTGGACTCACTGGTATTCTGTTCTTTCAATTCCCGTTGGGTATTAGTTTAGTTACAGTTATTAGTTCTTCCCGTCTTTGTGTGTCAGGTTTCCTGTATGCTGCAACTTGTTTAGGCCCAGATTCATTAAATGGGCACAACAGGAAGTGAGCAAAATCCCAAAATAGCGCTCAAAGGTGTGATTAGTTTTATGGGTGATTTACAAATGCTGGAATGTTTTCTACACACAGGCACATTCAGTTCATTTCAATATCAGCGCTAAAAGTCGGTAAATCAGTTTGTGATCAGTTTGTGCGGTTTATTTAAATAGTGTAGAGGAAGAAACTCTAAAAAATGTGTCTGTCAGAGCCCTAATAATCCTATGTTTCCTTTTTCACTTTGTTAGTTGGTCATCTTTATGTGTTCCCAGCTTGTTAAAATTCAGTTTGGCTTTGTTTATTATATTCACTTTATGAAATTTGTGTTTTGGATCTTTGCCCTCCAGGCCTACATTTGGATCCATAACCTCACAATTGTTGGCATTTTAAAAATATCTTTCTCATTTTATTGGTGATGTTTTTTCATAAATTTCTTTATTTGAACTTAAATTCTGTTTTATTATTCATCACTATAATGTGCATTATTCCACTTCATTTCAGGTGGTAAACTTTAACTTTTTTATTTTACTACATGTACTCAGCAAATGTTTTTACAGTTTTGTTTTATAAGTAATTAAAAAGAGGAATAGATGCATAGATACACTCACAGGCTACTTTATGATCCACATCTTGCTAGAACTGGGTTGAATTTCCTTTTGTCTTCAGGACCGCATTATTTCCTTTTAAGCAGGTGCTGGAAACCGTTGAGACATTTTGCCACGGTAGCGTCACACAGCTGCTGCAGATTTGTCAGCTGCACATCCATGATGAAAATCTACCACCACATCCCAAAGGTGCTGTATTGGATTGAGCTCTGGTGACTGTGGAGGCCATATGAGTACACTGAACTCACAGCTTTTTTCAAGGAACAACTCTGAAATGATTTGAGCTTTGGGACAGGGAGCATTATCCTGCTGGGAGCAGTCATCAGAAGATGGACACACTGTGGTCGTAGGGGGGTCGGCATGGTCAGCAACAATAGGTATTTGAACAATGATCAGTTGGTACTTAAGGACCCAAAGATTGCCAGGAAAATGATTCCTTCACACTATTACACCACCAGCAGCCTGAACCTTTGATCCAAGGCGGGATGGATCCATGCTTTCATGTTGTTTCCGCTAAATTCTGGATGTCACTGCAGAAATCAAGACTCATCAAGTGAGGTAACGTTTTCCAGTCTTCTGTTGTCCAATTTAGCCGAGCCTGTGTGAACTATAGCCTCAGTTTCCTATTTTTGGCCAGCAGGAATAAGACCCAGTGTGGTCTTCTGATGATGTATCCCATCTGCTTCAAGGTTTGATTTGTTCTCTGTTCAGAGATGTTCTTCAACATACATTGGTTGTAACGAGTTGTTATTTGAGTTACTGTTGCTTTTCTATCAGCTCAAAGCAGTCTGTCTTTTCTCCTCTGACCTCTGGCATCAACAAGGTGTTTTCAGCCAGCGAACTGCTGCTCGCTGGATATGTTCTCTTTTTCGAATTAACAGTCTGAGCAGCTAGTCTAGTGTTTGCTTTCCCTTCTTATTCCATTAATCAACTTACATCCCCTTGCTTTGTGAGTTGTGGCTCTTTGCAAACAGCCAAAATCCTACATTGGGAACAGCTGGAAGCTGCTGTAAATAAAGAAGTTAAAAATCTCTCTCTGCCTCAAGAAACATCAAAATGTTAGTAATGCAATGATATGATGCTGTTGTGTAAATGTGTAATTTTACAGAAGTATAACTTTTATGAGTATAATTATATTGTTGCATTTGCAATTATATTAAAACAAAGAATCTTGGTGCTTTTTCTTTACACTTCTTTACATTTTCTTGCTCCCATGTAGCATAATTTGATCAGTAGACGTGGCGATTATTACACTGAGCATGTAAATGTTCAATTCAATTTTAGCTATATAGTGCCAAATCACAACAACAGTCACCTCAAGGCGCTTTATACTGTAAGGTATGCTAAAATAATAGGTACAATAATCCCTGGTATTGTGACAGATATGTCTTTTCTTTCTTTTTCTCATTTCATGGCTCTTTGGTGACTTTGGGGTGTTGTGTACCACTTGCATATACCTTGAAGCACTAATGGGCGGTATCTGAGCTCACTTTTAGGAAAATCAGAAAGAAGACCAGACTCATGGAAGCCTTCCTTTCATCGCTTGTGGAGAATATTTCACCACAGAGGTGGACGCATACAGATCTGAATTCTACAGACAGCAGCTTTAAGAAAGGTGCAGCACTCAAGGCCATCAGTCTGAAAGCACTCATTTCAGTCTAAGATGTTGCAAGTGAGACAGCTTGGCAGATCAATACTACATTTCCTCTGTGCAGGGACTTAACAAATATTCTCAGAGGATCACAGAGGGACAACTCTGCATTGGATTGATGCAGTGCAGGTGCTTTGTCTGACAGTAAGGGTGAGCATGTATATCCACAGTTCCAGCCATAGAACTTCGGGTGTCGTGTCTGCAAATGTCAGCATAATGTTGTTTGAGTAATGAATACCAGCGAAGGAACACTTTAATGCCTCTCAGACATAAACGCTGCTGCATCTCCACAGCATGAACGGGTAGTGTGTAGGGCTTTAATCCACTTCCACAGACTGCTGAAAGACTCACGAACAGGTAGGCAACAGCTACGGATTAGTGAGCAGCTATTTGAAAATATAAACTACCCCTTTAAATAGGAAAACACATATCATCTACCCATGAGCAGAGCCATGCTCTATTTTTATCATATTATCATAAAAAGTCGGAGGGTAAAGATTAATGTCTGTTCAAGGTGGAAGAAATGTGCTTTACGAATGAATATATATTGGGTACAAAGCGGAAAGGCTATCAAATATTCAGGTGTGATAATCTTCCAGGAAGCTGTTTAAATTACATCTTCCAATTTATCTGTCTCTTTCTTCATGTTTTGTGATTTATAAGTATCACAATTGTTAATCAGGTCACGTTTTTTCCCCCCTTTCTCTCTCTCTACTCTGCTCAGCCAGTTACAAAAGAAATGTAATCCAATATCTGAAAATCCGATTTAACGAACCTTTTCTGTGCTCAGTCCAGAAGACTGGGATGTAGATTACTGTAATGAAAAAGAAGATAGAGCTTACTTTGAGGGAGCGTCACCAAAAATGCAGATGATGGCTTGAAAGCTGTTAAAGTGAGTTTAATTTATCACGGTCTATTACAGCATGTACAAGCTTTCATGATCAAGGCAATGACCCGTTTTCCCAAACAACTACACAGCATGAAGTTCGAACGTGGGAGTGAAAATGTATTGGGCTTGATTTATCAAGCAGTGGAGAAATTTCTACCGCGAGTTCTGCTGTAATAACATGCAATCTACAATCTGATCTGTCTCTGCATGATTTGCATTTCTGCTCGGTTTTACTCCCCCCCCCCTTTTTGTGTTAATTTTGCATAGAGTACATGCGCCGTGATTTACATCCGCTGATATTTCAATATTCATAATTCAGAAAGACACTTATTTAACACAGATTTTTATATTTGAAAATTATAAGGGGACTCGGGGGAGATATTAACTCTGTGCTGCTGAAAATAAAGACTCATTGTCAAAACCATCATCCTCGCACCACTTGTCCCCGTACTTTTGTTTTTAATGGGGGTCGTTAAAGGTGAAGGGTTTCTTCCTGTGAGTCTGCTCTGAATGCTGCGGTTTCTATTAAAAAAAATTTCATCTTCTTGCCTCGCAGGTTATGAACTGTGCCATTTAAGTACTTTTTGGTGTCTCTGACAAATTTCTACAACTCATATGTCTTTGATTCCTTAAAAATTTCCCTGATAGTCAGATTCATTTCATGTGCGAAAGTAGGCGTTGTCTCCAGCTTCATTTTTTCTTCCATTTCCTTCCTTAGTTCGGGTATACTAAGATTTCCCTCAACCCACTTCAGAATTTTAAGCTAGAAGTTGTATCAAGTACTGAAGCATGTTCTCTCATTGCTGGGAGGGCTGTTGAACTAGTGCGGTGGTTTGCTTTAAGATTTAAGTTCACCTTGATAATGCCCTTCCTTCAGGTCTTGAGCACAGACTGTATATAAAAGATGGATGTAGCCCTCAGGTCTGAAAAGTTAAATCAAAAGCGAAGCTAATGTGGAAGTGATTCGTTTTTTCTTTCTTCCCTTCTAAAGGCCAGCAGCGTGTGACTAGTCTGGATGGAAAAAGAAGTACAGAAGTCGGTGAGAATGTAATGCTACGGCTCATTCGACCTGTGACCTCTGTAAATTCTCTCCTGATTAACTGAGGATCTCACTTGCTAGATTGAAATCTTAATGAATGCAACATGATGATTATTAAGTCCTGTTGGTTCCATTTAAGCATCGGTAGATGATAAAGCAACATATAATTTAAAGCAGGCCTATGAAATAATTACTCCTGTGTGCAGTGTGGCCTTTTGTTCTTAGATCTGTTTCTCATTCAGTGCACTTTGTTTCAAAATGCCAAGATGAAGCCAGAACTTCCCTAACCATTGGGGTAAGTTATAGTAGCCTATAGACGGATCTTTTTTTTCTTTCCTAGGAGGAGGCGGAACTTGAGGTGGCAGAGTTTAAGGTGCTGGTGACTAGAAGGGTAGGGGACATTAGAAATGAGTGTATCAGGCTGAGTAGTTGAAAGTTACAGACACCAGACTAAAATGGTTGGGACATATACAGAGGCAAGGGTAAAAGGATATTGAAGATGGATCTGAGGAGAAGAGAGGCACAAGGAGAAGAAGAAGACCATAGAGAAGGTTTGTTGATGTGAGTTACCTTCTTCAGTTTAGCCTAACATTATTCAGGAAGAGCAGAAGGCTGAAACAAGTGAAAAGTCTAGCCAATAAAAGGGCCCACATTACAGTCAACAGCAGAAGGGAGCATTGTCATGCCAGACAACACACTGCTGTATTAACAGTGGAAAAACCACAGGTGGTACGCCCTCATACACAAACACACACACACACAGTAGTGCCTGCTCATGTGTTTTTGCTCACTGTAATGCACGGATACAGCGTTACACTGATAAATAACACAGTGATTGCTGATGTTCTCTTCTGGAGAGATGATTGCTACCCATCAGTGACTAATGACACTGTGGTGCTGTACTCACCTGCAGTCTTTGAACCTCGTTCTGACAGTTATTAACTTTGCTAAGTGCCCCTCTCCCCTCCCCTCCCCTCGCCCGCCACGCCCACCCCCCAATCTTCCCCAGCTACTACTACTTTGTTTAATTGTCTTCTCTGGATTACATGATGTAATAGTATTCATTCAATCTCTCTTGTCCATTCACCCTCCTGAAATAGTTAAATATCTTATAAACTTATAGAATCAGCACATCACAACCCCACCAAAACAAAGACTGTGGGTTCAGTGGGAGTGTGTTCATTTCAGTGTGCTCATTAACCTTTTTTTTTACATTATTGTTTAATATTTAATGTCTGAGGATGCTGTATCATCATACTACAACAACAGGTTTTCTTGTTTTGTGCAGACATGACCAAAAGAAAAACACTTTTTGTGTTAAACCAGAAATTACACTCGCAATGGCTTCTTTTCTGCAATTGGGTCCACTTAGGAGCCATTAAAATTTTCACCTCCTGGGTTCACTGAGTCACACTGAAAGCCACACTCCTGAGAAAATAACAAAACATATTTGCTTTCACCTCTGAAAGCAAAAAAGCCTGCTATTGTGTTTTGCAAAGTTCCATTAGGGTGTAATATATGGCTATAAACTGTGATATAAATATACACTGTGGTGAAAAATGTTCAAAATGGCCAAAATCTGATTTCAAACCAGTGTAGCTGACATTTTCTGTGTATATATATATACATATATACATATATACATATATATATATATACATATATATATATATATATATAGTACAGTCTTGCATTGTATTGTTTTTTTTTTCTTTCAGATTATGTGCGTCATCGACTAATAAAAGAGGTGCATGAACATGATGTGTTTGCCATGTCTGTTAGATCACCCTTCTTTTATGTCATTTCTGCCTTTGTGGTTTCAGTATCGATAGTTTGATATTAAACACTCCAGAGCATGGTGTCAAGGATCTATTCTAATTGTATTTGTATAACTATGTCTTGCTTTTATGTGAAAAGAAACTCACACATCTTGGAAGCCAGCTGTACTTGTTTTATAAAACCTGCCATGTGTGAGGTTTTTCTCTCTTGTGCTGTAATGCGGCGTAAACGGCAGAATGTCCTCTTTAGATGCTGTTTTAAAGCCCCCTCGAGTAACACTGTAAGAGAACAATAGCACCTCAGAGTTTATGAAGGAATTTTACTCAAATGTCCTTACTTGTGTGAGGCTTAAGATTTTTTTATATATATATATATATACACATATCTGTTCTGGAAGTCTGTGTTAGCAATGACTCACCATGAAATGGTTGCCAACAATTTGTGAGCACGGCTCCACTTGCCTGAATACATTTTTTTATTATTTTTTTTCATATCCAGGCACATGTACAGTTCTGGAATATAGTTGATTCTAAGGAGACTCAGTGTGCCCCATCAGCATCAGAGCTGTTTCTGATAGCTCTGCTCTTACTCATGCAGCCTTACACACTCTGTTTGCCTTTTTCACCCAGAGTCTCTCCACAATTGCTGGAATATTAGCAAAATCTCCACACCAGCTGCAAGCAAAGGGCAGGCTGTTAAACTTGGTGATAGCCTAGCAACCTCTTCAAGAAAACAAAGTCAAAACCTCAGTGTAAAAGCGCAATTTAAATCTGTCAGGCCAGAGCATGCACATAATGTTTACGTTTTATAAGTATTTCTCATTTTTTTAGATGAATTTGCATAGTGCTGACATTTTGCCTAAAAAAAATTAAATATGATTAAACTCAACCTAGTCTAGTCATCATAGAGCTAAGTCTCTGTTGTCTTCACACTTTATAATCTTTTTTTCTTCAGTCACCTTTAGATCCAACCTAATGTGTGTGTCAAGGGAGCCCTGAGGCTAGTGCATGAACTAGGACCCAAAAGCAGATTCAAGAACGGGAGGCAATGGTAAGGTTTCAACTAGTTTATTTCACTTAAGCACAGGAGTTAATGACAACACAAGCAGGGACTCTTGGCAAGAAGGCGTGTAGGTCTCAATTGGCGGGGGGAGCATGAACAGGTCTGAGGGAGGTGGATGGACAGGTGAGCTCCTTGAACGGTGAGTGATGGGATTGACTCCAACCTTGTTTTCAAGAGACGGTGGCAGGTGGACAGGCAGGTGGAGATTGCAAACGGTGCTGACCTAAGCAGTGAAACGTATGGCAAAACAACATTGTCGTGGAGATCTGCATCCGGAATATCCAGAGCTGCGGGTAGTGGGATGTTGGAGTAACGAGACAACTAGATGCACAGGGAAGAAAAGGTAAGTACGAGTCTTATACAAGAGACATGAAACAAAGAGGCCTGTTTCTAACATGAGGTTAGTTGACAAATTGGCGAACGAGAGATGAGGACACCAATCTTGAATACCATCCACCGATTGCTTGTGGACACAGAACAGGTGAGCTGAGCAGGTGACATGATGATGGCTCCACCCCCGGGTGGATACCAGGGACACTGGAAAAACACTGGAGCTCACCTGGACCATGATAGTGCATTCCCGGTCAGAATTTTTTACTGGAATGACTCCTTGAGTCAGTTTTCCTCCTTGGAAAGTCACCAAAGCAGCAATCCCAACTCAATTCAAGATGGCAGGAGTAAAACTGTAAAACTTGTAATCTATACCGCTACTGCTGTGGCTCCCCATGAAAGTGCTGCAGCAGTGAGTTTGAGCACAAAAACTACTGGAACACGCTCAACTTGGGAGTGAGTGACGTCACTCCCGGGTCCCATATTGTGCAAAAGGCAGAACCTTGATGGTTTTGGTTAAGGGATCATCTTCAGGGCTTAAAAGTGAAGTCACTGTTAGGGTGGGGAAAACTACCTCAAATGGCCACACAATGCTGGCAACAAAACCATGTCACTCACGCAGAGGACATAAAAGAGGGACATAACTACCACAGACTCAGACTTCCCATTTCTCTCACCCATGTTCTATAATACAGCTTCAAGCTGAGGATTTTTGCCATCGCCATCTTGGTGTTTTTCAACTGGATTTATGGGGTGAAGATGACTGAAAAAGCATGCTCAGTGGCTAACATCTTGTGAATGACAGCTGTTTGCTAATGAGGATATCCTCAATAATCTTTTTTGACTCCTAGAATGACCATTATTCACTAAATAGACTTAATGAATATATAAAGTCATCATCAAATTATATTACTGAGGTCACAAAGAAATGCATCTGATTAAATATTGGGAAAACATTGTTCATGCTTCATCCATCATTTACAAAGTCTATTCTCATAGACTCACAGGACAGCCAATCATTTGAGAGCTGACTTAAATTAAAGAGTGTCCTTAAGGAAAACGTGCAAAATGGCTTTTTTGAGGAAGAAAATGAGCTGAGACGGTGCACCAAGGCTTAGCATAGAGACAGATATTTTAATATTGTAGCTACTCTAATGGAGCCCAAGACTAAAAACACTCTAACTAGCTAGAAATAGCACAATAGGTTTTATTATGTTGGTGGCTGCTTTAATTGATAGGTAGGTGCCAGCTTGGACCCAGCAGTCCAACCAGATTTATTGAACTGGTTTTCTTGACCATGTGAAATACCTGTTGGAACATTTTTAATCATTTTATGTGATGAATTGTGCGTTTTGATTAGCAGTTAACTGTAGTAACAAACCATGCAAAGAAATATGTTCTCCATTTGTGTTAATTAAGTTTGCTAGCTTTTGCTGACATCTCTGCAAATCATCTGTTTTGCTCTAAAAGCCAAAATGGAGACAGCGATATTGCTATAATTGAGGTTTCAAAATGCAAGGCCACAAACCAATGGGTGACATCACAGCGGCCACACCAGTTCTTTATATAGATGTTATGATTTTGCTCCTGAAGTAATGAAGGTCTGAAACGTTGCCTGTCCAGCATCTATCCAGTTATTTTGTCTACTGGTGCGAAATAAGCCTCATGAGTTTGAAAGCTGCACCACTCACGCTAACTCTTGAAAGTCATTTATTTTAAACAAAGTAGTCAGACATTTATTTAATATTTTGGTGAATCATATTTAATAGTGTAGTAGTATTTACGCTATACATAAAGGTAAATGGCAGCACGATACTTAGCAATGCCCATGCTTTATAAATATTCTTTCATTTTAATTAGTTTCATATCACACGAACAGTTGTGCAGTTGTTTAGCTGAAAACAAATATTAAGATAATGATGTTATTTTTAAATTCATTACCACAGCAAATAAAAAGCATTCTCTAAATGGATTCATAGTCGCATGCAAATATTCTAAATATGGTTTTGTTCTTCTACGTGATACAGCATGTGTAAAGAGACAACACAACGGGTCATTTCCTGTAGCTGATAGTTGACTGCTTGCATATTTGTGCAATGAACCAACTATTTCCTAAAATTTATTTTAGGCTTTATACTTTAGTGTTAACCTTTGACCCAGGGAGCACCACATCAGCACCTTCACACTCATAAGAACCTATGGTGGATGATTCCAGCAAGGTCAGTCTTTTTCAATTATTGATCTCTCTGTAGATCAGTGCCAGTGACCAATAAAATGTAAAGTCAAGGACTGCCTAATCCAATCACTGCCAGCCAAGGGGACTATATCACTTCCCGCATCAAAGGGCTTTATGATTCGGAACCAATCGACTTGGTTTGATGCTGTAAAACATGGTGGATTGCTCATATATCGTCAGCATCAGGCCTTCATGATTAAGATGTGCAGTTCAGCTACTGGATTAAGAGAGGAGTGGGACAGACTGGGATTTAATATGAGAGCTTCAGAATTTCCTTTTGAGTTAGAGAGAGACGATTGCAGGCCAAATATATAAGACAAATGAATAAAAATAAATACCTAAGCTAATATTTATTGCACCTACAGGGTAATAAATATGTTGAAGGTCAGTTAAATGCTCAACCATTCATTCAACACTTATTGGGAACACCTGCATGACTAACTGCACAGGACAGATATAGGTATAAAGAAGAGAAAGGCAGAAAAAAAACAGCAAAGATAGACCAGAGTGAAAAAAACATGAAACTGTTGATTTCAGGAAGATGTTATTCTCCAGCCAACAGGGAGCATGAGTTGCCTAGATACCCGTTGCAGGAAAGTTTGTAAATTGTTTCACAGTCTTTGGTGACCTGACAGCTGATCCCTTCTGGTTTGACAATCTCCCACAGTGCTGGACATCACTTGATTTCTCACTTTAAGCTTGACACTGTTTTGACTCCATCAAGCGTTTAAATCTGATACTGGGACTTTCCTTTTTACATCATATGTAGTCTTTTCTTTTTTATGTTGTTTTTTTTTTTTTATGAAACTACATTCCATAAAAGCAAATGTCACAATTTTCAGTTATGATGGTTGCTAAATGTCTTATCACATGTCTTAACAAATACTGACATTTGGCACAGCTATGACAATGGTGATCCCTTGTTTTTTGACCCAAAAGCCAGCCTACAAAGCTCATTACATTTCCATCAGCTTCCGTTGTCTAGTTTTGGTTTGTTATAAATGATCAAATGCTAACATGCTAAATGAAAGTTTTAAAGAGGAAAAACATAATTGAAAATTATTAACAAAAGACGGATGAGTAAAAATGGCCTAAAGTTTATTTGATTCTGTATCCAAAATATGATCAGTACGGGAAGAACAGAAAAGCACATATTCTTCCAATATGGCTAGTGTTGTGCTAGCCACGTTAGCCTCCTGACTACCAGCAATGCAAATTTGTCCTCTGTAGAGGACCTTTCTAAACCTGAATATCTGCCATCCACTGCATGCTACAGAATTACCTCCTTTTGGTATCTACAGAGGACATTTAGGGTTTTCCAATGATACCAAATGTGAAGGGGTGGGGCTTTGGGAACTTTAGTTTTTTAATCAAGGAACATGGCGGCCATCGCTGCAAGCACATTTTATGGGAAGAACAAAAGTAAGTGCATAAAACTTTTCATTGAGCAATTTTTGGCTATAAATATTGTTAACATATTTTAGATAAGTCTCTTAATAACATATTAAAACATAGTATGCTTAATTCTAACTTTATTTTAGTATAGTATTGAAGTGTTTAAAAAATGTCCTCCGTAGTGGACATTTGTAGTCATTTCCTCCATTTTGTTCTGTTTTTTTAAATGACCAGAAAAGGAGTCCTTTTTAGAACCAGAAAGAAATTTATTGCAGTTTGTTGAGGGAAACTCAGATCTTGAGTTGTCTGATGAAGAAGATCATAGGGAATACGCCCTTCAAGTAGAAAGAAAGAGGAGCATCAGAGATGGTACTCAGACAAAGTCCTCTTGAACTTGCTGTCATTAAGTGGTTGGACAACAAGCCAGTTGTCATGGCATCCTCTGCTTATGGCAATCAACCTCAGGACACAGCCACCAAGATGGTCCAAGAAAAACAAAAGGTTTGTCCATGTGCCAAGGCCACAGGCAATTGCTGAGTACAATACCAATATAGGTGGCGTAGACCTTGGTGACTGAATGTTGAGTTTCTACAGGATGGTCTCTCGCACTCGGAAATGGACAGTACGTGCAGTTCTCTACTTTTTTGATCTGGCAATCACCAACTCATGGCTTCAGTATAGCAGTGACTTGCAGTTTTGGGGGAAGAAACCACTAAAGTTCCCTGACTTCAAACTGCTCCTTGGTGAAGAGTTGAAGCAAATGTTTGCCATAAAAGTTCAGTTTTACATGCTCGGCCTTCCCATGTCCTCTTCAGTGGACATGTGACATCTAAAAAGTAAAAGCTTTTTTTCCCCAAAAAATTATTTCAGTCTTCTGATTACCTTACAAACATTGGGGGATTTAAAAAAAAACTTGATTGGACAACATTTTTTTTCCTGGTAGTCAGGATTCAGCTAGCTTAGGTGCTTTTGCTGGTTCATGCGTTTGCAGCCATTTGTTACCAAGAAAAGACAGATACAAGCAATTAGTTTATTATTTATTATTGGACTCAAATGTGTGAATCCTAATGTCGTATATAAATTTCAGTGTACACAATACAGAAAGAGGTGAAACCGCTGCAGAAGGCTCATTGAACACATGAGAAATATGAGGTTTCAAAGGGTTTATTTTATATTGTTTTTGAAGTTTAAAGTGGCTGTCTTGTTTATTATATATATATTGTATAGTTTTCTGTTAGAAAATATTACATGAAATAAGCTTTTCATACTGAAAGAGTACACTGTGACAAGTAAAGCAGGCATGTCCAAAGTCCGGCCTGGGGGCCAATCACTAGGTTAGATTTCTTATGGCCCCTCGCTCCTTCTTTTAAAATGTATTATTTATGGACCGCCAACACAAACAGAATTAATAAAGTGTCATTTCTCTCTTCACCTCATGGTAGCAGCGCCAGTAAGTCCCATTTAAAATGAACCTGAGATACTGATATTCAGCAGCTTCAGCAGATCTTTACATTATTTTACTCTCCAAACATGAATGAAAAGCAGGTTTATTTTGTTAAGGCTTGAACACCTGATCACCATAATGATAATTCTTGTGTTATTGAAAATAAAATTAAAAAAATGTTTATGGTTCAAAAAAAGATGAGGATTGTTGGCCCCTGGGTGATTTTCCATTAATAAACATGGCACTCTTATAAAAAAGTTAGGACACCCCTGCAGTGTAAAGACTAAGGCTTATGTACAGTACACTACATATAAGCACGGCTCTTCTATATTTGTTTAATTTAATATACTTTTTTTGGTAAAATGCTCTTGTTTATGATGTCATCCTTGCATCTTGTACTCAGTTTATTACAGATAACTTGAGTATAGAGTTTCTAAAAATGAAAGGTACTGTAGTTGCTCTGTTTGGCTCTGTTGGTTTTCACTGCTCAAACTCACCCATTCACTCTCAGCTGCTGTTTCTGCTCCACGCGTTCAAAAATGCATTGCTTCCTCGACTATCTTTATAGCTCTCTCTACAAATCTACAAATCCTGTTTACACAGGATTGAAGATGGGTGTCACAGTTATATACATTATTCACACCTGCATAGGTTCTGTGTGTGTGTGTTTGTGTGTACTTTTGCAGCATAGTTGCACGGATCTTCATGTCACTGTCTACCTCCTGCATGTGAATATGGAAACATTTTTTAAAGCATGCCATTGCCAGACACCATCGGTACAAGCATGAAATTGACTCAACACAAAACTAAACTTTTCCAGGTAATAGAGTTTTATAATATTAGTATTGAACAGAACAGCTTGGGATGATTTTCATTTGCACAATGATAACACAGTTTTGTTCCTCACAGTGAAACACTGGCTGCTACATTGATGTAACTCCCTTTTGTCTCTTGGTGTTGTTTATACAAAGGTGGCATTCAGGAGTCAAATTAATACTGCCGCTCAGTGTTCATCATTTATAATGAGCAGTATAATCAGCCAATTACATTCATAATAGTCTGTACTGATTTCCAATTTACCAGGATATAAATTCTTCTCAAGGTTTTATAACTTTTGAGGGGGAGGCTATCAGTAGGTCAGATAGCAGGAAAATGAACTCACAAATTGAAATTCAGTTTTAAAGATATTGTATCTGTTAATCTAAAATAAGAAGAAAACAACAAATCTAAATAAAAGGTGTTGTACTTGTCTGCACTAGTCCCCACTTTTCCTCAGGCTTTTAGTATTTATATACATTATGTTTAGTACATGTATAGAACTGTGCAAAAGTCTTGAGTTATCCCTAATTTCTATTAAATGTGAAATAGCTGCATGCACAATGAAACACAGAATACATGGCAAAAACATACCATATCATTCTAACAAGCTTGAACGTCTTTTTGTTCTGTTCTCTGTCTAGATGATCCCACACTGTTTCAATAATGTTGAGGTCTGAGCTCTGGGGAGGCCAATCCACGACAGATGGAGCTCCATTATGATTCTCTATACAGGTATATGTGACTACACTGGCAGTCCTTGAAGTCACTACCAATCAAATGCTTTCCAGATGGCACTGTATGGCAGATCTTGCATTTTGGATTTAATTTTTTTAATTACACGACTTTCAAATGCTGTTCATGTCCTTTAGATAGCTTTTAGGCCTTCTACTCTATCTTTTGTCTTCCACTTGTGCTATTTCTCTAAATTTAAAAAAAAAAAAAAACTCTTTGAGAACCATGCCAATCACCTTGCTCTTTGCAAAATACTATGCCAGTCAAACTGTGTTATCCTTGGGATTTTTGTAGATCCAGCTTAAGAAATAGGAACAAATTGCATTTTTGTGACACGCTGCTAGTAGAAAAGTGCCTTAAAATACAGTTTAAAATTGTGTCTTTTCTAAGCTATTTGTATACACACCATTATTTCATCTCTTAGACTGAAAAAGAGCAAAAAAGCAGCCAATGTCTAAAGAAAACCTTAGAAAAGGCAACCAGAAAGTGCTGCTCAGGACTGCTTAAAAAAATTACAAAAAAGTTTGACTCCTTGGAAGCATAACATAAAGAAATTAGGGATGACTCAAGAATTTTGCACAGTACTGTAGATATTATCAGATAATTTATTCCAGTGTTTTACCAAACAGAGACTTTAAAACCCATCCTACTCCAGTAAAAAAAAAAAATCAATCAATAACTAAATAAAACTAAAAAACAAAGATGCAAGAGTTGCTTCACAGCAGATGGCTTATCTCATCTGGAAAATCAAATGTTTTTTTCTCCTTGCCTGCAGTATTTCACAGATAATATGATTACCTGACTTTCCCTGCCCTGATTTTCCTGTTTAAATCATTTTCATATATGATAAACTGTAACAAAGGACTAACAAAAAGAAGCGAGAGACACAAACAAAAATCTAGGGTGGAATTAGAAAATAAATAAGTATTCAGGTTACTACTGAGTTCTACAAAACCTATGGTACAATATAGGTGGTATTTTTGTTAGGTTATTTTAAAATAGATATCTTTGCAGAGAGTTCTCCAAATTCAAGGTGTTGTTTTAGCAAAAAGAAGTTTGATACAGATGGGATCAATATGGATAATGCACAAAACACAAAACTATACTCTCACAGTCTCTTTATCGCGTACGCCTGTTCAACTGATTCTTAACAGAAATCTCTCATTGGCCAATAACATGCGAGAAACTCTGTGTATTTAGTCGTGCAGATGTGGTCTACATGACCTGCTAAAAATGCTGCCTAATGAGTCTCAATTTTTGCTGCAACATTCAGACGGTCAGGGTCAGAATTTAGTATAAACAATGTGAAAGGACGGATCTCTCTTACCTTGTTTCAACAGTTCAGGCTGGTGATGGTGTAATGGTGTGGGGGATATTTACTTGGCACTTAGATCTCAATCCAATGGAAAACCTTTAAAATGTGCTGGACGGGGAGTTAGCCAACAAATCTGCAGCGGCTGTGTGATGCTATCATGCCAATATGAGCCAAAATCGATGAGCACCTTATTGAATCTGTCCCGTGAATAATTAAGGCAGTTCTGTCTAATATAAGGGTATTAGAAGTGTATATTTAAATGAATTGTGGTTTAGTTTTAGCAACTGACTCACATTTGGGTAAAACTGTCAACTTTAATGAGGCACCAAACTCCTCAAATCATTTTTCTTACTCCAAAAGTCAAAATGTCATAAAGAAATGTTTTTTGACATGGTAATATTGCCTTGTTACTATGCTACAATGGCAAAGATGCATATTATAGTCCCTATTATGCTCCTGTATCCTGTACAGTCACCTCGTTGCTTCTGCATTCACCACTATTCACTGAGCATAATGAACACTGATTCGTTTATTTTATTGTAAACATATTTGCCATTATTGTACTTGCTTCCTGTGACTGTTAGTACAAAGTGGTCCGTGCCATGGAAAATACATCTTGTGTTCCATTGTAAAAAATCTGAGGGGTAGATTGTATACACTGTATGTTTTCACACTAAAAATTTAAACACTAAAATAAAAAGGGAGTAGCGCGCTGTAGGAGGTGATTCCCGACACGGCTTTGCTCTCTTCCAACTCATGTGGGAAATAACGGGCTCTTTGACTGCTAATGCTCCACTGTGTTCATGAACTTTGTCCGTCTGTGGTTTCATGCTGGGTAGTAGGCAGACAGTGTATTTATTTTTCACTGTAAACTGCTGCCTACAGCCTGGAAACAATGCTGATGAAAGCAAAAAAAAAAAAAAGCTACTTTCTACTACTCATCACGTTTTCATTAAAGAAAACAAAAGAGAGAACATGAGCATACTTGTATCTATTTTTCTATCATTTAGGTATTACAATAATACACCCCTGTAGATTGTAGCAGGTTAAAATAGAAGAATAACTGGGTGAAGAAACAGCTAAAATGCATAACAGTACATTCAACCACATTTTATTGGAGTCTAATACTTCAACTATTCTTGTATGAATACATTGCTGAGAAACTTTTTTTCAAAAGAGTCAAGAATAATCTGCTGTTGCAAGTCAAGCAGCCTTCCTGGGAGGGAGGACTGATGGAACAGTGAGAGGTGGTGTCAAGCCCACAGAGATTTAAAAAAGTTTATACTCCAGCAAATATGACTCTGTGCAGGTTTTTCTTGAATTTCCGACTGACTCCGAAGAACATACATCACAGAGTGTGTTTGTGTGTGAGGGTGTTGCTTGATTTTGCTCTCAGACCTTTCGGTAGCATGCTTGTTTGTTGGACAGCTTCATGATTCAGAGAGGTCTGCAAGTAGAAGCAAGAGGCAGAAATGCACTAAAGCTGCTGTTTCTGTTGTAAATGTCGAAGACTTTGTTGGCCATATTTGCATTTATTTTCTATCCAAGACGTCTTAATTGCCTGATCAGTAGCGTAAAGCACATTTAATACCATCGCAGCGACTGATTTATCCTTATCTAAGAATGTAAAATGTTTTTGCTAGACAGACATAAGAAACAGAAGTGAAATATGAATAAAATAGCTGCTGTGTGCTTGTTAGTGAGGTTATACAATATACTTGACCCTTCTGGGTAAGGAGTAAATGGAAAAAATAAATAAAAAATGGTCTCGTTTGGCACTTTTCAGTTTCCAGAACCCAATTTAGGTTGTGCTGTGCAAAAGTGGTATCTAAGAAATCACATCTAAGCATACCCATACCCCATGATTATCCTTTGAAAGGATCATTTTATTGTATAGGTCCATTTGTAGATAAACAGTGTTATGACCAGTAGAAAATGAAAAGACTCAACAGATACACTCAAATTTCCCTTTAGTTGACAGAGACAATGTATTTGTTGGCTGTAAATGGTTCTCTGGACCATTAGGAAAGGTTTCATTTATACTGCCTAGGGGTTTGCACAAGACCCAGATACGCTTAATGATACACCCAAACTGCACTTCATGCTGTGAGTTTTAAAGCCGTCTCCAACAAGAAAATTGGGGTTTTAGTTATTACTCATGTCCTCCTTCACTCGTATCTCTCTGGCCAGAGCAGCAGACAGAGAACACAACAGCTATGAAATGATGAAATGGAGCATGACTTTTGACATGGCAAGAGGGGGTGAGTGGAAACCTTGGAGTAGGGGGGGCTAAGGGTGGAAGCAAAGCAAGATTTAATCCACTGAAATTGGGTTAATGTACTATGAAGTGTCCCCTGCACAACTCATGTGCATTGAGATGCCAAATTTGCACAGAATCTATTTAGAAGTGTTGTTCTGGAAGTGGATAGTGACAAAGAATTGAGTCAAGCAGGAGAAAAAGAAGAAGGAACCCCCTCTGTGAACCTCTGTGTGTCACATATAGAGACAATCACTGCTGTGAGTCAGCTTTTGATATGGAGGGGGGGCAAAATGGATACGGGGATATGCCAGCAGTTTACGGCTCTGACCTGAATGTAAATGGGTTTTCTAAAGGCTCTCTGTTAAAAATGTTTTCTGTCAGCTGCATGTTTACATTTAGTTTGTACATTTCAGCGTGCCCTCAGAGTGGGAATGAAAGGTGTGCTTGAATAGTGAGATTGATGCCCCACTAGCAGCTACACTCCCACATACTGACCTGATTTTTTCCAACCATGATAGCGTGTCTAGCATTGTTACCAGAGCCTCCCTCCCCTACCTCCACTTTATGCTCCTGTCCCATATTCTTCACCAGCCATGACAGCGAGGAGGGGATTGCTTTCACCTTGTGATTTTGTCTTTCTGTCTGTGTGTGTGTGTGTCATCGTGGCAAGAATTTGGACTGGAGACAGCTACTGTAACAGGAACTCAAACAAAGGCAGATACGAGTACTGTGGCAGGTGTTTATGTGTCTTTCTGTGTGATTGTCTGCATGTGGACAGATTGGGTCAACGCCATATCCGATTCACGTTTATTTATATGGCGCCGAATCACAGCACCAGTCACCTCAAGGTGCTTTATATTGTAAGGTAAAGACACTATAATAACACAGAGAGAACCCCAACAACCTCCTATGAGCAAGCACTTGGCAACAGTGGGAAGGAAAAACTCTCTTTTTCCCTCAGGAAAATTTTACAGCTGTGAAAATTAAGGTTAAATGATTTATTTGTCTTTTTAACTGTTTATATATTTGCATTGGGTGGCGCAGTGGAATAGAGGTTAGCAGTGTTGCCTAATAAGACGTCCATGGGTCTGAATCTGAGACCTTTCTGTGGGCTGTGTTCTGTGTGGGTACTCCAGCTTCCTCCCACAGTCCAAAGACATGTATATTAGGGTGACTGGTGATTTAAATTGAATGAATGAGAGCCTATCTCTCCATGTCAGCCCTGTGATAGAGCGGCCGCCTGTCCTCTCAGCTAGGATAAGCTTCACAGACTCAACAGTCCTTGGAATCTTATGTCTCTTTCTCTCTATGCACGTCTACTGTATGTTACCTCACATACACAGATGTCCCTTAATCACTTTGAACTCTTAGCATTTCAGTCTAAGACCTTTGGGCAACTTCTGTGTTCAGACAAGGTTTCCAATAATGTTGGCTGGGACTCCTGAAATTCAAACTTCCAAATCCAATATAAGGGAGGGTTTAGGTGTAACAAGAGTACAATAAACTTTAAGAGCATCCAGGAATAGAAATACTGTGCTGCGGATGTGCAAGCTGGGAAGAGGGCTTTTCTTTTTCCCTTACCCTGTGATCTTAAGTCATGAGTATAATCCTAAATTACGAATACGCTACAATTGCTGATGTCAGAGCTGTTAAAATAATTGTTTAAGCATTTGCTAACGCTTTTGGGAGCTTTAGAAAAAGCTAGAAAAGGAGATTAATCTCCAAATTCTGTGGAAAAAAAGGAATACAGCACCAGTTTTATTATGGCCCCATGAATGTAAGTGAAATGCAAAGAAATCCAAAGGTTAAAAGGCTTGTTGCTTGTTACAGAGTTAAAGTTGCTAAACTACTGCTAGATGCACCAGTGTTAGGGATTTTGGCAAACCGCCTCTTGAGAATATGATGTCGAAAATGATTACGGTGGTGGAATTTGAGATCTCATTATGTGGGTATACCAGTGAATGTCTGAGCTTGCAGAAGGACCTAAGTGTGAGACCCACAGTATGTTTACTGGTTTAGAAACTGAAGGTCAAAGTAAAACCAGCTCTAAATATTGCATTTCTGCAGTGAGGGGTGAAGCGCTACATTATTCTTTTTGTAAATGTTTACGGAGCCAACCAAGCTGAGCAATTAGGATGAACATAATCGATCTACAAGAACACAGGAAGTAGATTGCGTATTTTCTTGACTAGAAAAGTTTTGGTTAAGCTTTATACTGAGTAGCAGAATATTCAGACTTTTAAAATACTTTTCCAGTCTGTGTTTCTGTTATTGCTATGCAATTTTCACTGATTGATGGCTAAGAAGTGTATCATTGACTGGTGATTGGAGGGTTGACAATTGCAGGCTGAGGTGGCCACAGTGGGTCAGACTGCTGAAGGAAACAAAATCAAACATTCTCAAACAGCCAAGTGGGAGTTTGATTAAAGAACATTGGCAGACAGATTTAGAATATATTGAAAATCGGCCAATTACTCTGTTTACATGTACACGTATAGCCTATGGCATGCAGGTGTTGTGCATTTTACAGATTTCTTACAGTGCTTTGTTGATTCTGAATACTAGATTTGCAATAATCTCTGCAGTGGAGGCATGTGAATTTTGATAGTTGACAGAGAACACAAGGAAAATGAGCCATCTTTCCATAACTCCATTAAGTGTCGCTGTAATGAGGAATCTCTGAGATATATTTCTTCAGATCCATTTGCCAAGTGTGAAACTCGTTTATCACCGAGATGCCTCCATGTAAAATTATACAGATAACACAAAAAATGTAAATAAGAGAAGATTAATTAAATTGAGTGTAAATGTGCCAACATATCACCAATTTTTTTTTAATGAAGCGGTGGCACATCCTTGAAAAACAAAGAAAAACAAAGAGCAATAAAGCCGTAGTGTTAAAACATAAAAATCCAGTGCAATTAGACTTTGAGCACAAGCAAACACTGAGTTTTTCATTTGGGTTCATTTTCTCATTTGAAACAATTAGCTCATATTATAAGTCGATCTAAAACAACACTGTTTCTGTTTTGTGCTAAAAATAAATTTGATTTGCAGCCAATTTTACACATTGGAGTATTTAAAGAAAGAGAGAGAAACAAAAACATCTGTCTCCACCCTTCCCATTGCCTTTGTAAAATTGTACAATGAAGGCAGCTTCAAACAAATTGGCAAATGTAGCAATGTCACCACCATACAGTTACCTAGCCACTTTCTAGGCTCTGCTACTCACCAGGTTATCCATATTTGTACCTGCGATCTGACACAGGAGCAGCAGATCCAGCATGTGTTTCAAAGTTATGATGGACAAGTAACTCCCTGTAAGACACAGTTTGTTAAGCATGACCTGCTGGTCTTTAAACTGAACATGGTTCAGATTAAATTATACTGGATTTTTATTGTGTGCTAGAAAAGTGTAACTATGCTATTGGCCATGATGGGAAGTGACTACATTTTTCCAGCCATCAACTTTCAGTAATGGAAGAGAAGTCTACAGTAGGTCGCTAATATCACAACGGGTATTTCTGTATGTCTGAATTGCTTCACAAGCTTCAATGCAACGCGTTACTGTAGTAACTTGAGTAGTTACATTACAGTTAAAACTATCTTGTTACTTGTGTTACAATCGATAGGGGAAAAAAAAATGCATGGTTGCTTCATCCTTTTTTTCTTCCTGTGCTACAATCAGCTGATTCTAGTTTATGTGGAGAAAGAAGGGGGATAACGGTGGAGCAGTCTTTAGCTTTTGAGGAGTGGAGACATGAAAATCACTTTTATTTTCATTGTTGAAAAGCATCTGCACAGACAACCTACTAGCACAAAGCTAGCCAAGAACCCAGAGCGATGTTCAGCCTGACTGTATGCAGACCCCACCCCAGCAGAAGAGCCTGATCTTCAACAGGTAACAAAGGCAGTGTTGAGGAGTCAGGTTTGCAGCATCGCAGCCTCCATTACTACCTGTGCATGCTTCTATAGTAGAATCATAGTGGTGGTCACTGATTTTCAGCTTCTTAGTGTTGTCGGTTTTGTGTTTGTATGCAGAAACTGAAATAAAGATTATGTGTGTGTTGATCAGGAAAGAGATACATGTTAGTGTGTGGAACTGTAGACTAAGGTTTATACTGTTAAATGCTAATTATGTTCAAGTGACAAAGATTTTCTGGTCATTTTACAGAGTAATGCAAAAGTAATCTGACGATTTGAGAAATGAGTTACTTACTGCATTACTTTATAGAGTAATAATGAGTTATGTGTACTTTTTTTTGTCTTTGAGGTAACAGCTGCAGCACCACTGAGAAAGAGAGTTGTAAATAGCGGATATAGAGTCTGCATTTATTCAGAGTCACTGATCTACAGTATGTGACTTTAACTGTTTTGGGGGGGTTTTGCTGCAAAAAAGCAGGTGCATGATATGGCAGAAAACTGGACCAACACAACCAGCTAAAGCTCAAACAAGAAGACAAGAGGAGCTCTAAAGGAAAACTTGACATTGTACTCATTGCTGATATGAAAATATTGATTCAGGCTGCTTTAGAATGCAGCACATCCAGGTTGCAGAGAAACCTCACAAGTACTTAAAATGACTCAAGGGTTCTGCGTGCAACAAAGCTGCATAATGGAGATATCTTTATGAAGGAAGAAAACAATGGCGCTGTCATCCTTTTTTAATGTCTGTCTTTCTTCCTGCAGCCCTGTCTCGCTCTCTCTCTTTCACTCTCTCTGTCCAGCTCTGTCATTCTTGCTTCTTCTAATTCTGCTCCAACAGCAGCCTCCCCCCAACTGTGTTGATAACAACCTCTGCAAATAACCCCGCAGAAAAACACATTGTCCTTGATCCGATATTGCAACATCCTGTCTGCTCAAAGGCATTAGTTTATTTCTGGGAGACTTGGTTACTAAAAAAGAAATGGAGATTACAGGATGTTTTACCAATCCGTTGACACGGTACACACCAACCTTGGATTTCTCTTAACTTGGAGGTGGAACCTCACACTTCGTCAGAGTGTAAGGTTGAGACACTGAACATGCTGGTGAAGCTTCCACCATTTTATTTTTCAACGAGAGGGGGGAACACACTCTCGCCTCCCTTTGCTTGAAAAGTGGCTTTTTTTCTCTTTCTTTTTTTTTGGCTGCTGAAGTGTTTGTAAAAAGCAATGTTTAAAGTCAGTGCAATCAGAGGGAGAAGATGAAGTTAGTAGCAAGTCATCATGCGTTTCAGCACTAAATCTGCGAAAATTAACAGTGATTTTCAGAGACACGTTTGCGACGGAGGGAAACGGACCGCTGTGACAGTGATTATGAGATATATGTTGCTAAAATTTTAAATCATGATGTAAAACATACTGTGCGTCTTAATATCAGATGTCGCACATAGCTTGCTAATTGTTCCATTACTAATGTACTGTAAATTAGCGAGCCAATGAGCTGAGATGACATTTAAATACACTGATAACGACTTACATCACTGTCACAAATGCACAGTTGGGCTCTACAGTTGGCTCTGCAGCACTGCTCAGTTTAATCTATTTCGTAGCGGTCTTCTTCTCTCACTTTTCTCCACATCCTGTCTTTTTAGTCATTTGATATCTTTTTTTTATTTGTTTTATCAGTTTACAAAGCAATAGTGCCTTAGCTGCAGGCCTGAGCAGGAGAAGCTCCTCGCTATGTCAACAGTGCACCTGTTCTCTGAACTATGACATCTCTTTTTTCCTCAGCAGTCTCCCCTCTGCTTTTTCATTTTTCACCTGTATTTATAAAGTGAAAGTTGGCTGGGCCTGTTTTCTTTTTCTTCAGTGCCACCTGCACTCATATTATAGTTACTCCCCTGATAGCTACCCTGTAAAATCAGCCTTCAAATGTTACAGCAGTTCAGCGGTAAGAACCTAAGGTAATGTTTATCCAGGGCATTTCTGCAACGACTTCATTCACTTTACTCACCGGTCTTTTTGGAAGTAGATAATGTCTGTTGATGATATTGATTACAAATGTTGATAAAGCTCCAATTAAACGTAATCTTTTAATAGTCATCATGTTATCTACCCTCTCTGTGTTTTACCCTGTTGACCGCTGTGCAATTAGACACATACACAGTGATTTAATAATAACAAGAGTCGTTTGTTCTGAGGGGGTCATGAAATATTCTGTTGATTTTGTTGGCACTTTTTTTGTTACATCTAAAGTTTCACACAGTTAAGAGTCTGTGAGAGATTTTCTGTATCTTTACTTGACAAGTGTAAAAGACTTAGCACACACAGGAGAGGGAGACAAACATTTTCATCCTTGACAGGTAAGAAGTGTCAGAATCACTCAGATGAAGGCCTCACTGAGACACAGATTTGTATAACTGATTTTTTTAGAGAGGATGGGAGTGAAAAGGACATGAATGGTGTAGCTGGACTTTTGGTGTTCAGTCCCATGATTGCGCTGCCCACATATAAAACACTTTCAAACCAACAATATACTTGGTATTGTCTGCGTTTTACTGCAAGTGCCTGAGATCTCTCCAGAGACGCAGAGAGTTTATTACATGTCGCTGACAGGTGGCGTGTGAGTCCAAGCGCTCCTGTTTTCCATCACCACCTGACACCTATCTGTGAAGATGTCTTATAGCTCTCTGGGGGAAGGATGCATAAAACTTGGCAGCAAAGCAGAGCAGAGGTTTAAATTTTGAGGAGAATAAAAAGTGATGATGCACAAACAGAAAACGTCCATAAAATGCTGCATGCTTCGGAAGGAGAACATGATATCAGTGGTAGAGGATGCAGTGATGGCACTGCAATTACAATGTGTCACTTCTGTTTGACAATAAATAAATGACTATCTAGCCGACGCTTTCATCCGTTTTTAGGTAGGCATCAATCTTTTTCAGTTACAAAATAAAAGCTGATCAAATGCAAAGTTTCCAATCAAAACCAAATTGAAAATGCTAACGTATTTCTACAGTGTCTTGTAGACTGTATATATTACAGTCCACATAAAAAAGGTTTGTTTGTAACCATTCCTCACACTTAAGAACATACTATAGTGATGTGACTGTCATGCCCTGTTAAAAATAAAATACCCCAAGCACATCTCTCCACACTCAGCTAAGCTCCACTGAAATTTCCTTGCTCAATATATATATATATATATATATATATTGCAAATTAGCACGTTTTAAGCTGAAACCTGATTAAGAGGCATTTCCCAGTTATGAAAGATTAAATGACTAAAATCATGTGAAAATATCAACAGATCAAAGGGAGAGCCTTAGTTTGATGGTAGCTAAAACTGTCAGTTGTGGATGAGCCAATGGAGAAGGAAGAATGTGAAACTCTTGCCAAAAAAAAAAAAAAACCTCCAGCAAAAACACATTTCTCAAAGGGTAAGTATCAAATCATTCCAGAAGTCAGAAGCTTTAGGTCTAAACATCATGGTCAAAGGAAAAGAAAATAACTGTAAAATTAGTTGAAGGAAAATAATGCAGGCTCATTCTTACGAATGTCAGTAAATGGTGGTGTAATATTTTGCAAACAGCGACAGCTCCAGTGGTTCCTCTAACTTTTCTCTGGTGAAACCAGCACCATGGTTTCTTTCATCTCCTGTCATTCTTTGTTGTAGCAGACATTATGCCAGCTTATTATACTGCGGTGTTGTCAACCTCCATGTCAAAACAAGAGATTTTTCTATTGTTACTGTGCTTATGTGATGATCACATGCTTGTTGTGTTGTGACTGAATAAACTGGTGAAAGGTACAGAAAATAAATATTGGGATTGTCCTATCTTTCCAGTCGACCATTATTCCCCTAATCCTGGCTGCACACTGCAGATCCACCATGATGCCTGACACCCTCCATGTCGACTTCCAATGAAGCTGTACTAACTCGTGACCCCTCGTGACTGGTCATGGCTGTGCTTTGAATATGACTTACTTTTGCCTAATAAGAAGCAAAGCTCTAGCCATTAAACTCTTGGTGCTAAAAGCTCGTGTAAGTATGCCGTTTTTGTCACCATGACGATAACAGTACCAACATATTAACATGTTGATGTTGAAGCAGGTAATATTTAGCAAGTTTGTTTTAGGACTAGCATGTTGAATATCACTAAACAGCTGCAATAAAAGCACAGCTGAGGTTGATGGGGATCTCATAGTTTTTTAGGTAGTTTAAAAGTATTTAAAAGAATCTTTTAAAGGTTAATCATCTAAAATTAATAAAGCTAATATTGTCAGCACGTGTTACATGTACGTAAGTGTGAGTGATAAAATGTCACAGACATCTATGCAACCAGACCTCTTCTTGTAACCAGATGATTGGTCCTCTTCTGCCATTAGAAAGACTGTAGGTATGAGCCACTGCTGCACTGGCATCACTCTTAGGACCCCAAGTCCATCTTTTTTATACAGTCTATGGCAGGGTGTCATTTAAGTTCTGGGGCTACACACAGCACAGTTTCTTTAAGCGTAAAGAAGTCAATTCTGAAAATATTCACCGGAGCCATAGGCCCGATTAAAGAAGTAGAAAAGAGCTAAAACCATAAGCCCAAATGAAAGACACTTCTCAACCCACTCCCTAAGAATAAATGCCAGACAACACAAGGCACTATTTCTTTTGAATTATTTTTTCTCATTTAATTTGAGGATCAATTTTTAGAACAAATGATGAACAGTGGAAAGGAAAATTTTCACAGTGGAAAGGCACAAAAAAAGACTTAATAACTACTAACTTGAGTGCAATTTTCAAACTTTGGAGAGCTATTTAGTTTTGGTAAACTTTGGTGTGCTGTGCTGCATGTTTGAAACCCATGGTTTATCTGATAGACTTTATCTTCAATTCAATTCAATTCAGTTTTATTTATACAGCGCCAAATCACAACAACAGTCGCCTCAAGGCCCTTAATATTGTAAGGTATACCCTACAATAATACATACAGAGAAAAACCCAACAATCATATGACCCCCTATGAGCAAGCACTTTGGCGACAGTGGGAAGGAAAAAGTCCCTTTTAACAGGAAGAAACTTCCAGCAGAACCAGGCTCAGGGAGGGCCGGCCATCTGCCGCGACCGGTTGGAGAGAGAGAAAGAAGACAGGATAAAAGACATGCTGTGGAAGAGAGCCAGAGATTAATAACATGTATGATTCAATGCAGAGAGGTACAGATCTTCTAGGATCCATAAATAAAGATTTCATGGGAATTTTAGAGCAACACAAAAAGCCGCAGAGTCAGACAATGTGATGTCGTCCATAAATAAATACATACTTTTAAAAATCATTTTGTAACCCAATAAGACCCACTCAGACTGGGGGAATGGTGCCTAAATGCATGCTGTATTCTTTTGATTAGATTTATTTACTTATTTATCTTTGTGTATTTTTCCCTTCATCATTACCAAACCAAGCCTGTCAGCTGTCTTGTTTGTCTGGTGAACATTATAAATAAATCATACACCACATGAATCACTGAATCCCCCACCACTGCCAGCCAGCCCTTATACTCCTGTTAAAAATATTCATTTTTAGGTAATTGGTTTAGTCAGCTGGGCACACTCTCACTATTAATATAATAAAAGAAGCAGGTTTTAACCACTAGGAGATAAGATAAGCTTTTTTTGGCAGCACTTTCATAAAAACAAAGTATTCATTTTTAACCAAACGCACCATTTAAGTCACGAGTTCTCGAGCTGCAGACGACTGAATCTAACCATCAAATGAACAAAGTTGTCGCAGAGGCCCAGAGCAGATATTAACCAGCGTATCACATCTCTACGTGCTTACGTGCTGATGCAACCGTTTTCCTAATCTGCTTACAGTGTCGCAAAGCAGCCGTGATTGTGGAGATATTTACAAGGACGCATCTCCGTGCAGTCGAGCTGCTTAGAGATTTCTTCACTTGAACTCTCTGCATCACCCTGGCATACTATTAAGCAGTGAATTCCCTTAAGAGATCAATATCAATTTAGACACCACTCCTCATGAGTTATTAGTTACGAAAGCCCCCGATGCCTCTTTTTGCTAATCACAGGCTTTTGGCCTTGAGTGGGCCTGCAGTTGGATTCTGTATATGGTAAATGTAATTAGCATATATAGTAATAGTGTGCTCCCAATAGAGGGTTGTGACTTTGATTGAATATGAAAGGTCTTGAGATGGTGCTGCACTGTTTCTATAAGCTCAAATTCCACGAGACATGTGGAAATCTCTACAAACTGACATCTTTGTATGAATATGCAGTGATCCAAAGGCAAGAGATGGGATTTTAAGACCTGGAAGCTTTCTGATTTACATATGCTGTCAATTTTCAGTCAGAGTTGTATTGACTATTCTCATTTATCAATCATATTAGCACATGAGCTGAAAATGCAACTTCTACACTATCATCTAGGGTATATTTAAACTTTTCAAGTAACTTTTTAATGTAATTGTTACATTTCTGCCTTTGTAAACAGTCTCTGATGGAAAGTCTTGGCGTGAACACACCAGGCTCTGAGATCAGTTATGTGGTGACTCAGCTGCTGGCTGTCCACTCCCTCGTTTTGTACCTGCCACTGCATTAACAAACCCATGACTGAATCAGGGGATATCCTTGAATGCACATGCTGCCTTCACTGTGACTCCCCGCCGCTGCGCGGTACAGTGTGATTTTTATGTCTTCGTCCAGTTTGACATCTCATCCTTTTCTTTTCTCCCTCTTCAGCGATAAAACGGCCTCAGCCCTTCATCGTACTGTCGACTGTGTTTTGCTGTCTATCTGTCAAGGAGACAACTCCCTCCCTGAGACACTGTCATTGGTAATTATGGCCCGAGATAAACTCTGCTGGAACAGCTGGAGCCAGACTCCAACATACACCACCAAGGTCAAGCTCTGAAGGTAACGCAACAGAAATGGGCCACTTGAGGACTGTAAAGTTGAGCGTTCATGTGCCGGGATTTTTTTTGTTCCCCAATAGGTTTTTAATTTTACTTCACGGCATTCTTTATGACGCAACCTTTGATGAACGCTACTTTTTATTGTCAAATTTCCCGCTCATCTGTCCCTCAACATCTCTATTAGCTGTGTTGTAAGAGTTTTATGAAGCTTCAGGTGAACAACTGTAATCAGTTTGATGGAGGATATTTGGCTCAGAATCAGCCAGAGACTGTGCTTTACAATGCTGGAGCTGCACAGCAGAGTTGGGAGCTGTAACTCCTGCCTATGGCTGACAGATAAAGTGAGCAGGCAGTAAATAATAGGGAGCACCAGAAGACCTTGGAGGTGGCCCCTGAACTAATTTAACATCTCCTCTTCTGAATTTGAATTAGACTCTAATCCACGACTGCTTTTTCAAATCGCAAAAATATGCTAACGTCGCTGCTGTACTTCAAGTCAAAGACAGAACGCTTGGGTCAGTGGTCACCGCCGCGCTGCACACGTTGCACAATAAGAATAAAGCGAGGAATAAGATACTCCATCACCGATTTTGATTCATTGGAAGGACTCTTGGTAGTATTAAATATTTATAGGATGAGGCTTTCTTTCAATAACTACAAAAACGTCTCTGTCATCAGTCTTTGTCATTTGTCGAGTGCTCACTTTCACTTTGGAGGAACGAGGAACTTGGGCATATAGATTTCTATCTGAAATCAGTAGGAGAGAAGTAGAAATCAATAACAGGGTTCGTTTCCGGCAACATTTAGAAAGAAAGAGTGACTCGCAGCAGCCAGACATCTAGCAGAAGCAGAGACGGAAACAAAGTACAGAAATAATCTGTCTCCTTCTGTTTATGTGTTTCTGTCCCCTTCATTTCAGCATGCTCACTAAACAGAATATGACCGTTCCCCCTGAGATACGTATCGAACGAAACTCGCTATTCATTTAATTTCCCGGGAATTCGATGCAACCAGCACGCCAGGAGAAAACCGTGCCTTCTTTTACTCCCGTGTTTCCAGTGCGGGGACTATATTTCAAACATTTCATGTATTTCATTGACAGAAATCAAAACGCTAACTAATTTACTCTGAAAAGACAAATTGTTAGAAAAGCAGACAGGTTGGCATCACAACATTTATAGCTCCACCAAATCACTATTGCTGAGAGCTCTGAACTATGAGGCATTTAAGCAGTCCACAAAGTTGTCATGAGTGAAACTTGGGATGTAAGGCGCTTCCTGTCATGGAGGTAAAAAGTTAGAGCCTTCTGGCTTTTGCTGTTTTAATTGCAGCAGTTTGTGGAAGCAGAATGCTAAATTGCTGGAATAGCCTTTTAAGGTTTTAAATTACCATTAACTGTTATGAACATCTTAACACTGCGTATCATGTTGCACAACTGATACCTTCAGTGTATCATTGTCTGAAATTATCTCTGCACCCAGCTACTTTGCGGCTGCTCCAGATTTAATAGAAAAAGCCAGCCTTTTCAGATTCACCTTGTAATTGCACAGCAAGAACAGATGCTATCTTTTGTTTTCACTTCATGTCAGAATTGAAATGAGAGTAAATGTTCAAATTATCCCCGAACATTTGATTTGATTTGATATACCTTTATTAGTCCCACAAGGGGAAATTTCATGTACATGTAGAAATAATCTGAGGTAACAATTTATCTAAACATTAAGACACAGTAAAATCTGCTGGAATAAAACACGTTACAGCGCTGTGTGCCGATCCTTTGTCTTTCTTGTTTTTTGTATATGTATTTCTTTAGCTTTGAGGTGCACGAGTAAAACGCCGGTGCTGCTGTGATGAGCAGTGTGACCTTTGATGCCTGACACGAAAGACAGTGACATGTAATGGGGCTGCGCTGGTGTTATTATGGCAAAGAAAGCATTTCTGAGCGTTTCAGATGGCCCGTGGGGAGACAGAGAGAGGACAGTTGATGTTAGTATCCCAAGCCACCTGCTGCCTGATGTGCTGCAAGGAGTCCAGCGAATCCCTCCTCTAATGAAATTTGACATACTGGTGATGACAGGTGCCATGACAGCACTCTGCCAAGATACAGTGGAAGGGGAGGGGAACATGAATTCTTATAAGTTACCACACCTGTGCACCGATGCTCCGGCGTTCCAAGGTGAGCGAGCGCGTGTGATGGAAGTGCTGGTGATTTCTAAACCGACAGGTGATACATCATTCAGCAGCGGGTCCGCAGAGGTATACTCTCAGCAGAATAATGACAGGTGTGATGACAGTCGCACATCTGAATAATCGTGTGGCATTAATGTATGAGTGTTGAATGGACCTTGACGTAATGTAGTTTATACCTTGTAGATTGAGGTTAAAATTGTGCTCTAGACACCAGAGAGCTGTCTGTTTTGAATGTGTGTGTGTGGGGTGTGTGTGTGTGCTCAGCTGTATGAGTGTGTGGAAACATTTGAATGATGACCCTGCTTTAGCATGTTTTCAATTGTGCCATCAAGTCGACCCCAATACCCACGGTGCAGTCTGTGTTAGTAAATCTTTTGTCTGTGATCTTATTTCAGTCGCCAGTCTATACCTTACTTGTTGTCATGGAAGCGATTATTTTTAAATTTGGTCTGATAATTATAAATAACTCTATATTAATATATTTTCTAATGAAAACAAAAATCTCAAAGTAACCGCATGTAGACACGGTTTGACGTTCAAACCCAGCATCAGAATCGGGAAGTGCTTTCAAATGTGGCTTTGTTGTTGGTCTAGTCTTTATTTTGAAAAAACTGCTGATAATGGTCCCGTAAAAGAGAAAATATTCAATAAGCAGCAAAAGTGAAAACGTGTGGTGATCTCAGATGTCAGAGGAGAATGGTCAGAGAATCAGCTCAACAGTGACTCAAATAACCAGCTGTTACGATCAAGCTATGAAGAAGAGCATTTATGAAAACACAGCACGTTGAACCTTGAAGCAGATGGGCTACAACAGCAAAAGAGCACACCTGGTGCCGAGGTTGTCAGCTAAGTACAGGAAACTGAGGCTACAGCCTCACCAGAATCGCTCAAAAGAAGATGAGAAGACTATTGCCTGGTCTGACGAGTCTTGATTTTTGATAAAACAAGGTGAAAGCATGCATCTGCCTTGCCATGCCATGTCACAAATCTCAAACTGAATTCTTGAACATGACAGTGAGTACTGAAAGGGTATCCGCAGTTGCCAGATCTCAATAGAGCAACTTTGTGATGGTGATGGGATACTATCATGTCAGTATGGACCGAATTCTCTGAGTAATGGTTACAGCAGCATGTTGACTGTGCATCAAAGCATTAAGGTAGTTCTGAAGGTAAAAAGTAATCCAACCTGGTAACTTTGCAGCTAATAATGTGTTCGGTGAGTGCATATGAATATTAATCACTTGCTAAACTCCATGAACAGAAGCTACAAATACAGTTCATTTATTCATCCATGTAGGAAGTTTGCAGTTAGGACTCCTAACTGACCTGAAATATGCCTTTATAGCTATCAAATATTCTACCAGCTGTTGAGGACACGAATGGCGATCAATGGTGGTTAATTGAAGTAGTCAGTTGAGACCATGAACAGAACCATCTGTTGTTTAGTATGGTGACTACAGAAAGATGAAGAAGTGACTTTTATACAGAATGGAAACACACTGACAACTTACTTTGAATTATCACAGTGAAAGAGCCCAACAATTTTTAACCCACCACATTACATTTATGCACATGTCCTGTGAGCCAAGAATTGCACAAGCGCTGAAAACTCTTACATCACATGCAGCAAATGACCAACCTTAATTCTCTTGTTCCTCTCTACACAGTTTTTGTAATATATACATGAGCTCAACAGCTGCTCAGCATACACTGCAGCACCCTGGGATTCAGCAGTGAGAATGACAGTTTCAACATGCCACTATTAAAAAGGTACTTGGTTTAAACAGTAATGTATTCACAGTATCCGCTGAGTAGTAGTGACAGCCTTCAGTAACATCAGATCTACACATGAGACAGGAGGAAATGTGAATCTGGGCCAACTCTGGAAATTAATTCCGGATGTAACGCTGTCTAATGCCACAATATTTAGTTCGCAGACAAGACACGCACTTTAATGACTCATGCAGTGTATTATCTGAAGTTAATCCAAGAATAATTTAACTTTTTTAAACTTTTCTTTTTGGGCAACATTATCCTAGCAATTCTCAAAGATCTCCAGCTGGTTTTTTCCTATTTTGTTATCGTTTTAACATGAAAAATTTATACTTTTCTCTTCTTTTTTTTTTACTTTCAGTTCAGCATTCCAAATTCTAACCTTAAATTTCTTTCATTGTTAATGTGAAATGATTTTTATTCATAATCTCTCATGCATGCTTAATAATGTTGCAAGTGTTCTGGATGTTTTATCCTCCTCGCTGCATTTGATTTGAACCTCTGCCGAAGGGCGCCGAGTACTTTTAGAGCCGACTGCTGTTGTCCTGTGGTGTGATTACGTGCCACAAGAATGAGTTTAGAGACTAATCCTGGAAAAACATGAGGCAATTCTGCAGAGTCTCTTAACACAGTCACCAACAATACTAGATTTTCAGCTGTAGACGCATCAGAGTTGGAGGCGATGCATTCTTTAAAAGGGACATTTCTTGTTTTCTTTTTCTTTTTTTTAGTATTTTCTTTTATAAGTCGAGCTTGTAGTTTATGTTGAAGCTTTTTTACATTAAAAGAAACTACCCCTGTATGCTTCAGAAAACCTTCTTTTATTGGTCTAATCGTGTATCTGTTTTGCCTCAAAGATTCTTGAATTGTTTGATTACATTATCTCGTTTAATAAAAGCTTTTTAAAGAGGGCTTTAAAAGCCTAAACACTACATTCACATCAGCTAATCGAGTTTGATTTCCCTCTTTCACTTTTTAACTGTCTTCTCCAGAAATCTGAAACATTTGCAGCTTTGACACATTTACAATGCAAGGTTAACTTATGCACGCATGAACGCACACATGTACATAATGAATATGACAGTGATGGACAGGAAAGGAAAGCACTAAAAACGGCTTGTTTTAAATTTCCTTTAGCATCCTTTCTTTTTAGAGTAGGTGTCGAAGTGAAGGGCACTAATTAAACTAATGTGAGCTATGGTCTGCTGCAGATGTCTAAGCATTTAAGCAATGAATATGATAAAGTGGAATAACAATTGCTTCTGTATGAAATAATACATACAATTATTATGTTTAACAGCAGATAACATAGCTCAATAAGTTGATGTCTTAATTAATTTATCTCAATTAATAGCGAGCTCGCAGCAAACTCAGCATATTTTCTTTCACTGATGTGATTAGTGGCATGCAATACTAGCAAGTTAATTTGTGAATCTAGTACGCGCAGAAGATCAATGGCACCCCGGCTAACGTCTGTCTCTTAATATGCATTCCACCGGAGAAATGCTGAAAACTAAAACCCCTCTTCCTCCATTTTAACACCGTTTTCAATCCAGCTGCAAAAATTGCTTCATACATAATACATCAACTTTTGGTTATTTATTCATTACAACTGTTAGCATCGTTACAAATACATACTTTTTATGCAGTCCTCAGCCTCCAGTTCCTTTTTCTCTGCCTCTTCGCTGTGGCACAGGCTGACTTGGAGAACTCTTTTTTTCCCCCCTGTTAGATCTTGATTTATCTTTTTCAGTTTATGCATCACGCACTTCTTCCGATGAATGATGTATAGTGTTTTATCTTCCTGGAAAAGGAGTAATAACCATGTTAATAACATCTAAAATTCTGATAAACACCGGAAAAGTGGCAAGCATACAGTCAAATTGAAACTGGCATGGCTCTAGGCCTGGCGCTGTTTGTCTGGCAGTTGGTCGATCCCCCACTCTGATTCATGCTGAAATGTCTTAACAACTGCTGCGTAAGACTGAATACCGTAAAAGCTTTAAGCTGCAGCCTTTTCCTCTAGTATCACCACTGGTCAAAAATTTCAAAATCGTGATGGACTGGCACAATATTTGGTTCCACAAAACCTTTTAGTAATCCTCCTACCTGATCTCTTGGCTAACGCTTCTGTTTTTAGCAAAAATGTCTTAAAAACTATGGCTGCTGGATGGAAACCTATGAAAAGTAGCACACACATTATTGACTGGCTTTTGATCTAAAGCCGTTCTCAGGTCAAGTTTGCGTTATTCCTTCAAAACTAATGATATTCTAATCTGTTTAGCCATGATTAGCAAATGTTTGCATGCTAACGTGCTAAAACTGTGAACATAAGCATTATGCCTGCTAAACATCAGCATCTTGCTTTGCCTGCATTGTCATTGGAAACATGCTGATGTTAACATTTAGTTAATACAGCCTCACAGTGTTGCTGTATACTCTGGTGCAATGTTAAAAAAACACTGATCCATCCTTCCAACCATCCATTTTCTCCCATTTATCCAATTCAGGGTCGATAGGTGGGGGCTGGAGCCTATTCCAGCTGTCACAGGGTGAGAAGCAGGGTACACCCTTAACAGGTCACCAGTCTACTACAAGGCTGAAACGCTGATCCATGCATGATAAATTAAGATCTTATACATTTCAGGAAACTCAACAGTTAAAATAATAGAGTCAGAGTGTGGAATTCATTATTCTGGGCTGTTAAGGTGTCTGCCTCTGTCTGAAAATGTTTTATTTGCTTTGAGTGCGTATATCAATTTGTTCACTCAAGCTTGAGTGTTAAAAATGAATTATGATGATAAAGCTTTAACTTAACAGATACATCAAGGAATCTCTGTATGTGTGTCTTTTCTCTTAGTTATCCCATCCCTTCAGATCTGAAGGCTGCATTTTGGGGAACAGAGTAAGTGCTGCATGGAGTTTGAAGTTCTTCTAATGGGCGACAGTCTCATTTTCCTCACTCCTGACTAGATTTATGGCCTTGCAGATTATATTGCACTCATCTGTGAATTAATTTGTTGTTGTTATGTGGTTGATGTGGGCACTTAAAATAGATTGTTAATGCTCGTTCAGACACATTTATTTGTGGCAAGGAGCACCGTGTGTCAAGCGTCCATGCATGGTTTTTTTTTTACAAATTATTGTGGTTATGCGCAAAGTTACACTTTTAATGAGTAAACAAACTGGAGAGAACCAGACAAACAAACATCATCAAGTTCAGAACCTTGTGAAACGTGTTGCATTGGGCGGTTTCTGTACAGCAAGTCTGCCCACCTCCTTGTGCTTTAATCATCTCCTGTCTAGACTTCTGCATCCGGCTCTGAACGAGCCTCAGAGCCTCTCAACCATCCTGCTGCCGTTTCACAAATTCAAAACCACAGTGTCAAACAAAAGTCTTAAGGGTCTTGTGTTTTCTTTTTACCATCCTTCTTATTGCCTCTGTGCAAACTGTGCTGGCTCCACACAGAAGGAAGGACACTCTGACTCCTGCCAGTGCTGCAGTCACACTCGCCGCTAAATCATACCCTCTCTCACAAATCTCTCTTCCCTCTATGCTGCTCTAATATGCATTTATCAAAACCACAACAAAAGAAATATATACCTTCCCTGTTGGCTGCTCTTATTTTCCGAGACCCTTTCTCGCAGGCATATTGTCAGGGCACAAGGCATGCTGGGTTATCAAATTGAAGCTGATGCTTTTAAATTTGCTGAGGATATGAGCATTAGTACTGATGTACTTCAAATAAAGGTGATAAAGTAAATGTCACCCAAACAAATCTGGAGATATTTTTATAATTTCCTGCAAGTCAGGACTTCACTGATGTTGTTGATCATTAATGGCGCAGTTGACGCTTGAAGGTGACCCTGTGCGAGCTCAAACTGGGGAACATGTCTCTTTAATAACTGTCAAGGCTCTTCCAAATAGGAAACACAGCTCCAAGTCCATCACTTTGTGTTTGTATTTACCCTCTTTGACTGCCAGGCAGAGTAAATATTTTATTTTGACAATTTTCTAATTCTCCTTTCCACAATAGCAAGCTGCTATTGCAGCGAAATTTTGCTGCTACAAGCAATTATGGCTAACGGGGCTCCACAAGCTGGGCTTAGTGAACTATTGTTAGAAGCATCAATCCCTTCAAGAATATGAGATTTAATGCATGAGAGGTGAGACTTTTCATTCCACTCTACTGCAATGAAACTTTGTCCAGTGTATTTGTCTGGGACTAAGGTATTGTGTTTGCTGTCATGACAATTTATTCCTGCCCAGCCTCATTTAAATTGTTCCGAAGATAGCATGCCTAACCGCACAATGCTGTATTTAATTTTGTCCTATATTTGGGCCACTATTTTTTTATGAATACATGCATTTATTACAAACAATGTTGGAATTGTGTCCTTTATTTTATATTTAAATATTGCCGTGTTCAAAAAAAGCGAAAATGTCTACAAATAAGAAAAAAAATAAAATAAAAGGTTCCATGTTAAGGATACTTAGGGAGGTCATCTGTTTGCCCTTTGGAGGATAGTATCTGCAAAAGATAATAACTATGTCTGCTCAACAGCATAACAGATCACACTTTGTTCATATCAGCATCCCTGCTAGCGGGGGTGCAGTTACATGGAAAGTAGCACAGAGTTTTAATCCAGAGAGTTAGGACTGAACAGCACTGTGCAAACTCTTTCTCTTTTCTTCACATGTATATAGATATATTGTTCAGCCACTTAACACTGACCTCTAAATCATTCAAGCATAAAAAAGCACTTAAGTCAAAGGATGAACCAGTGTTGTGTCTACACATAACACACAATTTAGCAAAGAATTAATTTTAAATTCTGCCGTTTGGTATTTTTTACTAGCAGCCTGTCACAAAGGCACAGTTTGTTCATATGTCTTTAGTTTAATCCATAAAACACCCTGAACATAGCGCAGCTTGAAAGGCATAAAATAGTATTTTTCCACCAACAAGGTGATTTTCAAAAAGCTATTAGCCAAAAACTTGGCATATCTCAGAATGGTGTGCAGTGTGTACTTAAAATATCTGAGGAAACGGGAGACGTGGATAAGAAGTAACAAGCATAAAAAGCTATAGCAGACAAACGGTATGAAAGTCACGTCCTTAAGAAATACAAAAAAATTCAGCAAAGATCTGACACAGGACCTGAGAGATGCAGCTGGCTCTTCAGTTGATCCTTCTGTTGTTTGCTGAAGAAATTCTCTCAGTTGAACTGTGTCTGTCAAGAAGCCATTCTTTAGGAAACTGGGAGAAAAGGCTGAGGTATGTAAGATTTTACAAGAACTGGACTGAAAATCTTTTGGAGTGATGAATCCCAGTTTGAAATGTGTGGTTCAAATTGTAGTCAATATGCACAGAGATGGTCAGGACAGCCAGCGATGACCATCTATAGCCATCTGTAAACCATAGCGGAGGCTCTGTCATGGTATAGAAGACAGCCAGTGTCCAAAGAAGAGCTTTAAATGTCCTTCAAGAAGCCTGGAAGACTATTCCTGAGGAGCACTTAAAGGAATTACAAGAAAGCTGCCTATGAGAGTTCAGGCTGTGTAAAGAATAAAAATAGTCACAACAAATATTGACTTTCAAGTTCATTAGATGACAGTAAACTGTTTTTTTGTCTAAATATTTCCATGTTTGCACGTGTTTTAATGGATTACAGCATCTGTTTCCCTTTTTTCTGAAATGTGGGGTGGCTCAAGACTTTTGCACAGCATTATATTGAATATTTACACACAAAACAGTAAAAGGACACACAGGCACTGATGTGCTGTTCAAAAGTTGGGTTTTATTTTACCTCACAATATCCCCAAAATTGCATTCACTATAAATAGGAATATAATTACGCTATTTCAAGAAATGAAAGTGGAAAGTGGGCCTGTAAAAGAGGTCAACAAAAAGAGAATGCTATTTAAAAAAGTAATAAACCAACTTAACAGAGTGAGCGAGAACTCAGCCATATTCTACCAGAACAAACTGTTATAAATACAAAGGAGAAAAATCACAATAAATGAACTCACCACAAGGTATCCCAGCAGGTGGTTCAGTCTATATTTTTAGACCTTTGTGGTTAAGCCTCGCTCCACGCTCAGCCTCCTCTTTTGTCTAATTGAAAAGGACTGGATGAGCAGAGAGGTAACTACAAAGCTAGGAAAAAGTTAGAAAAAACTTTTATAAATCAGTGATGAAACGATCTAAACCAAATGTTCCCACCATAGTTTAAATCACAGTTTAAATTCATGAAACGTGTTCAAACAAATGAGCCAGGTTAATTCAACCGAAGCAGTCTAACTGTACACCAATTCCAATTACTCCAGTGAAAGCAACTAAATTAACTTAAATGTGGTAGCGATGTGGGATAGACTGTGGAACCATAAACCTGTATGTCTGATTGATGAGTTGAGCGTAGAGTGGGTGTATATTACCAAATTGTTATTTCGGGTGGTTGGTTGTGGATATGGCTATCACAGTAATATAGCTGAAATGATAGGAGTATAAAAAAGAATAAATTACTATCATCTCCTGGGATCCCACTGAAACATGCCGGCAGAGTTTCATCCTAACCTTTTTGTTTAAAATTTAAAAATGCCTTCAAATGCCAGTTCTTTTCTGTTTTTTCACATTTTGCCTGGCCATTGAAGCCTCAAATGGTAATATGCCATTGGCGACCCTTCAGGTACTGCTGTGGTCATTATCATGCAGTGTACCTTACATGTGGCCACAGACTTTGACTATGTCTAACATTAGTCGTGCTTTTTAAGCTCTGTGCTGATTAGAGTTAAGGTTACAGTTCTTGCCATCGAATCTGTCCACAAGTATTAGCATTTCTTTTGAAATTACAGGAAGAAACCCCTGAATTCAGGACATCTCTGAATTTAGAGAGACAAAAGGGAGAGTAGGAGGCCATGCATGCCACAGCTCAGTGTTTTGAAATGTTTCAGGGTTTAATTTTATTTTACTCCTAAATATTTTTAATTGATCCAGATCAGTCAAAGAGTGTTCAAGGAAAATCTGGCAAATTAGCATGTTTGCAATTACACTAAGATGCATATACTCACCCCCTTCTTTAATAACCAGGTTGAATTTGATTTTGCCTTCAGAACTTCTATGATACTTCATGGCAAGACATTCCTCAGAGATTATCATCCATACTAACATGATGGCACAGTCCATGATCGTGTTCCACCACATCCCAAAGATGTTCTGTTGAAATGAGTGACTATGGAGGCTGTTTGAGTACAGTGACCTCACTGTCATGTTTAAGAAACCAGTTTGAGATGATTTCAGCTGTGTGACACAGCACGTAGGCCTGCTGGGAACAGTAACCAGAGGATGGGTTCACTGTCATAAAGGCATAGACATTGTAACCAGCATTACTCAGGTAGACTGGGGTGTTTAAAGGTGTTTAAAGGTTTAAAGGTGGGTCAGTGCTTTTATGTTGTTTACACTAAACTTCTGACCCTACCATCTGAATGTTGCTGCTGAAGTCAAGACTCGTCAGACCAGGAAACATTTTCCCAATCTTCTATTCTCCAGTTTTAGTAATCCCATGCCAATTGTAGTTTAATTTGCTTGTTTTGCGAGAGTGGTCTTCTTCTTCTGTTGTCCAAGGTTCAGGTTATTGTTGCATCCCTATCGGCCTGAAGGAGCCTGACCATTCTCTGATATCTGGCATCACAAAGGCATTTGTGAGCAGAGAACTGCCACTCACTGGATATTTTCTCTTTTTTATGTCATTCTCTGTAAACCCTAGAGATGGTTGTGTGGGAAAATTCCAGCAGATTAGCAGTTTCTGAAATATTCAAACCAGCCCATCTGGCACCAACAATCATGCCACGTTCAAAGTCACTTAAATCGTCTTTCTTCACCACCGTCCTCAGTCAGTAGCGGTTTTAGATACGGGCGACACGGGCGGTTGCCCGGGGCGGCATCGTGGTGGGGGGCGGCATCACGGGCATCGGCAAAAAAAAAAATTGCTCGTACTCATGCTGCCCCGACATCATGCCAGTGCATACTGGGAATGACATAGGTACCGATCGGTTTTCCATCGCCCATTTGCTGGGAGTAAGGGCGCCCTCCGTTTGCGAGGTGCGCCTGCTGCTTGCGGCACAGGGAGGAGAGGGCGTGGCGGCGGGGGATTCTCTGGCTGGCTGGAGCAGCAAAAATTACCAACTCGCAAAATAAAACAAAATAAAAACAAAACAACAAACACGAAAACACCAGACATTATGATACAGACTTACAATTTGCACCGATGTTTTTTCAAAATTCTATACACGAAAAGTGAGCGCGAGAGCCCTCGGTGCGCCTGCTCGCTGCTGAAGTCAAAGTAAACTTTGTCATCTCCGCTACATACAGTCCAGTATATAGAGAGACAAGACGACGAGGCTCCAGTTACAGCAGTGCAAGTAAACGAATAATAAATATTTAAGAGTAAAAAAATAAATATACACTTTAGGACTTGGGGTAAAGGGATCAATAACAATTTAAAATGTATATTTTATATTTTGTTGATTTAAAGTCTCACACACAACCCATTTTTAAAGTTTAAAAAAAAAAAGAAAAGAAGAGGAGTGTAGCGACTTTCACGGTCGCTAGAGGACGGGGACTGAGCCTGCCTATTTGCCTGACGCGTTGTCAACTTTACGCAATAATGCGAGAGGTGGAATTGCTTGCTTGTTTATTAAAGTGCTTGAAAAGTTTACAGAGCAATGTGATCGGCTCGCGATTCAAACGCTTAAACCATCACAGGCTCTAATGCAACAAGGGAAACTCGTTGTGCTGCGGTCAACAAAACTACGGCTACCCAGCCCTCCACTTTGTCAAAATCAAACCAGTGAACGACAGACTGACAACGCCCTCTTAATGTCACCGCTAGCACCCACGTGACTCCCGTTACACATCACCATAGCAACCAAACAAATGAAAACCCAGTGATCATTAAAATTCAATACATTTAATTATGGCTCCTACAAGGAGAAACGAGCAAAAGATCCAGGTAAGCAGATGTGTCACTGGATAATGGCAGGTCATCCTGAAACAATCAGAATCAGAATACTTTCTTAATCCCTAAGGAAATTATCTGGGTTATGTTCCTCCAAGAAGAAATGGTAAAAATAGTAACAGTAACAGACTAAACTCCAAACAATACATTATGTTACAGATTTTAATATTAATTAGTCAGTGTCAATTGTTGATTTTTCCTGTTCTCATTGCATGACTAATTATGTCTGTTTAGTAGACGTTTGCATACTATGCATACTCTCTCTCTCTTATATGTGTATGTGTGTGTGTGTGTGGGGGCGGCGCTGGAGGGGGGGGTGGGGGGCGCGCTGGAGGGGTGTTCGCCCAGGGCGCCAAACAGGCTAGGACCGCCACTGTCCTCAGTTTGAACTTCAGCAGGTTGTCTAGACCATGTCTACATGCCTAAATTCACTGGGTTTCTACCATGTGTTTGGCTGATTACAAACCAGCATTAACGACCGGCTGAACAGATGTACCTAATAAAGTAACCGTGTGTGTGTGTGCGTGTGTGTGTGTGTCCCATGCATTTCATAAGCGCTTGCATGTACATGTGCATTTCAAAGGCAGCTTCACAAAGACAAATGAAATTTTACTCTGTGATGTCTCCTTCATATTGCTTTGACTAAGTAATAAAGCCCAATAGTCATTTAATGACTCCTGTATAGTAATCTGCTCATTGTGGAACTTCAGGCTTGCAAACAAATGCCTTGCCAGTATTAAACAATATTCTCTCGCCGCATTCTCACATATATTACAGGAAGAACTCTGTGACACAAATTGATATTAGACTCAAATTAGACTCACCAAAGCTACGACACAGCATGAAAAGGATGTTTTCCATTCCTTAATCTGCATTGTTTGTGACTATTAAGGTCATGCATATTTATAAGAGCCCCGAAGTAATGAGAATGCCTGCATTTATCTTGTTACTGTCATTTTACAATGGTTGCCAGTCTCTGTGCAAAGAAGCATCCATGTGGCATTGCATTTCAGCTCAAACCCTGCAAAGGAGCTGACCCCTAAAATGAGACCGCTGCTCATAAGGTGTGATTGCTGAGATGAGGTGAAGAATAGATGGACGGAGATTTCTTGGCATATTAGTATTTGATGTGAAAGCAACCAATTGGCAGAAGTTTATAACAGAGCATGAATAATTTCAAAGCCTAGTGAATGATAGAGCATGTAGGTCTCACGGGAAGCGCTGTTCTCGTATCATTGTTTGTCTCTAGATTGTCAAGGGACCAGTTTACTCCTCCTCTTGAAGTGATTGATTAAGGAACGCCTTTGACAGTTTGATGGGAGCTTGAGTGATGGGCATGCCCGAACTGTATCCTGCCTGTCACGGTGAAATGAATTGTCCATCCCATCAAAGATCACCTTTGATCTCGCTGGTGGAGATCATGGAAAACCACAAGGAGAGGGCTCAGGTGAAAAAAAGCACCAGATAATGTTTCAGTTCATGTTAAAAAAAAGCACTCTCACACACACACACACACACACACCCTGTTGGCAGTTAATCTCTTTCCTCTGTGGAACTGGTCAAGGTTTTTTACTAGAAATTTTCACTTGATATGTTTGTGGGCACTTTTGCATGATCTTGTGAGACTAACAATCAAACCGCTTTGCTATCACAAGTAAACAAGGCTGTGCAGATGTGTCAAATTTTGAATCAATCAGGAGAGAGCTTGGCTTCTGTAACTTTCGAGTTCAGTGCAAATGTGTAATCAAAAAAAGATTTAGAAGTTTAAGTGTTTAAGTTTCCTGGCAGACTTAAACATGATTATCAAAAAGACAAATATGTGCTGTTGTTTTGTGTTTTTTTTTCCCCTTCATTGCACCCTCTTGCATGACTGTTTGCTAATAACAAACACAGGGAGTAGCGTAAGCCCGGATGGCTCCCTTAATGTGTAAACACGGTGGTGTTTGGAAGGCCTATGGATATGGCCCCGCTTAAAAGAGAAGCAGCAAAGCATCCAGGTGGTGCGAAAGGAGAACACTCAGCAACTCCTCCAGGGATTTGGGTTCAGTTCGTGGGTCTACAACAATAAGTGGGAGGGCTGATACGGAGCAGATCTTGGTCACTGCTAGCATCTCTCACTCCTGCTGGGTGGTTTCACTCTCCCTGAGAGAGTTTCTGCTCTGGCAATTCAGGAGCATTGTTAACACAAGCACTGAGGAGGGAGTGTGCCAACTCGCTGTCTAGGAGAAAAAAAGAAGCAACATCAGAACCTCATAGCTGCCTGCAACCTGGACTCCTTTTTAATCTATACTGCTGTAATCAGTTAGCGTAGCATCAAGTCATATATCATGTGGTGGTGGGATACAACAAGAATGGTTGGCAGTCTTTATGATTCAAAAAAGGTGATAAACCATGCCATTGTTTAATTGATCAAAACTCTGATAAATGGCAATGCAAAAGCACTTACTAGTAATAACTCAAACTAAATGCACTTTTGTATGACTTTACATTGCTTTTGTTCACTGAGGTTTGTGCATTTGTGCATGCACAGGTCTGCTAAGGACCCACTACAGCATGTGAGTCAGGATGAGGTCTGGACTGGGCCATAGTGTTTTTTATCCCCCTTCCATCTCTGCGATTGAAACTTGTAAAATGTGGTGCTTTGTATTATATCCAAACATCTCAAGAAAATTGTTCCAGAGGTCTTGTGGTTTGTTCTCATGCAACTTTGCAAACCTAAGCTGTGCTGTCAGGTTTCTTTTAATGAGAATAAGCTTTCTTCTGACAACCCGTCAGTCTTTTTCTAATTGTACTGTCTAACTGTAACATTTAACATGCTAACTGAGGCCTGTAGAGTCTGAGCTCGTTGGTTTTTTGCCCTTTCTCTGTGTACTGGAGTCTGGCCTTGGGGTGAATTTATTGGAGTCCACTCCTGTGAAGACTAACCAGTGTCTTATGTGTTTTCCACTTGTGAATGATCTGTCTCACTGTAGAACGATGGACTTAAATATGTTTATAAATTACATTTTAAGCCTTCCCAGGTTGTCAGGCAGCAACAATTGCTTGTTTAAGATCAATGCTCGTGTTTTTCCTGGAGCATTCACACCTGAATGCTCCAGACCAGCAAACTACCAACATTTCTGCTTTTATAGATGCTTATTTATTATTTATTATTTAAGTGCATTTGATAATCTGCACCTGGCTGCTTCTTACTCTTTTAATTTCTGTGCAAGCGTTTTTTTTAACACAATGTTTCTTCATAAATTACGACTCTGTGTTATATGTCATATGTTGTTGATTATCTGAGGTTGTATTTACATTTGACCTGCTCAGGACCAGATGATTTTTACTATATCCTGATTCTAAAACCTTAGCTCTGAAAGGGGGCACTTTCTTTTTAAAGTGACTATAAGAACAGCTTTGCTAAGATTGAAAACAGACTAGACACTTAAAAAAAGGGTTGTGTTATTGTTATTATGTGCACCATATTTTGCACGGTCTGATAAACCAATTTGATTACATTTTTCACTTTATCTGGGTCAGTGTGTGTTGAGACATTTGCATATGCAAGTGCATAAACAACACCTCTTGAAACAGAAGATGAAATTTATGGATAGGTGTGTTCTGGAAGCACAGCTCACATGTTAAAGGCTGATATTGTTTTTGTTTTGTTTTTTGTTTTGTTTTCATCCTCAGCCTTGAGATCATCACTATCATTCTATAGCACCTTAACATAAGACCTATCAATATGTTTTCATCTCCAATTTAATTGATCATTTTATTTCATGATAGTTGATGTCTAGTTGTTGCAATCAACTGTAGCTATCATTCATAAGCATCAAACCTGGATCCATTTCATTGTCAGAAAATAGACAATGAACTGGAATAATAACAAATGTTTAACATTAAATGCAATAATGTTGTGGTGCCTGAACAAAAGGTTCCTTTTAACAAATGCTGTGTGTTCAAGTCACTGTCGTGTAAGACTGAAAATGTTGTTCATTCAAAAATAGGCCGGTGGTTTTAGCCACTTATCCCTGAACTTTGCTAACTTCATGCAGTAAGGATCATTAACATCTAAACACAAGCTACAGAAGAGGTGCAGATTTTACATTTAATTCTGGCCAGCAGACTTTAAGGTTACAACACTATATGAGTATGCATTTTGAGTCACGTTTGCTTATTCCTTTCACAGATGAAGGTTGAGCGACTCTCACCTTGCAAGTCTATGTGGCGGCAGTTTCTTTGTAAATATATGTAAATGGTAATGGTAAGTCCCGCCTGTTTTTCATTCCTCCACTCTGTGGTCAGAGATCGAGTGGGCACAATCTATCATTACCTGAGATTCCGACTAACAGCACTGATGTACCACTACAAGACCCTTTGTATTTTTAGGCAATTTGTTGAACTCAACTCACAATTCCAAATCCAAAAAACGCTCTATAAAATTTAAATAAAAACATAATGCTATGATTTTCAAGTACCATAAACCCATAATTTATTCACAATAGAATACCAAAAGCATATCGAATGTTTAAAATAAGACCTTTTACTGTTTCATGAAAAATTTGCCTATTGTGAATTTGATGACAGCATGTCTCAATAAAGTTGAGACAGGAGCAACAAAATGCTGGTAAGTAAGTGACACTAAAAATAAAACAGCTGGAGGAACATCTTGCAGTTAATTAGATTAACTGTCAACAAGTCAGTTACATGATTGGGTATAAAAAGAACATCTTAGACTGACAGAGTTTCTCAGAAGTAAAGATGGGCAGAGGTTTAATAATCCGTAAAATTACTGTGTCTACAATTTCAGAATTATGTTCCTCAACTTAAAATTATGAAGACTTTGATTATCTCTTCTGCAGTCTATATAATCATCATAGATTTATGTGGAGAATCTGGAAAAATCTTTGTGTGCAAGGGCGGATCCAAAAATAAGTACTGGATACCTGGGAAGTTTGGACCCTGAGGCAGCACTGGGATTTAAAAAACAAAAAAAAACAAAAAAAAACTGGAATGATTCTGTCATGGAAATCATTGCATGGGCTCAGGAACATTTCCAGAAATGATCATCTGTTCACAAATGCTGGTTAAAGCTCTTTCATGCAAAGAAGAAGCCATATGTGAATATCATCCAGACAACATGGCCATCTTCTCTGGGCCAAAGCTCATTTAAAATGGATTGAAGCAACATGTAGGACTGTTCAATTGTGAAAAGAATTGAAACTTTAAATTCTTTTTGAAAAAACATGAACCCTGAACCAAAGAGCATAGGGACCATACCATCTATAGGTACTAATCCATGACCATACCGGTGGATTAGCGCCTACAGAACTGGCAAGTTGCACATGGAAAGTCGCCATCAATGCTGGAAGATTTATGCAGGTTTTAGATCCATACAATCTTCCATCCAGACCTCTCTGTCAGGAAAGGTTTTGCATATTTTATTTTAAAAAGACAAATTGCATCTATTACAATAGAAAACCTTCATTGTAGAAGAGTCTGGGTGCTGAACTGGTGACTGTTGAGCAGTTACAATCCTACATCAGACAAGAATCAGAAAACTTTCCTCTCCTGGAAGTTTTGAAAAGTCTTCTCATTTTTCAGACACTTTCTGGTATTAAAAGAAGATGGGAGGTTACACAGTGGCAAACATGGCCTTGTCAAACTTTTTTTTATTTTTCTTCCTCAGTTTAAAAATCGGATATGTTTTCTAGGTTCTATTTAAGACTTGCAAATCATTGTATTTTACTTTTATTTCCATTTTACGCAGTATCCCAACTTTTTTGGATTTAAGATTGTACTTTTATTAGGAATACTTTTTTAAGTATTTCATTTTACAGTGTGTCATTTGTCCCGTCAGGCTCTGCTGGAGGAGTGGGAGTGGGGAGGGAGTTTCTCCTTCCCACTCTTGCCAAGTGCTTGTTCAGGGTCGTCTGATTTGGGGGTTTGTCTCTGTTATTGTAGAGTCTTCACAGTACAATTTAAAGCACCTTAAGGTCACTGTTGTAGGGATTTGGCCCTAAATAAAATAAAACTGAATTGAATTAAAAATTGAAAATGCCATATATTGGCCGGATTATTAGAGGCAAGCCACAGGTGATGACTTACTTTGGTATTCTTACTGTAAACAAGTGTGAGCCAATCAAAAGCAAAATAAAATGAGTTATGTCTGGGGAAGAATGACTCATGCAGCATATTACTGATGCAAAGCAGATGGGATTTAGATGCATGCAATGCTAAGAGAAAAAAGAATAAGCCACCATATACCAGTGATTGTCTTGCACTAAACCATTGACTGGATGGGAAGTTAGCTCTTGATGAGCTCAGAAATATCCTAGATTTCTTGCTGAAGCATCTTTTTCACTCTTTTAAACAACTTTACATTTGAGGTTTTGCGTGTTGTAAAATTTTCATATTTTCACATTTCAAAGAATGCCTTTCAGGTCGTTATAATACAGTCAGTTCACCTGGCCATGCTGCATCCAGCTGGGTTTTATGTGTATCTGGGAGGAGAAAGCAATATTCATGATTGATGACTTCCCAAGGAAGAAAAAAAATCTGAAAAATCTTACATGTCTTGTGGCTACACTGCAGTACAATACAGACTATTGAGACTACTGCTGGTGTAAAGAACTCAAACAGTATGTCATTTTGGTCTTCACTGGATAGCTCGGTGTGTGATTACTGGATGGCTGCCTGTCAGTGACAAATAAGGGAAGGATGTTGCTTTATTCTTGCTGCTCACAAAAGGCAACATCATATTTATATTTTTATTATATCTAATGTTAAACCCTTAACCTATATAATTTCTATTGTACATGTAGTGCCATCTAATTTGGGGGAATTCTGTTTTTTTTTTTCCAACTATATCTCTTCCAAATCCCCAGTCCAATGAGGCCACGGAGAGGGATTGACCGCCATCGTTCCTCTTTAGGTCTCTCTAAGGTATTCTTTCTTCGCTCTAGTGATTGGGACCAGCATAAAGTTAGAGGTAAGGACTTGTGCTAATGTATTAAATGTCCAATTATAAATACTGCAGTTGCACAGACCTCCCTTCTCTTTGATTTGTGCAAACTGGACTGTTTGGATAAATCTACTTGCATACTTCAGTCTCTCGACATAACAGAAACATACTGCAGCAAATATGGCATATTTAGATGTTACCAGGTTACCAACTGTTTTCAACAGTTAGACAGGTCTGGTGTAACTGTAGCCCAAAGATTGCAAGCTTTGTATGTGTGTTTGTGTGTGTGTGTGTGTCTGTGTGTGTGTCCATGAATGTTGCAGGATTTGCTTTTGTTTTGTGCTCCAAGAATTAAGAAGGTTTCTTGGCTTTATTTCAGACCACAGCAGCTTGTGTCTCCATATTTGTCTCAATAACTCCTTTTAAGCACCTGCTGCTATGTGTTGTTTTCCCCTCATTATGGGCAAATTACTGCTCTGTCTTTGTTTTGTGTGAAATAGTGCACCTAATGTAAATCAGCAAACAGCCCGAGGCCCCTACCCACTTGAGCCCAAGTTTATCTTCCTGTCAATCACATTTAATTGGATCAACAACAAAAGGACACAGACAATTTATGAATCATTTTATGGAACCGGACTAAATCAAAAGGACAACTACATTTCATGTGCACACAGATGTCCACATGGACGCTCGCATGCACAATTATGCATGAAAGAAAAAAAAATAAAATGAATGGGGTATATACTGTACTGTGCATAGGCTGAATGTGCTGCTAGTATGCACTCCTAACTGTACTGTAGTGCTTTGTGTGAAAAAAAAATCCTTCATGTTTCTCAAAGCATTATATGACCTAAAATGCTGCAACAGTGTCAACAACTCAAGGCTCATGAAGGTTTCAAATGGCTCTTATAAGGTCAACAAAATAATTAGGTATTTCAGAATACTATAATGCCATGGGCTCTTGTGCACCTTTTTGGTCCCCTTGTTTTCCTTTTTAAAGGTTGCATCATGTTTTAACATCTGGATAAAATGCAAAATAAAGAGATCTTCTGGAGCCTTATATGTAACAGAACCATAACAGCTGCTTGTGAATCAGCCCATTGACACAATTTGTGAACTGAATGAATTTCTGGCAACTGCTGAACACATTCTCGGACCAAACAATGTCTGCAAGATGCACTCAGGGGAAGTGTAGTGTGATATGTCGTATGAAGCCGTGTTGCTTTTTTGTTATTTTATGTTCAATTAAAGGTGGAAAGTTATATGAGAACACAGCACAAGCCAAATTTAAAATCATCCCTGTGGTGGCACTTTAACAAAGGAGAATTACACCCCACTGGTACCTTGTCAGACATCTTCACAGCTACAGCATATGTAAATCCTAGAAGTGAAGCAGTGTCTGTCATAGCTGTCAAAACACTATTCTGTAGAGACTTCATTCAGTGCAGGGATGAAAAACATACCTTGTACTGACACTTTTGTTATTGTCATCTACTGTAAATACGCTGAAACATGTCAAAGGCAATAGGCACTTATTCAGCACTCAGTTGTAACAAGTCCATTGCCTACATCCTTCAAAATAAATTCGTTTTACAAGTGTTGCATCAGCAAACACCAGCTATATTGCTGTTGTTGCTTTCAAAACCCAGTTGTGCCCTCACTATACCTCTTTAAGGATCCTGTAAAGCAGAGTCAGATGCTAACCTGTTTTTAGGTGCATCCAGAATCGTATGTCTTCCTGAACCACATCAAGGAGGCATATTCTACCCGTAGCTTTCATTCCTCTAGGTCTATTTTTAAGTGAAGAGTTTCCATGGTAACCTGAGGTGCAGGTATTGCTTGTTGAAAGTGGTTTTTGAGGTCTAGCCACGGAGTTGGAATTGAATAAAAAAAGAAAGAAGCAGAAACAACAACCTTACCTCCAATCTTTTTAGCCGCATAGTCGGCGACGACATGAAAAGAAAAATGTTTGAACTGCTGTAGGAGATATTCAGTAAGGGGAGGTGAGGATACCAAACTGTTGCTTGATAGATGCAAGGAAGGACTTGGCAGCCTTTATGAGTTGGAAAGCATCTCAACTCCACCGTTTACCTTCGGGCCATTTTTTTTAAGCAGGTTCAACTATTTGTAACAATGTGCAAAGATGACTTCATGCTCGCAATTTGAAGGGCATTACAAACTGACCCAGACTTGTGGTTAACATTAATAAGTGTGTTGTGTTTAAGACAAAAACAGTCCATTAAAAAATTGACAGCATCCACTGAAGCACAGAGGTGCACTTACAAGTCTTCTTCTTCAAAGCTTGAGGATGAAAGTGTTTCTGGACTAATGTGATCGTGAACAAAAATTGGCCAGAGAAAGGACAACGGCACCGATTACACTGACTGTCTGCAGCGCCAGTTTCTTAATGAAAGGATAACACTTGAAAACATGATGCACGAAGACTTGAGAAACTAACCAGAAATAACTATAATTAGTTTGTTTCTTTCTTTCTTTTAGGGACTATGTACACAATACATTAATTACATAAAAGGTAACGACGCTTTGTACCGGATTTAGCTGCAGGCTGGGAAGGTAAAAAAAACAAACAGTAAAATGCTGTTAAAAATGGATCATCAAAACTCTGATTTAAAACCTCACACATTTAGACCCTCCCCTAATCTCACTGAGCTGTCTTCTTGTTTGTGTGACAGCACTTCTATCATAATGCAGACATTGCTGATAAAGCAATGATAACTGTGAGACTGATGTGTTCACCGTGCACCAAATGGAATGGAATCATTTGGACAAAAAAAAATAATAATGCTGGTCTGTGTGGATGGAGAAGACCTTATAAGGACTTCCTTTCACAACCACTTACTAATTAGCTGCTCATAAAAGCATTTAATTCCCTCTTTGCAATAATCTATACTGTTCACACTGTAGGAAACAGTCTGACACAACCTCTATTGATGAGGCTTCTCGACATCCATCCGTTTAGTGATGGATGTCATTCCACTTTTGACCAGAGAGATGATGTTGGGGTTTTAACCATATTTGCTGGGGAGTAGCTCCAGAGTCACAGCTGGTAATTGATCAATCATTAGCCCTTTTTTGCACACCCTCATAATATCACACCATAATGAGTAGTTGCGAATGTGGCAGGAGCAGTAATAAGAAAACTGGAAAAAAAAAAAGAAAAAAGAACAACAATGCCACCTGGGGAATAGCACCCCAGGAAATGTTAACGTAATGAACCTTAATTATATTACCAGATGATAACAAAAGCACACAGACTCGTTACTGAAAAGGCAGAGGTGTGACACATTAATTTCAATAGTTTATTTGACGAATCAATAAATACAAAATGAGACTGGAACTGCAACAACAGAAGAAAAAAACCAAAGAACAGCAATAATTAAAATATTTCTTTCTTGTATTTCTTAAAATGTACAATAACAATACTAAAATGATTAAAAACAGCAACCCATCTAGACTAACAAATGAATACAATTAGCTTTAGGCTCGTGAGGATGTAATCTACTCTGACAAGTGCCCAGCGGTGCTACCAACTCTACTCAGACACAGTAGCGGTTTTTGATACGGGCGACACGGGCGGTTGCCCGGGGCGGCATCAGGGGCAAAGGCAAAAAAAAAAAAAAATTGCTCGTACTCATGCTGCCCCGACATCAGCCAGCGCATATTGGGAATGGCATAGGCACCGATCGGTTTTCCATCGCCCATTTGCTGGGAGTAAGGGCGCCCTCCGTTTGCGAGGTGCGCCTGCTGCTTGGGGCACAGGGAGGAGAGGGTGGGGCGGCGGGGGATTCTCTGGCTGGCTGGAGCAAAATCTAATAACCAACTCGCAAAATAAAACAAAATAAAAACAAACAAACAAACACGAAAACACCAGACATCATGATACAGACTTATAATTTGCATCGATGTTTTTTCGAAATTCTATACGCGAAAAGTGAGCGCGAGAGCCCTCGGTGCGCCTGCTCGCTGCTGAAGTCAAAGTAAACTTTATTGTCATCTCCGCTACATACAGTCCAGTATATAAAGAGACGAGACGACGAGGCTCCAGTTACAGCAGTGCAAGAAAACAAACAATAAATATAAGAAGAGTAAGAAAATAAATATACACTTTAGGACGAGGGGTAAAGGGAGCGATAACAATTTAAAATTTATAATTTACAGTTTGATGATTTAAAGTGTCACACACAGCCTGTCGAAAGGGGAGGGGGGCCTGCTGCTTTCAAATAGAGCACATTTCAATCATAATGTTGTAAATCCAAGCCCATTATGTATTCATGACTTGAATCCTGGGTTGTGTGAAATCACAGAAATACTGGCATCATGCAAAAACTGTTTTTGCATGACTCCCAGAGGGAGTGTTCGCCCAGGGCGCCAAACAGGCTAGGACCGCCACTGCTCAGACATGTCTCACTGCAAATCTCACTGCAAACTAAAATGATGTCCTTTATACTTGTATTCTGGTGTGGAGAGTAAACCTGCAAGCACAAAACTGCACCTTTAAAGAAAACTCCACCCACATGGCATTAAATAAAACTCTAACATTGTATGTGCTCCCTCGTGCATCCAAAACAAGCTCTGACCCGCTGAGGCACTAATTCCAGAAGACCTCTGAAGGTGTTTGTGGTATCAGGATCCAAGATGTAGTATATCCTGTCTTCTGATTTAAGAGGTAGGGCCTACATACACTTGCTTTTCCAGCATATCCCACAGAAACTTGAATGGATTAAGACAGGAGGGATCTAAAGACCAAGTCAACACCTTAACTCTTAGTCATGTCCTTTAAACGATTCCTAAACAGTTTTTGCATGATGCCATCAGGAAGTATGAGTGTGGAGCGCAGGTGTATGCTGTCTGTAGGCAGTACAAGTCAAAGAAAAATAGACTCTAATGCCAGGACCCGAGGTTTTCTTGTACAGTGTAACACAGCTTTGCCATCGCTAAAGTAAATTCTATCAATCAGACTTCTCTGTGAGACAACAGGCCGATCTTAGCTCCAAACATGCATCAGTGAGTCTTGCTGGGTAGAGGTGGGCAGATCAATCAGAATATCTATAATATTGATAGAAACGTTGGCATCGATACCAACAGCAGTGGGCAGCAGGTGAGCAGCAACAGGTAGGAGACCGGCTCCAGAAAATTCTGAGGAATGAACGGATTAGCGTGGGTAGTGATCCGAACCTGTGATCGTTAACTTAACGACTGCTGATGATTGTTCAACTTAAAAAGACCTGCAAGGTATGATTGTTTGCAATGATTATTATTATTATGATTACAATGTGTGTTTTTCTTAATCTATTACTGTTGATTGACTATGTAGTAGTACTGTTTTGAAAAGGTCGGGGTGGGCTGGTGATTCTCTTCTTTGTCAGCTTAAAAGTATTTTTTTATAAAAACAAACATGCACTATGAAAAATGCCTGAACCATTTTGTGCTGAATATCACGTTTATTTCAAAAACATTTTCAGAAATATGTGAAAAGCTGTGTTCGGTTGTTTTAATTCGTTATTGTGGAAAGTGAAAATCCCTGTGGTGAATAAAATGTGTTCAGAACGGCCAGACTGATGATGATTCTACTCAAAAACCATAACACGCTGCTCCCCTATAGAAACCATATAAACTGCGTTTATAGGTTAAAAGTATTGGTATTGCTATCGACAATTCTGGCCCCATATTTACTTGCAGTAAAATTTGCAGTACCAAACAACAAAAGCTTTTTGGTCTTGAACTTGTAGGGACTAAACTAACCACTGTCTACAAGGAACAGCCCACAAGACCTGCCGCAGTGAAGATGCTGTGATTTAATATAAGGCTCTAATTATGAAAAGCAGTCCAAACATTCAAGTAAAATACAATTCCCCCATTTAAAGGACTTAAAATTAGATCCAAATTATACCTTAACCATGCACATGGAAATATTCTTCCTATTCAGCCAATGGACTAACATAACTGTATCCAGACAGCAGTGCATCTCCTCCTATATGGTATAAAAGGCCACCGCTTATCTGAGACATCCATTCATTTATTTTAAAAGCAGATAGATCGAATGATACAGAAGTCTAAAGTTACAGTAGTTTAGTCCTCCAAGAACTTCATTCAACATAAATACTGTGCATTTTTTAAATAATATTAAATAAATCATGGTTTCATTTAAAGCCAGCTTTTTATGCTGCTTCCATCCTATTTAGATCATCCTCACAACGTCAGCTTTCTGAAAGCATATTGTGTACTCAGTGCTTCTCCTGGAATCCAGTGTAGCCTTTTTTTTGCCACTATGTTATATTTAGTCAAAGAGCATTATGACTCATGGCCATTGTTCAGCTTTTCTGCACCTCTTGTATTGCTAATCTGGCCCGTTGTGATTGTCCTGTGATTGTCCTGCTACAGTGAGCGAGTCAGTTTTCAGGTGTGGATTTATAATGTTTTGTTCTTCTCTTGGTAATCTTATCTTCCCTCTTCTTTTTGTTCTCTTCCCTGTTTGTCTCCTCTGCTCCCCACCAGCCTCACAAAGGCGGGAGTATTAATCAAAGGAACTGTGTCTCCCCATTCCCTCCTAATAAGTAGAGAGTGAATGCATGGCTGCCTCCATCACAAATAGCAATGAGACCTTAGACTCCATTACCACGGGTTTGTTAATTCATGAAGTGGGTTTCTTCTGCCCCCTCCCTTTAGAGGTTTCCGCTTATGCCCTCTTTCCTTATTCTCCTTGATTTTTTTTTATATACCTTCACACTTGCCTCTAACTTCACAGTCATATTCGAGGCAGAAAAGCATTGTTTCATTTGAGAGAGCTTTCAGTTCAAACTCTGTCCCACTTCATAATTCACCATTGAACAAGGTGCAAGTTATTTCTGGACATGCAGGAATAACACAGACGCAATCATGACACTTTCAGATTCTGCTACCGACTAATGGATCTGTCTAAATGGCACGAGGAGGAAGACTAGCATTATTCAAAGACATTTAGTCTCTGAACTTCTTCTTTTTATCTTTTAAAGTTCCTCTGTCCCTGATACACCGATAACGAGAGAAACATGCTCGCTCAACTGTGGATCCTGTCCTGTTGTAAAGTTGGTAAGCAGTTTCTGAACATATCTAAACTTGGTTTAAATTGTTCTTCTAATCCAACTGACCTATTATCATAATTATTATTACTACTGTCACTAAATTTATTCTACTGTTTCAGCATAATTGACATGTTAGAGGGCAAAGAGTTAAAATGTACACTAAAGAGCAAACTGAAGCAAATGTTCTAGCACTGCTATTGTTCATGCATGCTTATTATATACCTCATTTATATGCAGTAGCACTTTCTGGTCAATAATAACCTTTTGCTCACATTGTTACATGAGAAGTAAAAGATGGTATGGTCTTAAATATAAAGAAATAGTTAGTTTAGCTTAATATAAAGACTGGGAAGCGTGACAACATACAAGCACATTTAATATCTCAAATTAAAATGGCATACCATGACAAGACTGTGTCTTTAATCATTTAATCATGTAATGCATGCAAAATGTCAAACTTCCTTTGAGGCAGAATCAAATATTTTAACCCACTCTTTAATAAAAACTCCTCCAATGCCTGCTGAAGGACGTTACTTACACACTAAAGTGGCTTTTTTTCCCATAAAATATCTTTATATAATTGAACTATTAATTATACATCTGCTATGTCGGTGATCTGTGTAAAAAGTGCATGTGAAGCTCGGTAATATTGCTTAGACAGTTGAGCCGGCTTCTCTCGGTGCAGCAATTTCGTCTACCTGCAGCCCGTGGACATTGCGCCTAAACCTTCCTGCTGTCACTGACATAGACTGAGAGCCCCACTAATATTTGCAGAGCTCATTTGCACTCTGTGTGGCACATGAAATTGCCATTGACTGCAATCTTGCAAGCACTCAATGGCCTCACATCGACAGAGCTTGTTAAAACCGCACCATGAATAAGTCCTAGGATAGGGACACATGCCTCAGGGGAGTCCAAGATGGCTAACAAGCACATTAGGAATGGCAACTATGTAGTGCTCATTGTTTACACCCACACTCAAGGCACAGATGCGCATTTGCACCAACACATGAGCCTTAAACTAAAACACTGAAGAGAAATAGAATGGAAGTGTGCGGCGAGTAAAATTAGCTTATTAAGCAAAACACTTTACGCAGGCTACAGCCTCTAAGTTGAGGATCACGCTCAAGTACAAGTGCCAACAAAAGATCAGGTAGTAAGGATAATGATTGTAAAGTGGTTTTGGGGTAGCAATTAGCTGTCAGCGATTGCAATAACGGTTGTTTGTCTTGTCTGATGGTCTATAACAAAAGAAAATCCTCCTCATCCAGTTTCCTCTCTCCACTTCTATTCCTCTGCACTCCTCCTCTGCACTCTGGTGCATTGCCAGAAAATCAGATTTCTCACATGGGCAACTCTTCTCCTGCTAAGAGATTATTTCAATGAAGAAAAAAAGAAAAAAGAAATAAATAAACAGACTTCCCCCGCAAGGCATGATCACAGGCCAAATGATCCACTCGGAGATTGTGGCTTTAAAAATGAATAATGCATATGTTCACAGTTAAATTATATCTATCTTACAAAATGGAGGCAAAGAAATCCCCTTGCTGCCAATCTGAAATGTGTAAAACCATTGAGACATTTAATAATACATGTTATTTCCACCGGGCCTGGACAAAAAAAAAGGAAATCCTAATGTGCAGTTATAGCAGGGGACACAAGAACATGGCAGATTGGATATTTAGAAAGAGGAGTCCTGCAGGTTTTGTGTTTGTGACCTGCTGTTATCTAAAAAAACATTAAATGTGATGAGTAAAAATCTTTCCTGTGAAGAATGGAAATAAGCATATGGAGCTGTGCTATTATCATGCTTTAAATATATTTAGGTTTGACTGTGTGTATGGACCATTGCTACGTTGCTAACAAAGGACGGCAGTGCATTGAACAGGATAAGTAATCTGAAATTTATTTCAAAGTAAATCAGAGGAGATTTTAATGAACGCACGCAAGCTACAAAGCAGCCAAAAATAAATTGGGAGATTATTTTTCATCCCCGACTCCTGGATCCTGATGTTTTTAATTAGTGCCTCCGCTCGAAGATATTGTACTTGCAACTCGAGTCCTCCCTGCAGGAATTTTATTCATCAACATCTGCCCTGTATTAATTAAATAAAGTCTTAAATTATCAACAAGCCAGTTAAAGTATCTTACAATAAAAACCCCAGGTGATGGTGTAGTTTTGTACTCCAAAGACTTTTACAAATTCCTCACAGCGCTGAAGGATTCTTTTTAAGTTGCAGGTCTTTCCAAAAGTCAAGAATGCAGGTTAAACAATGTCTTTCATCAATTAAGTTCTTAGGTGCTTATAGCGTTAGCAAAAAACATTTCCTTGGGTAATGAAAAGCAAACATTTTGGGTACCAGCCCAGTGATTCTTTTTTGGCTGGCATCCTGCCCTATTTCCATTAATCCCCACTGAAAATTTGGCAGGTGAGGATAATTTGGCACAGTCGCGGTATGAATGGTAACAACAAGGAGAATGCAGGAGAGGAAATTATTCTCACAAGCCATCATGAGGAGTCAGCAGTGGGATCCCAACACCTGAGTGGCATTATTTTTCCAGTGTTGAAAACACATTACTTAATTATTTCTGCTGGAAATATAGCAAAATTAATATTTTTTCCCTCTCATCGAGTCTAATTTCTTCATCTTTTGCCCGCTGGACAGGGCTAGCAGTGATGAAAGGTAGTGATTTACTCAGTCACAGGTTAGGCTTAGGAAAAATCTACTATTTTGATTAATAACCTGTTAATATAGTTGATATTTTTGCTTGACTCTCTGATGCCTCACTCTTCAACATGAGTAATCAGTATGTGAATAGTGTATGTCTTTGATTTTTGGTCATACAAAAAACAAGAATGGTAAATGAGCCACAATTATATAGCAAAGATGTTACTGGTCCGGCAAAGTTTTTGGCAATGTTTCCTCATCATACACACACACACCAGTAGGACCAACTTGGAGTTCAGTGTCTTCCCCAACCACTCATCAACACAGGGAGACATTGGGAATAGAACTGACAATTCTGGGATTAGTGGACAACCTGCTTTATCACCTGAGCCATGTGACCATTTGAAGCTGTTTCAGTAAGTAGGATCAATGCCCTGTCTGAGCAGCATAGCTGGAAAAGCCCTCGTCCTCCCAGCACCTCTTCCTTCATCTGGATCAGTGGTTTTTGTTTAAAATATTTGCTGTTTTTGACATACCAATTTCATTCACTTACTCCACACTGTGATTGGCCAGGTGTTTGGAGATGATGAAGGAGCACACTGTGTCCCACTGTTTAGGATCCGCTGTTTGCCTACCTGTTTATGTCATGTATGTTTACAGATAAATCCAATATCTTGATATTTCCTTGGACACAAGGAAAGAAAATTAATCAGAACAGAAGGTCTGAATCTGGACACTGGAGACAAAGCAGTAATACAATGGATGTTTACTATCACATATTTTTGGAATTATCCAGCGGTATAGTCACGCACAAACTAAAGCCACTTGTGGTTTTGAGATCAACTATAGTTTTGATACTATATATTTAGGTAATATATCCACTGATCTGAACATTCAATACAAATATCTTCTCTAAGCATTACTTTTAGTCAAAAAAAGCCAATGGTGAGTGAGTGGCTGGACACGGAGCACCATCTAAATGTGAGTAGTTTGCTATTGTAAAAGAAATGCATGAAATGGAAAAGCTTACCTTTTTCCTAAGACTTTGTACAGATAAATTTAGTATTGTTTAGTATTGGTTAAAATGGCTGTTACACATGAATGCTAGTTTTACATAGAGAGAAAATAGATTGTTAAACTTTTCTCTTGGTGACCATCCACAGGTGTCTGAGTTGACCTCTCTTTTATTGCTTTGACTAATGTTAAAAATAACTGTTATCATGTAGTCAGCTATTTATTGTGTGTGTTTTATTATATTATCCCTGGTGATCTGTTTTGTTCTGCTCTCTTCGTGCTTGTTTGCTTTTTTTGACTATCAATTTTCCACTTATCCAATTCAAGGTTCCAGGGGGAGTTGAGGCTATCACGCCCTGGACATGGTGCCAGTCTGTAGGCCTAACACAGAGAGATAAATAAGCATTCACATTAAACACCTACAGTCAATATACAGTCCTCAGTTAACCTAACCCTGTGCATGTCATTGGACTGTGAGAAGAAGCCAGAATACCCAGAAAACCCCACAGAGACATGGTGAGAACATGGAAACATCACACAGACTGGATTCAAAGGCAACAGTGCTAACCACTGTGTCACCTGCTTAAATGTTTTTCCAAAACAAAATTATGAAAAACAAAGTTATAAAGAAAAAAATCAAAATAGCCCAAGTTTCCAGAAGAGCGTTATTCAGACAGGCAAGTTCAGATGTTAAGTGTGCTTGAACTGACAGGAGCAGGGCATTTTAATTGTTGTTAACTTTAAGCTAGTTGTTGATGGTCTGTAACTGCCATGCTGTTTCTATTTAAGAGTTAAATACACAAAATGTGGAGGTGCTAAAAGGCAACAGTTTTTTTACTAATTTTTGTATGAAAAAAGGTTATTCTTTGCGACGTATGAACCCTACTTCCTTGTCTAAACTACTCTGCGTTTATTAACGCTGTTGTGTTTTTAACATGTTTTAATGCTTTGTATCTTGTCCTATTTAATCTGAACAAGCCCTTAAAAAAGTCAGTGAACACTGTCTGCCTCTCTCGGTTTTTATTACCACTATTCATCGGCAGCACATTTCAAAGCTCAGTTTTAAAAACCTTACGATGTAACTACAGCCCAGCCCATGCAGCAGTATATTAATGACTAACCTTATATTGCAGTTTTTTTCCTGACTTAAGTTTGGTCCATTTACAGCATCCTGCCATGCAATTGCATTAGTCCCTAACCATCGGGAACCCTTACGTTAACGTTTATCGAGTGGAAAAAAGTTAGCATTCATCCTGCAGCTTCACTGTGCAAATGTGTTTGTATTATGCTAGCCACCATGTAGCACATCATTATATACTAACTAGCCCAACTTCAGTAACTCTACAAACATCACTGCTGTTTAGTTTTCTGTCTTCATTTATGTCAAAGGTGATAGCAGAGCTGTACGTTTTCATTTTTTCAGAAATTCCTCAGTCAGAACATGCTATATCATCTTTAGATGGAAACTAGCAAGCTAACTTCCTGCTAACTTCAAACTCCGTTAAACTTCATAAATTCTGTTTTCATGGATGCCTGGATGTTAAACTTAATTGTTACATCTGTAGAGCAGCAATGCTGATCATTTTATTAAAGATGAAAGAATTTGGACAGTTTGTAACTCTCAGTGATGCCGCAGTGTTCATCTGAGTTTGGACCCGGAAACGGCTAATGACGTCAGACTCGAAGACCGGATGTGTACATTGTTGACCATGTACATGTGTGAATTTTAGTGACAAATTTTAAATCAGTTTTCATCAAACACTAATAGGACCTGTAATTGATTACTTTGTATTATACAATGAATATGTAGCCTGTAAAGATGAATGACAATAAATACATGCCTTTATTATTCATTTGTTTGGTATTTATAAACATTTTTGTTGCCATCTCACTATATACAGTGATATAATGAAGATCAAAAGAATAACATGATAAATTAACATGTCTGTGTTTTCACACATGATTTACGAGAACAAGCACCTCAGGCCTGGCAAGAACGGTTTTCGCTAGTGTAAGTTAAATAATGAGATTTCAGTTTGCAAAAGATAAAAGTTTTAAAGTTAAAAAGAAAGCCAGATAAAGATACAATTATCTTAATTAGTTTTTCTACAGATGCATTTCAGAGTGAAATTATTTCCAGTAACTGCAGCCAGCGTAAGAGGGCAGGGGGGACCAGCCAGACCGCCTGCCAAAACAGACCATTAACAGCACGTACACTGATCAAACCCACATCCCTATTATCTCAACCAGCCTCTTCATTTCTCATGCAGAGCCATGTGAATTGTCACTCATATCTGCCATCTTTAAGCCACTCATCTTTATTCAGCTGATCTGATTACACTTTGCATTTTCAATTAATTCTTCAACCCAGAGAGAGGATGGAGAAGAATCTGATTTTCAGACTGAGTTTGAAATGTGGACTGATTGTAAATGAAGTAACAAGTGCTGGATGCATGGAAAAAAGCCAGAGATACTGCAGTCCACAATTCTGGATGAGCACATCTGGAGCTCCTCCAAGTGCCCTGGGGGTGTCGCTGAGAGGAGCGCCACTCCCCGGCTCCGCCAGAAGCAGCGACGGGAGAGAGCGTTTAAGAAAGAAAGAAAGTGGAACAGAGAGAGAGAAAATTGGCTGGCAGGGGCTGATTTGTACTGTTGAGCAGCTGTTCCTTGCAGAGCTTCCTGTTTTATCAGCCCTCAAAGAGATACTCTGTCATATCCAAAACAGTTCACAGGCATTCAGCTTCCTTATAGAATGTTTATCTGTCACTCAAAATACTAATTCAATTTAAGGAGGCAAAATAGACCCCCCGAAAATCTGCAATGTTCAATCAAAGTAAAGAGATGGGTCAGATGTGCTTTTGGATCTCTTTGAATACCCTGTGAGGACACCGAGTGTGGGGTTAGAGGCAGGGAGCAGGCAGAAATAGCACCGAGCTCAGGGCATGTAGAGCATTGTGTGTGTGCAAGAGGTGATGTGGAAAAGGGGTCTTTCTGGAGGCACAGACGACGATGCCTCATTTGGATGCAGTTAATTAGAAAGGTTGATTGATTTGATGGCACTAGCGAGGCGGGACAGCAAATTCACTGGTCTGTGAAGGAGTCCATGCTCAGGTCGATATTTACGCCTTCCAGGGAAGCTTTAATAACAATGTTAAAGGCTTTATGAAGGAACCCAGTCTTCCTTTTTGTGCTTCTTCCTCTAGACACCATCTTCACATGATTACACAAATCCTTTACAAACAAAATTCTCTTTGCTCTCTCCACGATGCCCCTCCATGTACGTGCTGAAACGCGGTGGCGACTTGTGTTGACAGTACTTACTTGTATCACAGAGCAGTGATTTTTATAGATAGTGACACAAAAGTAAGTCACTTTAATGAAATGCTGTTTATGACGCACAGCATTTGGAGAGGATGTGAGCACTTCTGATGATGATACACTACGCGCTACATTTATCTTTATTTATTACTTTGAGACTGGCTTGTGTGTTAAAGCCAGATTCCTGTTGAGCTGCTCTGCTCCATACATCCATACATTCTTTACTTTGCATTAATTAGGCTGCTTGGATCCATTTCTCTCTTATATTTTCACACTTTCTAATTATATTTTTCCCCCTACCCCATGACATTTGGTTATTGCACATATGGAAACATGAGCACCCCCTACATTACATTTCTGTTTATTAAAAAAACTCATAACTCTTATTTGTTTATTTCTTAAAGTTCAGCCCAGATCAAATTTTAAAAATACATTTGTTTTGAAGAGAGAACTAGAAAATTTCGGAGCCCTTGGGCTTATCAACTTTCCAAGCAGCTGCGAGCAACAATGCAATAGTTGAAAGACTTTCTGTGTGTTGTTCGGAAGGACGTAAAATACCAAGCCTCGGGAGAACCATAACTGAATTCAGTCGCTGTGTATTAGCTGCCTTTGGAAGAAAGCAGTGAAATGTTGCTGAACTGTCTTATTGGTAGAGACACTGTACCAAGAGGGGGGATACTAATTTTGAAAATTCATTTTTAAACTGTGTTACCTTACACTGTGTTAGCTTATATTTTGCAGATGGATGTTTTCACACAAGAAAAGTTTAATATTCACGTGGATCCCAAAGTTTAGATGGACAGACGGGTATGGATTTATGTAAGCTCCGTCTCACGCACACGCACGCGCACACACACTGCCAACAATAAAAGTCGATCATTTTCTTGACATTCAAATTAAAACTAAGCGTCCCCCAGAGGATTGTATTACCGGAGTGGTGCGTGCTTATGACAGCTTCATCACAGTCCTATGAAATGCAGACCAGGCCAGAGGGACACTATTGTTTACCCCCAAACCATTACCAGCAATTCTCTCCTATAAATCACACCTTGCTTTCTCTCACTCTGTTTTTTTCATTCTGTGTCTGGTGCTTTATTAATGTTTGCACCCTTCATGCTTGACTGAACAAGATGAGCCTCAGACTTCTGGTAAGATCCAAGCACCTTGTCATGTAGAACTGATTTTGCTTTGTTGCATTAGGATCTACTATCTGACAGCGACTAAAACTATCGGCAGGTACACTGTACAGTCATGTGAAGACGATATTTTTTTTACAGGATTCTGTGCAGTGTGTGAAAAACTAAGAGCACCCCATGGTTCAATAGGTTGTTAGGGCCATTTTCAGAATCATTTTCTGTAGAACAACCTGTCACATTGCTGTGGAGGACTTTCGGCCCACTGTTCTTTACAGTGTTGCATCAGTTTATTGAGGTTTGCAGACATTCGTTTATGCACGATTATTAGTTTGAAGCCTGGACTTTGGGCATTGTAACACTTTGATTCTTAATCTTTTTCGGCCTTTATGTTGAAGGTGTGCTTGGAATAGTTGCTCTGTTGCATCATCCAATTTGGGCAAGCTGTTGGACAGATGGCCTCACATTTGACTATAGCAGTGTTTCCCAACCAGTGTGCCGTGAGAAATGATCAGGTGTGTTGTGGAAGATTATCTGGTTCCACCTGATTAGTACTCTAAGTGATCAGCGTGAATAACCAGCAGAACAATTCTCTTCCACTAGAGGGCGGTAGAACTACCTGCTCTAATTAAATGGGTTGTCCAAACAATAAATTACATTATAGTCATGCTGTGAGATGCAGTGTGTAATAGCAGTAGATAAATATTTGAAATGAAAAAGTAGTCAATCTGACCTGAGTCCTGGAGAAAAGCTCTAGCATGAGTAGTGGTCAAAAGAATGGAAAAAAAGGAATACTGGGGACAAACCAAGCCGGTTCCGCTATACCTGGTGCACGGGGAAAAATTATCAGTAAGCTTTTTGTGACATTTTTGTTTGGCGATGTGCTGTGTGATTTTTCTAATGTGAAATATGTGCTGTGGCTCCAAAAAGTTGGGAAACACTGGACTATAGAATACTTTGGTTGTCAACGGAGCTCATGGTCAACTGATTGCCTAAGTAATGTGGTTGCAAAACAGGCCGAAATCATCACCTCCTCCAGCTCCATGCCAACGGTTTGTGTGAAGTGTTTGTGATGCTGTTTGGTTTGGTTTTTGACAAAGATTTGTACTGTCCATTACAGCGAAAGCTCTCAACTTTGGTCTTGTCTGCCCAAAGGTCTTGTGGTTTATTCAGACAAAACTCTGCAAACTTAAGCTGTAGTGCCATGTTCTTTTAGACAGAAAAGGTTTTCTCTCGGAAACCCTCCCAAACAAGCCATTCTTGTTCAGTCTTTTTCTAATTGTTCTGTCATAAACTTTAACATTTATTGTGCTAACTGAGCCCTGTAGATGTAGCTGTTTATCCATCCATCCATCCATCTTCTTCCGCTTATCCGAGGCCAGGTTGCGGGGGCAGCAGCCTAAGCAGAGAAGCTTAGACCTCACTCTCCTCAGGCACCTCCTCCAGCTTCTCTGGTGGAAAACCAAGGCGTTCCCAGGCAAGCCAAGAGATGAAATCTCTCCAGCGTGTCCAGGATCTACCCCAGGGCCTCCTCCCGGTGGGACATGCCCTGAACACCTCATCCAGGAGGCATCCTTGTCAGATGCCTGAACCACCTCAACTGGCTCCTTTCGTTGTGGAGGAGCAGCGGCTCTCTCTGAGCCCCTCCCAGATGGCTGATCTTCTCACCCTATCTCTAATGGAGAGGCCAGCCACCCTTCGGAGGAAGCTCATTTCCGCAGCTGCAGCTGTTTAGTTTTCTGAAATTTCTCTGAGCATTGCTCAGTCTAAATTTGCTGGGACATCCACTCCTGGGAGTATGTTTAACACACACCTGAATGCGGTGGTTATAGAGGTGGTTGTAAGACTTATAGATAATCAGCTATTCAGGTGTATTTGATTAGCAGCACAGTGCTGCTACTTTCCCTCTTAATTTCTGTGGAAGGACTCAAAAGAGTTCTGTAAAAACTTTCATTTTATGATGACCCTCAGTAGCGGTTTTAGATACGGGCGACACGGGCGGTTGCCCGGGGCGGCATCGTGGTGGGGGGCGGCATCACGGGCATCGGCAAAAAAAAAAATTGCTCGTACTCATGCTGCCCCGACATCATGCCAGTGCATACTGGGAATGGCATAGGTACCGATCGGTTTTCCATCGCCCATTTGCTGGGAGTAAGGGCGCCCTCCGTTTGCGAGGTGCGCCTGCTGCTTGCGGCACAGGAGGAGAGGGCGTGGCGGCGGGGATTCTCTGGCTGGCTGGAGCAGCAAAATTACCAACTCGCAAAATAAAACAAAATAAAAACAAAACAACAAACACGAAAACACCAGACATTATGATACAGACTTACAATTTGCACCGATGTTTTTCAAAATTCTATACACGAAAAGTGAGCGCGAGAGCCCTCGGTGCGCCTGCTCGCTGCTGAAGTCAAAGTAAACTTTGTCATCTCCGCTACATACAGTCCAGTATATAGAGAGACAAGACGACGAGGCTCCAGTTACAGCAGTGCAAGTAAACGAATAATAAATATTTAAGAGTAAAAAAATAAATATACACTTTAGGACTTGGGGTAAAGGGATCAATAACAATTTAAAATGTATATTTTATATTTTGTTGATTTAAAGTCTCACACACAACCCATTTTTAAAGTTTAAAAAAAAAAAGAAAAGAAGAGGAGTGTAGCGACTTTCACGGTCGCTAGAGGACGGGGACTGAGCCTGCCTATTTGCCTGACGCGTTGTCAACTTTACGCAATAATGCGAGAGGTGGAATTGCTTGCTTGTTTATTAAAGTGCTTGAAAAGTTTACAGAGCAATGTGATCGGCTCGCGATTCAAACGCTTAAACCATCACAGGCTCTAATGCAACAAGGGGAAACTCGTTGTGCTGCGGTCAACAAAAACTACGGCTACCCAGCCCTCCACTTTGTCAAAATCAAACCAGTGAACGACAGACTGACAACGCCCTCTTAATGTCACCGCTAGCACCCACGTGACTCCCGTTACACATCACCATAGCAACCAAACAAATGAAAACCCAGTGATCATTAAAATTCAATACATTTAATTATGGCTCCTACAAGGAGAAACGAGCAAAAGATCCAGGTAAGCAGATGTGTCACTGGATAATGGCAGGTCATCCTGAAACAATCAGAATCAGAATACTTTCTTAATCCCTAAGGAAATTATCTGGGTTATGTTCCTCCAAGAAGAAATGGTAAAAATAGTAACAGTAACAGACTAAACTCCAAACAATACATTATGTTACAGATTTTAATATTAATTAGTCAGTGTCAATTGTTGATTTTTCCTGTTCTCATTGCATGACGAATTATGTCTGTTTAGTAGACGTTTGCATACTATGCATACTCTCTCTCTCTTCATATGTGTATGTGTGTGTGTGTGTGGGGGGGGGGGGGCGCGCTGGAGGGGGTGTTCGCCCAGGGCGCCAAACAGGCTAGGACCGCCACTGATGACCCTATTTGCCGTATGACTGGCAGTACACCGTTGCTTAACGGGATCACACTTTTGTGTGTTTGTCATTACATATGACACATGTTGACATATGTGCAAAGTTTAATTTTTTTGCTTATTTTCTCATGAAAAATGTTTGTGCTTTCATTTTTAATTTGTTCATTTCATTTTCTACATTTTTCACATTTAGCAGAGCGCGTAACTCTTTGAAGAGTCAGTTTTCGCCTTGCCACTGAGACAGAAACTATTGTTCACAAACTATTGCAATGAAAACAAACGAGTAAAGGTGAAAAGGTTTAGCTTTAAGCTCATGACGCTCATTAACGAAATCATCTGTTAAGAGATTTAATTTGTCATTACTGCATCATAAAAAAAAAGCTTAATAATTCTAATTTTTTTATTTCTTTTTTGTGTTTATTTTTGCTATTGGTACAGGGAAAGAGGGCAGAGGTATATCCAACAGTGTAATACAGATAATGTAAAATTTCCTGGCAGGGTGGCGCTTTGCTTATCTACCATATGGGATCATGAAAGGATTCTGAAGCTCTATGAGACTGAGATAACAGACTTTGCAATAATGAGCTGCTGTTTAATCAAGAGGTGCATCTTGCCTCACGTGGATCTCTAAGCCGCTGAATGTTTACATGATTAATGAATAATATCAGTATCTGCAATAGGCACTGAAGGGGGCAACCTCAGTGTCAAATTCCTGCTGCAGTTCAAGGATTCTGAACTTCAGAAAAGCAGAAAACACTCAAGCGGAATTCACATTTTATTTCTCTGGTGAGACCATTAAAAATAGAGTCTCCGCTTGTGGATGAAAGCGCACACCTCATGCTTCTCATAATCTATTAATCCATTTAGAATGTGTCAGAAAACCCATTCTCAACCTCTATATATTTCGGCTTGTACATGTTTTGTACTTGTCATTTGGGACAAAAATAGAGGGACAGCAACTCAGCTTTTAAAACCCCTTGTTTATTAATGCAGTTATATTTAGTTATACTGCCTCTAAAAAAATGTTTTTCTTTCTAAAAAGCATTGTTTAGCTTAGGCCACTCAAGCGGGTGAGAGCTAAAGTCAACATGATGACCATTTAAAAGTGCTGATGAGATTCTGGCATTCTATATAGGCATGCATTTTGATTGGTTTCTTATTCTTGATGTGGCTGTGACCTTTCAAGTTAATCAGAGTAGAATTGGGTGTGTGTGTTGGGGGGGAGAGCCACATGACGCTGTGGGAAGTATTGACTGTTTTCAGCAGATGGTAAGAGCCATTTCAAATCCCGGTGGATGCTAAAAGGCCCCTACACCACCCTTTGTTCCCCCGCACATTTCCACATACACACTTTTGGAGCTGATGCCATAAAAATCAATCTTGCCATGACAGTGCTTCCCCTAGCAGCAAGGGGCCTAAATTTATTGGTCTAAATTAAGATCTGACCCAACACCTTTCTCTCAGAGGAGACAGGAAGTAGTGCAATTTGGACAGCAAACGGTGTGCACTAATGTTGGCAAAATGAAAGTTTTCCAATGGAGCACAACAATATATATTTCCAACTGATGTGGGAATTCACTGTTCTAATTCTCAAGTATAATATTAACCTCTGCCCAATAAGCTACATATTGGTAAAACTTGGGGTTAAGAGTTACTATGTATCATCTTGTATTTAACATATTGAATAGACTAACATGTAAAAGTCTTTGTACTTCTCCAGCCATAATGCTTTGATTCGCAAGCAGGATTAGACTATATTATATCAGATTAAGTACACAAAATGCTAGCAAACAGTTTCCTTTATTACCTTATTCTACAAAGTCACATTCTGACCAAAAAAAAAAAAATGTCATTACAACATTTAAACCACTGAGTGATCTCACCTATGTCCATCTTTTATATACAGTCTATGGGTGTCAGCTACAATGGAGCCTTTTTTTAGTGGCCATTTGTTGACATGTGACTCTCTTTGATATGAATCTGTATCAGATGTACGTTGTAATATGATTTTTTTTCTTCCAAGTAGTCTCAGTTAAACAACATTTCTCCCTCGAGTGTTGATGTATTTCAACTCGCTCCATTGTGAAGTAATTTATGGTTTATGCTTCAGTGTGCTTTTCACAACCACTATCATATGTTATTTAGTGCAATTTACCTCTCCTCATTATTATAAAGTGTCAGTGTCCTTGATGTGCAAAAGCCATACCAAAAAAACTTTTTAATGAAAGCACTTAGAAGGGTGTGATTCTCTTTAAAATCTACTATTTGTTTACTGGTATCAATATGCTTAATGAGCTGGAAAATAACCTGCATTCAAATGGCAGCAGTTGGTGTCCAGCTTTTCCTTTGTGGCGGTGAAAAGTGATTCAAAATTGCTCAATTCAAAGGGAGTGCTGCAATCAGAGCAAAACTAACCTCCTTATTGTGCTTCCAAGCTGTCATCTCCATCAAAGGGGCTTCAAAAACTATTTGCCGTCTCTTAGAAACCATCTAGTTAGGACAGAGCTTGTGTGGAGGTGTCCTGGATCAAAGATGTACAGAGGTCCAAATAAAACAGAGCACAGACAAGGACCAGACAAAGTTAACAATTCTATCTTTGTGCTGAGAATCTATCTACTATTACATTAATGGTAAATATTTGATATTTTATTTGAGAACAACAGGAAGCCGTTCACTGATCTCTTCTCCCTCGTGGGTACAATACCATCTGCAGTGTTTAGCTCCTGTTTTATTAATGTACTGTACTAAGGCTTTGGGTTCAACATAAAGAATGTGAATAATGTCCAATGGGCTGCTGATTTTTCAGCTCACAGAAAAGGCGATGCATTATTAATTTTGCTTCCGCCATGCTGATTTTGCAGCCGACACTGGAAATATGGTCCCTTTACAGGTTAATACACCTCCAGTGAATGGTGACAGCATTTCATTTCATTAATAACATCGCACTTAACTCATCTCTGTCAGTGAAAATTGTGTGTTTGCTTTCCTCCTGCCCGTGAGGTCAGATATCAGGGTCAGCTTTACTACAGCATCCTTGAAGCTAAAAGAGCTTTAATGTGTAGCTCAAAGAAACAGGGGCACAACAGAAGCACCTTAAATCTAGATCTTTTTGGGGGCAAAAAGGGAGTCACATAATACATTTTGGCCCTGGAGCTACCTTGACTGAAAGCACGGTAACCTCTGCTTTTCATTATTCTCAAAGTCTCACAAACACTTTGATGCCAGCTTTTTTTTCCATATTTTATTAAGTTGTATTGGGCTGTTTTCATTGAACCTTGCTAGCTTCACCTGTTCTCCCTCCCAAGCTCCCCCCTATCAGACATAAAATAAAACAAATAAATAATGATACTCACGCACTGCATAAAGTTAGTAAAGTAAGGAAAAGAAGACTCCTTTCACTATTTCATAATACTGTTAACTTTAGGCTCGCGTCCAACACGGGTCAGCTTTCAAATGCTCCATTTATTTTCCCATTGAGAAACTGATGCTCCATTAGCTTTACAAAAAGAATAACAATTTTCTCTTGTGCCCTCCTTACATAGAAGGCAGGAGCCTCCTGAACCTGAACAGCAGATGTCAGAAAACGTTTTCAGGTGCATATATGCTTCGCTGGCCTCCTCACACCTGTGCAATAGTATCTTCACTCTGGCAAGTCATTCAATCTGTACTCCCTGTAGGGCTAATTAAGCCATTAATTCCAAGCCCTTTCCATGTGTTCTCCTTCATTCAGCTCTAGCCTGCAGCCTGGGTTTTTCTAGCTCCTCAGCAAATCTGGTTTATGAAGTGGAGTAAAAAGGAAAGATGGCAAAGCAAAGTTAAAAAAAAAAAAAAAGTAAAAGAAAGAAAGAAAGAAAACCCTGAGGGGCAGGTAATGGACGTCCTCAGACACTTGTTATGATAGATGTCAGCGGTAGCAGACCCCGGTCCCACCCCTGCATACTGGTGTTTCCAGAGCAGCAGCGCAGCAGGTAAGCAGGAGCAGGTGAAACCCTGCCTGTCTGTGGGTTACTCCTCCTCTGATGCACAGATGACCAGTGCAGCGTGAGGAAAAAGCCCAGAAGGAGCTCAGACAGTAAAAGTACCATTAGATACTCCCACCTACTCATGCACTGCGACTGCTACTGCCCTTGAAACATGGAATAGATTAAAATATGTATCAGCACTTATTGGTAAGACAATCACTCTGCCTCCTCCCGTTTCGATTTCTTAGTTTTCCTTTTCAGGAAGCATCGACAGATTCTCAGATCACTTCACATTGACATTTCAAGGGGATGATACGTATCGAGGCATCAGTATTAGTGTGATAGCATGAATGGTATCCACTGCCAACAAAGTCTCAGGCTGGATCCCAGTCCATCAGGCCATGAAATATTCATCCATAATTCCAAAATATCTGTCATGAACACTGTACAACATCGTCCCGCTTGAATTCTGGAGCACAGTAAAATGGAGCCGTACCATTGTAAGTCATGAAATATTTTTTCACACACTGGATTGGTAAATGTGTTTTACACTGTTTAGGATGCAGGGTAGTCATAGAAGTGTGTAAGAATAGAGCCTCATTGCCTCAGTATCTTATTTCCTGATAAGGGAGAGCTGTCACAGTCGCACACTGTGTGCAGCAACATGTTTCTGTTGCAAACAGCTCTGAATTCAAGCCAAATCCCTCGACTACCTGCCATCGGACATGGTACAGTTACCACAGGCCGCAGATATCCGCTTCTTTAGCACCCATTAGCAAGCAGCCAAGGATTTATCAGTAATGTCAGGGAGGCATTAGCAGACCTAATGAAATTTCACGTTGTTCTTCAAGCAATATTATCCCTGTGACCCCACTCTATTCACTACAGCAAGGTTTAACTACTGAATGTCAAACAGCTAGCTAAGCCTGTGGCATCAATCTGGGTTGTGTTTCTTTTATTTATTTTTTTTCTTATCCATGCTTATTTGGATTTGTGTTCCTCTCAGAATAATAGAAAATAATGACAACCCCCCAGCCCCTTTCAGTCTGAGGTGGGCTGCAAGTTAATGACATTGGGCCATGTTGCGCTTGGCTGCATCCCCACACATAATTATGGTGTGATTGTCACAAAAATCGCACTCACCACAATAGCTGCTGTAAATCCCCCTCCCCTATCTTTAGTGTGCTGGGACTCCAACCATAACTGCCCTGAAATGAGTAATTAAAATTTTGCTTTATAATGATAGGTGCAGCCTGGAAATTAATTGCCATGGCTAAAATACAAATTCTGTTTTTATATGAGATCACCTGAAGTAAGAAAAGGCATAATACTTAGGTGAACTGCTTGCCCACTCGCTGTGTTTATTGGTCTAAAATCATAATGTTTTTAAATGTGTGGCCGCATGAATGAGTGAGCGGAGAAGGGGAAACCCCGTTAACATGGCTATTAACTTCATAAACTATAAATGTAACACCATATAAAACATATAAATCTAGACTACATTTAATGAAACCTCCTTTCTTCTTTTATGGTTTTGTTTTTAGCTTTATTTGCTTTCTAATACTTCCAATAAAGCATAATCGCGTACCTCTCATTTCTTCCTCACTTCCTCAACATGCGCAAATATAGAAAGGAATACAGAATATAAGACAAAAACAACTGTAGTGAGCTGGAAAGTCAATGACCACATATCCTTCAACACAGCCTGAACTCTCTTAGCCACCTTTCCTGTAATTTCTTTAAGTAGTCTACAGGAATAGTTCTCCAGGCTTCTTGAAGGACATTCAAAGCCCTTCTTTGGATGCTGGCTGACTTTTATTCTGGTCTCTGTCAAGATGATCCCATCACTGCTTCAATAATATTGACTTCTTGGCCCTGGGGAGACCAATCCATGACTGATGATGTTCCACACATATCCAAATGTGCTTTTACTGCATTGGCAGTGTGTTTGGCATCACTACCAGGCTGAAAAATTAAGCCTCTCATTAGCAATGACAGTGCTTCGGGGGTGCTTTCTAGATGGTATTGCATGGTGGATTAAAGTTTGCAATTTTCTGTGTTTTGATTATACCCTCAGTTTTGAAAACATCTCCAACACCACTGGCAGAAATGCAGCTCAAAACCATGACAGAGCCTCCACCGTGTTTTGCAGGTGGCTTTTCAGCCTTTTCTCTCTGTTTCTTCCTTAAGAATGGCTTCTTGAATGACACTACTGAGACCATTTGTGTGAGCGCTAAGTGGCTCAAGTGAAGGGCCGGTTGCACGATGTCCTGTGCTTGAATGATTCATAGACCACAGAACATGAGGATTTCTTAAGGACATAACTTTGAGATACTATTAATCTGGTGTAGATATTTTTCAGACTGCCATGTCTTTTTTTGTCCTCCATGTTTCCTCACACTTCTTTAAGGACACAGCATGCCAGGATATGCCAAAATACTATTTGATGCCTATCAAACTGTGATGTCTTAGGCATTTTTATCAATGAAATTGAAGAAGTGGGAATAAATTGACACGCTAGTAACAAAATGCCAAAAGATACCATTCAAAATTGGTGCTTTGCTAAGTTGTCTGTTATGTGCAGACACAACAATGGTTCATCCCTTGAGTTTTTATGCTTGAATGATTCATAGGCCAGTGTTAAGTGACTCAGTAAACAAAGAAAACTTTGTAATACCTCCAGAAATCCTGGAGAACTATTGCTCAAGATCCTTTTAATTGTAAGAATTACAGTTCGCTCTGTGAAAAAAATTGCTGAATTAGCCACCACCAGTAAAAGTAAATAGCCTACAATGGAGGCAGTCTGAGGCTCAGAGCGGACACCTGATTACATTAGAATCGGGCATCTCGAGTTCAGTCACATCAAAGCAAATACATTATAACATATGGAGATGCGAAGGAGCTAGTTGAACAGGGTCACAGTGACGGTCTTAAATATAATGTAGAGGAAAACACAAGTAATTAGAACTCTGAGCAGTCTGATACTGAACTTTGCAGTGAATGGTTTTCCAGCATGTTGTTTCTCTGTGTCTTAAATTGGGCTTCCCAAAGGAGCTGCCATTGCACGACACTGGGACAGCTTATGAGTAGTGGGGAGCTACATCGCAGACTTGGCAAATTATGAAACCAGGACACACACACACACATACACACACTCTCTTGTCCTGCTTCTCCCTCCTGTAGACCTCTCCTGGGACCTACCTCCAAGTTCAGGTGGTTAGTCGTCATGGTAACTGCAGTGAATGAGGGCTATTTGCATTGTTTCTGCTTTCATCTCTAAAACCATGTCATTATCCATACAGTACAGGTACTCGTGTTTATTTGCCTACTCCAGCCTGCCTGATTGTCAGTCTATTTGTCTGTCCGCCTGCTTGTCTATCTTCTTCAGTCAGCATCTGCCTTACTTCTCCTCTGCTGTCTTTTCTCTGCAGTCAGTCTGTGCACTAGGTATCACCTTCCATTCCAGCTAAGGTGATAAGGTGGTAATAGTGGGGTAGTAAGGTGGAAGAGGGACAGTAATAACATGGAAATAGCAAAGTATTTCCTCCTAATTACCTAGTACTGTCAAAATGATTATCTTGTATCATAAGTAGTTACAGATGAGAAATATTACACTGAAATTAATGAAATTACAGTTATCCAGCTCATATAGTCGTGCATTAATTGTTTCCAATATATTGATATACCATTACTAATTGGGTTTGCCTCCTGGGCATACATTTATTTCCACATTATTACATTATTATTACAGTTTCTGACCTGTTAGTGCCCACTTATATAAATTTAAAAGTAATATTATTTTGCAATAACCAGTGTTGATACAAGATCATTACTTGGCTATTTCTTGGATATTACTTCGGTAATTAACTGGCTTTATCCTGCTATTTTCATGTTATTACCCTCTTTCTTCCACCTTATTGCCCCACTAATATTACCAAGCTATAGTGTAACTGTGCACTACTCCTTACATTGTGCATTTACCAGACCTGCATCTTGATATGGTGCACAGCTGGAATGTGGCATGCGTCTTCATCCACACTCTTTGTTCTGTACTCATTAATTAATAAATCAACAAGCCATACACGCAGACATCCTCCTCTGAACTATTTATTTACACACCTGAGAGGTTTCACACAAAAGCTAGACATAAACACGTAGCTGTATCATGCAGCTGAGCATTCATATTACATGTAAAATGTGCAAGGACGAAGGCTTGACGACACTAATCACATATGTGTTCTGAGGAACACCCAAGTTGTGAGGACCACTTCTGACATCTGCTGGCCATGATGTGAACATCATTTTTTAAAGTAAAACAAACTGACCAGTGATGGCAAGAAGAAGCCAAACAAGCGATGACGGTTGACTTATTCAGTAATTAATTTTTACCAAGAAGGCACTTATCTACAATTTGTCATCATAAACTATGAACATGTAGAACTAGAGGTAACTATTTCTTATATTTTGTTTATTACAAAAGCAGCAGCATCCTTGACTATGCAATTATGACTCAAATCAGATTACATCTGCATGAAATTCAAAGCAGAGAAGAGCACAATATTACGTCAGGCCAACCTGCAGCCCACCAACGATTTCTTCTACAAACTGTTAAAAAGTACACGGTGATTAAATTCAAATGCTAAGGTTGTCTCCTGTGAGATGTCTTTCCTTTAAAAAAGCAAAAACCTGCTCCTCCACTCACTGCTCACAGCTGCACTAATTGGAAAGAATTTTTAAGCAATGAAAAACACTTTTTTTCCCCCTGCCTGTTTCTCTTTCACTGTGCCACTTCTAAATGGCTTGGTTTCAACATTAAAGTGCAGTTACTGCATATACAAACACCTGTCAGAAAATGTGCATTATGGTACAAATATGTGAGGATATGTCCTGAGAGACTCGCCTCTATAAGCTAATATATATCTGAGAAGAGAGAAAGTGAGCTTTCACAGAAGGATATATACAGGGCCCTGCATTCAGCTGCATTTCATTGTGAGTATGGATATAGCCTAAGCCCGTTTTTCACAACAAGCCGAAGAGCTCGTTGCTGAATTCACATATCCATATCCAATTGCTCAGTGTTTTGTCCACACCAATTTCCACCTCTCCGCGGCACGGTTCATTTCAGAACAGCGCTGCATTCTGAAGTCATTGTTTGTGAAATAGACAATTTTACCTGTAAATGTTTTGTTTTGACGAGCAAACATCAAGCCAGAACAGCCAAGCAAGGTAGACTCCAACAGAGGAATAATGAGCCTTTTTCCTTAAACGGGATCCTTTGTAGTATGCATTGGCACTTAGGTATAAAGAAAACAATCATATATTTATGCAGAAAAAGAAGCTGTAAATGCAATTTTGACAATATAGTCACTATCCTGCAGAGAGCTGTTTGCTACAGTAATGGTGTTCGTGTTTTGCAGGCCATGAAACCAAAACAATGAGCTAAAAGGTGCTAAACATGCCCTGTTCAAATGAGAGTTATTTATATTTGAGTCCCTGTGCATATGAAAATACTGACTAGTAGAGTTTTAACAATTATTTTGTGACATTAGAAGGGGGCAAAAGTGAAGTTAATTATATTCATTATACTTTTTGAAGAAAAATAAAACTTCAACAAAGCTTCTGTTTTCTCTTATAAGCTTCCTTCAACCCGCAGTTCAAGACACGGGAGTCATGGATCCTAAAGTTAAAGCTCAAAATGAGCTTTAGAGTGGACGCTGCAAACAGCATGTGAGGATATGATGGGCGCTGGAGAAACATGTGCTGGCACTGAAAGCTTAATCCGTCTTATTGATGACAGGTCGGTGTCTCCGTGGAAGCCATACGATCGATTGCACTTGATCCGCTTAAATATCAGGAGTGCTGACATCCCTCTCATCTCCGTGTCTCACCCAATCAGGATTGATTGCGGCACTTCCACAGTCCTCCATGGACAAGTGACTGGCATTAGTTCCTCATGTTTAATATTGATGATACTACACACTGATCCCCTAACAGCTGTCTGCTGTGCTGGGGAGAGGCTTAAAAAAAATCACTGATTATAAAGTGATCTCTCGTTCAATACCAGTTCTCTAATTAAAAGCAGAGTCATATAATGCTACATTGGATTACTCACCTACTTACTCTGAAATGCAACTGATAAATTATTTATTATTTCTAATATATTTATGTATATAAATTGGCATACATGTAAATAAGAGCGTAAAGAAGAATTTCTGAAATGCGTGCAGAATTTGGATTATAAAAAGCAGTTCATATCATTTAAGAAAATAGAGGGAACCAATTATAATGTTTCTGAGAGGCTGAGATGAGTTTTTTAGGCAAATCAAAAATAAAACTTGTTGACAAAATACAGTCGAGTCGTAATGCAATGGTTGGGTTCAAAAGACTAGTTTAAAACATTAATTCAAAAAAATCTCTCAAACAGTAAAACTCACAAAAATTCACCAAGGATATTGATTTAATTCAGGTCTGATGTGCTGCCGAGTGGACATTAAGGAGTTCAGTGTATTCCTTGCTTTTGTGTATTACATTCTCTTGTCTTTGAAAGAAGAACAAAACAGAAGTGCTCTCAAAAATTAAGCATGGCCGTCACATGTGAATCAAACAAATTATGTGAAGGACACTGTCAGTGCTGTGCGAAAGAGTTGTTGGCATTGGAGATTTACGACACTCAAAATCCTCGATGGTGTAAACCACTGCATCTGTGTAAAATGCTTTTCTTGAATGTCTGACCTGTTTTGTGAGATCGCAAGTTGAGATGATTTTTAATTATTATCACAAGTTAGAAAGCTATTTATATAAAGTAACATGCAGTATCAAGATATTATTCTATTTTATTTATATAGTGCCAAATCACAAAAACAGCCATCTCAAGACACCTTATTGTAAGACAAAGACTTCATAATAATAGAGGGAAAATCCAAACAATCAGGTAAACCCCTATGAGCAAGCAGCTGGCGACAGTGAGAAGGAAAAACTCCCTTTTAACGGGAAGAAAATCTCAGACAGGCTCTGGGAGGGACAGCCATCTGCCCTGGGGGTAAGGGGAAGGGAAGAGAGCCAGAGTTTAATAATAACTAATGATTAAAGGCAATGTGATGTATAAACACATAGTGAAAAATGATGAGTGAAGAAGAAACAATCAGTGCATCATGGGAAGCCCCCACCAGCCTAGGCCTATTGCGACATAACAAAGGCAGGGTTCAGGGTCACCTTATCCAGCCCTAACGATAAGCTTTATCAAAAAGGAAAGTTTTAGGCCTAATCTTAAAAGTAGAGAGTCTCTGTTTTTCACACCCAAACTGGGAGCTGGTTCCACAGAAGAGGGGCCTGAAAACTGAAGGCTCTTTAGAAACTCTAGGAACCAAAACAAAGCCTGCAGTCTGAGAGCAAAGGGCTCTATTGGGGTGATAGAGTACTATGAGGTCTTTAAAACAAGACAGAACCTAATTATTCAAGACGTATGTGAGGAGAAGAATTTTCTTTCTAGTCTCTGTAATTAGTGAATGTATCATTCTGAAAGCTTTTCAGCTTGATAATAATGAAGGACAGTGGTCCGGCTGAGAAGTAATAAATGCACAAACTAGTTTATCAGCATCACTCTGAGACAGAATTCGCAGAACGCTGCAAAATGCAAGAAAGCAGTCCTTATTTGTTTAATATGCACAGTGAAAAACACATCTTGCTCAAAAATACACAGTGTTGCTAAAGGCCAAGTTCAGGCTTTCCAGACTAAGTATCTCGTTAGACACCATGTTTCTAAGACTTTTAGTTGTGCACCTCAGTTTTATTGTGCAAACAGGAAATCCGATGTCTTCCAGGCTGTTACGTCTTTAAGACATGTCTGTAGTTTAACTAATTGGTGAATTTCATCTGACTTCATGGACAGATAAAGCTGGATATCATCTCCATAGCAACATAAATGATATGAATTCTAATAATATTGCCTAAGGTAAGCATGTAGAGTGTAAATAGAATTGGTCCCAGCACAGAACCCTGTGGGAGTCCAAAAGTAACCTATTGTGTGTAAAAGACTCCCATTTCACCATGAACAAATTGGAATCTATTAGATATGATCCAAACCACTGCATTTCAGTACATTTATTACTTAGCGCATCCTATAATTTCTCTAGTGTAGTAATCAATGGTATTGAATGCTGCACTGACTACTACTATCAGAGGAGAACTTTCATAATGAACATTTTTGCAAGCCAAATATTAGAAAACACGTAAGCGTATGAAAACATTGTGCAAACCTGTGTTAATCATTGTCTAGAAAATCCATCATCACAACTTTAAGTTTAGAACTGCATGACAAGATGACATCTCAGACACCAGCAAGGAAGGCACAATGAAATTTGGTACCTCACATTCAACCACCATCTAGCAGTTCGATGTAATTGGTCCTTCCTGTTACACATCTTGTCGCCAATATTCAAACTGTCAGGGAAAAAATAATAATAATAATGTTTTGTTCTTTTGTTGTAGATGCATTTTAATCTGCAGAGATACACAGACTCTATCCTGTGCTGCTTCACAAAAAAGTCACCTCATGTTTTGCCATGTGAGCAAATTAAATTGGAAGTAGTGACAGCCGGGTGCTCCGTTTCCATTAATAAGGCTCTGATATGGTGTAAAGGGAGTGCATGCATCTACTGTGAATTTCTTGTTGGCAGTCTGAATTCAGTGCAGAAATGGTGGAGTCCTCTGCTACCTTAAGAAGCCCCTTATAGAGAGATTCTTATTTTAAGTAAAGTTTGAATGGCTGTTGCAGAGAGCCCAAATAGTATCAAAAACAAGCCTTAACTGCATGGAACAGATATGTCTTAAGGATTATAACTACATTATCCTTTCCACACACTACAGAAAATGTCCTAATTTGTGATCTGGTTTGCGTGACTGCTCTATCCTGAGGGACTTGCTGATGGCTCTCTGAACTGTTTGGTGGTGTCTTATATTTGTTAAATACAAAGCACCTGCTCGGTGTCCTCACGGGGCCTCCTAACAAAGTCATTGACCTTTTCTCTGACATCGACTGTATTTCAGTTCAGAGAACGCTCAAACAGCTGAAGCTGCAGCTCAGGAGATGTGGGCTGTGTGCCATGATTAACACTCTTCCCTCCCAATCTCTGACAACCACAAGGGCCACTCTCCTTGCGTGATACACTTCTTCTGAAATTGAATCCCCTAGTTTTTTTCTTGTTTTTGATGTAATCGCACTTGGTACCGCCGCTTCTCACGGGCCACCAATTTTTTTTTTTTTTTTTTTTCCATTTCCAGCAATAAAGTATTATGTGTTAGCTGACTTCAGCAGCAGCTCCTAAAATGGGTTTGGTGGCCACGAGCTGTGGGTAGTGACCGAAAGAACGAGATCGCGGGTACAAGCGGCAGAAATGAGCTTCCTCCGAAGGGTGGCTGGCCTCTCCCTTAGAGATAGGGTGAGAAGTTCGGCCATCCGGGAGGGGCTCAGAGTAGAGCCGCTGCTCCTCCACATCGAAAGGAGCCAGTTGAGGTGGTTCGGGCATCTGACAAGGATGCCCCTGGGCGCCTCCTGGGTGAGGTGTTCGGGCATGTCCCACCGGGAGGAGGCCCAGGGCAGACCCAGGACGCGCTGGAGAGATTATATCTCTCGGCTGGCCTGGGAACGCCTTGGTGTTCCCCCGGATGAGCTGGAGGAGGTGGCTGGGGAGAGGGAGGTCTGGGCTTCTCTGCTTAGGCTGCTGCCCCCGCGACCCGACTTCGGATAAAGCGGATGAGGATGGATGGATGGATGGATGGTTTTCAGGTCAGTACGGGTATTCATCAGAGCTGTTCCCTGCTGAGGATGTAATGATCAAAGTTTGTGTGCCACAGACTTAGCACAATTTACAGTACTCCCAAGTGCCCTTGCACATCACTCTGCATGGCGCTCAGCTTATCGTGGTTCAGACCAATTATATGACCCGATGACGAGAATGCAACTGCTGTTCTGTACCAGTGGTTTACCAAATAAATAAGTGCTTAATGACCCTCTCACTCCCCCTTTTCAACTTAATTAGGGGGGGAACAGATTTGTTGGATGGATGACTCTACAGCAACAGACTGTGAATCTGAAACAGGGGACTGCCAGCCCTCCATTCATTGTGCGTATTGTTGAGTGCAGCTGCTTGATTGCTACCCAGGCCACTTAACTATAGCTGACCACCAGCAGGCCCAGCTGTGTGGCTTCAGCCATTTTAACATCCTGCTGCAGCACATTTGGAGGGAAACAGTTAAAACAGTCATGCAACTAATTCTGGTTGCTGCTGTGTCTCTGTAATGATGTGCTTATATATGTGCATGTGTTTCACTGATGGATAACTATTAAATATATCTCTCACTGTTTTTTATCTTTTACAACAAATAAGGGAGAGTAAATGATGAGTCACTACAGTACAGTAAATCTCCATCTGATTGGTCTACAGATGGCAAAAAGAGAGAAAAAAAAGCAAAGCTCAAAATTCAGCAGTTTGAATTGAACGTGTAACACAGTAATGTGGGTATGGCCAGTGATAATCACCTATTTAACCTTTAATTTTAAAAGAAACTTATAAGGGACATGTATTGATTTCTTTGGTCAATAATTTAAAACCCCAAATGTAGTAATAAGATTGTTCCCTACTGGATTCACATCTTGACTGTCGACCTACCCAGAGGCTAACTTACCATCATAACTGGTTTCATAGGAATTGATTTATATTTTAAATAAGTACCTATCTGTATATCTGTTCTGTATATAATAGAGAAATGATTAACAACACCCAAAAACACAGTACTTTCCATATGGTTCACATGGTCCTGATGGTAATCTTCAGCTTTATTTGACTGAATCATTGTCTGTTAAGCTGTATGTCTGTGATATTCAAGGACTTTATTTCTAATTTTTCCTTCTGCATTTTGTGGAGTCGAATGAAATTCTGTCATGAATACAAATATTTGTGAGATTTAAGTTACGTAAGGTCGACATGCATTAAAAATGACTGAAACAAACACAAATGTGGATCATAACATCACATCGCAGAGGGATGATGAAATGAACTAAGTATATACACAATTCAACAGACCTGGGATTTATAATAAATTGATGTAACAACTTTGTTGCAGTTTTGTTTAGATTGACCCACCCGTTAAGGAGAAGATGGGCTACATACAGATAAACATGCTATCATCATTACGGTAGATCATGCAGTAGATTATTTTATCAACTTTTATAACCAGTTTATTACTTTTTGTCAAAGCTGCCTAAATGCTAAAATGCATAGGAAAAATGACAATAGATCTCTAAATCGTTAGCTAAAATTGTTTGCCTGCTTTGAAAACCACGCCAACTGTGCCCACAATTGTTATTAAAGTCATTCACTTAGCTTTACGTATCTCAAGACCCCTAAGAAAGACAGTAAAATAACCCCTCCCTCTCATACATCAGCAAAAGCCATGTAAGTTTAATGATTAACACAGCAGAGGCCAAAAACAACCAGAATCTGAGAATAAAAGGAAGAAGATTAGCGTGCCTCAAGTGAAGGTAGCTTCCACTCATTCTCCATGCTGAGGCAATTACGATCTTATTCAGTGACAGCTGGCTGGATGGACTTCTTTGTTTTTGTGCTTCTGTATAATGAAGAGTCTTATGTGACTCCTGTTGAAAATGCATCCTGTTCATGGTTTGACATCATTATCTTTTTTTTATCCCTGTCCTTTCATGCAAAGTTTGCCTTTGCGGTGCTTGCATCTGTAAATATTTTTTGCCATATGGTCTAAACCGCTGCTTTACAATAGGGTCTAAAGTAGCTACCAACAAACTGGTAACAAAGTAACAAATCAACTAACAACTGATCAGCCTGTCTTTTCCCCCGTGTTTCCCTGGGATTATAAAATGTTACATAATGAGCCACATCTCATTAAAGTAGTAGCATTTCAAATATTTTCATTTTTAATGATCCCCAGCTGTTTCTGTGTCTTTATGGCGATGGCAGCTGTCCCCTGAAAGCAGTACATGATGCTGTCTTATTCACAGACACGAGTATCTGTGAAAGGCAATGAATGGAAGTGATGTACCTGCTAACCCCTTTTTTAGAAATGAGCCTCTGTCATCACCTCTCAAAAAGCCAAGCATTCCTTACGGCTAATAAATCCAAGGTGGTAAACGTCCAGGGTCAGACTTGCCCACAGAGCTCAGATCGTGCCCAGCAGGTACAGAGAGTGCTGTCCTCAGACATCCAGTAGAAAATGAGTAATAAGGAGTGTTTTGAACACTCAAGTAGTTTAGTAGGTTTGTAGAGCTGCTGAGCAGCAGACGTATCTGTCCTTCAGTTAGGACTGTCCATAGTGCACCACGACACCTCTTCTTCCTGATAAGTCTCACAGCATCACCGAAAAAGGTGTGTTAAGATGTGTTTATCCATTCAAATATTGCCAAGGGCCGGGCGTTAGTCCAAGTCTCTCGCTCTCTAACACACAGCCTCAGCCAATCACACCGCTGTTGTTGCAGTCCAGCTGGCAATGAAAGGGAAGCTTTGATGTTGGTAGAGGCCAAAAAATCTGCTGGAATTGCATGAAGGGTAGCAGTTATGAGTGCTTCTGCCAGTAGTAAAAATACTTTAGCTACTATGCTTGAGATAACGTTGAAACAGTTGGAACAAAGAGCTTTAAATGACTATAATTTCTCCTAAGATCTTTTTTTTTCTTCTTTTTTGTGTGGCCTCATAGTTTAGTTTTTTTTTTTTTTTACTTCATTAGTGGGAAGATTGTACAGTTATTACTGATTATCACACAGACAAATTAAATACAGAGGACATTTGTGTCTCTGTGTATCAACATTTCAGCAGCAAAAAAGTACCATGTTCATATTTTGCCTCTTTAAATGAGACTTACGACATTCAGCACTCATTCAGCAATATTAAACACGCAGTATAATGATCACTGATTGCAAATTGGTACCAATTATTTCATCAGACACTTTCCATTCTAGAAAAAAAAATGTACATGAAAACCACTTTTGGACTTTTGTCTACTCCATTTGTATAAAATGCTTAATTAGGCCACAATAACCAGACGATTGCGCTAACATGTGACAAGACAATGGGAAAATAATATTCTTTCCACCAGATTTCGCTGTAAAGAACTCTAACATCAAATATCTTTTGCTCACTCGCCAAAGCTGTAAAAATCGTCATGCACATAAATCAAACAAGACCTAAAAAACAAAAAGATTTCTGTACATCTGTTGGTCCCTGGACATTATAATTTGAGCTTGCTGGCCTCCACCAAGGCTGTAACCAGGCCTGTGTCCCATTTTCACAACACTGATTATTCTTTAGCTCCGGATCAGAATGAATCAGTGATCAAAGACCAGCTGGCTTTTCACAGTTGGAATCCTGAGCTCGATCCTAGATATGAAAAAGAATTGCTCTCTGACACCTGTTGATCTAACTAAAGAACTACAGCTGCGTCTAACAAGAGCTATTGATTTGGTAAGTGCGTCAAACAATGCAGCTCGTGATAAAATGTAATAGAAAAGATGGCAGTATGCTAGTGCGAGAGCCTTCTGGGAATTTTTGGGGTCATGCAGAAATAAAGAACCTTTTGTGTTGAAATACTCACTCTGTTGGCTTGACAGTGAACCCAACTCGTGTCCTGTTTGGTTGCAGAAGGGTTAACTCTCTTAATGCGATATCTGTGATGCATTTCAGATGTCCAAGGACCCGTGAATTCCTGCCCTGATAAGCTGTCAGGAGCATTGCCCTGTCTACAAATTGTGTATGAATGTGTGTGTCTATGCACGTGTGTGTGTGTGTGTGTGTGTGTGTGTAGTGGGGGAATTGAGAGAGCGAACGGACAGCCTCAAGGTTATATGCTATTAAAAACAAGACTGCATAAATTCCGCCTAATAATTCATAATAATAACCCCCCGTTTGTTGGTTGCTTGTTTATCCCACATTCATTAACATGCCAGCCTCATGGTGCTCATACTGCAAAACGTCTTAGGAGTGGGAGTGAGCGAAAATGATTAGAGGGCATATGGAAATGATTATAACCTGCTGAAGTGGAAGCATCCCAGATCCACAACACTCATATACATACCCTTATGAACAGTGAGGATTAAGTAAGTCGATTAGTAAGTAGTCCTTCGTGAAAGTGTACATTGTATATGTGTGTGCGCTGTGGGTTGTGGGTGTGGGACTGTGTCAGTGTCTGCGCTTCATTACGCTCAACTATCTTGGCTCTCTTTCAGTCTCCTTGGCCGTCACTTCCTTGTTCATGATCTGAGAGACTCCTGCAGTGCCCTTGAGTTTAGAGCCTTGGTTTTTCCTGTTTGAAGCCAAAAACAGGAATTCTTGTCCTCCAAGTTCTTTCTAAATATCACTTTGCCTTTGCTTATATATTGAGTAAATACCAAAAATGCACCTTTTGAATTCACCGTAAAGTAGCAAAATTACAAATGACAGTAATGCTATAATCAGTGTAAATGCAAGAAGAGTGGGGCATATTTCTTACTGTTTCAAAGCAGAAGAAAAACAGTCAAACTTAACCAAAGACCATGAAACCTGTGTTGTTTTGCAAGTTCAGGAAGTACAAAATAATATGACCTTCTATCATAATTCTGTTAATTAATTAACTCTTTTTAACACAGCAGAGTGAAATGACCTGATGAAGTTAAAATTGATGATCAGAATCAGGAGGAAAGGTGATTTAAGTGGCTTTGAACATGTCGTGGCTGTTGTACTGCTCTACTGATCTACTGGGATTTTCCCTCAGAAGGATCTTTACAGTTTACAGAGAAGGGACTGAAAAAATATCCAGTGAGCAGCAGGTTTCTGGGAGGAAATGCCTGATTCATGCCAGAGGTTAGAGGAGAATGGCCGGGCTGCTTTGAGCTGCTTAGTAAGGCAGAAGTGACTCAAATAACCACTTGTTACAACAAAGGTATGCAGAAGAGCATGTCTGCAGCCCAGTTTGAAACAGATGAGCTACAGCAGCGGAAGACCATACCAGGTGCTAGGTCTATCTGCTAAAAACAGGAAACTGAGGTTACAGTTTGCAAAAGAAAGTTGGATAACAGAAGGTCTGAGAAATGTTACCTGGTCTGATATTTCTCAATTTCTGCTGCTACATTTGGATGATAGAGTTAGAATTTGGCATAAAAAGCATTCAACGATGGATCCATCCTCCCTTGTATCAACAGGTCAGGGTGGTTGTGTAATGTTGTGGGGGATAGTTACTCGGTGCACTTAGTACCAGTTAAGCATTATTAAATGTCAGTCAATTCAAGTATTGTTGCTGACCATGTCTATTCCTTTATGACTATAGTGTACAAATCTTGTGGTGGGAGAGGGATAATGGACCATGTCACCATCTTAGAAAGCTCAAATCATCGCAATGGTCTTTCACATTCAACTGCACCATTACGTTCTTTTCTATAGCTTGTACCGTGTAATAATGGTTTCCTCTTGCATCGAGCAAAGTGCAGCAGGCTGGGGAGCACTTGTGCATGCCACAGTCAAAGTTAAACTCTAAGGGTTGCACTGTTCTCAGGACAGTGGAATGTATATTCATGCAACTGTGTGATGCTATCAAGTCAATAATGATCAAAATCTCTGAGGAACGTTTCCAGCACCTTGTTGAATCTGTGCCACAAAGAATTAAAGTAGTTCTGAGGGCAAAAGAGGTGCCAACTTGGTACAAGCTAGGTGAACCTAATTAAGTGGCCAGTAAGTGTATATGCCGTTACAAGTGTGGAACTTTATGTTAAACATGGCCAAGGTTTTAAAGAATAAGGTCAACATAATTTATGATTAAAACTGCTCTAAACATTCCCCTTCAGATGGGTTTCTCCACTATTGTCACTGTACGATGGTAAAGAAAGGAAAAATTCTTACTATGGGCACAGTTTGCAGGGGCCAGTAAATCAGAAGAAATTCGAGCTGAACATTCATACACCGGATGAACCGAGGGGCTGCACTAAGGCCCGGTATAAAATAAATAAGGATTATTTTCAACTATGACTTAAGCATACTCCAGCAGAATCCAACAAGAACATCCTGACAAGAAATATATAGGAAATGAACAGGTCTCGCTCTGTTTTGGATTTGATTTTAAAATTTGTCCCGTGTAAAGGTGACAGGAAATGAGGAAGGAGAAAGTAGCAATGCAATGAATCAAAGGTCACCAGCCAGATTTGAACCCATTACTTTGTGGATACATGTTCTGCATCTTAAATCCCCAATGAATTCCAAACAATTTATCATCAGCTGCTGTATCAAGAGGCCAGAATATTAATGTATTCCTAGTCATTTTCCTCATTAAAAATGTCACAGGCTCCAAATCTAAGCTCGGATTGAAGATCAATTAAGCAACAGCACACACATATTCACAAAAGTATGTAACCTGAAGTCCCTGTGCAACTGCTGACTGAACACAGAAGCTAAATGACCAAAAGGAAAGAAGTGGGTTTCAACCTTGAGTGTAGGAGTTTTGGAAAGTCATAACATACTGGATAGTGAACTGCTGTGCATAGCTTCAAAGGTAGAGCAAGTAATTTTTTTGGCTATTTATTAGAAAATAAGAATGTTGCACTCTTGCATAAATATACATTGATTAGTGTGATGTATATGTATAATGTATATGGCCAGAGACCAGCTACATAGGTAGTAGGCCTTATAAGTTACTTTTAATTTAAAGATCTGAAATAGCTCTTTCAAACTATATAAGACCATTTAACATTGGTACATTATATCATCTCTTTCTCGTTATCTCTCTCTCCTCCCTCATTTCCACCTAATCCTCTTCTTCCTTCAAGCCTCGTCTCCTGAACTGAAGTCAGAGCTCTCAGAGCCCGTCCATCTGTAGATTAGACATATGACCATAAACAGTTTGATTACATTCTCACAATGTAAAATAATTTATTCGCTAAGTGTCTGATTCGAACACTGTTAGATTCATTTCAAAGAATGTTGCACGAACACTGGCTAACGTCAGCTAACAGTGACAAAACAGCAGAAAAGTTAAAGATATTTTCAACATTTCACATCAGTATCACTGTCATCGGATAGAAGTGAGCTTCACTGACACAACGACGCATATTGGACTCCTTTCACAAAGTTTTACATCCTCCTAAAGAGTAAATAGACCTGGATATTTGGCAATATTGACAGCTGAGGTAAACAGCAAGCGGCCAGGGCACACTATGCACAGATTTGTTTGTCCTACTACGGACACCGTAGTTAGGATTATGCACTTGATTTGCAGAGGGTGAGAGAACTGAATCCAGCTGACTGCAATCTGCAACCTACTGACATCTAGTGGTGAGATTTTACAAACTGCACCTTTAACTTTATTATAGGGTCCCCTTTGGTTAGTTTTGAAAAATTGTCAAGCACTGAATAATAATCAATATTAATAAAACTGTTTTAAAGTTAAGTTATTCAGAAAAGTCTGAACTCTGCTATTTAAAAGACAACTTGAGTTTTAGATGAAATCAGTTTCTGCAAAGTAGCAGAAAGCTTACCGCTTGAGGAAAGCAGTTAGGATGGTCAAAGGAGCTGCAGCAGCACGCAGCACTGACATAGCTGTATCAGCAGAGTAATAACGACTGCAGTGAGGGGAGAATATTAGCAGTGCTGAGCGCCTGGATGTTATTAGCTGCGTTTGGAAACCCCCATTCAATTTCAGAGATGTAACTCTGTTCGGTCTGACAGTGATGGAAAGAAGTCATTCTCCTTCTTCACTCCTGAGCTGCAGCTACAGTGAGGAATAAGACAAAAGGCACTCTCAGAACACACTCAGTGCCAATTACCTCAAATGCCACACTGATGTGTGTTCACTCTTGAACTTTCTCCCTGAAAATGTCACTTTATGTGGAAATAGCAAGTAAACAGCATTTGACACCGATTGCTGCTTTTGCCACTTTCAGTAATGACTGCAGCCTTGTTCCGACTCAGCCCAGATGGGTTTCACTGATGCTTGTGCACGTCTATGTTGCGCCGTTACTCATTGTTATTTATTTTGCTTTATATTGCGTTTTATTGTTTCGTGCTAGCTGCTGCTAAAATGCGTCACTTTATGTCGAGCCATCGTTGTGTTCTTGCACTTTCTTTTTGTTCTCTGGTAACCAGCAGGATGCTGACAGGTCAACAGCCTCCCGACCAAAAATAAAAAAAAGAGTCATGTCTCTAAAAAAGAGGCCTCAAGCAGCAGTGAGAGAGCAACTGGTGGCTGCAGCAGACTATGTGATTACGTCTTGAAAAACTGTAAAGCCTGTAGACTTTTCTATATTTCTGCATAAATATGATCTAAGACATCAATATGGTTTTAACTCTGAATACAAAGAGAACATGAAACAATAATACTCATCCTTTTTTTATTTATGAAATGTCTGCAAAAGCATGAACTTTTGCTTTCACTGTCTGTTTGTGCAGCAATTAGGGCGAATTTAGGTTTCTGGCAACATCATTCACTTTCTCTTGACTTCATGGATCAGTATCCTGACATTTTTCTGTAGAATTTGCTGTTAAACAGGTCCAAACAAAGACAATGAAGCTTGCTGTGTGTGTAAGTTCTGTAAAGCTATAATCACTCATCTTCCTGCTTTCCTTGGTGTTTGAGTTGCTAGCCTGATCTTTACATCACATGCACTTTATACCAGGCTGTCAAACTCAGTTCTGTTTCCCAATCATTTTTTTACCCACTTTCTGTAGGTCAGTGAGCCGTTGTCCGAGTGCTCTTCTGTCCCTCTGCCTTTCAGACTCTCATGCATGTGACCCATTAGTTAGACATCTTCAACCAAGTGTCCACCTGCCCATTAATGACAAACTCTTTCCTTGAAATAAATTCCAAATGATATTATCATGTTTAACTACCACCATATTGTTTCACAAATGGAATAAGGGTGGCAGATACCTACTCCACCAAAGGGAGTAGCTCTGTATGTTTGATGTGGCAGAATTTTTAACACCAGACGCCCTTCCTGACACAAAGGGATTTGTGTTTCCAGCTGGAATTGAACCAGCAACCCCTCACTTGCCAAGCAAATGTGTAATTCACAACACCATGGAGACGCAGACAGATGGGATAAGGGTCTTCTGTTGAAATGAGTTGTTTTCTTTTCTCTAAACAGAGCTGTGCCTATTTAAACTAAAAAAAAAAAAAAGTTCTATTTTGGTCTCATTCACAGCCTTCTGTCTTTTTCATGTGATATTTAACAAACTGCAAAGGAGCAGCGGTGTTCTTTTTGAAGAGCAGTGGCTTTCTTCTTCCAGCCCTGCCATGTAGACCACTGTTACTCACTGTAGTGCTGATGTTGGTTTACATGTCGCCTTTGTTATAATTCCTGCAGAGGTTAGCTGTGGATCTGAATTTTCTCTATTAGTTCAAAATCTGTCTGACTGTGGGTTTTTGGTACTGAAGCTCTTTTTACTTTTTTTTCACCCTGGTGAGTATCAGCAGCTCCTTTGTAGTGCCACGATTCACTTCCTCTGACATGCGTTGTGAAGAACAGGCTTTGATAGATGCCTGTTGTCCTGCTGTTTAAATAAAAACACGGTGCCCACTCCTACCTGAAAGTCAATTTACTAATGGAAAAATCATGACTGCGCTTTTACTTTCAAATGAAGTGCCAGTCCTAAAGGTTCACATACGTTTGCCCTCCCCCCAAATTATTCTAGATTTTTCTCTGTAACTGAATAACCAAGCCTAATATTTTGTCTTTTACCTCGTTTGCTAAATTGGATGCTTTCTATCGACTTTTTTGATTTGCATTAATATCTGATGAAAAGTCGTATTTATGCAAAGTTTTTTTAATTTTTAAAATGGCTCTCAGACTGTTAATTAAACATCTATTACAATAATAATGTGTCTGTCCAATGCAGATCCTTTCATTTGTACATGTCCATGTGGCACGCTATGTCTATTATGTGTTTACTAGTGCAGGTACATGAATTTAAAAGAGGTAAAGTGTGTCAAACTGTGACTTTGTGTGAGTGCATCTACTGTCTGTTGACACTATATTTGTATATATAAAGAAAATTACAGCTTAACAGGGATGGGGCCTGAAGAGACCCAGAGGGCTCGCTCATTATGAGCACATTGCATTCAAATGCAAAAATACTCTATTACATTTATGTCAGTACAGTAAGAAAAATACACTTTGAGAGTAACAGTACTCAGTGCAGGCAGTACTAGAGTAAAAAGTCCAGTGTCCTTACCGCAAAAATATGTAGTGTGAACAAATTCAGTTAGGCTTTACCAGCATGGTTTCCAAAAAGGAGGCGTGCCGGTGTTCTGGGAATCCATCCTACCTGGCAAACCATCCTACCCGTTGTTTCTGCGCATGCACACAACACAAAATTCAGTGGCAAACCGTCCTACCTTTGTGAATATTAGCTACAAAAATACTCTGACCGGTAAAATTAACTGCCAAACCATCCTACCTTTGGGAATGTCACCTACAAGCATACTTAAACTGCTAAAATTTAGTGGCAAATTGTCCTACTTTTGTTAATCTGAGCTAGAAGCATACTTTAATAGCTACATTTAAGTGGCAAATCATCCTACCTTTGTTAATAACAGCTACACACATACTCTGACAGGTAAAATTAAGTGCCAAACCATGCTACCTTTGTGAATGTTACCTACAAGCATACTTTAACGGGTAAAATGAAGTGGTAAACCATCCTGGCTGTATGCATATGAGCTACAAGTATACTCTGATGGGCAAAGTTAAGTGGCAAACCGTCATACCTACTTAAATTGATGCTGGAATTACTCTGTGACAGCAGAAATGTGCATAAACTACTTACGGTAGGACGTTTTGCCAAAGTAGGATGGTTTGTCAGAACACTGGTGTTAGCCTCTCCAGCTATTCTGATAAACCCAATAAAGCAGGCAAAGGTCTGGCCATTAAAGCACAGCTAAAGCCCTGAAAAGCAGCTTTAATCTAACAATTGACTCGGTGCAGCTATTAGAAGAAACGCAACTGCTTATTTGCAACATTCTCTGTAATTTCTAAATTATGTCTGTACGCTTTTTCCAGAAAGTTTCTCCCTGCTGTGCGTGACCTTCTTGGTGTGAAGTGATTCACAGCATGGTGGTTAGCATGAAGATGTGAGCAGATTCAAGTCCACTTGCATAAATTAGTCCAGCTCCCTCCCTGTCATATTTTTTTTCAACAGGGTTAGTGGTGCTTGACCCTGTTCTCAGTCGATAGGCTTGCAGAGAATGCAAGAGTCTTGATAAACAGTGCTGGGTAGTAACCTCTCGAGGGATGTGCATGTGTGAGTGCGGTTTTCACACACAGAAACCACTGCTGCTCTGCTGACATGGGTCACAGTGGCAGGTTGGAGAAGCAGGATGAGAAAGACGTAACTGGGGTCAGGGTCACTGACAGCAGAGGAGAGTCAGCGAACAGTGTTGGTGACACAAGGGTTTTTGTTTGACACGCTAGCATAAATGGGATTTGGGATAGCTGCTGTGTTATTCTGTGCAAGGTGCTGTAAAGGTCCATTTGTGTAGTAAGAGTTGTAATGTATTTAGCTGTATTTAGCCATTGCATTTAACTCTCCATCTCCCAGGTTGACGTGCCACCCAGTGAAAAGCGTTTACAAAAGGTAAAACAAACAGAAGCATCCTGCTTAAGAAATCATCGATCCTGCAAATGGAGCCTGAGTTTGGACAACCGTGTCATACTTGTTACAGTTTATAACCAACCAAGACACTTTACTGTAGAAAACCTCATATTTTCTGTTCAGAAGTGTATGAGTCAATATAAAATTACTTTATCCCAAAGTGTGCACAATCACAGCTTGAGCAGAGTTGACTTCCCATCAAATTTGATTTTTGTATTTTTCCCACCCTTCATTTATGTGTAAATGAAAGCCAGTGGTCCTGGCGCTATTTACAGTTTCACTGAAAGTGTGTTATGTTGCCTTCAAGTAAGTATGAACTCATATTTTTATACTTCTCCTCAGATAAATTGCATTCAAGCTGTGTAGCCTGATTACTTTCACTGGGTACATCTCTACAATCGAAGTACATATTAATACAACAGCTCTGCCACATATTCGGTTCCATGCCTCTTTATATACACACTCACAGACATTGTGTTGGGTAAACCTTGCTAGTACAGGTGATGGAAACATTCCTCAGAGATTTTGGTCCATATTGACATGCCGGCTCCGCACAGTTGCTGTGGATTTGTTTGCTGTACATCCATGATGTGAATCTTCCAATCCCCATCACTTCGCAAAGGTGCTCTGTTGGATTAATATCTGTGGAGGTCATTTCAGTACAGTAAACTCGCTGTCATGTTTAAGAAACCAGTCTGAGATTATTTGAGCTTTGTGTGGAAGTGCGTTACTCTGCTGGAAGCAACTATCATTAATGTGTACACTGCTGTTGTGACATAGTCAGCAACAATACTCAGGTATGTTTAAATAATGTGCAGTTGGTACTAGTGTATAGATAGATTGTTTGGTTTGGGTCATTAAAATTTGCACTGTGGGGCACTTCACAGTTCATCATGCTACTTCTATCAGCAATCACATCATCAATAAACACTAGTAAAGTGGTTCCACTACCAGCCATACATGCTCATGCCATACCTTTGCCTTCACAATGACAGATGACGTGGTTTGGCTCAGATCGTGAGCTGTTTCTCTATTTTTTCATACTTTTGTCTTTCCCATCATTCCTTAGTTTAATTTGTCCAATTTCCAGAACTATGCTGGCTCCAGGTCTAATCAGTGATTTCCACTTTGTTGTAAAGCTTCTGTATTTCTATTCATGAAGGTGTCTCTCTTGTAGACTCTCACAGTGATACACCTGCTTCCTCAATAATGCTCTTTTTCTTATCCATGAAAACACTTCTGGCATCATGCACACTGAGTGTCTTCTGGGGTGTTGCTGAGCTGGTCAATGCATTAATTCTTTTTAACAATGCACTTCCAATTTTCTTGCTGTCTGTCTGATAGGTTTGTTTAGGTTTTTCAGCCTAATACTGGCCTCCCCGACAGCCACAAACTTCTCTTTCACCCTCATAATTAAAAATACAAGAAAAGCTATGAAATACGAGTTCATCACTTTGAATAAATTTCCAGTGTCGCCAAATAACAGTCCTGTTATTTGGCGATATAAATGCAGATTTTTAGTGTTTCAAAGGGTCCAGTGGGTGTGTGTGCCTGTGTGCCTGTGTGACTGAGTGAAAAAGAGAGAGAAAACTTAATAATATTTTGAGTGAACACAGTTTTTTCATTTTTAAAAGGAAGACGGAAAGGAGATAAAGAAACCTTTACATTAGCCTGGCTCACTACAGAAAACCCAAACGTCATCGTCCCGCCCCGCGCTGTTATAAACGGATTAGTTCCACATGAGTGACAGCGTGACTTCACCGCATCACTTTTAATGCTAACATTTGTCAGAGCTTTCACGATCCCCACCCACTAAACGTCACATCTCTGTGGCTGGGGCTGTTAAACACAGTTTCGCCTCTGCTTCACTTTGTTGGGTCTTCCACGCGGACAGTAAGTCGCAATTAAAAGCGCACCTGAAGTGAGCAGTGGATCCTGAAGCTCGCTGAAAGCGCACATTATTTAGCCTTTCTTCCCTTTGTACCAGCATGAAACTGCAGCACGGTGTTTGATCTTCAGCTGTGAGAAAATTCAGCAGAGTTTATACATATTGCTTAAATCCCGTGGTGAGTAGCCCGGTGTCACACATGGCTCTCCGGGAGGTCTGGCTCCTGTTCGCGCTGTCCGGTGTCCTGAATGCGCGCTCCTGCTGCGCTTATACCTGTCCGGCCATCTGCCGGTGCACCGCCGACTCGTTTCAGTGCAGCAAAGAGACTCAGCTGGCCTCCCGCACAGGACCGACATCCGTGCTTCGACTGTAAGTAACCCAACTGTATGCTCTAGCGTCCATGCGAGTCTAAAATCACTGTAATCCACCTGCAGAGGGTCTGTGGCGTTTCATGTGACCCCACCAGTGCCATTATACTACTTTATTAACTTTTTTCCTCTTTTTTGAGACTTATTGGCTCTGACCTCTCACTTACTTGCATATCTTCCCCTTACTGTTACTCTAATATTTCTCCAAGGACTTGTTTATAATGGGTGTAATTTTGAAGGATAACCTAAAGAGACAGTTTTGTGTTTTCTCATTTTCTTTTATACTTAGCCATATAAAATGTGGATTTAACTGCCAATGACTTTTGCAGAAGGCTCACTCATCTGCCCTTGAAAAGAGTTCCCTCTCACGCCTTCAAGGAGTTGATCAACATTACAATAATGTAAGTTTTTTTTCCCTCTCATACAGAAGTATTATAGGTGGGCAAATTTATGTACTTTACTTAATGAAGGACTAGAGCAGTATTAGTTCTACAGGACAATTACATCCATCCTTTTTTTTTTTTACTTCAAAAAGACTCAAATGCCTTTTTCTTGGAAATAAAGATAGAATAATTATTATGTGTTTAATCCTTTGGATCATTTCTTTATCAGGTATTCAACAGATGTTGTCATGTTTAAGATAAGATAAGATAAGATAAGATAAGACTTTATTGATCCCACGACGGTGAAACTTTTGCGTCACCTCAGCTCAGGTACAGATATCAGAAGGAAATACAAAAATACAAATAAGTACAATCAATGAAAAAAGTAAGATAATACACTACATACAATGGTAGCATACACAGTATGTGATTATGGATATGGTTGGAAATATGGAAGACAAACTATATCGCTTGATATAGCTATTGTACCACTACTATTCCTATTTATAGACATGTACACACTAATTATACATATGTATACATATACATACATATATACCTACACATGTCCATACACATGGAAGGTCCATTATGCATGAAGTGGTGACCGTGGATGTTCATAGTGTCCAGGGTTAATGGAGGCTAATTTGGAAAAAATGAACATCTGTTTATGACTCTTTGTTATTTCCTAATATAACTGCTTCACTTTGATCTGTTGTTGTTGAGTTTACTACATGTAGAATAGAATAGAATTCAACTTTATTGTCATTGCACATGACAGGGGATTTCTTTAAATCACCCTGCTGTTCTTTGTTCAGCTGAGACACCTGAGTTAGAAAACACACAAACACTGCAGATTTTCTTTAACTCGCGAGGGCAGCCATGAAACGCAGGATCTGCGTCTCATCTCTGTCTGCGTTTTTTATTTATACTTTTCTGTGTGTCAAGTCAAGTCAAGTTGGTTTTATTGTCACTTCAACCATATACAGTTAGTACACAGTGAAACGAAACAACGTTCCTCCAGGGCCAAGGTGCTACATGCAACATAAATTTACAACATAACATAAATTTACAACATAAATTAACAGAAAACACTAAACTAGCTAACTAAGAGGCCAGACTGACCTAACATAAATTACAACATAAATTAACAAAAGCTGACTATCTAACTATCTAAGGAAAACTTGGTAGGTAGGTAGTGCAGGAACAGTAAACATTCCTTAATGTAGCAGCAAAAATTAGGAAGTAGAGAAGTTAGTGCAAAAAAGTCCAGTTATCATATTGTGCAAAAGAGCATTTACAGGTTGGTGTGTACGATAGTTAGTCTCAATGCTTTGAGACTATGTGTGTGTGTGTGTGTGTGTGTGTGTGTGTGTGTGTGTGTGTGTGTGTGTGTGTGTGTGTGTGTGTGTGTGTGTGTGTAGGTGTGTGTGTGTGTGTGTAAAGATAACAGAGTTATTCTCAGAACTCAGAGCTGAGGTTCCCCTTTTCCAAGTCTGTATCTTCCAAACCAGAAAGAGGAAGCTGCAAGTTGTTTATCACAGAAGAGTTCATGTCAAAAGGTGAAAAGTCACATAGACATGTGCTTAATGATAAAATAAAAAGATACATTTCATATAGCTGATCACATTATACAATATTCTCTTTTGACAGTCCCTCCAGTTGATCACGAAATGAAATGTACAATTCATCAGTGAGTAACTACTTGTCTTTCACATTCTCAGTTACTACATCATCAGTTACACTTCATCTTCATCTAACAAATAGGAAAAGAAGTCTTCCTGATCTTCATCGGTTTTGGTACATCTGCGTATGCTGTGAGTGACAAACTTATCATCTGTGAAATTACAGCTTTAAACAAGGAATAACTCAAATAAAGAAAAATAAAATCAGGAAAAGTCCAACGACAATCAACAGTCTCTTTAAAACTTGTTAAAGTTGAGTGCTTCTTCCTGGATGAGGATGTTGATGTTGTGCACTTTACAAAAGTCATTCTCAGGGTGTTTCCCATATATGGTTGTGTTAATACGCTCGGCATGTGCGAGCAAACATAACATAACTCTTTCTCTGCAGTTCTGTTAAACACGTATCTGTACCAGGCATAGTCCATCTCTTTTCTCGGCTCGTGTATTGTTGTCTTCCTTCTTCCTGGGTGGATAGTGTGATGAGCAGAGCCGTTGCCAGTAGTGAGACGCCAGTTACCACCTGAGAACACTACATTTTACTTAAGGCATTTAGGTCATTTCTATTTTTTCAAAGAACCCACACATCTTACATATTTCAAACTTTTAAGTTAGGAAAAAAGTGCTCACAGCTCATAGCTCACAGCTCGAAAACCAGACATTAGTAAATCATATGCCCAATCATTATGTGTCATTGTGATCCACAATGTATGATCACAAATTTGTTTTTCAAGCCAACAAAACAAACAAACAAAAACAAATTGTCTGTGGGATCAAGGCTTTGCGTTCATGTTAATTGAGTGTAAGCTGCTTTCTTCATTGCAAGTGTTTGTTACAATAAGGTTTAATTCATGCATCTTATCACTGAGTTCTAAATTCAAACTATCTCACTTCTGACTCTTTCCAAAAATAATTTCACATATAACAATTTGTGTGTGTGTTGTCTGTTCATTAATATAGTTGTCAGTTATTTCTGTCATTATTTTTACCTTCTTTTGTTTGTGACATGGTGGACATCTCGAAACAATCATGAGTTCAGCCTTCAATTTCAATCCAATTATACCCTGTATTCTCGCACTCAAACTTGTCCTGCTTCACCTCCCATCAGTCCTCGTCCCTTTTTTTTCACAGTGTCCCTGTGTGGCCTTCAAAGCTCCAACAAACACAGTCTGTCTCTTCTCTGTTTTGATCTTTCAGTATTCTTCTTTTAAGTTAGGTTCCAGCCCGGCAAAATATCATGTTCAGTGCCTTCGAACAGTCATGTGACACTGTTCTTTACCAGCCACTGTGCATGTTGCATCACGTGCCTGTCATGCTGCTGCTGCAGTTGTCAGTCAGTCTTGTTTCCTTTGCTCTGTCTTTTGCCTGCTGTTAATTCTTCAAGTCCACGATGTTCTGTCGGTCTTCATCATGAGATTAACTGTCCTTTGAGCTTCTTCTCAGGGTCGAGGACAAAGTGGGAGGTCAAGCTATAAAATTTTAACCAAAAAGTGGCCTGTTTTCCCAATTAATCTATGCTTTTGCCGCTGTACTCAAGGTTCCAGGTTGAGAGAAATCCACCTGTATTGACACACTAAAGCATACAATTAATATCATTTTCATTACTTTTCTTAAAACATTCATTCGCTTCATCTTCTTAGAGTTTAACTCGTCTGTTTCTCTCTGTGAGCTGTCTTGACACAGTCAGCTCCTTTTATGGGCATGTAATTCCTATCACACACGATTTCCTGTCACAGACACACCACAGGCACACATATTTCCTGTTTCTGCAGACTAATCAAACTCTTTTGTTTTTCTTTGTATTCATAGTCTATAAACCCTCTTTAATTCTACTAAATCTTGATCTAAAAACAATACACCCTTGTTCCACGCACACTTTTAAATATTCTAAGCTCTTTCAGACATCATGAATCATCCCACACACACTGCCTTTTCTCTCAAACTTCCACTTTTTCACTCACTCTACTATCAACCTTCGTAGTGTTATTATTACCTATTTATTATTTGGTACAAATCACACAGAGTCACTCAAATCAAATACTGACAGCATTCACACAGTTAAAATCACTCAAAATATGCTTTCATACGAGTATTTTAGACATGCTTTCCATAATCAGAAAGATCAAGTCCAAGGAAAACAACTGAAACCTCAAATCATTCTCACAGCTTCTCACAGCACACACATAACTGGAAGAAAACTAAAACACACCAGCATTTATGGCTCAAGATAGGTTACTACTTAACGTAATATGTTGGTCTTAGGTCCTGTACACTGCACTCAATATATATATATATATATATATATATATCAAAACTCAGTCAATTACTATACATCCACAGTAATGAATTCAAACTCTATTTATACAATTCTAGTGAGCAAAACCAGCATCTCAGTCACAGGCATTTAGCAACATTTGCAAACAATAGTTATAAAGCTCAATAACACTCTAAACCGAAAGCAACAATCTCCATGCGCGTCACCGCTCCTCATTTGCATTCACACACACGCCATCTAAAAATAGAAGTCAACAGGCAGTGCAGCAGTGCACTGCTGACACAGAGACTCCTTTTACACAAAGATCTCTTATTTTATATTACACAGACGTCTTTTATTTACAATCACTCTCAGGACCTTGCGGCGGGTTAGACACACTTAGACCCTTGCGGCGGGTTAGACCTACTTAGACCCTTGCGGCGGGTTAGACCTACTTAGACCCTTGCGGCGGGTTAGACCTGTTGCGCAAAACTTAGACCCTTGCGGCGGGTTAGACCTTCATTCAGTGTTTTCTCACCCTCAGTCGTCTTTTGCTGGTCGTTCAGGTCTTCTGGATCCCAGCGTCGTGGACCAGGACCGGCCTGAATGCAAATTTACGCCCAGGGCTTTCGCCTCTACCTGGAGAGGGCTGTTGACAGACTTCGGTTCTGGCTTTCCCACGACGTCAGGATGCAGTAATCAGACCTTATTGGAGTCACAGAAACGTGTCTGTTGTTTCCATCGCTAGGCTCGAAGGACCAATTTAAATGACAGGAGATTTCTTTAAATCACCCTGCCGTTCTTTGTTCAGCTGAGACACCTGAGTTAGAAAACACACAAACACTGCAGATTTTCTTTAACTCGCGAGGGCAGCCATGAAACGCAGGATCTGCGTCTCATCTCTGTCTGCGTTTTTTATTTATACCTTTCTGTGTGTCTGTATGTGTGTGTGTGTGTGTGTGTGTGTGTGTGTGTGTGTGTGTGTGTGTGTGTGTGTGTGTGTGTGTGTGTGTGTGTGTGTGTAAAGATAACAGAGTTATTCTCAGAACTCAGAGCTGAGGTTCCCCTTTTCTAAGTCTGTATCTTCCAAACCAGAAAGAGGAAGCTGCAAGTTGTTCTACTAGCAAATATTCTACTAGTATCTCAGCTGTAACTTGAGACCTACCTGACCAAAAGTGCAAACAAATGGCACTACTAAAGTATAGTCACACCCTATTTCAGAAACACTGCAATCATTTCGCCTGTGTGCCATGCACTGAAGTGGCACAAACAAACACAAAAAACAATTAAAGAAGTTACTCCTTTCTCAAAAGACGCCCTCCCAATCGTTTATATCCAATAGCCTGCACACCTGGGGGGACTAACAAAAACAAAACTACAACTAAATTTAAAAAGAAGGAGAGCTAGAGACAGTCGATAACAGCTGTAAAACACAAAAAAGTTATCAATTTAAAAAAAATAATGCAACATACAATAAAAACATTGTAAAATAATGGTAAAACGTCAGCTATACCTACAACACCGATCAGTTTCCTCACGCACAGTTCAGGTCTAGATGAATTCAGCTATAAATACTTGCACCTACAACGCTAAATAATCCAGCTCTAAAAAAACCAGCAAAAATCTCTTACCACAAATCATACCCACTCACACCACAGGGAGTTCATCCACAGGTGACAGCACAGGAAGTGGTCGGAAATATAAGGGGGGGGGGGGGGGGTGAAATCTGTCAACAACAACAACAACAAAAGAAAACAGTAGACAACTAACCAAAGAAGTTTTTTCTTCTAAATGAGAACAGCAGGTTCTAACGGATATACTTACTTTTTCTCCAGAAGAATATTTGTTTGCTGACTGAAAAAGCTCATATATACCACCTTTACTGGTACGCTCTGTCTCAAACGTTTATTAAAAATCATTTAACTGGGTTTAACTTTTTCCTACGCTGTGCATATAGGTGGGTATAGAAGAATAGAGGTTCTGATGTCTGCTACAGAGGTGGGAATTTATTTCTCATCAATCAGGGCTCAACTTGATCATATTTACAGCTAGACACTCAATCTCAAAACCACAGCATCATCCCGAGTTGTTCACAGACTGAGCTTTATTGTTAATTTCACAACAGTCTGATGAGTAAGTAAAAAACATTTTTAGCTGCTAATGAGAGCGCTCAGTGGGTGAGCCGGCTGGTGTTGAGGGCGTTTGACTTTGCTCTGCTGCTCAGGGACAAGCCTTATCGGTCTCAGATACATAAAGTACTCGCATGCGATACGTTCATGTTCAGCTTAACCTCCATCGCAAAATACTGTAGTCTTAGGTGATAAAATAAATTTGAGACTGAACGAAGTTAGTCGTAAAAGCTGTCAAAACCCGTGTCAAGGTGGAATGACACGGGGACCCGCGCGTGCTTTGTCACCGATGACGCATCCTTGAAATCACAGCACCACTTCATGTAGATGATCATGCGCAGAGGCCTTTTTTTCAGAGCTGTAAGCAGTAATTACAACACTATACATAATGCAATCAGAGGAGGGGATAAAAGAAAACAAATAATATGCGCTACAGATGGAGTCCTTTAATTGTTTCTCGACTCGAAATGGAAGCCGAGCGACGTTATTTTAAGAAAAGCGCAGGCTGATTACAGTAGGGCTGCAGAGTAAAACGATGATTGCAAAAGGAAGATGGAGAGCGTCTCGTAAAAAGAAGTCAGCCATCAGAAAACAAAGTGTTCAAGGACAAATCGGGAAGACTTGTTGACTTTGTTTGTCTCGGAACGCTTTTGTTTTGTCCTGCTTTTTAAAGATCTTCACTTAGTCTTCCTGGCCTAGATGCATCACTGATGTATGTCTGAAGCTCTTGGTGGTAATTCTGTTTTGCCCTATCAATCATCTCTGTCCCATTTCTAACGTAACAAGCACTTGTGTCACTTTGCATAACTAAAAATATTGTTAATAAGTTGATGGATGTAGAGCCTTTCTTGTGTGTGTGCTACAGTGAGATCTCCCAGAGCGACTGCATCACACATATACAGACACATGCCTTCCTCTCCCTCTACAGCCTGGCACAAATGTAAGTCACACTTTACCCTCCACCACATGTCCCATTCAAACACGATGAAAGCAATTACTCATTTGAGCAGCTGGTATATGATTTGCATTTCCTTTAGGTTTCACGGGATTAGTCTGTCATTATAAAGCGACGTGTTTAATCCTTGACTTTTTGAGCAGCTGACGTATGAATGAGGGTTTTTTTTTTCCTTGCTTGTTTGTTGACAGCCACTGACAAGAAAATTGTGATTACTGATATGTTTCCTGTAGCTCAGTGCAGAATATCAACAGCCTGAGGTTTATTGAAAAAGGCGCCTTCGCTGACCTGCCCAAGCTGGAATATTTGTAAGTCACTTGATTTTTATGTGCACATTTCATATAAACTTAGCAGGTGGTTAAATATGAACCAGACATGGGATTCATATCATTGCTGAGTTTACCTGTTAAAGTCTGTGCCTGTTTGTGTTGCAGCAAGTGATGCTCCCTCACCTTTTAATACCATAAATGCACTATTAGCAAATGGCTTAATGCTGCAAACTAGGGACAGAGCCAATGAGATACAATAATGTTACATAAATGTTACTGATAAAAACAACTGTGATTTAGTGAGCAGAGCAAGTCACAAAGATGCAGCAGAGACATGGCGTGTAGCTCTTACTTATTTCATGTTGAAAGTGATACACAAATGTTACCAAGCCTTAATTAGAAGTGACATGGGGGCTAGTTCAGGTGTGAGGACTGTTAAGATTAAGGAAGAGTGCAGTTATCAACAGTATAAATCAAACTTGAGTGATGTGAGGAAAATTAATGCGAATTCAAAGATGACTGGCTATGAAACTAACAATACCACAGATCCCATACCTAAGAAGAACTACATATGACTCTACAGTACTGTGCAAAAGTCTCATACCACCTCTTTTCTTTATATTTAGCATCCAAGGAGCCAGACTGTCTTGTATTTTTTTAAAGTAGTCTTGAGCAATAGTTCTACAATCGTTCAGTCTACAAAAAAAAATATTTTTTTAACCAACAAAGTGATTCCCAAAGTGGCAGGCCAAAAAATATATCTATATCTGAACGGTATTTGAAAGTCATGTCCTTGCAAAATATGAAAAAATCCAGCAAAGCCCTGAGACAGGATCAGAGAAATGCATTTGATCCATCTACTGTTCACTCACCCCTCATCAGAAATGGTCTTAGTGAAGGAGTGGCTGTCGAGGAGTCATTCTTAAAGAAGGAGAAAAGGCTGAGATGTGCCAAATTATGATAGAACTGGAATGAAAGTCATTTGCAACAGGTCTAATGGAGTGATGCATTCAAATTTGAAATTTCTGGTTCATATTGTTGTTAGTATGTACATAAGACGTTTGGAGAGAGGTACAACAGTAAGTGTCTACAGCCATCTGTAAAACACAGTGGAGGTTCTGCCACAGTTTGGGGCCACATATCAGCCTGTGGTGTTGGAGCGCTTGTCGAAATTGATGGACTTATAAACACAGAAAAGTACCATCAGACTTTGATCTACCATGCAATGCCATCTGGAAAGCATTCGATTGGCAACAGCTTGATTTTTGAGCATGACGATGATCCCAAGCACACTGCCAATGCAGTAAAAGCATACCTGAATAGAAAAATACACAGTGGAACACCATCAGTCATGATTTGGCCTCCCCGGAGCCCGGACACCAACATGACTGAAGCAGTTTGGGATTACCTCGACAGAAAACAGAACAAAAGACAGCATCCAAAGGAGAGTTTTGAATGTCCTTCTTGAAGAATACTTAAAGAAATTACAAGAAAGATTTCCTAAGACAGTTCAGGCTTGAAGAATAAAGGTGGCCATACCCAATACTGACTTTCAAGCTCATTAGAATTGTGCAAACTCTGTTTTTTCTTTACATTCTGTATTTGTATGTTTGCATGCTTCTACAATTCACTGTACCTAGAAAGGAAACAGGTGGCTCAAGACTTTGCATGGCACTGTACATTTTCTGGTACTTTAATATAAACTTTATAGAAAGGTCAGAATTTTGAATGTTGAATCCAATGACTTGATGGCCAGGCATTTTTTTTTCCATTAAATTTTTGTTGCTTTTGTTTTGATTTGGGGAGGGGCTGAACAACTGCTGGTTAGATTAACACACTCATGTTTGCCTCAGGATGATACTATGTTGTTCCTGTTGCAATTAGCAAAATCATAATGCCTAAATCCATGAGAAAATATCTAATAATGTTCCCTTTTGACTCATCTGCACCTTCGTTGCATCCTAATAAGCAAATGTTAGCCTCCAAACCAGCTTTGCTAAGATTCTGCACATGGTAAACATTGAACCTGCTAAGCATCCGGCTTGTTTGCATTGTGTATAAGCACAGCCTTGCATACATGTAGGTACACACCTACACACAGGTTGAAGGCTCAACCGAAGCAGAATCAACATTTACTAAACAAACAAGAAGAAAAATAATCCACTTGACCAACTGCAGACTCCTACAGAAGCACATTCACTCCTACAGGATCACAGAACAAACTAAAATAGGTTGCACAAAAAAAACAATATGTTGTGGTAACGGCACTGTTAACGCTGAGAATAATTCTGCTTTAGACCAATTTAAAAAGTTGTGTTTCAAGGAAGGCAAGAAGAAAAGTTTGGTCTTTGTTCAGACCCAATGACTTCCAAGCAGCAGTCAGATGATTGTTTTGTTTGTCATGGTGGGTGACCAGGCTTCTGAGACATAATCCAAATATTCCTGTCCGAACAGGCAACTGTAAGTCCTGTGTAAGTGCTGGCAGGTTGATAAACACAGGACTGAATTTGTATCCAGATCAGACTATTTACTGTGACAGGAAAATACTGTTATTCAAAAAGCAGCACAGGCTATAGAATATAAAGCTTTTCTAGCAGTAAAGTGGGAAACTACACAAGCTTTGTTTGTCACTTCCTGCGTAAATTTCAATTTAGTGAGGTTATAAGCTAGGGGAGGTTGGGAGGGTAGAAAATGTTACTGCTGTCAGTGAGAAACAGAATTATGGCTAAGACACTAAAGTCCACTATTGACTATGGAAGGAAATAATACAATGTTCCCCCTTAATTGCAAATATTTCTCTTTGTAAGTCTGAACATACAGCTGCACTGAATACATATTAGAGCATTTGTCTATATTTTTCATACATCCCTACTTTGTAATTTTGTTTTTTTTATGATTGTGACACTTTCTTATTACCTACAAACCACCATTATACTTGTGTTTTTTTTAATCTCGAAGCTCTCATGACCTCTATTATGCTTAGCTATTACTATTCTATCCAATAAAAGGTCAATCTGGACATATTTTTCATTTATTTGGCATTCACTGCCGCAAATTAAATGCAAGGAAACTTGTCAAAGGTCATGGACAGAAAGTGATGTGTTTTCTAGAAGAGTCTTATGAAATGTTGCAACTCTTCCTCCCTCCCGCCCTATCTTTTTTGTTTTTTGCTTTGAAGATTTCCTCTTATCTGCTCACGATCATCTGTCTCTGCTGCTTGTCATCACAGGAGCATCTCTAACACGGGCATTGCACACTTCCCAGACTTCACAACTATCTCTTCCCTGTCGCCAAATATTATCCTGTAAGTAATCCTGTTTAAAGAAATAGTGTGTTTCCAAACTGGATTAGCGTCTTTCTGCATGCTGCAAAACCGCAGGTGCTTCACGTCATTAGCTCTGTTTGTTCCGAGCCCGGTTTTGCTTTTATTCCATCAATATCACGATGCCACCAACCCTGTAACAAATCCTTCAACTCTGTCACACTTCATCATACTGCTCCCTTTTTTCTTTTTCTTCTATGAATATACATATTTTTTTCTAACTGATAATTAAACCCAACAGCCTGAGTGAGCGTTATCTTCTCTGTGTGCAGAGAAATGGCAGACAACATGGAGATTGACATCATTCCTGCCAATTCCTTCCAGGGTATCACAGAGGAGTATGTTGACATGTGAGTAAGGGAACTAAAGTCCTTTTTTTTTGCCACATCAAAGCTAAAAGGAACTATTTGTTACTATTTCCTAGGAATGTTTCTTGATGCATATTTATAAGTCTCTGAAATTTCATGTTCATTTATCTGACCTTGGTGATGAGTGCTTCTGACAGCTAAATAAATTCAAAATGTTGTGTCCTTGACAGGAACCTGGTTAGAAATGGCTTCAAGGAAATCAAATCGCACGCATTCAATGGGACTAAGCTCAACACGCTGTAAGCATTTTGATCATCAATATTTAAGCAAACAAAAACACCTGAGCTTGACAGTACGCTGTTGGGGAGTGCAATGTTTAGATTGAGACCTTTCCTCCCCCCCCAATCATGAAAACTGAATGTACCAGTAAACAAACACAATGTAAGACTAAACAAAGATTACGTTCCCTTGTTTTCTTTGCCCCAGTAATGCTGAATGTTGTTGTTGATGAGATATGCGCAGGCACCCTTATTATAAACCCAATGCTCATCACTGTCAGTGTGAAGCTGAGCAAACAAAAAGTTTTGTTTCGGAAAGTTTTCGCTCAGTGTTGTGTGCATTATACTGTTTCTTTGTCTTTTGTAGAGTTTTGAGAGACAACTGGTATCTCCGTAACATTCAAGAAGATGCCTTTGAAGGAGCCACAGGTCCAACTCTTCTGTGAGTAATTTGAGTTCATGAAACTTCCCACAAGTGGATTGTAGTGACAGTTCCACACTAAGCCTTAAAGTGTCTTTCAGTGCATTGTTTTGATGTCTTGTTTTAATATATCAATTCAGCTTCATTTATATGGTGCCCAGTCACAACAATAGTCGCTTTATATTGTTGGGTAAAGACCCTATTGTACTTTAATAGAGAGAAAACTCCAACAATCAGACGACCCCCTATTAGCAAGCACTTGGTGACAGTGGGAAGGAAAAACTCCTTTTTAACAGGAAGAAATCTTCAGCAGAACCAGGTTCAGGGAGGGGCAGCAATCTGTTTCAGCTGTTTGGGGTAAGCCGAGGAGGACACAATAAAAGACACGCCGCAGAAAAGCACCAGGGATTAATAATAACTAACGATTAAATGCATTAGTGGTGTATTAGCAACATAGAGTGAAACGAGGTGAGTGAAACGCTCAGTGTATCATGGGAAGCTCCCAGCAGTGTAACAGAGGGAGGGTTCAGGGTCACTTGATCCAGCCCTTACTATAGGAAAACTTTAAGCCTAATCTTGAAAGCAGAGAGGGTGTCTGTCTCCCAAATCCAAACTGGGAGATGGTTTCACAGAAGAGGGCCCTGGAAGCTCCCATTCTACTTTTAAATATTCTTGGAACCACATGTAAGACAGCAGTCAGGGAGAAGCGCTATATTCGAGTGACATAGTGCTATGACATCTCTAAAAATATATCACAATATTAATATTAATATCACCACTTTTACTTTATTTTCAGTCTTTTTTTTTCTTTTTTAGACATGATTAAGCAGAGAAGTAGCAATTTAATGGGGTTAGCATGCAATCCATTTATGTTTAATGCTGCTATTCATCATCACATGGCTAATTTGATGTATTTTATACACTGTTTTGCAGTTTAAGCTGCAAGTTGCAATTGGATGTACAACAATCATGTGCAAAAAAAGTCCCCTCTCCCTGTGGAAAATACTGAAATTGCATAAAAACCTCAAAAATTGCACTTGAGTTAGTGTATTTACTTTTCAATGCTGTGTTCAATCAACAGAATTAAAGAGAATTAAAGTGATTATATTTCAGCTAGGTCACAAAGCGAGATTGATATTCATAACAATGCTTATTTTATTGTATAAACATTAGGGTAGTGACAGTCTGTCTGTGTAAACAACCAACAAGGCAGGCAGGACTGCTGAATACTGATTAGCAAGCAAATAGCTAAATCTGCGGTGCATGCAGCTTGCAAGGTCTCTGATTGCAACCAACTCTGTGTGGTTGATGTTTAAAAAAAGAACTTTCTTTTGAATAAGTGCTTGTAATATTCACTCACACAGGAACTGATTAAAGGTCTCCTTTTTTTCATGATGTTTTGATCTTTTGGGTTCTATAGATGTAATAAATATTTGGGTAAAGGTACTGCAGTCAAATGAATGACAGGAAGGAGATCCTGAATGTCTTTTTGCTAAAGATAAAAATGTATTCAGACAGTAATTGCAACCTCTATTCTCATCTAAAGCTGCTTTCTCGTGAAAGCGCATCTCTTCAGAGGCAGCATGATTTACTCATTGGCTGATAAATATGAAAATGAATTAGGGCTTTGTTGCCACAGTCTCCAGAACTCTGTGAACACCTGTGGATGATTCATTGAATTTGCCAGAAAGCATGTCTTCCACTGTCTACATCAACAAATGGCTTCTCTTGTTGGATCGAGTTGCTTTGTAGCCCTCGGCAGAGTTTAAATGACCCATGAAAGACAATGAGACAGACAAAAGCTTTTCTAGTGCCTGCTAGTAGTTCAATGAATTTTAATCATAGTTGTTTTACTAATCATCGTTGAAATGTATGTCTGCATTCTCTCCGTGTGCGTCTTTCAGGGATGTTTCCTCCACGGCTCTGAGGTCTCTCCCCCCTAATGGATTGAGGCACGTTAAATTTCTGAAAGCCAGCCATGCCTATGCTCTAAAGAGCCTCCCTCCGCTGGAAAGTCTGGCTGAACTGCTGGAAGCTGAGCTCACGTACCCGAGCCACTGCTGCGCCTTCCACACATGGCGGCGGAAACAAAGGTAACCGACAGATGCTCCCAGAGATTCAACAAATCCATTCACATCTGCATAAACAGTCGAAAGCTCTGTCCAGTGAATACAGATCATGAGTAGGTGGATAATTTGCACTTGAGCTTGTTGATATTTTGAGGAGTTTAACCATTTTATTTCTTTCTCTTCTTTAGGGAAAGTGCCTTAAAGAACTTGACAAAGTTTTGTGATCTGATGAATACAGAAATGTAAGTTTTTCCCTAGTCACTTGGGGACTTTCTATTTTGTTTCTTAAACCTTGATCTTACTGGTTACTACACATTTTGTATGTGAAGATGTTCCCTTAATATGCCAGCAACCCAATGAAGTCAGTGTGCTTCATTTTTTAAAAACAGTCCAAGTCTGGGAAGAACAAGAGCAACAGCTCGCCTCTGTTCTCCCAGAAATGTCCCCATTATACAGTTGGTGGTCAGAGGTTTACAGGCACTCATCATGGGTGAGAATACAGAATAGAATAGAATAAAATAGAATACAATAGCCCTTTATTGTCATTGTACATGTGCAACGAAATTTAGGTTTTTTATTTTGTTGTTTTGTTCTTTTTGTTTTTAGAATAGAATATGATGGTTGTTTTGGACTTTTATTTCTTTCAACTGTTCCTTTTCCAAGGTTAAATGATTCTACAGCATACATATTTAATGACTTAAAAAAATAATAACTGGGTGCACAAGTTTGAGCATTTGAGAAAATCCAAAATAAATTAAAAGGGTCAAAAGTAATGTAAAGTATATACAGTATATATAAATCTTTAAACAAGTGTTGCCGATTGTTTTACAATGTCTTTTAACCTGATGAGTCTAATTAACTTATTGTTAGTGATCATGATCGACTAAAACTGGTCATTTTTCTTTGCCAGCATAAAAATAATTTGTTTGACAGCACTCAATATATTGACCAATACTGAGAACAAAGGGAAAGTCCTAAGAATTTCCCTTTGTTATGGGTTCATCAGTTAAAACTATTGTACGTAAATACGAGTTATTCAGATGTGTCACTGTTTTGCCAAAGTCTGGAAGAAAATCCAAATTGTCACCCTCAAATGAAAGGAAATTGATTAGGATGTTCAGGAACAAACCAGAAACCAACAAGGCTCAGGCCAGCCATGAACTTGAAACTCCGGAAACACTGGAAAAACACTGGAACGCCAGTCAATCAAGTAAGTTTCACATCACCACAAACAGAGAGTGTGTCGAACAAGCAAAAAAAAGGTCTTGCTCCAAAATCAGCACTTTCAAGGTTGGCTGAAATTTGTAGCCAAATGCCTTCTAGACAGGTTTGTAATCAGATGGGACTATCTGTCCACAATGACAAGACGGATGTTTGGAGTACTAAAGGTGAAGGTTTCAAACCTAAGAACACCGCAGTAACTGTCACACATGGTGATGGTAGCATCACGCTCTGCAGCCATTCAGCATCCCTTCAAATCAACAGCTAGATGGTTGAAACATGGACAGAATTGGGTATCCCAACAGGACAACGATCCCAAACACACATCAAAACAGGTGTTTGAATGGATAAAACAGGCTAACGATACGTTTCTGAAATGGCATTCCCAAAGCCCTGATCACAGCCCTATTGAAAATATGTGCACTATGCTTAAAAGACAAACAGCTATTATTTCGGGTGTATGTATATACTCTGGGTGGATTAGAGAAAATCCTAAATAAATTCAGACCTGTCATTAAAGATGTATGCTGTTCAATCATTCCACTCTGGCAAAATTACCATGATACCACGATGAGTGTATGTAAACTTCTGATCCCAACTGTACCACACGTACTGTCTCTAAGCATATATATGTCTGTTATTCTAGGATTTTGATGCTAATTTTAACTTGTGTATTCTTCAGAGATCCAACTGCTGATGACACGAGTCTTATCAATGACATCAACTTTCAGTATCCAGATCTGGAATTTGACTGTCTTAGCAACCCTTTTGTCAAATGCTCCCCAAAGCCAGATGCTTTTAATCCTTGCGAGGACCTACTGGGCTTTTCATTCCTGCGCTGTCTCACCTGGATCATTATGGTTTTCGCTGTCGCCGGTAACCTGGCTGTTTTGGTCATCCTGCTAATTGGCCACCATAAGCTCACAGTCTCCAGATTCCTCATGTGTAATCTGGCCTTCGCCGACCTGTGCATGGGGCTTTATCTCATTCTAATTGCCTTCATGGACTACCATTCCCATCATGAGTACTACAATCATGCCACAGACTGGCAGACCGGTCCTGGATGTGGCATAGCAGGGTTTCTGACTGTGTTTTCCAGCGAGCTATCCGTATACACGCTGACTGTGATTAGCCTTGAACGCTGGCATACCATTACCAATGCCATGCATGTCAACAAGAGGCTGCGCATGCATCATGTCACAGCCATGATGGTAGGAGGTTGGGCTTTCTCTCTGCTGGTTGCCCTGCTCCCTCTTGTGGGGGTCAGTAGTTACAGCAAAGTGAGCATCTGTCTGCCCATGGATATCGACACACTCAGCGCTCAGGTTTATGTGGTGGCTGTGCTCATTCTCAATGTTGTTGCTTTCCTGGTGGTTTGTTACTGTTACATATGCATATATCTCAGTGTTCACAACCCAGAGCACTCCACCCGGCGTGGAGACACCAAGATTGCCAAGCGCATGGCTGTGCTCATTTTCACTGACTTTCTCTGCATGGCACCGATCTCTTTCTTCGCTATCTCTGCAGCCCTGCGTATGCCCCTCATAACCGTGTCTCACTCGAAAATCCTGCTCATTCTCTTCTATCCTATCAACTCCCTCTGCAATCCTTTCTTGTACACCATCTTCACACGAGCATTCAGGAAAGACGTGTGTCTGCTGCTGAGTCGCTGTGGCTGCTGCAATTCCCACGCTGACTTCTACAGGTCACAGACTCTGGGTTCACACCTGACCTGTACCCAGAAAATGTCCAAAAGAGAACCTCACTCGCTCGGCTTTTATGCCTATCACATCAAGATGAAGGGCTGCTTTCTAAATAAGGGAACCACATGACCAACCACATACACAACTGCGTAATGCACTGAAAGGCAACACCTGCCACCTTACTAAAAATGTAGCATTTCTTCGTAATGTAGATCTCATGAAAAGATTGTCAGTTGTGTGCATGGCAAGCATCAGATCAAATTTGATCGTGTTTAGTGTGCAAACTGAAAACTGCATCAGACAAATGTAACAGGTGCTGCAGCCTTTATTTCTGCAAATGTATTATAGTACATTAAAGAAGACAGATGGAGCAGGGATGGCAAAATAAGCTAATTTATTTGCAAAGCTACTCTGTATTTAATAATATTAAAAATTAAAATTATTTATTGTTTGCTTTCTATAAGAATGAGGTTTCAAGTTCTTAGAAAGTAATTAAATGAAGACTAATTTTGCCAGAGATGAGTTTTGGTGCCACCTTTTGGTTTGTTGTACTCAGGACAGATTTGGATTGGAAAGTTAAAAGTCTGCACACATCCAGGAGCAACTCAGTTGAACCTAGAGCCAAGATCAAATAAATGGTACTGATATTTAATATGTAAAATAATTTTACAATCATTTAAAGGCAAAGTATGTGGAAAATGTGTTTTTAAATCTTTTTCATTTTTTCTTGATTTAGCAACAACTGTTACGCCTACTAGTCAAGAATATTAAATGTCAGATCACCCTTTCTGTTTATGTTTTAAGAAAACTTGAATATGTTTCTTAATCTGGCTTTTATGACTGAAAAAATCAATACTACACAAATGTGTTTTTGTTATAATCATTGCAAACTTTCCTGTATATTTTTCCACTTTGTATTTCTTTCTGATATTTTACATGATTTAAAAAAGAAAGAAAATAAAAATACTGGACTTGTCTTTTTTAACCACTACTGTGAATGTTAAACACTTCATGTTAGATTGTAAGAGTATGAGGGCTGTGTAATATATGCCTTTGTAGCAATCTTTACTTAGAGTCTGAAAAAAAAAAAAAACCCAAAAAACCCACACAGTCTTCCAAAATTCTGTTTCCTCATCTTGTTGTACATAATCTGTTATCAATTTTTAAAAAAAAAAAAAAAACCACAATTACTTTAAAAAAAAATAATAATAATAAAAAAGGTGTCACGGGCTTTGAAGTGGTTTTCACAGAAAGAAGAGGGCTCATTAAACGCAACACAACAGTACAAGTCAGTATATTTGGAGCATAATTAAAGAGACATTACAATGTTTGAAAATCAAATAGCACGTTTGTTATCCTCAAAGAGTCACAATCATTGGAGCTCAAATAAAAGGTTTACTGTGCTTTTAAAGAATATTTTCACAAAGTGCAATACAACATAAATCCATGCTGTTTGACTCAGTAAACAGTATTTATAAGGAATGCTTTATATAACTGGCTGATATAAGTGACTTGTAGCATTGCTCTGATGATTATCACCAATCTGGCACAGTAGTCACAAACTGCTCTGTGAGCCACATTACTACAACTAAGAATTTTAAATTCCTTTTTAAATGATAGTTTCTCTTTCCCTGATCTGTTCAGGGGGACTAAGGTTCATTACCACTCTGCTTCCCCAACTGCTTTCGAAAACACGTAGTCCCTGCCGCCGTAGCACATCACTCCATCCTTCAGGTGAAACTTCCAACGGTTCTTACTGCGGTGAATCTGCAAATGCAAAAGTAGTGTGTACAATATTCAGTTAAAATTCAGCACTGGGCTTTGAGATGAGGTGACAATAATGGCTAATAGAGAGACAGCATGTTCTTACTTTGTCATACTGGCAAACAATGACATTGTCAGTGTCAAAAAGGTCCGGGATGTCTTGCTCAATCACATCGTCACCTGAATTCAGAGGGTCCTAATCAGAGTGCGCAATGTAGGAAACAAATAGTCAAGTTATGCAATCAAGATATGCTCTTCGGAAAACCAGCTGCAAAAATATAACTGAAAAATGTAATTTTAGGGAGAAATGCACGAATCTACTGGAGCTCTCCAAATAAAGTTTTCTTTTAATGGAAAGAAATAAGCCATGACTCATGAAAATGCATTTCAAACTCACTCTCTCACCTCCTCCTCTATGTTAGCGAGTTCATCTGCACCTTCACCGTCGCTGCTGGAGGAGATGCTGTTGCCATCACTGCTTTCATTTCCTTCCTGCAGGGCCTTCATGGCCTCTGCATTGATTATACCCAGAAAGTCATTCTCTTCCAGGGGAACCTCCTCTTCCTCCTCGAGGTCAGAGTTGCCTGCAGGACCATCGAGCTGAACGATGTCTGAGAACTGGCTGTAGCTGTAGTCCAGATCCAACTTAGCAAGAATTGCAAGAAGAAACATCACAGTTATGAATTCAGAGAAAGCACAGCAATCTGTTTTGTACCGCTAAGGAATTTAAGATTTGAATGCAGACTATGTTGATGATTTAAAAGCTTTGGGGAGAGGCTGATAAACTTGATGCTACCTGAATCCACATGTTAAAATACAAGGTAAACAGTTATTTAAAATTAAGGAAAATGGCACTCCAAAATCTGTCTTTTAAAAGTTCAAAATATTGACCAGATCTACCAGAAAAACATTTGTTTGAGTCTCTCTTGGGTCAAGCATCCCAAATACTACAACTGTTACGACCCTCTCCAGCTTATAAACAGCTATATCTTATAAACTTTTCACCATTTTGTTAAATCACTTAAAGTGCTCCTAAGAGTCTGATATTTTGTACACATTCCCCCCTTTTTGGTTTAATGTGGCAGTACTTTGTGCCAGCCCATTAAATGTTATATAAAAACAGCATAAAGCTGCAGCTGGAGTCTTTATGTCAAGCCTATATGCCTATATCCAGCATACAGAGTGATGAGTGCATTTCCCAAAATGTAGAACTACTCTTTAAACAATACATATCCACACTTTAATGACCTGGTCTTTTCTATGCCTTAAAGTGATATTTGCTATATTAGACTGAGAATTCTTTCCACATTACCCCAAGAGTCGCTTCAGACTGGCTGTCAGACTCCACAGGAGCTAGCTTCTTTGCCCTTTCTGCTTTTTCTCTCTCCTCCTCAATAACTTCTTTCAGGATGTCATCAATGTCTCTGCTCTGAGCCATCTGTGCCAGAGCCTCCTCTCTTCTGATCTGGAAGTCTAATAACTGAGTGCAAGGTGAGGCGGTCGTGCTGAGGTTAGGTTGTGGATTTGGCTCATTTTCTTCCTGTGGGAAATCTGGCTCTGTAGACTGCAGGGGAAGGCTGCCCTCCTGACTGGAGGGTAAAATGGTCTTTGGCTGTGTGACAGACTGAGCTGGAACAGAGGATGTTTCTACCTCGTGGGGAGGAATAGGATTTGGTGGGATTGCAGGAGGCTGGGGGGCAGAAGCCTCCCTCCATTCAGTGACTTTCTGCATGGCTTGGGTTGCAGGCTGCTGACCCACTGGGGCCTGCGTAACCACAACAGGAACATTGACCTTGTAAAGTTGACCTTAGTGAGGTGATACAAAAGAGTGAAATGTTATTTTGAGAAGCCTGGCCAGGCTGGAAATAAAAACTGATTTAAGCTGTAAAGTCATTCCATACCAGAGGCTGTTTGTAGAGTGACTCCTGCTGGTATCTGCACGGGGTAAGCCAATCCAGCAGGGAGGGAAAAGGTAGCAAGTGTCTCTGAATTGTTCTGAAATAAAACATTACGTTGTGAGGAAAATACAATACTAAGTATATTAAATAGCAGCTTTTGTACAATCACCTCCAAAATATAGACTTAATAATTATACACTTTGAGTCTCATCTCTTGAAGTAACTAATGAATACTGAGGTTTGCCTCATTATAAAACCACCTGCAGTTGTGGTCAAAAGTTTACCAACACTCATCATGGGCATAAATATCGTAGTAATTCAGGGCTTTCAGTGATTTCTACGAACTGTTCTTTTTCCAGGTTAGATGACTGAATAGCAGGGTCACACACAGGGTCCAGCAAAACAATCCCAGAGCATGATACCACCACCACCACGCTTGACAGCTCACATGGAGTTCTTAGGTTTGAAAGCCTCACCTTTATTCCTCCAAACATACTTCATGTCATTTGTAGCCATAAATGAAAAATGAGTGACAATATACTTTTTCTATCAAAGACATTTGCTACATCCATGCATTTGCAAATATAAGCTGAGCTTGAAAGTTACAATTCTGGAGGAGGGGCTTCTTCCTTGGTTGGCACCCTCTTAGTCCTTGGTGATCCAAATCTGGGTTCACTGTGGACAGTGACACTGGTGTTCCGGCAGTTTCCAGTTCATGGCAGGCTTGAGCCTTGGTGGTTCCCGAGTTGTTCATGAACATCCTAACCAATTTCCTCCTATCTGATTGTGACAGTTTGGGTCTTCTTTCAGGCCTTGGAAAAGTGGTGATGCATCCAGGTAACTTGTATCTGCGTACAATTGTTTGAACTGATGATCTTGGAATCTGAGGTTGTTCAGAAACAGCTCCAGGAGACCTTCAGACTTTCCCCATCTTGTGTAAATCTACAGTTGTCTTTTTGAGATCTTTACCGAGTTCCTTGGACCTTTTCTGAGAATTTGTCAGTGGAGCGGGTGCTGTCACATAAATCATTTTTAATACTCAAAAAGAGGAACTGTGATAACTAATGAGAAGGGGTTTATTTGGTTTTCAAATTTAGACATAAAATCAAAGAATTCAGCTTAAGAAAAATAACAGTTCAATCATTACAATTTAGATACATTACATTAATAGAACTTTACTATGAAACACCAAACATGTCATCCAAATGAGAAAACTATATTCAGAGGCTGTCAAATTAAAAATATTTTAGGGTGTGTCTGCAGAATCATGTTATAAAGGTGTGGAGATATATTGGTGCTAGTATGATTGCCTTCTTTCATGGTGCAAGATAAGACCTTGGACTGCCTCTCTGAGTGCCTTTCAAGTCATGTGCATCCCTCATGCAAATAATTATTAAACGTTATGGAGGTGATGTAAATCTCAATCACACTTGCCTTGACTGGGAAGCTGCGGATATTCTGATTTCCAGGGATGACAACTGAGGCTGAAAGAAATATTACCAAAAAAGTGAGTAATTTTGGCTATTTTGTACATATTAGTACAAAAAGCCATTCAAATTAAATTTATTGTACTTTGTCTTCATTTAAGATCCCCCCCCTACCTGCAGTAATTAAGGCGCAAAGCTTGCAGCTGTATTTATTACAAGAAGAGTGAAGGTGCTTCGTTTGTTGGTGAGCAATTTAAGCTTACCGGTGAGCTCCTGATCAGTCTGAGTGTAGCTGGCAGGAAGCTGGAGCACAAAGTTGGATGGGTTGGTGTTTTTCCTTAAGCCTTCCATTGCTTTTGACTGCATCACTTTTGACTCCCAGAGCTGAACAGCAGAAGACACAGCAGTATGTCTTCCAGGTATGATGCACACTCCCTCACTAGATGGATTAACTTTGCTGTCACTGACAACTTGAGTCAAGAGGTGCATTATATTTATGCTTTTAGGAAAAAAATAAATAGTAGTAATAGTGCAGGGTTATTTAAACGCACATGTCTTAAATCATCCAGGACGCGGTCTTCAACTCCTTCATCCAAGAAGAGCTCTCTCACGCTGTCAATCACGTCATCGATTATGGACAAGTAGAGCTTGGCCTGAAGTTGTTTACGAAAGTGCAAGTCAGAAGGTGTCGGTGGTTAAAAATCATTCACAGAAACTAGTTATGGATGTTTTCATAACGAGTCAAAAGCGATTTAAACGCCGTTTTCTGTGCCTCAGTGCTGAAATATATAGACCCGAGGTGGTTTTCTAAGCATATCAACGCCACTCTTCATTCCGGGTGACATAAACAGGCTAGATAAATCTGCCATTTGTCATAACAAACGCACTATTGCACACCTTACTGTGCATTCCTGCAGATATATTCAAGTAAAACATAGTCAAACAATATTATGAGCAGGCTTCTTATTGGACAAAAACCGAGCTGATCTTTCTGCCTTTTGTTTGTTGAGCGCATTAATGTAACTCACAGTTTTGCGATTAGTTTGACCTGATTAACTAAAACGATTCCGTTTCTTACCACTGGGCCTGTGTCGGTCAGCATCCTTGGTGTAAAAATGACTAGGGAACTTTGACACTAGACTTCAACCCATTTGGAAACATAATAGACAATTAACTGTGATTAAGTCGCATTGTTTTGCACGAGGCATACACGCGCAGGTGACCGCAATCAGCATCAGGCGCGCAGACAGGTGCGTTAGCACGTGAGGCTTCTTTTTGGTTTTTTCCAGGAGGGGAAAGTGATTGATTTAAAAATGTGATTTCAGTTTCTTGCTTCAAACAAGATGAAGGTTCAGGGCTTCCTAAGTGCACTTGTCATATTAGAGGTGTATTTCAGTGGAGGTTTGGGTTGAGGGGCTGGTGGCTGCTGGCTGCTGGACCTCAAATAGCATGTTTTATGGCAACAACTCCAAAATCTGAGCACACAAGTCCAGTGATCTAAGATTAAATGCGAGAGGTGACTTAACTTGTCAGCAGTCCCTTAAATATCCCTGTCCAGCACTAATACCCTCTTATTTCTCTAGTTTCCTGGTTACTTTCAGTAGAAAAGTTACACAGCTGGCACAGTGCACTTTTCCTGATCCCAGGAGTGCACAATGCCGGTAGTTAAAAATATTCCACCCTTTACAAAACACTGTTTGAACTTGGTGTTCAATAGATTCAGAGCAGCAGCGGGAGCCGTGACCCCTGCTTCTTGCAAGTTGTCTGTTTTGGCGATGCTGGGACTCTTTCAACACTGTTGGTTGACAGCTCTGATGAGGATGAGAGCGATGCAGCTGAAAAGCAGCAACACGAGACACCCTTGTGGATACTGCAGTTGCTGGAAGTAAACAGGCGGTTTAGCTGTCACTTCACTACAAAGCTACTGTGGACTCACATAGAGCCCTCACCTGAACTGTAAGAAAATAAAGGCCCTGTTTCCACATTGATATGAGGGAGTGCTGCATTAGCTCTCTGCTGAGCTTTTATTTTTATTTTATTTTTTTTTAAAAACCTTAGACAAAGAAAGTATGGGGTAATTTAAACTTGAGACTGGATTTATTCAGTGGAAAACCTCTATTCCAATGCTGTTGGTACTAAGGGATCCAAAGTGTGCCAATGAAATAAAAACATACCATTACACCACCAACACCTCCTCTGCACCCATGCAGACTCCTCAGATCATGCAAAGTTTTTCCAATCTTCTGTTGAGCCTGTGCAAATTGTACTCTCAACTTCTTGTCCTTAGCTGGCAGGAGTTGTACCTGGTGTGGTCTTCTGCGGTCATCCACTAATTGCAAGGAGCTTGGTAGTTTGATCCGTGGCTGATCCAGTGTGAGATACTTAAGCCCAAGTTGTTCTCCACATGTTCATCAGCATGTGAATGAGCTTAATAAAATGGGTGGATGATATAAAGTGCTTTGAAGCGCAGGCAAAGTAGAAAAGCACAGTTTAAGATCCAGTCCATTCACCATTCTTCTGCACACCTTGGTTGTAAATAGTCATTAATTTAGATGCTGTTGCCTTCCTTTTTTCTTTTTAGACCATTTTTTGTGAAATCCAGAGATGGTGCTTTAGAAAAATCCCACTAGATCAGCGGTTTGTGAACTATTCAGTGCAGCTCGTCTGGCACCAACAACCATACCACATTCAAAGTCACATAAATCACCTTGCTTCCCCATTCTGATGCTTAGTGTGAACATGCCTCAGCACACTGAGTTGCTGCCATGTGATTGGCTTAGACATTTGCATTAAGGAGTTGAACAAATGTACCTAACAAAGAGAGTGTATATTTTAAGACTATAATTAAAAGTTTAGAAATTGTCAGTGACAAAATTTGTGAAAAGAAAAAAATCATAACTGGACTTTAAATATTGCTAAATGGCAGTAAAACTCATTTTACAGATTTAAGAAGAACACATTTTCTTTTAAAGAGGGAGAGACTTAATAGTTTGCATGCTGAGGCATTGGTTGAGAATGACTCATAAACACAGATGCCCTTATAAAACATACTGCACAATAAAACACCAGCAGTGTAGTGAAACAATACTGAAACTTACTGACTTCTCTCTGTCTGTACCGGCGTTCTGAGCAACTTTATGCAGCTGCCTGCAGCAGTTTATCATGCCCTACAAATCATACGTCTCAGCAAGTCTGCAGTGATGGGAAGCATTTGATTTTCACACTGTTTTGAATCTTAGCGAGGTGCAGGTTTATAACTACTCTGCCCCCGTGTTGAGTAAATTACCAAGTGTGGAGAAAAAAACGAGTGCGAGATAACAGCTGTGAAAGAAGTACTACCATGACTCATTCTGGTTTAATTACTTTTTCTTTTTACTTTTGATGTATATAATATCCAGCTTAAGCAAGGTACTTCATACATAAAAGTTATCAATAAACACCTTTTTGTTCACTATGGCCCTTCACCCCCTTTTTTTTATTATCATATATAAACCCGATTCACAACCCAGCGAGCAGAAAGATACAGAATTGATTTGTTTAAATAAAATTACAGTCCTCCAACACAACACAACCTCGGTATAAAGTCAAAGGGTCAGCTCAAGATAAACAATACTTTTGTTGCTTGAGACAAAAAGAAATCTCACTTTATATATTATCAGTACCCAATATATGTTGTGATGTTACCCAAACATCACCATTCCTTAAACACAACAATCCAACACTTTTGTATCATTTCCACACATTTTTTGTACAAATAAAAAAATTCAAAGTGTGCCAACTTTAAATATAGATGGACAACACAGTAGCACCACCCGTAGCATCGGTTGATATTTAACCTCTCTCTAAAGTAATGATCTCAAAAGGCCATTACTTAAGTTGCTTATATTACACAACGTGTTTGGCGTGCATTTGTTAATTGATCTTGATAATTCTGGAGGACAGTGCAGATATTGCAGATGCAAGCGTAATCGTATAAGCTGTAAATCTCATACAATTTATAAATCTATTAAATGTAAAGTGCTAGGTATAAGGACTGTGTTAAATTGTTTATTAGGGCTAGACAAGTTCAGTCTCAGTTAAAGGATATAAAAATCATAAAACCTCCATCAGAAATGCTACCAGGCTGCGTGATTTTATAAATTCTGACACCAGATATAAGCAGAAAGTCTCTCTTCACCCTGTTTTTTTCAATATCCCTTCACCTTTAAGAAAATTTTGAAAAACATTTAAGACCAAAGGAATAACTTCCTCTACTAAGTGTCTTTAATCATCACTGCGTCATACAGCCAGACTGCCTCTGTGACTCTGTTTCAATCCATTTCTTTTCCACTTCCACCTAAAAAAGAAAAAAAAAGTTAGTTCCAATAAATAAAAAAAAAAAAGAAATCTATCCACAATTAAGCGCAGATGAAGATATTTTTCCGCTTAAGCATCTCACCTGACAGTGATAGCGCGTCCAACTGGTCACATGTTTCTGCGGCTGGATGTCATTCACGGTGCCCAAGGATTTAACCCTGGTCTGTGACACAACCGCGCCCACAATTTCACATTCCATCGTGACAAAAGGGTACCAGTCATTTGGGATCTCCTGATCAGATCCCAGCTCCAGTTTGCAGGAAAACGAGTGGGGATGATCCAAGGCTGCAAAGCAGGAAAGAAAGGTCACTTGCAGCTGTCGTCTTACATCACAGCACGACAAACATACTGTGCATAGGCAGAAGGAGGCAAGAGTAAAAAACAGAATAAGAAAAGGATGTGTAAGGCTAAATGTTAAGGGGGACCTATCATGCTCCTCATTATTTCTGTCACTTATGTACTGTTATATACTGTTGATCTTGCTCTTGCTCTTGACGAAGGCGGTTGCACTTTTCTCCTCCTCCTCCTCCTCCTCTCCCTTAGCTTCCCTGCTTAGCCTCTTGTGTCCTTGTCTAGTCTCGTGGTTTTTTTGTATTACTTTTCCCTGGAACACTCTCTCACAGTCTGTTCTCTAAAACCTAAAAGAGAATTATGGATTTGATCAACTGGTCTCTGAATGAAATTGACACCCTTTTCTCAACGAGAAGTTTGGGCTTGGGTGAGCCTGAGTGCTGAAGATATCTACCTATTGGAACCATCTCGGCAGATATCTTCCTATTCGGAACCATGGTAACAGGGTTCGGGCTGATCGGAGCTGGCTTGGCCCTGACTTACCGACGAACTAAGGAAGCGGAACCGGCTGTTCAAACCCCCACAAGGCTGCCCGCTGGGATTGAAACGATGGGAAGAGGCGTGAGTTTCTCAAAATGGGCTCATTGAGTGCAGCACGGATAAGATCTCAGAAAGGCTTGCGGCTGCCGTGAATACTCAGAATAAGATCTGAGTGCAGACTGGATTACATCTCGGAAGGGCTCGCTCGGCATAACATCTCTGAGCGTAAATTGGATGTCATCTCGGGGAGGCACACTGTCGTGAGTTCTCAGAATCGGCTCTTTGGGCACAAGAATGACAACATCACAGAGCGCAAGTATGGCGGCTCATGCTCTCCAACGGGAGATTGACAGACCAGTGTTGGACTGTAGAACTGCTTGGAAATTCATATGAGCTGTTCGCACTAAAGTAAAAAGCACCATCACTTATGCGGATACCCTTTCGGCGCCAGCTGCAAGGCTGGAGCTGAACAACAACACCCTGATAACGACTGTGTTTTGACTGTTCTTCCCTTTCTATGCAAGGCCACCTGGGTTGGCTGGAAGACTGTTTACTTAGCCTGGCAGGGCGAAGGACACGGTCTCAGCTGAACTCTGGACACATACACACACACACACACACACACGCACACAGACATATATACACATGCAGACATGCACTCATCCCCCCTCCCCCCTCCAAACGCCTTCGACGCTTATTCCTTTCCGATGCTGACGGTGGATCAAGGAGACCAGCGCATAGGCTGCAGGCCCGGATGTACTGTCTAAATCGGCTGTCTCTCACCCTTTACCCATCCCTGTTGCTTGTCATGTGTTTTTTTTGGTGTATTAAGAGTTTTTTCATGTGCTATGTGCAGAGGTGGTTTTTTTTTCTGTTCTCAAACTGATCTCCCTGTTGGAGCTCGGTCTGGGGGGAGTTACTTTTTTCTCCTTATCTTTCCTCATGTTGTGCATTTTCCATTGTTATACCTCTCTGACCTGTCTTCCCCATGTGATGTTTTGTGTAATATATGCATGGTCGGAGGGTACGATGGCGCCGCCATTGCGTGCAATAGGTCGGCAGCCTTATGAAATTTCCCCTTGTGGGACTAATAAAGGTATATCAATCAATCAATTACAGCAGTCTCAGATTAAACATGGCTACACTTTCAAATAATGAGGTCAATGTATGTGTAAAGCTTCAGATTGCACCAGATACTCCTTTTAACTGTTGTCATGTCTCTTGTCTCACAGAGCCCTGGCTGTGGACTAAGTTAAAGCTGCTGTTCAAACCTTCTGTTTACAAGGAGCAGCCAATCATAAGAAAGCTAGCTAAAACGGTCAGAAACAGCTTGTTTCAGACCTTGCACCAATGAAGCATATAATCACAGAAAACTATTCAAATTGAGAGAGCTTAAAACTATATACAGCTGGAAAAGTGCAACAGGTTCCTTTTTGACCTGTCATAAGCGTTACCCATATTCTTTGCAGGCAGTCTGTCGATCCTCCACAAGATTGCCGAATATACATTCTCGTACTTGACGGTGCCGATTGACACCTGCATGACAGGCTGTGAATCTGCAGCGGTGACTGAGCCCAAGCAGGCATTTCTGTTCATGCGGGCCTTTAAAGACCTCTGTCGCAGTAAGGCCACCGTCTGTGTCACTTTGACCCAGTCGTCTGGCACTGGAACACGGATCACAACGTTCTCACACAGCGGGTAGTGAGTGTCAGACTCCCTCATGCAAGAAAGGAATGTGGTTGACATGTTGAGAAAGGCCTGGAGCTCCACGTAGGCACCTTGAACCGTTACCGTAGCTTTGATCGAGAAGGGAATTTCAGTGCAACCCAGGACCCTTGTTTTGTACCGCATCAACTCCACTCTGCATGCATCAGGAGGCAAAAACTTGATCAGTCGCGACCTCTGAAACTCTGTCTCGTTCACGCATTTGTGGAAATGGTAGCCTGCAATCTCCATCCAGAGTTCACTGCCCTCCTCTGAGCCGTAGCTGGAGTCAAAGTGCAGCAACCCGAGGTCATTAAGGGCAAGAAAACAGTCTCCTAGTCCGTTCAGAAAAGCAAGACAGTGAATCTGGGTGAAGGCTGTTTGCTCCATTACTCCCCCACACTTATCTAGCTGTATCCAGATGTGATCGGTGATCTGCAGCGACAGCTCCTGTTCCTCGTAGTGCCGCCTCTGCTGGTGGGGGACACTCAGTTTGAAGATCTCCTCCTCCATGGAGACCATAAGGTCCTCTATCTCATCGTGCACTGTGGAGCCAAACTTGAGGAGCTGCTCTACCTCAGCTTCATGACTAACCTCAAACTTTGGGTGAAAGCGTTTCTTTTCTGTGTAGGAGAAATGTTCCACCTTGACTGTGAGGACTTTGCGGGGCTCGCTGTAGCTTTCCAGTTTAAGATCCGAGAGCCTGCAGTGAGGGAGAAGCTGAAATTCCTTGAATGGCTTCTCAAGTCCTTTCTCATAGAACATCTGTAGCACACCTCCCGGCAACAAGCGGAGATAGATCGGTCCCCACTGACGCGAGGACATGCGGTTCTTTTTTTCAGGAATCCTGAGCATGATAGACCAACCATCTCTCTTCTGACTACGAAACAAACCGCGAGGCGCAAACTGAGATGTACCTTCATTTAACACCTCACTTTTCCAACTTAGCCGCCTCTGCCCTTCTTTGTCTGTCTCTGTCTGGAAGTCGGTTTCTGTATGTAGGCCTTCCAGTTTGTTGCAAACAACAGAGAAGGAAAGCTGGTCACGCTGAGGCTCACTGCCATCTTTGGTCCGTATAAAGAAACGTGGAAGGCTGTTGTCCGATTCAGAGTCTGAGGAGGAGCTACCCACATCCGTATTTAGTCTAGGTCCATCCCAGAACGGGTTAAAGTGTCCTGAATTCCCCTTGAAAGAAGGGAAAGGGCTTGGCCCATCTGATGTTTGATTCAGGGCCTGTGGTGCAGGAGAGAAAACAGAGGTGGTAGCTGGGCTGGAAAAATTCCTTGAGAAGTTCTTCTTGTCCCATGTTTTGGAGTAAAATGGGGACGCGCTGCTAGGAACCCCACCTTCAGGAGTGCAAAACGGTGTGCTACATGGTACACAGGAACTTCCGCTAAGACTTGAGTGACTTTGAGGTGATTCCAGGGAACTACTGAAGCTCCAGGAAGTATCTTTGATTGGAGGAAGCACTAACTTCAGGCCGTTGGGACGCGGCACTGATGCTTTGATAAGTCCTGGGGACTGCAGAGGCTTCTGAGGTGACGAGAGCGGCGTGCTGTCATCTTCAAACGTGACCCAGTTTGAGTGATTTGTGGAACACATGGCCAAAGAGGTCTGCAGACAGGTCAAAATGACAGCTCCTCCTTTGTTGCATTAACCGTCCCCAAATTCAAAAGTCTTCTTCTCTGTTAGAAGAAAAAGAAAGAGAAGAATGAGACACTATTGACACAAGTTCAAATGTAAAACTAATTTAGATCAAATCTCTAAGGTCAGCTCCCATCTCAAAGCACAAACAACAGAAACCTTTGCTATCGGTACACGAGAGAGCCCTCGAGGACATAAATAAAACATGTCTTTAAAGTACTCCATTAAAGCTTAATCAACACCTGACCCGGAACAAGTTCATTTCCGTTTCTGTTTTCTCCATTACAATTACCTAAGGTTCGCTGACGTGACAGCTGAACAAGCATTCTGCAGCCCAATGTTGGCGAAGAGGGAGTCGAATTTCTCACACCACAGATTTATTTTTTAGAGACATTTATTAACTGAAAACTCTCAGAAGTCATTCCATCATAGCACATGAACACTCGTTCCCAGAGTTTTATCTTTTAGCTATAAAGATGAGGACTAAAGGAACGGTGACAGGAGACTGCAGGGAATTCTTGCACTGACAGATTCGTCTTTACACCAGTAATTATAACAGGGATTTCATGCATGTTTATGCAACTTTAATAAACTCACTCACTCTCACACACACACCACCTCCTTCATTTAGATTAGTTGTGCAAGCAATACAAGAAATGATACAGTCTTTATTCTTCTAACAATATCCCAATACAAAGTGTCAGCCTGAGAAATGGGTGAAGAAATCTGTTCTTCTTAGTCAAAATAGGAAAGCTGTCGATGCAAACCAAACACTGCATCGCAGTTTCTCAAAGGACTTTTAGAATCTCTCTCTCTGTAGCACAGAATTTTTATTTTTTTTTAAATGCATAGAGGATAAAGCAAAAAAGACTTCAGAGATGTGGCAGTTCAAAGCTGCTGCAATGTAAAAAGGTGTATTTTAGTCCTGCTGTGCTGTCTAAATATTTCAAAGCCAGCGTGCTCCAAATTGCGTGGGAGAAAAGTTAGCCATGGCAGAAAAAGTCCAGCCTCGTTAAAAAACCATGAGGTCAGATGAGAGAAGCAGGTACACTGGGGCTCATCTAGTTCCACACCAGGCCTCAAAAAGGGACAAAGTGTGCATGGCATCTTTATGGTGGATGGTATTTTAATATATGAATGATATATTGAAAAAGTATGGCGATATTGCTAAACAGGAATGGCGTTCAGGCTAATCTGCCAGCGGTTAGAGAGTAAACATGTTTTAATCTTTATACGATCTCGCAGTTAATTTTCCAGCTACTCAATCACAATCTGCCTTTTGATGTGCTGGCAGTTCAGCTCTCAGTAATATCCGGCTCAGTGAAGCCCCCTTACAAAATACAGACGCTTCATCTTCCCATAAAAAAAGGGGGGACAGAAAGCCTCAATTACAGGCTCCCTCCTCGCTCCAAGACGCAGCCATGACTTGCATGGAGGAGACATTGAGTGAAAAGTTCCTCTTGCTACAAATAAACAGGGAGGTGTGTGTGTGTGTGTGTGTGTGTGAGTAAGGGAGGGCGTTCTGATTCAGAGGAGTGGACTGACAACTCTCCAGTCAAACAGTGAAGAACATCTTTCTAATGAGAGGATGTTTGCGAGGTTTTACGCAGACGTTTCCACGAGCTCATCCGTCTCTCCAACTTATAGAATCCATCTGCTTCGATTCACAGAGGAGGAGGAAATCTCCACAGGGGGTTACTGACAGTCTTTCAGACTCATTTCCAAGCCAGCCATCTCTTCCTGGGCTCTCCAGCAGGCAATACAGAAATGAGACTCTGCTAAATCAACAGAGGACAAAAGAATACATTCCACACATTCCTCTGGGACAAGCCGCTTTGCACACAGGAAATAGCAGGCTGCTGTATTCGTGTGAACTGACAACAAATATTATCTTAATGTCAGTTTATCACACTTCAAAAATGCACCAGTTCTACAGGTCGTGAATTTGGATTGGTCTGATTATTTATTACTGCCAAAGCGCAGCGAAAAGAAAAAGACTGGTGATTAAGAGAGCCTTACGAAACTAATTATGTACTTTAAAGACATATAAAAACAAGTCGGAACTACTATGAGGATTTTTACACTGATTTATTATTGTCTCGAGACTTAAGATGACCTCATCAGATTTCTACCAGCTAAAAACCAATGCAAAGTTAAGAGCTGTAATTCTGCAGGGCAACGTCAGGCTCCCTGTACAGGTTGGTTTGCAGTTAAATTACAGCCCTGCAGTTATGACAAACAGCCAGCAAAGACCATCCGGCTTCTCAAGTTTATCATTACTGATCATTATTGTACTTATTTAAATTGCTTGCTAAACCAAGGGTAGGCCAAAAAAAAAAAAAAAAAAAAAAAAGTTGCACACCTCACAGACATTAACAAGGTCTAATGCTGCTTAACCACAGCTATTTGGCCTCGCTAGTTGCTGAAAATGTAAGCTTTAAAAGGCGCCAGTCGTGCAGAGCATTTTGATATTGGTTTTTTCAAAGCTGCATGGGAGGATGAATACACGCGCTAACAGATCAGCTGGCAGATAGTGGAAAAATTAAGCATGGAGCATGAGAACATGCAATCCACAAAGGGGAACTGCCATGAAACTACTGAAAATAGTATGGCTTATATGGTTAATTACTGATAAATGATGACTGAGTGGAAAGTCTTGTGGTTCAACAATAAAACTGCTGAATTTGGAAAAAAAAATTAAACACACACACAGATACAGACAGACACACACACACACACACACACATAAGGGCTTGAACTCAGCAGACAGATGCTTCCTGATTAAAGAAGACACTTTCCTGCTGGATTCTCTAGCCACTTCCTGTACATTCACACCACAGCCTGGAATATTTTTCCTTCGAAATAAAACGTGTATATATAAATATACAAAATAAGACACACTTTAAAATGAGAGGGCAGGCTGCTACCATTGGAACCACAATGAGAGCATGGACTAGTGCAGAGCTGAAAATGTGATGACCCATTTCCAGTGGCAGCAGTGGCATCGTGTGCAAAGTGAGCTCCCATTAACACAAAGCACAGGAGCGAGTGTGGGTGCCGTAGCTCTTTTTGTCTCCTCACACGTTGAATGAATCGGTGTTATGTTAGTTATACACTTTAATCCCGGGATTCCCTGCCGCATTTATTGTGGAGATTTGTTCCAGTTCAGACAAGCATGACTGGGAACAGAATGAGGAGGAATGAATGGGGGGATGTTTGTGGATGTAGTTTACTCATTTAATTATGCTTTCCTTTCATCTGGAATGAAGGGATAAACTATTATAAACTTGTCCTTAAAGTATGAAAAAAATAATAGAATAAATTAAAATATATAGATGTTAGTTTTAGTACACAGGGGGTTTAAGCTGCAGTCTCTAGTACAGGGTTGACAAACATAAGCCCCACAGGCCACAGCTGGCCTGGAAAAGACTCAAATCCATCCCACTGAACTGCTTTGGAAAATGTAAAGGACAGCATAAATTTTGAACTTTTTTTTTTTTAACTGCATTTTCATAGGTTTTACAGCTTTTCCTACTGATAATGACCTCCTCCATTACTCTTAAGTAATGAATAAACCACTAAATAACAGAAAAGCTCCAGTTTTTTTCCACCATCTACTACAGAAATGTCACAGTGAGTCCACAGGGAAAAAAAAATACTGTGAATTAACAAAGACTTTCTGAGCAATAAGCAACCATAATCTTTTCTGTAATTTTACACCTTCATTTCTTACAATGTAAGCCCAAAGACATGCTAACAGATTCCTTTCATTAACTAGAGAAGCATTTTTTCCTCAGACTGGCATGTCCTGTTTAAACTGCACTTCTTATTCTTACATTAAGATATCTCAGGGATTAAATGTATAGTTAAACAGTTTCTTTCCCCTTCAAATGAAAGTGGGCTCTATGTGGCTTACATTGTAAAATGAGTTACCGGAAATGTACAACCCTACATCCAGTCTCAAGCCAGGAAGTTAACATTTTCTCGTGCACAGGGTCTATCCCTGTATCAAGTACATTTCACTTGTCCAAATTCCTTTAAATGCATTTATTTTTATAAACTGTACTTTTGTAACAAAATTAAATGGTAAGATTTACATGTAATCAAAATACTTGTAAAATGAGTTTGACATTCCTGCTGTAGCAGCTTTGATTGCTACTACAGGCTGTTATCTGTTAGTTGACTATGATTGGGCTACTTTACTGACTTCATGACTCTTGCACTGGTCCCTTCACTGCTAAAGTGGCTACATTCCAGCAAAAGTTACAAAATCTCACATTTAGCCATACTTATTAAAAGTTTCCTGTATTAAAAAAAAGGTTACACATTTCCTACTAATATTATCTACATGCGCAGATAAACTGTATGCCTCCTGTTAAATCACACTTATTTGATAGACTGTTTCATTGTCACACCCAGCGTGCGGTCAGTTGGCTGCCAGACACAAACACTAGTTGCTGGAAAACAACATTTCTTTTCGCCCCATGGCAACTCAAGACTGGACACACAAAACAGTACCAAGCATGCTGTCATCCACAACAGAGCCAGGCCCGCGTCCCGGACAGAGAGGCCCACTCCTGGGATAAAGCTCCGCGCCTTTTGTTTTGACGCACGAGCTCGAAGGAGTAAAGTTGTCACTCTGAGTTTACTTTTATCGTGCTCTGGCTTTACGCACTTTTAAGTGAGCACCACACGCGCCAGTCACTCTCGACCGAGCGACGACACGACAGCACACCGGGTCGACGCTTACAAAAAAAAGTACACCAAAACAGTTTTTTTGGTTTTTACAACGTGACACGAACTAAACACAGCTCCCTGAGTGCAAGCGAAAAGGAAAACATACTCACAAACTTAGCAGCAGCAGTAACGGTGACTAATTCAGGCCATGACTTTTTGTTGCTTTGTTTTGTTTTTTTTTGATGGACACGTCTGAACTCCGACGTCGGCCCGGTCCTGATCAAAATGGCAGAGTGTAAATCCTGGGAGTTTGCACAGCCTAGCGCTTCCCCCTCCCGAGTTCAGACTGATGGTTGTCCTCCGACGGGACACTGTGGGACTGAACACAGCAGTGCTGCGTTCAATGCGGTGGGACACATCAGAACATTTGCTATTTCTGGACATACGTTAACTTACTAAGTTCATGTTTCGACAAATTAATGTTAATATGCTCACTTAGTAAGTATCAGAGTTCAGATTGGGTTGACATTGTTTCAAAGCTAACCATAAACATAGCACTCAACTGCCACATTTATATAAAGTGTGTCATTATAACCTTTGGCCTTGTGGTAGCGTTTATTCAGTTTAGCAAAAGATTAAAAAATTAATTTTAAAAAATCATTATTTCATCACACAAAAAAGAGAATCTCGTCTGCCCTTTCACCGCTGTTTACAAAACAAAAGCACGTAAAAACTTAAGTTGTATAAAATACACAACTTCAAGCAGGATATTTAAATCGCCTAACTTTACAGTAATGTAAATGCCTTTTGTATTATGTACGTATAGTAATTCTGCAGCCTTCACAAACTTCTTATTAGAGCTACTGTACTCTTCAGTCATGTACCAAGAGTACTTGAAAGCATCGCGAATTTATATAAAACGACACGTTTTTCCTTTCAAAACAAGTGACGGCATCAGAAACTGCTCTTCTAGTCCTCACATGTCCGTGCCTCATTTCCCAGTAGTTTGGGTGTGTTAGCGGCTGCTTTTTCGCCCTTTAAAATTATACACAACTTATAATTCCCAGTCTCCCTCACCTCCCATAAACGCAGCAGGTAAAGTTAGGTCAATTTTAGGAGTGATTAATAACCAAGTGACTCTAAATACATGACACATTTATGTTTTGAGCAAGCTCTTTATTTTGCGTCACATATTTTATGTGTGCTTTTCAACAAGTTACAATGTGAGAATACAAGTTTCTTGCTTTTTTTTTTTTTTAATGTGTTTAGAGGGCGTTGGCAAACCTGTCAGATCAAAGGTCTGCTGGTCTGCTGGCAGCTGTAGACTGGCAAACAAAAGGATTTAAATGAACTGCTCACAATCACTTCTGGGCTTTTCTTCCTTTTACCTCATGTAAGTACAATTTTAGTGTAAACTTTAACTGCCCTCTGCCATGACTCAAAAGTTTTCTGAGCACCAGTTACAGTGTGGGCCGATCCCTCTCTGTATTGTAGCCTTAGAAGAGACACACTAAACTAGCCACAGATGTCAGTTTGTAAAATTTGTGGAAAATAAAAGTTTTGTAACCTCTGAATAAATGCCTTTTGTATATAGGCCTATATAATTTTTTTACTCATTGTACAGTACAATTACATCATGATTTTAAATGAGGTTATATTCACATAAACCCTTTTTTATCCACACGTCGTACAACGTCGAGAGACTGCCGTTCCCCGCCAGGCTTCTGAGTGCACATCCACACTTACTTTGGTGATAAAAATGACTTGTTACAGCATAATTTCACAGAGATAAATTGACATCATTTCACAAGCTCCAACTTGTCCGTCCCTTCCCATTAAAGTAAACACGGTTAATCAGCGCTTCGAGGCAGACATCTTTTCTTTCCTCCACTCCTAGACGACTGAAGATTTCTTAAAAATGAGGAATGAATTTAAGCACGTCTTTGTTACGGTTGGGATTTTAAAGCCCTTCTTTTCAGAACCTTGTGTTATACTCTAGTGTCAGAAGGGACGTGGTGGGGGGGGGGGGCATTATATTCTCAAATTTGATCTAAGAAACAAAAAAAGGTATTTGTAAAACATTACTCACGTTGTAGAGCCTGGTGCTACAGTCACACAAGGACAACAGTCTGAGCACACACACACACACGCGCACTCTCACAGATAAGCAATAAGAACGCACAGTTCCACCGTCTCTCATACGCACATTAAGCTGGACGACTACACGCACTGATTAACAGGGTTTGGTCTTCAAGTCTTGACTTCAGTAAGTATTAAAAACTTCAGCTGCTGCAGCTGTTTATCTTTTTCTGCTCCTTCTCTTGGGAAAGCAGCGTGGTTTGACGCGGAGGTCAAGCAGTAACTTCTGGTCCAGTTTTGGAAAGCATTTTTTTTTTTTTTTTAGCAAATTGTTATGTTTCATGTACTTCTGTGACGAGGAAAGGGGGGAAGGAAAAACAAAGCATTTTCAGTCAAATGTGTTTGAGCTTCCAAACAGTTTTGTACTGCCTGCAAGTGGAAGAGCTGCAGGCTCAGGTGGTTATCCTGTGGTTTGGTGACAGTGTTGGTACCAAGACGCTGCAGGGAGGCTCTGAGGTTCAGGTCTTCTCCCAGGGTGCCTTTATAGTGGCGTCAAATGGAGCTTGAGTTTTGAGGAGCAGCACTAGCGGCCTTTGTTCTTTTTGGCATTTCCCTAAAGAAAAAACACACACACACACACATAAAAAAGTGAGCTCAGTCCTCTAAACTCAAAACAAGCCATATCCAGGGTTGGTGCAGAAGCTAACGCTCTGTGTTGCATTTCAGTGCAGTGACTAAGACAGACAAAATTCGTATTCCGTTTCAAAAACTGAAAAACATGCTGAGGCTGGTGTGCTGGCCTTCAAGAGAAAAATCGCCACCTTTAGATCACAAACATGCCGGGTCCTGAAACTTCCCAGCATCCAGCCATCTGTGTGCGCACATGCAGGGGCATGCACGTTTTTTCTCCTTTTTTAAAAAACAGCTCTCTCCTTTACTGCGCCTGTAGCTTAATGGCTTTTTCAGATGTCTGCGGCAGGTGCTTTTCCCATTAAACCTCGCAACAACCGCAACGCCACCGCTGACCTCCCACTTCACCTCATAACTGAGAAACTTTACAATGTCACACTTCACTAGCGACTGATCCTTCACACTCCACGTGGCCATATCGCTTCTCTTTCGAGATTTGGAGGGACAGGGTGGTGGTACAGTTTGGTCTGTAAATGTTCAACAAGGAATTACAGTCAGCTTTATTCACGTGCCAAACACATTTGCTTCGCTGACATGAACGCTCAGTTTCGTAGAGATCAGGTGAGGGATTTCCACTGCAGAATATTCCACTTGTTTACCTTAAAAAACTCCTGTATGTTTTGGGTCACTGTCCATGTGTAGTGTGGAGCACCATCCAATCTACTCTGCTTCATCTGTGTGAATCTGAGCAGAGAGTATAGCTCGATACACTCCGTAATCCACCCAGCTGTTTCTGCCTTCTGTCACATCGCCAATAAACCATAGTGACCCATCGTTACTGTAAGCCGAGCGTGACCACACCATCACACGTTTAATGCTTTGAATTATGAGCTGATCCCAGCGCGCCCCGTTACATTCTTCTCCCCTTAATTCTGCTACAAGTTGATTTTAGCCTCATCTGTCCAAAGAATATTGCTCCTGAGCTGGTCTGCCTTTTATAGATGTGTTTTGGCAGTCTAATCTGCACCTTCTACTGTTGAGGCTAATCACCGGTTTGCTCCTTGTGGTGAACCCTTTTACTCTCATTATGGCAGACTTTGAAAACGATACGCCTACCTCCTGGAAGAGTGTTTTTCACTCACCAGGATGTTTAAAGGGTTTTTTCTCTGCTTATGGAAATGATCCTGTGATCATCCACCATTTACCCTCTCAAAAATATATCAAACTGTTTATTCGGCTGGTGGATTTGTGTTGTTTTCTCATTTTAACGATGACCTTCTTCACTTGGACCAGCGCTCCTGTTGACCACACATTTGACCACAGAACTTTTACTTGCTTAATTAATACCAAATTGAATGTTTATACGTAATTGAAGTCTACACATTAATGTTGACTGTTGTTGCATTGACATACGCATCCAAATGATATCACCGCCCAAACATTTCAGAGACTAACTGGAGACTGGCAGTACCTCACAGCTGAAAGCAAACCCTGAGAGTGATCCAAAATTTTAAAAAGCAAATACTACGAAAGAAGCTGGAATTCAAAAGGTTATACCTTGCTGCCCATTTTGAGCGTGTCGATTTCCTCTCGCTGCTTGCTCAAAGTCTCATTCATGCTGCACAGATGGTCGCTCATCATGCTAAGCTGGTCTTCGTAGCTCCTCTTAGTCGTAGCCAGCTCATCCTGCGTGTCAGGCCCAAACAGTTACAAAGTGAATGCTTTTTGACTTGAAAGGACGCTAATGTTTACGCTTTATGCCATAACTGGAAGCTCTTTGGCAGTGCATCATACCTGCAAGCGTGTGATATTCTGATTAGCCAGTTTGACCTCCTCACTGAAAGTCTCCCGCGACTTCTCTGCAATGGCTAATCTCTTAGCCAAAGCTCGACACTACAAAGGGAAAGAGAAAAGTAAACAACTTGCTGTGCCCTGATGATTTTAAAGCATGTCTGGCACGCTTTACAGATCGGTTTCAAAAGCTGCAATAACAGGAGGGATTTCTTTGAAAAGTAGGTATATTTAAGAACAGTGTCAAAGTTGCAGGAAATCCACTATATTAAAGTCTCTGCTGCTAAACCGTCACGTCTAACTCGACATCAGGTGCATTTCTGTTGCTATAATGCCAAACTAAGGCAAGTGACAGTAACTTTAACAAGTCATTTACATCTAGGGTAAGACTCAACATATTACTTAAAATATTTAGTGTAGGTTTTTCAGTGGAGATGGTAATAACCCCGACTCGAGAACCATTTTCAAAGCATAAAGAGAATATGTACGTGTAAGGCAAACTAACGGTCTTTCTTACGACACACAGTTACTTTGATAAACAACTTTCAGTAAGATCTTCACCTCAGAGTGAAAGTGCACAGCTTTGCTATCTGAAATCTGGAGTTGGGTGGTGAGCTCTCCTACTCTGGCCATGTAGTGGCTCTTTATCAGCTGCTCCCTAGACTCCTCGTCTCCCACCTGCAAAGTCAGACACAAACATCCAGCTACAGAAGATTTTGTTGTCCTTGGAGGGAGCATTATGAGATGGGTACAAATTCTGCACTTAAATATTTTAATGAAATGTACGGACACTCACATGCTCATCTGTAGGTGTTGTGCACAACATTCCAACCTGGTGACAAAAAAAAAAAAAAAAAAAAAGTAAGAGATGTAAAATATATTTAAAAAAAAAAAAAAAAAAAACAGACATGCAAGATATAGCAATAAAAACACACACGTGTTACAGCTACTTGAAACAAACATTATGAGAGCAATCTCAGCACTGAATAACAACAGCATTCTCCTACTCTGCCACATCAGCTCTTGGACGTCTGCATTTTATTAACCGGCTTAGTGTGGAAGCCAGAAGGAAACAACAATAATACTCCCTTTGTTGAAACAAATCAGTGCCAAGGACACAAAATTTCCCCTGCAAAGTGAAAGCAAACAGCAGACCGAGTGGTCACGGAGAAGTACCAGGCTCGTGCACAGCGTTGGCTCTTTTCCTGCGGCTTTCAGTTCTGCCGCTGCTTCTTCGTGGCCCCGCGTGAGTGCGTCGGCTGCAGCCGTTTGCGAGTTCGGACTTCCCCCGAGAGCTGCTGCTAGCTGCGCTTCCAGTTCCGCAATGCGCTGGTTCTCCTTTTCCAGCCGCACCTTCCCTAACTGGGCCTCCAGCAGCCAGTGCTCCTTCTCCTGCTCCAGACGAGCAATCTTCTCTTGGCTCTGCTGCACCTGCAGGAGGCCAATGGGGAGAAGGAGAGAAGTAGACAGTGAGCTTGTGGATACGGAGATGAGCAAAGGTTAAGAGACGTAAGAAGGAAACTATATAATAATTCTCACTGGGTTTTATCATATGGCTTCGCACTTTGATAAAGTGACAGATTTATGTGAAACACTGGGCACATTAAAAAGTAAAACATCAACAGCTTTGCTAGCTGTCTACACCTCAGATAATACATGACACGACTGTGTTAAGACAGGACAGGTTTTTTTCTCTACTTTTATCACCAATTTATCCGTATCTCTGTATTTTTACCTGCTGAGTGAGACCTTCTCTGCTCTCAGTGGAGCTGGTTAGTATGCGACGGTTTGACAGGGCTTCTCTGTACGGAACAGACTGGGGCTTGGCCTAAATGGGTGAAAAAAACATTTATTTTAGTCATTTAATAATCATTTCAAAAAATCCATGTAATATTTAGAAAGAATTTGAATTCTGCAGAAGTAGGTTTAAAATAATACTCAAATTGATTAAAGGGTAAATTTAAAATGGAATTATAAAATATAAAAGCAATGTAAAAGCAGATCAAAACATTTTTAAGATGTAAAATGTAGATATGAGACTCTCTGAGAGATAAAATACTTACAAAGACTTTCTTAATGTTTTTGAAAAGATATTACAAATCAGTGTTTTTAATCTCACTGAGCACACTGATCCAAAGTCTGTGAGCTGTAAGTTGAAAGGCTTCAGTGTTTCTTACTGATTCAAATCCTGTTTGTGGTTGGGAGACGTGTGCATGCATATATGTGCTTAATTTTTTCCCCCCTCTGCATATATTTTATTTGCCAAGTACTCTGTGACAAGTAAATAACTCAGCAATATAATCAGCTGCTGCTCCGATGAGGGTTTCTCCTGCGAATCAACTCCAACTCCACCGTTTCGGACTGCAGCTGGTGACGGTAGCCCTCGCTCTGCTCTGCAAGTCAGCGCAGAGGAGCGTGAACCAGTTCTCCACCTGCTGCAGGTGTCGGTTAAAGCGGCCCTCCAGGGCACGTGAGGGGGCGGGGACTACTGCTCCTGTGCTGCCAGCTGCAGTACAAGACGGAGGAGCTGGAGTCTGAACGCAAGTCAAGATCCTCTTTTGGGAAGTGGCCAAATGATATTAAGCACTTGCAACAGTCCAGCCAATAGGAAAAACATGACATATGAATTTTAAAGCATAATAAATACTAAAAGTAGTTGAAAGATAGAACATGTCAGCCAGCCCAAGTAAAGTCTATTTAAGGGAAAAGGGAAGAAAGTGGGGAATAGCATGCTACACATACTAACCTTTTTGACAGCTTGGATATAGGCTGTTGCCTTCTTTTTGTTGGCCAGCATACTCTCTGCTTGGACAGGGTTAAGAGCTGCCGTGCTCCCTCTCGGACTGTAGCCCGATGACGTGAAGAAGTCCAAGTTGTTGCTGAAGAAGGTGGCAATCTGCAGCAAGTTACAGCGACATCACGCGTCAGATCTCTCAAACAAAACCGATATTTCTGCAGCTTCCTCGGCTGAAGAAACCCTGACACTCAGCATTCTGTTTACCCTGAGATTAGCCGCTGTGTTTACAGCAGAGAGCCAATTCCACCACCAAGTGTTGAGGAAGATAAATGTTGGAGCAATTAAGCCTCTGCCTGCTTGCAAAACGCAGCTCACTCCACATGTCGTGGGCTGTGCTGCAACCCAGTGGAGTGTCATCCAATCGGCACACACACACTTCAGCCGACAATTCGCTCGATTCACAAAAATCATTCATCCCCGTGCTCTTGCTGGGGAGCAGCTGTACAGACTGCAATTTGGACTGTATCTTCCAACGTTTAACCGCTGCCCACCTGAGTCCCGCACTTCTGTGCTCTTCCATTTGTGGCAATTTACCAATGTGATCCAGTTGCAGAGACAACTCACTGCTACTTACAATTAAGCCTTTATGTATTGCAGCTAAACTTGCACTACAGGAAATATAAACCTGGCTGCTGCCTGCCCCCTGTTGGCCATACCTTGCCGGTGCAGCTAGTTAGAGAACCCAGAGATCCCAGGAGGCACTCTGTGGTGGTACAGAGCTTTTGGGTGACGGTGGGGAGCTCCCGCTCAATGACGGCCTTCTGGTTGTAATGCTTTGACATCTCTGGAGACACAAGGAGCAAAAAAAGAACAGCAGGATTTGCTTTATGTTCCAACTTTAACTTAATAAACGTGGCTCAATCAGTTCCTCGCTCCCTGACCGGTGATGTTTAACAATAACATGCAGATTTTCACAATATTCTCATACACTAAAACTGCAGGATTTGAGTAAACATTTAACTAAAATACCCAAACAAAGGTGCTTGTTACAGAAACCCATTCTCACAGCTAATTGCCAACAAAAGTGACTCTTCTCCAAAGAGCAAAAAAATTATGCTTCCGTCTGCTGATTCATTTGAATAAACTTTACACTGAACCTTCTGGATATTTAGTCCTTAAAAAGCTGCTTTTGCTGTATTATTTATGAATGAAGTACATAAAGAAATCTTCATGCTGTGTACGAAAAGCAACGTCTAACAGATCCACCCACCTTTAATGGCATCATGAAGACTGTGCAGGCAGGCGGCCAGCTGGGTGAAGACGGCTGACGTGTTGCTCTGTGGCATGGCATCCTGCCGAACACCTGAGACACATCGCGCACATTCGTCAGACATGTCTGCTCATCACTTCATAAACCCTCTGCTGTATTTACATATTACCAAATTCCCCTATTCCTTCAGGAAAAACAGCATTTAAATGAATATGTATGTATATAATTATTCTGGCAAAGTACAGACTGAGAGCTTTTAGACAAAAAGAGCTCAAATGCTGTGTGATAACCTACTGGGTAAGGCCAAAAGGTTAATGTAGTTCTGCAGTTTCTCAAACACAGATGTCACTCGCTTGATGTCACTCTGCAGCTCCTGGTTTTTCGCACTAAGGGCAGCAGTACAAAGAGGTGCCTCGCACTCTTCTTCAAGGCTGAAAGCAGAAGACACCCATCACAATAGCCTCCTCCACTCTATTTGTCTATCTCACACGTGTACACACACACACACACACTGCTGACCTTTTTAACTGGTAGGGAAGAATCTTTTGGAGAAAGTGGGTGTATGACGAGAAGTTGACAGCGAAATTTTTCAGCTTGATCACAGTTTCCTTTGATTCAAAACAGAAAAGCACAATTAGTGTCAATTTCTTTTCTGTTTCTAAACAAACATAAGACCTCCACACACCCTCCATCCAAAACGCACCAGTACTGTGACAGTGTCCTCTGTGATGCTTTGGTATAACTGGAGAAAGCTGTCCTCCAGGGGGCGCACATAGGCTGCATTCTCATGCAGATACTGAGAAAACTGGGTTAAGAGAAGGAATATACATTAAATGAAATGCGCCTCCTTATGTGGCACCACTAAGGTAACTAAAACTAGATGTGAAAAGTCTTTGTTAGTTTGGTAAAAAATTTATTGCAACTTGCCAGATGAGACACTGATGGATGTGTTTACTGACACCTTGTATGTTTGCAAGACTGCTTTTTTATTGTAATACCTAAACGGATTTTCCTAAAATCTTGCCTCTGACATACACCCTCAATAAAATAATCATTAAAAAGTCATTAAAAAACAAAACAAAAAACTAACACCTAACTAATAAAAACTCAACCAAAACGAAATATTTTCAAACAATGACAACTAAACTGAAACAAAGGAACCCACTCGGGAAACCGACTGAATTAAAATAAAAAGTCAAAATGAAATAAAAAATAAGAGCTGATTAGAAAATGCAAAACTATAATGGCTTTGAACACCAGCATGCATTGTATTTGACAGAATGCCTGTACCTCTCCTGTATGGCTGCCTCACCTTCTGGTTGAGAGGGGAGATGGTCTCAATAGAGGAGTCCAGGGGATAGATGTGTACTCTCTGCTCTGTGTAGGAGTGGAAGTTCAACAGAGCAGCCACCAAATCCTGGATGAAGCTCATGGCCTGGCCTGCCACATCCCGGGCCTTCAGCTGGAAGGCGGCACAGTTCACAGATCGCTATTTTACTACCCTTTCTAACTAAAGGCAACTCAGTGTGTTATCCCTACATTGATGTACAGGTAATATTTTTAAAGGTGGTTACTTGAGATGTGAATCTGTACTTGCAATACACCCGAATGTGTTTGTTTTCTCACTTACCTGGTGCCTTCGATTGTGTGATGGCACGTTTAGGCTGTTGTAGTCACTAAATTCTGCAGAGATGGAGGAGAAAAAAAGAAGCATGTAAACTAGAGCAGAACTTCAACCCCCGCAATGAACTTTTATTAACTTTGCAAACACAGTTTAATTGGTTGCGTTGGCGCAGTGTTACAGTCGTGTGTAGCATTACAGTGCTTACTCCAAAGCAGCGTGTTGTTATAGTATCACTGACAAGCATGGAAATGTTCTCAAATAGTACCAGATACTCACTGGTGTCATTAAAGGGCACTTTCTCCTGGATAACACTGCTGCTTTGTTTCACCTGTCTGTTCAGCTCCGACTGGCACCGCCTCAGCTGCTGCTGGCTGCAGAGGGAGATCGAAGAAGTGTTGAGCTGCTCTCAACATGCATTTCAAGTTTGCTGTAATTCAGTTTAAAAAGGCAATGTGCAGAAATGTGTACTGCTAGATTTGCATCATAGCTCTATGAAAATGTATTATGTACATATCTTGTATTTGTCAAAGTCAGTTTAACACTCACATTGATACAGTTACTTACAGTTACTATGCTGAACAATGTTATAACACTGAAGGATTAAATCATTCAAACTATGAATAAAATGTATATTTACCAGTCTTCTGTTCGCATTCTGCATTCTTTTGCTTCTCGTTCCAGAGTTTGTGCTTTCACCTGTAAAAACGGGGAAAAAAATCATTTTTTTTAAATTAAATGTTATTAAAATTGGCAATCGCGTGAACAACTTCAGTGTCTCTCCTGCTGAGCCCTTACCTCTAAACGTGCTTTGTCACTCTGCAGCCGCTCGATCGTTTCTGCATACTTTGTGGTGAGCCCGTCCACGACAGCCTGGTGCTGCTCTGCATCCTTCTCCAGCTTTTCTAATCGCTCCCTCAGCTCAGCCTCCGTCTTCTTGTGCTGCTCGTCTGCTTCGTAAAACTGACAAAGACACAGCAGGAAGCACAGCTGTCACATACGTGACCTCCCCTCATATCCAGACACATTCACTGTAAAATTGGTATTTTAAACATGCACTGTAAGCACAGCGTGGCTGCCTACTTGGATGTGCAGTCGCTCATTTTCTTCAATCTTTTTCTGCAGGTCCTCATCAAAAACACTCTGGGTTTGCAGGCCGTGCTGTGAAGGAGAGTCTCCTTTACTCTGGAGGAGATTGGGGTTGGGGCTATTAACTATCAACTTGTGTGACAAACATTACTGTTTAACTATCATAACTTTAAGACCACTACAAAAAAAGAAATAAATATATGCTGCTCCCTCTAGCTCACTATGAAGCCACTCCCACGTTTCCCCCTTTCCCCTCATGTTCACCTTCCCCTTTTTGCCCTTAGCTTCACTAGCAGCCAGCTCCTCTTGTAGCAGCTCCACCCTCTTAGCCAGCTGCTGGTTCCTGAAGCTGAGACTGTCCATCTCCTGCTCCTGCTTCCTCAGGCTCTGGTCTCTCTGCTTCAGCTGCTCCTAATAACAGAAGAAAAAAAAAAAAATGACTTTGATGACTAACACATGCAAGCAAATCACAGCCTTTAAAACAACATGAAGTCATTCTGTTGTCATTGTGCAACAGCAACATAACTCATGGTAACACTGCAACAAGTACAGGTCAGACTTGGTGATCACATTTGGTTTGCAAATATGAAAAACAGAGTTGCTTGCAATGTCATTTCAATGCTTGCTTTCTCAATACTTTGCTTTCTTTTTTAAATACACATCACTGTACCTTTAGTGAGGCAGAGTTGGCCTGTTCATCCACAACCGCCTTCTTCAGCACTTGGTTCTGGGCACGTAGCTGTGAACACACACACAGAGGAAAAAAACCATTCAGATGTAAAAAGTACAAACCGCTGTTTGAGATGCAAATGCAATTTTAAAATAAAGAGCACACAGCAAATCTCTGCTCTATAATTATGCGTAGTTTTGACTTTTTATTCAATTCTATGTAGACAAGATCAGAGCAGGTAATCAAATAATAGTCTCTGCTGCAATTTTGCCTCCTAATGACTCCAAAAACAAGAAAATTGAGATGAATCCATTAGTGTATTTCAGTGTTGCTCTCATTTTGCCTTCTGTTATAAATCATGTGACTTTTAACGTTCTCTATAAGCCCAAAATATTAAGTTTGAGATAAATATGAAGAAGAAACTTACTGTCTGTGGCATGCTTGTGTCAGTTCTTTTTTAATATACTTCAAGTTCAAGTCAAGAAAAGTTTGCTTACTGAGTGACGTTTCCACATTTATAAGTAATGAGTTATGAGTACTGACCAACTGTGATTACTGGAGAAACCCAAACTCAGTGCTTTTTACTGTATGATCAGTAGCCTCTAAAGACATGCTTATTACAGCAAGAGTCTATGCAACAATCACACCGTCAGCACTTCCTGAGGATCATACACTGTTTGGCTGCTGGTGGGGAGGATCAGAGTTGAACAGGAAACAGCTATAACGCTCCCGGAGCTGTCAGCTGACACAGAAACAAAGGCCACACAGGCTTTACTGTCACTAAACTGTTTAACCATTAAACAATTGTTTACAGCCTTTGAACACCGCTTATTTTGGTTACTTATAACGTCAAATGCAGCATGCAAGACATTTTCCCACGCAGCCTAAGGAAAATGCACCAAACAAAGCATTAAAGCTACACACAGGCTGATAATGACACCTGTGTGTGTAGCCTCGGTGGCTAGCCTACATCTGTGATAATCTACCTTATTCCAGGTGAACTGTATTAGTTTCTGCTATAACCAACAAAGTAAGCTCTATGGTCTAAGTTAAGTTTATGTCTTTGAAAAGCTGATCTGCTTCTCTTCACTAATCATAAATATCTCAGGTGTTGTTTTCCATTGAGTTCAAGTACACGCAAGGCAGAAAACTAGCTAACGCTGATAGCTCACTGACAGGTTCTGTGTAGTAGCCTTGTTAGCAATAACAGGTAAGATCATCAGCAGTAAACAGAGGCGGTGTTTTACCTTTGAATACTCCTGTGCCAGTTTGCTGTATTTTGTCTGCAGGTCTGTAACGTTAGCCATGGCGACGCTATCTAGTCGCCAACCGGTGATGCTAGGAAACGTTAATCCTCAGTAGCCGGGCTGGCCAAAGGCTGTCCGGTTAGCTTAGTGTGTAGTTCACGGTGTCAGTTACTTGCAAGGTTGACGTCGGACACGGTGAGCTGTAACCTGGCTAACTCAGATCGGTTAGCCCACTGGTAAAATTTCCTATTCCATGAAGGCTTCTTCCGCTACCTGTGAGAACTGACCTCGGGGACATTGTGACAGTAGGTCTGTCATCAGTCCCAGAAAATAAAACGGACAGTGGTCAACAGTTCATTTCCAAAGACAGGTGTTTATTCCGATCTAACAGTAATGTCCCTTTTTTTTTTTCAAGTTAGTACCAGTAACGCCGACAGAGCCTGTTAGCTACGCGAAGCGAAGAGGCTATGTAGCAAAACAAACCCCGACGAGGAGCGACACATGTATGTGGTTTTATCTGACAGGAGCCGGTGACCCGCGGCGTCCGCAAATCCTATTAGACAGTAAAGGTAGCGGCTGCTCGGCTAGCACAACAGCCCTAAATCCCCATTCATTTGAAGGAATACTTTCATTTTCTAGCTAACCCGCAAAATCCTCCTGAAGTCTGAGCCGACGAGAGAGGCGAGCGCCGAGGTCAAAGTGCAGAAAACAGAGAAGAAGGGAGAAGAAGAAAACAGGGCGCCACCTAGCGTTTGAAGGGATAGATGGATAGATAGATAGATAGATAGATAGATAGATAGATAGATAGATAGATAGATAGATAGATAGATACTTATCATTTACTGTCATTTAAATTGTAGCACACTGTATCGTTATTTTTTCTTTTCTTTTTGTTATACAGCATATATTGAAATGATTTTGAATTTGATTATAGCTCTTCAAAGACTTCCTCAGTCATTTCACACTCCATTGATTAAACTAGACTTTACTGAAAAGTATTGATGGCGAAGGAGCATGCAGGCAAATGAATTAGTTGTACTTCCTGACCTTACTTCCTGACAGCTCGCAAAATGAGTGTGAACCAGTTGACATCAACAATGAAACAGTATATTTTTTGGTGTCTTAAAAAGTAATTAGCTGGTGCAGCAGCTTTTTACATTATGTTTAGCAAGCAAAGTGAAAAAAAAAAAGTGGTGTTCGAAAGAGGAAGGAGAGAGAGAACAGAATCAGCATACTGCCAGTTCTTTGGGTATCAGCAGCTGATCACATAGGCCGAATGATGAAATTGTGTTTAGTGTTTTTGTAAAGGACTAAAACATTGTTACTTCTCATACATTGAAATTAGGTACTCTTACTGTAATACTGTGTGTGTGACATGTCTGAATGTTGGTCCTCTGGAAATAATGAGGAATTCTAGAAATGAGTCTCCCAATCCAATCAGTTTGTGAAGACCTGTGGCTAATGGGCTTGTCTTCTTTGTTCCGTGCTTATATACATCAGAGTTGTCGTTATGTTACTTTACCAAGCCGTTTAAATCTGATTAGGGTATGCAGTAGTCTAGAAAGATGGTGTGTGTTTGTAGCAAAAACTTAAATAAAAGTGTTCATTCCCCTGATGTCTGACTTCAGCTGTTGTCCATGAAGCTGATCAAAAGCTGGAATTGATATCAGCGGTTATTGCTTTATGTATGTGTGAGTATGTTTGAGTGAACGAGAGAGTGAAGTTATGATTCTTCTGATACATCGTGGCACTAAGGGCCCCAAAAATAGCTGCCCTGAAGCTAGCACAGGGTTGTTACACCTATGTATGTAGGTAGATGTAGTATGTTTAAACCACCTTTCTCTTCAATTCAATTCAATTTTACTTATATAGTGCCAAACCACAGCAACAATTGTCTTAAAGCCCTTTATGTTGTAAAGTAGAGACCGTACAATAATACAGAGAAATCCCCAACAATCAGACATATGAGCAAGCAGTTGGTGACAGTGAGAACGAAAACTCCCTCGTAACAGGAAGAGACCTCGGTCAGAAACAGTAGAGGGGCAGCCATCTATAGCAACCAGTTGGGGTGAGGGAAGGAAGACAGGACAAAAGACACGCTGTGGAAGAGAGCCAGAGGTTAATAATAACTAATGATTAAATTCAGAATGGTGTATAACTATAAGCTTTCATTTATAAGTGTACAAATGTGTATTTTCTTTTTAAATATCATTTATTTCAATAGGATAAATTTCCTTTCTCCCTACAGTAGCCTAAACACAGACACTCTCCATTATTAAGACATCCTTTCCTCTCATCTTAGGTTTCCCATTAGGAGACCTAATGCCATTTACAATAAAAATGATGTGATAAATTATTTACTGCTCGGTTTCGCTTTGTTTTGGGGTTTTTTCCCAGCTCCGTGTGTGTCGCATTAACAGAAACAAGGTCAGAAATCACAAGCGGGATGTAGCACTGTCAAGGATGTGATTTCCCCCCTTAAAACGCACATGACCTCATTTAGACTAGAAGTGAAATGACATGTTGCTAATGCACCCATCATTGCGCAAATCCTACACGATTAATTTCACGTAATCCATAATAATCTCTTTTAGATTTTCGGTCGCATACTATTTCTTTATTTTCCTCTGCCGTCGTCTCCGCCATCAGCGATCTTAAATGTATGTATACGGCCACAAACACAAACTCTCTCACACGCACACCACACCACAGCCAGTGGCTCCAGCATTGTCTGGTTGCCTGGCAACTGTCGGCGTGGCGTGGTTGCTAGGGGCGTGTGGGAGAGGGGAAGGGGAGGTGATGCTGCTCTGATTTCCAGCTGAATTGAGGCAGTCAGTAGGGAGAAGTCCCCCCCCCTTCCAATCTCCCCATCCCCTCCCCTTCCCCATCGACACACAGGACTCTATTGAACAATAGAGCTGTGCCAGTGGGCCTGAGGCTAGTCAGACAAGCCCTTGTTCAGGGTCACACTGTGTTCATCCCACAGTCCTCCATGACTAATTAACTTACAGCAAAGAGTGTCGTTAGCACATCTGATGATGCATCCATCAGTGGCGCAGCCCTGGAATTTACATTAATGCGAGGTGCACTTCTGGCAGCCGGCCATTTAAAAAAAAGAAAAAAAAGGAAAAAAAAAAAAAGGAAGAGAAGACAGAAAGGGAAAGTGTCGTGGTGCTGCCACACTTAGTGCTGAGCAAAGCCTGTGCAGTCAAAAGAAACTGCTGGACTTGGTGGGAAATATCTCCCAGCTGTAGCACTGTTATGTGAAAACTGAGAACCACAGAGTCAAGGATCGCTGATCTTGTGGCTTTCACAGCAGGTGACAAGATCGATCCAAAAAATTCTTACAGAAAAAAAAAGAAAGAAAAAAAGAAGAAAAAAAAAATCAACCAAAAAAAAACCCCACTCAAGCAATAAAACGCTCAAGTCAAGCCCCATTTTCCACAAAGAAACCAAAAGATGCACACGGCGATAAACAAGAACAGGTTTTTATTAATATTTTTGTAATACCATATATAATGCAATTGCATATCTTTGGCGAAAATAAATCTTATAAACATTTTATCAACAGAGGTTAGCATACAAAAACCAAAAAGGTGTGTCGGTCCAATGGACATGGCAGACAACTGACACGAACTCATACTGGGTTGGCAGCTTTGTCAAATGCAAGAAAAAAAAATGCTCAGCACACCCATAAGAAATTAGGAAATGCAACAGAATCACATAATTAATATTTAATAACAGCTGTTGAGCAATAAGGAAACTGGGTTTGGAATTGTGCAAGTCCTGGGACCCAGAAATGTTTCGGTAGCTCACCCACAGATCGACTCGACTGGCTCGGTGTCACCTTGAGACCAACATTTCTTTTATTTCTCAAGTGCTACAGAAAGGATAGGGGTGATTTTTTTTTATTCCTTTTATCTCTACTAGCCTCTCAAAAACTTCTCTGCGGTTGTCCCGACACTCAAGAGTAGGTCTGAAAACTACACAGCAGCTGCTTGAAGACTGAGTTACTCAGATCCAGTTTTACAGTGATATTCAAAAACATTCAATAACAAAACCTGGAAGCATGAGTTATGGGGTGGCAGTACTTTTATAAAAGAGTCTTACAGCTAATCTTCAGTTTCTTTGACTACTTAAGTCATAATACCTAAACAAAACCATATGATTAAATGAGCCCAGAAGAACTTCTACAGCGCATGGGGTGGTGTGTGTGTGTGTGTGTGTGTGTGTGTGTGTGTGTGTGTGTGTGTGTGTGTGTGTGTGTGTGTGTGTGTGTGTGTGTGTGTGTGTGTGTGTGTGTGTGTGGAGGGGGGGGATTGGGTGCATCAATCTTAAATTTATCTACGCCCCAGCTGTACATCGATTTGGCAACAAAAAAAGGTTTCAGGATCAATGTTAATTAACTGTTTTCTATCCAGCCTAACAAAAAGCAAAACAAAAACATCAAGAAAACCTGGCAGTCATGGTTAAATTGAAAACACACCCGCTCTAAAGACAACAGACATTGGCAAATACTTAATCACTGTAACAAGACAGAAAAAGGGGGGGGGAAGGTGTGTTGCTGAAAATAAACAAGGAGAAAAACAAAAATACTTATTAAAGGAAGTTCACAGAATGAAGGGAAAAAAATTACTGTGCCTAGTCATTTATTTTAAATAACCAGTGTCTGATGCGTTCGGAAAAAGAAAAAAAATCCCATAAATTAAAGTCATAAATAAGGTGATGATTAATGAACAACAATTTGTTCTTTTTTTTCACAGCTAAACAAGACCAGTGTATGCACTCAGTTATCATCTGAGAACTGCAGCTTAGTCTGCAAAGAGCAGTTCCCACTCAAAAGCGACAAATGTAAACCAAAAGATTGGTTATGTCACCGTACTGACCAGAGTCATCGCCCGTTTCCTGATTCAAAAACTCCAGATCACAATTACAGTGTGGCAGTAGGAGGGGTTTATATATATTAACAAAAAAACAAAAAAAAACCCAGCCAGTTTGCAGTTTTGCATCAGTGGCACGACAAAATGTTTGGCACCGACCATGCACGCTATACAACCAGTCACAGTGACACCATGTGATCCAGTACAGTCGGGGGAAAAAAAAAAACATTTTCCAGCTTGTTATCCTAGCACTCATCTATGCTACTGTTGACTGTACGCTGCTTCTATTTGGGTTTTTTTTTTGTTTGTTTGTTTGTTTTTTAAAAAACAGAAAACTGTGGCCTTCTATGCAAGTGGCTCGCAACTTCCCCTCAGAGAACCGCGTGCAATCAACTGACAATAAACACTCCATTTCACAGCTTGAGAAGAGAACGCGCACTTCCTTATTTTGTTCTAGGAGGAAGAGCAAGGACAAAAAACTAGCAGCCAGCCAAAACCGAGGGCACAGCACAGAGCACAAACAAGTGTCTTTAGCATCTCGCCTGCGAGCAACTGCGTGTACAGAGTTCACTTCTTTGTGACTATACTGTCCCCCTTCTTGTTATTTACATTTGGATGCTCTATGCTGTGGGTCTCAGAACAGAAAAAAACCCCAAAGCAAAAACACACACACACACCTTCCTTCAAGATGCAAATTAACTTGGCCACAAGATCAGCCAACTCAAAATTACCTGTATAACTTAGTAATTTTCTAAAGTACAAGGTATCATAAACAAGGCCAGAGATATAATCAAACTGCAAATCCAAATATTGTTGTGAGACGTGGCGGTCATTTACTATCCGCTCCTTTTTCCCCCGTCTCACTATTAGCCAACTCTGCATTCAGAAAGCCCAAAAGCAAGCAGAGCACTGAGCAGCTCTTACAGTACAGCAGTAGCAGGGAGATGTGTCACTACGATAGTACATTATATTCACTGTATTTGTCAGTAGAAGGATAAAAAAAATTTTTAACTTCTTTTTCTCATGACTGTATTCCAAGGGTCGAGTTGATATCGGCATGCACTGTGATACACATGTGCACGTGCACACAAAAAATAAAATTTATGGAGGATAACCTATGAACACGCAGCGAACACCTGGTAAAACAAGGCAGATGTTCCCTTTGCATAGGCTGTCGCCAAACATAAGAAAAGATGTCCCATTAGCAGTAGATTGGGAAGAAAACAAACAAACAAACAAAAACAAACAGAAAAAAACCCAGCTGTGCTGTAATGGCCGCACAAAATCAAGCAAAGTCCTAGCTAACTTTGCAACTCAATTTGGCAGTGGCAGAGTAATACTATATCCACATCTTGCTAATCCTGAAAACGAGACGCAGCTCGCCTGTAGTAAGTTTATCGCATAACAAGATCATAATACTACTCCGTTCATTCGCTTAATTGTAAAGTTTAACTAGCATACTTGACTGACAAATGCCACCATGGAATAATGTCAGAAAGTTAAGGTTGAGGATTAATTATTGCATCTCTTTCTTTTTTCTTCTATAAGAGCAGGAACTCCTTTCCAAACAGTGGTAATTTTTTTCCTTTAGCACAAAAACAACAAAAAGGAAAAATAAAAGGAGAAAATGTCAACACCAGGAGGTTAGATTTCATCTGTTACAAACATGCACTCGTTCGCTTCATAAATAGATTCACTTGGAAGAGGATACGGGTTTGAAGAGGAAGCATGCAACGCTTTGAGTTATAAAACCAGCTTTCAGCTTTTTTTTTTTTGTTTTATTTATTTTTTTCTTCTTGTGTCACTTTTTGTCTTTGAGAGGAAAATTCTTGAATCACAGTCCTCTAATCCAACAGAAAGCAGGCAGGTCGTTTTGGATAGGTATCTTGATGGTTCTCCATAAGCCCAAACACCCACCCTCAAAAGTTACCCCCGAGTTACTGTATATGGCTTTGTTCTCCTGTGTGAACGATACTATTGCCATTTGTTTTGTTGGACAGAGATACTCCCAAACAAACAAACAAACCGAAAAAAAGGAAAAGAAAAGAAGGCTCAAAATGGCCAGTGAACGATCAGATTAGGAGAAGGAGGCACACTGGGACACAGGGGGGTCAGAGGTTAGGGTTTCACTGGGTCCAGGGTCTTATGGGGGTAAAAGAAACTTCATTTCCTGCTAAGTTTTGTGCTCTTGACAGTGCGTTTGGAGCCCTCCGTGCAGCTGCGTATACCGGCGAGGTGCAGCAAGGAGCCGGCGGCTTCCTTCAGCTCCTCGTCCAGCTCTGGCTTGACCTCGCGTCGCGCCCTCTTGCTAAGGGGCCACTTGACGGCGAGCGGACGTCGAGAAGTCTGGTGAACGCCCCTCTCGTCCCAGAGGTCGGAGTCCTCGTCGCTGTGGAAACCCTCGCTGCCCGCGCGGCGAGACTGCCTACGTTCGCAGCCGCCTTCGTCCAGGGAGGAAAGAGAAGAAGAGGAGGAGCGAGAGGAGCAGCGTTGCAGGGCTGCGCTGCTGTAGTTGTGGTCCTGTTTTGGATCGCTGCTCACCAAGACAGAGTCGGGCCGAGAGAGGTCCAGAGGGCTGTCAGAATTGCCTGAGGAGAGGAGAGGATGAAAGCCTGATAAGTGACCATTCAGTGCACGAGGATGTCTTGTTACAGAGAGATAAACGACTGGTTTGAAAAAAGATTTCTGAAAAAAAAGAGAAAAAAAAAGTGACGCCATCATTAAGACACTTGGGAGCTTTAACTTGTTTTGTTTACAAGTTTAAAGCAGAACTAAGATTTGTCTAGGACCAGCAGTGAAAATGTAGGTTAAAAATAGCTTGATGCATGCATGTGAAAGCAGAATTAAAACTCATGGGGAAGAAAAAAAAAAAAAGTAAAAATTTTAGAAAAAACCCCAGTTAAATTAAACGATTCTGTGGGAACCTTTGCAAGAAAAATAAACTTTGCATTGAAAAAATAAATCAAAATCTAAACTAGAGACTTAACAGTGATTTCAATAAATACACCTTAACAAATACATGAAATTATTTGTTATGGTATTTTTTGTCCTGTTGAAAGATCAAGCACTAAAATCACTTTCTAAAACTGTCTTGTTATATATTTTAAAGAAAAAAAATTAACTTTGGGGAAAAAAGGTCCTCTCTAGCAGTCCAATATCAAGAACTAGAACCTTAAACAACAAATAGTCCCACATGTAGCCTTTTGTAGCCGAAACACTGAACTTCGATTTGTACACCTTGTGTTTACATAGATTACACAAAGAATATGTAACTCCAGATGGACTGCAGTTCCCAATAGGTGAACTTTAGCCAGAGAGAGGCTAACTGTTTCCTCCAACTTTCAGTCTTTGTACTGAGCAAAATAAGCCAAACTGGTGGCTCTTTTATTTTCCAAATGATAACAAACTACCCAAATCCCATATTTTGAAGACGCAAACACAAGAATTCTTTTTGCCAAAAGAGAACCTGTAAGAATCAGAGAAAATGACCCAAGAAATTTGGTCAAAGAAACCAAGCTTTCTGAATTTGAAAATAGGCATTTCTGCATTGATTTCCTTTTCCCATTAAATGCAGCCTGAGGTTCATTGAGTTAGAGACTCAATGAACCTCAGAGTTAGAGGTTCAGTTGAGTTGGTTCATTGTTTGTTATAGACAAACAATGAACTAATAGCACAAACAGTCGTATGTTGAAGTCTGTAATGTCCAGGTTTCACTCCTATTTATTAAACAGATCCTTTTTCTGTTGTAATGGAAGAATTCTCATCCTCAGCCCACCTCTTATGTGGCTTTCCCCTGGGTCTGTTCTTGATCCTTTTTTATTCTCCATCTACATGCTTTCCATTGGGTCAGGTAATCCATAAATAAAGCTTTTTTCCCTCATGTACGTAGATGATACACAGCTGTTTGTTCCACTAAGTATCAACATAAATACAATCTCAAATCTTATGAAGCCTCTCTGACGTTAAATCATAGATGTCACAATACAGGAACTATGTTCCCGGTCATTACCTGTTAAATCCAGAATTTAATTTAGAAGCCTTCTACTCACATCTAAAATCTTGAATAATCAGGCCTGATTATATCTTAATGACGTCTTAGTACCTTACGGTCCTAACAGAGCACTTTGCTCTCAGACTGCTGACTTGCTTGCGTTTGCTAGAGTTTCTAAAGAGCCTTCAGCTGTCAGGCTCCTCTCCTGTGAAACTAGCTCCCAGTTTGAGAGACAGACACCATCTCTACTTTTAAGATCAGGCTTGAAACTTTCCTTTTTTTAAGCTTATAGTTTGGGCTGGATCAGGTGACCCTAAACCACCCATAGTTATGCTGCAATAGATCTAGGCAGCTGGGGGCTTCCCATGATTCCCATGTGTTTCTTCTTCACTCCCCATGTGTACACCATTCAATCATTCTGAACTATTCAGCTCTGGCCCTCGGTCTTAGTGCCCTCTGTTCTCTTAATATTGCAGGATCTTTACCTTACAATATAAAGAGCCTTGAAAATGCCATTGCGGTTTGGTGCTATTTAAATATAAAGTTTGAATTAAAGTGACTTAAATCTGTCCTATAACTTCAAGAATTCCACTCAAAACCTGGTTCTAATCTAAATTTTCTTTTGACTCACAAATCACCAAAATCCTGCTTTCTACAATTAAGAAATGTTACAAAAGTTTACACATTTCTTTGTTTCTATCTCAAGCGGCCTTTGAAAAAGTCATCCATGCCACCATCTCATCATGTTTAGACTACTGTAATTCCCTCAACTCGGGTCTCAGCCAAAGGTTCATCTCCCGCCCCCAGCTTGATCAAGATTCAGCTGCCAGATTCTTAACAAAATCAAAGAGTCCAGACTACATCACTCCTATCCTGGCTACACTGCACTGGCTTCCTGTTAGATACTGAATTGATTTTAAAAACTTATTCATTACTTTTAAAGCCTTACCCAGGCTTGCTCCTACCTACATCAGATTTCTAAAGACTTTATGAACCAAGCTGCTGGTTCTGCTCTTCAGGTCAGAGCTTCCTAACCCGTCCCATAGCCTGCGTCATTACAAAAAGAAATCAAAATTTTCTGATTTCCTCTCACAGTGTTGAACTATTTACCAGAGGAACTGAAATTCCCAAAATCAGTATATCTACTTTTAAATCACTTCTCAGAACTTATTTTTACAGAAAGCCTTTTTAAAATTTAACAAAAACCCTTATTCTTTTCTTTATATACAAATGTTTTTACCTTTTGACCATCTTTAATTTTATTATCTTATCAGTCATATTAGTTGAACCGTTTGTCCAGATTTGATACGAGTTTGTTTGCTGTTGTTTAGCAGCGTTTAAATGGCAGGTTGGTTTTCATCACAAGTCTCATAGGACCTTAGAATACCTGCAGAAGTATCTAAAATTTGCTACTGTGTTCAAGTGTCCCCTGTTAGCAAAACATTAAAGTTTTAATAAAACAGTATCCCAAAAGAAACTCTCTCAACCAGTTCCACAAAACTTTTGGGTCAATTTTCTGTGGACAAGTAACATAAAAGTTCAAGTTTCTGAAAAGAAAAATGCAGAATGCCATGTTTAAAGTCGACATGAAAACAAGGTGGAGGTAGCATCATGGTTTGCAGCTGATTTACTACTTTAGGGCCTGGACAACTTGTATCACAAGGTTTGCTAGGAGAATATCAGGAAAAAGAAACCGGACTTTAAGTTTGGGAGAGACTATAACCCAAATCACACAAGTAAATAAACAACAGAATTGCAGAAAAATGTGAATAATGAATGATTCCTAACTTTAGCCCATCTGAAACACAGTGACATGACCCAAAGAGGGCTCTTCAATCAACACATCGTGGAAATACAGATGAATTCATTTTGCTTCATTGCTAATTTTTCATTACCAAGTGTGTAAAGTGTCAACTACAACTATTTGTGTTGTATTAGTTTGGTGAGATTTTGTCTGTCTATTACTGCGGCTTGGGTGAAGATAAAAAAACCACACTGTCTATCATTAGACAAAGCAGATATTCTGGTGATTCAAAGACATTCAAACTTGTTCTTGCAGCTGCATACATCAGAATTTAACACACACAACATAAAAGAAAATTTAAGCAATGATGGGTGGTATGTCAGGGGTTGGACATAAAGCTAAAAGAAGAGGTGAAAGTATGGCTACTTGTAGGTTGTCTTACATGGGTCAACGTGGTGCCCAGGGGCAGAGTTTAAGAGCATCATGGCAGTGGCAGCATCAATGTCAGACTCTGGAAGAGGAGAGAACATGCACGATGGTCAGTCCTACGGTGTGAAAGCATGGTAGCATGACATCCCTACTAGGACTGGCTTGACCGACTGGGCTCCTTCGTTATTTTTAAGCTACACACTCGGCGATCCAATCAGTGCTTACTGAACGAACGGGATATGCAGAGGACTCGCAAAAACAAATCAGAGAGTAAATATAAGCCCATGATTTTCAGAATGCATCCGATCTCTTGAGATCTGACAAAGTGTCTGAAAGCCTCACAGCTCACTTCTAGGGCTCTAAATTATTAATGATTACAGCGAGAGTGAGTGCTCGATACTGAGCACCAGCAGAACCTCTGCTTGTCGTCAAGGTTACAAATCCAAGAGGCAAGGGTGGGGGGGGGGGACTGAGACATCGACGGGAGCTGTCAACATTATGGTCAACATGAGGCATCAATGACTTGAAAGCAACAAATCAAACCAAGAGCTGAGCATAAAAGCACAGTGATGCTGAATGTTCTGGGACTGAAATGTGCAAAGGCAACATAATCAAAACAGTGCACAAACACACGCTAACAAAACTGCACTACACATCTGCACGTTGCTGGGCAAACAGCTTACAAATATGAAAACTTTGATCAATTTGCTTTTCTCTCACCTTTAAATGAGCAACCTTGTAGAAAGAGATGACGAGGGGGTGAGGAGGCACTGCAGAAAGTAAACAAAGGACACCAAGAGTCAGATGTTTGAAGAGAAGACAGAAAAACCAAATTCTGCCCTTTCAAAACTGTGTTTTTTATAAGAATTATTTAGCAAATAATTACAAATGACTACAAACCTGTTAAGATAAAATATTTCCTCAGCTAAAAAAAAAGTGATTTCAAAGTCAGGAGAAAAAGTCTGGCTGCTCCTTATGGTATACCTCCAAATGTTTCACAATAAAAGCAGAAAATATGGGTTCTGTCTACTAAAATGCTACGGTGGTTTATATGAAACTGTTACATGAAGTGTTTGTACTGTAGCTTCCCAGAAGCGTGCGTATTGGGGAAGTTCTGGGTTTGCAGTAGCTTCTGGGCATTATCATGTTTCTGTCAAAATGAATTGTTCTCAGTTTTTTCCCCATTATGTTTACGGTTCAATTGTTCGTCTTATGTGTTAGGTAAATTTAGCAAAGCTGTGGCATTGTGACCATAGGGAGTAGCTGGTTTGATATACACACGTGTGTGAGGAGAATAATGCTCTTCTTGTTGTTAAACTAACAACAGAGAGTTTCAAACTGTTGTGCTCCTACCTGTCACGGGTGAGTCATCACTCACCATGGTACACTAAGTGTATTGCTGCAAGTCTAAAGGAGCTAATGGAAGCATATTGGAGTTGGTATGTGACCAAGTTCACTTGTTGTAATCATACAGAAAGCCTATCGCTAATACAAGCCTGCTCTAAATAAAGGCTCGTTGTCTTTTGCAGTTCAGGTATTTCCTTATGTCCAAAACAAATCCCTGCAAAATATATTTAAGACATAATAATTCCCTTGACCAGCATAAGCAACACAAGTCTTATAATTCACAGCATAAATTGAATGATTAGAGTGACGACCGCTCACCTGGGTGGGGAGGCGGGTGGTGTGCAGAAGGCATGTGCGGCTGGGAAGTGCTGCTTCTTAAGAGCTTGAATTAGGTTGGGGCGGTACTCAGGGTCAACACACCAGAGCGACCCTTTTCCATTGGCCTGTAGGACAAAGCAGGGACAGTCAAATCTCTAAACCCCTGTTACAAAGTAATGAAGCTGCCAGAAAGTTCACGTAAGAAACTGTAAGCTCAATTTTGATTTACAATAAATCTAGGTGGAAAACAAGGATTCAAGAGCCTTACAGTTTGGTTGAGATGTTTGTCATAGGTGCTGTTATAATTATTATTAGTACAATAAATTGGTTACCCAATAATATTTCATGAAAATAAAATTGAAAGGCACCCTGTGGAGTTCACTTCTTTTTTTTTTTTAATTCAGCGTTTCACAGCAGAGGTCAGCGGGGAGGTGATCTGTTGATGTTGCACAATAAAACCCTGTCATATGATCTTCTTTTCAGAGGATTTAACGATGGCGTCTTATCCTGTTGCCCAAACATTCCTAGTCCCTATGAACTAAGTAAAAGCTGTTACGTCAGTTATTTTGTTAAACGCGATAGAACATGACTGACAAAAGAAAAGCAGCAGGCAGAACACAGTATGTTCGCTCTGGCTTTTCAGAAACAAACCCAAATAAATAAATAGAAATCAGAGTGAAAACAGGCTGAAAAGGTTTGTAAGTTAGGTCTTTAGTCAAAATAACATGCTTTGTCACTTTGTACGAGTAAATATTTGATCACATGAGTTCAATTAAAACTGTAAGTAATGTACACGATTTTAATTTTAAATCACTGCAGCCTTACAAACAATTTACATGCAATTCCCACCTCAGCAAATTTTACATAATCATTATTTTAATGCAAGCTTTGTTCATATTTCTGTTTGGTAGCTCACAATCCTTTTCACCGCTTTGCTGCAGAATAGTGTGGCTATGTATCCCACCTGTGGCTGGTATGTGTATCCTCATGCAAGATGTAAACAAAACAGGGCCCGCAACTAGTGGAGATAATAATCCACAGGGTACCTTTAAAGACTTAATGAGGACTTGGAAATCAATTTGGGTGATCTGTACAGCTGAGTAATTCCACAGAACTACAAATGACAAGATCATCATTTATCAGGGAAAAAAAGTCAAGTGTGACTCAAACCTTTTAGAGATTAGTCACTGTGGAAATGCACTTCATTTCCAAATCACTTTTCAATTATAAGCTTCACAACACCTTTTAGACACAACACGCTCAAATGGCAATATTGAAAAAATGCTGAGAATTCCTGAAATGTTTCGCTGTCAGAGCTGGTGGGACTATACTGACCGCAGCAATGATTCAAATTTTATTACAGCCCCACAGTGAAAAATAGCAAATACCAAACTTTTTAATATAACAGCCTTTACAATAAGAGAAAATTTTTACTCAACAGCCCCCTGTTAAGAATAAATGTGTGTGCTGGTGGTGTGTGCATGTGTCACTTTATCTGATGGTGGCGTATTCTTGCCCAGTCTGGGAGAATAGAGCGAGGAGAATAACCTTGACTCAGATTACCAACCAGCCTTGATGCAGGAAGAAGGAAATGTCTCCATAGCAACGGAAACCACCAGCCAGTGTCATGTGAAACTGGTGCTAGTGTCTCAGCAGACGGAGGGCTCATGCTATGCACCTGCATGCTAAGCGGACTATACTGCATCGTATTGCTACACACCGAGCGCAAACTGCCATTCCCACCCTAGATGGGCAAATATCAGGTTTTAGCCAGATACGGCCATGACATGGGGCTTCAAACCACATCCTCCCACAATATTAAAATCTCATGATACACAGACTTCTTGGGTGTTTAGAGGGTATTGTGCGACCGCCACTGTTTACCGTTACACAGAAGAATCCAGGAATCTACTTCTCCACACTTTTTACACAAACACACCATTTCAGACTAAACCGTAATAACAGCCGTTAGTAAAGCTGTGAATTTACTCACTAACTTTTCAAATTCACAGAAATGTGTGCACACTGTATGCAGTATGTGTTCTTCCCTTTGTTACGAGCATGTGAACATGAGTAGGCCAGCTTCTCTTTTTTTCCCCTTGTTATTTGTCGCCACTACTTGTAGAAACACAAGCTACCATAAATGATGTGTATGTCTGCCAGGACCAGGTAGACAAAGATTGTTTTTTTGTGCACTTTCAGCACTTAAGGTCACGTTTGCTTCCTTTGTGCAGTGTGAGTTCAGACTGTGGGAGGCTTCTCTCTAGCTGCACTACCTTGAAGTGTTTCTAAAGATATTGTCCTATCTCGGTGTGCGGTGTTTGCATATCCTCTGGAGGAGGAGGATCTTTGACCTTGACTGGATTCCACCCTTATCATAGCCGAGTCAGAGGTCTGTGCAGCTGTGTGTCACATGAGCCACGTGGCAGCTTCACACTCGAGCACACTGTTTGCTAACAGTGCTAAACAAAGCCACTGTAACTGTAAATGTCACATCATCAAACAGATGCATGCTGACAACTACAGAAGGATAACTGTAAATCTAAGTGAAGTGCATAAAAGTTTGAAGTCACTTTGAGACCTACCTTTCCCAAACTCCTTTCGACCTTGCGGAAGCACTTGTTCAGGGACAAGTTGTGACGAACTGAGTTCTTCCAGCCAGTTGGAGCATTGGAGAAATACGGGAAGTGCTCGAGTATCCAGCCGTAGATTTCTTTGACAGGCAACGACTTGCTGGGAGACTGCTCGATGGCCATGTAGATGAGCAGGGAAAATGAGAAAGGCGGTTTCGACTTCATCGAATCCCTCTCCCTGCCTTTGTGTGACGAAGATGAGGAGGAGGATGACGGGCCCTGGTTCGACCCGTAGTCTCCTTCTATGTCAAAGAGGGGGCTGCCGCTCGTCTGAGCTTCGGGGCCCCCGAGAGTAAAGTTCTGAAGCAGGTTCTCGTGGAGCCAGTTGAGGTTAGTGAGCTCCTCATCCTCGGTACCTCCGGTACGATCCACGCTAGTTGCCAGCGGACTGGACGCGCACTCCGCCTCGGGCAGCGTTCCGACACCGCAGACACCTCTGAGTCCTGCCCGCTCCTCTTGCATACCCGGAATTTCCGTTTTCTTATCTGGTGACATCCCAATAATTGGACCCATTAAATCAAAGAGGTCTGGAGAGAAAGGAAAAAGAAGGTTGTTAATGTCAACCAGCAACAACAAGACCAGAAAAGTTCAATTTAAAAAAAATTACCATCAAAAAAGGAGGATTTCAAAGTAATTTAAAAGCAAAGTTTGCAGTATGAAATAACTCAAAGTGACATTTTGGAAGGATGTGCTCTTCCAAGCGTTGGCCTTGTTTTCTTAAGTTTCCCTGGGGGCACACCTCCTGTAGCTGTCGGCCTCTATTGCAATTCATGGCCCTCTCACTGCCCCTCTCCTCCATCCCTGCCGAGGACCAAGAGGCTCTCAGCCCCCCTCCTCCTCCTCCTCTCGACTCCACGTGAGGACCTTCGAGGACATCCTCTCAAGTAAGTGAAATGACTTAAGGCTCCACTCCTCAACGCCTACCTCGTTTCAGACAAGACCCAGCTGCTCGTTATGTGTAAATGAGCATGAAACCAGCCAGCGACTGCAGGAATAAGTGCAAGGACTCCATCTTACAGATTGGATAGCTCTTACAGACCGAAATACATTCAGCCAGGATCAAGTCTCCATTTGTCGCATGGCATATTAAGTTGTGTAAAGAGGCTACAAGCCCAAGAGTTGTCAGTCATTTAGGAGCACGGGGATATTCAATATGCCAGAGCGCTCTATCATTAACAAAATGAACCCGAGTACACTAATCAATACTTTTTAACATGAGCTCTGAAGAGGCCTTTTATCTTAAACACCAGAGTTCCTGTCGCAGTTTAAGTTGAAGCTAGAGTGAGAAATGATCTAGGCTACAGACAAACCTACATTACTGGAAATTTAAACTAAGCATCACATTATTTGAAATTAAATTTTGTCCCCATAAAATACAAGCAGCGGTTTGTGTGCAGTACTTTTTGTGATTTGGTGTTATCGGAATAATATTGAATCGAACTGCTTGTTGAGGCCAAGAGCACAAAGAGATCACTCCTCGTCTCAGCTCACAACAAGCTTTATGTCCTGGGTGTCACCATGACAACCCTGCCATCCCTTCAATTAAGAGCAGAAATCCCACAAGCAAGAATCTATAAGAAAAATAATTAACCCACCCTGAGCTGACTCTGGCACACTCAAATCACTGAAAAGAAATGCTTCTACTCAAGTCTACAGCATGTCCCGGTTCTGGGAAGGTCTAGGATGTTCTGGATCTGGACTTTGACGGGAATCAGACTGGAAGGTCAGAGAGGTAAAGTCGCAGCGTGGTGGTGGATGGGCATGCCTTTTCATTTCTGTGATAAGAACTGGGTCAAACTCATGTGTTTGCACAGTGGCAAAGACAGGAGTGGGAGTGTGCGTGCACACAAGCATACACACAAATCAGTTTGTCAAACCCAGTCAGTGTGGACAGGAAGGGGGAAAAAAGAGGCATTAGTGCATTTACAAAATGACCTTTAAACTCTCAATAAGCGGATAAACATATAGCAGATGGATACTATTCTGGTTATGGCCCCAATTCTCCCCTTTTGGCCATGACTATGACCCTCTCTTTTGGGGATCAAAAGAAAAGAAAAGTCTAGCCTTCCAAATGGACATTTGGGGGGTAAATGACCACTATTGTGCAATCCCAAAAGATAATGCACATTCTGGGAACACACAACACAAAGAGAGTAGGGCTAGGTGTTCGAGCCAAGGAGGGGAACTAGGCCTAGACGGCTGTGATTTCTTCCACAATAAAAGTGTGCATTTCAGTGTATGTGTATATATTCGTGTTATAACAGCACATTGTTTTAGATTTATCATGCATTCTGGCTTTCAGTTTTCTTTCCCCAGGTAGTGGATATTCCAGCGCAGCTGAATTGCTCTAGTGCATCACACAAACTTCTGCGATTTAAATTACAGATAAAAAAAGAAGCAAGTCAATAAGTTTTCCAGGCCAAAGGCAAAGTGTCAGGCAGCATCAACGCAGAAAGAGATAACAATAGGTAAAAGACTTTTCTGAAAGGACTGAGCGTGACAGAAGGTTTGACAGAGAGATCTAGGCCTGTGAGAAAGACAGAGAGAGAGGCAAGTGAGGCTTATAGGTAGTAAGGTAGGTTGTGCAAGGCATCTTCAATCTAGGCTGAATCACAGCTCTCAGCAAAGCAGAGTTATTAAATATGTCAGCAGGCAAGAAAGAAATGAAGAAGCAGAGAGACAAGTGCACATGTTCAGAGGAAAATATTATTTATGCTTCCTAAAAGCATTACAGACTATGTTTATACTGACTTTATTCTCTCAGGATAAGCCCTTTGGGACATATCATCTTAAAATACATTTAGCTGTGTGTTTGGGCCAAATATCTAGTTCATTTAGACAAATTAGGTGAATGACAACAATTTGGGGCAGATTTTTTAGCAGATTCTCAATATTTATATATGTTCTTATGTAGGAGTGATAGAAAGGATCCTTAGGGATTTAATGACAAGAAACCCAATCTATTTTTAAAATGTAGTTAAATGGAAAACAGCCTGCTGACCAATAACAAAGCCTTTTTTTGTGAGTATAAATATATAGGTCACAGGAGGGAAGAAGTCAGCAAAGGTGTGGCAAAAAAAAAAAAGATACGTCGGCTCATTTGACTAAAAGGTGTGGCCAAATTATATGCCAGAGTGGGTTGTAAACTCTTGATAGCCCGATTCTGTTTTATGTCAGAGAGACATGAAGAAAATGTAATATAGCTAAAGTGTCAGATCAGGGATTAACATTAAAGCACAACAGAGCTTCACCTCAGTTCTTCTTCCCAAACTTGACCTCTCAGCTGGGCCCCTTGGTGCCAAAGGGAGCTTATCCTCTTTTGAGTAGCTCCTCCTGATGACTTGCCATTTGAATATCAACAGAGGCACGGTGGACGGATCAGAAGGCTGTCGTGCATCCAGCCAAACACAGGAAGTGTTTTACCATGACTGCAGCTGGTCAATTACCACTGCTGCTGCAATGATTGCAGTTATCATTGCTCTTATGAAAAGGCATCAAAGAGAGGCGGCTGGGAATCCAATGAATAATGGGACAGTAGTATGTAAAGAGCAGAGAGGGGAGAGGGAGCTAATAAGCCAGACTGGCCTGTTGACTGCTACTCATCCTTGAAAATACACCAAAGCTGCAATGGCGCTGACCTGATGGCTCATCTGCAAGTTAAAATAGCCGTGCGATCCGCCAGCCTCATCATATTCATGTGCAAACAGGCAGGCTAACAGCAGGTGCCAAGGCACATTTTTCTCCCCTTTCAAATTGCTCTTTTATCCTGTTAAGCACTTAGCCCATTCAAAAATACACAAAGACATATGGAGATAGCTTTAAGTGGGAAATCAAGCCGTTGAGATGTCAGATATGTACAGGGGAATTTAAAGGAGATGATAGTGGCATTAAAATAAAGAGATACTGCGTTGAGATGTTTTCTGGGAGCGAATCTCACAATTAGGACTCAGTTGCCACGGCAGCCAATGCTGTAAGGGAAGCAATTGTGCTCATGTCTGTGCATGAAGAGAGGGCTAATGTGGGGGAGATCAATACAGGCGGAAAATGCTGAGAGCAGCAGTCTGCTGCTGTTCTCCACAAACCTGTCTGACAAAGAGCGGTGAGAAAGGCCACTGCCAACCTGGATGTCACGGCACTACTGACTAAGAGCTATTAAGGCGTACTTCATATAACACAGAAATTATGCTCCCCAAAAAATCTTTTTTGTTAAGCAAACTGTTTTTATACGATTCTCCCCTGCAAAACAAAAAGGAAAAGGAAAAACAACCTCTGTATACATAACAGCCTCGAGTTCATACACTGACACCACACCCTATTCCAAAGAAACAAACCAGTTGACACAAACCAGTTACACCTCTACAACAGATACACAAAGGTGTGCCGCAAAGCCCCATTGTGATGGCTGTTATTCGAAACCCTAACTGATATTTAGGCAACTACCCAGTCTGGCTGGAGCTCTAAAAATGTGAATGAAACAAAAGGAGGGGGGACTGAGTTAGAGTGGGAGAAGCAGGCAGAGAGAGAGAGGCTGTTCCAGAGCGGGTTAGCCAAGTGGCCTGCTCTTTTATTTTACAAGGGTGGGGGTTAAACCGTGTCATAACAAATAAAGAATCTATTACTTTAAAAGGTAAATTAGGCTACTGTTAAAGCACGCCCTAACGATACAATTCTGACTAAAACTTGTCAAAGACTTTAACGGATCTCCGCAGCGTCCGAGGTGAAAGCAAATGAAAAAGCTTGCACAAAGCATTACAACTGGCCCCACACTCTGCTCGCACAAAGGAGCAGTTGTTTTTGCTCTAGTCATGTTTCCGAAGTGCTCAGTATTCACCTCGCACTTTCAAACAGAGGACCGGGAGGGAAGGAAACACCTCCTGCCTGTTGAGGAAGTTCATTTTCAGAAAACAAATTCAGACTTCACACAGAGAGAGTTAGGCCCGCTATACGACAAAAACAATGAAATCGAGCAGCATGAGGCTACAAGGTAGCGTCTATTGAAGCAACAGTATTTACTCGGGCAATCTATGAATTCCATCTTCATGTAGCTTAGAGATAGCTGGCAAACACCCTGGCTGGACCTAATGTATCGACTAATGAAATCACTCAGGGAAAAACGAGCGATCAAAAGGACAGGCAATGGCTCGGTTCATGTTCGTCAGTGACACTAACCTCCTCCAACAACTTCAGAGTCAAACGCTCAAGACTGCACTTTGACTGTCAACAGAGGAGAGGCCTTCCAAAGTACATGCCAGTCCTTAGCCAACACTGAAACCTTATCTCTCCAGTCATGTGCCTGTAAGTTCAGCATACCGACACATACAACAACCTCAGTTCCTTTCAAATATTAAAAAACAACAACAACAGAAAACAACTTCATGCTGTATGCCTGCAAACACAGGTCCACGGTCTTGTAGGAAATGGCTGAAATTAGAATGTTTCTATATTTGTCAAGGGTCAGTCCTTGAGTATGAGAAAACCTTCTATGTGCAGTAAAATACAACAGTGTTTGCAAATGAAACATAGAAAACACCAAAAAAGCCCCACAGGGAACTCAAATGAGGAAAGACTTCTTTCCTGATTTTGCAAAATAAATAAATAAAACATTATTAGGCTCTGACAAAACCATGATAGATATCCATGTCAACCACGAAGCTCCAGCAGAATGAAAATATTTACTGAATCTCCCCATTTGACTTAATCGACCAAAGCACACACACGTGGCAAACAAATATAAGCACACAGCTACTGAGCCCTGCCCGCCCCATAGAAGCAGTAATATATATAAGAAGTTTTGATCCCTTCACTTAAAAAGCTGACCTCTTGCTTTTTACAGACTTTCCAAATTCTGCTTTCCATGTGTTGCTGTTTAACATCAAATTATAAATATGAAACATATGGTAACAGCAACAATAGTCACCAAGAGTTGTTTACTATCGACTCAGCGTTAATCTCTGCATCATTATTAGGCAGTATTATAATAACTGCATCTTAATTAGTCCTGAACAGCCTCCTTATTCTGCCAATCATCACTTATTCAACCTTTTCCATTACAGCACTGAATACCAACTACTTAAAATGGTCAGTGAAAAGTCACAAAATACTTGCTTTTTTCAGCAGCAGAGAAACTACTGAGTGTAATCATTTACAGTTTATTATAAACAATGAATATACATTCTTGGTGGTGGAAGGGTAGAGTAGAAATCTAGTTATTCCAATGCCGTTTACTTTTTGAGATGCAGCTTTTTGAAAGGGCAAAGATTTGCTCTAGTAATATGAGTTCATTGATTATTCTTAGATTGAGTCATTTAAAGTACACGGCCCAGTATAAAATTCTTATTTAAAGTCGGTCAGTCTGTTTGACATTTACATTTGACTTTGTCCAAACACCTAAGCTACAGTTGTATAAATTCTGAGACACTTAAACTGATACTGATATATAATACTTAGTGGGGATTTACAGACAAGCTGGTAAGCCTGTGTTGTTGTTGTCGTACTGCTATCAATTAAATAAATCTTTTTATTTCTGTCTAGGCTGACGACACAAAGAGCCACTGTGACAGAGGACATGGCCGTCCTTACTCTTTCCTTTCTCTCAATCAAGGAAACGGCCACATCAGTTGTTGCTTTCAGTGAGGCAGGCCCTAATGGGCTGTGTCTCGAGTCCACACAGTCAGAAATGAGACAGGCAAAGGAGCAGTCAGGGGGTTAGAGAGTGGGGGGGGGACTGTAGAGGGAGGCGACTCACCATAGAGTCAATCAAGAGATGTAAAACAATAAGTGGAGTAGACAGAGGGGCACCACGAGAAGGAGATAACCGCTGCCAGTATGCAACGTCTAAACAGACGCTTAAAGAGGGAAAAACTGATTTTCAGATCACGCAGAATCAACCTGTTTTGTCTTTTTGCCAGCTTGTGACATTAATTACAACACTGACGCCAGTTTGTAAAACAGCTGTGCCAAGCTCAGGGCATAAAAATAGATGCCATTTAGCTGTACGGTGAACTCTCAAGAGAGACTAAATGATGTGAAACATCGCAAAGAGCAGACAAGCTGATCACCTAAATAGGACAGAAAAAATAAATAATGACCAAGAAGGCTACAGGAGCGAGTGGGCGCGTGAGTGGAAACATGTCTTTTCAGGTGTTGACATTTACAACTCACTTCAGAGCTAGCCCCCTATGTTCGATTAGAAGAATGTGACAGACCCAAAACAACAACAACACACCGCATACTCCTGGGGATGCCCCTCCTTTATGACTAATCAGGGGCTCTGGTTAAGTGATCACTCAAGCTATCCATTACAAAACTGCATGAAGCATAGAGTCAGGCAGGCCACTGTCAACAGCCAGAGCTCAAGGTCACTGATTAGTGGCTAATCTCAAGTAATTATTTGTTTAATTGAACAAGTTGAAAAAAAATGGTACAAAGAAGTAATTCGAAACTACTGGAGACTGACTTTTGGCTTTAAATCAATCAACAACAACAACAACAAAAATGCAGAACACCTGCTAAAATTTAGCTATTCTATTTTCAAATGTGTTTAAACTTTGCAATATGCACACAACAGCAGCATCGTGGTAACACAGTCACTTCAAGAAACCAAACTTCCTTATTCTGCCAGTCATCAGTTGTTCAGCCTTTCCCATTACAGCACCCAAGTACCAACTATTTAAAATGTTCAGTAAAAAGTCAAAGTACTTGGTAATGACAGGGATTGCAGAGAACAGTAGGTCACAAATCTCTGAGCACAAATCTATTAAGCCAATCCGTGAGAAACCAGCTTTACTCTGCGTTAAGCAATCCCCCCCAAAAAAGTTGCTGCCGCGTGGGTCAGCTTTCGTAATGAATTCAAAAACCACAGCCGCTCGCATATCTATAGAGAACATGGTGGATTTTTCAGAGGACACAATCTTTCATCAGCTCCAGGTCAAAGTACACAACTCTGTGATAAGACCGATTACATGGTAGCAGCAGCACTTTTAAACTGAGCGTGCTGTGTCACTCTTGTTTGGATAAAAGGTAACAGCCACATGCCACAATTCAGGCCCAAGCCGTTTCCTTATTACTACATTTAATCGGTCATATTTAACACATCGGGATATTGGATGTAAGATTTTATTTGGCCGTGAGAGACTCAGTCAACAAAAAATGTGCTGCGGTGGTCTTTTCAGTGACGTTGCTTCATTGTTATACATCCTCTGACGAGTGTTTTCCTGTTCTGCCATCTGTACAGTAGATTCGAGCGACTTTTTTCCTAAAAATGACACCAGTGTGGTTACCAAGTTGTGAAAATGAAGTGTGGAATTCTTAAGCGTATGCGTAGAGCTTGAGATATATTTGACACCCCTGCGTCTACTATTGTGCTCAGCTGGTGTAAAACGGCACCCGAAAAAGTGAATAAAACTGGTATTAGTGTAATCAAAAGATGGACTTGATACTTTAACTATGTGACTATGAGGGCATCTATGAGGCTATCTTTCAGTTTGTTACTATTTCATTAAATGACTGTTTCATAGGCTGCCAAAACACCCACAGGGTTTACCGTCAGGAAGTTCAAGCAAAAGATTCCAAACAATGACATGAACGAGTCGTCACACAGTCAAGTTGTAAATTTCAGTTTCATATTGTCATCTCACGGGGATCTCACTCGTAAGTCTACCAGTTGCCTTTTCAAACACAGCGTGCTGTTAGCAGACCCATTCAAAAAGAGCAGAAATAAGACTAAGTAGTCTCCTTCCCATTTCCCCTGTCTTTTGCCTCTTACTAAGCTTGTCTATGGTGTCAATTCCAACATCTCAAATAACCTTGTGAGGTGCATATATAAAGATAATTCAAAAGGTACTGACAGTGTTTTCGATCCCTGCAGACATGTAGTCATTTCACATTGCAATAACCACATCAGTGGGTTACAGCAGGTCTTATTTATAGTAATGAATGTCTATTCTCGGATCCAAAAGTGCTTACCCTTCAGAGGCTTCTGCAGAAATACATACATGAGTGGATACATGTCAGTTTTACAAAGACACCAGATGGTTTGACCCCACAATATGACCACAAAAATTCTGGCATTAAAATAATGGCAGACTGACAACATCTGTTTCTTTTTTGTCTTCTTCTGTCCCTTAAGCTCCCGGTGTCTTTGTCTTCTATTTATCACCAGGGCTTTAACAACTGTCAGGCCAAGTGAAAGGAACAATGTCAGTCTACTTGTCTCTCCATCACATTTCCCCCTTTCAAATATACAAATAAAACCTCAGTGCACATAATGAATTTTAGATGAGGTTTGTCCAGTCCAGTAAATGCAATGCTAACAGGCAGCAAGGTAGGCAACATCACACACAAACGCCAGAAATAACACATTAAAGTATATAAAGGTCTATTCAACAGCAAAATATAAATTATAGCCAACTGCAGTAGGCAGAGATATTTTTCCTACAGTCTGACATTGTTTGTAGAGCACTCTGTATCTGGGACAATCTTGTGATAATCCATTACATCATGTGGCTAGCCAGTGTAGCCTCCAAACCTCTGGTGCTGTCGATATATATATATTATGAAATATTCAACTATTTATAGCTATCAGGGAAGATGTGTCTGAAGAGTACCAGCAGTAATAAGTCGCTCAATATTTCTACCTACTACAGACTGACAAAACAGGCGAAAGACGTTCAAAGAAACAATGAGACTGAAAATCCGTGGAAAGGATACGCTGAAAGTGCTGTTAGCACAGAAAACTGATATGCTCCGGAGCTACTAAGAGGCACACAGAGCACTTAAAACACTTCACACTCACACACATACAAGCAACCACAAGTCAGACGCACAACGAGGAATACAAAGTTATGAGCAATTACGCGGAGTATTGCACAACATTTCCCGACACACGGGGTTCGTTACGAAGGAACTTGTCTCCGTTTTAATTAGCCGTATTTTCACTAAGTTCACTAAATGTTACTAGCTTTAACTCACCGAGAAACAACCGTCAGGCAGAGCAGCGTTAGCAGCCGCTCGATAGGTCAGGGGAAGGCACATATACCGCCTAGCATTAGCATTACATTTTAACTGGAAGAGTAGAAAGAAATCTGTTTGAATGTTTCAAAACACTCTTTGGTGTTATAAGTAATATCCCTTTATGCTCTCCAAGACATAAGCCCGAAGAAGAGAGAAGTAACGTTAACATTAGCTAGCTGGCCACATGCTGTCGCTTGATCTGCCATGCTGGCTGGCTGCTCTAAGCAAAGTCACTTGACCACATTTACTTTTAGCTTGTTCGAAACACAGCCCGGATCCTGCCGAACACTTATTCAATTACAACCCACTTAAAAACAATCGGCTACTCACAATCATGCACGGCGTGCCTCGGTGCGGTGCGTTTAAAGACACGTCTGCGCGCAGTTTATTCAGATGTCTTGTCTGTCTCACACACAATGTCAGAGATCAGATCAGCAGCTGCTTCCTCCATACACGCAGCGCGCAGATCACACAGCGCACGGCAACGCTACCAAACCCCTCGCCGTCGTCATGGCAACAGGTCCACTTCAGCCAATCAAAACTCCTCCCCTCCTATCTCCCCTGGCAACTGCCGCAGCGCTGGAACTCCGCGAACGCGCACGCCATCCAATTTTTTTTTTTTTTTTTTTGTATCGTGCAATGTGCTTTCACTTCTATCACCAGCTGCTCGTAATCTGTAGGAAGTATTTTTAAAATATATTTATATATCTATGTAGTTTTCAAAACCAGATTTATTGAATTAAAATGTGCCATTAACAGTGAAGCAGCAATGGGATTAATAATTAATTTGTTAAAGTGTGGGAGCGAAATGAAACCGGACGGGTCCCGCACAAGCACTGCCGCGTTATTCAGGCTGCACAAACACCTCGGGGCGGAGAGAGAGGATGTGTCACCACACCCAGCTTCATGACGATAGCGGACCCTCAACGGGGCCCCTCCTAGAGTAAACGATGATACAAGGAGCTAATGTGACCCGTGGATACACAACACACACATGCTGGGTAATGCTTGAGTATACAGACAAAGCAAAGCAAAGAATTTGGAAGAAGAAGAAAAACGATAAGCATTTTATGTGCTTCTCTCCAGTGCAGAATCAAAGTATTCCACTGTGCATGTGTTAAAAGTCCAAATTTGCACGAAGCTGCTGTGCGTATGTACATGCCTGTGCGTATGTAGTTTAGCAGCCAAAAGTGTGCTTCAGGAAGCCCGGCAGCTCGGCTTTGTATCTCTGGCTATCTGGTGAGTGCAGCTTTACTGGCCAACTGACTTCACACCAAGCTGTAACTTTCACATAACGGTGATACCTTTACTCATCCCAGCCACTCTGTTTCATAAGCATACATGAGTAGCTCTCTGTGGAATGATCTAATAGCCTCTCTATTTTTATTTATTTATTTTAATGTGCATAAAGCCAATCTGCCATGCAGGAGAGCTGTCAGTACTTATGCACTGCTTTCACCTAATAAGCACAAGATCACTTGTTTGATCCCGGAGGAGACCACAGATACCTTTCAGGTTGCAACAGGAAAGGCAAATCAATTGTTTAAAAAAAAAAAAAATCTGCCAAATCAAACATGCAGAGCTACCTGCTGTGGAAACTCCTTGTGAATAAGGGAGCAACCGAAAGTAGGTTCCACTCTCTATTCTTCCTCTTCTTTAAACTGGACAAACAGGCTTGGTGGTGGCGTAACAGTGTTTTTGTGTCAAAATGAATACTTGTCTGACAGTCATGTGAGTCTCAATGTTTTTCAGTGTGTCGTTAATATATGGCATATATATATATAATATATATATATATATATATATACATATATAAACACACAAAAGCTGAAGAACAGCATTTAATGCAAAAATTTCATTGATCCAGCAACAACAAAGGTGAAGTGATTTATCTGAATGTGATTATATTTATTCATTCATTCATTCATGCTTTGGAGTTTCTGCTCAGGTTGCTGTGGCTTTGTTTTCTTGCGCACTGAGCTATTCTTAGGGCCGGTGAGCAGCATAGACTCTGCCCCATTTTTTTTTCCTTCCAGTACGACTCCTAGGGATGATGAAGTTGCAAAGCTAGCAAATGAGAGAGACGAGAACAAGATGCATTAATCACCACGGAAACAGCTGATTGAGGATGCCTTGAAAATACAGACCCATTAGTCTGTGTGCCTGCAATGGTGCTAATCTGATTGTAAAACTGTTAGGCTAAAACAACACGCTATCCCGGACCACCGTCAGAGATTTCCATAACTGTACTGGAGCATTTTCTGGACTATACAACAAGCGACTCAAGGAATTATCCTTTTTGTGAAAGGAAAGAATAACGCCCAAAAGTGGGAGAAAGAATTTGGAAAACGGTGTTAAGAGCAGGTGAGAATGGTGACAGTAAACAATTCATTTTGCATCAAAAGGAACAGCAGGATTACAGACTATGAGAGGAGTTCATGTGAGGCAGTAAAAGTGGTGCTGATGAAGGGATGAACAATGAGGAAGCTAGCCTGTGATGAAGAGTGGTGGCCAAGCATGAATGAGGGTGCAGTGTGTCTTAGCAGCCAGCCCCATAGTGGCATAGCGGTCAGGAGGCCTGCTGCTTTAATGGTCCATAAATCTGTGTGGACTGGCTGGTCTGATGCCGCCCCTGTGAGACCCTCTCATGCGGAAAATGAATCACACCATTTTTACGGATCGCAAGTGTGGAAGCTCTCACCCTCCCCTGCCCTACTGCCAGCGAGCCGATAAGAGCTGCTGCACACGCACAACACTCCATTTCAGCAGGTCTGGAGCTCATAAAACTCTATTAGTGACAACCTTTGTTTGTATGCCGCTCTTCATTCAATCTGCCGTCCTGCCTTTGTTGTTTTCTCCCTGTTTCCTTTTTTTTCTTTCTCATTACACCTAGTGTTGGTTTCTGGAGTGGGAACACAGATGCTGACACTTTAGCACACAGCCAGAAACGAGGTGTAAACTGTGAGGAGAAATCACATTCCAGAAGAAACTGCTTCCCTATTACGAATGTCATCTCGATTTGCAATAATCCCTCCTTTTCTGTGCTTGTCTCTCTGTCCTATAAACATAATAAAGTTTGCATATGCATTCAAAGTATTCAGGTTTCTGTGTTGTTCCTTTTTTTTCTATCTGTCGTGTGTCCTCACGTACATTTTCAGAATAGATGCCATTTAATGTCAAGAAAAATGGATTCTGGGTTTCTTTGTGACATAAGGGACTGTGGTATTTCCAGAATATACATCATTATGTGCAATTTGGCAGATTGTGCCTCGGACAGCTGAGCACTTTGCAGAGTGAACAATGTAAAGTCTCTGTTCCTGCTCTTTCTAGAGGATTTAAAGCTACACTAACAGACACCCAGCTCCCTTTGCTAATTAGTTTGGACCTCGTTTGAAATGTGAAGTGAAAGGGTCATCAAGAGAATTATGATGCACATTAAAGCGAATGAGACGTGCAGATGCATGTGTACACACATGCGCAGAGGCGTGGCAGCATTTAATTTCCCTAGATAAGTATGGTCAAAGTGGTAACCGGTTAAACAGGTAGTATTTGCATACTTTCCAGGACAAGAAGGGAACTGCAACCGTCCGTGAAGCTCCAGACGCCAGCTGTGTGGGACCACACAGCAGAAATCCTACCAGTCCAGACCTAATTGCTCTAAATGGAGCAAACCAGTCTTAATGAAGCAGACCGCACAAAGCAAGCACCACAGACAATGTATTTTTTTTAATCTTTTAGCATCACTCAATAAATATTCAGTAATTAAATTTAAGTGTTTGCAGCTCAAATTGTGTTAATTTAATTTGTAGACGGCTTCTGACTGTCAGCAGAGCAATCAGGCGTGGTCAACTTGTTTCAAATGCAACACTTTCTTTGTTCTTCAGGTTTGTTTTCCCTAGGGGTTCTCGCAGCTATTGCCTGCAGTTATCCTCAACTGAAGAGTGTGTTTGCCTACACAAGCCTTTGTTTGACAATCCTTTCTCCTAACCGGGTCTTATGAATTGTGTCAGCAGTGTGCTGATTGTCCGTTATCTGTCAGCTGATAAGTGCCTCTTTTAATGCACAAGGCAATAAAATTCAACACGCGGGGCAGAGGAATGATCGTTTCAACAGTCAAACACATATGCTGTAATTCTGTATTGAATCAGTCTATTTGTTCAGGTAAGACTGGGCAAATGCTTGTATGGACAGTCCCAAATGTCCTAAATTTGTTCCAGTGGAGGATTAAGCATGCCAGCATGAACTAAGGACAGTAGATGAAATTTTATAACAGCTTAATGAAAAAAAAAAATTGATTTGGGTCTTTAGTGAGACATGTCCGTGTAGCTAGCTCCTGATTAAATGATTATAACTTGTTTTTACTTGTTGATTTTAACAATCTATGCTTAGTAAACATAGTGTTGTGCATTTGTAATAAAGGCAATTCTCTCAACTACTAATCAGGACCATACATACATAATTCTAGGGTTTGTTACAGTGGATCATCTGCCTCCATCCCACCCTACCCCGTCACACCAAACCTCTGCATGTCCTCCTTCACTACCCCCCACCTCTTATAAAACAGACTCCTAAACGTATGCACATAATTTCAACAAAAACTCTCTGCTCGTCTGAAATGGTTGCTTAAAGCATCCACCACACCCACAAAATCTGATAAACATCCTATACATTATAATTGGGTTGGGAACTAATGGCTTGCTTACAATGTAGCTCCAATCTTGCACGAAACAATGGCAGCACATTGTTACAGTTGGTGAAAAGATGGTCAGATAAAGCCATGTGCGCACTCTATAAAGACTGGCTGTGATTTTGCCATGACAACTTCTTTTTAAAATTCAGGGGAGCTCAGGAAGTTTGTGATGAGAGCTAGGCATTTACATGGATCTTTTTTTTTTTTTTTTTAAGAAATTTTAGTAGTTTCAAAGTAATACAAGTCCAAACAGATTGTCAGTAAAGTCAGTAGTTTAAATTTGTCACTCTAATATAAAGCGATTGCATTCTTCTGTTTCAGTTATCCATCACATGATTATAGCTTTAGGCAGACAATCAGTCATTTGTAAGTCATTATACGGGATAGAGTGACAGCTCTTTCTCGAGCTTGACTGTGACAATATCATTTGTATATAACTGGCAGCTTAGTTGTCACCAAACACACAGTACTGAACTTTGGTCTTTCTCTTATTTCATTGCCTCCTTCCTATCTCTTTGCACTTTTAAGCACAGTAAAACTGCATGACTCCCTTATAAAGCTCTTCAAATTGCCCTGCTACAATACACCACATGCAGGGGCAATTAAATTAACCCATTGATCTCTGGCTGCTCTATTGCGGAGCTAAATTTTGTTATTCAGCCCTAATGACTGCTCCTCGAAGGCAAATGAACACTTGTAGTCAATTAACTGTGAAGCAAGAGGAGGATAAAGGGAAGACGGCCCACTCCTGACATGTCGTGTCCTACCAACAGTTTAAAATGGAGTTGTGACGTCTGTGAAAACATTCAGCCACCGTAAACAACAGCACAACACAAAAAGCGTTGTTGTTTGACACTCCCTTATCTTTTCACTGCATCTGGTCCTCCCCGCCTTGCCTTGGTCACAAGTGCACTTTATCTTGTGGGACAATAGTGGTCTTGTGCCCAGCAGTGCTGTCTGGCACTGCCAGCTCCATAGTGGGCTATGACACGTATGAGGGATCACTCATGTCCTTCCAGCAGTGTGTGTTGTGTTTTCTCTTGTATACAAGCTACAAGAAGCAATTTCACCTGCTGCTTAGCAACATGAATCAGACCCTGTTAAAAATCACATTTGTTTTCACACTTGGTTTCAAAACGTACCCAATAAAAGAAAACAACGATAAATATGGGTCTAAATACATTTTACACTTCCAATTCTCAAGAGAGCTGGTAAGCTACAAGCTAACATATGCTACAGTAACATAGCTCTATAGCTCAAATAAATGGATCAAAAGTCTGGGCAAAAGTGTCAAGCGATCCTCTTATTTCTTTATATTATGTTCCCAAGGAGCCAGACTCACTTATAATTTGTAAAGTTGTCTTGTGCAGAAGTTCTCCAGGCTTTCTGAAGCTTTTTCAGTTGTACAAAGAAGTCCAAAGCTTTGAATGTGTCAGCATGATGTGCAGTGTGTTCTTCAAAAAAAAAAAAAAAAAAAGATTCCAGAATTTGGAGCAAAGTGGAGGACAAAAGAAAAACTATCTACGGCAGATAAACAGTATCTGAAAGTCAAGCCCTTAAGCAATAGGAAAAAATCCAGCAAAGACCTTTCCCTGTATTCCAAGGAATACAGGGAAACGAGGTATGGCAAGTTACACAAGAACTGGACTAAAAATCAGTGTCAACAGGTCTTATTTTGTAATGAATCCAAATTTGAAAGTTTTGATTCAAATTGTTGTCAATCTGTAGAGAATGTACAACAGTGGGTGTTTACAGCCATCTATAAAGCATGCTGAAGGCTCTGTCATGGTTTGGACCTACATGTTGTGGTTCTTGTCAAAATTTATGGAATTATGAACACAGCAATGTACCATCAAATTTTGACTGGCCATGCAATACTATCTGGAAAGTGTCTGGTTGGCAGTGGGTTAATTTTTCAGCTTGTCAATGATCCCTAAAACATATTGACAGAGAATTGAACAGAAGACGACCAACATCCAATAAAAAAGCTTTGAGTGTCCTCCAAAAGGCCTGGAGAACTATACCTGAAGACTACTTAGTTTGGAAAGTTGAGGCTGTGTTGAAGAATAAAGGTGGTCATACTAAATATTGACTTGTTAGAACTATGTAAACTCTACTTTTGCCTCATATACTGTATTTCTGTGGCTCTTTGCATATGTTTCAGTGTACCCATTTCCCATGTTACTAACTACAAAGAAATGAGTAGTGGCTCAAGACTTTTGCACAGTTCTTTAGATGCCTGAATGTGACACTAAAATTAGTGAACTGGCAAAACGCTATCACTAAATGAATGAAAGCAATGGATTAAAGTGATCTATAAATGACTGAAACCCTAAAACTAATAAGTTAATAACTAACAGAGCTAAAAGGTGTTTAATTCCATAAAGAAATTTTAATTTATAGATGAAACATAAAGTGAAATGCAGATGGGAAAATAGTTGGCAAGCAAAAAGTGAAATAATCTGTTTAAGTTGAAGAAGTAATGAATAAATGATGTACATATCTGACATAGAAAGTGATAGACAGAAAAAAACAAACAACTAAATGTAAGCCTCATATGGGATGAAGAGATGAAAAGTTTGCCAGCAGTACAAATAAACAACAAATGTGGCCAAATTGACTTAAACAGTGACATCCACTATCACATCCACTTTTAGAAAGTGTTTGAAACCAGTTCAGACGAGCACATTTTGAATATTTGAGTTCATCTGTCGACTGAAAAGAAGGTTGGAAGCCACTGATTGTGTCCTTCCACTCTTGCCTCTGCAGTATACATTAAGAGAGCGTGTGACCTGATGCCTGAGGGGCAGCATATACCCCGCCTGGTCTTTGGGTAAGCCTGGTTGGGAGGCTGCGAGCGGGCGCACGGCTGTAGTGCAGAGAAAGTGGTGCAGTGGCTCTCTGTGCCTGGCTGAGCACTGGGTAATGAAGCGTGGCAGAGGAGAGAGGAAAGGAGCGTGTCTGGAGGCTAGGCATGGCCCTCGTGTTCCTATGCAACCAGGGCGGATGGCTAGGTGATGCAGGACCGCCTCTGTTCTGCTTACTTGTCATGCTGCTGCCACGCTTTCTTTCGTGCAATCTGGATAGTTGTGCTTTTCTCCCTCTTTTCCCCATCCTCCTTCTTTTCCGACATGTAAATGTGCCACTGTCAAGCATCCTTCCCCAATTCCCCGTGGACGATATGCAAAATGGCTCACATCTAATAAAATAACATTAATTGTAGCAGATTCAAGTATCACCCTGCGATTTTAGTGAAACAATGTTTCTACAAATATTCAAGTGTTATGTGAAATAATTTTTTGTTTGTTCAAATTAGACTCCGTCAGTTTCTCCTCCTCCCTGTTTGCAAGACAGCCAGCTGCACTTGCCCTTTCAATCAAAGGTCTTTTGAGAACAGATGTGTTATTGTTTCAGAGGTGGTATCTTTGCTGAGATACTCCCCAGAGGAAATGCCTTCTCTCACCCCAGCCTCCTCAACCTCTATAACTTCATATTGTGCATCGATGATTCTGTGTCAGTTTTGTAACTGACTGGCTGTATGTTCAGACTGTACCCGCACTCTTGCCCAGTATTGGCTGGCATAAGCTCCAGGTAATTCAATATAAATTTCCCATCAGACTTCCGCTTTTACTGACCAGTGTATGAATTGTTGTGTGAATGGTTGGGAATGAAATGAAAGAAATTCTGCATGTCAGTTTTCCCACTTCTCCCTATGCTACACTAGAAGTATGAAGCAGTATTTTCATTTCCTGCACACCATCCTTTCATGGTGGGACGCCTGTCAGAAAGGATAATATTGATGAACTGGAAAGAGGGGACTGCTCTTCTACAGGACATTGGTTGGATGACTCTTAACCTCTTAGACTTGGAGAGAGCAGACGAGTCTGGGACGGAGTAAGGACTTGCAGCTGGAACTGAGTGTTAACAAATCATTTTGTAAGTGCTTTACACACTTTCTGTCCAGTGGTTAAAAAGTCAAGTAAAAAGAAAATTAAAAAAACAGGAAGCAGACAAGCACAAAACAGCAAGTGAATTGGTTCAATGAATGAGCTTCATCGAAAAAAACCCCAAAACAACAAAAAAAATTACAAAACAACAAAGGCAAAAATCTAATATGTTACCATCTATTGTGCAGTCACGTTTCCTGTGGGCAACAAGTGTGGATCTATTCTTAGCTGACGGCCCGGGCTTCAGCTCTTTCCGCTCCTGATTCTCATAGGTTGGACGGGACGAGGTGTGATTCAGTCATGCCAGGTCTGACTGTGTCAGCGTAGCCTGTGTCCAGCTGTAGAGACGGTGGGGCCCATCGACCATCTGTCCCCAACCAGCAGATAGAAGGCTCGGTCCCCAGAGCAGGGAGGAGGGGGCAGGGGGTGCGTGCAGGATGAGGTCGGATGGGGGAATCAGCTTTGTGTTGCCATAAAGCTGTTTTTCCTCTCTCCTAGCAACGGGCTTCCATTTCCTTAGTTTTGGGCGGCGTGGTCCTGTTAGTTGGTGTGCACGGCCCCCTTGCTCACTCTCTCTCTCTGTCCTATTTATGGTAATGAGCCATCTGCCCTCTCTGTAACAGCCGCCCAAATAGATGGGAGGCTGGGGGGGAAAGGGAGGTGTGTGAGGGGTGGGTGGGTGGGGATCTCTGACAGACAGGAGTCTGAGACAAAGACGCTTATCCTGTTGTGTCTGCCTCTGCGCCTGCAGATGCCTTCAGAGGTGGAGTGAGAATCAAGACAACATGTTCAGCGTGTTTTCAAGAGAGGCTGTGATGTGAAGAAGAGAGGTTATTTGAAGCAAGGACTTAAACATAGACTAAGCGTGTGCACCTTATTGAGAAAATGACACAGTGAAACAGAGAGAGTGCTACCACCTGCAGGCTGGTTAAGTTGTTCAACAAAAAGAGCATTTGTAAAACCAGCACAGGGATGACCTATATCTGATCACACATGCACACACTGTTGGCCCACGAGGTGAACATTGCACTAACCTACCTTTGCTGCAGGGTCCTATATGAATATGCCTCCACAACTTGGTGACACAGGAGAGTGGTGGGCACACCAGCCAATATAGAGCTGCCCAGCATTCAATAGACCTCTGTTGCCACTGGATACTAGATTGGTTACCAAGCCAACACATGTGCCTCACTGTCCTATCTCCAGCAGATTAGTGTCAAAGAAGAACCAAAATCTTGACAGTTAGGCTCTCCATGACTCCGGCTTAGGTGAAGTCATCTTTCAGTCTATATTTTCTTAAAGGACTGCTGATCCCGTATGAAAAATTGAAGTACAAAAACGCACTAAATGACGATTATGTAAGACAGAGAGAAAAATGTTCCTTCTGGCCATAGCAACACTGAGTCCAAGCATTGTATCAACAGAAAACAACAGCAACTGCATAGTGAACACACAGGTAAACAGTTTGTCCTTTCAGACAAACTAATCAACTTAAGTGAGCCTTCAAGTTGCAGATAGCTGCAGATTTATCAATAAATTACACAAGAAGGAATTTACCACAGAAAGAACTTTCAGTAAATGGCACAACAGTTCCAATGTTCAAAACAAGAATCTCAGAGAGACTCCATTCATGCGGTCGATCACCAGTAAACTCATCAGACAGATGATAAACATGCAGAGAAGTCAGAGAGCACAGCAGCAAGCCTTCACAAGTGGTCCTGGTGCTAAGTCAACACGAAACCAGACAGATGCACAAACAAAAAATACAGATACTGTAAATGCGTCTGATTTGCAGGCATTCTGAGGATGCTGCCACCTCCAGTTGTAGGGCAGACCCAGTTTTGCAGCTCACTGTGACTCATTTTCTGTAGGTAGTTGATTAATCAGTGGAGCAGTATTCATTTAGAACAGCAGAAAAAATATGCTAATTAGAATGTTGTCACCTCAGGCACATATTGATATCCTACAAGCAAATGTTTACATAATCAACCCATTGAGCAGTGTGAAAAGACTATCAGAGAACATAATTCTTCTATATGACACAAACAACACCGTAGGCATGGTAGTGCTCTGAGGTAAAGTGCCTGAAAAGTAAATATATATACACATTTTCACAAACACCTGGGAAGTTTGTGGAAAAAAAGAAGAAAAAAATGTTAACAAGCAAAGCAGTGACAAAAAATGGAGACAAAAAGTAAGTGGACCATGGAGGCTTCCTGTGAGGCTAAATAGTGAATTCTCAAAGGTAGAGAAAATGAGACATCTAGTGGACAATCGAGCTACTGTGCAAGTTCATTCGCTACACTCACAACCAAGGTTATGAATTAAAAAAGCATTTTAGTTAATGTATAACATATAGATTTTTGGGGAAAAAATAGAAAAACAAAACGAACCTAAACTATTTTGTGAAAATGGAATTAAAATAGAAAAAAAAAGCCTCAGTTCTAGTATCTGTTAGTTTGGTAAAAATGTTAGTACAGTCTGCCTGACGAGGCATTCATGGACGTGTTTATTTAGACTCCCGATGTCTACAATTATTGCTATTGCATCCACTGTTCATATCCCACCAAAAGACTGAAATAGGATTCAGAGCCGGGCTTTGACTCAAGCAATTCCATAATCCCTGATTCCTGTGTTTCAAGGCTCCTTGCTGGATTTTCCTGTGGGTATAGGATCATAACTCACTACAGCTTTTTGGACAGATGGCCTCACAATTCATGACTCACTGACCCTCAGGTAGCAAAGCGCAGCCACTCTATAGCCACTCTAGCCAACCATGGCTAAGCACCATGTGGACACCTGCATTTTGACAGCTTCATATACAGCCTGGGGTTAAATTTTAGAGATCTTAAATGAATGTGCTAGATAAATACATGTATAATTTTTGTGTCTTTAAACTGTCTGCCAAATTTACATTTCATTTTACATTTCAATTAGATGCAGATTTCATGTCAACTAAAAGGTGAAAGATAAAAAAAGAGCAGAGTGCGAAATCAATTATTAGCAAATCTTACACTTTGATTTTTGAGTTATTTAAATGAAAAAAACATTCAATGCATTGCTTTGTCAAATGTGTTATAGACAAAAGTTGTGTCAAAGGAGACGTTAATGAGATACTGCACATTTGAATAAAAAAAGTTCTTCAAAGGTTTTAGTTTATTCACCGAAAACATGACGTTTGAGCATGATAGTGGATTTTCAGGCCAGAGAAGTCCAGTATTGCAGTTCCACAGACATTTAAAAGGTCCACACGTAACACAGCTGAGAGGAGCTGCGCTAAGCCGCACAACTGACAGGCACAATAACAGAGAAAGGGAAACCTTTATTTTGATTAAAAACATTTTATTTTCTCTCTGTATTGCTACAAATATGAAGCCCTTCTCTTGGGATCAGCATCAAACCAAGTCCTGTACTAGCAAACATAAAACACTCTTTAAGAGTAGCATATGAAAGACTGTGAATGACTTAAAGGAGCATGTTGCAGCCTTACTTGATATGAATCAAATTACACAAATCCCAGCAGAAACCCATCTTTTCAAACCACTGAATCAAATCAAAATGATTGTTGCTTTGTTAATATGAGTGATGGTGAGAATAATGATGTTGAAAAACTATGGATTGCTCCTTTAATCAGTACACATTAAAATGTTTATTCACTATAATTTATACTGTACTTAGAAAATGTAATAGTATTTAGATCAGTTACGTTACTCCCTTCTAAATCTGAATCCTATGCTTTTATGTAACTGTGATGTAATTGCACTTTTTCATATTTTACTATGTAACTGCAGAACAATAATAATAATTTAATGATTATTGATAATAATTTTTTTGCCAGTGAGCTACGCATATAAGATAAGATAAGATAAGATAAGATAACCTTTATTAGTCCCACACGTGGGAAATTTGTTGTATGACAAAGATATCTTGGACACACACACAAAATGAAAAAATTTCTGTATGTTAATGAGTCAAAGTAACATTTGAACAAACAGGGATGAAAATATATGTATCCCATTGTTTATCTGAAGAAGAAAACATGATCTTTAGCAATTTGTACAGCACAAAAAAGTGTAAATGTAAAATTCATCACTGATTGAACCTGTGAACATGCTCTTGACTGAAATCTGGAGATTCTTCTAAATACATCATAAGACTCAATCATTGAGAAAGTTGTTTTTTGACTTTGGCAATATGAGATCAAACACTTCAACAGAAAAGAATTAGGAGCCTAATCTGAAAAACTTTTACCTTTTTCAAAAAAAGCGAATACAAGATTGTATTTTGTATTGTTTATTTTATGTCTACATTTATTAATAGGCAATGTTTGTGTTTTGTTGTCTAAATGTGTTGCAAATGTTACACATTTAAACACATATTTTTTAAACACAAGTCATAACAGTCCTCTGGTACTGCTGAATAGCACCACCAACAGACAAAGTGCCAGGTTTTAATTTGGCATGGTATGTCAGTTTATTTTTACCTGCAGTGGCAGCACATGCAAAACTTCAAATGTAGAAAAAAAAATGTCCATAGGTCTGACTCTGTATTACTATTATACAACATAGATTATGTTGCTGCTAAAGGCTACTATTGTCTTATTTAACCTAGCCTTTGCTCAGACCAATTATAAAGTGTAAGTCAAGCTTCCTGTCACAATAAAATAAAATATGGATTACACAAAGTGTGAAAGGTTTATTTGACTTGTGAGTTACTGACTTCTGAGGTTAACAAGATTTATTAATCCTGGTAAACTCAACAAACACTCTGTAAAGGCTTCACTTTGTCCTCTCCTTTGTTTACCGAGGACCACATTAGCAGAAGTCCAACTTTCATTATTTATCTTAGAAATAAAAATCAACAGATGTTGATAAGCTGAGGAACACTGGTTTCAGGATTGGTTCAAAAGATGTGGGCTCTGAATCCCTGCAGGAGTTTTTGCTTTAAATGTTAAGCTCAGTTTATTCACGAGGGAAATAAATAATAATGATGAGAGGCTTTATTAATCCACGTGGAGAAATTATCTTCTTACTTGAGCAATTATATTTGTTGCCTTTGGTTTCCTGCTAATTACCACAGACAGCTTGCCTAACCACTATAGGCGTGGGCGCTCACAGATCATTGCTTTAAAAACATACTTCACTAAAGTATACAAAATAAATTATGAATCAAACTTTTTTTATGTAGCCTATGTGATGTGGTCAACTCTATCATAATATAACCAGTGCTATGATCTGCCTTATTGGGTATTTTGAGTAAATGATACTTGTAATTATTGTATTTAGTAGAATATGTCGCAAATGTAAACTTTAACTACACTACCCACATCAAGAGGTTGGCTGTTTCTCACAGCAGACTCTCACATGATGGATGCTCCAAAGGCTGGGCTCTAAAGGGCTAAAGTGACACTGTTAAATAGACCGCCTTGAACGAGGAAGGCGACGTGATGGCGAGAGGTCCTCCCATGTGATGTGACTGAGGCCTGACGGACTGTGCTCGTCTGTTATGGCTCCTCCTGCTACAGTAGAACGGGGCTAGACGTAATACCAGTGCGGGGAAACGGGAGTTAACACACCGTGATACGTTTCTCGGGAGCCTCGGCTAAAGATGGCAGATTGTGCAATGCTGACGAAAAAGACATAGACGGTGTCCTCGGCGTTGCCTCTTCTGCTGTGAAGGCTTCGATATTTCCTCAAGATTACCAACACCCCAAATGAACTCCGTCAGAGCAAGTAACGTTAGCAGAAGACCTAGGCGAGTATCGAGGCCGCGCCCGGTGCAGCCGGAGAGGAACCACCAGGAAAGAGGTAATGCTAGCTCAGCGAGTGTTAGCATTACCGGAGTGAATTATAGCTTGTTTTGAGGTTGAATTGCGTGTTTTGTGATTGGGCAGTTACGCCTGTCGTTTATTTGTTGTTTATATGTGCGCACATTAAGGTAAAGTTGGTTGCTGTGAATGTAAGAGCGGTCACCAAGGGTCGCAATGCAGCCAGGAAACACCGATGCTTTTGTGTTTGTAGTTAGCATTCAGGCCGCGCTTTGTTTTGCTAGATTTTTTTTTCTCCGAGTCGGCCTTTCTTTTGCTTTTCTCACCTCGTGCTGGTGTTTAGCTGTGTTTTGTGTTATGTGAGATTCGATTAATATTGAAAATGACATGTGATAAACAGCGGTTTGCTGGTTCTATGGGTAACAAACGCAGGGGAGGAGACATAAAGTGGTTTTGCCAGTTGTCGTAGCATGCTAATTTAACCTAGCCTGTGCTAGTTTAGCTGTTATTATTAGCCTGTTTGGCTAGCTGTCTGCGTCCTGTCGTTATAAAAACTTCATATCCATTATAACAGTAACATGGCATTGCGAGGTTAGTAGTTAATACTGTTTGGTTTATTTGTCCTAGTCACATTATGTTTTAGTTGTTACAGTAGCACTGTCTAACAGACGGTGTAACACCAGCGATTTTTTTTTTCCAAAATAAACATTTGCTTGCAAAGGATGCTATTTAATCACAGTTGCTATGCCTGAAAGAGCTATAGTAAAGACCTAGTCGGTCTTGGGGGACACTAATAAGCCACATTAATGGTTTGTTTTTTAATCTGATTTACAGTTGGACTAATCTCATATTGTGATGTTTGAGCTCACAGCATCAATTGGCAGTTAACCTAAGATGTGCTGGATGCTCATTATGAAAGTGAAACACAGGAATACGACTTGTTAATGTTTACAAAACAGAGCATCAAAGACTAAACCATAATGTTCATCTTAATAAAAAGAACTTATTAGATTACCTGACTTCATCTCTATTTCTCAGTTAATCTATTCATGGCCACATTTGCAGTGTAGCTCAGTTGTGATTTCAAGGCAGTAGATGAATTAGGCAAGGCATAGTAGATAACAGATACCCAACAGCTGCTTTTCCTAATCCACATGATAGTGTCTGTTATGTTTTAGTTAAACAAGCCAGCAGAACCTATGCTTTTTGTCAGTTTTGCAACTTTATATGAGAACATGCTTTTTCTGCTGCAGGGTCTAACAGACTGTTTGTAGTGGTTACAAGCCTAGTAGCCAGTGAGAGTCATCCTTGAAACCAGAGCAACAAGCAGAGATCTGGGGTAGCTATCAACTCATCATACTTTGGTGAATAGGCTTACAAACATAGTGTGTGTCTCGTTTAGCTGAGGCTTCATACTCTGATTAGTTCAATTTTCCAATTATTTGAATCTCCGGTTGATAGGATTTGTAATCAGCTTGTTCTTCACACACCAGGTAATAGTCAAACAACTTTTTTACTGGGTTTTGTCCTGTGAGATAAACGCTGTAAAGGAAGCTGAATCTGTGTTGTTGTTCTTTTTTAAACAATGAATTAAAGTTGTTAAGTCATGCCTGTTGTTCAACCAAATGTTCGACACATGCATGCAAATTAATGTCTGTATTTACAGATAAAGAAACATGCTTCAGGGCTTTAAAGCAGAGGAAGCTACACCACATAGGATGAGAAGAAAATGCATGCAAAGTGAAAAGGAAAAAGATAATGCTTTTCTTTGGACAGTCAGTTTTAAACTAGTTTTCCTAATGAGCATACTAAAATGTTACACCAAAAATATGTTGAAAATACATCAACACGGGCTTATCTTTGTATTGGTTTAATATGTTGAGCTGTATATACTCATTGGTTTTATCTTCCACTTTTTCCAGATGAGGACGTTCCTGCAGATATGGTTGCAGAAGAATCCGGTCCTGGAGCTCAGAATAGTCCCTACCAACTTAGAAGAAAGTCTCTACCCAAGAGAACAGTGTGTCCGACAAAGCCAAGCATGGAGGTACGTCTCTTAGGAATTTTAGAGATGGATAACTGCCTAAAGGATGTTAATTTAATTTTGAGGCATGCACCATTTCTAAATATTTTCTATGACTTTTTAAATACAGGGTGCTTCCACTTCAACCACAGAAAACTTTGGACACCGACCTAAGCGTCCCAGAGTTTCTGGAAAGTGTCAAGATTTACCAGGTAAGTAAGAAGACATTTTTTGACTTGCATGTTCAAAATTTTGTTCCCTGCAGCTTGTAAGGGTTAATTGTGCAAGCAGTTGGAGATAGCAATGAGAAGAACAAGTTATAACTCATTTAGTCTCTTAGTCTGTCTTGTTGGGTAGTAGTGTGCAGTTGTATGTCATACAGAGTGTCATATTTCTTTTCACTAAATCTTTTATGTTATGATTATATTTTTTCTTGGAGGTTTGAAACGTTATGAGTACCAGAGGCCTATGTGGTACACAGACTTGTTATGACATAGTTATATGGGTCTAATGTCATCGCTAGCTTAATTTAAAAGAAATATATGACAAGGAACTATGGTATAAATTTTAAAGAACCAATGGCAGTTACTCTTTGGTGGATTTAACATGACACTTTTATTCTTCAGTCCATCCTAGCTGTTCTTATGATTGGCAATTTTGGGGAAAATGACTGTGTTACAGTATAAAGATGTTTCAGAGTAATCTTTCTAAAAATGTCTTTGCTAAAAATGTGAAGCAACTCCATAAATTTGTCATTTGGAAAGTATAAAGTCTGTTATTTGTGGTGTATGGCGTCTTTTTATATAATGTAGCTCCAGCCCAAGCATCCCAAATAAATGTTTGCCTTGTTAGATGGCATTTGGTTCTGCCTTTACAATTGTCAGAATGTCTTATGTTGTGCATACTGTTGTTCCACATGATCTGTGTTTAAAACTAAAATTACTTGTAGGTCATCGAGAGTCTCCGAACAACAGTGACTGCTACTGAGCAGCTCATGTTAGAGGCTGAGCTAATACCTTTTTAAAAAATGGATTATTTATGTGCACAATTAACAGAAGTAAAATGACAAAAAGATCAAATTACTAAGCTGGCGAAAAGCTCAACACTGTGTTTGCATTATGAGAAAGCCGATGAATATGCAGATGAATATGCTGTGTCTATATGAGTTAAACCATGGCCCAAAAATTGAGGATGGATTTTATGTGTGGAATTGGAAAATCATTACATCCATGTCTAATTCCATGATTGTCTTTCTCCCAGCAGCTCCAGCAGAGCAATATTTGCAAGAGAAGCTTCCAGATGAGGTGGTGCTAAAGATCTTCTCATACCTGTTGGAGCAGGACCTGTGCCGTGCAGCATGTGTGTGCAAGCGCTTCAGTGAGCTGGCCAATGACCCTATCCTCTGGTGAGACATGACAAAATGACAAAACATCTTGTGGTATTTATTGTGCCCCCCCCCTTTTTTTTACGGTTATTTTAACATGGAAGAATACCCTGTTTCTATAGCCATTAGCCTTTACTAACTTTAAATTAGCACTTTTTAACATGGGTAATCTAAATTTAAATTGTTGATTACATGTTAAGAATCTAACAGAAACCAGACATTATTGGTGATTTACCAGCAACAGAAATCTCATTTTATGTTGTAAGTAATCCATCTTTACTAATTAGATGTGTGGGTGTGTGTCACTGCTTTACTTTTCTTTAGAACAGATGTACTTCAGACTTGGTCGAGTTGTTGCGGTACATACACTGTTGAGCTTGAAGTCATTTGGATGAGCACTTTGGCTTAATGTTGTCCTCCCACTCGTCATTGGGACAATTTATTTTTTAATCAATACAGCGTCGTTTAATTTCATGATGCCACGTGAACCATTCACCTTTGTTGAGTGGATGGATTCAGAAGTCTGGACACGATTTACCAAAAAAATCTGGATTGCAGTTTGCGGCCTGTGTTGTTGAATCATTGCAGCTAAATGTTGGCAACCAGCACCAGCCGTGTATTTTGCTGACACCCTGTTCTCTTCTGCCACAAATGACTTCAATAACCCACTCATGCTGTAAGCTGCAGTCTATTCAGAACAAGCACTTTTTGAGCACCCACTGCATTAGTTTGTCTTCAATGCCTCAATAAAACGTAAATATATATATACACACACACATGCACACATACACTGTATAATTGTTTCTGTGGTTCTTCTTCGAGTCTTGGGTGCTGGCTCATCATTACTAGTGTGCAGAAGGACAGTAGTCTGTATTAATACTACTAATAATAACAAATGAAAGTAGCCCAGCCACCATATAATGTTGCAGCCTTTTTGCTAGTGGGCCAGTGTATCAACAATTATATTGTGGACGTGACTTTTTTAGAATGTGGTCATCACATTTTTGCCAAACAATGACTTCTGTATTGTAAGGAATTCTGACAAATCGAACGAGGATGATCATGTGAACTCCTGATATGCCTTCATATTTCAGGAAGAGGCTGTACATGGAGGTTTTTGAATACACGCGACCCATGATGCACCCCGAGGCAGGGAAATTCTACCAGATAAACCCAGAAGAATATGAGCAGCCAAACCCGTGGAAGGAAAGTTTTCAGCAGTTGGTATGGAAACTACTGACATATAATGTAGTAGCATTGGTTTCAGACTAAAGTGACCTAAATAATGTTTGCAGAGCTTCAGTCCTAAATAAAGCAGGCCATGAAAACCACATGATCTAAAATGCTTTAAGAAATACCTTTACAATAAAACCTTTTTAATCATCAAAATGTTAATCAGAAAATTGAAGGGAATGAGGTGGGGCCATTTGGGTAGAACCTTCTTATACATGTAATCCAGTTTTTATATAGTAGTGCATTATTGAGCAACTTTAAAGGCAGTGTTGAGACAGGAACTAGGTCATTGTTGAATCTTTGAATGATTCTTCTGTGACCTTGGTGCAACTGTAAATTCTGCCATTGTGGACATAGCTGAAGTCACAAAGTGACATTCAGTATTGAAATAAAAGCGTAGAAGAGGATGTTTTTAAAGATTGAAATAGTGTTTACATTTATTTTCTCTGTAATACAATGATCTTAAGTATTTTCTTTTCCCTTCAGTAAAAATGTGTCTTTTCCCTTTGTTCCTCCATCTTTTTCATTATGCAATCCTTTTGTAATTGTTCACTTGAATTATTCACTTCTTCCACATGTGAATAATATGAATGTTTCTTCCTTTTTTTCCCCCCAGTATAAAGGCGCGCATGTAAAACCAGGCTTTGCAGAACACTTTTACAGTAATCCTGCCAGATACAAAGGAAGAGATAACATGTTTGTAAGTGTAATTTTTACATACTTTAAAATCAAAACAAAACAAATCTTCCACTTTAATGTTGCGGTCATTCATCTGACCTGTTCTCTTTTCTTACTTTTTTCTTTTTCCTTCCCCCAGTATTATGACACCATTGAGGATGCTCTTGGAGGGGGTCAGGAGCCTCACTTTGACGGCCTGATATTTGTCCACTCTGGTATTTACACAGACGAATGGATCTACATCGAGTCGCCTATCACAATGATTGGCGCTGGTAAGTGCGTTTGTAGTCATGGTTACGGTTTCAGTGCGCCCTTGTTTAGTCTGGTCTCTAATTAAACCAGTCTGGTCTTTTTGCAGCTCCTGGAAAAGTAGCAGAGAAAGTTATCATTGAGAATACCAGAGACTCTACGTTTGTATTCATGGAAGGCTCAGAAGATGCCTATGTTGGATACATGACCATTAGGGTGAGATGACTCTGATATTTCTTTCCTCACATATAGAGTAAATGTTTCCTTTTTTCCCATGTTGTATGTATCTTAGTCCTGTTTTAGCTACTGTTGTCACAGTCAACGTTAACAGTTTTTTCTCCTGCAGTTTAATCCTGATGATAAATCCGCCCAGCACCACAATGCACACCATTGCTTGGAGATTACAGTCAATTGCAGCCCCATCATTGACCACTGCATCATACGCAGCACGTGCACAGGTAATTTTGCTTAGACCTGACTTTTCAGGCCTTCGGAGGGGTCAGTGGGAGCGTTTGACAGAAACTAAAGTTGTTCTTGGTTCCTCATAAGACAAAATGGCTGAGAATTACCTAGGTCTTGTGTTGATGTGTTTGTGCTGAAGTATTATTTTCTTTTTCTTTTTTTCCATGATGGCGCACAGATTGTTTTCATTGCTTGTTTTGACAGGTACATTTGTGGACTAATATATCATTGTCGTGCTTCTTTCAGTGGGGTCAGCAGTGTGTGTCAGTGGTCAGGGTGCTTGTCCCACAATCAAGCACTGCAACATCAGTGACTGTGAAAATGTTGGTCTTTACATCACTGACCATGCACAGGTAATGCACACCTGTTATTCATGTTATTTAAATATAAACTTAAATGTATATGTCAGCTTCTGCTGAGCGTGTTCTTCACTAGAGCTAAAGGAACAACAGCATCAGTGACGTGCATCTATCACAGTTGTACATTCCTGCTTGGCTTTATATGTGAATACCATCACAAGTCTAAGTCCAGTGTAGAGACAGCAGTCTTTTATCTATAAGGTTAAAGGAATGTTGAAACTAATCAACAGACTTACAGCTGACCTATTATTTTGTTTGTTGCTATTTTCTGTCACGTGTATAATGTTACAGTGCTAGAAGTTAGTATTAAACATGTCCAAATAATCATACATGTATTTGTGATGAGTGAGTCATTCAGCAAGGCAAGAGGTTAGGCCTCAGACCCAGTTTCTAGTGTTTGTTTGCTTGTCTTTCTGATTGTGTGGTTCTGGTCATCTGCTGGAGGCAAAGCACACCTACAGAATCAAATTAGTCTCCTTGGCAAATGTAAATGAATGAACACATTCTTGCCAAACTGTCTCCTTGAGTAGCATTGAAAGCATGTAATTGCATACAAATAACTGACAGAGCAGGGAGATTTATAGTTGTTTGATTTATGCACAATAAAACTTTACTTGCTACATTAACTTTGGTGTTTCCTACCAGCAAATGATTTACACACACATCTGTTGACAGGGAAAAAAAACAAAAGAAAAATATTATATATCTCGTGAGTGAAAGAGTAAGTTCACCTTTATGCCACTTAGAAAGTAGGTAACTGGAATGACCAAAGAATTCTTGCTGTATTGCTGCAGATGTTTAGGTTGACAGGATTGGTTGGAAAAGCTGCTATTTTTAATCAAGAACTATAAATTATGTTATTTGGATTTGCCATTTGTTTTCAGAGCCTTACACCAGTGCTCCTTTTATTCTGATCAAATTTGCCAAAACTGTGTTTTCAAACCAGTGATGTAGCTTTTCAGGAAGAACTTCCCATTAGAAGAAGCTGGCCATTGATAAGACAAAGGCAAAAAAGGAAAAACTGCGGTTTTACATAAAGGATCATGGCCAGCTGGGGACGAGTAGGTTTATTTTAAATGCAATTCTTCATGTCGTTCAGGGAATCTATGAAGACAACGAGATTTCAAACAACGCTCTGGCTGGGATCTGGGTGAAAAACCACGGCAACCCAATCATCAGACGGAATCACATCCACCACGGCAGAGACGTGGGAGTTTTTACATTTGACCACGGCATGGTGAGATCCACTTTAATGATGGTTTTATGTTGTGTATGTTTGTCAGCCACTAAATTGTATGAGAAGAAATGCAAATGTACAATGTGTAGTAGCCAAACAACACTAGTGCAGGTAAACTAGGTGGAAAACATAAAACAACATGATGATGGTGCACCTATAACATACATATAAGCTAAAAACCACTTTGACAAACCTATTATGAGCCTATCAATCTCTGTTTCCAGGGTTACTTTGAGAGCTGTAATATCCATAGGAACCGTATAGCCGGCTTTGAGGTGAAGGCATACGCCAATCCGACAGTGGTTCGTTGTGAGATCCATCATGGTCAGACAGGAGGCATCTACGTGCATGAAAAGGGCCGCGGCCAGTTCATTGAAAACAAGATCTTTGCAAATAACTTTGCAGGCGTGTGGATCACTTCCAACAGTGACCCCACAATACGGTCAGTTTGAACTGAAAGTCTTGAGCTCAAATCAGGTCAGCATTCAAATCTATCCGATTATTCGGGTTCTCAAATATGTTGTTCTGTCCAAAACAGGGGAAATGCCATTTTTAATGGTAACCAAGGTGGAGTTTATATTTTTGGTGATGGCAGAGGCCTCATTGAAGGAAACGACATCTATGGTAACGCCTTGGCAGGAATCCAGATCAGGACAAATAGCTGCCCTATTGTCAGGCACAACAAGATTCATGATGGCCAACATGGAGGAATATATGTGGTAAATATTTCTGAAAATATTGTTTTGCATATTTAAGGGTTTTTCATTCTAGCTTTCTTATTCTATTATGAGGTGAAACCGTGTGTTTCTGTCTCATGCAGCATGAAAAAGGACAAGGAGTCATTGAGGAGAATGAGGTGTACAGCAACACACTGGCAGGAGTGTGGGTTACAACGGGCAGTACGCCAGTGCTGAGGAGGAACAGGATACACAGCGGGAAGCAGGTCAGATCACAGGCTAGTTAGTACACCTAGAGGGATCTATACTGTTCATCTGATCATAATGAGATCACAAATATCTGATGTCATGAGATCACAAATTTCAATTTTAAGACCAATTTGACGTCCTGTGATTTAAAACAAGATGGATAAAGGAATAAACCAGATTTATATAAAAGCACATTATGAAATGCTAAATAAAAGCCAATATATTTTCACTGCCATTTTAACAGGTTGGGGTTTACTTCTATGACAATGGCCATGGTGTGCTTGAAGACAATGATATCTACAATCACATGTACTCTGGAGTTCAAATAAGGTTTGTGTAACATGACAAATCATAACAAGTAACATAAGCAAAGATTTACCTGAGTGATGTCCTGATTTTAGGGTGGTCTGGTAGAGTAGTATTGAAACAGCAGCTCACCTTTCCATTGTGCCCCCCCTCCGCAGGACAGGCAGCAATCCTAAGATCAGACGGAACAAGATCTGGGGAGGCCAGAATGGCGGCATTTTGGTTTACAACTCAGGTGAGAAGAGGAGCTTTTTCTGTCTTATGTTCTCATTATTGCCATTGTTAATATACTGTTTAAACAATGTGTCAATATTTTTGGCATGTTGCCTCAATAACAAAACATCAATGTATATTGTTTTCTTTTTTCTCGTTAGGCTTAGGTTTCATCGAGGACAATGAGATCTTTGACAATGCAATGGCAGGTGTGTGGATAAAGACAGACAGCAACCCCACCCTGCGGAGGAATAAAATCCACGACGGGCGAGATGGCGGGATCTGTATATTCAACGGAGGAAGAGGTAACCGATTTATGACTGTGGAAGTGGAGTAAATACTCAAGCAGTGGAGATCCAATTTGGCTTTATAATATGAGGAAATTCAGACCTAAATTAATGTAATCCTATCTTTTGGTTTTTTTAGTGAATTGTCAGATTAAAAGTCCATTTTCTGTTATTAGGTTTGCTAGAGGAGAATGACATTTTCAGAAATGCCCAAGCGGGGGTCCTCATTAGCACCAACAGTCACCCAGTACTGCGGAAAAACAGGATATTTGATGGCTTCGCTGCAGGTGGGTAATGCATGCACACTAGCTTTAATAGCTCATGATTTAAAACTTGTGATGAGATGCTTGAATTTAATTATTGTGGACTTTCAACATCACTGTGTCTTTGTAAAGAGATTATTCTTATTTGTTTATGTAAAACTAGGTATTGAAATCACCAACCATGCCACGGCGACTCTAGAGGGCAATCAGATCTTCAACAATCGTTTTGGGGGGTTGTTTCTTGCGTCTGGTGTCAATGTTACAATGAAAGGTATAGTATTAATGGCAAAGATTTTTAAATATTATTAAATAAAAATGCAGAACTCTCATAACAGATCAAAACATCAGCGTACAAATTTCTGTTTCCTCCAGATAATAAAATATTGAACAATCAAGATGCCATTGAAAAAGCTGTGAGCAGAGGTCAGTGCCTGTACAAGATTTCAAGTTACACCAGCTACCCAATGCACGATTTTTACAGGTAAACTTTTTTTCGCCTCTCACTTAACCTCAGCTATTTTTGTTTGTGATTGTTAAAAAACACACCTTGGGTTTCCATAGGTGTCACACTTGTAACACAACAGACCGCAACGCCATTTGCGTGAACTGTATCAAGAAGTGTCACCAAGGACATGATGTAGAGTTCATCAGACACGATAGGTAAGTCTGACTGATGCATGCTAGTAAACAGAACAAACTAAATACACCCTGGATGTAAATGGATGACAGACTTTGTACACTGGCTTGTTGGTGCCTTCCTTTGAAGCACCCCACTTTAGACCAGAGTGAAAGTGCAGAAGCAGAACACAGCATTCACAAAACAAGGAGTTAAGAATTGCTGCTCTTTCTTTCTCCCTGCATCTCACACACACACAGCAAAGGAAAGCAGCAGCAGCAGTGTTTCTCATGATGGTGGATATCAATAAGCTGCAGCAGATCACTGCTGTTTCAGTGTACTTTATAATGCAAGCTTGGCTTAACTTGCCACATCTTTATTTGCTGATGTAAGGATACCATCTCTGAGACAAATGGCTTGTTGCTAAGTGCACTGATAATTAATTCAAATAAGCAGATTTTGGCTAAGATACAGACAGTGGTAGGAGGAATTGAATGAAGAGAAACAAAACTAGTCAGTCTGCCTGATGGTAAAGAGAATAATGTGCATGCTTACTTATAAGAAGCTTGGAGTCTGAATACACTGTTTAATTTTTACTAGTCACAGATATATAAAGGCACATTAAATACAATATAATGTACTGTCTTCTTTGTTTTTGGGGACCAAACATAATTATTTCTCCTCCTCCGTCTCTGCCTACAGATTCTTCTGTGACTGTGGTGCTGGGACGCTGTCAAATCCTTGCACGTTAGCAGGAGAGCCGACACATGACACAGACACTCTGTATGACTCAGCTCCCCCTATAGAGTCCAATACACTGCAGCACAACTGAAGTCCCGAGGTGCTTCTGCGCTTCAGCAGTAATGGACGTATAAGACACTTTAAGTTGTGCCGTGGATGAGCAATTCCAAACTAAAACACAGATTCACTTTGGCAAAAATATACAGTGACTTTAAAAAGTAAAACAAAACAAAAAAAAGACTTGCGACTCGGATATTCTAAAAGAAGACATTTAGAAAAAAGGTGATTATGGATGCCTCACATTTTCTTTTCCTTACATTTTTGACAAAAGATGATATCAGTGGGACAGAGCAGAAGAGCGATTGATTCGGGATTTGTGGGTCTGTTGATTTGGTCAAGTAAATGATGCCGGTGAGAGTTGGACAAAATCCACCGAGGCTTATCTGCTTTTGGGAAGCGGATGAACGGAATACTGCAGTGTACAGATCCACCATGGAGAGTCAGTCAGAAGAGGTTACAGCTCGTCTCATGAAAAGGCAAAAGCCCCCAAATACAACAATGCTTCCATCACTGGGCAACCGACGTGCTCGTATAATATGTACGGGAAAAATGACCTAGCACTTCAGCATTTTTTTTTTTCTTCAAGACAACTGTTGAGATTTGATTTTAATGCTTTTTTTGTGTAGTTTTGTATTTTCATGCAAAAATCTTACTGTACTTGAATGTCTTTATTTTATTAAGTGTTTTAATTTTTTTTTTTGTTATTATACCCTAGAATTGCTGTAATTATACTCATGTCGCAGTATCTAACTTCTTTCTGTGAAAGAGATCAGAGACAAGAGAGGAAAACACTAAACACTTTCTCCAGCAATGTTGACTCCTTTACACTTGCAATACAGAAAAATAGATGTGTAATTGTGCTTTCACAAGACTTGTATATCTTCTTGTTTGTTGATGATGTTCCAGTCTGCTTTACATGATCTATGCATATTTTTTTGTTTAGTATCTGTTGGCCTGTCACCATTACTTTAATTGAAGACCTGACAGTACAGATGTACATGCAACTGCATCTTGATTGGAAATTAACCCATGATAAGCTAATTAAGACAGGTTTCTTTTTAATAATCTCTGGCCCTGGTCAGCATTTGACAATAAAATATTGAACAATCAAGATGCCATTGAAAAAGCTGTGAGCTGAGGCCATTTAGGCTGTTACTTTGTGAATCGATCTCAGTTCAGTAATCTAGACACAAGTGTCTTTTTCGCTACCGTCGCAGGCACAGATGCTGTTTAACAGCCCATTAGGTTACAAACTTCTGGCTTCCTTTATGTCCTCCAAATGAAAGAGCCGAGTCTTATGGAAGCATAAGTTTTGATGCGTTTTTCCATTGTTTGCCAATGTTGCTGGAGAATTTAAAGAGGCTTTTACTCTACTGAAGCTGAGACAAGTATCTATATACAGCGCTTTATTGGTTTTATTGCCCCCTTCCCCCAATTCATGTGTACTGGTGATTGTGGGTTCTCATACAGACTGAAATGTATGCATGTATCATAACATCTAGACTTAATATATTGTGAAGTATTCAATAACCGTTATGTAGGCGCTAGCGTGAATTAAAAGGGTTTAATTTCCTAGATGAAACATTGTCATTTTTTTAAAATAAACTTTATTAGATCAATTCAGTAGTGTTTTTTTTTTAATGACAAAACAAACACAAAAATGCATCGAATTTTTAACAACAGTTTACAGAGTACTGAGCAGTTGAATGAGGGAAGTGAAACGGGTGCTGTCCGGTGCAGCATCCTCAGCGAACTGGCACAGCTTCCTGTATGAGGGGACAGGAGGGAACATAAGTAACCACGCTCTGACTTTAACAGATCAGCATTGTGTGTCACTGTAGTATCCGCAGAATAACTGATGCGAAACAATAATACGTACTTGAAAAGTCTGAGACTGACGGTGCTTTTCTCAAACTCTCTGGCCTTCCTGTGTCCTGACTGGATAACTTCCTCTGGTAGGTTGGCGAGTCGAGCAGCATTGAATCCATAACTCTTAGGACACGCACCCGTTATGAACTTGTAGAGGAAAGTGATGGTCTCTTGACTTGGATCCTCACACTCATTCTCCACCATGCATGCCTGAAGGAGGGGGTGAAAGGGAAACATGATACTTAAAACCCACAAACAGACTGCATTAAAGAAAAAAAAAAAAAAAAAAAAAGTAGTAAATCCTCCGGTTTGACAAATAAATCATTGCCTCCTGCTGTTCCCCCTAATGAACAGCAGGAGGCAATTTTGGTTGTAAAAAAGTCCAAAATGAGCTGCCATCGTCCTTTATGACCCAACTAAACACTTTTGCTAATGAGTTGATAAGAACTAAATGAGACCTTCATCCAATTTATGACCTCATTTTCTAGGTCCCATCCCTCACTCAGTTGTCATGCCTTGACAACTAAAAGGCTCAACCTGAGGTTTCATAACAGAAATTCACAAACCAAAGCTGTTTACAGTAATGTCACCATAGTGCACATTATATATGATACACTAAAGTAACACAGACTAACAAATCGTAAATAGTATCTGGGCAATTGTGTGAAACTTGCCATGTACAATTTGAAACGATCAAATTCCGGTGTGTTCATAATATCTTTATTTCTTCAGTTTATTTATACAGTAACGAATCACAACAACATTTGTCTCAAGGCGCTTTATATTGCAAGGTAGACCCTACAATAAACCTTACAATTTTTTGCACCATGTTACTAAACCAGCAAAATGTTAAGAGCAGGAAGCTGCCGGTTGTGGCTTGGGCTCCAGGCATGCAGCTGTGCTCGAAGAGCAGATGTAGCCACAAACTGCTCAATTTATTGTCTCACACTAAAGGTTTTTGCTTTCATTTGTCTTGTACATAACCTCATTAATGCACTCTGAAAGCAAGAACTCAGCTAATACTGGATACTTGGGGCACACACACTAAAGACACACACTGACCCATTTACAAAGAAAAGCTGCAAGGCTGTGAAAAATGTAAATAAAAAGAATACAATAATTTGCTAATCATTTAAACATTATATTTTACATTAATTTATAAAAATACAGCCTCATTTATTTATTTCAGGATTCATTTCCTTGCAAAATGTACCATTTAATTGGTATATAAATTTGTCTTTTTATTACCGTCCTAAATGACCTTGCATTGTCGAGTATCGAGTGTGATTAGCATTGCTGTACTCACCATGTGGCCCAAACGCACGGCAGGGTTGTTGGCATAGTCCTCCACCAGGGAGTGGTAATGTGTAGAGAACAGAGTGCGACAGCAGATCTTCTCAGCAAGCTCCTTGACAACAGCGCTGGCGATTGCTGTGCCATCATATGTGGCTGTGCCCCTTCCTGCAAGCAGTTCACAGCTCAGTAATTACACCACAACAATACTGTGCTGAGAATACAGTCTATGCTATCCACCAATCATGTGAATAAGCTTTAATAAGCAAACTAAATAAATGCTTACCTAATTCATCCAGAAGCACAAGTGAGTGTTTAGTGGCATGGTGCAGGATGCTGGAAGTCTCACTCAGCTCCACAAAGAAAGTGCTTTCTCCTGTAGAGCACAGAGTTGAAAATACAAGTTCAGCTCATGAAGCACAAGCTCAGATCATTATTCCTAATATGTTAAGAGTCTCTGATGTTACCAGCCATGATACGATCTGAGGCGCCCAGCCGAGTGAAGACCCTGTCAACTGGCGTGAAGCGGAGGCTCTCAGCTGGAATGTAGCAACCCAGCTGGGCAAGAATGATCACGAGTCCACACTGTACAACAGGAGCAGCACGTTATCTTAATATGGACCAACTGAGACTGCAACTGACACTGCCTATGTAGACTGTGGAGAAAACATGTAAAAATGTATGTTTACATTTATACATATAGTCATAAATACCCACTTGTCTCATTAGAGTAGACTTTCCACCCATGTTTGGCCCTGTGACGAGGACGCAAGAGGCCAGACTGTCATCTTCACCATTTTCACCGGTGCCAGGGCAGCCAATGAAGATGTCATTAGGAATGAAGTCGTCGCCAAAAAAGGTCTTGGTGACACAGGGATGACGGGATCCCTTGAGGTCAATGAAGGGTGCAACCTGGGCGTCATCCTCGGGAAGCACGACCTCTGGCCTGGCCATAGGCCCGTCACTGCCCTGGCTGTAGCGAGATAAGGCCAGCAGCACATCTGGGGACGAAAAAGGGAGATAAATAAAAAAAAAAAAAGAAGTACTGAACATTTAATTATTTACATTTAAGAACTAAAAAAAATGCACATATTTAATGCATGTCTTATAGGTCTGCTTTCCTACAATAAAATTAATAAAACCAAATCTGTGGCTGGGATGTGTCCCAGTGGTCCAAAAACTTTCATAAATCAAAAACTATGCAATAATCTAAATAACTGCAAACATCAACATAGAATTTCCCTGAAAGAGAGACTTAGCCAAGCTGTGAAATAAATGAACTTACTTCTAACAAGCCCTCAGACTGGTGCAACATCATTATTTAAAAAAAACACAGTATGACAGTTTCTCTGTAATATCTGCAGGAAATGTACCGAGAGCAGACCGATGTACTGAAAACCAAATTACATATCGAGAAGATGAAGAAAACATTTGTACTGTTTAAAAAGAAAAAAAGCTTTTTAATTAACAAAAAAAAAAAAAAAAAAAAAAAAAAAAAAAAAAAAAAAGGGATCGTTACCAAGCACTGCCATGCACTCCACAGCAGTCTTCCAGTCACTGTAGTTCTTGTCAAAGTTATAGAAGAGCCTCCTCATGCAGTCTTTGAGTGCAGCATCTCTCTTCTCCTCAAATCCTTGCAGCTCTGAGAACATCCGTTCAGTCTCCTTTGTCACATAACGCTTCCAGCCTTTCTTTGTAGACTTTAACTCATACTCTTCAGGGACATTCCTCTCTGAGACGCTGTCAGGAACCTCCATCTGATAGCGGTTCTTCCCAGTTCCCCAGAAGGACATGCTTTTACAGCCAAGTCTCTTCTTCTGTCTGTCCAGATAATCCTGCAGCTCTCGTTCACAGTTCTTGATTCCAGTCAGAGCCTGGTCGTACTCTGGGTCAAAGCCAGCTTTGGGGGTTATTACTCCAGTAGTGCGGGCTTTCTGGTGGTCAAAGGCAGTGTCCCAGCGTTTGAGTTCACCAGAGAGGTCGGGAAAGAGGCCGTTCTTTTCGCTATTGAGGCTGATAACTTGACAAAGCAACGTGGAATGAAACTCGCCTGAAACTGGAGCAAAGAGAGAAATGATGTCCTGCATCGTTTTGAAACCTTCCAGTGCTGAGAGGAAGTCTGCTATCTTGCGCTTGCTGTAGGTCACTTCCTCATAGAGAACTGCTCTGCTGTCAGGGTGGTCCTGGCTCTTCAGAGGTGTCCCGATACTGTGGATTTTGCTCAGCAGGCGCTCTAGATCTGGAAGTTTTTTTAGAAGGTCTGAAACCTCAGTAGCCTGGGCTTGAGCTCCCATCAGGTCCTCCACTGCATCCAATCTGTCCCTGATAGATGTGGGGTTACACAGAGGAGCGCAGAGCCACTGCTTCAGAAGCCTCTTTCCAAACGGAGTAGAGCAGGTGTCCAAACGCTCCAGCAGTGTCCCTTCTGTTCCTCCTGACCCATTCTGAAAGATTTCCAAGTTTACCAGAGTCACTCCATCAAGCACCATACGCTGACGAGTCTTGGCAAAGAAACTGGCAGGTCCTGCAGCTTTCTCCATCTCAACATCAACTGGGACATATTCTTCAAAGTTAGCCATGGAGAGCAGCTCTTGGTCCACCAAGCATTTCTTCAGGTAGAAAATGCATCCACCCAAAGCTGACAGTGCTAGTTCATAGCCCTCCTTAGGAGTAAGGCACAGTGAATCACTCTCAGATGTCATCTCTTTTAGAAGAGCGGGGAGAAAGCTGCTCCCAGTCCCCTGCTCCTTGCCAGTTGCCTCTTTAAAATAATCTTCCTCTGAGAGGGTTTTCAGAGTCTTCTGAGCATCCCAGAACTGTGTTCCTGCATTAAGTCCTTCCTGCAGAGCAGAGGACAGAGAGGCTTTGAGTATTTTGCGAGTTTCAACAGATGGGTTTCCTTTCTCAAAGAGCACCTCAGCGGGGGCATAGTGTGCTATGAGGGTACGCAGGCGTGAGCAGTGACGATCATCTGAGAACTGACCAACATGAAAACAACCCACTGATGTATCTACAAAACAGACTCCATATGTGCGGCAGCGGCCGGAGCTTTCTTCTTCAGCCTTTTCTTTCAAACTAAGGAGGAACTTGCTCTGGCTCTCTGAAGGAGCACCATCCAACACACTGTAGGTTTGGGTACCACGTGTGATAATCCTGCACACTTCTCTTCTCACTACACGGTCAAATTTAGTGGGCTTGAGCATCGTCTTACAGCGCGCTTCCATCATCTCTGGGGTCTCTGTCTGCTCCACACGAGCCACCTTGTAGCCTTTCTGCACCAGTACATCTGAGAAACGTCCAAAGCCAATCTCTGGAAAACCAGAGTGCGCCCAAGTCCCCTTCATGAATGTCAGTCCCATCTCGTTGACTCCAATCACAGCATCCATGTGGTAGAGCTCATAAAACTTTCCCACCTTGTAGAAAATCACTGTATCAAACATCTCAGATTTGAGCTGCCACCACCGACGCATACCAGGACTGATTTCATTCATAAAGTCATTTGGCACATACAAGGTGCTAGGATCATAGTCATCATCTGTCTGTCGCCGCCGTTTGCCGTCTTTTCTCTTGCCGTCCTGCAACCACTCCAGTTTCTCATGATCCCAAACTGTTGCCCCTGCAGTGGAGCCTGATCCATTCGCCTGGCTCTCAAAGCTCTCGGGAGCAGAGAAGGCTGACAAACGAGATTTTGTGTCAGTCGCAACTGCAGCTGGAATGCTTTTAGGCGTAACAGATGGAGCAGTAGATGTCTTTGCTTTTGTTTTAGCTGACTTTTCTGCAGGACGTTTGCGCTTGGCAGGCTTGATGGGGCTTTCCACGTCTGACTTTTCGGTGCTCTCTTCTTTCTCTTCACAGCTTTCCCCCCCTCCTTCCTCTTCATCCTCACTGCTGGACGCAGCGTGTTCTGGTTTGAAATCCTCATCTGATCCGTCACTATCTGAGGCCGCAATAATGCGACGGCGCTTGGCTTTGCTTCCTTTTTCCATTAATGCACAGAATAAACTTGCACTGACTTTGAATGGCTTCAGGGCTTCGCTTTTGTTGTCATACTCATCACTGCCCTCTTCATCAGTCACTACTAAGCTGTCAAGCTGGAAAAAAAGAAAATATAAATAAAAAAAAAAAAAACCCAGTAATGATAAGCTGATAATTACACCATGCGACTAAAGCTACTGATGAAAATGCTGCCCTGGGAATAACATTACTTTTAATATTACAGGAGAATTTAGACTTCATGACCTCACTGGTAAAATATTGTATTCAGAAATTATCGGGTAACCTCCATTTCTTCATCCTCCTCCTCCTCTTCTACATCAGATGGGTCCGTGCAGAGAGGCATCTTTAATCTTTTTTCTGGGCTGTCAAACATAACTCCATCAGCCAGCTCCATTGCACGACGAATTAAAGGTTTGCCACAGAAGTAGACTCCTCCAGGTTTAGCATCACTGCTGTCAGAGCCTGTGCAAATCATACAAAGAAATTCCAGCTTACTCTGAACAGACAGCAAACAATGGCCCCCAAAGGGATACAAGCCACTGATGCACTTGCAACTAGGAACAACCAACCTTGGTACTCTCTGACTCTATTAGAGCTGACCCATCCTCTTGTTGGAGGTTCATCAAAGAAATGAACATGTATGCGCTGGTCACGACCATGGCCCCTCATCTGCTGCCCAGTCAGAGGCTGGGGTACCACCATGCACGGCCACCAGGGGTGCCCTTCCATTTTTGCCCACACAAGGGCACCAGCACTGAATAAGCATGGAGGGCTGCTGAGGATAAGAAGAGCAAAGACACTTTCACACATCTTTCAACGCTGTAAAATTAACTTTAAACGTGACTCATTGTGTGTTACAGTCGATCTCTTGAATGGTGTGGAAAAGCAACACCACAACACCAGCTTGGACTTTTATTAGTCCAACACGCCCATCTTAAATATAATCATCAGTTTAAAATAGTAAAACAGAGGTGCAGGAAAGACAAAAGCAGTTGCAATTCACTTGTGATAATTCGATTTCGCAAATCCTTTGATCTTAAAAGCACACAAGGCCACATGTCAAAAATCATCTCCCCCTATCGTGGGTAGGGGTGTGGTGCCCACTTGAGATGGCCCAAACTATGACAGAAGATAGTGATAAGTCCACTAGGGCTGCCACAAACAATTATTTTGATAGTCGACTAGTCACCGATTATTTTTGCGATTAGTCGACTAATCAGATCATGCATCCACTGGACGTACAACGTACAGCTTATTGCACCAGCATGCATCTGCTCTTATATAACTATCATTAGCTTACAGCTTTAAGTGTTTAAGGTATGTGCCAACTAAGAAATAAAGACAAGATGATAGTTTATTAAATTTTAATGCAATTTCCAGATTGTTTCGGTGAAGTTTAATAAACTCAGCCGCTCCTTGCTATCTAAAATATAACAGGACACCGGAGTATATTCTCGAGCATCTCACACTCCTGATAATCAGTTGTCTGCTTGACTTTTATTCAGCTGTGTAAAAACTGTAACTTTAATCTCAGCCAAACCGATTTACTCAGGAACAAATAAAATACTGAAAAAAGCCAAACAATAACATTTTTAAGTTATCCAAGTGACTTATATATCATGTTTAACCTGAGTAGCGAAAGACGGCGGTGGATTTGAAAATGATTTGCCGGGAGTTCGGTGTTCTCACCGGCTCTAGCGAGCTTTGAACCCCGGCTAGCTATCGAGCTGGTGGGTAACAGACGTCTCCGAAAACGTCGGAGCACTTTTGAAAATATGTGATGTCTTCATAAACTGAGCAGATATTTGAGGTTTACACAGCTACATTCTCGCCTGAAAATATGTTAAACGTTATTTTGTGACCCAGAAAGAATAATAAGAGTAATATTAAAACTAACTAGCTGCCGCCATTGTTGGAAACTGAGCAGGGCCGCGCTATGAATTCTGGGACACAGCTTCTTCTTCTTCGGGTTTTAACGGCAGCTGGCATCCTTGTACATGCAGTGCTGCCATCTTCTGTTTCAGTCCGTTATTACACTCTTAAATCCTACTACTTATTCCTGCGTCTTTGGGGATCTTACAAAGCTTCAAACGACGCGTCGACTATTAAATTAGTCGTCGACGATTTTGATAGTCGACGTAATCGTGACTAGTCGACTAATCGTGGCAGCCCTAAAGTCCACCCACCATCCACTTTGATAGATACAGGCATTAGCATTGATTTGACCCAACAGCCAACATTGTTCTGCTCGAGTCACCCCCAATTTCACGTGTCCGTAGCACAAAAGAAAGGTCACACTACATGTTTATTTTCTGTCAGCTCACATTTTAAGCGGTCTTAATAACGTTAATTTAAAAAGAGAACTTACGCTGGTGTTTCTGGGGGCCTGTAAAAATTTTTAGCAGAGGGAAGGAAAACTGTACGAAACCCGAATCCAGCAACTACACGGCTCCCAAACTCACTCACCTTTCTTTGGTTGTTTGGGCCTTGTCGCCAAACAGTTTCTTGAATCCTCCGCTCGCTGGCTTGGACTTACTTTCCTTCTTAGCTTTGTTGGTGTCTTTTGTCTGCTGCGGAGTCTGTTGAGCTTGCTCTTTCGGAGAGGAGTTGGACTTCTCTACAGAGGAAGGCAGGTCTGCCTCCGCCGGGGAGGGACTCGGCTTCGGTTTGGCGACTAGCGGCGGAGACTTGGTGAAGAAATTTAAAAGCGAGCTTTGCTTCGCCATGTGTGCGAGTTGAAAGTCTGTTTCCCTGTGTTTGTATTTTAAATAACTCCGACGACAACCACCCCCAACCTTCCTCCACCAGCTACCGTACAGCTACTGAGTGTCACGGCGCAAACGCAAGCCGTTCGCGGGAAACACGTACGGGGTGTTGTGGGCGTGGACACGAGCCTCATCCAATGACGAGTTAGCATACTATAATGTGCGAACCACGTGACCCAAACACAACTTTTGTTGTTGGCCATGCTGTTGGCGCCCAGAGGTCTTTTTCTTTTTTCTCTCTAAACTTTATTTCCAGGCGGATAAGTACAAACTACACTGTCATGTAGACACTCAGACACTGTCATTTATTGGAACAAACCACTGTCTTTGTTGTGTTTATAAAATGTTGAGGTAAAGAAACAGTAAATGATATGAGAATTATATTTCTTATTTGTCATATGAAGTAGTTCTCCAAGGGTTACTGAACCCAAGAGCTCCAGATGTTCCTTTGCTCTCAGAGAGTAATCAGATGTAAAGTTAGTGCAGACAAAGAAAACGTCTACATCTGCACATCTACAACATGCATACACAGTTTGAAACACAATGTTTAGATATGCTTAGGCTCATGCTTGTTCATGTGTGGGGATCTAGCTGCTCTTTGGGAGGTGTACTCCAGCAAACATGACCTTTTGGGCAGTAGACATAGGTGTGGTCCCAGAGGAGCAGCCCAATAAGTGGGCTTCCCAGAGCATGCTCACAGTCATGATGTTGGCTGAAAACCCATAAAGGGGACCCAAATGGCAAAACTGTTGTGTGCCTTGCATGGACTAACCCACATTAGGACCACGGTTCACCTGCACCCAGTCGGCCCACAATAGCCATGCTCATACTTGAAGGTAGTGAACAACTTGTCTGCTAAGATTTTCTCTTTTTAATGAGTGTTGCAACACTCTTACAGATTTGCTTCCATAGATGCGCTATATGAGAAAAGTATGGTATGAAGTCACAAGTAAATACATGTTTTTTTCGCTCTGAATATTTAAAAATAAGTCTTGAGTTTGAATAAGCAATATGGGCTCTCACAAAAGGACTTTGAGCTAGCCTGTTGCTCTTAATGTACCCTGCCTACTTACTTATGTAGTGCTAAAGATTTTTTTTTTTTAAATAGACCCATTAAATAGAAAATAGACCTATAAAAATGTATTAGATAAGTCTGGCTTTAATATATTTAGGCCAAATGTAAATGCCAAAATGTTTGAATGAGAACACAGTGAAGATGGATGAGAAAATGGATCTGTATCTAAATGAAAATAGAAAACCAATTCCCTTTGTTCACGGTCATGAACTTTGAGAGCGCTTGTTATGGTTATGTGACCCATAAAAGATAGAATAAGCATTAAGCAGTAAGCAATAAGCATCTCCCTAAGGAGATAAAATAAAGATAAAACAGGACCTTGCTATTATTTATGGCATGGGTTATATGTGGGCAGAAGTAGCCTAAAGATTAAGGCAGAGTAGGTTTCTTTAGGGCCTCATTAAATCATTCTTTTAGTAAGCAGTCAAAAATGCCTGACGATGCAGGAAATTAGGCCTTCTGCATGAGTGCGGATTAGCATTGTAGTTTTGTTAATCTGTTATCTCTAATCTGCACTAGTCATTTACCACCAGCAGAGAGCAGCATAATACTGAAAGCCTCGTAATAGCTTCTATATACAATTCTTACAATGTATCTCTAATATGGCATTAAATATATTCTAATCATAAACTATATTCCCTAACATCATGTTTGACACATTTTGATTGACGGTTTTAGGTTCCTCTCTAAATTTTACACACTACAATCAATACAGGAGCAAGCACTGTACTCTTAAAGCGGATGAGGAACGAGCATAGTCACGAGCCTTGTTTCAGCAGAATGGTTCAGATGAAATATTACCATCTACCTGGCCATATTGTTCCAAATTATGATGATGTATTAAAATGTCTACCTGCATATACTGCTGTTTCTGTCAAAGTGCAAATAAATACTGCTGCAACCACCAAAAAATAAGGATGGCCTTACGCATTCAAAACAAACAAACATCCACCCACAGAAGACTTTTTGGCATATGGTGTGTGGGTGATAGAAAGCATCTAATTAAGATACTATTATGAAACCTTACACAGAGGATGTTTTGAGGAGCAGTTTCACTTCAGTGAGAATAGACACTAATCAATGAGTAAACAGGATTCAGCTGCCATGCCATCATAAAGATGTGGTGCCATGTGATGTAGGCTATACCACCTTTTATATAGGAACAATGTGGGAACATAATTAACAGGGCGACTTTTAGCACGATGAATGCAGAGTTATGTTAGAAGTAGTACATAATTAAAGATCTTTTGCACTCTGGAGAAAACTCATCTCTTTCCTCAGTAACTTTCAGCACTCCAGGAAACAGCGGTCTACTAAAAAAGCAACTAATTAACAGGAGCAGAAATTTCCTGAAGCAAACAAAGCTTTTTTTTCAATATCTTTTCTTTCCATTTTTTAACAGCAGGTGTTGTCTAATAACCTCAACAAGGATGACAGTCCCAGTAAGACATAGCAGCATGTTACATTGATAAGTAGAAGTTTAAACTATCACAAAGTATAAGTAACAACTTATACTTGTGTTCAGATTGCTGTATAAGCAGTATAGCCTACCAGTGGTCTCAAAGCATCTTTAAGGATGCCCTTTAATCCCACCCAAAGTGGCATAAGAGGGCTAATATAATGGCCTGCATTGTTAATTTTGTATGAAAGTATTAGACAGAATCTCTGCTGCTGATGTAGAAACAGGCGAATGGAATGGAAATATAATTTTGAACATAAAAAGGCAACTAGAAAATACAACAAAAGCAAAACTGCTGAATCAGTTAATCTTCAGTCTCATCTAGGGTACTACATTCCTGTAGCACCTGCCAGCTCTGTCCACAGTGGCTGTTTGCCCAGCAGGCACGCTAATCAGCCTGATGCAACAGTGCAGAGCAGCTACAGCTGACATGTTGAGTTTCCATAGATGCTAAAGCGCGTTTTATGTTGCCAAGTGTTTTCTCCCCTCTGATCGTTATGGAACGCTAAGAGCCACTACAAGAGCCAGAGAGCAAAACGTAAACAGACAGTAAGATTCATAAAGTATTTACAGTCTGAGCACAGAAATCCTCTTAAAGGACTCTTTCTGAATGACATTTTTGCAAGCGCACATGTCTGAGCTGTGTCAAGTCTTTTAGGAAATAAAGTGGCAAAGTAGTGCAGCCTTGAGGGTAAAAAAATAAGGAAATAAAACCTTACTGTTTGTAATGTAGGTCACTGGAGGCAGAATTTCTAACCAACAAAAAAAGAGCTTTACACAATTTGAAAAAGCTGGTGCAAAAAAAAAAAAAAAATGAGGAGGAAGAGTAGAGAGATATGGCCAAAGAAACAATAAAACAACAAAAGAACAAAAAAACTTTACAAATGCTTAACACGAATCAAAGACCACGATAGTTACATCTTATTCTGCCCTCAGTGACTAATGGTTGTGAGGCCACTTCAGGCAGGATTTATGGTGTAAAATACTCCCACCTCATCTGCGTAAATCATAAGCTGGGGCTGCAAAAGGGAACACCCACCTCATTAAGAGCTGGCACTTACAAGTCCTGTAATGGGTACGGCCACTTGTTGGATGTGTGTTTATGCACAGAAAAGTAGCAATCTTGTAACAAGATTAACCTCAGTGAGTAGCAGCACACAGCTGAAGTGTGCAATGAGAAATAAATCTGCCTCTGAAAGAATTTCTTTCACTATTTCAGCCTTTTCTGGGCGATGACAAGATGATGTTTGAGTCGTGTACGCAGTATGACTGAAAGTTGAAACACAAAGCATGTTGTCCTCTAAAACTATATTCACTGGCTGGGTAGTGGCATCGCTAAATTGCAAAGTTGTGTAGTAGTCCTGACAGAGTATACTTTTACTGCTGATTGTCATGTCGTGCCATTCTCATTTTGGGGTGAAACTCGGAGAAGATATTCTGGTGAAAATGTAAAAAAATATATTGTATTTGAAAAATCTTAAATGTCATGTGCTGCTTTGGTTTTGTGAACACATGGTAAAACATAATCTGCTGTTATTGCCAGCAGAAGCGCTGGGAATGAAAACTCCTTCCAATATATTGTTTTAAGACACTGCCAGGTTGTAGCAGCGGCTCTCGATGGACATTACTTATTATGGCTGTCAGAATAATATACCATCTGACGCTGCTGCGAGTTGCTCATTTATTCTGCACCAGTCAACTGAGGATTGAAGGAAGAGCATGAAAAGCAAATGGCTTAAAACAACATTATCCATATAAACATCTCTACAGACATCTCAGAAGGAGCAAAAGCAATAACACCGATGAGAGAACAGAGACTCTCATTAGATCTCTCTGGTGCTATTCCCATTTTCCTTTCATGGGCCAAAACACTATCACCTTACTCCTTACGGTGCTTTTAATTATTTATTTACTTTTGAAATCTTTGGTCTCTTTCTTTCCCTAACTGCTCTGGAAATGGTGCTGCTGGGAAAAGGAAGTTCTGCGGGAGTCCTCTTAATATAACGAGGACTGCATGTCACACTTACGGAGGGAGTGATTCCCAAGCTGCAACTGTGCAGAGACACTACATGAAACAGAAACTCAGTCATCCCTCCTCTCCTCCTTCCTTCCTTCCTTCCTTCCTCCCTCTCATCTTTTTCTTCCTGCGCTCTGCTGATTAACAGGCTGACCAGATAAACATAGGTTTTTGCTTTGTTGTTCATCTTACAGCCAACATAAGACAGATTTTATAATCACAACGCTTCATTTAATGCCTCTATTCCTTCAAATTAAAACACAGAGACCAATTAAATGTCCTGCTGCAAAATGACTAGCGCCCTTTGCCAGTTTTGCAGTCCCGGCACAGCTTTGTTCTACCGCTGAACCGAACTGAAATGCCATAATTGTGTAAGGCTCAGTCACATATTAATTCAGCCACCTCTGGGGAAGCTGAAGTGGGGGCAGTCACTGATAGTGAAGTGATAGTGCAGTCAGCAGATTTAACACCGACTGCAGTCTTTTCCTCCAGACGTGGGTATCTGTGAGTGAAATGGAGGAAAAAGAGAGATGGAAAAAGATAGCGATCCTCCCGTCGGTGCTGTGCAGTTTTGTCTATATTTAGAAGGATTAAGTTAACGAGTCTTTGCAAATGAGGTTATTTCATGCACTCAACAAAGCTAAAACATGCAAAATGTGAGTGTCAAGAGAATAAACTAGAATATCCGCTTTTCTTTGGATGAACCAGAAGTGTGTACACTTCACAGTAATTTGCAATTCCTCATTGCCTTCTTCATTTTTGTATTTTTTAAAATTTTTGTATTTTTTTAACTGTCCATCATAAAGCAACGAAAATGTGTTTTTCCCCAAAAACAAGTAAAAAGGACACAGCTGGTGTCCTTCAGTCTTGGTATCTTCACCTGAAATGATCTTTCTGTTTGCTTTTATTGGTTAGCTGATAGAAGAAAAGTTGTCACCTTCCTCTTGTTTTTAACACCATGCGCTTGACAGTTGGGCTTATTTTAAAAGAAAGATACAACTATAGTGCTTCAATAGCTGTTGCATTGTAAAACTGAAACAATCAACTGAAAGACACTAAAATGCACCACAGAGCCTACAAGAAACAAGAGTAACAGAGGTCTAAGATCGGAAAGGATAGATGAATGAAATCTTTAGTCGTCTACTAATTGGAAGGTTGGTTGTTGAATTGTCCTTGGGCAAGATACTGGACAAAATTGGTGTATCCATCATAGAAAAAAGCACTTCAAATGGTCAGTAAGAATTGGCTTTTGAACACAGACTTTCAGAAGAGATAAGAGTTTTTTGGAAAATTTGTTTTATCTGTGAAACAATTCAAATGTTGGATCTTAGCAACTGTTTGGTGCTAGAATAAAGTGAATCCTACACTCTTTATTTCCTTTTTAGGTTCTGTTTTCTCAGGGAATGCTCATTAATTCTTTGGGATTAAAAGGGCCAGTTCCATAACTACGCCTGCAGTTGTCTCACTGTCCTATTTACACATGAAAATTGTAAAATTACCCTTTTGATGCACAGACTTATTTTTGCATTAAAGCTAATGAAAAGCTATTTAAAGTTTACTCTAATCCTCCATGCCTGAGTCGGATTTCCTCTCACCTGCAGTTTCATTAGTATTTCTCTTAACTTTATCTTATTACATTTGTGTAAGCTGACACTGAAGAATTTCTGCAATAGTAAAAACACCTCTCTTTTCTATTGTGAGGAAGCTATCATATTAAGCTTGGGGTGAACTGGTGAGCTTTTCTTATCTATTAACCCCTCTCAGCCTTTATCTCTTTTCCAATGGTAATTGGAAGAGCAGATGTTATAAAGTAATTGCCTCATCATTCATGCTGCTCAGCCCCACTACATGTATATGTCCCATTTCCGCAATGACTTTTGATTTTCACATTATACTTTTAATTCAGTTACGCTTATGGTCTCTTCGGATACCATTAGAGCGCCTCAGGATATTTCAACAGGCTTCCTCATATGCATTCTGAATACATTAATGAAACAGCATCCTTGATGTGGCGACATGCATTCCTTTTCTTCTAACATTAATTTCAATTAAAAACATACATGAATTAATATCATTAACATAAGTTATTTGATTAAATTATTGATTTGATTGAAAACGTTGCAAAGGCAAGGCATCGAGTGTTGACACAAGGAAACATGCTCCATATCTTGCGAGCTAAAGGAAAGAAAGACTAACAGGCTTACACAGATCAGAGGCCAGATCAGCAAAGATGAGGTGCATTTGTACACATCGCATGCAGTAATGTTGAATGATATGTATATTTGGCGCAATATAGCTGGCAACTTTTCCATTGAAGGCCTTTATTCTTTTAGGAGGATAATGTCAAAGTACATTTGACTTTTTTACAAAAGAAAGACTCTGCACTCAGACAGTCTGCCTGCAGTCCAGTTCTGTCACTGTCTGACATCATTTGGAGCAATATGACAGATATGATAAAAGACGCCCTTTAATATTATATAGCAAACGTAGGATGGCATGGAGTGGTGGTTAGCATTGTCGCCTCACAGCAGGAAGTTTCACATCCATATCCCCGTGTTCACTCCCTATACTCCGGCTTCCTCCCACACTCCAAAAACATCCACGGGGTTAGGTTAATTTGAGGTTCTAAATTGGCCTAATAGGCATGAATGTGAGAGTGAACGGCTGTCTGTCTCTCTGTGTTGGCTCTGCAGTAGAATGGTGACCTGTCCAGCATGTACCCTTCCTCTTGCCCTATGCCAGCTGGGATAGGCTCCAGCCAACCCCCTACCTGCAAACCTGAAATGGACAAGCAGAAGAAAATGAATGGGGGAAAAAGGCAGGAAGGGAAACACATTTTGATTTTAAAGCATATAAATGTATAAAAACCTCATCACTCTGTGTGGAAACATTTAAAGATTGCTTATGGGCTGATATTTATTTATTGTTTGTATTTCTGGCCTGATTTCTTATTAAATGGTGAGACTGATGTGGATGGTATTCCAAAGATGAAATTAAAAATTGATGTAATGATTTCCTTTAACAGCTGTGTATTAAAGTGCCCTCATTCATCATAGTGGGGGAATCTATCACTCTGGGAATATTGTGGGGATTACTGATGTATTTCTAATAGCTTTTGGAAAACAGTGGCATAATGGCAGGCTTGGATACACCAGCTTGGCACAACACAGCATTGTGAAGTTATTGATTTCAGACTAGAGCACTAAAGCATATTAAAAGTGAAGTTTACTAGTTTTATATATATTTTTTATTTGGAAAAAGACTCAGTTTAGGCGGTACATTAAAGCTTCCACAGTCTTAAATCATCATGTTTCACTGACTTTCTTCCTTCTTTGACTGCATTCATTTCTGTCACCGTTCTCTTCTGCCAAGACTAATTGGATAGTGTATTTAATTTGACAACATTTTAAGAAGACTTTTAACAGCTTACCAACCAAATTACTTGTGACAATGTTAAATGAAGAAAAATGACATCAGCGGTGAGTTTATCAGGAAAATCTGTCTTCTTGTATTTAGAGACATTTTATCTGACTGCAAATGTGACAGCAGTGTTTATAGTTAGCTGAAAACTCAGTGAGAAGAAGAAGGAAGAAAACAAGGACTAGATGCAGCAAAACTGTGTGAGCAGGTTTTTTGCCGCAGTGGAAGAATCGAGGCACATGTCTGTGACACCAGCTGAGACCCAGAGGAAACGCTTCAGCCTGCTGCAGTCCTGTCACTCTGTGGGATAATCTTGCTGTTCACAGTTTTACAGAGAGGTTTGTTTGTATGTCTGGCGAGGGGATAACAAAAAAAGATATCAAAGATTTGTTTTTATTCCCTTAACTGTCTTAATCAGAGAACTTTTTCGGGTCACAAAGCTGAACTCGATCTGTTACAAAAAGATGAAAAGACTTATATTTAATTTATTGTAAGACACAGAAGACAGCTCGAGTTATTTCTGCACAATTCTGGCATCCTGCAGACATCCCCGCAAAACAAAAGCCTCGGTGATCCGATGTGATTTAGAAAAGGGAGGCAAAAAGCACAACTGCAATCATTCTAGGTGGGTGTTAACTGCTTCAACAACAGTACTGTTCTGTTTTATGTATCTGCTAATATAAACCAAACTTCTTACTAAACAGACAATTGGCAACGAGCACAGACTTTGTGGCACATTTCCTCAATGTGGAGTCCTCTTAACCCCACTTCAGGGAGGTAATGTACGTTATTTTTCAGCATGATTTGCTGGGTTCAGACTCATTTCAATAATGAATGCAATTACATGTTTCCCTTTATGACTAACATCCTGATCGACCCATTACTGAAGCCACTGTGCTGCTTCAGTAGTATGGCTGCATAGAGCTCAAGAATAATAATTTATCAGAATTACATACAGAGAACTACCGCTGACCTTCTGTTAACTAAAAACATACGAACCAATCAAATATAGGGCTCATAATGAATGGCACAATAATGCCCTGGATGGCATTACCTTGGCCTCCAGTATCGCTGTGAGGAATCTTCAAGTCTTTTTTTACCAGGATATGTCTCTTTTTGTGAATAAGCAAATATGTAGAAGAGTTTTCCTTAATATGTGCATTTGTTACTTGTTACTAGACCATTTTAAATTGCTATTATCAGGCTGTTTTAAATACTCATTGAAAAGCCTTCAGTTGCTTCAAAAGGCCAAGGTGAGAATACTAACAGGTACTAGAAGAAGATATCATGTTCATTGGCTTCTCTTCATTGTGTCCCTGTTCAGTCCAGAACTGATTTTTGAAATCCTTCTCTTCACATACAAAATCCTGAATGATCAGGCCTCATTATATCTTAAAGACCTCATCGTATCACATTATCTCAATAGAGCACTTTGCTCCCAGAATGCAGGGCTGAGCTACATCTACATTGGAAGTGATTCACAGAGACATGGTGACCAGAGACCATAGAAGGTCAAGAACACTGGGTGACTTCAAGCAAAAAAAGGAAAAATAACCACTGGTGGGCGGTTTCGAGGCGAGCAGTTGAACTGAGACCCAAGAAACCACTGATTGATATATGAGTTGGAAGTCAATAAATTAGAGGGTTACCAAGACTACAAAGGCATAGAATGTAACCAGTCCAGAGCCACTGAGTGGAAGAGTCGCATCATCTCCATTTACTCCAACGGACCTTTTTATTTTTTACAGCAATGGCAGATCATGGAGCCTCACAATTGTTCTGAAAATTATCAACATACACCGGCGGTGCTACAGAGACATAGCAGCAAAGTTAGAGATTAATTTTTAAAAGGCAAGAATGCAAAAAAAGTCTGTATGCCATCAGCACACTTCTGGTTAAACCTTATAGTTAGTGCTCAATCAGGTGGGCCTGAACTCTCCCTTAGTTAGGTTTCTATAGGGTCAGAATGCAGGTGGACTTCCCATCATGCACTGAGCATTTCCTATCCATCCCCCTCTTTTTATGCCCCATGTGTTTATATGCTACTATACATACATGTCATTAACTCTTCTCTTGTTTCTCGCATACTTCGTATTAGTTCTCCCTCAGCCTGGCTCTGCTGGAGGTCTCTTCCTGTTTAAAAGGAGTTCTTCCTCCCTACTCTTGATAAAAGCTTGTTCATATGGCTATTTTCTGATTCTTGGGGTTTTCCATCTAATATTGTAGGGTCTTTACCTTGCAATATAAAGTGCAATTAGGCCACTGAGGCTGTGGATTGGTTCCATATAAATAAAACTGAACTGAATTTATGTAAATGTAAACATCGAAATACATCTCAAAATACAATAGCTTAATTTCTGTTGCTGAAATGGGAGTTAGAGTACCTGTTTTGCCACTGAACAGTCTGTGCAGTTTTGCAGCATTGCTTGTAAGAGCAAACTGTGAAATTGCTCTCATGCTATTTTAATCCCTTCAATAGGTTTATTAATTCTTGGTACTATTTTCTGATAAGATGTCAGAAAAACTTCAACTTCACTGATGTGTTTATAATGGGTTCACTCATAATAATAATAATAAAAAGCAAGTGTTCATAGATTTGTTAATAACTATAAATTAGAATGAACCTTTGGTTGAGTTTTTGCTAAGAGTTTATCGAATTGTAATTTTGAAAGTGCCCCTTTGCTTTTGCATCTTATGTTGCATTGTTTTAGTTCCTTTTTTTTTCTTGCTCACTTTCTGGTTCTACAATCGCTGACTCTTTATGCTAGTTTTTTGTGAAAAAATGATCTCTCTCTATCTTTATCTACTTTTTAGGAGTTTTTGGGTCCCTGTTGATATACCAATCAACATTTTTTTTTCTCTCCCCTCAACAGAAATTGCCTCTTCAGGCTCTCGATACACACACATCCTCCCACATGTACACACATCATCATTTACACACACACAAAACTGAAACTGCACCATTTTAGGTGCTGTTGTTGTGGACCGCACTACATAAATAATTTAATTCAACTGAAAACTGCTCAGTCATAGCTGATGACCCATCTCTCATGCGTTGATCCTCATGATCAGTTATTCAGAACATTTTTGCACTATAAGTTGGATTAGAAGTTATGAAAATAAATTAAGGCAAACTGCTTTCATCGCATCCTCCTTCAGTCCTCCACAAACTTAGATTGATTTGATTTTAATGTTTTATTCTGTGTGCGAGTTTAAAATCTATACTGATATTGCAGTGGTCTAAAAATAATAGTAAAAGCATCTGCACATGCCTGAGAAGCTTGAAGGTGAGCATGGCCAGATTTAAATCCAATTAAAATGTAGGTTTTTGTATTTTATGAACTGATTCCTCTGGTCTTTTGGATTACAGCAAATATTGCCAGAATTATGACATAATAATTTTAGAATTAAAAAAAGGGTGTGGTAATCAAAAGGGGACATATGAGAACCTCGTCCTTATCTCCTTTATGATGATCAGAAATGGGTATGTTAGCAAAGAATTCAGAGCTATTTTTCAGAGCCTTCATTTCTTATCAAGTCCTTGTCTGTTTAATGTTGTGAAAATTTTCATTTTTATTTATTTGCCACTCATTTTTCAATCTAACCAATACTCTTGCTGATTGTAAATCTTGAGAATGGAAGAATGTACTTTCATCTCCGACCTCTAGCTATCTCTATCTAGCATCTATGTAGCTAAACAAGACTGCTATTGTATTCTGTGAGGGGGTTTTCCAGTTGCTAAAACATTGTAACCACTGCACTGGCCCAACTAAAAGTGTTACACAACTTTGATTACACTAAGTGCAACTGTATCTTTTGAGTATATCTGCTCTGAAGATGCGAAGCATAGGCTGCTTTCATGTCTGATCAATACAAATGGTGTTCCTGAGCACCCAGAGTCACAGGCGCAAAGACTGTACCTGAGTTCACTGACATTTTGCTGATGGCTGAGTCAGATGATGAATACCCTGTTACTGTGATTCTTCCTGAGTTAGCAAACTTTCTGCTTTTCCTGACTCAGACTTGAGATCAACAAGTAACAAGTCTGCTACTAAGGCAGTCAACGCCTCCCATGCTCACAAGTACCTGACTAAAAATTGACTGTTTTCTTCCTTTTTCTAAATCACAGACTGCTTCTGAGTCATGTGATGATTCTTCTGCTCCTTGGTTAACCAGTTCATTCCAGTATGGGAGTAGGCCCACCACTCACCTACACTTGACCTATGATCAATGCCCCAGTGGACCACCAGTTCCCTCGAGGGTCAGCCCTCCAATTGACCACACATCAGAAAATTGGTCTTTAAAATCAGTCACCAACATGCTCTTGGCTAGCACCTAAGAGACCAGAATCTCTACAGACGCCATAGCCCAAAGAGCATCTGTGTGTACTGTATTCTAGATGGTGTCTGACTGCGCTTGGTTTTAGACTTCACTGGGCTCTGAACTCCACTTCTGAGGTTGTGCTTCCACACCTGACCGCCTAGCTAGCCTTTTTGTCCCTTTTCCACAAGCCTCTGAAAGGTCCCGCCATCCATAGCAGTCCTCCAAGTTGTGCATGGCTTTAAGCTATTAAGGATTATGAGTTCTCCTACTTGCTTTGGTTTAGGCTTGGCTCTGCTCCTGCCTTACTCCCTGCTTGTCGTCGTGTTGTTCCATACAGTTTTTGTTTCCCTTTTGGGATTCAACGGTGTCAGGAAACCACCAGGGATCTGGACTCAAAATGTGTGACACAGGAAGAGAGTTTAACTGAATGAAGAAAACGATGAGGGGTGGTTGGCAGACAGGGCATGCAGGGCATAACCCGGAGATTCTTCAGGTGAATCCACAGAGAAAGCTGCAGTCCAAAGTCGCAGTTGCAATCCATGGACTGGGAAGAGTCTACAGAGAGTAAAAGGTGTGAAATTGACAATTGTTGAACTCATGAGTCAAACATTTTATTGTGGCAAGTGCAACGATCTGGTGTCAGCTGGAAGATTTCCTCAGTTTTAAGAAGAACACTGGAAACAAGCACTCGCCCAAAAATTAATCAAAGCTGCCAGGCATGAAACACACACACACACACACACACACACACACACACACACACACACACACACACACACACACACACACACACACACACACACACACACACACACACACACACACACAGAGCAAGACAAGAGGGCGCAATAAGAAGAGACAGACAGAAATTACAAGAGTGCACAGAAACCATGACATTATTTATTTTCTCATGCTGAAATATCTTTAGTTTGGATTTCTATTGAGCTTAACCTGCATGTTTCCTCCTGCACATTTTGCTAATCTCCTGTAAGTTTTATCAAAATTCAGTTAAAATTACTGTTGTAAGTGTTTTTAGCCATAAATAATAAAGCAGGGTTAGGGGTTTGTGATGTCCTGCTTATTGAATTATTAAAGAAAAATGATATTGGTGGGTTTTCTTTATGAAAGTTAACTTGACTCTATCTAAAGGTAAAAACGCGTGTGCATAAAAAAGGCACGTTTTAGTTTTATGAGGCTTCTGACTTATAATATTTAATCCCTGGACTCAGCAAATATCTGGAGTCTGTGCTGCAGTCTGCCAAGTTGACTGTGACAAGACTCAAAGAGGCTTTCAGTCATTAGTGAAATTTATGCTGCTGTCATGTCACATCGGCACTGACATTCAAGTCTGTAATTGGAAATATCTTGTGGTGATAAACAGAACAGAAATGCCTAAAATTCTATTACTTTAGCCTGAGTGAAAGTCAGTGTAATGAATACCATATGTAATGGATTAAGTGCTACAATCACCAGGAGTACTGAGCTGGGAGTGATTAGCGAGTGATAATAAATCAATCAGTCAGAGCCATGTCAGTAAATATCAGTGTTTAATGGAACCCCTTCTTGTTTCATATAGGTTTTACTTTTAATAAATATAAAAGTACAATCATTGGTATAAATGTGCAACTTGCAAACAGAATTCATTTGCATACATTAACTTGATGTTACACTACAATGCAAGCAACATGAGACACAGCAAGGTGTAGCGTCGTGTTCACATGAGTCGAGTTAAGGATCAACATAAATAACAGACAGATAAAGCAGCTTCTAAAGTGAGAGCTGAATGTCATTTGTTGCTCCATATTATCAGCTCCCCTCCTAAAAAAACACACAAAAACAAACTAACAGGGACATGTGTCCTGTAAATCTGGAAATTATGCTCCGGATCAAAGCCAACAATTGGACTCTTGTTAAAGATCAGAAGCAGCCAAGCTGAGCAAATAATACATCATTCTGTTACTGAGCTGCTCGGCTGTTTACCTGCCCGCTGGTAATAGCCATTTCCAGCGTGTTCCAGCCAATTTGATGATAATACAGTTTTTACCCCCTGAAACGAGCATCTTTAACAGTCTTGAAATACAAAAGAGTTCATGCACTCTTCTGTAGCAGAAACTGGAGAGAGCAAAGTGTTATGCATCATACTGTGATTACAGGGAAATTTGCTTGAATAAATGATAATGCCATTAGCACCGTCGACGGCTTTAAAGGTTAACGCTAACAACATTTCCAGTTTCTTCTAATGTCAAACTAATTGTTTTTCATTATTGGACTGGTAACGACCACTGAAGCGTTGCTTTTTACTTAAGCTATTTCACACTCAAATAGCCGCTGATTAGCAAATATTTGAATGTGAATACAGTACAGTATGTGTTGACAGAAAATAAATGATCTCAGTGGTGATTTTAACTGCTGATAAGCTGATGGGGAGTCACCGCTGTGTAATCCAGATCTGCTTGGATTGGAAATTAGGTGGAGCGATTAACCTGATTCTTTCTGAAGTGAATAAAATCTGGCTGTAAAACAGAAGGCAGCTGGACTTCTTTAAGTTTTGTCAGAATGTATCACGTCTCATCCAAGAGGCTTCTTTGGATCTAAAACCAAAGGGTGGATAGTCCACCCCTAGTGGGTGGTGTCCCTTAGGAGGGTCTTTGACCACTATTAAGTCTGGAGTTAAAAGAGGAATAATGGGACCATTATGTTCACAATGTTGCCTGTGTTGTCGGTGTCTCACGCCAATTTTGAAGTCACATCACGTGCCGCACGATACAATCTTGGATGGTCCTGCACCTTGTGATTTTTGTAACCTGGCACGTAGCACCGCAGCCGCTGCAGCTGGATTGATCATGCAGGTTTTTACTGCCATGTTATTAATATTCCAGCACAGAAGCACAGGGACATACAGATATACAGAGGGAGATTTTGCAGCTGTTTGGAAACTTGAGAGTTTCTGGAAAAAACACACAAAGTCTTGGCTTCTGGTTTTGATGAGGCTGCGGTGGGGAGCAAATCAACTATTCCAGCGGGTATACTGATGCCTTAAAAGGGCCATCTTTGTCCACTGTGAATGCCCATCACTAAACAGAGGTACAATGCAATCTTGAGGTCTCTACCCATGCTCCTCAACCGTCACTCACATCTTGTGTCAGCTGACTTCAATAGGTCACATGATAGGGTGTTGCAAGGACTCACGATGGTCTCACCCAAAACCTGTGGTACCTGTGGTAATGACCCACATCTTTTTCACTCCTTGGCTCATGTGATGATGCACATAATCAACAGCGTGTCAGCAACTCTCTTAGGGTAAAACCTCCACTAGGGTTTAAATACTTTGAATTCTCTACCTTCAGTTCTAAAACCTTTTGGTGTTAGAACTGAAGAAGCCACTTGGATGAGAGCCGAAACATCTTCAGAAACCTTAAAGGAGTCCAGTTTTTTTCATGCTCCTTAGACTACCATGACCTGGATGACTGAGAACCTACAAAGTCAATATTATATACAAATAGTGCTTACGTCATTTTAGTCCGAGCCTGTGTTTCATGTGAACATGAACGACTATATTACAATACAAAGAAAAGTAACTGACACATTTAGGACTCTTTTATGCTGTTCACAAATACAAACATACAGTAGATCTTAGGACCACCTGTCTCCTCTTACAGAAGATACAGAGGACAACGGGGCAGTTAAAACCATTGCAATCAATGGAGATCAATTTTGCAAAATGCAAAAGGGTAGTATAGTACAACACACAAGGTCTACACACTATAATTGTTTCAATAAGGAACCTCTTTGTCATATGCAAGGACTAAAGTAAGGCAATTGATTTCAAGCCATGCATGCATTTTTAGATGAGCAAACATTACTCTAAGTAATATATTCAGTGTTATAACAGCCTGATGTGTCACGCCTAAGGAAATGACATTTTAATTGATATTATATTGAGTCACGTAACTTTTCGGGGGATTATGCTTAACATATGATAGTCCTTGGATTCCTGTTCTCAGTCCTTTACACTCTTCTTTGGATACACAAATGCATACAAACACATATGATCCTTGTTGAAAGTAAGGTTAAAGATACAGCGCGGCTGACAGCTATAGAAGCATTCCTGAAACCTCTACCACTGTAGCCTTAAGCCTCAGGGGGGAGATGAAGGTTAACACATCATTTAGGAAACATTAGTCTAGAGAAGTGGCAGCAGTGCTTCTCCCCTTGGACATACTGTAAAACAGGGTAACACCATTGAATTCAAACTACAGTATATCATTTGCTACAGCATGCCCATGCTCCTGCTCAAATGTCCCAGGGTTTAATACTTACTTTTCTATTACTATCAGAAATATGTGCACAAATCGTGACGATTCTGCTGCTGCATGTGCCGCATCACCTACACATTGCTCGCTTCCTTGTTCATGAGCTGCCTTGTTGGGAACTGTTAAAATAATAAACTGACATTTTGGGAAATACATGCAATTGCTGTCTTGCAGAGAGGTAAATGAGCACACTGATAACACTCGGTGTGAGCTTGGCATCAATCATCTCATCTAAACCTCTGTCAAAACACAAAAGTAAATATGTGCATTTCACAAAATGTCAAACATCTGGAAAAGCATCTGTGTTTTGTTTGTTTTTCTAACATGCTCATTTTCCATAGGGTTAGTTAAACTCTGGATTCTGTACCTGTCAATCTGCTGACCAACTGTGTGAGAGACATGTGACAGTGAGACTTTTCCAATCATCCACGAGTAGACATTTCGAAAGCTATATGTAGAAAAATAGACTTTAAAGAGTACTCTGTTTTATATACAGCTATCTTGTATGGCTTCACCATAATGGTATGCGGGAGAAAGTAAGACAAGCCTGAAGATTTAACTACCTGAGTCATTTTCTATTCCTCTTGGTGACACTGGGGAGTAAAACCAAATTATTCAGATCTATGCACAGGAATGATAAAAATCGATGGAAGGAAAGATCCAGATCTAAATCGCGCCTTACTGTAAAAGCACTTCATAATGATATATATATGTCTCATATTCACAGTGTAAGAGTGATGGGCGTGAGGAGAGAGAGCCGAGATCTGCAAGTAAAAAGGAAGCGGGACAGTTCTGGTGCAGTGTGCATTAAGTGAATGCAGAGATGACAAGGGGGGGGGGAAACAATCAGATGCTGAAGATGGGAGAGTTGAGCCATTGGTTGAGAGAGACCACCGATTTGCATTGGCCAGCTCTTTTCTCTCTGCTTCCCTCCCCTTCATCAACGTGTCCCGGACAGTTTAACTATCAATGTCTCCTCCTCTGTCACGCTGTTTACAAACATCAAACGCCATCACGTGGCTTTAAATCACACACACACCGCTGCTTCGGAATAGATAGTTGCCGGCAACAGGGACATTGATCGTGAGCCTGACAGGGTAACCATATCCTCCGCAAACACCCTCCATCCATAAAACCTTGGCTGCACATGCTGAACTCAAGACAAAAAAAATCAATCTTTGCAGGACTTTAGGCCTTCTTCTTCTTCCTTTTTTTTCACTCAAAATGCACAAAAAAGAAAAAAAAAGCATCCATCAGTGAAAACAAATCCTTACAATGATGAATCCGTTTTCAGTCTAGCGACTACGACTGACCCAACCGTGCTCAGTCTGCATCATTTAACATAATGTGCCCATGGAATAAAGCCACATGTAATTTATTTGCTTGTCAAACTCCTTCCACTTTCTTATACATACATACCTTATAAATCCATAAAGCTGTTTCTTATTTATTCAGCTCTCCAAATACATGTCTGCATGCTGCAGCGGACGAGCAATTAGAAAAGCTTTATCGTTTACTTCCCTTCGCAGACAGCTGTAAGCTTTAATAAAAAAAGAGGAGAGAGACAAAGTTGGGAAGGTGCCCTCTTTTACCCTTTGAGTCAGTCTTTGGCCACTGAAGCATGTTCTTAGCTGATAAGAGGACCGGTTCCTTTTTTTTTTTTTCCAGAAATGGATTTTCATTCTTCAACTCTGTTCTTTTTCTCCATGTTGAGCAATGCAAGAGGAAAAAAATGAAATCAATCACCTGAGGATAGATGAGAAAAAATAACTGGGGTGGGGGCTCTGCACAATCGAAGGAATGGTGCAAAAAAATGCATGAGAAACATATAATGCATAGATCAGTATGTGCTATATCATTCGGTGATTACGCTCCTTTTACATCAACATTCAGTACGCACATTTAAATAAACTGGCAAAACCTCAAACAGTAAATACTGTGCTGAACGTTTCCCTTGACTGCTTTACAGCACGTCATTAAAGTTGTATAAGTCTGATAGTATAGAGCGAGTGTAGCAGACTGTGTCCTCTGCAGGATAACACTGATATTTAAGAGACTTTGTCTGAGACTCAGTTTGTTCTGGGTTGGGACTGAGGTCAATGGGCGATTGTTGGTTCCCATGATTCCAGGTCAGTTTATGTTTTTTATTGATGACTCTGTGCTTCTCTCTTCATGCCATCACCACCACCATCACCACCAAATCATTAAAATCATCACCATTATTATTATACCTGTATTATCACAGGCCAACCAAAAGTATTTTAAAAAATCATATGTATCATGCATGTCGATATTACACTGGCAATCCCTTTCGAAAAAAAAAAACCTAGACAAAACTTTTTGTATTTTTATATGGCGATCAACCTCTGGGTTCTTATTACAGTACGAGTGTAAAGTGCCCCCCACACCCTCTACCTGGAGTTACTTGTCTCTGCCAGTCTGTTGTTCATGATACCCAGAGCACCAACCCCCCCAGAGAAACCATTATGGCGTGAGCTGCCGCATACTGTCCTGGGATATCCGTTGGCAGACTCAGACAGCTGCTTCTGCATGATGGCCAGCGACACCTTGCTAGAGGCTGCCAGGTCTTTCATGGAGATCATCTCCCCCGATAATCTGCGGCCCTCTGTGTCACTGTCACAAGGTCCGTCTGAGTCGGGCGGCTGACCAAACCGACCCTTGCGACTTTTGGAGCCCGGGCGGATGGCATTGCGTCTGCCTAGGAAAGCATTAGCCTTATTGCAGCGCTGGCAAAACAGGCAGCTCATTTTCTCCAGCATCCAGTTGAGCACCTGCTTGATGACAATAGAAATAACATTGAATAGCGAGTAGATGCAGCATACACCCATTAGCATGAAAAAGAAGTTGGCCACCCTGTAGAGGCTTTGGTATTCGTAAGCCGCGCTCTGGCTGCTGACAAAGTCCCCAAAGCCAATGGTGCTGAAGGTGACAAAGCAGAAGTAGAGAGAGTCTAAGTAAGCCCAGCCCTCGACGGGCGTGTACATGGCTGATGCACAGCAGGAGATGGTGATGGCTGACAGGCCGAGTATCAGCATCACGTGATACACCGAGGGCTTCCATCCTGGCAGGGAGTAGGCTGAGAAGTCATGGCGGATGCCTGGTGGGAGTAGGCCGCTGTTCCTGATTCGCCTCTCCCTCACAGCCTTCATCACCACAGCCAGCAGTGTGATGATGCGCTCCAGGAAGAGGTTAAAGAAGAGGATGGTTCCTGCACAGCCCAGAAGCCCGTAAAAGATCAGGAAAACTTTGCCTGCAATTGTCACAGGCGTGGTCATCCCAAAACCTGCAGAAACAGAAAAGATATCACGCATTCAGCCATGCAGCAGAGGCCACGACCAGATTTTCACCTACGAGATGTTTGCAGTTTCCTCACAGGAAGTGAGTTTCAGGCCAGGGAAGTGATGCGTGAAAGTAAAACAACCTCAAATCTAAAAGAGGATTAAATGAGGCTTGAATCATACTTCTAAAACATTTTTCCTAGTAATTAAAATGATGTAAAGCCGAGGATTAGCTGTGCAAATACAAATTATGTACAGAAAGTACTGCATGATAATTTGACTCGATGCTGATATGAGAATGCAAGCTTTTTACTGGGAGATTAGTGTCTGCGAAGTCATATACAGAGACAGAGGAACTGTGTGATAATTGTGTTTTGCACTGTGAGAGAGAATGAGGGGAAAGCGATAAAATACAGAATATATAAATATTTGCCAACAAGAAAAAAATCGATCATAATTTAAAAAATTAAAAATTATGTCCAATAATGGTCTAGCAGCTTATTCAATATTAAATCCTTGCAGATATTTAATGCATTACTTGTATTATTAGTTATTAATAGTTAAATCTTTTTAAAAACAAGCAATTGTATAGTGAAAATTGATTGTGAAAAACCTTGACTCTGTATATTCAGCATATTTTTATTGCTGTGAGTAAGAAAAATCAAACAACTTAGAAGGATATTGAGAAGAGGATGCCAGAAATAAGCTGGGTTAAGCCTTCTGAATATGTCCCCCCCTCCTCAGCTGCGTCTGGCTTCCTGCTATCGCCTGATTTCTTAGTCACTTTGAGCGAGCGTTCAAGCTGAGGAAGTGGTTATTAGAGCAGAGGAGGGAGGATGTTTATGGATTCTGCTGCGTGTTGAAGGAGCACTCCTCAAACTCGAGTGCCACAGGTTTGGCTCTGATGTAAACATGTGTCTGATAACTGGGCATGGCATTGTTTCGCATCAGGTCAAATAATGTCATAAATTCGCACAGTACCCTACCTGTCTACTTGGAAGATAAAAAGGGTGGAACCATTTAAGGCAAAACAATAATTTAAGTCGTTATCTTCAATTAAAATGAGAGGTAGCAGAGGTTGGTGCCCATACGAAATGGGCTTATTACCCATCCAGTGTCCTATTTTACAAAAAAAAAGCATCTGACCAACATGTGTCTATTACTGGAGCCACTGTGGAAACCCCACATTGCAGAGAAGTCATGAAATCTGCAGTGCATCATATACACATATACACACACATATATATATATATATATATATATATATATATATATATTTTAAAGTGGTTATTTGTATGCATGCTTGGGACGCTCTGTCCAAGGCCAAATTGAACACACACACCTAAGCGCACACAGAGTGTCGAGCCCCTTATCTACAGAACAGCAGATGGTATATTTGTCAACAAATAAAATCGTGCTGAAAGATCAAGCAGTTCACTTTCAGGCCAAGGTTAATTGATTTTTCCATCATGGCTATCCTCGTTCTCAATCTTCTCAGTGCATTAGGGCTGTGCTTTACCCCTTTTTCCCACCAACCACCCTTGTCAGGTAATAAATGACATCAATATCCAGACAATACTTCCTTTATGATAGACAAAATGGCTTTTTTGCCCTTATCTCTAGCACTGAAAACCACTCTCACGTAGGTTTGCTGTTGACACGATGGGTCATTTAGATCAACACTGATTGATACAAATTGCTTTATGGACAACAGGGAATATAAGCCCCACGCGTCCACACATGCACAACTTATGGCCTCCTACACACACGCGTACGTAGACGGACTTGTGTAGGTTTTCATTCCAGACATGACATAATCTGCTTTTGTGACCATTACAAAGTTCAAGTAACATACACTGAAGCAGCTGAAAGGTGAGGGGCAGCGATTACCCAAATTAAGCCCTTCAGTGAAATCCTATTTCAGTGTTTCATAGTTAATTAATTAGCAGTCCAAGTCTCTCTAACTGAGCTGAATCATAGGGAAAACAGATTACATCTTCTCAGGGCACACAGAGACAGTCTTCCGCACCGTCTCTCATTACCAAGTAAATTACCTAAGAGAGGAAAAGGCACCAGGCATCGATTCAGTGTAGCATTTCAGAGCCATTACTCCAGACTACTGTGTCAGGACACATTAGGGAAAACAGGACAATATTAGAAACCACAGTGCAGGAGAGCCAAAACCAAAAGATGCTAAACTCTGTGTTACTTTTATTCTCAAAGACTTCTTCATTTATTCTTTAAAAACGCTTAAAAATAAAAAGAAAGAGGGGTTCCAAACTGGCGATACTGCTGACTTTTGTGAAAACATTAATTTTACCCATTCGGTCTCAGCCAAGATGACTCATTTAATTCGGCCGAACTTGATAAGGCAGAAAATCATACGTGTGCAAATCCAATTCAGACAGAGCCCTCTGAGAATATTTATTCATTAACATTAAATAAAGTATGCTCAACTCAACATAGATGATGATGTTATGCTCTAATGACTAATGATGCTTACCCACATAATTAGACACCAGAGATTCAACCAGGAAGAAAATGATGGAAACGGCGCCATTAGTATCCATTAATTACCAATGTGACAGTTTTAAGAGGAGAAGAAGAAAAAAAGATGATCTAATGATTATCTGACGGTGGGGGAAATGAAATAGAGGGAATACAGAAATAAATTGCTACTTGACGGTAGTGAATCCAACCTTTTATCACAGAGAGTCGAGTGTAAATCATATTCACTTTGCTGCTGATACAGTTTAAACCGAGCAGCTTTTATTACACTCCAGCGACAAAGGGTTCATTAAGTCCCACAGTAAAGTTAGGACCTAAACAAACAGCTCTCATTACTATGGGTTTGTTTTTTTTTACAGATATATCGATGGAGATCACGAATGCTCTGCACTTAACTTGATTCGCTTAGTAGTGTGCTCGCCTCTAAGCAGAAATCAATCATCAGTTTTTGCACTAAAGAGCCACTCTAAAATCTAAAACACTTAACAGACTTTTCATTATCTGCAGAGATCGCTGCACAAAGGAGTTAATAGCAGCTATTGCAGTAAATAACACTGCACCGTTCAATCACTCTTCATGTCAGTCGAGTGACGTTTCCTCTGGCAAATTGAGATGAAATGTGCTATTCAATACCGGTTTGTGTAGAGAAACAATGAGGCAGCAGAAATAATTTCCTCATAAGCATACAGATGTATTCACCGAAGTGTTATAGTGAGGGATTAGGGGCAATTTTACAGGTGGAGATGAGGCTGCAAATATTGGTTTTGGTTATTGCCAATATACCAGTCAGTCAGTTTGCCTCACAGTACTTTTCAACTTTCAGATCCAATCCAATCCAGATCTGTGGCACTCAAACCAAAGTTTCAAGCCGCAGTAATCTTTTTCTTTTTTATGACAATGGCTTTGATGATTATAATTTCAAAGGCTCTGTTTATCTGGGGAAACCTACAGATAATTATGTTCGAACTCTGCAGTTCCTCTCAGCTATGTGAAGTGTTTCAGTGCCATTCAGTGCACTATTACGAAAGTTCTGATTTTATATAACTGCTCTCTTTAGACTAATTTTACATCAGCAGCAAACACAGGCGCCTGTGGCTCCTGGAGGTGGAGGGTGGCACGTTATTTTTTTGATCCTTGGCTCCTCTGATTTGAAAGTCACAAATGTCCTTGGACTATATACTGAGCTCCAAATTGTCCCCGAAGCATTCAGTGATGTATGAGTGTGTCGATGACAGGTAAAATGTTTAGTGGCAGAAAAGTATGCTTTTAGAATGTGTGAATCTGGTTTGCAGTGTAAAAGTGCTTTAAGTGCTCAGTAAGAGCAGAAAGGTTCGGGAAAAAAGTACCAGTCCATTTGTTCAACAGTTACTGAAGACCAAAACGAGAGTTAAAAGAAGAGTGCAATGCTGTCAAGCGTCTTTAAAAATCCCCTAGGCGAGTTACGTTGCGACAACTATAAAGGCAACACAATAAAATTCACGAGACAAGCTCATGAAAGCTCTGAGTGAGCACTCGTGCCCTGCAAGTGGAGGCACTCAGGAGCTCCGTGTTCCTCAATGTTTTCCACGTCTGTGTGATTTATTGGTTTCCCCGTCTGTGGCTGCAGCATCTTTCACTTTACTTCCTGTTTAATTTTCAAGCCAGGTTCCACATGTTGCGCCCTTCCTTTTCCCACCCCTCGTTAGCACCTTGATTGAGTTCACCTGTACTTCATTATCCCTCTTCCCTCCTTCATGTTTCCTAGGAGCCTATATGACAATGCAGCAGAGAAGGAGGCTATGAGTGGCCTGTATGACTGGAAACTGTTTCAGTTCATTACAAACCCATCATTAAGATTACAACTGGGTATTCTGGTCTGACTTAGACACTAAATTAGAAATGAATATGTTTCTGCGATGAAAACATTCCTGTGGTGTGTGAGACAGCTTCAACTCGATTCTTTCAGGTGCAGCCCAGGTGGTGTTGGATAGTCTGAGCACAACTAAAGAATAAATATTAGAGCAAAATTCCAACTAGGAGGCTGACATACAGATTTTTTTGCAAGATCGACAAGTAGCAAAGGTCAGATTTGCCTTGTTTTGGGTTATATTGCTATTTCAAGGCTTCTACACCAATTAAAGTTTTTTAAACTTGGTTCCAGCTATTGGAGGGGAATATGTATTTCTTAAGAATCTATATTTTGTGTTGGCTCTCATCACATAAAGACAAATACTTTAGATTGTTTCTATAACTTTGGACTTTAACGTTAGCTCACAGAGGTTCAGGAAATCTTTAGGGAATGATTAAACTATTTACAAGTGAACTGATTGGTCAGTAGGAGGTGAGTTTGTGAGTGCTGATCTCTTATCTCTAACATAACCTGCTCTGGAGCACATTACCATGGCAATATGCTCAGATTAGAGTTAACCCTCTTGTTTGATTCACTTAGCCCCAAATCCTACTTCATAGTACAGGTAGGTTTGCCAGCTGTCCTGTTTTTGCTGGGACATCCCGTATAATGAGCAAAATTGGTTCATTCCTTATTCTACCTTAAATGTCGCGTATATTGACCTTTACCTGCAACGCTGCATACAGTGTGTATTTACACTATGCCCAGCTGGTTGTGCATTGTGCTTCTGGCACACCAGAGTGTCCCTTATTTGATAGTTAAAAAGTTGGCAACCCTAAGTACAGGCTTCAGCTTTGGTCTGTTGGGACCAATTTATTACTTTTATTGCAAATGGCAATGTCTTCCTGTAAGTCTCTGCTCCTCTCAGGATAAAAATATTTCATTATGCAATAAGGACGATCAGTCAGACCAACACTATTGATTTGAAGTGACGCTTGGTCAGTTCGGGTTTTCCCTATAAATTGCCACCTCTCTGTGTGTGGGATTAATACACATTAATTCTGATAGAAAACCGTGCAAACAGTCCAGGCCCAAATAGAAACTGGAAATATGATCTAACTGTCAATTCAAAGAAAATTAAGGTGGAGTAATCTAATCCATACCAGGTGTGTGCAGCAGAGCGCACCTTGGTGCTTGTGTCATATTTAATCAAAGGCCACTTTAAACTTTTATGAAATAAAGCTTCCAGAAAAAGGGATATTGATTTAGTTTATGGGAAAAAAGCCTCATAAGGCCAGTCATCATGAAGCTGAGTGCATTTCTGTCTTATGTTACAACCAGTCTGCATGGACCAAGGTAATGTCAGGTAAGGTCAGAATTAATTGGCTGCACCAAAATGGATAGAGAAGACACAATGCAAGGCAAATATAAAATAAAGCCAATTCAAGTGGGTAAAAGATCCTAATGGAAATCCACAGGAGAACGAAGGGCAACTAAAAGTGCTGTACTTCATATTTATATATATATATGTAGATTTGCTTCTGAGGGTCATTATCCTCCCACACAAATCCTTGAATCCTTTAAAATGGACACATATTCAATATATGACTGTTTTGCAAAGCAAAAATCTCATCCTGGCATCCTACTGGCCTGTGTCCTCAATTAATGTGCTTAAAAAACAAACTCTTACTCAAAACAACTGCTTTCCACTAGTGGGAACAGTCCTAAATTTGCCCGATAAGCTGCAGCGGAAAAATGCCACGCAATGCCCTCTGATGGCTGTGTTTCTGTGACAAACAGGAAATCATTAGTCACGGGCGCGGCGTAGTGGGGGTCTGCAGAGAGGACAGAGGGCCGAGGAAGCAGCAGCATGGCCAGACCTGAGACATCAACGCCACACCATCTGCTGAGGAGCTGCCAAGATTACTGGCAGACTGGAATAACAGGAATGTTCACACTGTGCTGCCAGCTTTACAAAAAGCAGATGATAGAGTGGACACAATGCCAAGTTTTGCTTGAGATGTGGCTGCGTTGTTGTATCTGTTGACTGCATACATGCAAATTAAACAAAGACTGTAGCATTATATATTTAAAAAAAAAACCTAAGCCAGGGTGCCTGAAGCAAAACAGCCTGGATTTAAATTTCACACCCGTATAATTTATAGGCAGTGCATTACTGGTATCTGTTCTTCAAGTCAAAGGATTGTTAAAGAGCGCTTTGTGCCACACCACCCTATTAGAAGAAATATCGGACTGACGTTATCTGCAAGAAACCTTTGGGTACCATTCATTAAAGCGGGTCGATGCAGATATAAATCACAGAGTAACATTTTGTACAAATAATTTACACACAGTGTGAGAGATAGCAACGTAACGGAAACCTGAACACAACCTGAATATTTTTCTCTGATTCTTTTATAATTAAATTGGCTCCCCCATAACTGAATTTGGTCTGGCTTTTTATATCGTGTCCCAGCAGTTAATTCACTGGCAAAAAGAGCCGAAAGGACTGATGAGTCCACTGTAGTCTGTATTGATTTGTTGTCAAAAGAAAAGGAGGTGGGGGGGGTGTTGCATTCTCTTTGGATGCGCAGCACATTAATTCTTTTGTGTTCAGTTTTCAATCTGTTTTTCACCTCTGCTGCATGAAAAAAATTAAGTCAGAACTTGAATAAGGAAAATAAAATCAGGATTCATGTGGCTGCAGTGTTTATTTGCAAACAGTAACAGAGATTTTGTCCCTTCTTACGGCTGAGAAGTCCTTCTCTCATCAGTTTAACAGCTTCTGGCTATGGATCTAAAGGCTATGTCCTCGTGCTTCCTATTATCTTGTACTGTGTGCACTGTAAATATTTGAATAAAGGCTGCACAAAACTCTCACGTTTAAGTCCGCAAAGTAAACACACCTGTCCAAGTGGAGCACTACAACCCTATGATCAGCGTGATAAGCCCGCGTGCTCAGTTAATAGGTTATACAGATGTTATCCTCGTACCGTGACGGCAAAAAGAAAACAAAGTGTTACATATCGGGACCTAGTAAAACAAGAACTACCTTGTCCTTAACAGGTGTAAAAATGATCTAAATACAACCTCAGATGAACAGCAACACATGACATATTACACTGTTTCATTATTTATTTAACAAAAACTGAGCCAAAATGCTGGCTCTCTTCTCTTCATCACTGCTTCAGTTCATTGAGGTTTGAAGGCATTAATTTATGCACAGCTCGATTGGGGTCAGGACTGACCAGGTCATTGCAGCACCTTGATTCTTTTCTTTTCTGACATTCTGTTGTAGATTTTGGATGATTGTGATGTTACATAAGCCAGTCCCAGCTTTAACTATCAGATAGATGCCATTTCATTTGAATACTTTGGTATACAGACAAGTTTATGATTGACTGCAAACAAACCTAACTCATCACATCCACCATCGGTCTTGACAGTTGATATGAGGTGTTTTTGTTAGTGCTGTACTATGTTTACTTTAGTGTCATCTGTCCAAATGACAGAAGTCTTGTGATTCAGATGCACCTTGGTAAGCCTAAGTTGTGCTGCCATGTCCTTTTAAGAGAGAAGAGAATTTCTTATCGCCACCCCAAAGAAAACCATAATTGTTCAGTCTTTCTCTAATTGTACTGTCATGAAATTTAACATGCTAACTGAGGCCTGAGGAGACTGAATCAGTTTTTCTGAGCATTGCATGATCTGACCTTGGGGTCAGTTTGCTGGGATGTCCACTCCTGGGAAGATTGGCAGCAGTCTGGAGTGTTTTCCACTCGTAAATTATCTTTTTCATTGTTGAACGATGGACTTGAACTTTTCTGAAATTGCCATATAAACCTTTCCAGACTGGTGGGCAGCAACAGCTTCTTCTCTAGGATCACTGCTAATGTCTTTCCTTCTTTGGCATTGTGTTAACATACATGGTGCTCACACTTGCTCATGATCAGTTAATTAAATGCATTAGTTAATCAGCACCTGGCTGCTATTTACCCTCTTAATTCCAGTAAGCAGGGAGCAGTAAAGGTGTACTTAATTTTTCACACACTGCTTTTGTAGTGCACATTTTGCCTTAATTTAAAATAAATAAATAAATAAATAACAGCATGATATAACATGTTATATGTTATCATCTGAGGTTGTTTTTATCTAATTTTAAGACCTACAAAATGTCACATTGTGTATGTCTTTCTCAGCTCTGCTTCATTTAAAAAAATAAATAAATGCAGCAACTGCTTAGGGTCAGCATAAATTTAATGACTTTTTCCTTTGCTGCTAATGTGAAAGCCCAAGTCCATATAAATTAAGGCTGAGCAGCTACAATAATGATGTTTGATCATACACAGGGAAACAAGAAGCTGGGAGAATGGATGAAAGAATGCTCTGTTGCTCACAGTTAAGTAATTTTTTACTTTATACTAAACAAACGTGCCCACTGTGAGTCTGAGAGTGGCTCACTGTGCCACAGGCTGCCAGCTTGGAGGTAACAGAAGAATTTGTGAATGCTGGCATGAGGACAGAATACGCTCAGCTGTATCTCATCCTGTTTTTACTACAAGGGTAATAATTGTTTCAATATAAAAATAAAAATGCATGACAAATCAATAATTAGGTGGCAACAATGAAAGATTTTATATTAGAGAGAAGGTCTGTTGAGTGATTTCGGTCCATATGATGGCTGGCAAAAACACACAACCGTTAGCTCGGTGCAGGGCCGTGATATTAAGCTAGAGTCAGACGAGCTGGTGGTTGGTGTAGATGCTCATTCAGCTAGACCGAATGATTATTCTCACACTAAAGAACATTTAAGGACAGTGTTTGGCCTAACTCAGGTTATATTTCTTCATCTTTTAATCTAATAATGATGATTAATTCCATGAATAAAGGTCAAGCCCAAAATATATGCTTCTGTTGCGTTAGCTCTGTTTAGCTCCTTAAAGTGAAAGTGATCAGATTCTGGAGGATTTTGGTTAATCCCAAATCTGACATTTAATCAAACACATTCACATTAAATGATATTTCAATGTATTTTTTTTAATTATCCACTAAAGGATGTAATATTGGAGCATGGCTAAGTGCTGTTCTCCCTTTTCTCTCTGCTCTTACACAAGCAGCCCCGAACAGACAGATGGATGGCTGCCAAATCACAGTGCTCACCAACTTACTGTTAGCTCATTAACATTGATAACTATTTATAAACATGACCCCAAGATGCAGATAAAAGTTCAACTAGTGCAAAAACTGATTTTTAAAAAAGCTTCATTCCTGCTCTGAAAGTGGGTGCCTCACTTTTACTGCATCAGAGGTTGCTAACCTTACCAAAACAGAGGCAGATACTTTTTCTGCTTATGGGGAAATTTTGAACTCTCATAGCTGCAAGTCAGCAATGACTACTATGCTTCAGTCCCAGTGGGTTGCCAGATAAATTGGCAATGATCAAAATGTTATCAGCAGGTAAAAATAAATAAAATGAATGACTGTAAAAATTAACCCTGACACAGAGAAGGTCACAAGACTTCAGAGTGCAAAGAACACAGAGAGTTTTATCTTCCCAGTGCCATGTTGCAGCAAAGAGCAGAATCAGTGAAATGCTAATCAGCTTGAGGAAGATGAAGCCCAGCAAATTTGCTGTGTCCTCTAAAATGATCTTGGTATCACTTGGCCGCGATGGTTTACGTCTGTGAGTTACTGTACGTAGGCGAGTACACGCCAAGTCAGAGCAGATTTATGACCTGCTGCGACAGAGCACAGAGGTGTGTACAGCCATTCTGTACAGCAGCAATTAACTATGATGGAGATTTATTGAAGCTTAGACTTCCCAGTAGGTTTGCCCTATACCACAGAAACACACATGCACATGTATTTCTGCTTCACAGTGGGAAGCACTTTCGAAGAACAGGATCTGAGAGTGTGGAAGAGATGGAAGGATAAAATAAATGAATGAAAGCAGCTATTTCTTATCTGGACAAGTTTTAATTCTAGTCTTTTAATTTTGGTTTTAACTTTACTGCTAATGTAACTTTCATTAACATATTTGAAAAAATAACTTTAAAGCAAAAGTTCAACCCTTCTCTTCTTAGCAGTTGCAGGCCAATCTCAAAATTACGATTTATTGTTAAGTCTTTAGGCGAGGTCGTGGCTAAGCAGCTTTCTTGATAAATTTTAGTCTCTGTTTTGTACTTATTCCCCTGAAACAGCTCTTCTCAGAGTCTTCTGTGATAACTTGTTACATAGTGTTCAGTTCAGGCTCTCTTCCATTTCTCTTGTCTAGGGTGTGCCACAAGGTTCTGTTTTGGAGCCCTTATTGTTTCTGTTACATCTGCTCCCACTTCAGCAAATTTTGGGCACTTTTAAGGACATTTCTTATCACTGCTATGTAGATGATTCAGTTATATATCTATTTTAAGCCCCAAATTGCTTCTAAGTTTCAGATCTGCAGCCTTAAAACTGGGGATGCATCACACAACCTGCTTGAGTTAACAACATACCAGGAATTAGCCAATGCACCATTGGTTCATCCAAACCAGCACCAGTTATGTACTTCTGTGTAACAGTAGGCCATATCCACAGGCCTCCTTCATTTACAGAATAAAAATCAAAGCAGCCATTGGGGATTCTTCCTGCTGACAAACGGGTCAGCTACAGATCAAACCTAGAAGTGAGCAAAGTTTGCCTTCAGAGGAAAAGCTATACCTCAGTGCGGAAGCCAACATGTTTCCAACTTTTACTTTGAAAGCAAATAGTCTCCATTTTTGGTTTGTGTTGCACTTTTCACAATTTCAGTGCAGGTCAGAGAGTAGCTGTACAGTGTGTTTATAGACACTTCCATTACTTCCATTCAAAATACCACTGCAATGATATGCTAGCAACTGAAGCAACCATAAAGAGGTTTTAGTCAACCAGTTAGGAAATACACACTTTATTCCCTAGCAACAGGTGGTTGCAAGGTAGTGGCTAACTGGTCTGTGTTAGTGGAACTTTAGAAATCACTGGTCTGGATTACTCATTTTTCCCTCCTGACCAGTACCAGCTAGATCGCCTATGGGAACGGTACCTTATTCCCTTGAGCCTACATGTCACCATGATTGTCACATGGCCAAAATGATGGAAAAAATTAATGTCACAAGGTTAGTGATCACATGCATGCAAAACCTCAATAATTGTTAAGGTACTGCTTTAAACGTGAAGTAGCTGATGGGAAAGCTAGCATATTAGCATGTCTACAAGCTATTATAGTGAGAACAGTAATACAACATATCCGTGTCAGCAGGATGACTCTTTGTTTTACTTTGCAACTCTGTATGAGTTGGCAAGTTATTATCTTGTAAGCCAGAGAACAAACATTACAATATCAAAGATCCTAGGCCTTGGGGACTTGTATGTGAAAAAATATTAACTTTGGCAATCACTGGCTGATAGTAATGATAGGGTAGTACAACTAATTTTTATTTAGCTTCTTATTGTGATATTGTGCATACTGCTTCACTGTCACCCTGTGAAGATTAAACAGAACAGAGCTACTGATAATGTTATTAGCAGCACCTATAAGGAGTCAAAGTGACTTCTGTCAATCCAGTCCCATACATGATTGGACTGGAAACTGTAAGTTTGAAAATGAAAATAATTTGGAGCTGTGGAGTTAGAGGTTACAGTCGTCTGCACCCCGTCTCTGCTTGAAGCTAGAAACGACATTTAGCTTCAATTTAGTGACCAAACTAATCTTCCAGACTCATGTAATAATTTCCTGCTTGTCACCATAAGTCCACCCTCCCGCCTCCCAATGCTTTACAAAAGAAATATTGCATAAGGAAGCTTTAGGGCAAAAATGAGACATATTGCATTCCCATAATTTAGACAAAATCCCATGGAAGTCCTATGCAGAAGTGGTACACTTCAGGTTTACTTAATCCCTAGTGAGACATTTTTCTGCACCGAGTGTTTGGACTAATCTAAAAAGACCCCCAGTGCCTTTCATGTGACTGGGGACTCCCCTTTTCCCACTTTTAACAGTGACATTTCCTCAGAGTCTGTGATTTCACAAAGCAGCCACTGAGATCTAAAGAAAGGAAAGGGGAAAACCAGAAACAAAAAAGTCACAACATACAGCTTCAAATAAACTGATCTTTGCAATTTTTTATCGAGTGTGCAGTTCAGCACTCTGTTGTGTAACACAGTGGCAGTGATACTCCAAAAAACTTACAATATAATTTAAAACTGACTTAATTAATACAAAGTTAATTACAAAAAAATGGTATGCTATGTAAAATGTATAGAAATGTAAAGAAATAGATGATGATTTGCATTTCTCAAACCCATATTCTAGTCATAACAGAACACAGAAAACCTTTCAGATGTTCAAACTGAGAAAGTATACCATTTTAAGAAATGGTAAGGTTATGTTTAATTTAATGACAGCAAGGCATATCAAAAAAGTTGGGACAGGACCATGTTTCCTACTGTGTAGCAGCCCCTCTTCTTTTAACAACAGACTGTAAACATTTGGAAACTGATGAGATCAGTTGTTGGACTTCTGGGAGTGGAATATTGTCCCATTCTTGTCTTATATAGGCTTTTAGCTGCTCAACAGTCCCTCTTTGTCATATTTAATTAATTTCAACACGCTTTGAATGCTTTCAGTTGGTGAAAATTCTGGACTGCAAAAAGGTCAGTTCAACTCTTCTCCTACGAATGCTGTAGCTGTTGTAGCTGCTTCAGTATGCAGCTTAGCATTTACTTCCTGAGATATGCAAGACGTGTGGATTTGAGCTGTGCCAGGTGAACTGTGTTTTCCAAAAAGAGTTTCAAATTTTTATTCGTCTGACTGTTTTCCACTTTGCCTCCCTACAAAGAGCTTTGACTTTTCATGTTGCCATATGGCTTCTTCTTGCTATGCTTCAGAAATTGTTCCACAATTTGTAGAAGCAGGTTTTTGCAGATTAGTGAACCTCTGCCTGTATTTACTTCTGAGAAACTCTGCCTCTTGGAGACGCCCTTTTTGCATCTGATCATGTTGCTGACATATTAACAGTTAATCCAGTGAGGTTTTTTTATGTTTTCTATGAGCTTGTGAATAAAATATGGGTTTATGACAGCTACAAGTCACTGGATTTTGCAATTTATTTATATAATTATTTTTTTTAAATTAGATCTCAGTTTGATTCTCATCCATTTTTTTTTTATGTTGTGGTGTCTTTTTTTTAACCTTTTTTTGGTCAATTTTATTGTATTTTTATATTTTGCTGTTGTACTTTAATTGTACTAAAATGGATATATCGCTCGTTTTTATTGTTTTCAAACTCTCTTGTAAAGTACATCTGCTTTTAAAAAAATGACATTGACTAATACACAGCAGCCCAAGTTTTTCAGAATTGGGGTTGTAAATAGAAAGAAATGAGACAACGGTGTTAAAAGAAGGAAGATGTCCAGCGCAGTGAGATCTGAGACTGACGTTAGATGGGAATCGGCATTGTTTGAGACACTCTAGCAACAGTGCTGAAGCGAGAGACGGACAACAAGAACAACTTGAAAAATTGCTGTGCAGTGATTTTGCCTTCACAGATTGCAAACCTTTCCCACCTACCTCCCAAAGGCACATTCATAACATGCACCAACAGTAACAACAACACAGATGGTTTTGTCCCAGCAAGGCAGCACGAAGTGGTTAATCTAAATGAGAACACGACATCAAAGCAAAAACACAGCCTGCCTTCAGGAATCCACACACTCCATCATGTGACATTTCACACTGCTTAAATGCCAAACGCACGCTTCACCAGACTGAGGTGACATTGTCTTATAACCTCAGAGACACGAATTAAAAGGCAGCACAGTACAGAACAAATTTGGTTTGCACATACATCGGGCCTTGGTCAGAGAGGCATGGTCACACAAACCTCACAAGTGTGACTCAGTGAGACTGCCAAATTAGCACTTTTTAAATTGGCACCAGAAGATGAGGAGAATAATACCCTCTAAGCCATTAGGCCTAATTGTCTACTAACACTCCAGAAACGCTGAAGAGAACACGGGAGATTATAATGTTTCTAAATCTTTTCTTACATTGATCATTACATAACACGCTTGTAGCTTTCGTGAGTTAACAAATTTTTTTCTAATCGTCACCTAGTTGTAATACAAATGCAATATAATACCAGAATGGGTTTGATTGATTTTTGATCGCTGGTTTATGAGATTACAAAGTGATTATGTTTGAAATAATGAGTGTTAAAAAAAACCAAACCTGTCCTGCTGCAGCAGAGGCATTAAGTCAGATCTGCTGCTCATTAACAGGAATCGGTTATCGCTCTGCTGGACTGAATACATCGTGATTTCGCAGATACTTTTGGTGTTGACTTTTAGAAAAGTTGGCAGAGTAATGCATATTCACACACTGCTTCAAAGAATAATTTTCCTGTTATGGGATTCATGAAATAGAGTCATAATCTGACTATAAACACCAATTCAGAAACGCTGCTGAACCAACTTTGCAGCCCCCAGTTCAGTTGAGGGACTGACATATTTTGTCCATGTATCTCGTTTCATGAAATATTAGACGACTGTCCTGGCAGGTGTGCTGTATTAGCATAGCAAGGTATATTTTAAACTCATTTGGGCAAACAAAGACACCTTCAGCCAGGTTTTGGCAAAATTAAAAGCACTGTCACCTGGTTTGGGCCTTTCTGTGCCTGCGTGGATTTCCTCTGGATACTGTGCAAGACATGCAAGCTAGTTTAACTGGCGAATCTAAATTGACCAAGCATGCACGATAAAGTGTTAGAATCCGCTAGAATAAAGCACTCTATAAATAAATGGTGGTCAATAAGAGAGTAGAACATGCTGTAAACATCATACTAATAATCCAACAAGCATCGTTTACTCTTATGTTTTAATATCTCAATCAGACCAGTCCAGTAGTGACTTTCCTTTTTAGCTCTTTCAACCGCTCAGGGCACCACCTGGTCCTTAAGCTGTTGTGTGCTTTAATATGTTCACCAGCTAATCTCTAACATTGTCTGTCCACTGTTTAGAGCTGGACATTTAGTGTACTCCACAAGGGGGTTCTTTGCTAATTAACAGCTCGCAGGAAACAATGAAATGAGCCTCTCAGTGAGACTGAGACTAAAAGACTAAAAGATCTAAGAGCTAAAAGCAGCTAAAACACATGAAGAGTTGACTGGAAACCAGAGATTTATGCAGGATGTGTAACGTATAACACATAAAAGTGATTGCTAATGTAGAAATGTTGTTTAATGCAACTTTAAGTTACATTTTTGAGAGGTGTTCTCAATGTGATCTGACACATAAATACAAAGCAAGGTTTTTATGACACTTATTATGTTATAATATCGTCATAACACTACAGTAAGCTCGAAGCCGTTAGGCTAATGAGGACAGTTTGTTCTTAATGATCACATTTCATCTCAGTAGTTTGTAATGGAAGAGATGATGAATGCATCCTGATGGAAGAGCACCGTGGCATCTCGCTACTCTGTACAGCCAGGGTCAAGCAGGATTATGTCTTGTTCATTTCTGACATTCCTCTTAATTTTGCAAGTTTTCTGCAGTTTCAGTGAGGATTTATTTAAAGCAAAAGAAACTGCATGTGGCTCTTTTGTATGCTGTGTGTTAAACTGTACTATTTGCGTTGTCTGCCTTTGTGGATATAGGTGTGATAGAGCAGGATGCTGCAGTGGCTGCCAGGGGCAGGGCAGAGTTTATCCTCAGGAATAAACAGTGCAGAACACAATCCAAATTTGCAACTGAATGTTATGTTACAAACTGCTGAACAACTAACAGCCTTAACCTGCTTAATAACTCCCAACAAGCTAAAAGTTCTCAATCTAATTGATTCTCTTCCCTCGCTGCGAGTATTTTCATTGCCAGCACTGTAAAAGTGACTAAGGGTTTCTCCTAAATGCCATTATAGCTACTCAGAATGAGACATACAGGCTCTCAAAAGACTACAGAGAGCTGTCCTAATTGGCAGCTAGCATCCATCAATCAGCCCTGAAGGCTATAAATAGCCATTTTATTGATGCAACTCTTGTGCCCTCCTTAATGTGAGTTCAAACACAGTAACCAGAAATATGGGGCAATACAATACAACCAATACAAGAAGGCTGAAAAGAGTCTAACAGTCTATATTTTCACGCTAGACACACATTAGATACTTGTGTGGGGGTTTTTTGAGTGTAGGTGGCTTTGAGTTAAATATGCAGGAGCTTATAACTTTGCTTCCACATTAATGCACTTGGCCTTGGCTGTACATGTCCCATCCATTCCCACTCATCACACAGAAACTCCACTCACAGGAAACATAGATAAACAGCTGTTCAAGAATTCATGATAGAAAAGTTAATAGCTGAACATGTTTGTAGTCGGAGTTCACCTGTCAGAAATTTTACAGATGTTTCTCTGACAGGGCTTCTCAACAGGGAAATGCTTTTTGGGCCTCAAGCTTGTTTTTTTCTTATTGTAGCCTCCCCATGAGTGGTTACTGGGACTAATCAGAAGTGAAGCTGAATGGCAGAACTGTGTGAAGTGGTCATTATACTGCTGTGTATATGACAGGTAGTGCTAACGTTGCTCACCAAATCAAGCATATCGAGCAGCCATGCTCAGCTGCTATCCCGGCAGCTGTTTTCAGTTCCAACCTACATTAAGTGACGGCTCAGCCGATACCTTTCTATGCATCCAACTGTCAAATCTCATATGGGTCATACTATTTAAGCCCATTTAACTGGCCTGTTCAATGCGAGTCGCTTTGCAGCCACCTCCACCTCAGCTCATGCTATCTCAGATTTAATCAGTGTCTTATCTGACGCCTGCCCCGTTCATTCTGCTCTCCCCACCTACTGCCTTATACAGGCAGAAGGGAGATGTGCTCCTCACGGCTACTCTTATGCATAAATGCTGGACAAACTTTCATTTCTTCTTTTTTGAACAATTTCACTCAAAACCACAAATGTTCAGCTACAGAAAATACAAAAAAAAGTCAGAGTTTAACCAATCTGAGGGAACACCAGAGATTTCAATCTGGGCCAAAGTGCTAGTTTTGTTGCACATGTTCAACATACGCTTTGGAAAAAGCTGCAGTGCATTCGATATTTACTGCAGCCTTTCCAGAAATCCTAAAACAACACAATGTGTGCAGCACTGATGGCCAGTGAACCCAGCCAAATCCCGGGGTAAAGAAATGCATCATGTGGCCACGGCTTTATTTCATTCTTCAAAGTGATGCTATGGAGGCACATCAAGGGGAGCAAAGAGTCACTGCTGATTTGAAGCCTCTGCCACAGCAGAGTCAGAGGTGGGAAGTGTTTGGGAGGAAAGTCTAGAGTGCACAGGGGGATGCCGCTCTGATAAAGAGTTGTGTGGGGAGGCCCCACAATCCCTTTTATATCACCATCTCACAAGCATGCAGAAAAAAGTAGCACACAAGCCAGAGGGTTGGGGTGGGGGGGAGATCAAAGGAGGATGAAATGCTTGACAGAAATCCATGCAAACACATGAAAAAGAGGAAATACTGGAGAAAGGATCATAACATCATTCTTTTCTCCTTCCTTTTTTCCCCCCAAGCTGCTGAGTCAGGTTTTATCATCAGCCTGTTGGGTAAAGAAAGCGATGCAGTTTGACAACCAGAGTACAAAGGATTTCAACCTGCCACAGACATGTACACAAACACAGCTGCTGTGGTTCCCTCCCATGACACGGTGAGCTGAGTGCACGGGCTTCCCGAGTGCTCTGTGTCTGTGCCTTTGTGTGTCTGCGAGCAGGAGGTAGAAGGACTAATAAAGCTCTCCTGACAGGTCTACAGTAAATAAAGTTGTGACAGGTTCTCTGCTCACGTGGATCAGCTTTTTTTATCACTCCCTATGCCACAGTATTCAATTAAAAATAGTTGCCGAAGGTGTCACGCTGTATATACAGAGTGTGTTTGTGTGTTTAGGCCAAGGTCAGAGACAGACAGCTGCTGGAGTGTGTTCATTTGCTTGTTCGCATTCACTCACTCATTTACTCACTGTGAGCTGTGGCTCGGCTTTATCTGTCCGGGGTGTGGTGTGATGCTGGTGGTGGTGTGAGGGGCAGGTGTGCATGATTGAGGGGGGTGTTGGAGCCCATCAGGCATGCAGTGCATCACAGTATTGGCCCTCGGGGTGCCCTGGGAGGGACACTTGCTCTTTTCTGACCTATTGCACAAGTAAATGTTAAATGGGGAGGGGGGGTGTGAGAGCAGAAGGGGCTTCTCATTGACATTCCTTTTGGTTTGAACAGAAACGTGGCCAAAAAAAAAAAAAAAGAGTTGCACCCATGGGTGCTGTCCTATAGCCAGGGATGAGTGTGCTGTTCCAAATGGCAGACAAGTCAGATGCCGTCCCCGGTGCCAAAGTCCCTCACAGCCAAAATGTAACACATGATTGGAAAGAAAAACACAATAATTTGGATCATTTATTCTGCATGTAAGCCAGTGGAAAGAAAGCCACCCCCAGGGAAGCAGCTCCAGTTCATGTGACATCCACACAGAAAGTAAGGATATCAGTATTTACCATGAATACAATTTCAAATAAAACACCTCTAATCCAATCCAGTAACAAAGACCCATTCAAGTGTTTCCTGTCTTCACGGCATGGTCTGACAAGCATCCCTGGAATTTCTTCTTCTTTTATTAACACAAAGCTTTATGTGGGCTTGGCATGTGTGTGGTTTTATGTAGAATAGCCCTAATGCATATTTTCCAACATGTATGCTGTCGAGAGAACAACATGATGCAACCGAATGGACCAAGAGGTCAGGGAATTTAGTGAATGCTGCAGAGATCACCCACCTATAGTCGACACCACAGTTCCAACAAAATAAAAAGCCCCTGTAAAATCCCATCTTGGCCTCAGAGCGTCAGCCCGGATTCCGGCGGCGATGGCAGCCTCGTACTCCCGCAGGAAGGAGTTCAGCTCCTGCAGGCTTATGTTGAAGGTCTCACTGAAGTTGAGGAGCGTCCCGTTCCAGCGCCCGTGAGCCCGCAGCTCGGAGGGCCTCTCTATAGCCGAGAAGACCGCAGCGCCACACAGCAGGTACACTAAAATGAGGATGGCGAGCAAAACGAAGCGGCCGTTGTCCTCGTTGAGGTGCAGGGAGCGGCAGCCTTGCAGTCGCTGGCCAGGCATCATCCAAATTTCAGCACCACTCGCGCGTCGGACAGCGACAAGCTCCACATCAGAGAAGGCATTCACTCGTCTGTAGGTATCCTCTGGAAGTCACTGTCCTGCTCTGTGGCTCCACTTCTCCGGGCAACAATTCCTCTCCCGACACGTTGTCTCATTGTAGTTGTGAAGTGATATTATGTATAGCTTAAAAGCACAAAGAACGACCCCACTTGTGGATATAAGTCCGCACATCCATCAAAGAGTTAATGCGAAAAGCCGCAGGCGCCTAGTTTCATGATACATACATTTCCCCCCCCTCTCCTTGTGGCAATGCAGTTGGCGTAAAGTGGACTGCAGCTTAAATCCAAACGGGCGCGCTTCTTTTGAGCAAAAGCAAGCAGTAGTATCCACCGGGTACCCCTCCTCCGTTGCACCAAAACGATCCCCCACACAAAAGAGCACAATGACGCTCGAGATTCTGTAAGTTACAAATGAGCGCGTCTAAAAAAATCACCACGTCCCTGCTGACAAGTAAAGTCTTCTATTTCCACACAGGCTTGTTCTGCAGGAGTGCGGAGCGGTCGCCTAAGCGTGGGCACTGGTGGTAGCACAGTGCATCCCATCATCAGCAGCGGGTGTTGTGAGATCTCTCATCGAATCGAGGGGCTGTGCGTTTGGCTGAAGATAAGCAGCATACCCATATGCGTCCTCAGTTGGGGTAGTCTTCAGATCTCAGGATTTACATTTTCACTCCGGTGCAGGCGCTATCTTTTGCCATGCGCACTGTGGCTACTCTCTAGAAACTCACTTTCAGCACAGTGGGCGCAAAAGCAGAACCATAATTAAACTATACCTACTTAAACTAAACTATTCCTAACAGCTTCAGCGGAGAGTCAGAGGCACAAAAATGTAACTGTCAGAAGAAGAAAAAAAACGGTGGAAAAAGCCATACTTTCTCAATTAATCAAATATTCATTACATGCTTAATGTTAGAAATTATGGCTTGGCGATGATGCCGATTGCAATTTCACAGATTCAAAGGAGACTTTAAAACCGCCACATATTCAGCGCACGGTGATTCAAAACACGGCAAAGAAGAAATCATCACACATGAGGCACCTATAGCAAAATAATACTAAGCTGAAAAATATCTCCACGATTAACTGATTATCAAAATATAGAGATTTATAGAGTTTTAATTAAATAAATGAAATAAACGTCGACAAAGAGGAAGTAAGCAACAATATTAAATAATACTATTTACTAATAACTTTACTTTTTTAACAATTCCACCGCTGGAAATAATGCAAAACAAAAGAAACATGACATATCCAGTGTACCTATAACATAAAGTAAGAAAAAAACCCTAAAGATAGTCGGACATGATCTCACCCCGCTGTCATCCTTTCACTTGATCCGACTGAATAACGACCAAGTCGAGATTTAAAGAAAAAAAGAGACCTGATGGTAAGATGGAGATTTAAAACGGTTCTGGTTTAAGAAAAGATGGGGTGGAGTTGGTGTTGGCGGTGGCCATAGACATGTGCTAAAATCATCTGCCAAGAGCAGGTCAAAACTTTCTTCAGACCACGGCTGAGTGAACTTCTACAGACCCCACAAGGCTCAAATTACTCTTCAGGGGGGCAAAAAGAGAGCGGTTTCCTCTGGGTTCAGTTGGTCAAAATCAATGTCGACCTGGAGAGCTGCTGATCCATTTAAATACCCGTGAAAATATCGACTGAGGCTTTAAAAAGACCTTATCCAACTGAAGAGGAAGGAGCCACAAACAAGCTGTCACTTCAGATGTCATAGGCTAAGCTATGTTTAATAAAAATGAAACGTGTGAATGAGAGTGAGGCTAATGAGAAAGAATAAACATAACCTGTGAGAATCAGGTCGAAAAAGTGGGCGTTGAATCGGCATTGTTGTGACAGGCAGTAGTTATTTTTCTAATGAGTTGACAGTAACGGGGTTGCATAAGGTGGCTGTATTGATCATGCTTTCTAATCTAGTTAATTGGCTTACAAATATCAAGGCAGACTGCAGAACAAGGGCACACTGCGCACGGTTATCTCTGCTCCTCTGAGTCTGTCCTTGTCAAATCCAATCTGGAGCTCAAAATGTAGGAAAGCCCAGGACGGAGATATGAAAGAAGACATCAGTGAAATATTGTGTCTTTGGCACTGGCAGGAGTCACATCCAATCATAGCTCTTTGTGGTATAAAAATATGTTGTCAGAAATACCAAAGTAAAACAAAAAAAATCTAAAACACTGTGTAGTGGTGAGTAGCAACAACAGGAAAATACAGGAATATGGTGAGGGAAAAAAAAGAAGCAGCATGCTTACTTTTTGATGTTATTCCTATTCTCCACCCACCAGTTTCTTTTCAGGGTCACAGGAGGGGCTGTAGACTATCCCTGCACTGACTGCTTGGAAAGCAAGGAAATCAATACAGGCATTCAGACATACAGTACAGAAGCTCATTCATACCTGCGGGTCATTTCGAGTCTTTGTTCCCCCCCTGACTGTGGGTGGAAACAAGCACCTATGAAAAAGGAACTAATCCTGGGTCAGTTTGTAGGCAACAATAATATTAACTTCTGAGATACAATATGAATCATTTAGCTGATGATACTTTGTTTGAGCCGTGACATTTAGAAGCAGTAAGCATGGGCTAAAAATATATTCACAAAAGGAGCATTCATGTAGTTCATCTCCATTTCAGATGGTGCAGTATTAAAAGTTAAAGAATAACTGACAGTTAGCAAACACACACACACACACACACACACACACACACACACACACACACACACATGCACACGCACACGCACACACACACACATATATATATATATATATCAGGAAGAAGGAACGAGTGGCTTGAGAAGTTCCAAGGGCTCAGACTAGAGCTTGACAAGATGTGGAGGGTGAAGATAACAGTGATCCCAGTGGTAATCGGAGCAGTCGGTACAGTGACACCCACGCTAGGCAAGTGGCTTCAGCAGATCCCAGGAACAACATCCAAGATCTCTGTCCAGAAGAACACAGTCCTAGGAACAGCTGAGATACTGCACAACTTGTGTAGATCATTCACAAGTGGCATTCCCACACACCGTGACCTCACTCTTCTCGTACATGTCCTGTACCACCCATACATATTTCCTGGCCACTCCCGACTCCCTCATGCAGTACCAAAATTCCTCTCTTGTCACCCTATTTTATGCTTCCTCTAGATCCACAAAGACGCAGTGCAACTCCTTCTTTCTCTATACTTCTCCATCAACACTCTCAAAGCAAACATCGCATGTGTAATGCTATTTCTCAGCATGAAGCCATACTGCTGCTCACTGAGCATCACCTCTTTTTTCAGACTTGTTTCAACAACTCGTTCCCATACCTTCATGACATGGCTCATCAGCTTTATCCCCTGTAGTCACTACAGCTCGTCACCCTTGTTCTCGAAAATCTGTAACAGTACGTTTCTTCTCCATTCCTCAGGCATATCTTCCGTCCTTATTTGTGAGACAACAACTACAGCACAGCAGCTATTTTACAAGGAAACCACACTGCACAAATCCATCCATCCATCCATCCATCCAGCCATCCATCCAGCCATCCAGTCAGCCAGTCAGCCAGCCAGCCGTTATTGCTTATTAGCAATAACAACTGTAAATCATGTCTGACACTAATTCTTTATTGTAACTCTGGGAAGTTACTGGGGCAAAGAGTTATAGCAATGCTAAATATGTGTTACCTACTTTCTTTTAGTGGTTTTTAGCTGTTAAATTTGACTGCTTTTTACCCAAACCACAAGGCAGAATATATATGTCTGAAAACTGAAACTCTTTTACCTCAATTAACTGAGTCGATTCTTTAGGTTAGTGTTTTCACTGTGCGTGTGAAAAGGTAAATGTCCTCCAGCTCAGGCTCACATACCTTAAGTGGCCTATTAGAGGAATTACAGAGGGCATGTGGGGAAGACAGAGGAGAGACAATCCTTCAGAGTGCAGCAACGAGGGCCCCGCAGTGAATAAAGATGAGGAGACAACGGAGGACACACATCCCTTTACAGTGACAAATGAAATAGGGAGCGCAGCGAGTGAGGGATTTCCTCTTACCCTGCCATGCAAGGTTTCCTCCTGATAACTGAAAAAGTACAAAGAATTTGTCATTTAAAAAATATTTCAAGTATTTTATTCAGTTTTTTAAACCCTTTCTTTAAAGTTTATACAGGAATGGATGTGTGTATGTATTTGTCAGCTCCCAGTTACCCATGCGACTATCTGTTCTGTTTGTTTTTGCTATTTGCTTTGTTGTTTTTTGGTCATTATTCTATGCTATTACAGTGTGTTCGCTCTTTTGAACTTTAAAATAATACAGCACCACACAGAGGTCCCTTTAATGGGTAAATGTGGTTTGATGCATGCCACAGGTTCCAGCAAGTAATTTGACTGGAGAGAGGTAAAAATGTGTGCATGATAATAGTGCTGAAAGAAGAGTGAGTATATTGATTTAGATCTAGCTTGACAAATCCAATTTTCCCATGCACACCCCACTGAGATTTGAGACAAACCCTTCAGAAACCTCATTTATCACAGGGGCTTTAGAGAGATTTAATGTGATGACATGCTCCTTCAGTAGCACGTACAGTTACATTTTTATCCATGGTCACTTTCTTTCACAGGAATAATCCAAAATAAGAGCAAACCTATTAAAAAAGCTGAGAAGATGAAAATCGAATTATTAGCCTGTACATATAGTGCTGATCTCATGCACGTATGAGTCCAATCTGCATACAAAATGTAGGATACATGTTGGGCTTGCTCATTCACATCATGAATCAGGGGTTGTCTTTTTGAAAAAAAAATCTACTATTGTCGTCTCTGACGAGTCAACCAGTCTGTTCCACAGCTTTAATCCACTTCTTTTGTGCTTGTGTGTGTTTTTTGTGTCTGTACACGTCTGCGTGAATTCGCTTTACATGAAAACCATTTCCCCACTTATCCTGCTCAGGAGAATTTGCCATCAAGAATCCAATTAGATTCGGAGTCTAGCAACAATAGTTCTCCAGGAAAATCCTGAAAAGGTAAATTATTTGGAGGCGAGTTACGGCAGATTTGTGGTGGCTCACTGGGTTGCGGATCCTGAATTTCATTTTCATAAGGAAACTTACCCGCTTGGCTTCTGAACGGCGGATTGAAGCGCATCCTGTCCGACAATGCATAATTTTCCACCCTGCAGGTTTCCTGCTGCCCACACACCTCTTTTACTTTTTAAATGTAAAGCTGTTTTGGTGTTGATACTGCTGAGAATGACTATACAGAATTAAAAGGCAACAAAGAAAGTTCTGTTTGTACAAAGTTTATACTTTTACCGTAAAGATTGTAACTGATAGCCTCACCTTTTGCCACATCCATAATCTGGCGTGTTTATCCATTTGTGCCCTTCTTCACTTTAGTGCTTTTATGCAACATATTCATTGTAATCACTTGGCAGAACATGACAGCCTCTTTGCATGTCCTCTTAAATACCTCGAAGAGGAGCTTTGCTAGCGTATTTCTCTTGGTGAGACACTCGTGACAACAGTCCAGTCAAAACCTGGAGGTGGTCTGTTGTAAGTGCTCTGGGCTGTTGTACTTTGCTGCAGTTCTGCATTGTTATACCTCTCAAATCCACTCACCTTCCGAACAGCGCAGAGAGCTCAAGGACAGCCAAAGGAGTGAAATTACAAAAAAACATATTGTAACTTTTCAACAGGATAAATGGTACAGGAGGAAGAAAGCAGACTTTGGGAATTTTTAGCCAAACACATTAATTTTTTTTTTTTTTTTTTTTTTTTTTCAGAAAGCACTTAAAGATACTGTGCACGAAGAGCATCTCTCAGATGACGGACCTGCTTTGGATGCTTATCTCTTTAAAACATCTTCTTGTTTGTAGCCAGTCAGCTGGAGTCTCCACTTTTCATATTCAACATATGCGTGTTTAATTTTCCATTATTTGTTTATAAATCAGGCAAAATTAATTATATTCTTTGAATGCCTGACGGAGAACCACAAGCCATTACAGAGTTTTTCTTCGCAAATTGACTTTATTCCTTAAAGACCACAAACACAGATGCCAAATCAACAGCAGGGAGAGATGCTGCAGTGGTTTGTTAATTGCTGGGAAAAAGCTGATTTGACAGCTTTACATCCCGCGAGCTGCATCCCCATTAGCTGCAAATCCCTTGAAGCAGCAAATGTCACGGGCAAGTAGTTTTTCCCGTAAATCCAGGGCTCTGGGGTAAAATCCAGTAAATCTCAGAAAAATAGCCACAATCCAGATTTTTACTGTAGTCTCAATATCTTCAATAAAAACGAGGAAGTAGGAAAGTGGAAATACACAATGCTGCTTTTATGATGATGGATAAGCTACAGAAAAAATAAATCTTCGGATGATATCAATTCCTGGTAAGGATACATCGTGTCTTTAGACTTCACTCATTTAAGGCCCATTGAGAGTTTGAACAGTACAGTGAAAGAAATCTCTCCCCTCAAGTCATTAATCACACAGACAGCTTCCTATAGGCTCTGAGTCTCACCGTATGCTCTCTTTTCTGTCCAATTACTCCATTTGAAGTAACACTCTTCCTTTTGGTCTTAATCTGTTGATGGTTTTTTTCTTCTTCTTTTTTTTTCTTACTGAGTAGTTTGTGAAATGACTCATTTCGAACGGCATCACAGCTCAAAAGTATTCTCATCACAAACTGGATGTGACAACCAGTTAGGCACAGAAAGAGGAGCCAAAGACACAACTCAGGAGACCAGCTAACAGTTTACAAACTTGTTCTTCATTGAAGAGTAGAAAGGTTTGGTACACAGGTGATCGGTCCATTCAGGCTAACAAAACCAGAAGGAACAGGCAGAGGACAAAACAACCCACTAAACAAGGCTAAACACACGGGAAGCCTGAAACGAAGGAAACACTGCTGGAATGCTTTAGAGACAACTAGATTACCTGGATGAAGGTGTAGGCGAGGGAAGAGTTTATATAGAAGGGAAAGAAAATTAGATACAGGTGCAGCACGCTAGGATAGAGGAAGGTAAGAGCAAATAATGCAAAAGGAAAAAACAGAGCTTATGGATACGGACGAGCTTTTACACCACATCAGCAGAAGTGCTGAGGGAACTTTATGTCCTGGCGGGCCGGAGGACTACGAGGAAGAAAAGTGCTGCTGCAGTAGCCTATTCTGAACCCGATTTGATAAGGTGTATCAGCAGATTATTAAAAGTCAGTGCACCCTTGTGGTGCCGTTTATAGAAATAGCTGCAAAACTTTCTGACAGTTTGTTTTTTTTATTAAGCTGTGCGTTATGCTCATAGGTCGTCGCCCAGCGATGTGTGACATCTCACGCCCACATGTATCAAAATAAATGTTGCTCCCACAGGTATATCCCTTTGAGACAGGAAATAAATACCTACATTATGTTGCCACAATCCACTTCATAACAGCATGAACCATCATTGTCAAACACAAATAATTATGCTTTAGTTCTCACGCAGTACTGAGGTAAAATGTGCTTTAAACAAAAACGCCTGAAGAGTCAACAGAAATAATGGCAATATGAAAACTTTACTTTTTTTTTCATCCTATTCTTCTCTCTGGTGATGTTAAAGTTCACACGGTAGTTGATATATATTACAAAGTAGTCAGATTTTATGGTAAAATGCAAAAAAGAAAAAAAAAACAAAAGATCAGATCCTTCAAAAGTGCACGTACTGTAAAACTTCTAAACCAGAAGAGCTACAGAAACCTAAATCAACACACCTAAAATCTATTTAAAGCCTTTAGCACCCCGCTGTTGTAATATTTTTTTTATCTAATTTGACTGAATTTACTGGTTTATTAAAAATTGATCTGTAAGTAGCGTGGAGTTGTTCTAGACCCAGTCAGATGTGCACTGGGGCTTTGCAGCACAACTGGCAACAATTTTAAACAGACTTCACACGCTCTATATTATTATCAGTAACTGTAGGATCATCTTAGATCTCCTGATGCCCACACTTTAAAGACCTGCACTCAGAGAGCTAAACCATGTGTTCTTCTGCAGTGAGGTGAGTATCTTGTGTCTGCATGACGATACAAAGACGAGAATATGACTAAAAACCGCATAGATGTCATCTGGTGAACACAGAAAGAATGGGAAATTTATGTTCGCTTAGAGGCAGAAGCTTGAGATTATGGCACAGTTGACTAATGCAGCATTTGCCCCTATTGGACATGATCAGATTACTTTTTCTCTCTTCGGATCCGCTCCAAAGAGGGAGGGGGCGGCGGGTGGGGTGAAACCATTGGAGTTGGCAGCAGGGTTGCCTTTCTGCTCTGCCACAAAGCAACATTTTATTACCACTGGCATCAGCAATGGTACAGATAACTAATCTTTCATACAGAGAACAAATTTTTCCTGCTGCTGCTGCACAGTGTGACAAAACTGCAACTTGGCTTTTGTCAAACCATGGTCAAGGTTTTGTGTCGACAATGAGAACACGCTGGAGACACTTTAATGGGCAAAACTGATGTCTAATCACAGAGTCAGCCAATCAGCCATTGCCTGTGCCGACAGATGCCGTGTTTTACTCAAAAAACATAAAAGTGTATCTAATTTGACACACATGCAAATCAGTGGAGACACTAATTAGATCTGAGCTGATGGGATACATGGGCATAAGTGACAATTCTCAGCTCAGCTTTATGATACCGCCATGACATTATGCTACGACACCTCCTCCAGTCTGATCTCCATACACAGCAGTTTCCCATTATGTCTGCATAATAAAGTTGTAAAAAAGTTCAGGCTGGAGTCTGATTTTAGAAACAATGAGGTCGTGTCTCTAGAAGCTTTTATTACCCCACAATCACCAACACCACCACCGGATAATCTTTAATATATTTTGATTGTTTAATTTTTTAAATAAATTGACACGTGAATGCCATTTTTATGTAATTTATGATTACTGAAGGCGCAGTCTTTGAGACCTCAGTTCTCAAAAAACTTTGAGAAAAAACTTTGAGAACTGAGTAAGAAACTTTGGTAAACACTTGTTGAGCAGCTGCTTTAAAAAAAATGGCTGAAATGTGAAATGTGAATGTTTTCAGATAAATCAAATTAATTCAATATTGTTTTAGTAAAGAAATCTGATTGACTTTATCACTGTAGCTCCTCCTTGTCATTTAGCTTCACCTTTGCAAGAATTCCAATTATCCATTATCCGCATGGACTGGTTCTTGTATAGCAGCTTTCTACTCTAATACAGCAAGCCTCAGTCATCCATTCACAAACATTCATGCAAGCACTTGTTGGTACATCAAAGCAAGTGCTTTGTTAAGATTCAAACTTTGGTGCGTGTATGTAAGAGTAACTTTTAGTTCTTGTACCATTTTTACTAAAAGAAATTAAAGTATTTGTAATATCATCCCCAAGAAGACTTTGGTATGCAGACTGTAGCAGCCAAGACAAACCGTCCAATTAGATGATGACCTGCTCCACCTCCTGAGCTACAGCCACATAAATGCACGGTTTACAACATTCAGTTTATTGTAACACCTTTAATACAGAGTTATTAGAAACAGGTAGATGGAGCAGATGTATCAGATTACCTTAGATGGAACTTCACTTAATAAAGCGGACACTACATAGGTGTACATATTACAGCAACTTCCAAAGTACAAAAACTGCTTCTGAGTGATGAAAACATTCAGAATATAAACTAAGAGATAGAAATTCTCATAATGAGAAAATATCCAGTCTATTAATTTCTTTGACCTAACATTATTCAGTGTATTTGTTTGTTTCACACTAAAAACAAAGAAATCAAGTGCTGAAAAAGCCACAAAGTGATCCACTTCATTTTAGATACTAAGTGTAGAGTCCATGCCAGTTTTCAGCACCTCCAAGCTGCTAAAAAACTAATCATGTGATCTGAGTTCAATTAGAGCAGGCTATAAAAATACAGCATGCGTGCTACAGGACATGATGTAGGGTGTACATTTCAGGATTTTTATACCTTTATGAACAAATACCTGGAAGTAAATACTAATGAACTTTACAGATGAGAGAAGGACACCATAAATATACTGCTTTATCCACCGGTGTATTTATACCATCTGGAAAAGCCAGTAGTTCTGATCAGACATATGAAATATAACTGCTTGAGAGATTACAGTACTGGGGCCAGTGTTTCCATCTGGAAATGTTGCCCTTGTTCCATAAACATGTTCATCCAGGTGGACTCTTCTCCCCTCAAGATTTCTGTAATGAATGTAAATACAACCAATCCCTGAGGTTGAAATAATTACCAGAACACATTTAAACAACCCCAGACATCCACCTGCCCACCATTTTCACTGCAGCCCACTGTTTAATGACGTCCAATGTTCACTTTTCTTGTTTATTATTTCTGTGTTTCATCGAGGGAGTCAATACACCCAAAGAGCAAGTTTCATTTTCTCATTCTTCCCACAGAAATTACAGACAAAGTAGTGATGTACTAACTGATGAAACAAAAAATAATTATGTCCTCCGGGGAATGTGTAGCTTTGTGTGACTCCCTGACTGTGGGGAACATCTTCTAATGGCTTGTGTTTCGCAGGGAGACTGCAATTTAGCCTAACATTCGATATTTGGGATTGGTGTTCATCACAATGAAGGACTCTGGTGTGCATTGTTGATATTACTAACAAAAACAAAAACTTACTGGAATGGGGTCAAAAAGCAAAAACTTACCAACACAGTGAAACTTGCAGCAGATTCTCACATCTGATTGTCACATCTTGCATTAAATAAACTGAACTGGTTAGCTGAAAGTAGTAATTATAACTGAAAAAAGTTCTTATTATATTTTCTTGTCATGTTTATATTTAAACAACCAGTTATTTGACAGAGAGATGTTTATTGAAAAGACTATATCTAAAAGATGGACATGGCAGCCATGACATCACACATTGATTCTCGGTTGGATTTAGATTGTCTGACGTTCACACCATAAACAAACAGCACTGCGGCTCATTAGAAACCAGACCGAGACCGCCTCTTCCAAATCTCCTCCAACCACCTTGGTACAGTTGTTTTGCTCTGCACCAGAGTGCAATTATTGTGTTCACACCTGCACGAGTGAACGGCACTGAGAGAGAAAATGAGTTTGATTTAAAACAGCCTAAACATCGCAGGTGTGAAAACACCCTAACAGTTCAAGAACCAAAGGTCTTGCACCCTCCTGTCCAGTTGAAAGAATATAACCTTGAATACTTAATTTTTCACACTTGGGAGTTCATTCACACCTGATTATGCGGTAGTTGCAAATGCCAATTTATACAATTTACAGATAAACTCTGCATTAAATTTCAAAGTTGTAAAAAAAAAAAACAGGGCAATCCTGCTCATGATATTGCAGCCAGTGTAAGGGGTAGAAAAGGCTGTTACTGAGCGTGGCATCACCTCATTATTTGGTAGCACTATGGCGCACTTGGACAGCTTTTCCAGAAGTTATTTGTCTTTTTTAAATCTGTTGGGATTGCATATGACAACACTCACCAGATCAAAAGATTTGTGACACTTCGTCCTGAGTGGACAGACATGCACATGTACATCTGCTGACAACACAGAGGAGTCATTATTCTTATATTATTCTACAGGTTGAAGTGAGTCCACCTGGAGGACAAGACTGGTGCCCATTAGTAAAGGCAGTGTAACATCTGCTTGGACAGATCCACACAGCCTCAACAAACTGGAGGGAATAAGAATTTCCACAGCCTTGTGCTTACCCTCAGTTGAACCTAAGTAGATGCTTGCATACTCACAAATAGGTATTTGTAAAACTTGGATATGACTTACAAATGAAGGATGATACGTTTGTGGTCAGTTATCCATTGTCAGATAACACTTACCAGACCCTTCACAGTCAGGATGGACTATTGACAGCAGAAGTCAGTGGATTCTATGTGGATAACACTTCCAAGGGAAATTATACAAGCAACTGATAAAATGCAGCTTTGAAAGACCGTACATACATCACTGGAAGTGTTTCAGTGAAGCATTCCCAAGCATTTTGTAGTATGTAGACACGATACTCTAATGGTCTGCAGACAAGTTTGTGTATATAAAAAAAACCCCAGATATATCATATTATATCATTTGTATGTATCATGATTTAAGCAGGTGGAACAAAGCACTGCTATTAATTGAATTTACCAGATCACAGGTGCGGCTGTGTTTTAGCGAAATGCTAAAAAAGCACATTTTCAAAAACTACAGATTTTAACTTGGAAAGTTCTCTCAGACATGATTTTTGGACCTAGTGTACCAAATATACAAAAATCCATAGCAATATACTGTAAACTTAACCCTACCCATAACCATAAATGGGTTAGGTGATCTGGTAAGTGTTAGCAGGTGATTCCTTTCCATTTAAAAACTCCAGGTTTCATAAAAATGTAATTATTGCATGAATCCCTGTATGCCCTGTGAATGCTCAAATATTACAAAATCGTTTTTAACACGCAAATGGCCCAACAGGCTGTTTGGTGGCCTCTGAGGGTCAACAAACTACTTTACATTTCTTGCTACATTTGGTGGCAAATGTTGCAACCCCCTCTACGTTAACAATCTATTAGCACATTATAATCATTTACCAATTTCACATTTAGTCCCATTATATGTACTTTAGGACATTATTATTTTGTAAAAGCTTCTACCAGATTTGACCGTATTTAAGGATTTAGGATTTAGCCACTCAAAACTGGAAAAAGAAACTCTGTGATACAGAGTATGTATCTGTGACATCTCAAAAGGTATTAAACTACCCAGCTAATGTCTGTTTGGGTTCTTATTTAAAACACATATTTACAGGTAATTCAGAAAGTAACTAGCCTATAAAAATAGCTCAAGAATAAAAATATCACATCTCTGACAGACAAAAAAACAATAATAATTATAATTCCTCACAAAATAACCTAATTTTTAAATGCTGGATCCAACATTTACATAAGGAAATGTTAACCTTTCACATAAATGATTTCCGTTAGTTGATGGGTTTGACAGTGAAAAGCAAAAATCGAATGAAAATGTCCTGAGGAAACGTTTTCTCTGTTTTGTCGCTCAAACCTAAAAGCTGAAACAGTTTCTGACAAAAATAATCTTAGTGCAAGTTATTGTAAATCCTGAGTTTGACACATAAAAACTCCTTTTAATATTTATGTTGATTGTACTGTAATAAAAACAGTTAATCAAAATATAATTGGTACTTTAAAATAAATTCAGTTCTAACTCTTAATGAGCCTCCCTTCAAACTGACTGCGAGTGGATGTTGTGGATGTCAGACAGAACTGGATAAAAAGTTGTTTTTGTGACAGCTCTCTTCTTTGGAAAAATGAATCCAGATTCTCCATCCTGGCCAAAAAGTTAGCTCAGTGCTATCACAGCTTTAGTGTTTGCACAGTAGATCATCACCACAGCTGATGTGTCATGAAACCTCATCATAACCTTTTTGGATCATTAATTTTCCCCAAATCCCCAAGCATCCACAGAAACCCAAGGAAAATCAAGGATACAGTTCTGTCTGTGCTGTACTGAGTTTCTCCAAAGACACCCATGTTACCTTAAATGTTAAATCTAACTTGCATGTCTTTGTGGTTAGAGTGCTATAAATGTGGTTTGTATGGTAGAGTGCTTTGAGTGGTCAGTAAGTGCTATAATACTTGATGTATAATGCATTGGTGGTATCACATCCAGTAATAGCCATCTCTTCCCATTGATTGAGAAGGTGACTTTTGTAATCTAACATTTAAAAATCATAACTTGTGGTTTATTCGATTTATTGAGGTTTAGATGTAGCCTGCTCAGATTCTGTGCTACAGTCAGTTAATGACACAACAGCTCAAATCCCCTGTGCTGTAAATCTCATATCCTTCAGTGGTTAACTTAAAAATACACCATGACAGGTACTGATATTTTATTTATAGCTATGTTGTGGGGCTTTTGACAATGGCGTGACTCCCTGATCTTTCGGTGAACCCTTGAAACTCTTGTGGACGTTTTGATCTCATATCACATCGCTGTGTTTGGTACTTTCTGATGTTTGGTGGCATTTTAAGATTTTTAAGATGACTGTCTGACTGTTTGAACTGATGTATTATAAATAAAACTGAGCTGAATTGAATTCCACTGATAACTTTAGCCCAAATTTCACCACGGGGTACCGCAGGCTCCAGCTCCCCGTCGACTAATAATCAAACTGCTCAGTAATCGTTGGTGATCAGAGCTGTGGGTCTGAATTCAACTGTGAGCCTCCACACAATTCAGATGTGTTTAAATCAGAAAATGATGTTTGCTGAAATCACACAGGGTCAGTGGGAAGAACAGGACTTTTGTGAAGCAGTCAAAAATAGCAGCCACAACAGTTCTGATACCTTGAAGATGATGTGGATGGGGAGATCAGCAAAACTGAAAACATATTTAAAAAGGAAGGTTTCTTTTTTTATTTTTATGGGCAGGCCAAAGGTCTCCAGATGTTTGAATTATGTAAAAAGCGTTCTCAAACTGAGACGGTCATCTGGAATTTTTAGGGGTGTAATAAACAAAAGGGGCGGTCAGAAGCAAATTCATCCATATCTATATTACTGGATCAATAGAAACTCATATACTGATGAATCACTGAGAACTGTTTTCCCAGAGCCCTCCTTTAGTATGCAGTCTTGACTCTCTTTAATGTTACATTTGATGGAAAATGGTTATTCATTTATATTTGTAGATGATTTCTGAAACTGGAGCCCTAAATTTTTACACCAACAAGTTATAAATATTGTGAATACCCTGGAGTTTAAAAGCTTAAGACTAGAAGCTGAACTTCTATCCTTTATAAATAGCTGAACAGACCTACTGTTCTCATCTGGAGGGGGTTTCCAATGCCAGACACATTGCAGCCATTGTCTTGCCTATGCTATGTTATGCAAGCTTTGATTAAAGGAAAGAGAACTGAGGATGGTGGCATGTATTGTAGTTTTTGAATCAATGTCTTCACACTTAAATTTAATCAAAGATCCAGTGATTTCTGGTCTAGTTGAAAATACACCTACTCATGTAAAAGACACAGAAGACCAAAACCAACAGCACAGAGAAGGCAGAGAGACCAAAATTCAAAACCCTTTTATCCAGGCAGAGCTCATGCATGAGGGAGCTGTCAATGAGAGCAAATAGTCAAAAAGGCAAAGTTCAAACTACAGCAAAAGGTCATACACGAGGAACAAACAACTGGAGAAAAGGGAAAAAAAAATTCAACTGAAAGATTAGAAGCTGATGAGAACAAGTCTGCAGCCACACATACTTGCTTATTTCTTAAAATGGGGGTTTACCACTTTTCTCTTTACAGGCGTTCTGTTTTGAAAAATATTTCCCACCACATGAATATACAAAATAATTATCTGGTCCCATACAGAGCATGCCAAGGCAACAGGCGTTGTTATAGCCTTAACTGTATGGAAATGTGAGCCAACCAAGCCTGAGACTAACAATGACACTGAAACAAAAAGAGAAAGATGCATACCTTTGGCAGTGCAATAGACAATCTTTGTTTTATTTGTTTACACAAAAACACAAAAATTGAGTTTTTGAAACTCTTCAGCCTCAAAGTTTTTCAAAAGCTCAACTTTTAGTGCCTCAAAATATCTTTCATGTGTGGACTAAAGGCCAAAGCACTGATTTTTCTGTGTTTTCTATTACCTTTCTAAGAAAACCACACCAAAACAAACACACACATGTCTAGCACAATATATTTGACATTAATTATTAGCCATAAAGCATTTCTGTGGTCTTTGGGGGAATTACCTTAATTATTAAGCACCTTGCAAAAAACCGAAAGCATTCATTTTGAAAACAATCTGAATTATTGAACACGTACAACCCATCAAACTGTTGAGAAGTATTGGCCTTTTTTAGCAGCAACTTTGAAGTGAAGAGTGCGTCAGCAGTATTGGTCAGACTGCATGTGTCCTATATAAAAGAGTCAAGTCACATTGATTTTTATGGCACAACAAACGCTGACTGAAGTGCTTCACAACAATCAATAAAACAATTAGGAAAACTGAAATTACAAAACAGTGAGATAACAAAATGAGAAAAACATAAAGCATAATTAAAAGCAAAATGAAAACATAGTTATAAAAACAACCAATGCTATTCAAAGAATAACGCTAAACTGAAAAGGCTAAAGAGGAAATATGTTTTAAGAGAGATTTGAGATTTGATAACTGTTATTAAAGCAGAAAACCTGATCTGCTATTCAATGCTATTCAAAGGTTTCAGAGCTGTGACTGCAAAGGACCAACTGGCAGTAGAGGACAGTCTGGTGCTTGGCACTATTAACAGCTGCTGATAAGCTGACCCAGCCATTCGACATGAAGTATGAAGCTATAACATCTCTAACAGATACTTAGGGGCAAGCCCACGTAAATCTTAAACCGCACAGACAGGCAAACTTGTTCCTCATGAAACAGTAAAGACAGTTTCCTGCTGTTTAGCCACAGCAAGGCTCCAGTTTTAATGACACATTACATATCACAAATTATTCAGTTCAATTTTATTTTATTTATATGGTGTCATTTTATTCATACAGTTGCCTCAAGGCGCTTTATTGTAAGGAAATAACACAAAAATACAGAGAAAACCCCAATCAGACAACTCCCTCTAAACAAGCAGTTGGCGACGTTGGAAGGAAAAATTCCCTTTTTACAGGAAGAAACCTACAAAACAGACACTGTGGAAGAAAACCAGAGAAAGGTGAGTGAATTACAGTTATTCCAGCACAGTAGAGGAAAACACATCTATCACCTGGGCTTTTTCTTTTTCACAATGTCTGCTGTGAAAACTGTGCAACTTATAGCACTGACTTCACTCATCAGCTCGGTGGAACAGAGCTACATGGTATGATAAGTCACATTCAGCTTTTAGTGACTGCAAGGTGACATTAATTTATAAACAAATATGAACATCTGCTGTTTTAAGAGATGATGCAAATTAAAAATATGTGATTAACATAAATACCCACCCCCAACACAAATTTGCCAGCGTTTACTTTACTAAAATGGAACAGAAATGCACATCCTTAATTAGCTAATAATTTGTTGTTAAGTGATCTGACTGCATTCCACTGAAATATATGAAATTTGGCTAAATAAATTGAATACCAGCCTCTTTCACTGAGCACTCACTCAGACAGATGGATGACAGCAGCTGGTAAGTCAGTAAACAAGCAAGAGTACAATAAATACTCTGTTTTAGGCTTTTTTAATTGATGTGGTATAGTGTCACTTTTCTGAAAGTGAGGCTCTGTGTCATTTTAGCACACTCTGTTATTGTTCGTTCCCAGGACAGTTAATAAGCCATCTTTTCAGACTCCAGTTAATCATCATGGGCTGTCCAATAAGACTGACAGAGCTGCAGTGTCTCTCACTATTCTTCCCACACAAAACCTTGTCCTGCGCTAAGAAAGGTGGGTGTGTTGCCATGCAGGGGTAGCTCCATCTTGTGGATCCAACCTTCGCTAAAGCAAAACAAATACAATGAAGAAAACTGAGGGATCCCTTCTCAGAATTCCCATTCACATATTCACAATCAAGTCTGTACATGTGTATAAATGGGATCGTTATTATAACATGAATAAATATAAGTCTGTGTAAAATGTTTAAATGCATATAATCGTAGAACACTCACAAAATAAGAGCTTTTTAATATTTTTTTAGGTTATTAGTGCAGATTTTGGCACCTGCCTTTTCATACACCTTCATCGGGTCAACATCTCATGAAAAGGTTTGCAGATTTTCATGCATCGTTGGTCAGCCGGGCACAAAAACTGATGACTGTGCAATGCTTATCTTCATGCCAGTGACATGCACATGCCCAGAAATGGCTTTTGGAAAAGTCTCTCAAAGCTGGGACGCCTCCCTGCAACGTGAATCGTGGACACTAAACAGTCAGGTGATGACACCACGGGAGATGGAGTTGGTTGGTTAGTTGGTTGGTTACAGTTTTGACTCAACCTTTAAAAAAGGACTGATTATTTTAAAGCTAGAATTATCCACCCTTGCACTTAGTTACATATACACAAGTGATTCTATCATTGTTTGACTAAAACAGTCATCATTATCTACTTCTTCTTGTAAATTTGTTTGTTTCTGTTAACGGAAATTGTCAAACAACAGTTTTTACACACAAACTCTGAGAAATAAGTCATGTGACACTGGCGGGTTGAATAACAATGATAATCATTTAGATTCTGGTGGGGATTTGATGTATTTTAAGACACCCGTTGCCTGATTTTTACCCCTTGCAGAGCAAAGCAGTGGTTTACTAATTTTTCTACTTGGTGGATTTTTTTTGTTGTTGTTAAAAAAGAGAAGTGATGAGGAAAATATCAGAGTGGCATCAGAATCAGAGACTACATCAGCATGTCAAAAGAAAACCGTGTATTGCTGGGATTTGGTGTGAATTGTGAAAATGTATATTTGGGTGGGAGGTAGGAGGTGAACTCTATCAATTCTTAATCAGTGTGGATCCCTCCAGAGAAATAAGTATGTCTATGTGTAAGTCTGAGGTAAGTTTGGGCCCATATACATTTACATTTGAGCACATTTCAACTTTTTTACAGTCGCCTGCATTGTTAAAGCCTGCCAGCTTCTAAAACTTTTAAACTTATGCCATGGCAAAATATATTCTCATGCTATAACCTTGTACCTCTACCATCTCTTGGAAGTTTACATTAGAGTTATAAAGCTCATAATGCTACTCTTACAGATTTTCAAGCACTAAGTCTGCTCAGCGTTTCTGTAAAGTCACGGTGATTCTCATTGTTCACCAGTGCTGCCAGAAGCTTACGTTTTTTATTGGATGCCGTAACTCCTCAGGGGATTTTTAGTATTCCTCTTCTCATAAATCTTTTCTCTAAGGCCACTGTGTCATCTGCAGTGAATCTGAGGCGTGCCCTCTTCCCCTACAGGCCGTGCATGGCTTAAGTTCCAGCTAAAAGGTGATATTCCTATAAAATGTGTCTATAACCATTTCCATTTTATCACCTCCTCTTATTTTCAGAGATAAATGGTTTTTATTGTTTTGGAAGATTTATATGATAAGGGCATGTTACATGTCAGATCATCTCTGGAGCCCATCAAAAAGAAATTTCTCCCTTAAACATCACTTTATTTAAACAGCTTTTTAAAGTCAAAGGGGATAAAATTGTACATTAAATCACCAGAGATTGTCTTTTTCCCTCTATAGCGTTCAGGTAAATGTTATACTGTTGCCCTACACTTATCAACAGTCATAACAGCGAGGAGCTGACATTTAACCAAAGGGTAAAATTTGTAGTTTTTTGTCACAGCCTTGTAGGAGAGTTTTCTTTTTGCCTTAAGCGATTCTAGAAATGCAAACATGTGGTCCAAATCAAAATTGCTAGCAGACCTGCAACAGCCAGACTTCTTATTTTGAGTTCATGTGCTCTCTGCCGCACGCCTCGGGGTAAGGCATTAACCACCACACGAAACAGAGGAACAGAGGAGCTGCATCTCTGCGTTAACCACCCACCGTTCTAGTCACCCGTCGTAGATCAAAAGCCCCGCCGAGTCGTAAGCATTAGAGTAAGAATGCAGAAAAAATGCAAATCACAGCCACATTTTCATTTTAAAGTCTTTTGGATCTAAAACAACATGAATTCCATTTTTTCTCCAGCAGACAGCAAAGTCTGACTCAGAAGCTTTTTTTTTCTTCAGGTATTTGCACAAGGCTGGTTCCCAACAGACGGAAAACGCCACATATTTAAACCATGACTCACGCCTACGGTGAGACTTTTTTCTAGCAGGTTCACTGTCTGTTACAGTTTACATTACCCAAGACATTATGACTCAGATTAAGAGCAAACATACAGTGTCTTTTTTAGATATGCATCATTTTAAGATTAATACCAACCCCAGAAGAAGAGTGACCTAATCAGAGATCATCATATAAATAATAAATTTGAGCTGTTGTTCATCTGTTTGTGTTGCTCACTGTATGCCTCTCGTGTGCCTTGTTCCAATTGGGAAGACAGATTCTAACCTGGAGGCTATTAGTTGCAAATCATGTTGATCTCAGAATAGGTTTATATAAAATAAATACTTTAAATTTTATAAATTTAAAACACTGGTAGCATTTTGTGGGTGTCATGTTTGTCTGTGTTATTGAAGGCATTCAACTTTGAAAAGACTGCTACAGAAAACTCATTTCAGCTCAATGCCTCTGCCACACCGACAAAAGAACCGCTGTGTTAGAGGTCATCCTCTGGCAATTGTACGGACCTCTGTGCTCGGTTCAGCAGCACTGCACTGGTAAAACTGGCTCTGCTTCAGCTGCTGCAGCACAAAGACATTAATTACAACACAAGAAGCTGCTAAGTTGGCAACAGCGTGTAACGCTCCAGCTTTCCCCCGCTGTGACATTCACTTTTAGGTATGCTGCCAAAGATTAAAGGGAAAGTAATTAAACTTCTCCTAGCAGAGACAAAATACTACCAGCCGGAAAACCCGATAGCACATACAGGACGAAACCTTATGTAAGTCTTGTTAGTTGTGTTTTCAACTGGCCTGAAGGAAAATCACAGTAAAACATGCTTAAAGAGTGCCCTCTTGAGTCCAAACTGTGATTTTTGTATTTATCTGCACCTTTTGACAGGTTACAGCTTTTTAGATAGTAATCTTAAGAATAGCCAGCGTATCTCTGCCCTGAACCCAGACTGGGAGCTGCTTTCACAGAAGAGGAGCCTGATAGCAGAAGACACTGTCTCCCATTGGAAATTTCAGGACCCACAACTAAACCTGCAATCTTGGAGTGAAGAGTAGGGCATGCAGTGAGGTCTATTAGATCTTTAAACCAAGGACCATGTATGTGAGGAGAAGGATTTTAAATTTAACTCTAGATTTAACAGGGAGCTCAAGAAGAGACTTAGGAAAATGGATTTCACTTTCTAAGTTTTGTTAATACTTCATCCATTCGTCCATTCTCTTCCGCTTGATCGTGGGGTGGCTGAAGCCTATCCCAGCTGTCATAGCGTGAGAGGCAGGGTACACCCTGGACAGATCGCCAGTCTATCATTAAAAAAAGAAATTCAGATAAAGATGTTTCCCATCTGTTTTCCTCATACAAAGATCTTTAAATTCATTCCTGCATATTTTTCATTCAGTGTTTTAAAGAAGTGATGCAAAATACCACATCCACAAATGCAAATTCATTGTTTCTAAAATGTTTTTTTTCTGTTTTTAAGAATGAGTTTGTGAGTTTGACATTGCAAGACTGAGTTTAGTGCATCTATCTTGGAATGTAATTTTTAAAATACGGCCTTATTTGTTTGTTTGTTTTTATCCCTCTTTGTGAGGATTCCTTGTGTTGTGTTTTTTTGTTTTGTTTTGTTTTTTGCTGTTTTGTATGTGCTTCTGTATACCACATGTGTTAAAGTGGCTTCACGTTCCAAATGTCTTAATAAATAGGCTGTAACAACCAAACACGCTGCTATCTAAGGGGGCGCTGTAGCTAACTCAGCCCAGACGGGCCCTTTAAGTCTGACGTTTCAGATTTCCTCCACGTTGGCCGCACATGCGCGGATAGGCTTACCACCTGCAGAAAATTGGAAGCGAACAAGGAAGTCTGCCCCTGAGTACTGGATGATAGGCTGGATAAAAACAAAAAACCTCTCCGCCGGAAAGTAGACACCCGGTCACCAGTTGCTTCGTATATCAGCGTGACAAGATGTTTAAAAAACTCAAGCAGAAGATAAACGAGGAGCAGTCTCCGCAGAGGAATGCGCAGTCACCTCAGCAGGCCCAGGTTAGTTGTTGTGGTGCTCGGAGCTAACTAGCTAAGTTAACGTCTGTTTATACTGCAAAGGCTTCACGGTTTGGAAGTGGTTGTCTAGTTATGTCTCATTAAGATAACTCAAGCTGACAGCTTAATAAGCTAACTTGAATTGTCAGTTTGTCCTTTTACTGTCTTGGAAACATTAGCACCGTGCTAAGTCCTTAAGTTAGCAGCTTAACTTAGCTGTCAGCGGTTGGACCAACTGGAACTGGTAAATCCCGTTGTCCGAGTAGAAGAAAAAGTCTCACTTCTTACAGCTAATCATCAACTTGTTTGTAGCCAAAATGCCAGCCCGCATTTTTATACTCGCCAGTGACAACATGGGCGTGTCTGAGTTAATGCTTCTTGCATTGGCTGCCAGTGGATGTCAGCTGGAAGCTATATTTGACCCTTGCAAATCCTACTACTCCCAGGCGTCTCTATTAAAAACAATACAGAAGTAGCACACAGATTTCAAGTTGGAAGTTTGTCATTGGAAAAGTGCTAGAAAACTCATCAGATCCCTTGCTTTCCTCTTCTGTTAAAAAAAAATGCGAATTGTTCTTTGAAATATGAAGCTGCAAGTTTCTTTAAGCTCTCCTAAGTATATGTGAAGGAGTGAAGGTATGTGTCATAGTTTGGAGGTCCATCATAGTTCAGTTCCAAGTTAATGTAGATGTTTTCGCTGTATTTCTCTGTTTGCCTTACATGCAAAAGATCCCCAGTTCAGTTCTGGGAGGAGATCCAAACCCAGCCTCAGGGGCTCACAAGCTAGGGCTTATTCCCTATCCAGATAAATGACAGGGCTGCATCTGGCATAAAATATGCAGATCCAGCAAACCTTTGGAAGATGGATAGATAAATTACCTTGTTCTAATTGGCTTGGTTCTTATGCAGATTGGCTGTTTTTGAGGAACAAATTTACATTTGTTATTCAGAGCTTGTGTGCAGTTTATGATTCCCATTGACTTTCTGTAAAACCACAATCTTAGACTGAGTTTGGCTCAAAGGTGAAGGCGTACAAAAGGTGAAATCCAGTAACAAGAGAACTTACACCCAGCAAGCATCTGTATTAAAGTTTGATTTATTGCCAGGCAACAAAATCAATATTATTGTTATGACTATGTTTTTTATTATAATTACTTCTTTTTCCTTATTACTTATTTATTTTACAGATCAGCAGTGGAGAGCGACGTAGCAGCCAAACTCCCCCATTTAGTGATGGCACACCTTCTCCCAGTGACAGAGAGGTGAGCATGGTGTCAGCCTGTGATTCATATCTTTATTTATATATGTATACTTGTGTTCAGACCACAGCCTGCAGAGGTTTCCAAGTCCCTCCCCAGCTTACATTCTAATGATTGTTTCTCTTAGGCTTTAAAAATGTGCTTTGTATGCTTTGTTTAAGCGTAATGTCTGCTTTATAACATACAAGTCCCTTTTTGATTGAAAGTGAACAAGTGAACATTTAGTGCTATTGGTTTTCAGAGTCTTCTGGTTGTCACTAGCAAACTTCTTTGATCCAATTATTTAAAATAATCCAACAATCTAGACATATTGAACCCTGGACTCCTTAACATATTGCAGTGGATACAATAGCCAACACCAGATGGGAACACATGAGCCAGACTTGCAGTGTGGTCATTAATGTTGCAGAGCAGTCACCACTTGGATTCCATTCGTACGGTATTTTAAGTGTCTGAAGTCACTTATTATTATTATCATTATTGTTATTACATTTTTAAGAGACCCTGTTCAAACAAGTGAGCAGCTTCTTCTTTAGAGACAATGGAAAGGGCGTTTTAATGGTGTAGAGCAGACAGTGTTTCAGCATGTCTATGAATAATTGATGTATCCTCCTCAGTGTTTTTTGTGTCTCCTGTGACTAGTTGCAATATTATGCCTCAATAGATACTGACAAGTCAATTCAATGCAGGACTATGCTCCATTAGAAAGAGGTAGATAAGCATAGGTTTAATGGCAGTGACTCTACAACTGATGATGCAAAATGTTGTTATTACATCTGTTGAGATTAGATATGGATGTTTACAGTCTTTGTTGTTTTTCAGATAAAAAAATATCTTAATCACTCTTTCCTTCATTTCAACACTGCAGAACGCTCACTGGAGTAGTGGCACCGTCTCTTTTGGTCAGGTTTCTATGCACTGCTCTCCCCACTTGTGCCTTTGGAAGCACACATGTGTTGCTGTTATGTGGCTCGGCAGCCTCAGCGTAGAAGCTTCGTGTAGCATCACAGCATCTTTTCTTCACCTCACGAATCATTAACACTTTGACATCTCTGAAAGCATTTGTTTCATGACTGAAGGCAGATTTAGCCCTTGGTTAAAATTGTGAAGATTACATGAGGAGATGTGAAACTGTTACTCATAACATTACTGTTGATTGAGTGCTTGACTTTTCAGTTTTTCTGATTTTTTTCTTTTTCTTTTTCTTCCAGCTTATGTAGTGTATCTCCCTCTGTTTCAATCTCTGCTTTCTCTTTTTTATTCATCTCAGTCTTTCTCTCTCTCTCCGCCAGCCTCCTCTCATCAGGCTGGTCAGCCACTCCCTTCAGGGCTTTTTCACACTCATGCTGTTGTTTTTCTCATTGCTCTCTGTGTTCCTCTCCTTTCCCCACCTTTCGTCCCGTTACTGCACTGATGGGGGTCAGGTGCTGGCCGGGATGATAGCAGAGCCTGCTTTTCTCTCTGAGTATACTATCTTTGCTCTGGACCATTCAAAACGACCCCAAACGGCCCAGGTAGCCAGTGTGGTGAGTTTGTCCTCACTTCCTGCCTCTTTCATCTTTCTTCTTCTCCTCCTCCTCTTGCCCCGTTCCTTCCTCCCGTCTTCCACGCCTTTGGGGAATCGGTAGAGGACTGTTGCCCAAGTAGGGACAGCTTGTTCCCTGCTCTCCATCTCCTGTTTGCTTTGGATTTAGTAGCAAGAAGGCATCTCATATGTAGGTTAATTTTGCATCTACTGGGTTGTGGTTTACACTGTAGGATAGAAGCTTCTGTGCTTTTTGCCCCATGTTTGTTTTTTGTCCCTTCTTTCAGTTTGTGATCTGTCAAAGAAATGAACAGTGCCCATTTGTCTTTAGGTGATCTTTGCTGCTTGCCCTAGAGACCCTTGTAGATCCTTGTAGACCCTTAAATCCTGATATGTTGTCTGATGGCCTTTGTCCCTTCTCCCCTGAAGTCTGTTTATTTGGAGAGTTAAGATTTTTCTTTATGGGACAAGTTTTTAACAAATTAAAATTGAAAATTTTTGTCTAACTCTCTAAGTAAACAAACACATCCAAATAGCTGTTTCTTTATCTAAGATATATTTGATGTGACAAATGAAAATTGGTATTGCTTGTAACTGCTTATTAATTACTGTTATTAAAGTTAAGGTCTATTTTTTTGACATTGTCAGTAGATACTAAGCACCAGTCGTAAGAACATATGGGTCGTCCGTATTCAAATGCATACATTTGTACACACAGCTCTTCAAAGCATTTTCTAGACTGCATAAGTCTGCTTTGTAACTAGGTTTGTAGCAGGTAAATGGAGCTCAGTGTGAGGGTCATGTGTCAGTAAAGTTGAGACATTGTTTAATTGTCTCGTAACTCTGCTTGCTCATTTTAAATGCCAATATAGCCCAGTACGCACCCCAGCTGCTGTCATTAACCAGGATTTGCGTGGATATTGTGAGATAATGTAGTGATTATAAAACAAGGACTTTATTACTTCAGCACAGCTGGTTCAGAATGACTGCCAGTCAACTTGTAGTGTTATTGTGCCAGTTATCTGAGAACAAAACGAAAAATATGCAAATGAAAGCAACTATTTAATGCATTCGACTGCAATAAAATACAAACCTCAAGAGACTGAACTGAGATGGTATAAGTCAGCGGTCTGGCTGTGTTTAAGTGGAGCCATGAATATTTTGAATTTATTAACAATGTCTTGACTATCTCATAGTGATTTATTTGGTTGATCTGTCTGATTCACTTCTTGCTAGATGCTGCTTATGAACTGTAGTTTGGAAAGAGGGGAAGCCTTAAGTTCAGCTGCCCCTTCATTATGTTTATGGTTAATGACACTGATTAAGATGCAGTTACTCTTTGACCTTTTCATCGTTCTTTTATGTAACCTTTGTTTTGATATTTGCATGATATGTAATTTAAAAGTCAAAGTCTAAAGGGATCATTAGATTCCCGGTATAGAGTCGTAGGAGCTTTGATGTGCGAAAGCCACAGATACAAATGTCCATCACAGTTACTTTCACATGTTAGCGATGTGACATAATCTTGATTTTTGGATCTCATTATATTTACATTTACCCATGAAATCATTTCATAGATTTTTTTTTTTAATATTTGTTTTTCGTTTTTGTGTTTTTACTTGTTCTGCTAGCTATGTTTGTCTGTTGACTGGAGGCTTCTGTCTTAATTTTTCTTTATATTTGTACTGGTACTTTCTGGAGTTGGTGATAGTAACTCTTCTGAGTCACAACGTTTTGTGGTCTGTGATCTGTTTTGAATTTGGTTTCTGATTTGTCCCTGTGAGAATTTAGTTTGAGCTTGTGGTCCTGAAATAGAGGCACTCAGGACCCTGTGAGTGCCCTGGTTTGGTAGGTTTACATTTGGTGTACCGTTCCGCAGTAATTATCCATGAGTCATTGTCCATGTTTTTTAACATGACTGAAAATAGGCATGCATGAAGGGCATAATAGTGAAAGGCAATGCAATAAATACTCCCTTATAACCTCCAGCAAAACCAGTCTTGGCGAGGAACGGCCATCTGGGGGTGATGGGAAATAAAAGAGAAATAAGAGCACAGGGACACAGGACGAATATAAAGGCGCTAATGCAGTTGTCTTGCAAACAAACAAGTTCCTTTTTATTGCTACTCACTCAGACACCTTGCATGTCATTGAAGTCTTGACAATAAAACTTTAGCAAAGGTCACATTTCTTAAAAGATTGAGGCCTGCTGTGTTTGTTTACATGCTGACATTCTTTTTTTTTTTTTCACTACTTCTGCTGACTCTTTGCTTTATACCCAAATTCTTCTTGTTCCTCACACAGATGTACAATAACTAAATAGATCCACTTAAAAAAAAAAGTCTAGTGGTAGTGGTCAATGGGGTCTTGATCATAATCACGAAGCTCTTGACAGACTTGCTTGAAGTCGAGCGTTCACATGACTAGCTGTGCAGACGAAGCGGAAACAAGTAATCCACAGGAAGGAGTAGCTTGGAGCTGGACAAGGGAGGAGAAGAGTTGCTGACTTTGATGCTGCTTCTAACAAATCAACTAAACCAACTAAGCTGCTAAATGTTCCCTCATGTCAGTTGCAACGTTGTCCTCCTGTAATGCAGCTGCACACAGCACCGCCAAGCATCTTTAATTCAAATGCAGCTCTCCTACTTGACTTTTAACTATTTGTTCTGACCTCATGGCTGTTGTGTAGTTTTGTCTTAACCCCTTTTTGTTTATTCTACAGTAGAGATGCCTTCTTTTGTGTATTTAACCCCTCTGTTTTTTTCCAAGTTGCATGAGGGTACCCATTGCCCCTGCATTGCTCCCAGCAATACTAATATTGCTCCCTCCAGAGTAATCAGGGAGAGCCACGCTGGGTGTGGATGACTAACTGGCCCAGGACAAGCTCGCTGGTACAGCTGCCCTTTTCCTCATAATTTCATCTTTATTTTTTGGTCTTTAGAGTGCCTCTAAAGGTGCATTGAGGTCTCCCAGAGGCAGCATCAATGGGGATGGAAGTGCTTCTCCTCATGTAAGAGTATTACCAAGCCTCCTCTTTAATCTCTTCAATGTGATGTTACAGTGTTTTTGCACATTCATTAATGAGTTTGAGATTTTTATGTTTTTTGTTTTGGTTTGTAACAGAAAGAGGAGCCACAGTCATTTGCCCAGAAACTACAGCTGAAAGTGCCCTCAATGGAGTCGTTGATTCGTAGCGGAGCCAGTCGGGCGGAAAATCTGTTTCGCTCTCCATCTAAAGACAACCTGGTCCGAACTTCATCACGCGAGTCCCTGACTCCTTTGGGAGAAAACGAGTCCCCCAGTGCCCCGGCATATGATCCACCCTCGGACATTGAGAGTGAGGCCGAGGAGCCACCAGGAAGTGTGGAGTCTCTGTCCAAAGAGCAGTTGTTGCACCGAATGCTTAGAGTAGAAAGGAGCCTGGGGAAGTACAGGGGGAAGTATTCGGAGGTGAGAAACAGACAGGATGCTTGAAGACTAAAGTGTAAAGTCTGTACATGAATATAACTCCTACTCATTTTTACATCTTTGTCATGCAGCTGGTTACTGCGTACCGTACCGTACAGCGAGAAAAAGAAAAAACGCAGGTAAATTTTACATGTTTTTTTTTTCTTTTCTTTGTTTTGCAGTATTTTTCTCACCTGATGTTTTTTGGAAAAAGAGAATAACATCTGAACTGATCCAACGTTCACTTTTGTTCTCCCCAGGCCATCCTCAGTCAGAGTCAAGATAAAGCACTGCGCAGGATAGGGGAACTACGGGAGGTATGACTATATGCTATGGATGTTTTTGTGTCTTTAGATTAAAATATTTTTTTAAATTAATATAAACTGCACAAATGAATGAACATACTGAATACTCTACTGTATAGGAGCTTCAGATGGACCAACAGGCCAAGAAACACCTGCAAGATGAGTTTGATGCTGCGCTAGAGGAGAAAGACCAGATGATCACTGTGCTACAAACACAGGTGTGTGGATGGCGGTGGGAAAATTAGCCAAAGCTTTTCTGCTGTTTAGGATTACAACTTTATAAGTATGGCTTATTTTAAGCACTGTACAAACCCAGAACAGTGTTTAAATGTAACTTTAAAAAAAATTAACTTTAAAACCTGCTTTAATGATAATTTCACATTAATGCTTTCAGTTTAAGCATGATAATCACTGCAGTGATGTTCTGGTATAAATGGTTCTTGAGTTTTAAATAAATGTGACGTTATTTAAAATCAGAGACAAATGATGTGCAGAGGTTTTGTATTTAAAAGTTTCTCAGACCAAACAGGAATGCTTCACTTGCCTTGAAAATTAGTAGGTTACCTGCAATCAAAAAGCTGAAAGAACCATGTAATGCACAAACAGTCATGTAAAAATCAAGAGTTGTTTGAGACTGCATATCTACATCATGCAAATTTGTCCATACAGTTTTAGTCGTCCTGCTAACGAACAGCCAAATGGACAAAACCTCCATAGCAGGAGTAATGAATCTGTATAACTATAACTCTGAGTTCAATTGCGGGGAACAATAACAGATCTATCTCAAGTTGCCAAAGGGACTGTGATTCATTTATTTATCTTTGTTCCTCTAAGGTTGCTCTGTTGAAGAAACGGATCCAAGTGGGCCCCGATGGCTCGCTGCCGCCTGAAGGAGAGGTTCGTCAGTCTGAAGCTGCTGAAGTCTCTGCTTCTCCCACACAGAGTCCTTTGAAGGAGCACGAAGTAGAGCCTGAAGTCATTGAGGGTAAGTGTGTTTATTAAAATATATGGTTATTTAGTTGCCTCTAGTAAGGAGTCACGCTGTGTGAGCATTTTTTTTTTTTCTAAGCAGTGAATTTTAATTTCTGGACAGGAGAGGGCAACAGTGATCCAACTAAACTCATGGAGGCTCTGCAGAAGAGAGTGAAGAGGCAAGAAAACTTGCTGCAGAAGTGCAAAGAAGTTATGCGTACGCACAAGGAGCGAAGTGCCCAGCTTAGCAGTGAGAATGAAACTCTGCAGGAGCAGCTGCAGGAGCGACTGCAGGAGTTGGAGAAGATGAAGGTGGTTACCCTGTGTTTTTCAGAAATGATAGAAGAGTTGGAGTGTAGTTATACTGTAATATTAGGATGCTTTCAGTCAAACAAAACTATAAATTTTAGATTAAATATACACAGAATTACAGCAACAGTAAGTTAAAGTACCCAGATATTTCAAACTGATTTCCCAGAGATGACCGCTTGGTATAAACTGAGTAGTAAACTATAATTATAAAGAGGTTTGATTAAAGTAGGGATGGGCGGTAAAGACTGAGGAGTGTGTTTAGAGGAATTAATACTGTGCCGCAAACTGTCTGCCAGAGTCTTTATGGTCCACTGAGTATGTGACTCCATTATCTCGTGACACAGCAGATCGCTGTGGTTCTCAGAGTCCGAACATCCAAATTCTCTGGCTAAGCTCCAGAGTAAGGGTTCATGTCATGTCAGCGTGACATGTCAGCGTGACATGACTGAGCCATTGTTTTCATTGATTTCAAAACATTTTGCTGCAGTGGTATGATCGGCTCGTGTAGCTTGTCCTTAGTCGCTCTGATGTTTTGCAGCGCATGATAACAAGTGGTTGTTGTAACAAAGCCATTGAAATAATAGACAGTTTGTATGTGCCGTCGCTTGATTGACTTGCTTTCATTTATTGCCATAATTTGGGGGGTTTTTTGTTTTGTTTTTTTGTATGAATCCGCAGCTTGTTTGGCAATGGAGGCCTGTCCTTTGTCAGAGAAAGCAGAGGTTAACAGGCGTTTAGCCCTCCTAAAACAGCATGACTGGATCCTGGAACTGCTGGGCTCGCCTTCTCCCTTGCTTCAGACAAATATCCCATAAAGCAGAACATCTGTCTACTTTTCCAGACCCTAACTTCAACTATTTTTGAATTCACGTGTTAACTGTGTGATGCAGTCCTTGAGTATTGTATGCTATTTGGTCTTTCTTTGTCTCTTTGTTTATTCATATGATACGTTTTGACATTATAAAAACATTCTGTTAATCACAGTGCAGCATACATACTCATGCCGTTGGCACACTTGTGTCAAACAACAGAGAAACATTGCCCAGCATTTCCTGTTTAGTAACTGCTTGTTAAAGTGCGGTGCCACAGAGACATGGCTACTACATGCCACGGTTGCAAGAGTGAGCTGTAATTTGGGTTGACTTGTTGGTTTAGTTGGCCATGTATACACACTGGTTGTTTGGCTTGTGGGTGAGGCATCCTGGGTGGTACAGAAAGAATCTGATTGGGAAGTTATCAGAGCAAACACATATACAGGATGCAGGAAGCGGTGCATTGTGAAGTGGCATTCATGCCATTAGGACACGTGTGACATTTTTAATTTTTAATTTTTTCAAGTCGATTGTTTTGTCTTTAAAGGAACTACACACAACAGAGAAGACTAAGCTGATCACTCAGCTGCGTGATGCCAAGAATCTTATTGAACAGCTGGAGCAGGACAAGGTTAGTGAGGAGCTTTGAGATCTGGATTGAAGGTTCTTCTATTTCAGTTACATGTGTATGTGTGTGGGCGCGTGTGTGTTTTTACTCTGCTGTTGAGTAGCTTCAGACTCATATTGTTTAGCTTAAACTTTGACCCCAGCACTGCAGGATGGATAGCAGTTCTGCGAGGAATGCTGAAAGCTCTTAAAGCCGTAACACAATTAATAGCACAGGGCTGAGTTTTACAGCCTTGGTTCATGGAGAGCAGATCAACATAAGCTTTAGTGTTGACTCCTGTGCTCAGGGTGTACAGGTAAAGGGATGATTTTTCTTTCATGGGGTACTGGTTTTTTGTTTTTTAGGGAATGGTCATTGCTGAGACCAAACGGCAGATGCATGAGACGCTGGAAATGAAAGAAGAGGAGATTGCACAGCTGCGCTCCAGGCTCCAGCAAGCTATAGCCCAGAAAGAAGTAGTACAGGAACAGAAAGAAAAGGCTGAGAAATCAGGTACGTGCTGTCCATGTCAGGTAATGTACAGAAAAATTCTGTTTTTTCTAGATATGTTTGTGATTTTTTTTATTTTTTTTTCCCCCCCCTCCAATAGCTTTTGAGGAACTTGAACGAGCACTGGGTGTAGCACAGAGGGCGGAGGAGGCTCGAAAACAGCTGCAGGTTCAGCTGGAGGAGCAAGTGAAAGAAATCGAACAGGCCAGTGAGGAAGAGAGGAAGAGTCTGCAGCAGGAACTCACACGAGTCAAACAGGAGGTTGTCACCATCATGAAGGTCAGGAAAGGACTTCTCCTGAATATTTATTTATTGACTGAATAAGTCATTTGCCGCAGTCATATTTCTAGCTTTATCCAAAGAGTTGACTTCTTTGGTAGTTTCTTTGATAATGACATATTGTAGCCACAGAAGTACCAACATTGACTCAGTAGTGTAAGCATTTACATTAAAAAGAATTTAGTGCGTATAAAATGTTCCACTGCTGTCATGGAGAGCAGTAATATCACTTTGTTTCACGAGCTATGATCCTCTGTATTTATATTTACCATTCATATTTTTTTAACCAATATTAGAAATCATCAGAGGAAACTGTGGCCAACATGGAAAAGCTCCACAGTGAAGCTTTGGCAGCTAAAGAAGAAGAGATGAAAGAGAAAATCAGCAAAGCTGTGGTTGGTGCAAAATGTTTTCCCTTATTCAGTTTAGCAACAAAACCACTGTATCAAATAAGAAAAATATAACTTTAATATTTTTATTTTTTTAAATGCTGTTTAGGAGCAGTGCAAAGAGGAGTTTGCACAGCTGGCTAAGGAACAGGAACAGCAGGCCGCTCTGGCTCTGGAGGACGCAGAGTTACAGAAGACGGCTTTAAGGACAGAAGCTGATAATAAGGTTAAGGAGATCCAGCTGGAGTTTGAAGCTGCAAGGACTGTGAGTTTGTTTGTTTGTTTGTTTGGTTTTTTTTTGCTTTATTTTTAATATTGAGAAAAGCAACAGCTGGCACACTGCAGAGCTTCGTTTTTACCTGTTTATTGCATCTCTGTGGATGTAACATGTTCTTTCATGTTGAATCTGCTAATCACTGACCAATTGCTTTGAGGTTCAGAACTTACTTTGCAAACTAATTAAATAAAAATAACTTTTGTATGCTTGTGTTTATTTGGTTCTGCAGTAATACGCCACACACACAGAAGCGAGCATTTTTCAATGTGTAAATATTTTCACAGTCTACATTTAATATGTAATGCTGTCAAGCATTAAATCCTTATGTACTTGAAGGTTTTACAAAGTTGGTTGTAATTGAACTGTGTCACAGCTTTATTGTTAAAAAATATCTTAATAACCGTCAAAGTGTTTTTATAGCTGTGTCAGTTCTGTGAATGATTAACTGTAGCAGCTTAGCGGAAGAATCTAACCACCTCCATGTATGTGATTGCAGCGGATATTGGAACTGGAGAGCTCTGTGAACAAGATCTCACAAGAAGAAGCGGGTCTCTCCCATGAACTTTCAAGTCAGCTGGAGGAACTGAAGAATAAACACAAAGAGCAAATCTCTGCATTAGAGGAAAAGCACCACGAGCAGCTGGAAAAGCACAAGGGCACCCTAACCCAGCAGCATAATGCTGCCCTTGAGGAGCTCAAGGAAAGACACGGGGCCGAAATGGAAACCCTTCTGAAAGACAAGGAGCTGCAGTTCCAAGCGCATGTCGAAGAGATGAATCAGAAAACTCTAGAGAAGCTGGATGCAAAGCAGGCAGAGTTAGAGGCGCTCTCTGCTGAGCTTTCAGAGGTGCTGAAAAGTAAACAGCTTTTGGAGGAGAAGCTGTCGGCTGCTGAAGATGCTCATAGTTTAGCGCTACAGGAACACGAGATGAGGTTTCAAGATCAGGTGTCAAAGCACAGCGAAGAGCTTGAAAATGTCAGACGTGAGCATGATCAGTCGCTTGGCGGAATAGAGAAAACTCTGAAGGAGGAACTTAATGCATTGAAAATTGTTCTGAATGAAAAGGACAAGGAAATTGAACAGTACGTGCTTAAAGAAAAAACACTACAGGAGGAATCACATTCCACTGCACAAGACCTAGAAGGCAAGATTAAAGAATTGGAAGCGCTGCAGAAAACTTTATCAGAATCCCAGCTGGAAATTGAGAGTTTAAAGGAATCTAATGCACAGTTAAATAAGATAACAGAAGATCTTGATAAGTGCAAAAAAGAACTGACAGATCTGGAGCACCATTTGGAAGCTGCAAAGAATGAATGCCAACAAAAAGAGAAATCCCTTCAAGAAACTGAACATCAGTTAGAAGAGAGCAGGAAGGAGCTCTTGGAGAAAGAGAAGTCATTTACATCAGAACTGAACACTAAGCTGGAAGAACAAACACGCCTCAAGAAACAGCTGGATGACGAAAAAGCTGCCCATGAAGCAAAGCTGAAAAACACTATAACTGATATGGAAGGTAAACTGAAATCACAGGAAACCAAAATGGAAAATATCAAACAGAAGGCAAAAGAAATGCAAGAGAAACTTAAGAAAAAGCTTCAGCAGAATGAAGAAAACATGAAGAAGGAGCTTGCAAAGAAGGAAGAGGAGCTTCAGCAGAAAGAACAACAAGTTCAGGAGAAAATCTTAGAGATGGCCCAGAAAAGTTCCCAAGGCCTCAGCAATACAGTGTCAGAGCTGCAGGTTAACCATAAGGAGGAAGTGGAGAAACTACATGCCACTCATAAGCATGAGATTGAAGAGCTGGAGCGCCGTTGGCAGGAGCGGTTAGGACAGCAGGAGGAAGAATTAATGGAGAAACATTCAGTCATACTGCAGGAGAAGGTCCAGGAGCTGGAAGAAGTGTCTCAACAGCTTAGCAGAAGCAGAGCGGAGAATGAGCAAGTAATGGGTGAAATAAGGGGTTTAAAGGAGGACCTGGTGATCCGAGAAACCACTGTGCAGAAGCTGCAAGAAGAGCTTAATGAAGCAGCGCTTAAACTTGAAAGTTTGGCAAAGAGTGAAGCGTTGCTAAAAGAACAAATGGAGCCAGTGGAGAGGAACCTTAACCAGGCGCTCGGTGAGAGAAATGCCCTCCAAGACAAGCTGAACGCAACGGAGGAAGAGAGCAGAGAGAAGCTGAAGGCTTGGTCAGATAAGTTGAATGAAGCGGAAAAACAGCTTGAAGCGTTGGAAGGTGCCAGATGTAAGGAAAGTGCAGACTTGCAGAGTAAATTTGAGGAAACTTCCATCCAACTGAATGCCAAGGAAGCAGAGTTACAGCAGCAAATGATTAAGATGAGCAACCAAATGAGCCATTACTGTAAGGAGGTTCAGTCGAAAGTTGAGTGTGGATCTAATGAACTTCAGCAAAAAGTGGAGAGTAGGTTGAAAGAGCTGGAAGATAAACTGCTCTCTGGTCAGAAAAAGGTGGGACATCTCAAAAACATTATCCTTACTAAAGCAGATCAAATTTGCACTTTAGAGGAGAGTGTTCGCCAGCAAACCGAGGAGAATAAAAATCTATGCATTTCATTAGAACAGATGACTGCTCAGGTAAATGCTCATATGGAGCACATCAAAGCCTTAACACATGAGGGAGAGACTCATTCTCACTCCATTAGTGAACATGTACAGAAGATTGAGGAGCTCAGCCAAGCAAACAGAGTCATATCAGAAACTTTGAAAGCAAATGAGCTGCATATCAGTAGCTTGGAAAGCGTCGTCGGTGACTTGAAAAATCAGCTAGCAAGTAACATAAAAGAGAAGGAGGAAGCCATAAATCAGCTGAAGCAGCAGTATGAAGAGGAGAGGCAAAAGGCTGCTGCTCAAATGGAGAGACTGGATCAGGAGAGACAGTCTGCTTTAGAGCAGGCGGATACACTCAGGACCAGTCTGTCTGCGTTAGAGATGAAATTCACACAGAGCGACAACACTACTGGATCTCTGCAGGCCCGGCTTGAAGAGCTGGAGCGAGAGATCGCTGAAAAGAATGAAGCTCTGCAGCGGCTGACAGCAACAATTGACAATCAGTCCGTCAGCAAGTCTGAGATGGACCAGCTGTTGAGTGAGAAGGAGCAAAAAGTCAGTGGGCTTACTGTAGAGCTTGAGAGCTCCATCAGTCGACTTAGTGAGCTTCAAGAGCAGTTAGACCTAAAGACGAAAGAGTGCGAACAGCTCACTTCTGACCTCAAACAGCAACACAGCATCAGGGAGAATGAGAAGTGCGAGTTGGTAGAACAGCTGCAGATGCAGTGCACCCAGAAAGGTAATTTAGAGCAAGAGATGGCCGAAAAACTTCAGGCCCTCGAGGAAAGCAACCAGCAGTATAAACAAAAGCTTGAAAGTCAAAGGGAGGAATTTGAAAGGTTGAAAAACGAGATTATCAAGAGCAAGGACGAGAGTCTGAAGGAAACTGAGGAGAAGCTGAAGGAAACTGAGGAGAGGCTGTCTGAGAGCACTCGGAAAGTGTCTGAGCTGAAAAAGAAAGCTGAGCAGCGAATCAGCCAGCTTAAAAAACAGCTAACGGAAAAAGAGCAGACGATTACAACTCTTCAGACTAGCCTGGATGAACTTAAGAGCAATGAAACTTCTGTGCAAAAACACATAGAAACATTAGAAGAGAAAACAAAATCGCTGGAGGATACTCTCGTCAAGCTCAAGGAAGAGCAGGCCAAACACCTTGAACAAGTTCTGCATAACGAGAGGCTTGAGAAAGAAAAGTCTTTAGAGGAGTTGAAAGTAATGTATGAAGACAAGCTGACCTCGCTTCAGAGTGACGCAGTGCAACAGGGGCAGCTCAAAGACACTGAATCAGCATTACACGAAATCGAGGCAAAGCTAAAAGAAGCAGAGGAGCAGAACGGAAACCTTCTCGCAGAAATAAATCGCCTGAGAGGAGAAATTAGCGAGAAGGATGCCCAATTGGAGCAACATCAGGCGACTGCTAGGGAGGTCCAGAATCCATCAGAAACTGAGGTAAAGGTGGAATGCAGCAGCATGCAGCAAACCAAGAGTGTGATGGAAAACGAGCTGGAAAACCATTCTCCTGCTCAAGAGGTGGACGATGAGGACTCTTTACAGTCTCTGAAGAACAAACTGAGCCTGGTGAAGAACGAGAAGGAGAAAATCCACAAGGACTTCGTCAGGCTGCAGAAAGATATGCGGTCACTGAGGAAGGAGCATGAACACGACCTAGAATACCTGAAGAAGGAGCTTTTGGAGGAGAATGAGAAAAAGCTAAAGTAAGGCTTAAAAATGGTAGTGAAAAATCCCTTGTCTGTATAATATTAGATTTGTGTTAATAGTTACTAATTACATTTCCTTTGCTCTCTGTTCTAATAGGCTGGAGTTAGAAGATTTGGAAATGAAGCACAACTCTGCGATGAAGCAGATAATGAGGGAGTTCAATGCACAGATGTCTTTGAAAGAGAAGGAGCTCAACACAGCAGTGAGGGAGGCCATCGGTGAGGCAAAAGAAAATAATGCTCAACCAAATTAAACCAACAAGATTTACAAGCAAAGGAAACGAGCGGTCGAAATTGTTCACTTTTGCTGTGGTCAGAATCTTTCAGTACTGCACTTTGATTATGTTTTAAACAAACGACTGGGTTAAACTAGAAGATCAAAGTAAATATGACTCGCGTTCTTGATCAACAGTAAGATGGGATGGCTGTGTTGTGACACTATGTACTTTTTACTCTGGACTCAAAGGGGAACATTAAGGGATTACTGCTTGTGGAAGAAATGTTTCCTTCATGTTAAAATCCAGTCCAAAATTAGAGGCAAGTGAACATATAAATCGTGTTTTTATGCACTTGGCTTCTTCCTTTTTTTCTTTTTTTTTTCTTGATTCAGCAAAAGCTCAGAGTGTTGAAGAAGAGCTCATCAGTAGCCATCGTGAAGAAACCAGCCAGCTGAGGAAGGTGATTTCCCAGAAAGAGGATGACTTGCACAAAACTGTTCAGAAATATGAACAGGTTATACAGGTACTATTAAAAGCTCATCTTATTTGTTTTAATGGGGTTATACTATAGGGTGCACTCCTTTGTAGACACCACCCATCGACTGTTACTGTTTGGATTTGTATGTAATATCTCTCTGGCTGCCTTTAAAGCATAATTAAATTGCAAAGAGGATCTGAGGTCTGAAACAAGGCAGTGCCCTCACTGAGTGATTTGCAGCATACTTGAGTTGTGATGGTGAGATGATACATGGGAAATGACTCAGTCGTTGTTCCTTTTTATTTATTTATTTGTTTGTTTTTTTCAGAGTCGAGAAGAGGAGATGGGAGACAGAGTGTGGCAAGTTCAGAAACAACTGGAGGAGTTGCGAGGAAGAACGCAGGACACTTCTGAGGTACAAATAATGCTGACCCACTGTTATTCACTGGCCAAACATCTGTTATAGCTGTCACAACTGGCTGTACTTTGGATGTTTTTACTTGTCTTTACTTGTCTGTAGCTGTCGTAGTCCATTTTGAAATGGAGGGAGGGGTTTGGAGTAAATTTATGTAGTGATTCTGTTGGAGTCGTATGTCACTTCACTCTAGCTGTATGAAATCACAGCATTTCAGCTCTCTTCTGGGAAAAGGCTGGAGTTTAAGGGAAGCAATTCTAGCTCTGAATGAGCCTAATCCAGATGCATTTTTGTGTCTGTATAAACCTTTTCAAATGGCCTGTTAGAAAGTTCACATCCAGGTTGACAGACTAGGCAGTTATCGTTCATCTTTTTCTTTGGGTTGCTTCATAATTGAAGATATCCGTCTAGGAGCTCGGGGACAGTTTTCCTACATAGTTTTCTCTGATCAGTCTCTTGCTCCGGTTGTGTGGCCTCTCTCCAAAGCGCGCCGGATGCTGCGAAGCTCGTTTGAATCACTCAGGAATGTTCTCCGGAGTAAATGGAGATTGTCAGGCAGCAGCCAGCGTCAGTCCCTGTTCTCAATTAATATCATGCGAGGTGATTGTAGACATTAGATTTATTCTGCAGCAATACTCTCATGCAACATGTGCATAGTGGAAAGGGGCCAGATAAGACGAAAGCACTCCAGGGAGACATTTTAGCCAGGTGTTGAGGTGCCATGAGACCCCTGCAGTGATTCTTCTACCTTTTGCGCACATGTCTGCATGCACACAAAGACAAAGAATTATGCTGCTCTCTCTGCTGCATTTTTCCCAGGTGAGGTAATAACTTTATGGGTGGATTGTATGGCGTTCAGCTCAGGGAGGCCTTTTCTTGGGCCTCACAGTGGGTCAGTGTGTCCCTCCACAGAGAGAGGAGACTAAATACAAGCACACTTTAGTCTGTGTAGACTACAGTGTGTTTAAACAATGCTGTTAGTCCATCTTTTAAAACCTTCTGACTTGTGTCTGTGGCTCTTAACTCCAAGCACATTTATTTCTAGTGGAGACATCAGTCTGTGAAACTGGTCATCCATGAGTGTATTATATATACATGTAATTTCTCAGTGCTTTAGCTTTAGAAAATGTTATTCAAACAATTCTAAATTGTTCGAGAACTATTTTCAGCAGCGGATAAATACACATTTGAGTGTTGTTGATGTCAGTAAATGCAATTCTGTGCTTTTAGAAGATGGTGGAGCTTCTCGGCACAGAGGCCTGTGATAATGTGGATACAGGGACGGCACTAAATCTGTTGTTACTGTAGTTTTCACATCCGTTTTTTTTTTAAACCAGGTTGAAAGCAGATCATTTAATTAAGGTTTGGTTCTAACACACAGTGTCTTCTTTCTCTCTCTGTTTTTTGTTTTTTTTTTCATTTTAGGAACAAATGACCCCAGAAGAACTAAAGGTATACTTGTTCATTATATGCTGGTTTCACTGATCCTAGCGTACAATTAAATTTACTAACAAGACAAAAATATAACGTTCACATTTAATATTTTGTGAATCCTGTCCTTCTCAGGCTCAGCTTGCTGAAAAAACGACGTTGCTGAGTGAGGCTCGACTGAGAGAGCAGCAGTTTGTTGAAAAAGTGAGTGTCGGACCCCCTTGGTTGCTCTTTCTGAGGACACCAAATCCATCGCAGTGTATTCCCAGGATTCTGTGGCCTCCAGCAAGAGCAGCTACCGCTCTCCTGCTGCATCAACTTAATTACACAGCACATCTGTTTACATTTGGTTTAACCCCATAAACAATCAGAACAACGCCTCCAACAGCTTTTCTCACACACACCATCGTTCTCACAAGCATCCTGCCCTCCTCTGAGGATGACCACCAAAATGCTTATGTCCTATTTAGCAATTACTCTAATGCATAGAATTAACCCACTGGGTTAAAGAGTTTTTAAATAATCTGTGCATGCTTGTTTGTTTTTCCACGCTAGATTCACTCGCTCGAGGACAAGATTAAATGTTTCCACCGAAACACTGTTGTAACTCATCTCGGGAGCACATTTAAAGGTAACACCATGAATCACTTAGTTCTGCTTCTTGATCCAATTTCCTTATAGATTATCACAGCAGAGATGACATGCGTAACGCTTGAGCACAGCCCAGTCTCATGGGAAAGCGTAACATATGCTATGTGGACTCTGTAGGGGGGAAAAAAAGGGCCACCAAACCTTTGTTAGTGTAATAAAGGATTTTAAAGACAGACCATGTGATTATATTTTGTGTCAACATGTGAAAGTTACAGTAAAAGTGTAGCTGCTCTTTAAGATCTCAGTTGGTGTTTTGCCACTGCCTAATCTGACAGTTAACACATTGCTTCAGAGATCAGGCAGGAGGTGCAGATCCTCAGCAGTGCGTGCCGGACTGCTTTAGCTATGCTTTTGATTATGGTTTAGCTGGCAAAGCAGGATTATTAGGCTTGCTGGTAAAGATAAGAGCTGGGGTTATAATTAAGGTTAGACTACGGGTTGAGGGTGTATATGTAGCCGTCGTGGTTTAGGCTGAGGGAAACCTCTGGAGGTTGACCGTAAGTCGGTGCAGTCTCTTCAAGTATACCACGACCCAACTGCGTTTCATCTGTGTGAGAGTATTTGGAGAGATTGAGTGAGTCCTCTCGGACCTTTTCTGGTGCTGTAATAAAGTGAATCTGCTGTCAGAAGCGGGGGGGCGGTGAAGAAGCCATGCTTAGATTTAATGGGTTTTGCAGATTGTGGTCTAAATGTTTCCTACACAGGACACTGCAGCACGCAGATTTTTTAAACCTTTCTTATCCAGTACATATATTTTGCTGCTGTGTCTTTTTATTTTCATATTTAAAGCCGCTGATGACTCAGTTGAGCTTACGTAAACCACCTTGAGTTGTATTTTTAGGTATGAAATTAATCAGAAAGCTGTTGAAATCTGCTTTCCTGTGTGGTTGATGTGAAAGTTGTCCTAGGTGGGGCAACACAGGGTCAGGGGGACGAAGGGCATGGGATTTATTGGTGACCCATTACTCCACGCCAGAGATCAAAGACTTGTTTGCACTGCTCTATCACCTTTTCCTGTACTCTAATCGCACAGTCCTTCTGGGCACATTCAGGCACATTTGAGGATGTTTGAGTGATTATTTCGAATAGGCACAAAGCGACTGGATGTTGTTCCATAATAAAGCTCTTTTCTTCAGTCATGAAAGTGTTAGCAGCCCTGTCCAAGTTGTAACTCAGTCGTTTCCATTCATAGCTTTTAGCGGGATAATTGTGTTATAGCTTTGGGCGCAGACCTTAAAACTCGTGTGATATTAAAGTGCTCATGCTGAGTCTCACCATTCTTTCCTGTACTCAGCTTTAGTGCATAATTTAAACTGTGCAAAAGGTGGTTTTGAATTTGCTTGCCAACACAAACCTGATGCTGTTAGTTGGGGGTTTTTGTGTGCATTTTCCAGGATTGTTGTACAAAACTACATAAAAACGCCCTACATACACTAACATGCACAGCTGTGTTTTAGGTTTTTCTGTGGTAACTGTATTGAGCTTGGATTTTTCTCCTTCCCCAAGGAAATCTAAGCAAAGTGGCAACCTAGAGTAGTTTATATGTAGTCATATTTAATACATTTGAGGTCATTACAGATGTTGAAATAATGGGATTTGAAAGACATTAAAGAAAGAGAAGTTTGACAGTTGTGGTCATCATGAAACATTTGATTTGTTGTTTTTGCTTGTTGTTACAGATCCTGGACTCAACATTTCCGACGCCTTCTCAGAACCCACAGAGATGGAGTACCTGAGGAAGGTGCTGTTTGAATACATGATGGGACGGGAAACAAAAGTATGTTCTGGTTTAGTTTTGTTTTTGTTTTGTTTGTTTTATAAAACAATTCTACGGGGGAAAAAAAACAATAGTTTTTATAATTAATCTTTTTCTCATTTTTATGTCTCCGTCTTAGTTGGCTGTGAAAACATTAGGAGCAGCTTTGATGGTCTTATAGATGAGATGATTCAAAACCACCATATTAAAAACAAAGTGGCTGATAATTTTTGTTTTTAAAGCTGGTGACCTCCATCTGCTACTCATTTAGGAAGCTATATAAAACTCATGTTGTGTCCAGTCTTGTTGGATATAATTAACAGCGATCTCCCTAATTATCAGTGCTGTTGACATGGTCCTAAAGTCAGCGGGAGTTTCCCAGCTCCTCAACAAACACTCTTTATAACAACATGGCAGACCTCCCCCGTGTGGAGGATGTCCAGCAGGCTGCCCGCGAGCTCATACATCTTGCATGACGCAGATTTGCCATTTAAAGGCATGCTGGCCTTGTTTAGTGTTAGCTGAGCAGTTGGGTTTCCTACACAGCCCAGGAGCTCTGTTTCTGATTATCTTCTGTGTTTATAGGGAAATGCATGCTCCCTGGCAGATAGGCCTGGAGTTGATTATGCAGATAATTTTCATTCTTGTTGAGCCTTTTCTTGCACTTCAGTTGTCTCAGAGCAAGCTTGATTTTGATTGGATGATGGTGTCAAAGACAGAGGTTAGCTGGGGGGAAAACAGAAATTATACTAACACCACAGATGACTCCTGCCTTGAAAGTAAACTGACTTAAAAAGATGACGATCAGGGTCTCAGTCAGAAAAATTCCCCTTTTTTCCACAGACAATGGCCAAAGTGATTACCTCCATGCTCAAGTTTCCTCCAGACCAAGCTCAAAAAGTTTTGGACAAAGAAGACTCGAAACCAATTGTAAGAATCTTTTTACTACTTGGGGATATTTAAATGAGGTCAAATGCGTATCAGGATTTGAACTAATTTCATATCCGTCTCTTCCACAGCCTTGGTTACGATGAGTGTTTGAATGATTCGGGTACTTCTGGATCTGCTGCTGCTACTGCTGCTGAAGGGGGAAGACTGCCATTATCTGTTTGCATTTCTTGTCATTTTATTCATGTGTGTGTTTGAGAAAGAGAAAACGTGTGTATGCAGTATGTGTGAATGCTGAACAGGTATGAGGGAATAAGAGAATTTGACAGAAACACCTTTTTTCTTCCATAAACCGTGTTTTTCTTTGAAGTTAAGTTTAATTTATAAGTTTTAGATGAGAGTAAATGGGTTTCCTTTTATTTTAGAATGTGTTTATAAAGATTGGCTTGTGCAATAAATGATATCATCATCATCACATGGATGCCGACGGTCAGTTGATTTGTAGATCTCTGTGTTGTGCTGTTGTCTGAATCACTTCCTCTGTAAAACTGTAAACGACCCTTTAACTGTGCACTCGCACCACATTAAGATACAGGCCTCTGGACCTCTTTAACACAGCTTTTCTATGCTTTATATTTTGACACTGATAGAAACAAAACTGTAAATTGTATTATGATAATTAAAACTGTACTATAAGGCACTATATGACTTGCTATACAGTTTTCTTTTTCAGAGTAACATTAAATCCTATTTACAGAACAACTTTTGTCACTCCTTTATCCTCATCACAATACAGATTTTTGTGTTGTAGCTTATCTAATTACCTGGCTTTGCGTTACTCCCAGTGTCTGACTGAGGACTGTTTGATAACACCTGGTTAAAAAGACACACTGAATGAAGACAACAAATCTGGGTTTAAAGATCTCACACTCTACTTTCAGACATATCATGCTAACCTTTGCCTGACCTTTATTCCTTTTCTCCACAATAGAAGTACAGATAACACACAAGTATATTAGACTGCTGACACTTTCATTTAATGAGAATCGGAAAGAAATTTCCTGTTGATTCTGTACATGGACACATTTAAGGGATCTGCCTGTTATTTATATGTATACATTTACAGACATTAAATTAAATGCGGCATGAGCAAATGTCCTAAATCACTTTTAGAAAGGTGTTTAAAGATTCCTTCCTTTTAACTTCAATTAAAAAACGGCATATCACTAACTCCAAATGTATGTTGCAAATGGAACTGGTGACTCATAAATAACATGCTGTATGTTTAAAGTCAAAGTTAATGATTCCCAGAAGATTATCTCCAAATACATCAGCTGATTTTCCAACTGGCCTTTCAGCAGCAAACTGCACATGATTTGTTGTGTAGAGTTCTCAACATGCAAAGCAGTGAATTCATGAAAATAAGCAGAGTGCAGAAAACAAGTTTACAGACCCAGCTTGTAACAAACAGCTAGATACAGAGGTCAGTTTATCAGTATATATGCTGAATGGACATACTGTGTGTTAATCTGTGTATGTATCTAAAAGCCTGTTGCGCAAGTAATGCACTGCAAAACAGCAGTTCCCAGACTAGTGTAGATAAAACTGATAAATGAAAGAAAGGCAGAAAAGATGTGTAAAAATGATTTTTCCAGATGATTCTTCAGTCTTTGCGCTTTCTTTTTTCTTCTTTGACTTTTGAGTTCAGTTTGAGTTTGAATGATTTTAATAAAGAATCCTTAGCGAGTAACAGTCAATAAGATGGAAATGAAAGCTGTAACTTTTAAAAATGATGACGCTGTCACTGTTCATCGTGACTGGAAAACGTCAGGGGGCAGCAGTGCGCCCTCATCCCTCGGTTTTGGGGAATCCAAAGCCCCCCAGACCCCACGGGTGAAATGTGATGCTTTCTAAACCATTCTCGTTTCTCCGTGACCACGTTACCAGCGTCCGTGGACCACAGTAAGAAAAAAAAACTCATTCCGGCTGCTCCTTTCACGCTAAAACCTCGACTTTTCGTCAAACGTCAGAACGGTGGTTAAACCAAACAGCGATGCTCTTATTTTAAGTAGAACTTCCCTTACTTCCAGGAAATCTCTCGCTAACTTGACAGCTGACTGTATTTATCTCAGCGAGAGCCAGCCTGCGAGCGAGAACTTCCTCAGATTGACACAGAATGGAGAGAAGCTGACGCACCGTTATTTACCGGAACGTTAACTTTTCCGTCGCGACCCTTTCCTCATGCCATCACAGTCTACATGCTCTGCAAGACCCGGGAAAATACTTGAAAGATAGCTTATAACAGTTTGCCCACTGAAGAGCTCACAACTCCTTATTGGCTTTTTCCTTCCCTCACTTTTATTGTTATTTTTATTTTTTTTGGAAACTACTGCGTTATTACGCACGATGCGCAAAGGGATGGCTCCTCCGCGGAGATACAGGACGGGAGTACGAAATGTTTTTTATGTTTATCTCTCCATTTCAGTGGCTTATTCTTACAATATAGACTTAGAACATCCTTTGGTGTTCCGCGGACCAAATTCTAGTTTTTTCGGCTATTCTGTGCTGGAGCATTATCACGACAACACACGCTGGTGAGTCCCATTTTGCATTTTCCGACAACGATGCAACGAATTTGTGTTTTTGTCGTCAAAGTTTAAATGTCTCTTGAGCCCAACTTGCATCCACACCCAGATACTTAAAAGTACTGGTAACAGCCCGCACTATTTGCATTCCAAATTCACTGCCTGTAATAGGATTTCCCATTTTTAGGTGTCAGCAATGTATTAAAGAGATGTATGTTAAAGTGTTTTTGGGGGTTTAAAAAAAGCATAACTGTGTCCTTCCTCTCATTTCTTGTTGTGGATGCAGGGTAATAGTAGGGGCACCAAAGGCAAACTCTTCCTACAGTAGCTCTGTGCATTCTCCCGGAGCTCTATATAAGTGTCGAGTTCACAGCAACCCTGATCGCCGCTGCACAGAGATGGATCTGGGAAGAGGTCAGTCACACAAGCTCACTGCCGCATCCATACAAACACCACATATTAATGCAGAAGCAGGCAATGCATTCGGTCATACACACGTACAGGTTATAACAGAATCGTTTATTTTATAATTTTAAAAAAAGAGTCCACTACCTGCTGCTCCACCCTGGTGCTGTCCTCCTGCTACTTCTTCATCATTTATTGCACAAACTGCCCCAAGCCTCTGTTTTGTTTAACCAGAATAATGAAGTCGTATACTGCTGCTAACACTGTGCGCTGTTGTGCTTTTAGCCCATAACCTACTATATCGAGACATGCACCAAAAAAAAAAAAAAAAGACAAGAGGGTTCTGTGTGCAGAGGTGTATAAATATTTTGATAAATATGATTTATGCCTTTGCTAATATTTTCCAAGCAAGTGAGCCAAAAACTGGAGCTTCGACCACCACCCCCCATCCCCCCTCCTGCTCTGTTCTTGTGGTTAAGAAAGACGGGGTGCATGCATGGCTTCAGTATGAACCCCATTCTTAGTCACTGTGTAACCAAAAGATATCTACATATGACTGAAACACAGTGACACAGAGAAACTCTTCTGTGTTCCCAATTTACTGGATTCATTGTTGAAATGAAGAATAATGCTTACGACTGATATGCAACATAGATATTTATCTTTTTGTAACTTTATTCTCCTGCTGATGTTAATTTGCTTACCCTGGATCCATGATCCTTATGATGTGCTTGTTCAGGATTTCAAGCCTCAAATGCCAATAAAGTATTCAGATTACTGTTTTTTTTAACATAAACTCTTTTGCTTTTATATTAAGCTGCATGTCCTCTTGATTTTTCCATTCAAAGTTTGATTTCTGGTTCTGTGCTGATGGTGTTTTTGTTTTTTTACTTGTTGAACCACTTAACACTGAGCTATGAATCACTCAAGCATAAAAAGGCACCTAACTCAGGAGATGAATCAGTGCTGTGTCTGTACATCGCATGCAGCTTATCAAAGAACCCATTTTAAAGTGTATCTTTTAATAACTTGTTTCAATGTTTTAATAAATGTTGAACCTATTTCTCATTTTCCTCACAAAAATGGGAAAAAAAATGAAGGGCGACTTGAGACTTTTGCGTTTTGAGTAGTGAGGGTCGTTCCGAACATCTTAGAGGACTCGCCACAGCTCTTCTGTGGATTTAGGCTTTCTCGTCATGACAGCCTAAATCCATGTAATCCCAAGCTGACTTGGGATGTTGAGGTCAGAGGCGTGTGGAGGCCATACCATGTGCTGGTAGATGTTGCTGGTGAAGACAGATCTTTGTGACTCTGAGTGCACGCCTGCGGTTGCCATGCTGTGGAATGAATCTGGGATCAATCTGACGCCTCACCAGTGATAGCCAAGGATAAGAATCGAAATAGTGCCTGAAACCTTTGCACATGACTGTTTCTTGGTTAGAAAGCTCATTCAGAGATCTGGAACTGCGGCAGTCAATGGATCAGACAGTCACTTCAAAGGAAATTGAACTGCAACAGTTCACAAATTAATCATTTGATTGTTCAAGCACTGCAAATTTGGGGATTTGTTTACCGTCTGTGCTTCCACTTCATATTGACCTTGAGTATTGTAACATTACCGGTCGATTAAGAAAATAATGAAAATAGTCAATGGTATTGAGTGTACCATCTGTAGAGGAATCATTGTTAAATATGCTAGACTTAGACTTTTTTTCCATCTCCAGTTTTTGAAACGGTCAGCTGTGTGATAATCACTTGCAGAATCTGCAGAAAGTGAAGAGTAAATACCGGATCTCTAAAAGCTGACAAGTGACAATTCGCCCACTCCAAAAGGTCCTCCCTCCTGTGACTCAATGTCTGCAAACTGCTCTCATTGTCTTTCAGGAAACAGGCAGAGAGAGTCGTGTGGGAAGACTTGCCAAGGAGACAGAGATGATGAGTGGATGGGGGTCAGCCTGGCCCGCCAGGACAGCGCCAATGGCAAAATCCTGGTGAGCGCAGGGACAGAACACAACAGTCGTTTCTGCAAATTGTTTAATTCAAGCCATGTTGTAAAAACAGCCCCGATTATGCCAGCATCATTGTAACAAATGTCTTACCATTAACCACACTGTTACACCACAGCTGCTCTCACCACTGCAGTCTTCCTTAAGTGAGAAGACAGCTCCTTCTTTCAGTGTGCTTGTTACATTCTTACTAACTTTGAGTGCCATAAATTTTAAAAAAAAGAAAAAAGAATTTAAATAATGAATCAGAATGATTTTCTATTCAAAAGTGGAGTAACATCAGCTGGAATCGACTGTGTGGTTACATAATTCGGTGAAACATTCACCTCGTGTGTGGAGCTGGAAGAGTCACTGGAACAGGGTTTTTTTTTTTTAAATAAAAAAAGCAGACTGTTAAATAAAACAAAAGAAAGGAGAACCTGGTTTAGAGGATTCAAATGGTGCTAATCCCAGGGGCGCTTTGCTAAGTGTTTGCACAGAGATCATAGGGCAGCTGGCAAAGTTTGTTTAGGCTTCAGCCCCTCTGCGGCGGTCCCATCCAAGGGCGGCCTTTCATTAAATATTAACCCCCTGCCTCCTGCGGTGGGCAGCGCGGAAACTAGTGGCAATGCAGGAGAGTTTGAAGGCGTCAGGTGGGTGGGCAGCTCTCTCATGTTTGAATACCTGTTGCTCAAAGACATCCCGATGACTTTTCATCCATCCAAACCTCTCTGGTCCATTTCTTTAATACCTCACTGGAATGTACTGGCACAATTTTCAAACCAATACCTTTGGCTTTACCCATCAGTGAAAATGTGAAGACTTCTTGGAGCTGTCAGCGCTGGGAATTTGAGCTTACCAACAACACACCGAGTAGCTGCACACTCTCTGGCCATTAGGTCGAGGCTTATGATAAAATAAAGGTGGTGGCTTTCCAGAGCCACGTGTTGCTGGGCCTCTTTTTTTTCCCTTTTTCTGTTTTTTTAAAATCTCATCTGAATGAACTCATGAAGGGAAACGGCTGTTTGGCAGATGTGTACAGTGGTGATTTCATCTGCGCTTTTTGTTTGTGACCAGCGAGGTCTTTTAAAACTGAACAGGAACGTGACAACAGCACAGATTCCATACTCCAACCATGAAATTCTCAGTTGCTGCGGAGCGTGTCAGCTGCCTTTTTGCTATGTTTATATCAGCTGATGGATCTTAAAAAAGAAAAAAAAATCTGCTTCTACTCAAGAGGGAGAGTTTATACTGATATTGTTACTTCTGTTGGCCAAGTTTTCCCTCGAAACACAAGGGTTTTTCAACTTAGCATCTTGCTTCCAGACAGTCATCTGATGTGTTTTGTATGCCCACAATCTGCCAAGCTCTTGTTTTCACTGAGACTGGCTATGTGTGTGTGTGTTTTTGGAGTTAGGGAGGGTGGTTTCTTTTGGGGAGGGAAATGAAGTGGACTCTGTGTGCACAGAGGCATCCAAAGCTGTCCCCAGAGCCACAGGGGCTCCACCACCATTCCCCCCAGGGTCCTAAATTATTACCACATTTACACATTTATGTGGCCTCTTTTGTGCAAAATTTGTAAAATCTGCTCTGTATTCCTTTTCCTTTGCTTACCAAACACTTGGCTGTTATATTTTTGAAAAACACAGTGGAAAGTATTGTTTGGAGAATTACCCCCTGTCCGTTCGTGCACTCCACGTTTCCACTGCAGTGTAATGCAGGAGAAGTTTGCTTCTTTGTCTTTTGATGCGCTTTATTTTTTCACTGCGTGTGCTTTTCTGAACTTCTGGCCTCTCTGTCTCTCTCACTTGACTGCAAAAACCCGGAGGAGCCGTCCTGAAATTTAAACTTTTAAAACGCACGGTCATTGATGTGAACATTTTCTCGCTTGAGCGTTCAAATGTTGCATGGGAAAGACAGATCTCGAGATATTCACACCACAGACCATGGCTGTTATGGTCAGGGTTATGGATGGGCTTTAATTCCCCCTCTCATTGACGATCATTTGACAGCCACAGAGACGCGCTGACTCCAGGCCGGCGAGAAAAAGGGGGCTACAGTCATCGCTGCTGATCAACGCCTGCCTGGAGTTTGAGCTGTTTGTGTTTACGGAAATGCGTATGTGTTGTTCACTCATGCTTTTCTCTCACAGGCTTGTGCTCACCGCTGGAAAAACGTCTTCTACGAGTCAGAGTATATCCTTCCCCATGGATACTGCTCCATCATTCCCCCAACGCTCCAGCGTGGGACAAAACCACTCATCCCTTGTTATGAAGGTACAGTAGAAGCACAATCACAGCACTCGTGTTTTTGGGGCATTTCGTCATTTTAAATCATTATGAATTGGGGTGAGAGAGCTCGTCACTGAATTCCAGCAGCTTAATCAACTAAATCTATCTAAAATTAAAGCGTAGACTTTGGTTATGACCTTAGCGTATTCCATCATTTTTTTGTGTCTGGAAAGTACCAGAAAAACAACCTTGAAAGCCACACAGAAAGTCCAGACTTCTGCCAATCTGCTGCCAAAACTGGCATAAGTGTCTTGATATTTTTGCAACACAGTCTGGATCTGCACCAGCAATCAACCCGTTTCTCCTCAGCTAATGCTTCATTCCAAGTTTCATGAAAATCAGATTGGTAGCTTTTCATAACCCTGCTGAAAAAACGACAAACCAACCAATGGCTATGGACACATGACCTTCTTGGTTGAGTTTATTAAATGTAGGTTTAATAATGAAGTCCAAGTATGGTTTTAGACTGCTCTTTACTTTTACTCTTGGCTATTTATGATGACAAAAAGAGGAGGGAGGATATCCCTATATCAGGGGCTTGTGAGGGGCAGCCAATCAAAGGAAAGGTGGCTCACAGGGAAAGAGAAGGGAGCTTGTTTCAAAGAGAGGCTGCACCGAGGCTTACTATAAATTAAATAAGGAATATTCTGAGCTGTTAATCATGTAAAGGTACGCTTATAGACTTATAGTTAAAATCAAAATCAAGGTCTATATAGAAAATTAGTGAGGTCTGACCCATAGAGTGCCAGGTGACACTGAGACGGCAGAACTCAGTGGTGCCACAGCAAGTGAGATACTGTCTAGTTTTTATTTCAGATTCCTTTAATAATTTAATATCCCTTTAGATAATCCGCACAGACTGTAGGACCCCATGAGAGGCCCAGGCTCCCAGGTTTGGAATAACCGGTTTGTTTTGTTCGTCCTTTCCCTTTTACATATTTTCACAGCACATTATTTCCGTAGCCAGGAACGTCACTGTAAAAGCCCCACGTCTGCCTCTGACTTCTGATTGGTGTCCTGGCACCGGGGAACAGTAGTGGGCGAGCCCTAAAGTGTGATTTCTCTCCCTCAAGTTCAACTTTGGCAAGAGCCAGCTGCGGCTACGAAAGGACACCCAGTTTGTGAAGCCAAATATACGAGCATTTGACCAGTGGAAGTGCAGAGTTTATATTCCGTTTTGCACCACTTAGCCAAAGAAAATTATTTTCACAAAGGTATAGTACTGGCAAATTTATTGAAGCGGTCTTGCGACGCAGATTTTGGCTTAACTTCGCTGAAATCAGGTGCTTTTAAGGAAAGATTTGCTCAAGTTAGAGAAATGCGATTTTGTTATGATTGCAGTAAATCAAATCCATTCGTCCTGCAGGTTGTTTTAGTTCGGGCGCCTTCTACAAAACTAAAAATGAAGTTCCATTTGAAAAATAACGTGCTGTAAAGCATTTTATGGCCACTTTTGTAAATGTGTTCTTCACATGTTTTGTTATGTGACTCAGAGCTTCTTATGAAAGCCTGGTTTACACCTTAATCATGCTCCCAGGTCAGGATTTCACTTCCTTTGGTGACTCATGTTGCCAGCAGTTGTGAGGAGAGAGGCCAGACACACTTTGCATGGGACCGTATTTACAGTGCATTTTGTGCCGATCCAAGCTCAATATTTTCGTAACCTGAGAGCGCATGCGAGAGGTCGTTTCATTGAATGTGGTGTTGCACCCCTTCTTTCAGTCTGCTTTCTGCCCCCAGACTCTTCTTGGATGGGACCGGGACTTTGACTAGCTCCATATGGAATGCAGGAAAAACTCCAGTAAACGCTGGCTCAGGCACACAGTGAAATAATTTGTGGTTTGTTTTCTCTTACAGACTATAAGCAGAAGTATGGGGAAGAGCATGGCTCATGCCAAGCTGGGATAGCGGGAGTTTTTACGGAGGTCAGTAACAGTGCTTGTTCATCTTTGTGAAGTCCCCGGGTTTCTGTCAGGTTGACACAGAGATAGTGTTTCTTCTCACTGTTTGGTACATTTATATATTTCATCGCATTGCCACATGTTTACAAGGCTCTTTGAAACAGCCTTGCTTTAAATTATGATCTTTTTCCCTTCGCTCGCCTCTCTGTCACTTTGATGCCTTGTTTTGTATTGACACAGGATGTCATCCATGATTGCGTATAACCTTCTCAGCGGTAACATCACATCCTCCTTTATAGAGGACTTGGGTGTGGTCCAAATTCTACACTCAAATAAATATATTCGTATCAAAACCAATTGTAAGCTAATGTTTTCAGAGATAGCAGATAGAGTAGGAAAGGATGTGGCGACCTCACGTGACCTCAGGTGTGGTTCCACGAGATAAAACGTTAAAGAAAATCTGAGTTTCCTTTTCTCCGTGGCTTTGATGCTCTTGTCTTGCCTTGCTTTGTATTGACACGATATCATTCATGATCGTGTATTACCTTTGTGTATCTTACAAATACTTATTGTTCTCCCAAACATATCCTTTCTATTCTGAGCTCTTTTTTTTACCTCTTTCACCCAATCACACACACATTCATACAAGCACTCTTTTCTATACCTTTGTCACATTTGCACACACGCTCCAATTCATCAGAACTTGGGGTTAAGTATTTTGCCCAAGGATACTTCAAGATGCAGACTGGTATAGCTGGGGAATCAATCCACTGATTTTCCGACTGGTGGATGCTGCACTTTCACACAGCTGCCTCATCGAACTGAGTCAGTAAAGTGCCTGAGTGGAGTTGGTGAGAGGAAGTGCAAATAGATTAACTCTTACATGCATCTTAGCAGAACCGCAGTGTGACAGGGAAAAAGATGCATTTGAGGGATTTGTTAAAATTTGAAAAACATATATTGTGAGCAGTTAAGGGCTCTCGTTTTCAATGCATGTGCAGGATAAGTCTTTCCTGTGAGCCATGTGTTCCTCAAAGGTTCTTTTCATGTCTCAGATTACACTTAAGCTTAATTTGGAACATACAGTAATGTACGGTAGACCGTAAATGACTTAAAATGTGTCCTCTGAGCACAGCTGTGGCCCTAGGCTAAAAAACATTTTCACTGGCAAGAAATTCATTTCATATCATTTTTGCACTTCTCCTTTATTTTAGCTATGCACAATATTATTTTAGCATCTGCGTAGCCTGTTACTATTATTAACCTCCAGTCATTTTCAGGTTTGCCAGTGTGAGGATTTTCCTATTTACTCCTGTTAGGAAAGGCAAAATAAATTACCTAGAGACATCACCTTTGGATTATGGAAAAAAATGTGATGGACATTTTCCACTATTTGCTGCCATCTAACAGGCTTAAACGAATAAATAAACATGGACTCTAAATTTGCGCACTAGCTTTTATATATACGCATGAATGATAGACTCAAACACAGTCAAACCACATGCAGAACATATGGCTTTGTTTTAAAAAAAGTTGTTCTTTCATTCATACTACACATTAGTGGTCCTGTAATATTTTGGTCTTGAGGATAACTATGAAAAGTGAAATGTTTATATTACTACATGATAAATATGTGAGTGTTGGCAATTTAAAACTTTAGAAAGACACAGAAGAAGGCCTAGAATGTACCTGATTATCGATTTTAAATTGAATTCATTTGCACACACACACAAATACACAATAACAAGCAATATCAGTATTGTCAGTTCTCAAAAACATCACATGCTTCAGATTCTTAGATGTGTGTTCCAGAGCCACGTTGCAGAGCCTCAGATTCACAGATGGTTTCAGGGATCTTTCCGTTATTCAAGTAAACCCCAATGTAAAATCGCCATAGATAAACTTCAAAGACCCCTACAGGTTGCGAGCCTTCAGTGGAACTAAAGATTTTATTGTATGTGACATGCTTTTGTCCAAGTCATGGACATGGAGAGGAGGATGCGATTAACTGCTTCTGTTGGCGCACTTTGTGTTAGAGTTATTGCAACAAGAGTGACTCCTTGGTTAAATGATTTGGATAAAAGGCAGCTATCTGCACCTCACGGGAGAGCTGGATAATAATACCATGTTGAATGATACCATGTTAAATAATTTGGATAAAAAGCAGCTATCTGCCGCTGAAGGGACAGCTCTAAGTGACACCATGTTGGTTTCCACAATGAACCAAGTGTTTCCAAACTAAAGAGACTTCATCATCAAACTCTTTTTTTTCATGGATGACCGACCTGAGTGTGGATCTGTTAAAGTGTTTGAACCCCCTACAAAGAATCTGAAGAATTTAAAGAAACGGTGTCCAACCGTTAAACCTTTATCCTTGTTTGAACCTTGGTCGGTACGCCTTGTGGTGCCCAGATGTTTGACACCACAGCACAGAGTGCATACCGCTGAGTAAGGTCCTCACTGTGTTTTTAATGTTGTTTGCACAAAAGGAGCGCGCTCGGTGCTAACTTCACATCCTCCTTTACAACCGACTCGGGCGTAGTCCAAACAGAGCATCTTTATTGCCGTCCCGTTGTCGGCTTAAATGCCCGTGAACCGTTATGAGAAAAATCTTTGAGCAACTTCATTTCACAGCTCCGAAGTCTCCATCACAGCAAGGAAAGCTGATACTGCTGCGTGTGTGTTTAAGAACAGATAGTGAAAACCATTCTGTGGCTGTTGGTTAACCAGATGTTCACCCGACAGCGTTTTCCTTTTTTTTCCCCCTCCCCCTCTCTGCAGCAGGCTATTGCAGTGCACACAGGGGGTGAATCCCTGCCACTTTTATCTGCATGAATATGTGGCTGTCTCATTTTCAGGAGCTGGTGGTAATGGGGGCACCGGGGTCATACTACTGGACTGGGACGGTCAAGGTGTACAACCTGACTTCTGAGTCCTTCTATAGCCCGAACAAAGACAACATTGACTCCCACAGATACAGCTACCTCGGTGAGAGCCGGTTAATGAGAATATAATGTTGAATGACATACATCAGGACAGAGGCGGCTGCAACTAATTATTGTCTCTGTCTCCAGGCTATGCTGTGACTGCTGGACACTTCTCCTCTCCTAATGTAATAGACATCGCTGCAGGGGCTCCTCAGCACAGCACCAACGGAAAAGTAGAGCTTTCATCTTCATTTTCAGCTTTCTCCATTTGAAGTCCATTTGTGTCGGTTGCTGAAAAGATTCTGCTTTTTGTTTTTTCAGGTTTATATTTTTAAAATTGATGGTGCATCTTTGGTGAAGAGTTTTCAAGCCTCAGGGAAAATGGTATGAGCATGAATGTGATCCCGTATTGTTTCAGAGTTCTCTGACGGTCCCAGTGTGCCTGAGGAATCATTGACTCTTTCAGACACACTGCTCTAACTGTTTTGTTGCCAGAAATACACTGTTTGAAAAAAACAGGAGCACGCTTGCCACAAACTACAGCCAGGGGGAGGCGGCTAATGTTTTTCATTCAGAGTAACTAAAAGAAATTCACGGTAGCTTGAAGCTGTGTTGATATTCCTTTAATATTGGTCCATAAAAGCAGAAATAATCCAGTTTAGATGTGAGCTGTGTGTGAAATGAATGAACCGTTCGTGTTTCTGTGATCTGACCCATTGCTCTGTGGCTCACCTTGGTTCCAGATGGGCTCTTACTTTGGCTCCTCATTGTGTGCAGTTGATCTGAACCAGGACGGCCTGTCGGACCTGCTGGTGGGGGCACCGATGCACAGCCAGCTCAGGGATGAGGGCCAGGTGTCTGTGTACCTCAGCAGAGGCAACGTGAGTGGAAACTGGAGTCAGCAGGAACATGAGAGCATAGCTTGCAGACTTGTTTTATTATATTTCCATTATTATTTCCTGACTGTGGTTATCATATAATAAACAGTGGAGCGGGGTGAGATTCAGCAGTGGCGTTATTTAACCGCTCCTGTTTGTACACTTTATGTGTAAGAGTTATTGCAACAGGAGCGACTTCTTGGTTAAGTAATTTGGGTGAAAGGCTGCTATCTGCAGCTGCGGCCAAGGAATTTAATCAAATAAAAGCTGCAATTGTGTAACTGCAGCTTTCCTTTTTTTCCTCTGCTGGATCTGGATATAAATTGTTTTCTTGCCTGATTTTGTTTTTAGGGGGTCATGGAAGAGGATGGCGTGTTGACTGGCGATAGCGCTTTCAATGCACACTTTGGAGAATGCATTGCCGCAATCGGAGACATAGATGACGACGGCTATCAAGGTCGGTACAAAGCAATGTTTTTAAAGCTTTCTGCTTTGCAAATGAAAGATTTAATTATATGAAGCTTTTAGGTGAGCTTCACCGGCATGTGAAGCTGTAAACGAAAGAGAAACTTCACATCTGGGGTTTGTTTTGTTTTGTTTTTATAAAAATCTTTCATAGTCTTTTTAATTCTTAAACAATAGCTCAGAGGCTCAACCAAAGAAGACATATCTGACCTCTCATCTGTCACTGCTGACAGATCAGAGCAGAGCTGTGGGCTTTCAAAATTCTCCAGTGGACCATTAATCTACAGTCTGAAGAATGACAAACACTTAGTGGCAGCGGTGCAGTTACACTGACGTTGCCATGATGTCATGAAACAAAGCCTTTTCCTCTGTCATCTAACGGATAATGAAGTCACACAGTTTTTACTCTTCCCTTCAGCTCACAAGCGAGCGATGGTTGCCCAGTAGGTGCGACAAAACCCCTCATTTTCACACACATTTTTTTGTTATTAATATGCTGTGGCAAGTAGACAGTACTGCCCTCTCTCACCCTTTTGGGCACGGAGTCCGAAACCGAATCACCCACACGCACACAGACACATACATTTATTCTGTCTGCTCTTCCCTCGCTTGGCTCCGCTCTGAAGGGCTCCACTTGGCTTCCATCTCACACTCCAAGCTGGAAGCTTCTGCCTGCCTGGTTTCATCTCCATGTGAGATATGCCCAGAGGCTTGCAGCCTGGCACAGCATGTGTGAGTCTGCAGAGAAAGATGGCAGCTGGGAAGCATAACTCATCTTGCAACTCGTCACTCACTCGCCACAGACACACTCGCTGCCTGGCGGGCGATTATTTACAACCTAACTGCTGCCATTTAATTAGCAAGAACTACTGTAGACTCACACTGACGACTTGAAGACTTGAATCCAATCTCTGTAATGCTTCCTTAAAAATTCTTTTACCATTTCTACTTCGCTGTGCTGCACCACATGGCGTAGAAGTGTTTTGGTTTGTAAAAGCACGTTTATATCTGATTTTCTGCTGAAAGGGGCTAATGGGAGGGTGTTTCAGTGCTTGCCAGCACTTTATAGCCTTGTTTCCACTTTCTCAGAGGTCGCACAAGTTTTATGGCCACTAACAACACTTAATTGTCTATCATGAGTCTTACAGTTAAAGCTTGTTTCCCAGGCACTGGCTAGCAGAAAGTAAACAGATGATTAATGAAAGCTTTTGTGCACTCATTCAGTTATTTATGTATTCATTCATTTATTTTCACAGAAGCACTTTTTGTGCATTCTTTGTCTCCTCAGATGTAGCCATAGGAGCGCCCAAAGAGGATGAGTATGGAGGAGCGGTTTATATCTACCATGGGGACGCCACAGGAATAACCAAAAAATACTCAATGGTAAGGACTCGCAATTTGCTCTGATGTGAAGCAGCATTGTTGTGTGACCTGCTTTCTCCTCATCTCCAGATTAATTAGCTTCTTTACAGCCTGATCAATGCATAGTAATGAAAACACATACTCAATGTGTGCATGTGTGCAATATGTGTAGGTTTCACAATACTTTTAGACCCAGAAATAAGACAGAGCTGTTTCCCCATGGGCTTGACGGTGGTGTATTTACCCAACCCTCATGAATCACAGCTATAGACTTGTTAGGAAAGGTTCATTTAAGTATAACAACAAAAAAAAAAGAAAAACAAAAAACAGGAGAAGTGCTCATTTTTTCCTTGTTGGCTCACGCCTGTTATTTAAAGGCTGGTATCATGTGTTCCAGAAACTGTCTGGGCGCAGCGTAAACCCTGGTCTGCAGATGTTTGGCCAGTCCATCTCTGGCAATGTGGACATGGACGGTAATGGATACGCAGGTATGGTCATAACAGAGCTTCCCAGCCACATGAGAACATCAAAGCAAAATGAGAAACATAAAGTGAAAAAGGATGACACTTTTAAATATTTATCGTGGCTTTATCCTGTTATTGTCACGCAGTAACAGTTTCAGACTTGTGACTGAGGCATCTTGTTTACTGCATTCCACAGCTGACATGCAGACTGAGATAGCGCGACAATTAAAGAGCTCTGTGCATTGTTGTGGATTTGCAGGTGTCAAAAGCGCTGTCAGCAGATGTTGCATTAATGTCATATCTTCTTTATGTATTATTGCCTTGCAGATGTTACTATCGGAGCTTTCATGGCGGATAGCGTGGTGCTGCTGAGGTGAGTAATGGGATAATTCTCTCTGACACGGCAATATTTGTGAGAAGCAGAGTGCCACTTTATCCTACTTCAGAGTCATTTTAATGGTCAGTCTATCCCACACTGTGTTCCTGTGCTGGAATCTGTGGTCGTAGGTCGCGGCCTGTGATTACAGTGGATGTCTCCATCTTCCTGCCTGTCTCTATCAACATAACTGTGCCACAGTGCCACGAGGGCCAGCAGAACATGAACTGCTTCAACGTCACAGTCTGCATGCGTTTCAGAGGAAGACAGCTACCTGGACAAATAGGTAATGATGTGATGAAGCATGCGCAGCTGCTGCGCCTTTAACCTGGCCAGTAAGGTAGATGAGTAAAGAGATCCATCCAAGACATCCATGAGAAGGTTAATCGTGTCCTCAGGTCTGTACACAAAGAATGAGAGGTGCTTAGCTTAGCATAAAGAATGTAAGCACTACTGTAGCCAGAGTAAAAAACAAAAAAGTCAGCAAAGCCAAATGTCTTAAAAATATAAAATTGTGGTTTTAATAGAGTTTTGGCCAAAGTAATATCAGTATTTTGTTGTTGCTTAGTAACCCTTTCACATCCCTGCAGATATGTTCTTATCACTGCGAAAGTGAAATTCACACTCGTCAATTCAAATATGGAACGCTGATTAAAATGACGATGCTGACTCACCACACAGCAAGAGATCGTTCTGCATTTTGGTCACATCGATTTTGCCCCAGCTTCACCCGTTTAGGAGGCTTTTTTATTTCCATCCAGAGGTCACAATTTTGTGTTATTATCTCAACATTTTGAGTTAGGTATCTCATAATTTCAGTCAGTAAGTTGAAATTTCGAGTTATCGTCTCCAAACTTTGAGTTATTATCTCAAATTTTTAAGTTTTGAATCTCAAAATTTGGATTTGCTCAGGAGTTTAAGTCAGTAAGTCAAAACTTTTAGATACCTAACCTGAAATCTAGAGATAACTTGAAATGTTAACATTATAATTTGAAATGTTATGATTGTAACTCAGAACTTTCAGATACCTAACTAGAGATTTTGATATCAAAGTTTTGAGATAATAACCTGAAATTTAGACTTATGAATGGCAAAGAAAAATGTTCAGCAGCAAAAACAAGCTTTCAAATTTTCCAGGAGAGCAAATCTAGAGAAAATTAACTTTGTTGGAGGCACACACTTTGTATGGCATGGTACAAGTATGTTCCTGGTTACCTCTGCCAGTCTTTTTCCCGACTGGCGGACGCTCTGGGTTCTCAGTTGAATCCAATCGAATGTCGTTTGCAGCGGTAACACACGCTTCAAGCAGAGGCTCCAGCCCTCCATTCCAGCCCTAACTGTATCCTTAATCCTATCACATAATGTTTTCCAAAGCGATTCATGATCAGAGCGTAAAAGATATTTACATGTATAGATTCACTCCATCCAGCTCTCATGACTGCGAACACGTAACATACCTACGATTTGTCACATGCTATTCATCCCACATGTTACGCGTTGGGATGAGAACGTGTTGGCCAGTAGCGTCACATGACGCACAACCACACAATTTTCCAAACCACACCTACTCCTAAGACAGGAAGTGTTTACCACTTTATACCACACATTACATACCATCATGTAATGTGTTATCTTTTTGAGTTAGAGCATCGCATCCATTGGCCGAGGCTGAGTGTCACTATGGCTTATGACTTACCCTTCAACATTTGCTAACTGGCTGTTGGGTGGGGTGACTGTTGATGGCTGAGGTGCAGTCCTGTTCCAGTGTTTGGGTGTAGTCATTTACAGCCCCCCCCCCCAGGGGAACAGGAACCCTGTCGTTACATAATGAATATGTCCTGGCTCGCAGGAATAAAGCCTCTCTGTTTAGTCGTCTGGCGAAACACCATGGAAAGTGCAGCACCGTGTGTTTGGTGACTCCTATAACGAAACCTTCATTCGCCTCCTCTGGAGTGAGGTCATGGCGTCCCCTCTGTTGAACGATGGAAACAGTAGGCTTTGGTCCGACTTGGGTGTGTTTGCCACCCCGCCCACTCTTTTACCAGTATGACACCCTCTTCACGAAACTACTAGAGAATGAAGTTGATTCATTGAGAGGAAGGGATTTAAAAGGGCAAAGAAACAGAAACACTGGTGATGTCGGGTTATGATTTCAAAACAGATTTGACGTTGTTCTGTGTCTCAAAGCCAGGTGTGGAATCAGCAGGAAAGCTGTTACTAGGTTTTCTTTCATAATAAGATTAGTACCGCCCCACCAGCTGGAAAATTCATCATTTTTTCATTAATTCTTATGTCAGTTGACTGTAAACTCTTGAAATATCATGACAAAAGCCTGTTAACATGAGTCGACATTAATAAAAGACCTTCTGCCCAGCTCCAATTAATATCTTCCGGCTTGTGGATGAAAAATTGAACGTTCAAAATCTAAATTGTCACTGATGAGATTCCTGATTTCTTCAGTGGCAGTGCTTAGTCAGGCTCTATCACAGGAGCAAGCCATTTTGCCAAATCGCATTAAATCTCCTGAAACAACATTGAACAAAGAGCTGCTGTTAAGCTAAAGCACCATCATATAATTTGACCAAAAAATGTTCCCATCTTCCCTCTTACTTGTCTTAATTTCACTGCAATAAACACTTTTTTTCCTTTCTCATGTCTTAATGGCAGTTACCAGAAAACCAAACCCTGCATACTTCTGGTTTTTCTATTTATCGTCAGCTGATGCTATGTTTACAGTGTTTTCTGCCTCCTCTCAGAGTTGCTGTATAACTTGACGGCTGATGTGGAAAAGCGCCTGAAAGGCCAGCCTTCCAGGGTCTACTTTGCTCAGAGTGGATCTCAGATCAGCCAGATGAGCCACCAGCTCAGCCTGGACATCAACCGAGAGGAGTGCCAGCGCTACACCGCCTACGTTAAGGTAAGTTTGGGTTGTATGTGTGGTCCTGCTGCTGGTTGTGTTTGGATTGGGTAGTCCACTTGCTCTTTGTGTCCTCGGCTGATCTCTGTTATGTTCCCATGACCCTGAGCACTCCCACCATGTAGTGTTGATTTGTGATATGAGTGATTTGCTCTTGTGGCCTATTTTTCCTCTGTCTTTATTTATTTATGTAGTTTTCGGTTAGGCCATCAAAGTCCACACATTTCCAGCTAAAATGTTTGCACAGACCGAACAAAAAAAAGGAAAAATAAATAATAAAATGTCAAGATAAAGTAGTAAAGTGAGGGTCATCACATGCCTCTTCTTAGTGAGAGAATTTGCTGCTGTAGCTTAAGGCCACGGATCAACGGGCATCTGCGGGGAAGCTATTTGTGTCACCCTGCTGGGTTAGGTTAAAGGTAACAGTCAGTTGCTTGATGGTTCCTGAAACCACGCTGCTCAAGTGTGTGTCTGCAGAAACTGACAGAAACAGGAAACAGAGTCTCCTTTGTCATCGCATAGTTCCGTTATTGTGTTCCCGTGTGATTTATTCTCACATCCACAAAGAGGGTCCTCATCCTGAGGGCACCATCCATGTTTCACCTCCGCTAATACGGAGGCCCACTGCAGGCCTGTAAATTTCACTGGCGCTCTTAATGGTGCTCTCCAGGCGTTTTCTCTGTGGGAGGCCGAGCTGCCAACTGAGGGAGGTTGTCATTACCACGCTTTCCTCTCATTCTTTTAACTAGTCAGACTGTAATGAGCGTACAGCACACTGAAGAGTTGTAGCAGCAAGACTTTCGTCTTTTTTCCAAAGGAAGCCTTATCACAGTTATCAGGGTTTACTCAGTGAAGTGAGCCCAGTGTTTATCCAAGCTCTTCAGTAAGCCTGTATAGTTTAGCAAATAGGAGATTCTTAACATTTCAAACTAAATTTTCACTTGTCCTCAACCAAGGTTCAGCACACATAACATTAACAGGAGTCATAAAATAGTGTTTCTGCCCAGACTGAGTCTGACATTTACCTTCTTGTGGGTGGGCGACTGGATCATCACTCAGTTCTAACCTAAGGCTGTCACTTATCTCTGCCATCTCTCTAGCTGTTACACAAACACACTTGTAGTGTAAGTGCCATCCATCAGGCCAGATGTTGCTTCAAGGATGGCGTCTATTTTGCAGCTCTTAGAGAATTAAAGGCGCTGTATAAAAACTGCACTTTGATGTTGGTCTGATCACAGCATTAGCAGTCCTTCCGGGGACCAGACTAGCTGCTTCCACCTGTTTCCACCTGTTTAAATGTCTTCTGGCTCTAGCCTTGCACAAAGAGTGGTATTGTTCTGCTCATCTAACTCCTGCCCAGAGGACAAATCAGTTTCATGCTTTAATATCTTAATGTTTGGCAAATATTTAACTTTGCAGATGGAAAGTTTATTTTGGGGTAACATATGGTGCATTTGGGTCGGCTTGACTGAGGTGTAAAAGGACTTCCACTCTTTGGTTTGTTTATTTATTTATAGATTTGATGAATATGGCCTCAGATTCCACTTGCCTGGTTGCAAAACACACAAGAGAAACCCCTGAAGTTATCCAAAGGTGAAAAGCCACACAGGACTGTGAAGGTGTGGTGCACAAATTGCAACCTAGCTAGAATGTTTACAGGCTAAATGACCTTAAATATGTATAAAAAGTAAAGGGGCCCAAAGATTAGAACTTAGCGTGGTAACTATCTGTCATGAGTTTTTGTCATCATGCATTATGTGTTTGGGAGAAGAGCTAAAGAATCACCATAATCAGAGGTGATCTGGCTCCGCTCTCACAGAGGGTCTAGTGTGCTTGACCAATCGCATCGTTTATCTTACTCATGTGTCTGCCCACATGAGCCAATCCTCCCATTCCCTAGAAGAGGTATGCTAATGGAAACCAGCTGGTTCCTCGACTGTATCAGGGGTGGAGGGTTTGCGCGCCCCCACCCTTCTCTCAGCTTAAACGTACAGTAAAAACACAAGAGTGAGACTAGCGTCACAGCAGGGTGCTGGGCTGCTGTTGTGTCAACTGGAACTGCACGCTGGTGCTCCTGATGGAAAACCCTCAGGTTGGGGTTGGCTGCTCAAGCCCTGATGCATGAGAGCCGATGGAAGCAGGCCCTGAGCTATTCCGAGATACACTCACGTTTAGAGCTGCTGACCATGTGCTGAAGCCATTTATTGACTTTATACATCAAATTCCTTTAAATGAGCTCAGAAACTGAATAATACACTGTTAAAGTTGTCTTAGTTCCACATAATGTGCATGAAGCACACACGTTCAGCTTTGACCATCTGAAGTCAAGTAAAGTAAAAAAAAAAGCTGGACATAGTGTGTTCAATAAATCATGACGTGCTGAGAACACGGGAGCATAACAAGAGTTCTTCAGAGGGTACAGAGTACAGAAGCAAATAGTTCAGTGTCTAACTAGTTCAAGCGTAATTCCTCTTACTTTCAGTTTGATCATTTTAAACATGTTTTCATTGGCATCACTAACAACATACCAGCCCTCCAGATGGCCTTTGTTTGGTTATTTTTAGCTAAATAAACTCCATGCTGGCTTTTGCTGGAGTTGTACCTCACATTTAGGGAGGGAAATCAGCCATGATGACTGATGAGTGATTGGAAGTTCACATGACCAGAGGTGCTGTGCATGAGATGGAAATGATTCATTTAACAAGCAAACCACCAACTTTTAGTAGAAATTCTTCAGTTTTATGTTCAATTGTGTTCAACTGGTACATTACATTTGCTGCACAAAGTCTCAGCCTATTGTGCCAGACAGAGTCCAAGTAGTAAAATAGCTTGAATGTTTGGAGTATTATTCACAAATGGACACCTACACATTTAAAGAATAAGTGCAAATGCTTGGGAAACAGGTACGTTTCTTCATTCAGATACAGCATTAAAAAGCAAGACGAACACATCTGCTCCCTTCAAACCATGGGTTTTTCATTTTGGTGTCTTGCTTCTTTCTCAACCCAAAGGGACCAGTTTTGAATTGCTATGGTAGCAGTGCTAGCTTGTAGCATCCACTAGCGGTACAGGAAAAACAGGACTAAACAGTGTAAAAACAGTTTGCACAATTCTAATGAGCTTGAAAGTCAATATTTGGTATGAGCACCTTTATTCTTTAACTCAGCCTGAACTTATGAAGACTAAAAACTGAAAAAGATTTCAAAAGTAGTCTTCAGGAAAAGTTCTTCAGGCTTCTTGAAGCCATTCATAGCTTTTCTTTGGATGTTGGGTGTTCCTTTTGTTCTGTTCTCCCACATTGCTTCAATAATGTTGAGGTCCAGTCACTGGGGAGGCCAATCAATGACTGACAGTCCCTCACTGTGTGTTGTTCTATCGAGGTATACTTTTACTGCTTTTGGCAGTGTGATGTGTTGCCACTGATTTTCAGTCCAGCTCTTTTGTAGTTTGGAATTGACATAGCCTTTTTTCTCTGCTTCCCTTTCTGAAGAATGGCTTGTTGACAGTCGATTTTCCACTAAGACCATTTCTGATAAACCTTCAGTGAACAGTAGATCGATCAACTGAAGGATCAGATGACATCCTGTGTCAGGTCCTGTGTTAATGTTTTTAAACAACATGACTTTTGGATACTATTCATGTGCTGTAGTTAGTCTTTTTTTTCTACACCATGCCAAGATATGCTAAGTTTTTGGCTAATAGCTCTTTGGGAATCACATTGTTGGTGGAATTATGCAGTTTTATGCCTGTTGATCTGTGTTATCTTTCAAAGAATCAACTAAGGAGATGGAAGCAAGTTGTGTTTTTTTCAACAGGCTGTTAGTAACAAAGTCCCTAAAGATTCAATTTAAAATTGTTTGTTTGCTAAATTGTCTGTTATGTATTCATCCCTTGATTTGGGTGCTTCTTTTATGCTTGAAAGTGGTTCAACAAACAAACAGAACAGAAAAACATATTCTTCTCAAAATGGTCAGCTACAAGGACTGGACTGAAAACGAGTGAAAAAGCAGCCAGTGTCCAAAGAAAATATTTGAAAGGCATTCAGAAAGCTCAGAGAGTTATTGCTCAAGACCAGTTTAGAAAATGTAAAAAAAAAGGTTTGGCTCCCTGGAAGCAAAATATAAAGAAATGAAAGATGGCTCAAGGCTGTATTATATCTCAGGTAAATACCTTAAAAATGCTTAAAAAGACTGATAATTGCTGTGTTGGTAACCATGCCACTCAAAGCAGCCCCTAGTTTTAGGCCTTCATACAATTTAAACAAGTGACTTGCAAACTAACCACCCGTCTACTTGTCATGTCAGAGAAAATTAGCTTTAGTGATCAAAACGATTTTTGGGTTTCCATTCACCCCGCGGAAAAGAATGGCTGGATGAATAGATGGACGTTTTTATCACCAACATCATTAAGATGTTGGTGATTTGTTAACCACAAATATCTGTACAAAATGTCAGGACACGCATGTATATGTGAAACATTTTGGTGGGTTAATCAATTCCTATTATCATTTAAGAAACTACTAAACTCATGTATACATTTTTGTGTTGAATGGAGGTCATCTGTGCCCGTTGGTTGTGTTAAATAGTGTTTGGCTGTACACAAGTGGCTTTGATTCATTGGTTGTTTTAATATATGAAGTTTAAGTATTCCATTGTATTATATTGTGCAGTTCTTCCCTGTTTACATCTTTGGCCGTATATCCATCATCATGCATGCTTTTACTCCAGCAGTCCCATTACCGTTGGGCACACGTGAGCCTTGAAATCATGCCAAAAGTCAGCTCCATTTGTGGTCATGAGTGGTTTTGTGTAGCACTGGAGATGCATCACAGGCTCCAAGGAGGAGTTAAAATAGGCAACTAAAGCCCTGCCTGTAACAGTTGTCTGTTTAATTTAGCTTGTAAAGTATCCTGCCTGGCCCCCTCTCCTCTGGCCTATATACACCGTGTCCTACATCTCGTGTCCTGCAGTAACATTTGCTCGGCACCACTGCAATATTTAAACGTTGGCCAAACTACATTCTGGTGACTGCTTCTATTATTGGGGTATCTAAAGCACGGCCATCTCTCTGTCAAAGCTAACTGCTCCAATGCCCTTTCCGGTCGACTGAATGATAATCATGACCCTACGGTCGTGTTGTGCGCAGTGACTGTTTAAGGGCAAGTAGATGGACTGATGGTGGTCAGTGAAGTCACAGAATTGAATTAAAAGTCCATTTACCTGCTCGTTAGAGCTGTATTATGCGTCATTCATATCTCATTTGGCTAAATTCCAAAGGCCTGTCATTTCAGCAAACAGCCTTTAGGACAACATCGAACGTGAACAGCAGCCAACAAGAATATCAATGAGACTGTATGAAAAGCAATGAAATGTATTAGGGGTTCCTTAGTGATCCCGAGTGCACACTTTGCCTTGATGTATTACTTGATGTGCGTGTTTAGTTACTTGGTTTACTTTACTGTATCTGGTTCCAGACACACACTGAAGTGTGGTTTACTAGTCATGAGTCTGCATCCAAGAAGACCTGGAAAGTAACAGTACTTGTATACTACACCTTTGGGTGAATGACATCTTACTTAATTCTATTTAACGATAGCAATAAAATCAATGTAAGACAAAACAATTGTGAATTCATCTGAATCTACTGTTTGACCCTAGTCTGCTGTTCACAGACAAACAGAGTAAGACGAACCAGGAGCTCCTGTGGCTGCATCTCAAAGAGTGTCCAGAAGGACAAAGTCAAAGTTTGGCACATGGAAACTCAGAGCTGCAGCCACACTGTCTGCTTTGTTTGCCCCTTTAAAGTTCAACAGAAATGTGCAATTCCCTTGACACTGGTCTCCTCGTTTCATTTACCTCAGGCCAAGAGAGGTGATACAATGGAAGCATATATCAGGAAAGTAATCAAATCCAGCTGTTCCGCTACACTTGGCAGCAAGTCAAGCACCTATTTATTAAGTATATAATGAAAAAAAATCAAAAAACACTGAAGTTGTGTGCAGTGACAATAAATCAAGTCGAAATTGTCATAGGCAGCATGATATAAATGATTTCAGCTGAATGATAATAACATTTAGTGAATGCTATAGAAGAGCCGTTCAGGATAATTTTAGCTCAGGGAAATGTTTTCCTCAGGATTTCCCTACATGGCTGTGCCAGTATGAACATTACAGTTCTTCTGCAGGGCTGTTTTGTGAGAGCACAGCCGGCAGACGTTTGTTACCATAAAACAAGTCAGAGTTCTTGTTAATTTCCTTTCATATGTGTGTATGCGAGCTTCAAGCGAGGTATTATTTTTGGGATGGCTGCTTGTTACACTTACTCTGTGTTGTTGCCATAGTAAATCTATCGTTGTTACTCATATCAAGGCGACCAGAGGTTGGGCAGATTTGATGATTTGTTGATTTTGGCAGCTAAGCACGCCGGGCAAAATGCTTCTGCAGTCTTTTGGCCGGGTTACTGCCACATGATGCCACAGCAAGGCTACATAATGGGTGGCCAAGTCTGACCACAATGAAAGAGTTTCTCCTGCCATGTTTCCGACTTCACCGCAGAGGAAACATAGAGTATAACATAGAGTATGTATTTCGTAAGAGCAGCCTGTGATGCTGTGATACGTCTTAATGACGTTTTTTGGGGTTTTTTTTTTAATAACCCAGCAGGTTTGCCATTATTATTTCTCCCTGCTGTTTGCTAATAGTGTCTGTTTACATCTGGTGGCGACAACTTTAAATTCCCCTTCCTGTGTAAACAGACAGGATCTGCCACAAAGGAAATGGAACAAATATATACTCAAGACGGTTGTTTATATGCAGCACAGACTGTAATGTACGTTCATCAGGTGGATTTGATAAACTTATGTGCGTGTGCTGCGGTGTTATCGCGGCTGTCGGAAAACAATGGTTCCAACAATAATAGTGAAGTAAAAATGACCCAGATTTGAACACAGTGATGAAATCAGCTGCAGGAAGCATCTGGAGACGTCCTCTATCACCAGGAAGGGATAGACTCAAACGCACTCTCAAACACACTGCTGTTTTAAAAACAGCACATTTTCAGCTGCTCCACCCTGCTGGTATCTCATCCATCAGAGCAATGTTTTCTCCTGGGACTGAAACAGCCCTTTTCAATAAATACCCATTATTACAGTGTGGTGTCTTTTAGGCTGTCATAACATGATGCCCAAGTTAGCAAAACTAATCCTCAGCCTTTTAGCAGTTGTGTTGTTTATTTAATTAAGTGCGTAGGAATACAGATAACACGTTTCCTGTTTATCCGCAAAGGAGATTAATCAGGATCTCGAAGGACATTAATCTCTCTGTACGTTAAATAATTTTTTTCATGAAGTTTTCCATAAAGTTTAAACATCAAAAACACATTCTTAATTATATAATTTGTACTACGTCATTAAAAAAAATCTACTAAAATTAAGATCGCTTTTGTACAGTAACTTCAAGTAAAAAAGAAAACACATAACGCAATTAAATGCAGGTTGTTGTTTAAACATATATGCAATTGTTTTACAAATAGAAATGAAAACAGCTCACAGCTCTTAAAAATTGTATGACAATCAATGTAAAATCTTAGGATTAGGGTTGAGCAAATGGTCAAATATAATTTTAACATTACTCACCTCTCCGAGATCAGTCATGGCAGTCTTTATGTTTGCAACCCTGACTGATCGCATATACATCTGTGTGAGTGTTGTGGATATTATCCAGCTCTAAACACGTCCATAAAGTAGAAACATTTTGTGAACTCTTTTGGGGCGGGGGCTAACATCTAACAGCAACACTAGAAATATAAACAACAGTTTTTCAAGAATTGTGTAAGAGCCTAGCAAATTTTGTAGTACTCACTGTGACTATCACCTGTATCTGATAGGTTTGTCAGTTTTACAGCAGCCTTATTTTTGGATGAAATAACAGTTTGAACAATAAAGCATCCAAACTTTTAGTTAATCAGTAATACTTGGACTTTTGACTGAGCATACAAGACAGTTTAGTGTCATGTTTCACAATAAGATTTTAAAAATATGATTTTAAAAAAGGACTTGACCAGGGGATGCACGGATTGAAGATTTGAATTGAATATTGTTTTGATTTTGACTCCAAACATTATATCTAGTATCGTGACCATTTGCAACTAAATTCAGTTAAATTATGTGTTGTTAAGTCTTTATTATACAGTCTGTCAGCAATAATGCAAAAGTTGCTTGAGGTGCTTGGAGAGGTCAGCTTGAAGCTTGCAATCTCCTTGCATTTCACGTCTGCACCAACAGCTTTTGTTGTAACTTTGCAGGTTTTTTGTTGACTTGTCCCTGTGCACCACCGAAAAGGACACTGCTTTCCCTGTTCACCTCTCTCTTTGTTTCCCTCTTGGTTTGTGAGGTTTGACACTTTTTGGTAACCTTTCATTGCACATATTGAATTGTTAACGCTCTTAAAATGATTTGACTTTACCTGTCTCTGTCTGTTTCACTGAGACTTCATGTTTAATTTAGTTCAAACACCAGATGTGCCAGTTCATTGCAGTAGGTATCCTGCTAAAAAAGGAAGTAGCTCTTCACAAGTGCTATATGGTTTATCTTTTATATTTTCAATTGATCCAGCAGCTGATAGTGGGGCTAGAGTTGTTGCATTTGGTTAAAGTAACACTCATCAGCCACTGTAATGCAGACTGTGTGCAGAAAAAACTTTGAAATATGCCATAAACTTTCCTCTCAATATGTGGTGAACATCCCCACTGTACTGATGAAGAATGCGTACCTGATGTTCACCGTGATGTTGCACGCAAACTGAGTTGCTTTTGAGCTCGGTATCAAACTCCAAAGCATCGAAATGACTGGCTTGGTTGTGCAACACAGGCTTTTATACAGTTCTGGCATATATTACACAGCTTTCAAACTATTTAATGAATTGTAGCAAAAAAAAACAAAAAAAACATTGTTAATGTTAATTAGAGCTATTTAACACCATACCAGCATCACCAGCTGACAAAATCCTCTCATGCCTCTCAGTATTTCCCCTCATGATTCCCACTCTATTATCACTCTGTTATCTGCCTCCAGATAATATATCAGATATATAAATACAACTAGCCACACTTTAAAACAGTATTTTTTTGTATTATCTTATTTGGATAGAGATAAACTCATATTTATCTTGCTCTCTTTTTCCACATTGTGACTAGCATCACTAATATTCTCCAGTGTTTGACTTCTGGCTGAGCTTCCTTAAAAGGATCTCCTTGGGATTTTTCTTTTCTTTTTTTCAGCTAGGCTTGTTTTGCTTCTCAGGACGTGTCCTTGTGGTGACTCTGCACATGTCACTCAGGTTACAATAGACATCAGCCAAGGGATTAAAGATAATCGGACATGATGGTGACAGGAGCTCTGTGCGGAGAAATGAAGAAGTTATACACCAGTACACGTTATTCCCTTTTTATTTACTCAGTCAGCTGCTGACTTTCCACTGCATCACCTTCCAGCTTCCAACATTTCAAGAATGTTGCGAAGTGCTTAAATGAGATGTAGTAGTGATGCTGAAAATAGACCAGAAACAAAAAAAAATGTGTTGAGAGTGTCACAGTGTGGGAGCCGAGTAAGGACGAACCGAGATATGAGGGAAAACATCTGTGTATTTATAGGTGGCTGGCTAGATTTCAAATCCAGATATTACTCTAATGCAGCTATAGTTAGTGCTGGCATTAAATCAAGTTGCTGTTGATAGAATGTAGTAAAAATAACATGCTGATGAATTTGGTATGTTTGAGCAGTAAACCAATTCCATCTGCGAATTTCCACAGGGGAAGCGAGGCACCTTTCTCTCCTCCTTTATAAATCCCAGCTGTGGCTTTAGCTGTCTGAGGGTCAAATGCTGAATGCCTTCTTCATGATGCATACGAGAGCATAAAAGTTTTCTGTCATTTGTATTTAGGTGAACGTTGCTTTAAAAAGCAATAAATTCTCGAATTCTTGAAGGCAAGATCTATAGCTCCTTACCCGTGGGATTTTTTTTTTTTTTGACTTAGGAGGGAGTTGAATTAGTGGAAGTCTGAAGCAAAGAGGTGAGTGTTTTAGGGGAAGTTTTTTTTACTTAGTGAGAGAAGGATTCTGATCAGCATTTTTAAGCAAATGAATGTTTCCTGTCTCCACGCTGTCATGAAAGCATCACAAGTATGTCTTGATGCTATTTGTGATGTGGTTTCACGCATGACAGGACAGATGGTATACGTTTCCTGCCACTTAAGTTATACTATTTATCTGTTTTAGCCTGGAGGAAATACGTGTGTGCTCATGGGAGACGTTACAATGCACCACAGCGTGTAGCGTCACTCAGCCTTAGCTAAAGGATAGGATTTGGATCATTTATGTTTTCACAGAAACAGCGGCGGACCAAATTTGCGCTCAGGATTCAGTGTTCTGTTTGTTAAAACTGTGAGGGTGAAAGCAGGGTTGAAATGAAAGATGATCTAATCTCAGGGCGAATTTGTCAGGCGTTTGAAATGAGTTTGACAAACTGGACAAAGAAAAAAACATGAAAACATGAAATCAAACAAGTGGAGAGTGAGAGTGAACACTTCATGAGTCTAGGACCTTAACAATACCACAGATTCTGATGGGAACTTCACTTCTGTCATAATTTTTCCATGTTGTCCAAGTGGCACAGTGACCAGTAGAATTTTATTTGCTCAAAAGTTCACAGTAGGCCACTCCTGTTTACTGAAAGCACAATTTACTCCTAATTACCAGAACTACACAATCCACACATTAGTTTGTATCATGGACTTAAAAAGCAGAACTATCTCTGTCTCGTTACATAGTTGCTTTTTGTTCTAGAAGATAAGTACGATGAACTGCTCTTGTGTCATCAGTCTGATGCGAGTCTGGATTTTCTTTCTTTTTGGTGTCAAACGGCTTGTGGACTGCGTGATAAATCATGTTGGTGCCTGAAGCTGGACTCGCATCTGAGAATCGCTGCCTCTACAACTAACATCAGACAGAGTGAAATATTTTCCATTGGTTGGAGTAAACATGGCTCATTTTGAATGGGAACTGTTTTCAAAGGCCTGCTGCATACATTTTGAATGACTGGTAGTCTGGCATTTTCAGATTAGTCTGAATCATTTGGTTTTGGACAGACTGACGGTATTACAGCCCAAGAGCATTTTCTGTTTTGTAAACCAGACAGGCCACAAAGAACATGTTTAGTTTCACAAATTCATATTGTTATATCAGACGACACGTTTTTGCTCAAAGCTGCCATGCCGACAGTTTTTTTTAAATCTGATGTATCAATGGAAGAATGTAAAAAACAATGCAAAGGGTTCACTTGCAACGAAACTTCATCACCTGAACCCGCAGTTCCCCTCAGCTTTATAGAGCTGTTTCGCTTCAGTTCATTGTTTCGCAGGTAGGACAATGATTTTATTGCTTTGGTTTATTCTCACTGAGATTCATAGTGTTGCTTTTGGCCGGAGTGGGCAGCTTCTTTCTGCTTAAAAGCTCGAAAACCCACTAGTACTCTACCAGTTCCAGCAGACAGAAGTGGATCATTAAACAGCTACGTTTACAGAGATTTCCCGCAGGAATTACTGAAGAACAACACAGAGCTGAGAGTGAGTGAATATTGGTCTGAATTCAATCAAGTGGGCGCAAACGCAACTACACTATGTGATAAAAATGCACTGCAACTGCTGCACGACTTAGCTTTTAGGTTTGCCATCTAAAAGGTGACATTTTATTATATTATTATATTTTATATTATATAGTGACGTCTTTGAAGAAAATGATGTCACCGACTCAGTATCTGGCCAAATGTCAAACACTATAATCACTGTCCTAGCGGACCAAAATAGTTAATGGAAAAGGGCACATTTGATTTTCTAGACACCGTGTGATCAGAAACGCAACTCACCATCACTCCTACTAGGTCAGGTCTACTAGATGAGCATTCAACCACCATGTACATCTTCACAGTATCAACTTTTCAGTTTCTTTGGCCTACTCTAAAAATCAATTTATTCTCAAAATAATGCAGAAAACATACAAAATCTCCTTTAAAGGAAAATAGAAACTGTGTGACGAGACAATGAGAGAACAATGGTGCCCTCAGGCACAGTTAAAGTAACAAAATTAGAGGAAAACCACAATAAAAGCTTAATGGTGAGAAACCTCGCAAGTCTGCTGTTACTTCCACCGTAAAGTCCTTCACAATGTCCTTGGAGGAAGTTATTTAGATTTTAAAAAAGAATATCCTGCCACTGGGAATGACAATTTGAAGAGTTTGGGGGATTTTAGCAGAATGTAAAGGGTGGTTTTGGTGGATGTGAGTGAGGTTCATTGCTGATAAATCAAGTAAGACTGTCAAATTTGTTATACGGTAAGAGATGTGTGATTTTAATCTCTTCCGGTTTAAGAGTGAAGACTGCTGGTCTGCCTTTTTAAGGAATTATGATGATAGCGCAGGTCCAGTCTCTAATCTTTCTGCCATGACACATGAGGATGATTTTCACAGACAGATTGAAGCTGCTCCTACTTGACTCCTCCAAAGGTTTCCAGCAGAAACAACCAGACAACGCTCTTCCCTACTCCCACTCAGTTTGTCATTCCAGGCCTTTCAACATCTGCTAACCTATTCTGAGCAGAGCAGCTGCTGTACTTTGACCTTCTGTCACTAAAACTTTCTGTAATTGTCTTATTTCTGGACTTTTTCAAAGGACACGCTTGGATAAGCTGCGTAAGTGCATGCCTGCCATATGCTGCAGACATTACTATAAATACTTTCAATTTCACGTTGTCTCCTAGTGTCTCAGCATGCACCCTTACTCCTAACCTTTAACAGGTTGGATCCATTTTTTTCCATTTTTTTTTTCTCCTTATGTGATGCATAAGGAGAAAAAAAAGGTTTTTCCATTTAAAAAAAAAAGTTCCCTGGCATTTAGCCCTCAAATAAAACGGCCTCAACCTGTAAGCCATCCAAACATCTATTGTCCTTAAAAGGAGTGCTGTATTCCCATTTCCCTCCCAAGTTAATAAAGACTTCCCATGACCAGGCTTAAGCTATATGCTTCTGAGGGAATGGTTTGGCTAAGAATGGAGCTCTTCATTTCAGCCAAGCATGAGGCGTTTAAAGTGCAGATCAGAGCCTTTTGCAGTCTGACGTCATCCTCCCCACACCCACCATGATGGAGCTGCTCCGTGAGCATGAATGGGGCAGCTTGGTGCACTGCCATCTTGTTGATCAGATTAACATGTGAAAGTCTAGCTCTAGCACTAGAGTTTAAGGCTAAGATTAATTCACACGGTAGCCATGTTTGTTAAAATCATGCAAGCTTTGTACTTTATGCTTACGTTATGGGTGTGTGGGAAAAATCCATTCGGGGAGCAGGAATGAATGTCAAGGGAAAAGAGTGGTTGGTAAAGGTGTGAGTTATGCTCTGTTGTGCCAAATAAATGGGTCCTGAGTGTGAACCGGAGCACAGAAATAGTATTTTGGCAGAAGTCTTGTTCCAGAGCGAGGGAGTGTTCAGCTTAACTTGTTTTCTTTAAAAACATGCGGCGTAGCAAGTTGATCTGTGTCCTGTGAATTAAATACATATGAATAATAAACCAGGAAGCACTTGTATCGAGCCTGTTGTAAAAGAAGCAAACTGCTTTTTTCATCCTACAGCCAATAATTTACAGTTAAGGTGGGTACTGCTGGAAAACAGCTGCCTCCTGCTGAGTTTTGGCATCTCCACAGTATTGACTGGAACCTTTAATGAGTCATTTTGTCCCGGAGATGATGAAAAGTTTCAGACCTTTGTTCAGTGCAGAATATTTAGCCTATTTATTGGCGGTTCTCTCTCCAGAGATGGATTTTTTTCACATGGTTTAATTCTATGGGGGAAAATTTTAAAAAATCACTACAGCATCCACGGACTGAGACCAGGAGATAGAAAGGGACAAAAATATTTTTAATCCAACAGAAACTGATATTGCATATAATGAGCCATCCAAGTGTTGGGATTTGTGTGGTAGCCATTGATGAGCACAATGCTAGACCCTGTTTCTGAGCAACTAGTGTTAGGGCTCATTCAGAGCTATATGTTTAACTCGAATTACTGGCCTCCAAATATCAGAAATTCCACTCATGTCATTGCCCCTATCTGATCTGAGACCCGTGGCGCACCCTGCGGCTTCTGTGTTTAAATGAGGCTTAGCACAGTGCAAGCCTGTTGAGCGGCAGAATGGCCTCTCACAAGTCTGCCTCTGAACTTCACCAGCATGTAAGAAGCAGTTATTGCTTCAATTTCCATAATAATATAGGTAGCAGGCAGTAAACACTAGCCAGTGTCTTTTTCAGCTGGACCTCAGGCGCTCCTCTGTTCCATAAATACAGGAACTAAAAGAAGGATCAGGTGGGAGTAAATGGCTCAGCAAGGGGTGCGGATCCGGGTGGGGCAATTGGCGGCATTGATCCAGGGATAATAAAAGCTTAGGCCAAGTGTTACCAAACAGAGTCTGGTTCTTCTAATGTGAGTGCGCTGTTAGTCTTGGGAGTTCACGAGTCAATTAGAAGTCTTTGGTCCGGTGTGTCAAGGATTAAGCGATCCTACATCTCTACAAAAATAGATGCTCTGTTAAGATTGACAACAGCAAGCTCATTGGAATGTTTCTTAATATTTACATGCACATAGAGGTCACTTTTAGGCAGGAGATTGGGCAAAAATACTTTTATTTCTAGCCATTACGTCCTCCAGTTCCCTTGTGGCTTGTGAAAATGCAAGATAAGCAGTGGGAATTTGGGACTGGAGACCCAAGCAGTTATCTCCCAGGGGGTCAGTTCACTCAGAGGCCAGCGGAAAGGGACCATTTCATGCATTCGGCTTTAATTGCCGCTAATACTGAGGGCTTTGCCAGTGCTTCATACATATCCTGCAATAACTAATTGTGTCACAAATTTGTTACCTCCCAGCTTAGGTGACCTGCCAGTAGAACAACACTGAGAGGAATGAACTGCTGTTTCATGGTGTATTTGAGATGAAAATTTGAAAATCTTATTTCTGAATGAAGATTTTAAAGACGCCATCTTGCTTTGCTACCTGAGTAACTTATTGTTATTAAGAAAATGATCATTTTTTTTAATCCAGAAAATAAAATCGAAGTCAGATTTGCCTTTTAGCAGGAGAGCCAAGCACACGATGGCAGAAATTAATTAAAAACGCTCCGATATTATCTGTCTTTATCTGTGCTGAGCACCGTTTCCCAAATGAGCCTTAAATCATCTGTTTTTGTCGTGCGCTGCACTAACGTTTGCTCTTTCCTGCTATAACTCTCTCATTGCTGATGATTTGGGTGGGTTTGGCACTGGTGATGCCTCATGTCAAAGCCCAGACTGGCCCTGTGCCTGCCTGAGGAAAGAGGATGGGTGGGTGGACAAAAAGAGAGAGAAAGTGCAAAAGAACGAGTGGCCACCGGAAGACACCGGGAAGCCCTTTGTGTTGACATTGTGGGCTTGGCTCCGTGTTAGCTGACATCAGTCAAGGACTGGGACACCGGTTGCAGTTGGAGCTCTTGTGTGTGTGTGTGTGTGTGTGTGTGTTTTTCTGCTGCGGCTTTTAGATAGCGAGACCAGAGCCAGACCCGGCAAGCTGCCTTCAAAGAGCTGAGTAGACAAAGGAGATGAAAAACCAACATCAGTATCAGCTTTTCCCATGTATGTCTTTCAGTGCTGTCATCTAATGAAGATGCAGGATTTGATCACATTTAGCTCTGTTTTTCTTTCTGTCTGTGTTGTTTCCAAACCCGATGCCAAATCAAACACTTCTTTTATGGTCTCAGATGGAGTTGCCAGGAATGCCAATATATCTCTCAGAGGCAGTGCCAGCAGGTTTTTTTTTTTAAAAAGAAAAAAAGTGCCTTGCTTAGAATCTGCACTGGTGGTCGCGCTTTTGTCATATTGAACGATGGCCAATGATGAATTGATGTTGATGAGATGTGTCAGCCATCCATACAAACCAATTCACGTGATTTTATCAGTGTACTCGTGTCTGCGTGCAGCCCTGTGAATATCTGGCAGACTGATCACTACGATATGACATTTTCAGACTGTGTGATCTTCTGGTAATCTGCAGTGTAATGTGTCTTTGCGCCAGGCGTTAATCGGAGAAAGATGTTAAATTACTGCAATCACCCAGACAGCTGCATGACAGTTATATATATGAGGTTACATTTAGTTTTAGTGTGTCTGTGGTTGGACAGATTCCCCTGCATTAGCCTTGTTTTCGCTTTCCACAGAAGGACGTAAAGGACGTGTTCACAGCCATCACATTCGAGGTGGCTTACAGCCTGGGGACCCATGTGTTGACAGGACCCCAGGAGCGAGACCTGCCCGCGCTCACTCCAGTGCTGCGATGGAGGAAAGGGAACAAGATTGCAGCGAGGAATGAAGTAAGGAGAGCTTTTTAAGTGTGAAGTGAAGGGGAATGCTTTCAAATGAATCCTGAAGAGTAAAATTCATGTTTTTCACAGCAGTATCTGCAACACCTAATAAAGTTTGATGCAGACTTTTTATGGAGAAATATTATCAGCCGTTGGATTTAAAGTAGCCTGCCTTTGAGGATCATGAGCATCCCAGCTATTTCACTGTGTGTTTTTCAAATATTTGCAGGATTAAAGCAGGATCTTGAGGCAAAACCGATAACTGACTGAGTTACTTCTTTGAAAAAAAGAAAGGAGATCCCATCATTAAAGTAAATTGCAGGAATCAGAGGATTTGTCAGTCTTAAAATGAAATCTTGTGTAACAGTGCCATAAATATGTTCAGACTAAACCCACATTCACTCTAATTTTCATTCTATTGTCACAAATTACACAAATACAGTGAAATATTACTTATAAGATGTTTTTCTGTCCATTTAAGTGTGCCTTGCTCTTATTGTAAAGGGCTGACAGTTTATTCCTACCAGCTCAATTTATGATATATTTCATTTCCTGACTAAAAGTGACCCCCGCCAAACATGATATTAAAAGACAGAAGTGTCTTCCTGCAAACCACAGTAGGAATGAAGGAAATGGCTCCAATGTGGGGTTGTAATGATTTGGTGTTGGTTACCAGCTTATTATTGCGTGTGTTAGCTTTTCTTGAGTGGAGTCCAAAAAGACTGATTCATTTATTTTCTTTGCGAGCACCTCTAACCTGGACCACATGTGTTTCCCCTGGTGTATGCACTTCTTGAAAGAGCGAGGCAGTTGCATTTCAGCATCTACAGAATCCGTTTTATCTGAAACTCATCAACTTTACATCAGACTTTAACGCTCGACTTAAATTTCCCTTCATGATTTAAACCAAAGCCCATCCTCTGACTAATTAAGGGAAAGATAGCTTTGTGGATGCAAAACTACTGGACAGCTCACACAGCAAAGCAACACCGCCCCCTAGTCTGAATGTGGAGTCAGTGTGTTCAGGGCATGAGGTCATCTGAGCTGTGTACTGTACTGTTTCCTTTTCAGACTTGGTTTGAGAAGAACTGCCTGTCAGACGACTGTGCCGCGGACCTGAGGCTTCATGGGAAACTGTTGCTTTCTGGGTAAAAACATTTTACTTCGTAGCTCAGATTCATTCTTTTCTTCCAGTACTAAGGAAGCAAGCTGACATCATAGGCCATGAGGGTGTGGGTAGTGGAAGCCTGACGCATGCTTGGAGAGGATCCATAGGTTTTTTTTCCATAGTTAGGGAGTTCCCTTTCCATTATTATCTATCTCCTGTTCTCTCCTCAACAGTTTATGTCTGTCATCCTAACAACTCATTTGTCCGCATATATTCTTTGTTGTGCTCCAAAAACAAACAGATATTCTCTTGCAGGTGCACTTCTCTTTGTACACTAAAAATTTCAAAGAAAAATGCAGGCTACTTAATATAAAGCTTTACTTACTGCTCTTCAAGTGATTGTTTTTAATTGCTGAAGTACAGTGTTTACTCTGTGCACCCACCAGCTTGCATAGCAAACCCCATCTGGCCCTTGGAGGAGTGAAGAACATCTCTCTGAACCTCACCATCTCCAACGCTGGCGATGATGCCTATGACACAAACATCTACTTGAACTTCTCCAGGGAAGTTTTCTACATCAACTTCTGGCAGAAGGTCTGTGATTCTTTAAGTATCTGCTATTTATTTACTCAGGTTCACATATTTATATCTAAAATCTGACAGTTTGTTTATTCGCTTTAGTAATGTACAAGCGAAGCTGAAGCCGAAACGATTTACAAAACCATATTTTGCACACACGTATTAGATGGATAGCCTCGGTGTTCCGCTGTGATGTACATTTTCCCGGGGACTGTTTATTTAAAAAGACTATATGATTATATGTCAGGAACACAGTCTAAACAGCGGGAAAGCCAGATCTGCGTGACGACTGGGGAGCTTAAAGCTTTGTCCGAGCTGTGTAGGTAGAAGTGAAGATGAAAGCATAAAAAACCGGAGCCCCAGCAGGAGGAGCAGCAGCTGTCCCGTGTCAGAGGGCAGCTCCTCTGGCTGAGCTGTCAAACGCTCCTCTGACTCATTTAAGACAGACACACCATGTCATCAACAAACGAGCTGTATGCATGGGAACAAGGCACAACACACATTTGTATTTCCACAAGCTTGACTTATTCTTACTCTCGCAGGGCCACATTTAATTGGATATGTGTGTACATAAAGTGAGGATTATTCCTGACCTTCATGGGGATGGGGAATAATCAGACCTGCTCCTCACATAGTTTGACTTCTAATGATTTTAGCATCCTGTCGCTGTTAAAGAAATATCTACCCACTGCCATCCCACATTAAACCTGAGAGATTTTCCTTGCGAATCGATTTCACAGTGTCCACCTCTGCCTCTGCTCACGTCTGTTTCCTCACTTGTTGTCAAAAAAGCTGCTTGTAGCTGAGCGAGACACCACGTCAGATGGTGCACTTTGACAGCAATCATCAGGAGGGGGTTTCTGCCCCCCCCAAAATGGACCTTGTGTTTATGTTCAGTTGGAGGGTTTGTGGGGGGGGTTTCATCCCTGTGATGGATGAGGCCATCGCAGTAAAAGATACAACCTGTGGCAGGATTTAAAACCCCCAACAATGGCGAAATTGAATTTAAACAGAATACACGCTGCAGGCAAATATTAGGAAAACAGTGAGTCTGTTTCGGTTTCAAAGTTAATCTAATGAAACCGACTGACTTGAAGTGTCAGGTTACCAGCAGCCCCAGAGCCGCATTTTGTTCAGGAACCTGATAAGTCAAAGTGCTCGGCTGCACAAAGGGAGCAGGAAGCGAACAGTATGTGCAGATGACAACGAGGCCAGTGAGAAGATTTACCGCTGTATGCTCTTTCAGACACTTCTAATTACTACTGGAGAAGTCTGAGGTGATGATGTGACCCCTTTCTGGCGAAGTAAAGGTCAGCTCCTAACCCTCCCTTTAGGCTTTTTCTCCAGTGAGCAAAGCGTGAACTTGTACTCCCCTCATATTTAAGAGCGGAGTGGGTTATGGCTCTGTTGTTCTTGCAACACAAGCTGTCAGAAAACTGTGGAGCTGAATTGGTTTCAGGAGCTCTGCTGGCTTCTGTTTTGTTTTGTTTTTCTTTTTTTATTGAAATATTTTAAGGAGTCAGTTTTAGCTGGACCTGTGACAAATGTCTCGTGCCTTTGTATTTTTCAGAGCACTCGGCTACATTTTTAATGTACTAATTTTTTACTTACTTTACAGAAAGCCTTGCACACAAAGCAGAACTACATCTTAAATTGTGATTTGTTAGATTAAACTACTCAAAAGTGCTGCAATATTTAAATGCTGCTTAAACAATAACATTGAGATTAGACTGGGTGCCAATTATGGGTTCGTGTAGAATAAGATTTGTATACGGTACATCGTAATATAACCAAAGAATGATCAAAGCTGTCCACATGTGTAAATGAAAAGCTGCAGTTGTAGAGTTTGGGAGTAAAATTTAAACATGAGTTAATTAAAATGTCCTCAAAATCATTGTTTCATGTAAGCAGTAATATGGGAATACACCAAGAGTTTGCTGTATTAATATAAACCACTCTACATAATTACTGCTTTCACCTTTAAAACTTCAAGTTCAGTTCGTTCATTTATTTTGAATGCACACATTTGTCATTCTGAGAGGTATGACCGCTTTCATTAAAGGAAAGGATCTGAATGCTTCTGCCATGGTAGGTTTCAGCCTATTTAATAGTTGGACCAAGTCAACTTTGTGGTGAAAAGCCCAGAAGTTCCAGCAAAGAAATGTGTGAATTTCAGTGGACCCTCAGACCCAAGAATATATGAATCACTGATTTTCTTGGCAGTGAAGTGACACTTTACACATGCTGTGAAAGCAGAGGTACTGTAGCTCTTCATCTTCATTCCTGAGTAGAAAGCAAAAAGTAGGTGATGACACTGGTGTGGAAAAAGTAAACCAATATAAATCCAGTTGTCTAAATACCAAAGAAGACATGAAGAGACACGCAGAACATGCAGGACACAGGCCTCCTGTGTATTGTCATCCACATTGATGAACTGCACCAGTAGATGCTTCAGCTGACACTAAAGCAGGGTAAACAGTCCTGGTGATGTTTAATGGCCCTACCATTTGCAAGAACTCCAGCATGTATGTGTTGCTGACAGAGAAAGAGAAGAGAATTGAAAATATGTCCGAATGCTCTGCTCTCTCTCAAGGGCTGCCAGGTGGGTGATGGGTAAACAGGCTGACTTTCCCAATCCTGCCCAGCCCCACGGGACAGGCAGTGTTTGCACAGCAGCACGGAGGAATACAGGAAGTAGAGGAAATTCCATCATTGGCAGTTATGCTGGGGTCCTCGTCCCCAGTTGACCGGGGTCACCATAGTCTCAATCGCAGAGCACAGCACTGCTTATTTAAGCTGACTTAATGAAGATGTAGGGCACGACCACACCCTGGGCTACTAAGAACTGCTGAATAAGGGGTAATGGGATGATACCGTGGATGGATTCTACACTTTAATATGTCAGCACAGACAACCCTCACACTTCTTTCCTTTGTCATATTTGGAAAAGTGTTATAAACACAGATTCAAACTGGACAACAGCCCGTGCATGCAGATGCTTTGTATGACTTACCCAAAGCCTCTTTTCCAGGAGCGCTAGGCTGTCTCTTTTTTTAGATTTATAATTGTGAAGCATCTCTGCCCTCTTTCATTCTCCCAGCACATGAGCTCAGCTGACAGCCTCTCGGTGAACTCTCGCTAAAGGAATTCTTACTCCTCGTAAGGGTCAAGGCCTGAGTGTTTATACAGCGCAGCCGGTGAAGCTCTATATTGTTTAGACAAGCTTCCAAACACGCAGCCTGGACGTTTTCCAATTACCCACCCGCTAAGATGTGTGTGCCATCACTGCTTTGTGCATTCTTTGTTTAACCTAATCTACAGCTTCAGTAAGACACTTGAGTCGGTTTGTTTATATTTTTTTAATAATAATCTTTGACTACATCCCAAATGCCGGCAGGTACGTCCACCAGTCGCCATTGTTTTAACATCAAAAGCTACTACCGATTTTTTTTCCACTATCAGAACCAGTTGCTCTGCGTCACAGTCTGCGTCTTGTCTAGTGCTCCTTCCTCGCCGTGTCTTTGGTCACCGTGAGTGTCACCCTCTCTGTCTCCAGTCAGTCTGTCTTTATCGCATCCACTCACTCTCCTTGTCTATCTTTCTTTTTGTAGGAAGAGAAGGGTATTTCCTGTGAGCTTGTCGAGTTGGACTTCCTTCAGTGCCGAGTGGGATTTCCTTTCATGAGAGCACAGACTAAGGTAGCTCAAACTAAGGTAGAATTAACTGCATGCAGTAACTCGTGCTTTAACCTCCTCTGTAACCAGCCTCCTGCTGGGAATAGTTCAGTGTCTTACAAACAGACATACTTTATCGCATTGAAAATCTTTTCATAGTTGAGAATATGACACCCCATATTATTCTGGGTTTTTTTTGTCTTTGCAGTATCATTTTGCAGTGATTTTTGACACGACTCGGCTCTCTGGAGAAAATGACACGTTGCAGTTCTTAGTTCAAGCAAAAAGGTAAGAAGCTCAAATGTTACAGCAAGTCTAAATATTGATCTGCACAAAGAATTGTAAGCGAAATATTCATTATCAATGATTTGTGTTTCTTTTAGCGCCAATCCCGAGCACAATCTCTCCGACAACTTTTTGGATATTTCCATCCCTCTGATTCACGAGACCGACACCACTATCACTGGGTAAGAACGAGACAAATATGAATTTCACAGAAGGGTAGTCACTGTTTTGCAAAATGTAAAGCTATCTCAGAGACTTGAGCTGGTTGCCCATCAGTTGGCTCACAGGAAGCGAGGGAGTATTTGTCAGTATGGAGGATATCAACTTGAAAAGCCTTATCTGCGAATGCTTTATCACAGCTCTCGTTCACAGAGGAGGGAGAGAGAGATGTAAAACAGCCCAAATCTGCCAGAACTCTGACATCTGATAAGGCTGCTGTCTTTAATGTGAAGGGAGGCTTAGAACAAAGCTGGACAAATATGTCTGCTGATAAAAGAAACGCTTCTGTCGAGCCGAGCGCAACTGAATCCGAAAATTTTTATGGAACTTTTTAGAACATAATTTTGTCTCTTGTCATTTAAATAATTTTGTTTCCATGTTAATAAATTATCTTTCGTCACCTTCCTGAACTGCAGCGTGATTACACCAACTTCCTTTGTGTATGGAAACTCCATTGAAGACTCACGCTTTGTGCAATTAGAAGACATGGACTGCAACTTTCAACCTCTCAATCTCACTTTCCAGGTACTATGGGAAGAGAATAGATACCCAAATATGTATTTAAAATGTTTCTTTATATATTTATCCATCGTTTCTTTCTGTGTGATGTGTTTCCAGGCTATAAACAAGGGCCCCAGCAGGTTGCCTGGCTCCAGAGTGGACATCAGGATTCCCAACCGGCTGACTGGCAACGGAGCTGAGATGTTCCACATCATTGAAACACAGGTGGATGCCAGCAGCAGTCCATCTACATTATTCATCCAGACCAAATTGTTATTTATTAGTTTATTCACATGCAGGAAGCCACATTTTCTACTCATTTATCCAGCAAAAGCCTATCAGTCTTGCTTGTTTTGCTCCTCATGGCACAGCTCTTTGTATCCACTCCAGAGGATTCTTTTATGTACTGAGAGCTGCTATACCGCTGGGTTCTTGTTCAGGACATGGGCAGTTTGCTTGGTGTGGGGCACCACAGGACCAGTGAAAGTTGAAGCAAAAATGTTGACATTGCTACTGAAGCTGGCCGCCCATTTTGTTTCACAACATTTTGCATTTTGAGAAAGAAACACAATACTCCCACCAGGTTTAAATATTTTCTTAACCCTTGCATTAAGCTTTTCATACAGGTAGATCATGGGGGTGCTCAAACTATTAATTGTATTGACTGTGAATGGGCAGACAGAGTTGACTGTATCCCACCCTCCTAGAGCCATCTGGAATCACTTTAGGGGGCTCAGACGGCTTGCACGAAATGGGAGTGGGACACCTGAAGGGGCTGGCTACTGCACCGTACCATCCCTAGCCTGGAACCACATATCATAAAGCTGTTAACAAAGCATGCAGCCTGTGGCACACTGGACAGTAGCGCAGTTATGTTTTATAGTCAGGTATTCTTACATTTTACACACATTTCCATTTGTTCGTGATATATACAAGCTTCAGGCTTTTACAGTTTTTCTGCACAAAATCCCCCATCCTGCCAGATGCTGGGGGATTTCACCAGGTTAAAGTTAGTGCAGCTGCTGGTGGAGCCTGTGGCTCTTCATGCCAGCAAATGCAGCAGAAACACAGGACACTGGAAAATTCTGCAATAAAAGCTCAGACATGCTGGGTGGTACTGTAGCAGAACAGACAATGTGGAGATCTCCACCTCTAGAGCTTCAGGTCCAGCTGAGGAGAGGGGAAAGGGGAAGTGCTCCCTTGGGGCTGGGCAGTAAACCAGACACCTCTAAATCACTCCATATGGGGAAAACAGTCTGGGAGGGGTTACAACTTGTTCTTGGAGAGAACATCCTGTGAGCCCTGGAGACTCCTAACAATAGCGAGATAGGTCCAGTTTAGGTGACAAAAGTACATACGTCAACATTTTCGATGTCATGCCCAAACCTGTCTGCAGCATAAACTTGGCACCCATGTCACCCATGCCTGTTAAATAACTGTGTTTCAGGTGGCCAACGGTCGAGGGAACTGCACTCCTCATAGGAACCCAACACCATGCACCATCCCCCAAGACAAAGAGAGCATCTTTCACTCCATCTTTGCCTTCTTCACCAAATCAGGACGGAAAGTCTTGGTAAATATACAGCCCTCATGTTGCACTTTGACTTTTCAGAGGTCACTGAGAGTCACCCCCTATGAGGATTCTTGTTTTTATTTTCTTTTAGTCAGTGTAACATCTGTTTATCACACATCCTTCTTTTTTCTCACTGCTTTTCAAATATCTTTTTTTAACAGGATTGTGATCGGCCTGGAAGAGCATGTATGACGATCTCCTGCAGCCTGGGTCCACAGTTAAAAGAAGAAGCTTTGAGCATAGATATAAAAGTTTTACTCAACACTGAAATCCTAAAGACGGTGAGGCTCAAGCAGTAAGGGTAATAAATTCATTCACAGGTTGCAGTTATTCTTAAAGCAGTCCATAATTTACAATCTGTCTGCCCACAGGATTCTTCCTCTGTGATCCAGTTCGTCACACGGGGCAACGTGCAAGTAAATGACAGGACAGTGGAGGTGCCAAATGGCCTGCCAGAGGACATTTCTGTGAGTATACCATGAATTTACCATCACTTTGTGATCTTGTCAGTGAAGCATATCTAAAAACCTCTATATTAATCCAAAATCTGGCAAAAATGGGGCATCTTTAGCTCAGAAGGGAAAGCAGGTCATCTACCAATCAGAAGGTTGGTGGCTACTCAAAGTCGAAGTATTCTGGAGCAAGATCCTGAAACCAGAGTTGCCCCCGATGCATCTATTGATGTGTGTGTGCACGAATCTTAGATAAAGCCCTTAGGTATAGAAAAATGTGAATGTTTGAATAAGACTTGTTTAAAAATTTAAAGAAAGCATTTTGAGCCCTCAGAGTAGAAACATTTTTTACAAGTTCCAGTCCATTTGCCATCTATAAACTTTAGGAAAATTTCAGTGAACTGTTTGTGTCTTTGCCTGTGTTGCCTCACTCTGGATTAATAGCCATCACACATTTCATCTTGCCAAAAGCGGCAGGCAGAACAGAACTGCTGCTGCTGACCTATGTGCTCAAAAGGAGTCACATAGGTCAGATGCTTATTGGAGATTCTACCCATCCAGAGGTTACAGGTGAAGGATTGTGTGCTTTCCCTGCAAAAATATATCAAAAAGCATACATATGTTCATCTTTAGAAGCTCGGTCACAATTCCCTTTATTTGCTGATTTGCTCCAGATCTGTCACAAATGACATGAGTGCAGGGAACAGCTGGTCATTATGGGTTTACTGTGTAGTGGTATTCCTATTAGCTGCTTTTGGGGGTCCCTTAGATGTGCACAAGGACAGACCCATCCCCCCATTGTTGTATGCTGAGTGATCAAATGGCCTAGCAGATCGGATTTGCTGATTGCATTCAGCAACCAGCATGCTTGCAGTGGGATCCTGGAAAAGATTACAGCACTGATTGGGTTGCAGGCCTGCTGACCCCGAGCTCCAGTTGTGCTCAGAAAATTCAGACCTGCTATGAATGTCTCCAAGCCATGCTGCTCTTTCAGCACTTTGCGAGTGTGCTCATTCCAGTGAAACGTACTCCGGTGGATTTTAGTGAACATTTTTACCTTTTCCCTCAGGATCCCAGCTAGCTAGAGAACACAGTGTAAATATAATTTGTGGTCCCAGGCTGTGCTGTTCACAGCAAGCCTTCTGGCTGTCAGTGAAACAACAAGCTTGACTTTTTTATCACCCGTGAAATAAAACAAATCCACATAAATCCACATGTTGGGTTTTTTTTACTAAGAATGCACATATAAGGCTGTTAAAGCAAGAAAATGTGCAACTTACAAATTTAGAAATTGAGGACAGAGGTAAATGAACTTCACATTAAGGGACTGCCAAAGTTAAATTGAGAAACTCAGCGTCAGAGAGCAATGACCAGTAGAGGTTTAATCTTTTTTGTACACGCAAACGCCTTGGCATGCATAACAACAGTTACATTCCAGAGCTTGGGGTAACGGGAACGTGTTAATGTGAGAAACTATTCAACAGAGAGATTATTCTTCACTTGTCCACTTTGTTTTTTGGCTGGCTCACAGTTGGTGTTTCATGCCACATTTGTGTTTAAATCCCATGCAACACTGGACATTAAAGCCGCAGCGTCCCTCGGTCGGCCCACTGTGTGTGAACACACAGTATTTGTCTTTGTTTGCGAACATTAGTAAGTAAATAAACCCATCGATTCTGCAAGTAAGGCCTGAATGCTAATATTACAGCAGGCTTTGCTGTGATGCAGAGTAATGGAATATTTCACTCAGTCAAAACACTGTTAATACAGTGTAAATTTAACCAGTCAAGCTCATTTTGTTGGACAAGGCTCCTGTACAAAGATATCTAATAGCTTCAAATCAACTTTTGTCCAAAGTAGAAATATGGCCTTTTAAATGTAATGGTAATTGTTCCAAATTCAAATAAACATTAGCACTGCTGCTAGAAAGGGAATCAAAAGAAGTGCAGTGTGTTTACTTAATTACAGTATATACAAAATTTGTCACTTAGGACCACTTCAAATGTTTTGTACTTAAGCCAGAGTGCACTGGTTTAAATAAGCATGAATTTGTTGTCAGTGACAGATTATCCAGCTGGTCAGCGTTCCTCCATGTCATGGGAAAGAGCTCAGATACCTCTAAATCACACCAGAACCAAGCTAAGAGTTGCCAAGGCTCCCTGAATAGCAATAACTCAGAATTAGCCAGTCTAAAAGCATGACACAAAATTCAAAAAGGGAGTAGATGATGCATTGTTTTTATCTGCTCTGATTAATAAGACAAATACTTGCTGATGTTTAACATTACCATCATATATCAAAGTCACTCTCTTGGTTTAGCTCATTAGCATGGAAAGTTCCTTACAGGCTGATGTGAATCTTATCAGTTGTTTATGTTTGTTTGTTTGGGCTTTTTTTGCTTACATTAAAAGTCTTGGGTTCATCACGTCCTCAATAAATGACATGGTTCTCCATCGTATCAAAATAATTTAGTCTGACTTGTGCTTCCTGTTTGTATAACCAATATCTATGTTCTGAAAAATGCTTTCGTACCAGTTTCCTGTTATTTGAAAGCATATTTTTTTGCTTTAAATGTTGGTCCTTTGAATCAAACCATGGAAACCACTCTGAAATCAGATGTGTCTCGCTTGCTGTTTTGCACCGGATTGCATCATTAGCAGCACATGACTTAATGTGCATTTTTGTGTGTCTCTGTGTGTGTTGCATTTCGGTGTGACTCACTGTGATGTTGTTGTGTTTTAGCTGGTGTTTGAGGCTCTCCACAGTCAGGAGCCAAGGGGTTACGTAGTCGGCTGGATCATCGCCATCAGTTTGCTGGTGGGAATCCTCATCTTTTTGCTGTTAGCAGTGCTGCTCTGGAAGGTAAACCAACTCATAAACACAGATTGAGAGTTTTCCGCTTACAGCACTGGTCACAACACTCCACTTAAATTCCAGTGCAGTATCTGGTTGTACAGAAACAGCCAGAGATTAGGGGAAGAAGTAAGAAAGAAAGCTTGTTTTGTCCACTTGGTGATTTGTTCATGAAAAGGACAAATCACAGACTGGACAATAATTAACACCACACCACTCACATGAAAGAAAAATCTAAAGAGGGGGGAATGGCAATTACACTGGTGTCCAGAGGCCCCTTTAGCAGAAAACTCCATTCCTTTTTCACTGCTTCATCTTTCACCGGGAATACCACAACTAAGCCTTGAAATGTTGAACCCCCCGATCCCCAGTTCCTGCCAAAATAAACCCCACTTACAAGAGCGGCACATGTCCCATATTGCTCTCTTCAGGAAATGCCTGAGGAGAGCACAGGTCTGTAACAATAAACTTCAGCAGCCAAATACAGATAAATGAATGGAGTCGTAGGGAGAGAGGCAGCAAGCCAGTGTGGCTGCTTTGATTAGATATACACCAAGAATCTACTGGTCTTACCACATTGTCATATCTCATACATACTACATTTGGTAAATGAATGTTATACTTTCATGAAATTTAAATGGGTAGTCAGTATTACATTCCTAAAGAAATGTTTCAGTAAGGTAAATGCATGAGTTTTGTCAAACCTTGGTGGTGGTTTCATGTGGTTTTACTTACATTACTGTTGGCCATATTTCAATCCATTATATTTGAAATAAATTGCCCACCTCATAGATCCATTATTTTCCATCTGTTTCACTGTGGGAGAAAATATTAACTTGCACATTTCTGTAACTTAGATATATAATCCATCACAGTGAACTCAAGGTCTGAGTTGTTAGCTTAACAAAAATTATGTAATTTCTGTAAAAGTGCTGCTGAAAGAAAGACCCGTTCTAAATAAATTCTCCAATTGGCCGCCCATCCAATGACACTCCTGAGAGTTAGCCAGTGAATTGCATTGCTATTACGTATTATGTCAAACCAAATCCAGCAGATAAGCAAGACAATGGTGTTGCGCAAATCCTGATTTTCTAGCATTAAAAAAAGGCTGCTGCAGTTTGTCTCAGTGTCATGTGTCCACACTCACAAACCTCTCCTGCTGCAGCCAAAATACTTTTTTTAGGGTGATATTGAAAAACAACTGCAAAATAACTAGCTAGTGTTTTTTGAAAAAGATTCCTAAAATTTATTCATAACAAAGATAAAACTGTTACTACCTTTTTTTAAAAAAAGAGCAACACTGAGCAACAGTTTGCGCTAAGCTAACAAATCAGCAGCATGAGCTTAACGCAAAAACTAAAAACAGGAGGAAAAAGTTAACCTGACACTCATCATGTCATCTAAAAGCACCTTTAACACACATGTTTTTATTTATTTCATGCTAAAACTGAAATGTAAAATTGTATCTTAAGCAGGTATATTTCTTTCACAGGAGAATATAATAACTAGCTTAACCGTCTTAGCAGGTCAAAGTGGCAGGAAACGTATTTACAGTACAAAAATTAGTGTTATCTTCACACGTCTCTGCTCAGAGAGGAAGCAAGGGTATCAGATATGACAAAAATGTTATATTTGAGACCGATTTGCCTGTACCAAAATATATGTATGTGATAAGATAATATGGAGCGATAAAATCGGCTAGTGGTTTAACTCTAGGTCACAGCTATGAATTACCTATGTCATGTTTTGCTTGAAAAATGACAATCTCTGGAGAGAAAAGGTATATGCTAAAAAGTTCTGGTATGTTTCTGAAAATGTTATGCAGCAATGTAAAGTGAATGTGATCTGTAATTGCTGACTGAAATGAATATTTTCTTTTGCAAGTCAGATACGACCACAGATGCAGCTTATTAACTTAAATTCTTACTCCTCTCACTCTTTGACAGATGGGATTCTTCCGTCGACGCTACAGAGAGATCATTGAGGCTGAAAAGAACAGAAAGGACAGTGATGAAAGCTGGGACTGGATGGATAAGGACCACTGAGACTTACAACGGGAGTCCCAGAGGAGCCAGTGAGATTAGGGATTCGGTTGCGAAAGATCCAATAGCACAGGGTCTCTCAGCCCAGCCGCCCCCTGTGGCATTGGGCCCTTCAGTCTTCCATATGTGGAAGAGAAGAATATTCTCCATATTTTTTGGAGACTTAATATTTTTGGGGGGAGGAGGGAGGGAGTCCAGGAAACAGGCTTCTGAGGTGACAAGGTGGCTTGCCAGCGGACACTTGCTGTGGAATTCAGCTAATCTCAAAGGAGGTATCACCCAGCCAGCAGAGCAGAGCTGTTGATGGAGGCTCACATCCGTACAGGGATGTGGAGACGGCATGAATACTGGTGGACAAGAAAACCCTCAGGGCTGTGTTACATAGCAAATTTATTTTTATACATCTACTTTAAGCCATATTGTGTAAAAGTGAGCTTTGAAAAGAGTTGGGGTTTTGAATGCCATTATAAACATACTATATCTACGGTATGTTTTCTTAAAAGCACTGATGTTTGATAAGAATGAATGCCTTGGCCCCTTAGCTTTACTTTTTGTGCCAAAGATATGTCCAGTAGAGTATATGATTGGAATCATTTGTATATTCAGTTCATCCCAGATGCTGGGAGTGAAAGATTGTATCTTTTCTGTACTATTGCTGGCTGATGAAAATCTGTTTTACACATCTGATTGCCCATCCCCTCACATTTCTAATCAGCCAGAGCTAATTCTATGCTACAGTACCCGCACACTGTCCCCATGCAATGCACTAGTGTTTGTATTTGTGACACACTGTGAGGGCTCTCTCTGTCTTCATGATGGCCGCTTTTTTCATGTTTCCATTGTTAACCATGCCTAAAATGCAAAAGATGGATAAAAGATCATTCCTTTTGTTCTGGTCTGGCTTTCAGCTGATTCGCTGGTAGATGATAATATACAAAAGCTATTATTTCATAGATTAAACTTAAATCTTTATTCTTTAAAATGTTTCAAAATACCATGAGTTTTGAAAGTGGAATGTATAGTCAAGCAAATCTAACGTAAAGCTGCTTTTGGTAGGAGCAAAAACTGCTCAGGTATGCAAGGAGACTTTTATAATGGACAGCCAAACCTCCCAGGCTCAAGTGAACATATTTTAGCTGAATGTCTTGTAAATTCTCACTGAAATACAGCAGAAAAGGATTTACTATTGTTCTTGAAATACCTGATCGCGATTTATTTCCAAAATCTTCTCAGACTTTACCGGAGCATACCATTTTTAAGTTTACTGTTATGTTATCAGGCATTGGATTATAGTGTGAAATATGAGATACTGTTGCTCTCCGCAGCCAGATAAAAGACTGCAATATGTGTCTACCTACAGTCGTTTATAAGGGCTCACGGTATGAGTAATGCCCTAAAAATAGGTGAGAATATGCTGCACTCAATCACTACACATACAGTATACAAGCTCTTTGGGGCTCCTGGGAAAAGTTACTTTTAAGCCAGGGTTGAGGGATGTCAGTGCCCTGAAAAATCCGCCACCATAGGAACCCACAGCTCCTCTCTGCTAAACCTTTTTCCCCCCTACAGGCTTGTCGGTTCTTTTAAATGCTAGATTTAATTGTGATTGAAATAAGACATTAGCAAATTCTGTATTAAAGCTCCCCACAAATATATAAACAGCGAGAAAATAAAAATGTGGTAGTATGGGAGTCGCTGGTGCCTTGGTGCCCCTGCTTCTGGCACCTGTTGCTCAGTACTCATAGGTCATACCCTACCCATTTTTGAACTTTGTTTTGATGTTAACTGCAAAGTTTTGTGTGTATGTACTTTGCACATTTGCAACCCTATCTAGTTGAACAAACAGATAAATTCATGTAATCTTAAAAAAAACCCAAAACTTTAATTATGCTCCAAAAAAGATTCAATTTAAGAGTCAAAAGCTTTAACAATCAGCATTGGGTGATAAGATTTACATTAAAATAGATATGCAGCATATGAGTATAAAGTACCTTTGGGTCATTTCTTTAGTAGACCAGTCAGATTTAAATGTGCAATGCCAAAGAACTAAAACTTTATCGTCACTTTATTGATCACTATGATTGCTTCGCTCTAAAATGTGCTGTATAGATCTTCTGACACCATTTACTTCCACTGGTAATACAGCGTATACTGTACACATCCACGCCTTCCCTCTGCATCTGTTAAACCGTTGCTATGTATTAATGCAGAGAAACCAACACTTGACTTTTTTTTTTTGGTAAAGTTTAACTGTGATGATTATACTTTGTTTTTATGTTTGTCACCTTTAATCGCATCGTTATTTGGGGTTTTGTTCTGAGTATACTACTGTCACTGAATATCATTTCCATTATAGTGTGCTGTACGTTTGATGTTTAAAATCATGTTCAAGCTGTATATTTATCTGTTGATAAATTTTAGAATGAAGTCTCTTGTTATCAACGTGGCTCCAGTGTTGGTGTTTGGCTGGTTTGCTGCTTATTTGTGGTGTATGGTGCTCTCTGCTGGCAGCTTTTCTTCAATCGCACCAAACAAAATTCAGCAATGGGGAAAAACACAAAACTGCTTGTTCAGGTTTTTAGAAAATGCTATTTGGGGGGAAATACTGTTAAAAAAATATTTTAATAAACTTTTCACTGATCATTTACACTAAGTACATGTATAACTACATGTTCTTAGATACATTACAGCTGAAATAACAACCAGGCCACAGAAAATGACCATTCTGATCAGCTAAAAATCCCCCAAATGGCAAATAGATATTTATATTTTAATCTTGTGTCATTGTGAATTAAATGTCATTGAATTTTTTTCTTTTGGGCTAGAAAACTTTATCTTTATTTTAAAGGGCTAGGGTGGATTCATTGGGTGCTGATGGCTTTTTATACAAATGTATTGATACAGTATGATGGTGTAATATCATGAGATTTAGAAAAGACTACCATTTAACCTGAAAGTATAAAAAATTCAAATTAGCTCATATCTTAAGCACTGAAAATAACGTGAGTGCATTTTAAAGGAACCCTGGTCAGAAACAACATGTTATGTACAATATTCAATGTTTTAATGTCCTCTTTCTATTTTGCTAAGAGTTTTCCCATATCTTCTTGAAGATCCTAATAATTTGCTATTGCACTGACCATGTGCCAGGAAACTGTAAAACTCTCTTTAAAAGTTCAACCATACCTGTGATGAAGTGTCACATAAACAATACTGGCTCTTCAATACCATATAGTATTTTTCAGACACTGTAGGTTTGCAAACAAAGCATTATCTCAAAGAATATGGCAGCTAATCAGTCAATACATTAAAGCTTGATGACGCTGTGTGCTGTTGATCAGGTGACACCAGTTGCTATGAAACACTGAAGTCAAGCACAAGCTGCTGTGTTGAGCAAATCAATTATTAAAAAAGCTACCACGCTAAATACAGCAGGAATACAACAACATTTATGGTACTCGCTTTCTTTTGACCAGAGAGAATCAGTCTCTTAACTATGTCCTCATTGTTAGATCATGGGTTGATCAGGACTGTAGCAGTTGAGCAGGTGGTTGCACCAATTGCAATTCATATATGCCGCCTGGTGTTGCTGTGTGACAGCGCAGAGGAGCCTGAACAATTCAGCCAGCTGGAGGAGGCAGCTCAGACTGTGGCTAAAGCTACTGAGAACATGGCAGCAGTGGCTTCCAGGTATGTACTGTTATAAAAATCATAATGTATAATACTTAAAATGCAGCAATATCCTCCAAGGAGGAAAAAAAGTATCTTTCAGTTTAGCTTTTTCTAGTAATTTCCTGCCTCTTTGGAGCTAAAGAGGCCACCCAAACACATGAGATATCAATGGAAAGGCCAGGATGTCCTCTATTGGGGAAATCAGGACTTAGAAGGGTAGCTCAAATAAGTCACAAGATATAGACCAAAAACAAATGTCCATTACACAGGATCTAAATGAATAAGCTCGCTCTCAGGAGGATATAAGAAAGTCACATTTAATTATTTAATCTGTATGTAACTGAAAAGTGTAATACAACCCAAATTCTGGAAAAGTTAGGACACTTATGTAAGAGAATGCAGAGATTTGCAAATCTCCCGTATTATTCACAATAGAACATAGAACACAAATTAAATGTTTGAACTGAGAAAATGTACGATTTTAGGAAAAAAATTAGCTCATTTTGAATTTTATGGATGCAACATGTCTCAAAAAACTGGGATGAAGGCAGCAAAACAGTGGAAAAATAAGTGGTACTCAAGGGACATTTTACAGTTAATTAGATAAACTGGCAACAGGCCAGTAACATGAATCGGCATATGTTTCTGTCAATTTAAAAGGGAAAAAGCATTTTAATTAATATGAGCACTTAAATTCATCTTGTAAAAATGCCAGATTTAGAGTGGCTGGGTTTCCCGACTTTGGGTAAAAATAATATAGCAGGGGCAGGAACATGTAACTAATCATGTGGACAAATCAACCCCAACAAACACCATGCATATATGTGATTTGAACACTTTCATAATTAAAGAAGAAACCATTCAATAACAAATTAAAATGAAAATAAATATGTTGGTCTGCTGGTAGTGAAACACAGGCTCCTGTGGTGACTCTTAGGGGTGGAGGGGACCACAGAAAATAGCAGCTGTTAATGGCTTTTTGAACTGGGTGGAGGTGTTAACAATCCACATGAGGACTTCAAAGATCTGCTCCATAGAAGCCAGTCTAATCTTCATACACGGTATCCTACAAGCACAGCACTGCAACTTTAGACTTTAGACACAAGGTTGGACAACTTGAGTCATTTTTGTTTTGCTTTTGTTTTATTTATTTGTTTTATTTTGTTATGTTTTTTTAATGAAGGCAGCAGATTTTCTTTAGCCTTAAAGTGTGGGGCAGTGATGCTAGTGTTAGCGTTGTTAGCATATTACCTTCAAGAGGCTAGCGAAGGATCAGGGCTTCATTTTACTGCAAGGTCCCGTCATATTCTTCTTATACCTGATATAATCATCTAAGACATTTTAAGGAAGTGAAGATCAAGTTAAAATATCCTTGTGTACCACCAGCATTTCCTTTAAAGCTCTTCTTAGCAGTAGCAGTACTACTGGGCCAAACACAGAGAAATCCAGGTGGCTGGCCTTCTCTCTAATCAATCAGATGGCTCATTTCCACTGTTCCTTTTAAGTAAATTCCTTTTCCATTTCAAGTATTTATTGATGGATTAATAATTCCTTTAGAAATATTCACTTACTTTTGCTCTTTTTGTTGTCTATTAAATAATTTAGTAAGGTGTAATTATTAGTTAAGACTTCACAATTATTTCATAAATACTTTGATACATGAATATTATTTCATTATTAATTAATAATTCATGAAAATCTCTATTTTGATGTGCATCACTCTCCTTTATGATCTTCCATTATTTTTCTCCCAAAATAAAGAGAAACTTGGATCAAACGATGATGGGCAAACAGTGGTAAACAGCCCTGTCCCAACTTCTTGAAACCTGTTATTGCCATGAAATTCAAAATGAGCTCATATTACTTCATAAAATGTCTCAGCTTAAACATTTTATTTTGTCTTTCTTCTATTATGAATATATGTGGGTTTGTGAGTTGTGTAAATAATTGCCTTTTGTTTTTATTTACTGTTTATACAGCATCCCAGCTTGGTTGGAATTGTGTTTGTATATATTTTCTGATGAACAGCAGAGTTTTTACTTCTAGGCAAATACGTGAGACAGAGGATGAAGTTTTTCACATGGAGATGTCCTCCCTGCTAGAGTCATTCGCTGTGTGTGGGCAGCATGTCCTGCTGGCAGCTCAGAAACTGAGTATCCAGCCAAGTTTAACTGAGCACAGAGAGGAGCTCATCACTGCTACACAAAACGTTTTCCTTGGAGTAGTTAAGGTAAAGTAGACAAAGACAAAAAAAAGCTGTCTGCAACTGTACTAAAAATTATACCCAAATTAAAGCAGAGAGAAAAGAAATAAGGTTAAAGCACTTAAAGGTTTCATTAGATTCCTCTTGGGGGGCTACATCTGCTTTTACTTTCTCAGAGGTTTCTTAAATGTTGACATTATTTAAAAACAACAGAAGTCTCCCACACCGTCTGTTTTTAATTCACATGTGGAGAATCTCAGCATCTCAGCCATCATCTTTAGCCTTCTGGTGCTGTTGTGTAAAGAACATTTTTTTCCATCGTTAATTTTTAAGAACAGTAATTCTTTCCTGTTAGCTACTCACTGACTTTATCTGTAATTTCATGACAATGTAGAAACTTTCTCCTCTGTTTCACTTTCAAAGTCTGAGCTGGCATAGCAACATATAATTCCGAGCATTATAACGATTTTAGCATTGAATCTGAGTCACAGTTTGGAAGCTCAGAAACCAAATTTCATGGCGATCCAAAGGGCAGCTATTCATACAGTTCACTGAAGGTTTTCAGCCAAATGCAGCACTAAAACCAAAGAGGCTCACTAAAGCCTATAGATTTGGTTACTATGAATGTGTTTACATTTTGTGGTAGTCTGTCAAAGCTGTTGAAATATTTCAATCATGGCCAAAAGTTTTTAACTGATTGATTTACTGACAGTCTGACACTGCATTTTCATACTTCTTAAACAGGTACAGTAAGCTGTAGAGCAGCAGTAACACAGTGACTTTTGCCTTCTGCTCCCAGGTTCTGTTGGTGGATGATGATGCTGCTGTAAGGAAAGTAATAGCTGCTGCTGATCAGGTTTTGGAGTGCCTCTCTGAAGTTGGCTCCTCCTCAGATATCAAGTCTCTTCTTAAATCTTTCCAAATGTTTTCTGAGGCTCTTCTCCTCTTTAACAGACTGACAATGGAGAGAGCAAATTCCTTACGGGATCCCAGACAAACTAAACAACTCCTCGATTCCTTGGACACCCTGAGGAGGTGCATCTCCATGCTGCACACAGCCATGTGTACAACCATCAAACACCCTACCAATGAGCAAGCCCAAGAAGCCAAGAGGTACATTCTGGACAAAGTTCAGAATACTGTTGGTGACATTACAGCAACCCTCCAGAGTGACTGCCACGGAGGACCACTGGGACCTTGTGGGTATTATACCTGGAAAAGTAACAGTCTATTACAACTGCTCACTAGTCCCTCCACCTCCTCAATCCGAGACAGCAGCTTTGACTGCTTGGTCAGAGATCTTGTGTTTCATTGCATAGTCGTAGCAAACATGTCTCGCAGAGACTTTCAGCAAAGAGTGGTTTTCCACTGTCGTCACATCCTGCAGTTCTGGTCTGACATAAAGAGGATTTTAAAGTCTTCAGAGGATTCTGCGCAGAGCTTTGAGAAGAACTGCACTTTCCTGCTCCAGCAAATACAAATGCTTGACAAAACTTTGATGACTACAGTTCTGTTTCAAGTCATGGACACACTTCTTGCAGCTTCCTCCACAGCTGACCAACTTTTAGGACACATCTTGGTTTTAGATTCCTCTACAAAGCCGGATCTGAACTATATTCAGTCGGAAGTTGAGGATTTAATTTCCTGCACTGACAGACTAATCCAGGTCGCCAATTTTACCTCAGCTATGGCTCTCGATGCTAAGAGTTTAGAGAATGTGGAAAATTCCCGAGCATACCTTTCGAGACTCAGGGCTCGAATCGCTCCCCTTTCGCTAGAACTGGCAGATAATTCAATGCAAACTGCTCAGAAGCTTCATGAAGTGTGTCAGAAATGGGAAGAAGAGACTCAGCAGCTTCAGGATGCTTTCAGTGATGTCATGGACATTAGGGAGTTCACCAGTATAGCTGTTAATGAGATGGTGAGTGATCGCCATGGGTGTGACACAGCATACAGAGAACAAAGCTATGAACAGTTTAATAAACATGCAGCAAACCTGATTGGTCACATGAAGCTGGCGGTTCACTCAGTGAAGAGGCACTTGGATAGAAGTGACGAACCCATCTACAGGAACGGCCTTTTGGTCCTCCTGAAGCAGGTTCAGTCATCTCAAGCCAAAGTAGCTGAGTCAGTCAGAAGCATGCTTAATGGATCCACGCTGAACGTGGAGCCATATTCTACATTTAGTGACAGCGTTTCCACTGTCATTCAGCATTTTAAGGTGCTTAGATCAGGATTGGACGGCCAACAGCATCCGCATCTCCTGAGCCCGCTGCGAGAGGGGGCTCGTCAGCTCGAAATCACACAGCCATGTCTGCCAGTCAAAGACACCTGTGAACTGAATGTGGATGATATGTTAAGAGGCTCGGATATTCCTTTTTTTGAAGTTTTGGAAAGAGAAACCAAACATGAGGAGAAGCACACAGATCAGGGACCCATAAAAGCAGAACCAGATCATAAAGATGACAGCGATGATTTAATGTTCCCAGCTGTCTCAGATGAGCCTAAACTGATTCTCAAGCCTCTCGAATTTGACCTTTTACCCCTTTTGTATGAAGTTGTAACTGTGACTAAAGGGAAAAACGTGACAATGCTCAACCAGGCCTGCACCAGTGTTCTTGAGCTGTCAAACTGTTATGCCCAAGCTACAAAGGAAGCCTTGGTCATTGTCGATGCAGTTGACTGTCAGACTCTGGAAATCTTTAGGGCCGAGCTGGTGTCCCTGACGCCGCTGCTCGTCCAGACAGCTCAAGAGACGGCGATGAGCTCAGCGATGAGCACAGAGATCATCTTTAAGCACAGCACACAGTTTTCTGACCTCATTAATAACATTCGAAAGGTTTTGCTGCCAGCAGCTGGGACTTGGTATCACACTGTTTATAATGAGCTGCAAGGGAATCTACCAAATATGCCAGCCAGTTCTGCACAGCAACTTAATGAAGCAATGACTTTATGTGCTGACGTGGTCCAACTCTTGACATCGTCAGATTTAACCACACAAAGTGATGGTCAAGAAACATTGAGCGTTTTACACAGCAAGCTGACCAAAGCACAGAACAACACAAGGCAACTGATAGAGTTTTCCACTTCATGTGAAGGACAGTTAGATCATCTTGAGGCACTTTGTATCCTCTGGGGTCTCTCCATTCAGATTTTGCTTAATTCTCTGGATAAGATTTTGGGAACATCAACTGCACTGAACCATTTGAACCCTCAGAAACAGCTCTCAGTGTTGTCTGAGAACTCGCTCCGAATCCAAGAGGCAACCAGGCTCACCAGCATAAACTGCAGAAGTGCTTATAAATCAAAGGAGTTAACCGGATACCAGGATGAACTGAAAAATCTGACTGAGGACTACCTTAAAGCTGCAGAAGAATTTGATTTAATGCCAGGCGTGATGCACCTTGCAAAATCGGAATTCTTTCAGAGAAAACTTTTGATTAAAATTAGAGTCCTTTTTGGTCATTTAAGCAAAGTGAATAAGGACTACGATACTACATTTCAAAATCTTCTCACCATTGCTCATTTCGCTGCTGAACACTTCAGAGAGAACAACACAGAAGATGTGGAGCAAAAGTTTGAACATGCGGCACAAACGCTTGTTGAAAATGTAAAATCTGCAACCAGAAGAGTGGAGGACAGCTTAAATTACATCCATGACCCACGCGCTCGCTCCAATCTGAGGTCCATTAACGACCACCTGTCTTTTCAGATCTCAGATATAATCTGCAGGGTGAGGCTCATGCTAGAGACTCACTACATTTGTGACACACTCAGTCTGGATGTGCAGATACGCTGTTGGTCAGCAAAAGCTCATTACGTGGTGGAAGAGATCAGGAAGCAAGAAGGGATTCACCAAGAGGTTAAAGAGTACATAAAGGCTGGACTACAGGGGAGAGCACCTGAGAATATTAGCAAAGTTTTGGCTAAAATCCCAACTAAAGTCAAAGAAGTGGAATTTACCTCTGACACAACAATAAATTCAAGCCGGAAAGGCATTAAAGAAAATGTAGATGCTGCAAAAAGTAACATAAATATGGCATCTGTGGCCAAATGTGGACCTGGAAATACTAAAAAAGATGTAAGTATCTCATAATTGATAAGATTTTATCATAACTCCATCATGTCGCAATAAACCATGTCGTGATTCTTCTCTGCAGGATAGTGCTGCGTCTGGCTTGTGCAAAGAAGTCTCTTCCCTGACCTACACCTCCCTTTTTCTAAAGCAAGAAAGCAACAGCTGGGATCCCAAGGACAACAGAATAGTCCAGGTGACCAGGAAGATGGCCGACACAGTATGTTACATGACTCAGTATCTGAAGAAGAAAGGCCCAATAGCGGTAATGCCCACTAAAGGTCACTTCACAGCCGTCAACTAGATTTGCAGGCACACTAATCTACAATCTTTGTTTCTTTTTTCTTTAGAATAAAGAGGCTTTTGTCTCTGCAGCCAAAGATGTGATCTCAAACTGCCAGTCAGTTACCCAGTTTATCAGAGTTATTGCCAACCACAGCCTCGACAAGCAGTGTACAGTTGAACTCTCGCTAATTGTTGAGCAGATTCTCACCATCACAAATCAGCTCAGCATCATTTCCAGGTCTGGAAATTTCAAGCAGAAATCACACACTGAAAACTAATAAAAACTGTTAAAAGTGGGGAAAAAAGAAATGTAATATGAGTATTTTCTTCTGCCTGCAAAGTGTCAATGCTGTGACTCCTGGGTGCAAATCTTCTGATGAGATCCTGGTAAAGAATGCACAAAATCTGCTCCAGACGGTCTTACGTGGGGTTCGAGCTGCAGAAACAGCGTGCATTAAAGTAAATCCAACACCACAAGCACAAGCAGCAACTCTGGACTACAAATATATGATTCAGTGGCATCTTTTTATTATGTCCTATGAATTGCCTCCTTAAAACTGAACGCTTGCACTCTGATTTCAGGGTCTGAAGCAGCCTGAGCCAAATTCGGATGGTGCAGAGGCTACAGCTTTGTGTTTCCAGTGGAAGAGAAACCTGGAGATCCATCGAGCCCAGCAGACCTCTAATCCAGATACAGATGAGCTGGGACTGAGGAAGACGTCAGCGCACCAATTAGCCCCAAGTCTTGCCCCACAGGTTAATGTATAACACAGCTACAAGTGTATCTTGAAAAAGGAAGAAAATAATGCATAAAAATAATGTTTCATGCATAAGCTGTGTGTCCTGCTGTGTACTGCTCCGAGAATTCAGCAGCATAAATTGTATTAAAGCTGGCGGTTAAAAAAACAATACACAGCACGCATACTAAAATGACACACTGCAACACTGGTGTGTGGTTCTGAAATAAAACTGGTGCTGTTTCCTGTCTTTATTCCAGATATTTGTAACAAACTCACTGAAACGACTGGCATGTGTTGTAAAAATATCAGACAATATTATGACAACCATAACCACCATACCGACCCACGCTGACATAAAAAAAACACCCCAAAACACACTGTACACATGATACAAAATAAGCATGTACAATGTGAATCATGAAAAGAACTTTTTTTTAAAAAAGGAAATAGCTTAGTTTCGGTCAAACAGGAATACCTCAAATTACAGACGGCGGAGAACTATGACCTAAACAAACCAATATTACCAAACAATATTCCATCTTACGTCTACAACTTTCACTCTTTGTAGCACATGTACACTTATAGCCTCTTTTCGGTTCATATTCGACAAAATTCAACAGTAAAAATAGTCATCAAGGTCACATTTGTAACATATATACATACAACTGCAGTGTTATCAAGATAGTACTACTTCTCCGTATAATACACTGGAAAACTTTATCGATTTCTTATACACTGGAAAACTTTATCGATTTCTTATACTGATTGACAGCGTGTTGGAAAACACGTAACATTTTTCCTGCTACTTACAAGCTTCTTCGAGAGATATGAGGAGCAGCGATGTTTGTTAGAAAAGGTTACAACATCCTCAAAAGATTCAGACCGCCTGAAACAAAAAACAATGTAGTCACTAAAGACGGAAGTTGTCTATTTTAGTGCAAAGACTTCTGCAAGCTAGCTTAGGTGTAGAGTTTTAAAAGTGTGAAAAGGGAACTTTAGACTAATCTAATTGAAAACTCAGTCTCACATTGAAAATATTCAATTTTGATTATCTGACCCGAGCGCATCAGCAACTGAAAAATGACAAATGTAAATGGTTTATTAAAGAAATCCCTTATCATAAAGACAGGCATCAACATATACAGTAGATCTCATTATATGAAAGTGTCCGTGAATAAATATGTAAATACAAAAATTTCCCCCCTGGGAAATGTGTTTTTGATTACTTAGTATAATCTCTCTGCGTGGAAAGTGAAATAAACTATCAGGTCATTCAGTGGAACGAGCCCCGAGTTGACTTAACAACACCTGGGTCAGGCTTTAGTAAAACTTTCACATCTTTTTATTTCCTCTGATTGTTTAGAACGTGTGTAAAAATTACACAATTGAAACCTTACCGTACACACATTCAAAACACGCCTCTGAGCTTTAATATGACATAGTTACAGGGAACTATACTCTGTGTCTGTATCCAGCATCATCTCCTTACTGATAAATGTGTGGCGTAGTGTTTGGTTTTCTACAGCATCATATAAAGAAATAAATAGATTTATGTAAAGCTAAATAAAGATTAATGTATCATCAATAAACATATCTGTTGCAATCAACAGTTGGGTGTTTACTGACAGAAAGGGGAAGCAGTGGGGTCAAAAGTCTTGAACACATCTTTAAGTGTCCTGTCATCTGCCTCCTCTTCCTCCTCTTCCTCCTCCTCTGGATCTTCTTGTTTCGGTTCTTTCTCTGGAGCAGCCTCCCCTTCCTGCTCCTTCTTGTCCTCTGCCTCTTCCTGTGCTCCTGTAGAGCCCTGTCCTGCCTGTTTAGCTTGCCTCGGGTCAGTGTACTGGGGTCGGATTAGCCCAGCCAGAGCCTGGATGGGGAGATTATGTACAGCGGGTGGTTTGAGAGGTGAGGCAGGAGTTACAGTGGGAGAAGTGGAAGCTGGAGTGTGATCTGCAGCATCTGTGCTTTTAGCCTCTTCGAACGAGCCGCTTCGTTGGGTGGGTGAGAGTGACGGTGCTGGAGTGCTGTCTTTCTTAGCCGCCTGTTTAAGAATCCCCGCCTTTTTAGGAGGCTCAAACTGCTCCTTCTGAACTTGCTCGGTTTGGGAACGAGGATCATACAGGCTGATGCCTCCCAGGATTGTAGTGGGACTCTCCAACCCTCCACCAGAGGACGCCAGTCGAGGAGCATAAGGTGGAAGTTTCTCTGGCTCTGGCTTGGCTCGGGCAGCATGAGGAGAGGGACTAGCACTGACCTTTTGTAACCTGGGGTCCACAAGTCCTGCCCCAGAAGACTGCTCTTTCGGACCCAGCAGCTTGGAGTCCAGACTGCCTGTACGTTTGAGTCTGGGGTCCAAAGACTTTTGCTGGCGTGGGTCTACAGGTCTCTCTGTAGAAGATCGCGACTCTAGAGAACCGGTGGGCAGTCGGCTCATACGTTCCTTCAGACGTGCAGCTGCAAGTCTGGGATCCGATAGCGGGGGGCTGGAGACTGGGGGGTGGTCGGGCAGGCTTGTTCGGTTCATCTGAGCATCAGCAATTAGAGGTGGAAGAGGCAGGTTGATGGAGTGTTCCTGTTTGGGCACTAAAGAGGGGATGAGATCCTCAGGGGCCCACACAACTGTCTGAGCAAAGGCAGGCCGCTGGAGCAGAATGTCAACACGAATATGACTAAACTGCTTTAACTGGCATCGAGGGTCTCTCAGGACCACACCTGGGCTGGCATCTAAAGGAATGAGAACAGCCCTGTCCCTGAGTTCCCTCTCTCCTTCGTCATCCTCCTCTCCTGTAAGAGGCTTTTGATGAACAGGATGGCTCTGCTGCCGGTATGAGCTCGGTTCCACTGGTCTCATTTTCCTGGGGTCTCTGGAAAGCCGTGGATCCGAAGCGCCATCTGGCTCCTTTTTCATATCTGGAAGTCGCTGTCTAGGGTCAGCCTTGACACGTGGGTCACTGGGTGGAGCCCTTTCCTTAATGAGGCGGGGGTCACCCAGTGCTGGAGCCACCGGGGCAGTCTTGGGCTGAGACTGCTGCATCTCATTCTGTCTCTTCAGAGATTTAAGAATGGAGGAAACACAGCTCCCATCCTCATCATCGCTCGAGTACCAGTTTGTAGTTTCATCTGCAAAAAAACATTAATAAATAAACAAATAAATCATATTTAAAGGAGAGTCTTTTTGGTGTTATCTGTGTATAAGCACTTATTTAGATAATTCTGAGTTGTATAGGTCACTTTGTTCCACTCTTGCTCCCTGGGTTTCATTTAATCTTAATTAATTCAATAAAGCTGTCTCTGGACACTTGCCTCTGCTTGCATTTTCATCCTGGCCATCTGCTCTCTGTGCTTCACTCCCTTGTGGATTTGACTCTTGTTGTTGCTGCTGCTGTGTCAGGTGTAAAAGGATGGCTTTCTGTACTGCTGGTGGTAAAGACTGCAACTGTGACTCTGCACCAATCTGTTGCTGGAGGTTCTGTATGAAAGCCAGACTAGGGTCTACCAAATTGAAAAAAACAAAAAGACACAAAGTTTTGCAAAGTCAGTAACAAGTAAAAGGCAGTTAACCTATAAGAACAGCTTATTAATTATATGCTTATATGACTCACCTCCTTGTTGACCAATGGTCTGGTTTCGGAGGAAGCTGCTAAGGAAGTCTAGTGGGTTCTGACCCGCAGATGGAAAGGGAAAGAGATTTTGCGCCATCTGTAGATCTGGTATAGGGGGGAATGGAGGCCTCTGTATATTCATCTGCGGGTTGATATTAGGTCGGTTTCCATGGAAGGGTGGCGGTTGGCTGGATGGGATCGGCGGCTGCATTGGAAATCCGTGCGGTAGGTGCTGCCCTGGTGGGCTTTGTGGCATCGGTGGCGCAGCGGTGTGACCCACGGGAACGGGTGATCCGGGTGGAGGAACAGGAGGAGCAGAAGAGCCTGAAGCCACCATGCTGCTGCTCTGTGTGTCCTCTGAACCTCCAGTAAACTCACCTGTGCATTCTCCTTGATTCTGAGGGTAGTTGGATCCACTGAAAAACAGAGTGCACTCAGGCTTAGGAGAAAATCCAAATTATTTTTAAAGTCTGATCTGGTTTTGATTACAGATTACTCCAGTTACCTCAGAGCGATTTTTTGTGCCAAGTCTACAGTTGGTTGAACCTTGATTTCAAAAAGAGAGGGGATCTTCTTCCCTGCTTGGCTATCTGTAGGACTGCTCTGACCGGGAGTGGGCAGCAGCCCAACCCCAGGAGGAGGCTTTGGGAGTGGGGAAATACCCTGTTTTCTCAGATCCTCCAGCTCCAACTCATCCTCCCGGGCATTCTCCTCTTCAGTATTAATTATCTGAATAAAGACAAAAGAAAGAAAGAAGAAATAAGATAACCGCTGACAGAACTAAGGATGACCTTCAACTATATTTCGTTTTACCTTATCGAGCAGCTCCTTGGTCACGTCGGTCAAAGCTTCATGGGAGAATTTGCAGTTGTCTCCTTGATAGCATTTGGCTCCGGTATGAAAGAACTTGCACGGGTATTCATGTGCAATCACAGGTTAAGGAACAGAAATAATTAAAGAGTGTAGTTTATGCAATCCAATTACACAAATATAATTAAGAACTATTAGTGAAGGATATTGTGCATGTAAATGCAGTTATCTCCTTTACTGCAGTATCCTTGAAGATAAAACTTACAAAGCTCCTTTTTCTTATCTGGTACAACAAGCTCGTGTTCAAATTTGCACTGCTCGCCCTGTATGAAGACATCACAAAATGTTTTTTTCTTTAATCTTTTAAGTTAGTTAGGACAGTTATTACCTTACTAAAAGCAGGTTTACGTTATAAAAACAAATTAAGGGCATCAATGCTGCCGTACCTTGATGCACCGACCCTCCAGGAAATACTTGCAGATGTACCTCCCGTTATGTTCAACGGTGTGCTGATTGATAAACTCCTTGCTCATTATTGGCCGCTTCTTCTGGAAACCGGACAAATTTTTTCCTTCCTGTGACACAAAATTAGCAACAGTTAATTCACAGTGCAATTTAAACCAGCGGTGGGAGAGTGTGGTGAAATTTTCAGCTCACATACCTGTGCCATGTCTTCCATCCCTTGTTCTCCACCTCGACCTCGTCCGCGTCCTCCCCAGGGTTTACCCTTCAGCTTCTTGTTCTTGTTCAGCATCCCACGTCCTCTCCCCGGTCCACTCCCTCTGCCTCTTCCCCTCTGCCCGTCTGGAAATTACATTTTAACAGAAATGAGCCAACTCTCTTCACCCTTACAGATGTGTGCGATACATCTCTCCCTATCACATTGTTGTGTTTATAATTTAAAAAGCATACGTACACTGTTGTTGCTTCATCCCCCTCATGTTTCCTCTGTTCATCTGGTCTTTAGCGTGCCGCCCCCTTCCCTGACTTGACGAATCTTTTGACTGCTGATACTCGGACATGTCGTCTTCATAATCATCCTCCTCGTCATCGTAGTCGTACTTGTCATCGCTGTAGTCGCTGTATTTGTCGAAATCGCTGCTCTTGTACGGTGGGGACCTGTGTGAGTTGCCTCCCTTTGAATGCTAGTGGTCAAACCAGAGGGAGTGAATTATGTCAGACAATAATGTTTGCATGAATTTAAACACTGCACCATGCCAGCTGTTCTGAACTCACCTGAGAGGACTGGCCATCAGACTCGCGATTAGATCCCAGGCCCTTTCTGCCTTTGGACCTTTCCGGTCGATCGTAGTCAGAGTCGTAGCTGTCGGAGCTGGAGCTGCTTGAGGGCGAGTGATGCTGAGGTGAGGGTAAACAGAATTAAAGAAAAATGAAACATAACATTAATTTTAAATGGGTTAGTTCACATTTATGCTCTAATTGCAAGAGCAGCAGGAGATATTTTAATGCAACAACAAGCTGTACAGTAGCATCTTACTTTCGGTCTGTCACGTCTTCTTCTTTTAGACCTCCTCTTCTCTCGGGTCTTTCTGTATCTTTTCCTGGAGTGTCTGTGAGCCTTTTCCTCTTTCTCTCTAATCTTCTCTTTTTCCTTCTCCTTCTCCTTCTCTTCATTCACCTCCATAGCCTCCTTGTTGTCCTCTTCAATTCCAATCCCTTCATCATCTATTTCTCCATCTTCCAGTTCGCCATCCTCTCTGGAAAGATAAAAGCAATATAAATACTCACTACTGACACTATTTTGGACATACTTTAAATGTTTACAAATAATACACTAATTGTAGCTATAGTTAATCAAACCAAAAAATATATAATGATTTGGAATAATCAGCTTTTTTTTCTGTTACAAATTTCCAAAAGATCTCAGGTTTGATCCCAGGAGAAGCCACAACTCCCTTGCGGGTTTCGTTATGTAGGGTACCTGATGTAAAAATCTACCAAAACATGTGGAGATATATGCCAAGAAAACCCCTTGTGAATGCTTTCTATCCCAATAAATGAGGAGTGATTTAAGCCACACATTTGTCCCCCTGTAATTTTGTGACAAAGGATAACTATTACAAAGTCCAAGTAAAGTAACTGCAGGTAAAAAGCAATATGCTGAACACTGTTGGAGTTCTGGCTGAAACGCTCGAACACTCCTGCAAGAATTCTCCAAAAGAATATTTAGTCTGACATACTGATTAAAATAGCCGGGAAAAGCTTGTGTGAGTATCCAGTGCTCAGCAAAGGAATGCATTAAATGTTATGTTCGAACAGATGATTACCATTACAATCAGAGGATCACTTATTAGTTTGCAGAGCGTTACTCATAACTCAGCGTGACCAGGCTATACTTCATACACATGTGGCTTTTTGTAAATAAGGTACATTTAGTTGCACCACTAAAGTAGTTTATACCACCTCATTCAAATTTAAAAATTTAATGTTTATCTGCTGTAATTCACATATTTACAACTAAAATTAAACATACTAATACAGACTAAGCATTCTAATCAATTGTTAATGTGAAACAAAATCCTGGCAAATGTTTCAGTGTTGGCATTCTTTTCATTGCAAATAATTCCAGGTGATTTAAAAATACAGTGCTGGTGGGAGGGTGGAACAAAACATGATGAAACATATCCAATCCAGCAATCCAGGTCAGTTTTTACAGATACTAGCTACCTCTTCCTCAGTCTGAATTAATCCAAAGCTAACATTGTGTATGTAAATTTGGCTTTTAAGTTAATTGAAGCAGAACAGGCCTCAGGTTTAATAAGAAACATCCATCTAACCACCCATTTTCTTAACGGTTTATCCAGCTTAGGGCCACAGGGGTGTTGGATCCTGTCTCAGCTGTTGCAGGGCAAAAGGTGGGGGACAATCTTTACAGGTCACCAGTCATCCTCAATGAAAAACATCTGCCAGGTTAAATATTTTATTTCAAATCACCTTTTTCTATTGCTGTAACTGCCTGTACAGCACATCTAACTGAGGACCAAAAGCAAATGATGAAAAATAGTAGCATCAGTGTTAGAAGGCAGTTTATAAGGACCGAATTCAACTATGTAAATGTTAAATATTTACATTAAAGTGCATTTTCCAGTGATAAACAACACTAGGTGCTTCAATTATACCTGAGGCCCACACTGGAAATTATGTTTCTGCCCATTTTAAGAATTAAAAACTAAGAGGTAACAGATGCTCAGAGTCCAGGCTAGAAGTTGAGCCATCAAGTTTTTTTCCAACCTAACACATGAGCAACTGGTTCACTTGGTTTTCTACAGTGAAAAAATCTGTGAAATTACTTGCTCAAAGTTTTTTAACAGAAAACCAAAGTGTTTGTCTTGTTTTTTAACATAATGCAAAGCAAATCACAAGGACACAGGTATGGCCTACATCCTGCAGAAGCACATCATCTCAACTCTGCGTGAACCCTGCTTCAGCAATACCGGTAGGTGCCCAGTAGGGGGAGTACAGTATGAGGATGGGCGTGGCATTTACATCATAGTCATTTGCATAGTCTCCTGCAGATGGCAACAATGAAGCCATGAATCCCTGAGCTACAACAACAGAACGATGAGGTCTCTATGTTGCATGGAAATGATCATGAATGAGTCTCATCGACACGGTGATGTGTAATCGAGGCTGTGTGAACAGCGCCATTCAACTGCACCAAAGAGGCATGCAAAAAAATGTTAAGAGAGGGGGGAAAAAGAAGTGAAATGTCTCTATATCCCGCAATTCGTGGTTAAAAGAGAAAACAGTAACACAAGCATGTAGACCCACAGCACTGAAACTGAAACGCACAGATGAGCGTATTAATAATTGCACAAGAATATTACTCGACCTTTCATCCCCTGCAAGCTCAGAGTCTTTCATGTTTTTGTCAAGAACAGGGGCTGGGGGACTGGAAACAAGGCTCACAGAAGCCATTGGAGAACGGATCTGCCTCCCTTTTCCCCGGTACAAGAGTGAATTAATTCAGTCACTCAAGGAGACGTTGGTTTGTGAGAGATGCTGGAAGATTTCAGACTGGAAAAGACTCACGGTGTTACATGTCTCGACAGAGACAGTAAACAGACACTCTCCTCTTTCATATCAATGACGTTTTAACTCTGTGAGCGCAGCTTGATACCCCGCTTTGCTAATGTCCCGTCGGTTGACAGCTGCCATGGTGAAATAGAGGAGACGGAGGGAGAAACAGACAGAAATGTAACCATGTTCGTTGATTTCAGCATCTTCATAGGCTTTCTCAACAGGGACATCATCTCAAAATGGCTTCTGAGTTCTGCAGCACATTCCTCGATAATGTATTCTTGGTGTTTTTATACTTCTGTCGAGATCTATCTAACATGGACACAGCAAACTCTGCCCGGCAATTGGTCAAAACCAGCACGGGTAAACAGAGCTGCCGTTCTTATTGGTTGAACGTAGCGTCGGTCACTTTCAACATCTGCAACAATGAAATGCATATCGCACTTCGGTTTTCCCTTTGTTTTCCCTGCTGTCGCGTGTGTTATGCACTTATAACCATCATACCTTACACTGATTAACAAAATTAAAACACCCGAAGATAAACATTTGTCGATTTATAAGCACAAACGCATTTCTTGTGTCGTTTAATATTTTTTTTTACGCGAACGGGCTCTCGTAGTGGGACTTCACGCGCGTGTGCAGTCCCGTCATCAACCAGCAGATGTCGCTTTAACTCTACAAATCGACCCGTAAAGACTAAAGAGTTTGCTCGTAGAGATGCGAGCCAGTAAACATACTGTGCGTCCGGTTATTATCGCCAGCAAACTCATAAAAAGACTGGAAAATCGCACGTTAAGTAAAAATATTAACCTAATAATGCAGATATTTGACGAACCCATTAGAAATATTCTGTTAATGGAAGGATTATTCTGAAAAGGCCATTCATTATTAGGTTGTAGGAAAAATAATCTTTACGACGCTATAACTAACTATAAAAGTCTAACTATAATCGTGCAATTTGCCAAATGCATAGATAATGTTGTATGATGGGATGCGAGAGGTAAAGAAAGAAAAGTGTTTGGATGTGTCTCGGTGGGAGGGATTCCTGCTGCAGGAAGCCTAGGTGGCGTGCAGAGCTCAGAGGCGAAACTTTCCAAGAGTCCAGATATAGAGACGCGGGCGCATCTCTGTCTCAGGCACCGGATGAGCATCTTCCACACTCTTCAAACGAGCAGACGGAACTTCTCCACTATTCTGGGGGCATCCAATCGCTTAAAAGGAAGCCTGTTAAATATCTGAGAACAGCAATAGGAAACGGTAGCCTGTTAACTTGGCTGCAGTTTCTGAGATGGCACTGTCTTTCCGATGCAGGTGTTTGCTTTTGCTATGTTTGACAGCCATCCACAGTGGTCATGGCACCGTTCAGGTAGGAGCAATTTACTTTACGCGCGTCCAGAAGTTTGCTGAGTATTCTATGCCTGAGAAAACTGGGTCAATAATCCCATCGCAAAATTTCATTGAATGCGTTAGAAATGTTCATAAATCTTTCAGAAGCAAAATGATTAGAATTTAATTTAACTGTGTATACAATGACATCAAAATGTTGTTGTTGTTTTCTTTTTTTTCCTTATTAGTTTGTGCGTGAGAAACGTGGGTTGGAAGGTTTTCGACCACCGTGTATTTTAGTGTAATATTAAATCTACTTCGTGTTTTTTTTAATTGAAAAAAAAATCAGTTGAATCTTCTCATGTCTTGTCAGCTGGTGGCATTTCCCCTGTTTTCTGCCTGAGGCACATAACAGAGCAGGGGCCAGTCTTAATGCTGCACAGGTCCGAGCTCTGTACACCATGCATTTCAATGTATTGAACCTTGTTGTTATTGTACGAAGCCCTGTGAATTCCAGTGCAGGAATTTAAGGTATGCTGCCCAGAGATGTTCCAATGTAAGCATGTGATTAATAAACCCTCCTGAAAGGATTAGCGGCACTTTCTCTGGGGAACTTTGTAATGGCTTGACAAGTGTTCCCTCCAAAGTGACTGCCTGTAGCACCCATGCTATTTTGAGTCTGCCCTTTCGGGATTATCCAATGAGCATGTGCCTTCCTACCGCCATGCAAAATATACAGAGGAACAGCATTTTGGACTTAGGTCCCACTGACATCTGCCACACAGCTTTAGCCCAGCTGTGTCTTTCCCTAGAGTTGTGGTATAAGAGTGAAAAGGGGTGAGGGAGAGTGCTGTGAGGTATAAGTGAATATATTCTAGTAGAAAGCAATAGTTTTGGGTGAAATAAATTATAGTTTGGCGCTTATCATTGGGTTTGGTAAAAATATCTCAAATAAATGTTTTCATAGTGTTGCATAACATATTTTAGTATCAGTGAAAATGCTTTCTGACTATAATAACTGTTTGTCCACCAATAACATGGGTTTAATCTAAATTACTTCTGCACAATAATGTTTATTCATCACTCAGGTATTACGTTTTATAACCATTAAACTGAAGTGACCTTTCATCCTGCGCTCAGTTTTTGCTGGCAAGTCATTGGATTTCGAAATGTTTTTCCAGGAGTCTTTATTCTGCTCACAGTCTTCATTCGTTATTAACAGACATGCATGGATAAGCACCAGGTGGTTGGGGTGCTTCGTCAGATGGAGAAGTTTCTGAAAGGCCAGGAGATGCGGTTTAACGAGGGGCTCAGGATCATGAAGTCTAAACTGGCAGCGCTTCAGAACTCTGTCTCCAAGTTACCTCAAGCAGACCAGTCGTCTGGTGAGTGATAAACAGGAACAGTGCTATCAGAATTAGCAGAGTCATCATCATAACTATTGTCGCTGTCATCTTTTTAGACATTTTGACTTGTTATAGAAGAGAAAAGCACCATAAATTAACAATGGCTCGGCTAAAGTCAAGTGAATCAGGTGGACATGGCAATGCAGGGACCTCTTATTGGAGTAGTTAAGTGGAATTTAACCAACCATATTTGTAATTACAAATGTGGTTTTTTTTTTGCTCTATTATAAACAAAAATTAAATATAAATAAAAAAATATGTATAAATACATACCCACTAATATTTTTTTTAACTGTCCCTTAGCGAATTGCACCACAACCAGATGCTTTTGATGACCAGCAGTAAGCTTCTGGAATTATTCTGGCTGCATATTTGACCACTCTTCTTGGCAGAAGTGGTACAGCTAAATTAAACTGGTTGGTTTCCTGGCATGGACCCAATTTTTAAACACAGTCCACAAATTTTCAATAAGGTTGAGGTCAGAACTTGAAAAGGACATTGCAGAGGCTTAATGTTAGCCTGCTATCCATTTCAAACCCAATTTTGATGTGTTTAGGGTCATTGGTTTGGGAACACCTAATTCTGTCCAAGTTTCCACCTGATAGCTGTTAATTTGAGATGAAGTTGAGGAATTTAGAGGTATTCCTCCTTCTCCATTAACATGTACCAGTACCACTGGCACCAAAACAGGCCCAAAGCCTGATGCTACCACCACCATGCTTAACAGTTGTTACAGTGTTCTCAGTTTTGAAAGCCTCAACCTTACTCCTTCAAACACACTTATTGTCATTGTGGCCAAATAGTTCAATCTTTGTCTCGTTGGACCATAAAGCGTTTCTCCAGAAGGCATTTGTTTTGTCCATGTGGGCAGCTACAAACTTCACTTGAGTTTGAGAATGTGTCAATTGTGCAGCAGGGGTTTCTTTGTTGGTCGGCACGTCTCATTCCGCAGCAGTATAAACTGGCTTCTTCTGTGGACACTGATGCTGGTGTTCCAGTTGTTTTCAGTTCATGGCAGGGCCTTGGTGGGTTGTTCCTAAACATCCTAACCAATTTCTGAGTTGTAGCTCTTGGGTTTTCTGCAGTTTCTCTCAGCATTACACAGTCTGACCTAAGGGTTTGTTGGCATGTTCAATCTTGGAAAGATTGTGGAATTGTATTAACACATAGCTGAATGGTCCAAACCAGCGAACTGCCAAAACTTCTGCTTTTATAGAGGTGGTCACATATGGTGGATTGGCTGATCAAAAACCCTCTTAATTCCCATGGTCGCAGTAATGGTGTACATAGTTTTTCATAGGGCTTCACAGTCCTGTGAAACCTTCCTTTTTCACCTGACGGCCTCCTTTGGACATGCTGCAGGCAGTGCCATCTGTACATGGATTGCAAGTGTTCATATCTCTTGTTGAGGAATTGCTTGTAAATGAAGTAGACTGAACCAAATCTGAGACATATAAGTTTGTGTTCAGTAAACAAATTACCAGTCTCAACACTGACTAAAATCAGGAGCCAGATATTAAAATTATGTACTTAGAAATTGATTAAAATCAAACTGAAAACAGATTTAATAAAACTTGCGTTTCTTTTTTTTTCTTTCTTTTTTTTTTTTTTTTTACCAATTATTACACATGTATTATGCTTCAAAGTTAACATACGTGATAAAAGACTGTTGAAACCACAGGAAAGATGTCCAAGTGCCCCACCAGCCACTTAAACACAGAGTACAGTATGTGGTTGGTTACTATAAGTAGGGCAGCATTTATCCTGTAATGCCACTAAAGTCCTTTCATTTGCATGTCATGCTGTATAAAGTTTCATATGCATGCATGATATGACTGCTGTTGTTGTGTTTTTTTTTTGTTTATAATTCGTACTTTTATGTTAAAGTCAGGAGAAAATTCCAGAGTATCAAATTTAAAACATTTTAGAAAGTTTGTTTTTTTTAACTTGATTTTTCCTCTTGAGTGAGTGACAGTGGAGAGCCAGACATACTTTCTTGTATTATGGAATTATACTTTTCATCCAGCACTTCAAGGCCATCTCAGTTACAGCACTGGGTACTTGACAGGGGAAGTGGATTTGTGGAATTGTGTTATTTGGCAACAGACACTGACACCAATTTGCTAGTGATGGACCAGCGCAGTTCATAGCTCTGTGAAGAATACTTGGCAGGACAGAAAGAAGCTGTTTTGCATTTGCAGCAGTAAAGGCTCAGCAAAATAAAAAAGTAAGGAAGGAATATCACAACGCCAGCTTTAAATGCTTAGACTGAGATAAAACCAAAAAATGTTAATGTGCTGTATCACACAGAAACTGATCAGATAACAGCACAATGGGGGGAAAAACTGGCTGTTGTAATAATACAATCATTAGCTGTACACAACTCAGTCTGGCCAAGTGTGACTTAGAAACTGAAATGTTTTCAGTTTAGGAACAAAAAGAAAAGGAAACAGTTTTCCCACAATTCCTCAAGTTTTAAGAAGAACATAAATCTCATGAAAGTTAAAAATGTAATCCATTCCTACGATTATGTAATGTAATTATATACTATTAGGGTATTACACATCATACCTTCCAGAGCACGATACATAGCATAACATCTGAGTGCTGGTACACTTCTGACTCATAAAAATGGCTGTTCCTTTGCCCGATGACTGTAAATGAGGCATTGAACAATCTTTTCCCATGAAGTTTCTGCACTGCCCAGAGACACGTGTATATCCTCAGGCAGAGAATGCCAGAGGATGTTGGAAGGCTTATTCCACATGTGACCAGCCTTTCTCTTGTTCCCTTTTTCTTTCTCCCACAGCACCCACCACCTGCCCCTCCCTGGAAGCCCCTGCTCATGGAACCAAGTTCGGGTCAAAGTATTTTGTTGGGCACGAGGTCCATTTCACTTGTTCCCCGGGCTACCGCCTTGTGGGTTCTGCGACGCGAGTTTGCTGGGAAAATGGCACCTGGACCGGCGCCGACGTAACCTGTAAAGGTGAGCTTCACTTTCACTATAGACTTTTAAGATTAGAAGATATTTCTACCCACAAATTCCCAGTTAGACCAGTTTCAGGTGCAGAATGCCATCTTGGTTCAGCTAAAGGATGTTTTTATCTTTCTTCCATATAAAAACATCAGTTTCCGTTTTTGTTTTATTTGCTTTGTTATTCATTGTTGAGCAAAAATCTCCACAAAAATCTATTTAGGGTGACCTTGTCTTAGCATTGTATGAATGACTGGCTGAAAAAGACATCGGCTCAGAAAGCAAACAGCACAATGGAGTTCCTCGTACACATAGATAACAGGCAAAGAAAAGAGCCATTCTTCAGTGTGGAGCTCCTCGGCATGCTGAATGAAGCGCTCGTTAAAATGGCATTAAATGTCTCTGAACACAGAAAAACACCTGTACTACATTCCACTGTGGGTCCATTTCCCCGCAGGCTTCTACCCATCATTGCCAGACAGCACTGGTGTGGCTACTGTAAGTTGACACCCCCACCAATCGCTCATGTTTCCTCGGTTCTTCGACAGTAGCCCCACTGCACCAGGTTAAGTCCAGTCATTATACCCACACTATGGTCTGATTGCGCAGAAGTATGCCAAGCATGCTCTTGATAGCCCTTTCAGCCTGCACCAGTGGCTCTCTTCCAGAAATTCCAAGTGGCACATTTGAACATGTGCGTACGCTTATTGACATTCATGGTTAAAACAACACAAGAGTGCCCGACTCTGCACAGTATTATCCCAGTTCGTGCTTTTCAGTGCAGCGTATTTGATGGCTAAAAATACTCATACCAAAAAAGTGATCTTGATAGAGTTTGAAAGTCTTTAAAGTTAAGAAGAGTTTAAAAATATCTAGCACGGTACAGTGGGCCTTTTCATGTTATGGTCCTGTGGTGGCTCCTGGGCAAGCCAAATAAAAATTAGAGGAACTGGTTGTTATCCTGTATACTGTGGCCTTGGTGCTGAGGTTCAAAGAGCACAATCTGCTTTAAAATTTGTACATCTGTAAAGCTCTCGGAGCCAACTAGACTTCATAAGGCACAACATGCCATTCTTCCACTTGTGTCCTAATTTTAAGAGACAGAGCAAATTGCGGTGCTGTCACAACGCCACAATCAATGCCATCCTGCTTTCTCTGTCAAATGTATGCACAATATCCTTTAGTATTTATTACTTTATTGACATCATGCCGAGTCGGAGTAATGTATCCACTTGTTTTGACATCATACAGGTTCAAGACTACATTCAAACTGCTGGGAAGTTTTTGAAGCATCCTCAGCTTTTAGCTCGGGATGCACAGTGGTGCAGGGGTTAGCACCATCTCATACTCTGGGTTTCATCCACCAGAGTTTGGAGTTCTCCCTGTGCCTGCATGGTTTCTCTCTGGGTACTCCAGCTTCTGTGCAGAGACAAGCATGTTAAGTTCAAAATTGGCCAATCTTAATTGGTGTTTCTCTATGTTAGCCTTGTAAGAGAATGATTTCCTGTCCAGGTTGTACAGTACCTGATCTCATGTTCATTGACAACTGGGACAAACTCCAATCACTCCCCTTGATTTTCATATTATTGGCCATTCCTGACACTAACATAGTTTTACTCACAATCAGTGGCATTTGCAGCAGTACCAGTTTGGGCATGTTTCGATGGAGCCACAGAAACATTTGTAAAGGATTTTCTCCCTGAAAATGATCAGAGGCTAGTGAAGATGTTGCACATTTCTCAACACGTTGACTGTAGTTAATTTAATACTCTCCTATATCCACAGATGTAAGTGAATGTGCAAGTAATCCCTGCCAGAATGGAGGTACCTGTGTGGAAGGGGTCAACCAGTACAAATGCACTTGCCCCCAAAACTGGAGTGGCTCCCACTGCCAGCACCAAACGCAGACAGGTCAGTACCACGGAAGGAATGTCTGAGTCCCTTGGTTTGTTTGTGTTAGCATGTCACTTTCATACTTTCAGTCATTTCATAATTTATTTTTTCCTATCGCAGCGCCCCCCGAGTGGAGTGTCATGAACGATCCAGCGTTCAGCCGGAGACCTCGCTGTGCCCAAGTGAACCAAGCCCAGCACTGCAGCTGCGATGCGGGATTTCACATGAGTGGCACCTCTGACAATAGTATCTGTCAGGGTGAGCTATAATTATGTGCTACCTTAATTGATCCCTGTTGGGAAATTCTCCTTTTCTCCACCTCACAGGGAGGTAAGGTCAGCCGCAGAGCTGTTCCCTTGAGCTGCTGACCTGCTCTACGATATCTCCGCGGGGCATAAACAGATGTTATATGGAATTTACTGGTGAAAATACCCCAAAGTACCTGAATCCTTCACTCCTCTGGTGATTAATACAGTTGCAAATGAGAGTAATCTGTAGAGCCAGTCTGTGACAAACAAAATAATCCTCTTGAGAGGTCACGAGCTGATTAGCATCTCTTTAGGTCTTAGTTACCCTTATCGAGCCATATCAAATATACTGTTACCTATGTTCCAAATAGATCCTCCCATCTGAGTTACTTTTGCAGACACACTTCTTTGACCTTGTTATCTGATGCATGTTTTAAAGTCAGTGTGTACATGCATTTATTTTCTGTTTATTGACAGATGTAAATGAGTGTGAAGTGTACCGGCTGGACCAAGGAGGGAAACTGTGCGTCCACGAGTGTGTGAATGTCCCGGGCTCGTACCAATGTGCTTGCCCCAGTGGTTACAAGTTGCTTCCAGATGGGCGGAGCTGCGAGGGTGAGTGACAAGGGGGAACGCAGGACAAAGGCTTATTCACAGGGCCCAGGCTGCAGATCTCACTGGATAAGTAGCTCAGATAAGAATACCTGTGATTTAGAAGGATACGGAGCAGCAGAGATTTTAGTTTTTCTGTAGAATTGTTTGTCAGCTTTGCTACTTTTATTGTTACCCCTGAAGGTAACCGTGCTTTCCAGAGGAATGAATGACCTCACCACTTCCCAGTAGAAGGGATATTTAGGACATTTCTGGTAGTCAAACTTTAAAAGAACAAAAAAAACCCCCCAATAAATAGCAGAGCACCCCCTGCTCACACCGTGGTAACCAGGAAGCAGGGTGTCGGCCTGGCAAGCTTCTCTCCCTGCTTCTCATTTTTACATGCCTTTGCTGTTTTGGCTTCCAGATGTGGATGAATGTTTAAGCCAACAGCACAACTGTAGCCGAGGGACAACTTGTATCAACATGGGAGGAGGCTTTCAGTGCGTCAATCCAGAGTGTCCCCACTCTCACGGCGACATCAGCTACGTCAAGACATCTGCCTTGTAAGTAGATGCATCCTAATGTGAACCACTAGTCTTCTTTGTTTTTTCAGTGACTAGTTAAAAAAAACAAAAAACATCTGTCACATTTTAGTGAGAACAGCCATCTTTCAAATGACTCCTTGCGTACTAAATCAGACCCAACTGTTGAGCACTATGGGCTTTTGAACAGGAAGAATAGGAAAAGTAAACTTTTGTGTAGCTTTGTTTAGGTGTGTCAGTAGCTGTGCATACACAGCAGGATGTCAAAATACACATCCTTTAAAAAAAAAGGTCTGTTATTGACAACTACGCTTGAGAAATGCCTTACAGCGTCTGAGTTTAATACAGTCCAGGACCTGTTTGCCATTGGTAGAAATAACATTACATTTCTATGGTAACTGTTGAGGTCTGGCAACACAGACACATCACTAACAGCCAAGTTAAAAAACAGTTTTGGAACATGAATTAAAGGCTGCCCGTGAGACGGATACGAAGCCTGTTCACAGTTTACCAGCCAACCTCCTGGTCCAACTTTGACTTTCTGTACTTGCTGTAGTCCCAGTGAGCGAAACATCTGGATGCATTCACTCAGTTTTACCCATAGACTGTATAGAGAAGAAGCACATAGCCACTGTGATGCCAGTCTGTGGAATATGGACTTCCAGGGACAGATTTACTAACCTGTTCGGTTTTGGCATAAAAAAAAAAAACTCTCCATATTTACAAAGAGAGCGCAGCGACAGGGTTCCATGTAAAGGGCTAGGAACTCAGAGATTTTTGTAGCGCCCCTTTTGCATATAAATTTCTGTGAGTTCCTTTCTCAATGTGTCAAAAATAGGAAGGAGAATATTTAAATCAGGTGCACAAATTGATTTTCTAACTTTTGTGATGCATAATTTACTCCTAATTGGGCCGATATTTAACACAAAAAAGCGTGTCTTATTTCTTGCACTTATTTTTCAATATTGAAATGTACTGACTGTGTTTAGAGAACAGGGCAACTTTTGTAGATCACCCCTAAAACTAAGCACACCTATGAGCGCTATTTGGGGATTGCGTCAGATGCTATTTTGCCCCATTTAGTAAAGCCGATCTTAAGGGCTTTAAATTCTAAGGGTGGATCTGGCTGAGTACTGAAGGATACTGTACACTCATATGGAAGGGTTGTGTCCATTATGTTTTACTTATTTTACTCTAAATGAGACCAAAGTTTCCCAAATAACCAGAAGACTGGATTAAATAAGATGTGATAGTAAGTGAGACCATCAGGAAAAATGGTTACTGAGTTAATAAATGAAAAGAGTAGTATATTCTTTTAATTTGAAACCATGCAATCCTACTTACTTTTGCAACCAAATGAGTCATCGCCCTGGTGGCCATTAAAAAGAAGCACGTTTAATGCACTTCCACACACTGGATTTCACTTTTCAGACCTGGAAACATCCATCTTTTATGTCTTGTCTCTGGTTTCAATAATCTGGTGAAAGGATTTACTGCTGTAATAATGCACTTGTTTTCCCACGTACTACTTTTTGCGAGTGATGAATTCCCTTGTGACATAGAAAATGCATACTCAGCAGAACAGCACCATTTTTTTCCCTTTTTCTTTGGAGCCACGTAGGATGTCAATATGTTTTATTTGCCAGCCATCAGCAAGCTGCTTCATTTAAGTGCATGAAACAAAGCTCTGTTTGCTTCTACTGAACCATCAGTGTGGTGAAATAGTGCTCTGGTGCCAGCAAACCTGAAGGAGAAATGTTTGAGGAAAATACTTGTAACAAGAGAGAAAAGAAAAAATTCGAGTGAGAGGGTAGCTGTGACCCAGTTCCTTTCTACGTGCTCATGCTCACCACATTTTAAGTTCATGAAAGATTGAATTCAGTGTAAGTGCAGATGTTAGCGTTCATATTAAATCCACATTATTGTTGTTAGGTCCCACAGCGCAATGAATAGGGGAAATAGACACTCATAGCTCCAACAACTGATAAGACAGCTTCTGGAAATTTTTAGATAATATAACAAAATGTTGGAAAATACAGTGCAAAAATATTTTGCCACCCTTCATTTCTTTATATTTTGGTAGGAAAATGGGAAAATAGGTGGAGGGATTTCTGGAGACATGTGCAAGCAAACATGGAAATACAGCTTGAATAAGCTTGAAAGTCAATATTTGGTATGAGCAGCTTTATTCTTCAACACAGTCTGAACTCTCTTAGATAAACTTTCTTGTCATTTCTTTAGGTAGTCTTCAGCAATAGTTCTCCAGACTTCTTGAACAACATTCAAATTTTCTGTTACAATGATTCCACACTGCGTCAGTAATATTAAGGTCCAGGCTCGGGGGAGGCCAGTCTAAGACTCCATGCTTCACCCTTTTTTTTCTATCCAGGTTTGCTTTTCCTAAATTGGCAGTGTGTTTGGTGTTATTGTCATGCTGAAAAATTAAGCTGCTGCACATGATGTACAGATAGTATTGCATGGTGGATCATAAATCTGACCGTCATTTTTTCACGCTCATAATTCCATCAATATCTCCAACAAGATCTCCAACATCGCTGGCTGAAATGCATGATGATGTGGGCTAAATCATTGTCAAATTTGGATTCATCACTCCAAAAGACCCGTTTCCACAGATTTGTAACACAGTTTTTGTGTAATTAAGCATACGTTTGCCTTTTTCCCCCTTTCCCTTCCTTAAGAATGGCTTCTTGTCAGCCATCCTTACACTGATACCAATGACTGTATATTTTCTACAGTCATTGACTAATACCAATAAACTGAAAGTCCAGATACATTTCTCAGATCCCGTGTCAGGTCTTTGTTGGAGTTTTTCCTATTTCTTAAGGAACCAACTTTCATACACTGTAAATCTAGGTTTTTAAGGTCTGTCCCTTCTTGTCCATTTTCCTCAGATTTTTTAAGAACACTACGTACACCATGCTGAGATATGCCAAAACTTCAGCTCTTTGGGAATCACCTAGCTGGTGCAAAAATACTACGTTATGCCTGCCAGACTGCGTTATCTTTGGCATATTTTGGAGATGCAGCTAAAGAAGTGGAATCAAGTTATGTGGTTTGTGACAGGCTGCTAGGGTGACAGGGCAGCTAAAGATTTAAAATGGTCTCTTTGCTAAGTTGGCTGTTATATGTAGACACAACACTTAGTTGGGAGTTACGAGCCTTTCTATGCTTGGTCAGGTACAAGGACTGGACTTAAATGGAGTAAGCATGCAGCTAATGTCTAAAGAAAAACATTGAAAGCCTTTTAGAAAACCTTGAGAACTACTCCTCCACACAACAAAAGCACACAAAAACTACAGAAAAGTCTGGCTTCTCGGAAAGTATAAAGAGTATGTGTATGTGTGTGTTTCACTTCTCCACAGCACTTTGCCCAGTAATTCTTAATATTTACTGTATTTCCTTCCTGCAGTCAGTGTGAGAGAAACCCCTGCCCCATGGACAGCCGTTCCTGCCACCTAGCCCCCAAGACTGTGTCCTTTCACTACCTGTCTCTGCCCTCCAACCTGAAGACTCCCGCCACGCTTTTCCGCATGGCGACCGCTGCCGCCCCCGGCCGCGCCGGCCCGGACAGCTTGCGCTTCGGCATAGTGGGCGGAAACTCACGCAGCATCTTTGTCATGCAGCGCTCAGACAGACAGACTGGTGAGCTGATACTGGTCCAGCAGCTGCGCGGGCCACAGGAGATCAGCGTTGACGTGGACATGTCCGAGTACAGCGACCGCACCTTTCAGGCCAAGCATGTGGCCCGGGTCCACATTCTGGTTTCACCTTACAATTTCTGAGCAAAGGAGGAAGCTAAAGAGACTGAAAACTGTAGGAAGTTTACTTCAACCTATTTCAAAAATCAGTTTGTCTGAATTAGCAGTCACAGCCCAAATTACCAAAAGAGTGAGAAGGCGACAAAGCTGATTTTTAATCTCTATTTTATAAATCCAAGAATTAATGGAGAATTATAATGTAGCTGCATCTTTAGATAGTATCAGTATGCCTATGATTGACAATACTTGGCTCAGTGCATTTACATTTATAAAATCTAGCTAAATAACAGCAGAATGAATGCAGAATGAGGGATCCATAGCTGTCATTGCTGTTGCTTTCTGTATGGCCACTATAGTTAATGTTTGTGTAGCTCAGGCCGCGGATTTAATGCACTGCCTTTGCTTAACTGATGATAAATCCCTTTTTGACATTAGTGCTCCCGTGGCTCTAATTTATTGGCGATAATTGTTGCTTTTTATTTTTTTTACAATATAGGAAACAGTATGCCACATGTTTATCTTCAATCATATACTGTATATTGGGTTTTTTTTACTAGCTTGCTTTGTTTAGGGAACCTTTTGTAATACTAAGGGAGATTTTTAAACAGTAGCTGCAGTGCTGCACCTGGTCTGTTTTCCTCTGTTTCTCATAACCTGTATGTTACCCAGAGGTATTCTCATTATACTCCAAATCAATGATGATTTGTCAAACTTGCCAATGTAATACATAGTTTATCTGGAATTTTAATTGCCTCTGCATAACTGCAATAAAATCAGTCCAACTTTTCAGTATTTGTTAAGACTACCTCGCTTGATCCTGAGCAGAGTGCTTTTAAATGGCCTTGCAATTGTGCTTGTTTTCATTCAACAACCATTGTGAGGGAATTTTAATGACTGAAAGGCAAACCGTACATAGCTGAAAGATGAAGCTTGGATGGCTATAAAACGCTTTCTGAATGAAGAGATGAAAGATTCGAGAAGAAGAATGTGTGTTCAATAACATAACCCCTGGAGCAGAAGTTCACAGGCAGTACACATCATACAAGTATTTCCAACATGTCTTAGAAACAAAGGAAGTCTCATAGTGTTTTTATTTGACTTTAGTAGAAGCAACAGCAACTGTCACATCTTCAAAATGCATCTCAGTGCATCTATTTGATAAAGGAAAAGCAAAACAAAAAAGACTAATGCTTACCACATGTGTTCTCTTAACTTCTCCTATCCTCCTCTTATGTCTGCATCCAGGGGGTTTACATCGCAATAAAAGGGGCCAAAAAGAGCTAGGCTACATGCTTTGAGGCAGGAGTGGATAGTGAGACTCAAAACACATGCCTCAATGATACGCACTGCTCTGAAAATGACAACGCGCCTTAATAGCCGGCGTAATTTCCTTTGGTAATGTACCAGGAGCTCTTACATTGCAGCCTTTGTTTCAGTGTGGAGCTCAGGCTGTTTGATGTTTATACGTTTCATCCATTCTCCGGCAGAGGGATATTGCCAGAGACAACTGGAGAGCACTGACCTACAAGCCATTTTCAGGAGAGTAATAACAAAAATGTACAGAAGGGGACGGTCCCCGGGGCAAAGACAGAATGGAGGGTTCATTCATATAGTCACAGAAAAAAAAAAGGTTGACTTTAGTTCTCTTTGGTTCTTCCTCCCAGCAGATGGCAGACACTCCCTGAGCCTCGTTCTGCTGCAGGTTTCTTCCTGATAAAAGGACGTTTTTCCTTCCCACTGTCGCCAAAGCACTTGGGTCATCTGTATGTTAGGGTTTTCTCTGCATTACTGTAGGCTCTTTAACTTGCAATACAAAGTGCATTGAAGCATCTGTTGTTGTGATTTGGCACTATATAAACAAAATTAACTGAACTGAATTGTGTCTGGTACTCGCAATGACCACTTTACTAGCAGTCATCTCTGTAAATGATGGATGGCTTAATGGACATTAAACATTAAATGTTAATAGTGGATCAGTCCATGGAGGTGTTTTGCTCTACTTTTTTTTTTTTTTTAACAAGTTAGCTGAAATGTCACTGCATCATCTTTCATTTGGGGAGTAAATCCATAACTTACAATCATGGTAAAAAGAAAATATACCCTCTTTCAATTCTAAGGTTTTACGTATGAGGGTATAATAAAAATAAACTGGTCCTTAGCAGGTACATTCTCAGATGAACAACCTCACATGAACTACAGAAAAATATGACATATTACACTGTCATTATTTATTTAACAAAAAATACACCAGAACACAGATCAGTGTATGAAAAACTAAACAAAGTCTTACTGTTCCAATAGGAATTAAGAAGGTAAGAAAGAACCAGGTGCTGGAAATCAACTAGACTCGATTAACTGATCATCAGCAAGTGTGAGCACCTCCATTAAAATGTCAGTTTTGGCAGTTTGCAGGTCTGGAACTTCAGGTGTTTGTTAACATGATGCCAAGGAGAGAAGACATCAGCTAGATCTTAAAGGGTTATAAGGTGATTTCCAAACAAAGCCTTTCATTATACAGTGAGAAACATCACTCACAAGTAGAACACATTCAGCTGTGCCAAGACAGCAGCCAATCTTCACAGGAGAGGTCATCCCAGGATATTTACCCTAAGGTCAGACTGTGCACTGATCAGAGACATTTGAGAAACCCCAAGCCCTGAGCTACATCTCAGATTCTACAGTTAGCATGCTAAATCTTTAATTTCATGACAGTACAATTAGAAAAAGACTGAACAAAATGGCTTATTTGAAAGAGTTAACAGGAGAAAGTATCTTCTTTCTAAATGGAAATGTCAGCAGAGTTTAGGTTTGCAAAGTCGTATCAGAAACAGCTTAGCACAAACACTTCATACCAATTGTTATGCACTGTGGGGAAGGAGTGATGATTTTTTTTAAGCCACAGGACCAGGGCACCTTGCAGTCATTGACTCAACTATGAACTCATTTGTATACCAGAGTATTCTGGAGTCAAATGTGAGCCTTTCTGTCCCACAGCTAAAACGCAGCTCTAACTGGGTTGTGAAACAGCACAATGATTCCAAGCACAGAAGCAAATCTCCACCAGGATGGCTGAAAAAGAATCAAAATGCTGCAATGGCTGCAAACCCCATGAACTGAAGTTAGCAGGCATTCATAAGCAATGTTGTAAAAAAGAATGAAACTTCAAGTTATTGCTGCTAAAAGTGGTTCTACAAGCTACTGAATCATGGGCTACACTTTTTTTTATACACACTGCTTCTGCATTTATCTTATTTTTCGCTAAATCAACAGTGACAGAGTATTTCATGTTTTGTAGTTCATCTGATGGTATATTTAAAATGTATTTGTATTTAAGACAATTCTAACTACATGAAACCTTAGAACTGAAAAAGTGTGCACTTTCTATCATCACTGTATGTGAGAAGTAGGAAAGCAAACTGAAGATCCCTGTGCTTTTTCTGACTTGAACATACAGAACAGCGTTAAAATAGTTTAGACAGAAAACATGACAGGGTTATTGAAGTGATGTAATGCTGTCAGTGACGGTTATTTTGGCTGTTCCCTTGCACCTGGCTTTTCATATGATGAGGACATGCTCTATTTGTCTCTGGTTTTACTCGCTGGTGTTAAGGTGCATGTTGTTTGAAACCCAAACAATCTACCAAAGAAGCAGCAGCAACTACAGCAGACTTATCGCTTTCCTTTTTAAGACCTGTTAAAAGAGAAATTTATCTCACAAGGCAGTTGAAATTAATTTGGTGTCCACAATACAATTTATAACATTATAAAAACTGGCTTAGGTAGTTCAGCCCTCTTAGTCATAAGTCTATTTAGGTCCAGATGACTTCCTTTCAGTTTTTTGGTCATTATTCATCATAATTTTCATCACAGTAGTTCATTCATTGAACCGTTTCTTCTGGTACTGATTAAACACGTACTCTGTTCCTCTTTAATGACACGCTTGCAAAACCGCCTAGAAAAAACATCTTATATGATGCAACAAATTCACAAACATTGTAAAATTGAATCCTTTAATTGCCAAACTAACACTGAAAGTCATAGATCAGAAAACAATATCCCAAATTTCAATCTGATTTGATCCAAGTGTACGTACTTCTTGGAAAGCAAGTGAGAAGAAAACCTCTGGTTTGAAGAGTTCAAGCTCAGTTCTACTTGATACCCATTAAAAAAAAAAAAAAAAAAAGGAGAAAAAAGAAAAACGAGGCATATTATCCAGACATCTCCCCACCTGTGGAATTATGAAATAACAGGAATAAGCCAAAAGCCATCTGTACAAATAATCAAAGGTCCACTGCAGGTGTCTGCAGGTTTATATAACCGAAGGCTCGCTTGCCATCATAAGCACAATTATTCCAGGTTCACAGGCAATACAAAAGGGACAAAACAGGAACGGTGACAATATAAATCCAATGAGGTGATCAGTGTGTGCATAATTCAGCTGCTGTGTTATAATGGGGATGGCCTAGAAAGACAAAAATACAAATCCTGCTGTTACAGCTACTCGACACAGCACGCACACACCAAGACGACAGTGTTCCAACTTCAAAATGACGCTGCCAAAATCAGGCCAGGCATTTTCAAAAAATATATATTACATCAATATATTAAGACCGAAACATAAAAGAACAGAAATGTTATTAAGGTGTCTGTGAAGCCGATGAGTTTATCGGCAAAGAAGGCAAACGTTAAGATAGTGCAAGATCCAAATAATCCACAAAAAAAAAAAAAAAAAAAAAAAGGGGAAAAAAAAATGGAAGCACGCATTGTAAACATGGAGGATTTCAGGACAAACACTTTAACAACATGTAAGTCCACATGAAACACAAATAAATAATTAAATCACTTAGTTCCATAGAAGCATACACGCAGCAAACTGCTTCCCATTCAAAACACAGAACCTGCCCACCCACACCCGTACAGTAGAATCAAAACATGACACTAAACCCCAATTTTCCACTATTGTCATAACTCACATCTAACTCAAATTATTCAAAGGACTTGCTTGTGCGTCATCTCTCCACACTCATTCATAAGGACTTGGTATGTCTGCTAGTTTCAGTTTAAGACATCAGTTTTCACACATACTGTTCCCAATTAATGGAAGCTACTAGGGCCTCATACAAGAACCACATGTAGGCACGGTATTGATCTTAAAAAGTGCATATGAACAAATATATTTAATCTTTAACTTTAACTTTAAATAATCCACTTAACCAATACATTTTCTTTCTTCTGGCTTATAATAGCTTACGCATTTCCTTCTCAGTGAATTGTTGAAAAAAGCTGTGTTTCTTTCTTTAAAATATAATTATCTGACTTCTTAAACCTCATTAATAATACCCTAGATGTTCTCAGGAAGACTTAACATATATTTGCGAGTATGTTAATGTATGAGGCCCATTGGTAAAACAAATGTGTTTAAACATAGCAAAAATAAATACAGCTCTGGAGGAAAAACATAAAACTGTTCTCTTTGGAAAAAGTGATTATATGAGGGAAATGGTGAGCCGGGTGTTCAGTCAAAAAACTTAAGTTTTCCTCTGGTAGAGTCCTTAAGGAGTTGACAGGACTCAGCAAAGGTCCTCCTAAAACTGTGGCTTGCACCACCTTGTGAGGTAGCGGCCATTCAGGAGGATCCCCTGAAAATGGGACTTCATCACCATCCAAACGTTGTAAAACCCTGTTGCACCGTCAGGTACAGCTGCTGTTTTCCTTCCTTGTCAGCAGATGGCTGGAAACACTGTGCCTCATTCCAGCTTTGACATTTCATACTTGGTTGTCATGATTTCCTGAGAAACAATAGGCACTCGATATAAACTAGACATTTTCAGACAGTAATCCCCTGAAAAAAAAATACCATGCTTTTGTACGTTATCATTTTGCTGCGCCTCACCTTTCTTACCAACCGCTCCTATGCCTGTCAAGCCCCTCATTCAACTATATTCCTCCAAATTCATAGCACATTTCAAACAGTGGGCCCTTAATTTCAACTACAGGGTCTATATATCTAGACTAACACATCTCTGGTTTTTTAAAAAAAGTAAATCATCTTTTGTACAAATCCATGTTGTTCATACCTCATCTGAGTCGAGCAGGATCGGTAGAGCTCTGTTGTGATACGAAAGGATAAAAAGAACCTCTCAGAACACACACTGTGAGTGAAAAGACCTTTAAAAAGGTTTCACTGGATACTTACACATCAGTTAGAGAGGTAGGAATATTATCCTCGACCCATTTCAAGTCTTCATCCTGCACAAAGTTAAACAAAGTAAATGTAAAGTGAATCTGACGCTACTGACCTGCAAGAAAGCAACTGTTTTTGGTCAGTTTCGCCTGTTTAGCATATCAGCCAGCTCCCATCTAAACCACTTTAACCCACTGACACGGATCCCTCCACTATCAGACCACAGGCAAATAAAGGGGTTCTTTAGACTGTCAGGTTAAATGGGTGACAAGTAAAGGGAGCCCAGTAAGCTGTATAAATTAAATTCTCCTTACAGAAGCAACCCAAACAGTGGAGACCAATTCATCAAGCTGAACCCCATCTCATAAATGCCATAACAATGTATGACCAAAATCACTATGGTAGAGACAGTATATGTACGGCCACTGATGATATGAATGCAATATTTCATAAGGCAGCTGTTAAATCTGACCTTTAAACGCAAAAACAGAAGCCCAATAAAGCACCAAATTATCACCAAAAAGACAAAAAATATCAAATGAAAAGCATTACCAACCAAGCAAGCCAGCCTTATGGCTCAAGTATAATCAAATTTTAAATAAACATGAAAGAAAATTTGGGGAAAAAATTACACCAAATGAAACTACAAGATATTGGGCATGCCATTAACCAAAATCAGTTCCGGGACATGTGGGGCATTTAGGGCTGCGCTAGTTTATGTCTGAAATCATGAATGTAAACTGGTTTTCTACTGCTAAATTCACATTCACGTTTATTTCCTAAGATCCTGAACAGTTGTTTCTTTATAACATGTATACAGATATTTTTCTTGTATTCTTACATGTATACATCTTGGATTTTTTTCCTTTATATTTTATACCTTTACATTTAGATCTACCAATTTACAGTGTTACAGTACGATTTTATAACCTTCAAGTTCCTATTAAGATCTAGCTTAAAGTATTTGACAGTGTCACCCTGCCCATTGTGTTGTATGGTAGTGACGTATGAGGTCCATTCAGTCATTAGAGCTGTACCCACTGAGCTGAGGGACGGAGGCCCAACAGAATCTCTACATGCAGACTTCTGCAGCAACATTTTACACAGCCTGTTGATTTTGGCAGATACTCACTGATAATTAACAAACTTAAATCCAGCCCGCAATACACCCTCCCTTCAAAACCAGGAGATGACACCAGGATAGAGTTGCTGAAATCAACTACTCTCTGAGACACCCTAATTAGTTTCACAGAAACGCTGCTGTCCAAACACCAGTCAGAGTAAACCAAGTTATAACACACTGCAAAGAAACTTATCTGAAATATTGGAAAGAAGAAACTAAAAACTGAAGCAGATTAGAGCACTATCTGGCCTACAACAGAGATTATGAATTGGCAAAATATCTGTTGACTAACCCTAACCCTGATAGAAAGCAGAGACAGATCAGTGACCACAAACTGGCAACAGAAACAGGACGACACAAAAAGTCATGGCAACCAAAAGAAAACAGAACATGTGATCACTGACAGGTGAGGCTGAACCCGAGATGAACTTCCTGCAAATCTTTCAATAAGGTAAGGAACACCGATTTTACCTAGTTCAGTTCTATAAATTCCAAATTTCATTAAACTAAACAATATCTTAAAATTACAAATCTCCTAGGAGACGGAGACGGAGGATAAAAACGTCCCACAAACAGCAGATGACCTGGACACACACATATACATAACATACGCTAATTTATTGAGAATACTCAGTGATTTTGTGTTATTTTATTCTTCTTTCTATTTTTGTTTCTTTAGTTTATTAAAAATTGGATTTTAATGCTCTGGGAGTATTGTTTTAAGATACTATGGTGCCAATAACAAAGCACTTTTAAATGGAAATGAATTGAAATGAAATACTGCCCTCTGCAGGCCCTCTGCAAATGTGATATTTGGTCAGCTGCATTTCCTCAGAGGTAGGTATTCTTATTAAATGTGCTTAAAGTTGAATAAAACACAGTTATTTAACCAATTACCAAAAACTTGTCTGTGTTACTTACTGGGTTTGTTTCTGCAGGCTTCACTGTACCATTTGTCTCACTTTTAGTCGCTCTCAACTTTATACCATCAGCTGCCAATAAGAAAAGAAAAAAAATACTAAGGAGAAAAGATTTTTAAAAAGTAAACACAGACTGAGATTTGCAGTTTTCTGGTTACAAGTAAAGCCCTCATGATCTAACTGTACCAAGGTTTGTAGATGCAATAAACTCCTCAATCTCCTCATCATCAGAGTCATCTATGAGAGGTGTGAAAGCGTACCTGTGGATATTGAAATTAAAAGTTTTAAATGCATGCCCAGTTTAGTTTATGTTGATGAATTAAAGTGTGTTAATAAATTACTTGCCTTTGGTTGTTTGCAGACGGTCTCCATAAGAACATTATGACGAGCAGAATGACAGAGAACAGGAACCTCCAGAAAGCATCTTCTACCCACAACTCAATCCAATCCTTCAGACAAAAAACAGGCTCGGTTTTCAATAAAATGTCAACATTAAACATTAATTTAAAAAAAAAAAAAAATGCTATTATTGCTCAGTAATCCAAACCACACTCACAGACTGGCATTCTGCTAATCGAAATTTTTTTGCCGTCCAACCCATGAAAATGATGGAAGCTGAGGGTGTAGAGGGCAAGGTGTGAAACTCTTTAGCATGTCGATGAAAATGCAAATAACTGGAAATCATCCACGCTGGTGCAGTGAAAATGTAGCTGCAGGACTTACCAATGACAGCAAATATTAGTGTGTTTGTAAAGTGCCTGTAGAGTGACAGCTTGACGGGGTTTCTCCTCAGTTTCAGAGTCTTGATGGTTTGTGCCAAGCTGACAAAAATGTTAGTGGCAGTCAAGGTAAACACATGGCAGCCATTACACAGAAACTGTACAAATACACCCCACATTAGATAATACTGATTACACGCTGCAATCACATGCAGTTCCGCCAGTCAAGTACAACTGAATGCTAATATGACGTAAGCACAGGAAAGGCTGTGATAAAGTGTGAGATTTTGCCTCTGCTTAAAAACAGCCAATTAACCGTCATTGTTGTAAACTGCATTTTGCAAAGATCTTTAAGCACAAACACGTGGAAGAGGATGTTAACAGTTTTAATTGGATTTTAGAGGCCAATTTACAAAGAGTTAAAGAGTCAAGTTGTTAAAAAAAAAAAGAAGTATTTATGAAAGTGTCTAAGATCTGCAATTTTGATGGGGTTTTTCTCTTTCCCTATTTAAAGTTTATCAGTTGTTTATAAACAAAAACAAAAATGTAACGCCATACTATACCATTAATTTTCCAAAAACCTTTATAGACCCATATCAAACTCATAACTCCCGTTCACTGAGAAATTTGTATTTCTTGGCTGCAACGTTTGAGCAGTGGGTATATATGTTCCACTCAATAACAATGTTCAAGGTGACAGGGTGGGACTCTAAAACTTGTTCAGCCCCAACATAACAACACAATATGTACTTTAATGCAAAATTACAAACATTACATTACAAACACCTGATCTACTATCACCCGTTTAAATACTGCAAGACTTATATGCATGCTACTGCTGACCATGTAACATATCAGATAACCACCAAAGGAGAGAAAACATGCCACAGGTTATGTCGCTGTCTCTGCTAGTGTCATGGATGTTTTTTTAGGATCTGTGAGCTGCCCTAGAAAAGATCAAGTGTGCAATGTAGCACCAACGTCGTGTCTTATGATAGAGGCAATCCTAAACTAACTTCTTTCTCTGACTGCTTTGTTCTCACTAAAGCTTAAATTATGGTCCAGCAGTGGTAACACGTTGACAGTCTGCTGGTAGTCTGTGGTCAGCCTTTCTAATTGCAGCGAATGTCTATTGTCAACAAAGGCAGTGCACAAAGGACACTGCACGACTGGTCTGTGGGCTACTCTTGTGTTTACAAAGAGCACTCAAGGAGTTATGACAAATGATTTTATCCTATCCCCCACACTAGTTGCACCCATGCTGATATAATCTTTAAACAGCACAATCTGGAAAGTCTGGTGGACGGGTATTCAAAAATCAATCATTTCTACCAATTTAGACTGAGACTGTTGAAAAATGTAAATAATACAAACTGTCATTAATTATGCAAGGAAAGCAGCAGTAAAGATTTTAGAAGTTAAATCATCAACCAGAAAATAATGCATTGCTACAAATTTCACCACAGAATGAATGATTAAAGCAGGGTTGTTTCAACTGACACTCAAGATGTCTTTGTGTGAAGCTGTATTTCAGCTGCTAATGATCTGGTGAAGGAACAGGACAGAGGGAGACCACAATTTCCTGATCTAATATTGGTTGGAAGTGAGGAGCAGAGGAGAACCACACAAGGAAAGACTGTAGGTGCACAAAAGGATATCCACCAGCATAAAGAAGAGTCAAGCAGAGCCAGGGGAATGTTGGCCAGCAGAGCCAAGTCAGAGTCTTTTGCCTAGAAGGGATAACAGAGCAGGAGGAGAGGACACAAGGAAGAGGAGAAAGATGTGAAGGGGAGGAAAAAAATCACAGATAGGAAAGCAGCATGGCAACTGAAACATAAAACCATCCACCCAAGTGCAAAGGGGAAAATAAATAATCCAACCCACAAGCCAAGAACATTCAAAATCACTCAAATACGCCAACAAACGTGTCCATTTTCTTATGTTGGGACACTCCAGTTACTATTGATATTTGTGCTGGTGAGGAATACACTGGAAGGATATGAACCAGATGGCGCAGGAGTCAAACACAGCCAGAACAATTGCTGTGATGAGAGCGCGGCCATTGTCTCGACCCTTGATAATTGGTGTGCAACAAGAAAATACAGAAATTGTGACATCAAGTTTACTACTTCATAAAAAAATACAGCATGAAAGCAAATTACACTGTTAACTGTATGAGTTCAGCTCATATCTTTGGTCAAATGAACAATTTAAATGTGTGACTTCAAACCTTTTTAATTTGTAATTGCCAAATGTTATTATTGACATTTGCAAAGGCTATTCTCATTTAAATCAAAGTAATCAAAGATCACAACTCACCCCTGTAATCCTCAGGACACCCTCAATGCTAGCAAAGGCCAAGTAGAGGATGCCAAGCCCAACTACTCTGTGCATCACTGTCCCCAATCGAGGTCTAAAAGAAAAATAACCCCCCCAAAAATGGTGGGGTTTTTTCCATTTTGTTTAACTTAAGGAGGGGTTTCAATTATTCTACAAGTAGCTGTGTGTATAGATTTTAACATACTTCACGATGCCATAGCCAAGGCTGACGATGATGACGAGCAGACGAGCCAGAGTCCTCTTGAGGGCAGAGACCAACTCAGCAAAGATCAGCAAACTTGGAGCTAAAGTAAAGTAAATATGTTGAAAAAAATATTACAACTTACTGTCTGATATGAGAGAAGAAGAGAACCCTTGTGACCGTCTACAAACACTCACAGGCAGAGCCGACAGTATTGGTGTTTTCGTATTCGGCGCAGAAGACGGCCTTCTCCACCATGCCGAGGAATATGACCCCTGCTATCCAAAACTGGATCCTTAGGAGATCTTTCCAATAGCAGGCCGCCCAGAGAAACCACAACAGGGCGTACAGGATGTACACGACGCACATCACCATGTAGAACTGCAAACAGACACTAAGGGATTAGCCTTTAAAGCCTGTCAGTTTTAGGTCACTTCAGGATTGTAAATCTTAAAAACAAATGATTTAAAATCTCATTTAATGAAATGGTAGTAGGAGTTTAAGAGCTAAAGCTGCATGTTTTCTTGCAGTTTACCTAAACCGTCATCTTAATATAAGACTACATCTAATAACTGAGTATATAATGAGTTAATTTAAAACACACAAACACAAAAGAGTCTTATCATTCCACTGGAGACAGCAAATAATTAAGGGAACATATTATTAATGGGCGTATAGTTAAGAAGTGGCCAATAAATCACATAAATTCCAATCATTTATTTCTAAAGTCATCTACTTACAATCATGAGAGGCCATTCTGTGACAGAAATGTAGCCGTGGCTGCCCTTCATTACCACATTAACTGCAAAAACAAAATCCAGACATTAGACTAATGATGCAAGACACTTTACCCAATCATATTAAACAGACAAAAGGCAAGTTTTCATTATGATCTAAATTCTATTTGCACAATGTAGCGGCTCAGTCTTCAGCCTGGTTGCTTTAAAGCTTCACTTTCCCTGTGCACTCATGTCTGCCAATGGGAATAAAATTTCCCAGGAAAATTACGTCAGTGCAGCCAAAACAGGACACTGTCTCACTCTGTGGCTATCGGCAGTTTTCTCCAGGTAGCTCAAATGACACAACGAAAAACAAGAAGAGAGACTGTAGAAACTCTACCAAACAAAAGAAAGAGCCCTGCTGCATGAAGAAGGAAAAAAAAAGACGGAGCGCGATAGAAAGTAAAACTAAAACACATATGAACCTCTCAATAGAAAAGGCTCCAGGATATGAGATCAAAATCCGGCATTCACCTGGGATCACGTCAACTGCCACTTTAAGAATTTGTTTGTGGTTGTTGCAGATCCTGAAATCTGACACTTCAGTGTCGGCTAAAAAGCTCTGCGTGTATGAGATAGGAGGTCGACTGAATTAATGCAGTTTAAAAAAGCAAAGGTAAAAAAAATGTAAATGCTTTTTACTATAAGCTGCATTCACACAGTCTCACACACATTCATACAAGCACTATATTCTGTACCTAAGCACTTTCTACAATTCACACATACACTCACACTCCAATGGATGTATCGGGGGCAACTCGGGCTTCAGTGTCTTGCCCAAGGATACTAGAAACATGTAGGCTGGAGCAGCCAGAGAATTGATCCACCGGCCCTCTGACAGGTAGATGACCCACTCTACCAGGCCTGTCCACAATTACAAGTTGCCCATATTTACTAGTTTTAAAAAGTCTCACATGTTAAACTCCAGTTGGCTTTCGGTTTACTAGACTCAATCGTAACGACTAGCAGGTAAGGACCATCCTTCCAAGTGGTGGCTATGACGTGGTCTCTGATTTTCACACTGCTGTTCTTCGTAGCACTGCTGGTGTCATACTCCTCGGCAATCCATTTTGTGTCATTTTTATCCTGCAGGATTAAAGGAATCCAGCATTTATTACTTATGAAAACATATGTAATAATTAACCTTAAAATCAAAGATCATTTGCGGGTTCTTACTTCAACCGCAGAGGACACATGTGGATCTGCCTTTGCTTTCTGAAAAGAAACACAGTTGCAGGATGTTGAAGAATTAAAAACAACAACATTGTTAAGAATACCGCTGTGCTGACACCAACATAGCAAACCCACTTTGAGCATCGGGAAGGAGCAGAGCCCACTGATGCATACAATCGGACCGTGTTTGTGTTCGATGTATTCCCCTGGTACCATTGGATTTGGATCCAGACTCTCCCCACGACTCAGAGGTGTCCTCTCATACATCTCCTACAGACAGTCACAATTCACCAATCAGAAACAAGCAAGGCGCCAGACAGACCAGTGCACCACTCAAATAATGGTGGGGATTTAATCACTTTCATGCATCCTGGAGCTGTCCCATCCTTAAACTGTTCTAGGACACTGTTCACAGTACACTGGGGGAGATTCTGTGCCACAATATTGAATTTACATGCCTGACTTTCGACCTGGGGAAAAACGGATTTAAAATTACCCAAATGTGATCGATATTTACTAAAAAAAAAAAAAAAATGCAAATTAGACTATAACAATGCATTGGCTTTGCAAAGAATCTCCCATTATGGGGCCATGGATGGCTATAAGTAAAGATATTATAGAATTGACCTACAGTTTAAGAAACTATAGTTAATTCATATAGTGCTTTACACAGAGCACTATACAACAGTTAAAACATAACTAATATCAACAAAGAAACATGTTTATACAGATTAAAGACTATAAAAAGTAAGATGTAGTGCATTCTGGGAAAAATTGAAAACATACATTGCACTGCAGTGTTGACACATTTTGTTTTCTCTTTGAAAACACTGTTGATGTTTTGACCATGACAGCCCATACCCCCATTTTTTCTTGTTTTGTTTAGTGTACTTTGTTTTCTGTACCACATGGAATTTTTAAGTAAATATTTAGTGCTGCCTGTCTTGAAAATTTGAAGGAGTCCCTTTTATTCTGCATGTATACAAATACGTTTTAAAAAAAGATAATTAAAATAAAGTTTAAAAAGAAACTATCAACTCAACGCAGATGGTATGACAGGAAGCATTTTTGCTTACTTCAATATTGTTGTATTCGTTGTGACAGGGGTAGTATTTCAAAAACCAGCGAATAGTGAAGTTCACCTCCGCAGGACAGCTACATGACGTTACTGAAACATGAAGACGTGATGACATAACACAAAAAAAGGAAGCACTTTGGGGAACAAGTTATGAGTAATTTTTTTAAACCATTACTTACCTTTCAGTTCAACATCAGTGTCTTTATACATTGATTTCCTTAACATCAATGGTCTTGAGGTCTACGGAATAATACATTTAGTTATTATTATTTTTCATACTGATCAATTTAGTTAGGCAAACTAACTGATCATTGGTACTGTTTTGATCTCTCAGATCCAAACAAGTTGGACTCTGTGTCTTTGTAAAGTGGAAAAAGAACCAAAAACTTATATTCTAATATAAAAAATATTATTAATATAAGAAATATTGACAATAAGTGTGTTTCTAGCTGTCTGACCTGTTACCTGTTCAGAATGAACCTGCAAATGCAGGTTTTACTGCAACTGGATAGAGGATAAAGTGGAAACTGAAACGTCTTAGTATGTAAATTATTGATCACAGCTGTACACGTCTCTGTGGGCTAACTGTAGGAGCTGTGCCTTATCATTAATAAACAAAAAGAGGGAGTGAACTGTACAAGCACCTGACTGAAGATCGACTTTAAGAATGTTTTTATGATATGTTACAATGTGTGACATAACCTGAACACACACAACCTAAACTCGCAAGTTTTAGTCCAGAGACAGTGGCAGACAAAAAGAAAATAACAAGCTTTTGGGATTTTCACTTTAGTCTGTTAAACTGTAACCAGTTAGCTAGTTGACTACTACCCTTGAAGTACCCAATGATTATTAACCGTTCTCGGCATGGCTAACGGCTAAATATGCAAAACATTTCTCTGCTCTTTCGTTTATCACGGTTTATAAAGAGTGGCTAAGAAAGGCTAAAGAGATACCATTAGTGTGAGTAACAAGCTTGTCACCACATTCACAGCTGTCAGCGAGTTACCATAACAAGGATTATGTAGCTAACGCTAGCTAAGAGTGCTGCAGTTATCCAGAGTATACAGCGTTTTTAGAAAGATACTCACATTAACAACTGTTATTTTCCAAAGCCCTGTCTCTGGCGCTGCAACAGCTCCATTGATAATGTTGAGTATAATTACAGAAAACACCATCCACGGACAGTTAAGTCCTCTGGTCGGACAGCTCCACGTCCGCATCCCGCATGCAGCAGCCATATTCGTTACGTGTAGATTTCGCCACTTGCGCCGTGAACGCAACTGCTCAAAGGAGAGGGGAGGGGCCCAAGAGGTCTGCAACGTTTGTTACCTGTACGTCGCCTGCTGTCCCACCGTCATTGCCTCTATCCTGCTGACACCCAGAATAAATGTTTTTGATATTTAATTATTTTTTATATAATTTGAGCACTCTGTGCACATCATATGTGTGTTGCTTTATTTGTTTTGTACCTAATGTATCAGGTCTTGTTTGTTCACAGAATAATGTGATGTTTTCGAATGATATTGTCACAGTTCCTGATACAGAAATCACCTTTCCATGGCAGACTGAGACAGCCTTTTTGTATTCAGTTTAAGAGAGTTCTCGTTGTCTAGAGGGTTTTACTCTTCTCCTTATCAAAGATATCAAGGTCATTTTTACTTTGATGGATTCTCTAATATTGAAGAATCTGTCTATTGAACTCGCTTTAATTAGTAATGAGTACATTCGGATCGTAGGTTGTCTGAGTCATGCTGTGAACACAAATATGCTAAAGGAAGTTTTGGATCCAGAGTGTTTTCAGTTTTAATGATACTTTCAGAAATGAGACCCTCTCTCTGGTTTGTGTGCTCTATTTTTTTTTTTTTTTGTTTTTAAAACCAAGTTGCCTGTTTTCTGTGTGATATAATCAGAGGACCACCTGTTTCGTGGTTGTGGGTAGCACTGTCCTGTTTTCATGTGCCATACTTAAAAAAGAAAAAAAAATCAACTCAGTTTCAGCATGGTTGAAACGGAATTGCTAAAGACAGTTTTAGCAATAGAATCATAATAGCTGCAAAAATATGGACATAATATGTGGAAGCTGCAATTCCCATCATTTTGAAAATAAAATACATGCACTCTGTTAATCCAACAGCCACATACGATAGAAAGCTGCTTTGACCACAGTGATGCAGCAGGTTTTTGTGTCATCATCCCACCTACTTGTTCTGCAGCAAGTGTGAAATAAAGACAAACAGTATTTCAGTTTCATTCTAAATTTAAACTTCCTAAACACATCTTGCAAGAAATACCAATAAGCTTCCTTATTTGTATGGTTATGAGAATCCAGCCATACATTTTCTTCTGTTTATCTAACTTATAAAAATTCGAGTACACAAATCTTTTTCTTGTGTTTTTATACTTCTAAGGCTCTCGTTGTTGCCCAAATCTTATTCGACGTCTTCTGGCTGCTCCCTTTAGACGATCATCTGCTTCCATCTCAACCTATTCCTTGCATCCTCTTCTGTCACACAAACACAAACCTCTGTCCTTTGCCAGTATATCCACCATCCCTCCTCTGCACATGTCCAAAGTATCTAAACCTTACCACTTTTACATTGTCTCCAAACCTGAGCTGTCCCTCTGTTGTCCATTCTGGTCACTCCCAACAAAAATCTTACCATCTGCAGCTCCTGCCTCCTGTCTTTCATTAGTGCCACCATTTCCAAACCATAGCAGGTCTCACTACCATCTTGTAAACCTTCGCTTTCACTCTTGTTGCGTTCCTTATCTCACCAATCAACCCTGATACTCATCTCTGCCCACTCCACCCTACTGGCATTTGACCCCAGGAATTTAAACGACTCCTCGCATTCCACCCGCTCCCCTTCTATTCACATGCATATTCTGTCTTGCTGTTACTGACCTGCATTCTTCTTCTTTACAGTGCATACCTCCACCTCTCTCTACTGCCTTCTCTCTACTCTCACTACAGATCACAATGTGGTCTGTTATAGTACTCTAGGCCTGACCTCATCTGTCATCCTTCAATCAAGAAGGGCCTCAGAGCTGAAAGTTGAAGGCTTTTATGTCATCATTATGGTAATACAGTTCCCTTCTTACTGGAATACCAATAACAATAATTATCACAGTGATCGGTGAGGGAATTCTGGTCATTTTATGTCACACTTATCTATGTTTACTTTAAAGAAGTCAATAAATCCTTTATTTTAAAAGAAAAAGATCATTTTATAAACGTTCTGTACAATTTTCTATTTACACTGCAACACAGAAATCAATACAGTAAATACTTTTCACAGTTCAGAGTATCATAAGCTTATGGAACATGTGCATGAGTGTGTTTGAGGTTGACACGCAAAAAAAAGTATAAGCAACAACAAACACTGACATGTCGGCTGGCCATTTAAAGCATAAAATGCCTCTACAACAATCTACGAAAGTCCACAGGAGGAAATGTGCAGGTGCTTCCAGTACAACAAGATAAAATGATTAGTACTGTCAACCCATGCAAGGGCTGTAACTGCTCAGTACCAAATGCTATAGCATGAAGGCGGGGTCATATAAGCTGTGATCCATCGCTGTTGCAGTGGTCCCATTTGCTTGACTTAAAGAATCATCTGACAAGAGAGGCGTATCCACTGTCGCAGCTCTCGGGGGAACATTGGAGGAAATCACCACCACATAGCGATCACTACCATCATCCTGGTCATCCGCCACGCTCCCGTGAATGTCCGCGGTAACTACTGTATTTTCTGCTGCCATGCGGCTGCAGCAAGGTGAGGAGCTCGACACAGGAGGCTCTGCTTGAAGTGCCTCTCGATCGGGGTCCTCCTCAGGAAAGCTGGTGTTGATATAAATGATATCATCCCTGCTGGAAGACTCTGGAAGCTTTTCGGCGAGCTTTTCCAACATTTCTCGCAGCTGGGGAAAGAAGGGTCGGTCTAGCGGATCGGCTCTCCAGCAGCTGTACATGATTTCATACCTAGACCCCAAATATTGAGAAATAATTAGACTGGAACCTCGATTTTGGTACATTTCAATGCGCATATTTTCAGGGTTGTAAAAGTGAGCAATTTATTTTTGAGGTTTAATCTTGTGTTAGTATGTTTTTAAAAAAGCTAGCCTCCAATATAAGATTTAGACCAACAATATTAAATTAAACTTTTATAGCGTCAATATTGTTGCTTTCAAAGCAATCAAACCCAAAGTCAACATCTGTGTGAAGAACGACAAACACTCACAGTTCATCCAAACAGTCTGGGGGCTGCTTCAGTCTGTGTCCTTCAACTAGATAATCATAAATTTCATGGTTCTGGACTCCAGGGTACGGCGTCATGCCTCTTGTAGCAATTTCCCACATGGTGACACCAAACGCCCACTGCGTGAGAACAGAATTTCAACTTGAGATTATATTTCATCAAGAGGAAAAAAGTTGCTATGATGTTCACAAACTGGTATTTTCCTGCTGATAATACATAGAAATACTATGTATTATCTCAGGTTTAGCTGTGCGATATTCTGCATTTTTCAAACAAAAAAGTTTATTTTTTTTATCTTCATCTGACACTTAAGATAAAAGTGCAAAAGCGGGGGGAAATCGGACAAGTTGTTACACACTGATAAATATTGAGACAGAGACGGTGCCCTGTGTAAGTCTAAGACCAAACCTTTTAAAATGCCACTTGTAGCACAAGAAAAAGCAGCAAGAAAAACAAAGAGTGCAGAAAAGTAGTCAGTTCTTTTAGTGACTGCATTTCATAAACAGGTGTGTTACTGGTAAAGCTATAGTTTCTACTCACCACGTCACTCTTTACAGTAAAAACTCTGTCTGCCAGACTCTCTAATGCGATCCATTTTACAGGCATTTTCGCAATTCTTCCCTGCCTGTAATAGTCACCACTGTAGATCTTTTTAGATAATCCAAAATCTGCTACACACACTGTCATGTCGTCACGCAGCCTGTAAGACAAACAAGGCGTGGACTTCATGATTAATGGAAAAAAGCTTGATAAACCTCTGAAATAATAAATAATAATGACAAGAGAAATGAAATAATAAATCATAGTTCTTTTATTTAAGAAGGCTGCGAATGTTGCCAGGAAAAGTTCAATCAATGCCTGCTCTACTTTGAACACAAATCAGAGGGAGTAACCTACATGCAGTTGCGTGCCGCCAGGTCTCGATGCAGAAAGTTACGACCACTGAGATACTCCATACCCGAAGCAATGTCAACCATGAACTTCAGGAGTGTCTGAGTGGTGTCAGGAATAGAAATATTGTCCTGCTATTAGTTGCTGCTATTTTTATAATCATCATTAACATTTCAGTATTAATAGTGAGGTTGCAGTTAGATGCATTCAGATGTTCAAATATATGGTTATAGCCTTTATTACAGGTCCAAAGAAGAACCATTTTAAATGGTTCTGTTGAATCTATAATTTAAATGTTATTAATGCTTTTATGATCTCTGTGTAGAGGGCAGAGACAGGACAATACTCTCTGTGCCAAAATGAGACAGGAAACAAAACGCGTCTGCAGAGCATGTTTTGCAGAAGTGAAACTGAAGCCAGAAGTTTAAGTGCAAGGGTGTTTAGTATGCATTTATTGCGGATTAAGCCTTAAGCAGTTGTGGTAGATTGAAACAGTTGTTTATATATTTCACATATAAGTCAAGATCATTACACACAGGATGGCCTTAGCCTGGTTGGTTGCTTAAGTTGAGGTCAACTAAGGTTCAGAAAGCAGATGCAAACTCTGCACGTACACACAGACAAATAGTGAGAGGTCATGACACGTACGTAGCATACACTGCAGACACATACACACAGAAATGCAGAAGTGTGCCGACGTACTTAGAGGAAGTGCACCAGACGAGCGACAGCGAAGAGGGGAAGCACCGACCCGAAGACAATGTTTTTTAGAGCAATGTTAAAGGTCAGGGAACATTTTGTGGTTTGGATTGACGTAAGCTGTACTATTGTCTATTTTTGTAAAAGAGGGGCTTTGTTATTGTACCCATATAAAACCTTGTCTCATGATTGTAAGTTCAGTTCAACACTGATTGGGTTGTTGAACTCACACATGTGTTCATTAAAATGCCGTCTAAATTGCACACGCCTGGATCTGTGGTTTTATGGATTCTTCTCTCAATATTGAACCCTAACATTTGGGGGCTCGTGCCGGTGAGAGAGAGGGAATGTTGGGGTTTTGGTGAGATCCGGGGTCCGTGGCAATTGGACGGGCAGACGGTAATCAGTGGTGAAAGTGAGCAGGCATTCCCGGGGCATTTAAAGGTAAGACACTGCCTGTTGAAATATATTTCAAAAGGTGTCACATTGGGCATGTCAAATTAAAGTCTACTCACTGGAATTACTGGTAAATGTCTGTTTTTAATTTTGGCGAAATTTTGATGAAGTTTACCGGTTGAAGTAATGATAATGAAGTATAAGTGACAGTACTGAGTAATGAGAATAAAGGAATGAAAAGAGAATTAAAGCAGTTGGACTGCGAAGTGAACTTTTAGAATGATAGGGAATTTGGTTATCGTGTGGGTTCAAGTCCCATTGGTTATGCAACCCTTAAGAACTTTCTCGGAGGTGACGCTCCCTGCTGGATAGAGAAATCTATCCTTCACCTAGCGATGACTAGGGATAGTTTCGGGCAACATCCGAAGAGGACTGGGGAATCTCTAAAACTGTTGAGGGTTGTCCTCAATCTTAATCCTGTGTTGGGTGTAGATTGTTGTTTCAAATTATTCTAAATTTGTCTAGGGACGACAGCGGCGTCTGTTAAGAAGCGCATAGCCCGGACGTTGCGATCCCTCCTCGATGCGGACGCGCATTGTTGACCTACCGCGAGTAGGGTTAGCTCGGTTTGGCTTGACCGTGGGGTACAGGGCATCCTGAGATAAGCTAGGGGTTCAAGTCCCCTATTCTTGCGCTTTTTGGCTACCGGTAAATTAAGTTAGGGCTAGAAATCTGGACAGAGCAGTTCGAGTCTGGTCTGGTGAATTGATTGCAAAAACCTGAGGTTTGCCCGTTCGAGTCGGTTATGGTAAATTTTCGAAATTTGTAGGAGCGACAAGGCCTAAAAAAAATCTGTGCAGTTGTAATTTAAGACGTCTGTAATATAAAATATGAGATCTATGAGTAGGATCAGTCTCTGTGTCAGTCATGCACAGCCGGAAGTGCACTGATTGTGTGTGTAAATGCAAATGAGCAGCAGTGACGCGCAGAGAGAGGGTGGTTTCAATTTTGAGAGGACTGAGAGCTTTTGCTAAATGCCTGTATATAAGAGCTTATTATGAGAGTGTAAATACAGTGTGAATATATTAGTGTGGATGCATAGTAAATGACTGAATTTTGATAGATGTATATTTCGTGAGCCATAAATGTTGGTGTGTTTTATTTTTCAGTTATGTGTGTGTGGGGAGAAGCTGCGAGGATGATGAGAGGTTTCAGTTTTCTTTTTCTTTTTCTTTTGACTTGCTCTTTCTGATCATGGAAGGCATGTCCAAAATACTCGTATGAAAGCGTATTTTGTGTGATTTTAACTGTGTGAATGCTGTCAGTATTTGATTTGAGTGACTCTGCATGATTTGTCTGAGTGAGTGGAAAATGGCAGTTTGAGAGAGAAAAGGCAGTGTGTGTGAGACGATTACTGAATGACTAAAGAGGTTAGAACCTTTAAAAGTGTGTATGAAAGAAAGGGGTATGAAATATATTTCTTGTGTGAGGAAAAGTAGGATGTTTTAAAGTTTGAAAGTGCTTTTAATTCAAGAAATCCATGAGAGATGTTATGACAGGTTGAGTGTATTTTTCCGATTGAAAATACATAAGTATATGTACTTGGGAAGCCCAGTTAAGAGATTATTGGGTGACTGATGCTATAAAACTGACCTAAAGAATGGTCCTGTCCGTGGAGAAGTGTTAGTTGTCCTGATGTTTGGAAGAGCTCTATTTAAAAAGTGTGTGTGAGAGGAAGGTGTGTGTGTGACTGATGATGTCAGGGGAGCACCCAGAGAAATAGACAGATGAGTTAAACTCTAAGAAGATGAAGCGAATGCATGTTTTAAGAAAAAGTAATAAAGTAATAAAATTATATTAATTACAGGTTTTAGAAAAGAGACAGACTGAGAGAAATAAAGACAGGAACTAACAATTACATTAATGAATTGAAAATGCACGTACACAAACTGTTACATGTGAAATTATTGTTGGAAAGTTTAATAAAGAAAGCAGTTTACACTCCTTTAATTTCCAGAACCAGTGTGTCCCCTAGGCCTGATAACACTCTTGCCCAGTTGGCTCCTGTAGTAGGCGGGCATGGAAGGCTGGACAGCCCATGACGGGTAAGATCCCACCTCGAAACCCTGGGACAACCTAAGGCAAGGCGCAGTCACGATTGCTCGAACCTAAGTCCCGGAGTGACCTTGGAGTCACTGGAGGAGACGGGATTTAACAGGTAAGGCCACTGGGCACAGGCAGAAGGGAAATGTCATTCACAATGACCAGTGATGAGCCAAAGAGAGAAAACACACCCTGTCAAAAGGAGTTTGGAACACTGGAAAAGAAACATTTACAAGATCACAAAGATCATAAAGAAACATTTATAAGAATCACACATACAAACAGAAAATGCACTAACCTTACAGAGACAAGCTCATGAAGATTAATGAACAGATAATGACTTAAAACCTGGCTAAGAACACAAACATACGTAATTAAATCAGCCTGCTAATTTCATGAGGGTTAAAATGGTGTGAATGGTTAATACAATTGATGGAAAGATTTAAAATAGATGGAAAAACAAAAGAAAAGTGTCTATAAGAGTGACTCAGGAGTGCTCTTGCACTGATTTATCAAAGTAAGTGATTAGTATAGAAAGAAAATGAAAATAATTCAATGATGTGATAAGGTTTAAAAACATGTATTCCTCTTGTTAAGTTGGCTGTTGAGCTGTGGGTTTATGCAAATTAGCTGGAGTGAGTGAGTGACAAAGACACTTCCTGTGTGCGTGTGTGGCGGAGGCTTTCGGTTCAGTTCAAGAGAGAGCAGTGGCTGTTGAAGAGTATTGGGAGAAATATATAATGGTAAAGTATCAGGATATTTGATTACGGTGGTCAGGTCTGTTCAGAGGGCAGATTTGGACAGGAAATTTATAATTTAAGGATGATATGTGGTTGAAATTGGTTTTATCTTGTGCTGAATGAAAACGGTCTTTGATCTTTTGACGAGGTTTTCGTGTGTTGAACGGGTGAAATTTAAGATTGTTTCAGATTTTTGAGGCTGTTGTTTTATTTCCAGAGAGGGTGTTTCATTAAGGCAGGGATAGGTCTGAGAGGGGCCCAAAAATTTTTGTAGTAGTAAGTGCACTCAGGAAAAAACCTGTCAGGTGATTTTGTTTGGTACTTTGATGAGCTAATAATCAGCTCTCTTTTTTCATTTTGTTCTAAGCAGGCCTGGAAGAGAGTGAACGGACGGCGCTGACAAAGTTACCAAGTCACGAAAATCAGGTGGGCAGTACGGATTATAATTGATTACAATCAGAGACTGATCGTGGCGAGTCTCTGTCTAAAAATGGATTGATCGATTCAATCCAGTCAAAAGTATAGAGAACTATTTTCCTAAAAAGGAAAACGAAATAAAACAAATGATTGAACTGATTTTGCTGATGTGGAGCATCTGATGACGTCTTGTGAAGGCTGCAGATCAGCAAAAATATCATAATGTGAATGCATGGGAGTGAATGTGAGTGGTTGGACCAAGGGGAAATAAATAAAAGGTTGACAAACAGGAGAAGTGGAAGACTTAAATCTGGGGATGCTGATGTTCCTTTGAGTGAATTTCTGCTTTGTTGATTTGGGTTAGACCATATTAATACATTATAAAATGCTAAAAGGGAAACATTGATGTAACTCAAGTTACCATTAACTGAGGTAACACATGATTAATAACTGTGCTGTTTAAGTTTATTTTGTGTCATGACACAGATTGGATCACATAGGGGAGAGTTGAGTAAAGGTTTTGTTTTCAGGAAATTCCAAGGATCCAGAGTTCAATGGAGCAACGAGTTGGAGGAGATTTGACATGATGATTAAATTGATTTTGTTCCTTAAACACAGGTTTTCAGGGCTGGAGCAAAACACCGGAGAGGACAATTGCTGAGCTGTTCTGAGAAATGAAATGACTAACCTTTTTTCCTTTTGATTTGTTAAGCTTGGGTGGAGCATGTTGAGTTTTTGCCACATGAGATGTGTCAAAAAGAGAGGGTTTAAGATTTAATTTGTTTAATGTGAAAGGGTTTTACTAGGATTTTATAACGATTGGGGTTGTTTGATAATTTAGATATGGTAAAACTGAGGCAGAGATTGTTAATTCTAAAGAAAGGAGTAAAATGAACTGAATTCTGTTTAGAAGATAAATTGCTGGGGTTAAAAAGAAGTTGTACACCAAATTAAAGGGGAATTGTGGGAATAAAGGATATGCTTTGGGGAAAATAGTGAACATTTTATGAGTAGAAAATGTGGGATTTTTCTTTTTGATTTTTAGGATAAGTGGTAACAGTGACATAATGTTAGAATGTTGTTATTTTTAGGGTAGTGGAGAGCTTTTTATGAGGATGTTAAAAGTCTCGCTGACTCAAATGAATAATATTGGAGATTATATATGTAGAAATGATTTTTCATACACATTGCATTTTGGGGCCTTTAACGGAGTTGTGGCTCAGAGAGTCGTCTCTTGAGGGTCATAAACTTTTGGTTAACGTTATGATTAGCCAATCTACTGTGAGAATGACCTGAGTTTTGAAGGATTGCACACGCTTACAGACATACAGAGTTCATCAACACACAGGACAGTATTGATTTGAGGCCTAGGGCCTGAAATTCCTTTAGCTTTTAACTGAATTTGAGTTGGCCCAATAACAAATGACAGAAAGAGGAACTGAATAGGAGTTTTGCTTGTAACTAAACTGAGTGACATATAAAATATTGAGATAACAGATGCAGCTCTAACTTAGTCCTCTTATATAAAAAGCAGTTACAGAATACAGAAATACAGAAAACAGAAGCAAAGGAGAAAGCTTATATATGTTGGTTAAGTCTGATAAAGTTTAAGTTAGAGGAGGCATTACATTAAAAGCAGCAAAATGAAATAAAATGATATATTCAAACAGGTTATTACCCAGAAAATGGGAGTTCAAAATACTGTTAGAGTTCAGTTTTTAGCTATGATGAAGTTTATCTAGAAGCAATTAACTAGGTGCTTACACTTAGTGATTAAAGTGGTTGTTTTTCTTTGATCCTTTTAGTAGAATAAGCCCTTATAATGATTTTATGATGATTTTGCTGGTGAGAGGTGACTTTAGATGAGAGGCACTTGCAGCAGCAGGGACAGTTTTGTGCACAGGATGTTGATGATCAGATAAGGAAAAACAGGAAGCGTATGACAGCAGTGCTGTAAGACTGTTAGAAAGCTGTAGATTGAGATGAGTGATGTTTAAGATTATATAGGAATAAAAGTCAAAACCAAATACAAAATTAGGTTCATGTTTTGAGTAACATTAGGTTTGAATAAAGAAGACAATTGAGGGACATAAGGCAGGGAAGCCGTACTAGGGAGGAAGGGTTCTGTTTCCTTTGCAGGTGGCCAGATTTCCACTAGAGTGGGACCCAGAAAAGGGACAGACCACTAGAGATTCACAAGTGTAAGGGGTCTTTCACCGGGTATGAGTGGGTTCTGGGGTGAGGGAGGAGTGCTGATTGAGCTCTCTGCTCGCACTCTTATTCTCTCATGCCCTGATCAACTTTAGGCTCGCTGATACTTTGGTGTGATTAACCTCAAGCATGAGTGTTCTCAAGTGGGAGCGGGCATTTTATAACTAAGACCACCTAGATGACATGAGGTTGTCTGATTTGTTAAGTCACAGGATGCCAAGAGAGGGTCAGAGCTAAGAACAGTGATCCTAAATGTCCATGATGTCTGGGATGGACAGGGAGCAGCTGAACGGGCCAAGCAGTGACCTAACACACAGTATGGTGACCTCTTGTGGTCAAGAGGTCAAGAGTGGGAGTGTCAGGAATAGAAATATTGTCCTGCTATTAGTTGCTGCTATTTTTATAATCATCATTAACATTTCAGTATTAATAGTGAGGTTGCAGTTAGATGCATTCAGATGTTCAAATATATGGTTATAGCCTTTATTACAGGTCCAAAGAAGAACCATTTTAAATGGTTCTGTTGAATCTATAATTTAAATGTTATTAATAACTTTTATGATCTCTGTGTAGAGGGCAGAGACAGGACAATACTCTCTGTGCCAAAATGAGACAGGAAACAAAACGCGTCTGCAGAGCATGTTTTGCAGAAGTGAAACTGAAGCCAGAAGTTTAAGTGCAAGGGTGTTTAGTATGCATTTATTGCGGATTAAGCCTTAAGCAGTTGTGGTAGATTGAAACAGTTGTTTATATATTTCACATATAAGTCAAGATCATTACACACAGGATGGCCTTAGCCTGGTTGGTTGCTTAAGTTGAGGTCAACTAAGGTTCAGAAAGCAGATGCAAACTCTGCACGTACACACAGACAAATAGTGAGAGGTCATGACACGTACGTAGCATACACTGCAGACACATACACACAGAAATGCAGAAGTGTGCCGACGTACTTAGAGGAAGTGCACCAGACGAGCGACAGCGAAGAGGGGAAGCACCGACCGAAGACAATGTTTTTAGAGCAATGTTAAAGGTCAGGGAACATTTTGTGGTTTGGATTGACGTAAGCTGTACTATTGTCTATTTTTGTAAAAGAGGGGGGCTTTGTTATTGTACCCATATAAAACCTTGTCTCATGATTGTAAGTTCAGTTCAACACTGATTGGGTTGTTGAACTCACACATGTGTTCATTAAAATGCCGTCTAAATTGCACACGCCTGGATCTGTGGTTTTTATGGATTCTTCTCTCAATATTGAACCCTAACAGTGGGCAAGAACTGTGCAAGAACACACAATACAACAAACAGTTTAAATATTGTTTAGCCTAATCATAATCTACTTGTTTCAGGGTTGGGATCTGGAGTGTATTCCAGCTCACATGGGGTGTGTTTGTCCAGGTAACAGTTCATCACAGGTCTAACACAAAAAGACTGACATTCACACACTCTTACATAAACGCATACAGACACCAGGAAAACATGCAAAATCCACAGAGAGAAGTCCAGCCAACCATGACATTTAATATCTATCTTTCTTACGATAAGGTGACAGTGTCAACCACTACACCAGTCTGTCACACTCTAATAAATATGATATTGAATTTGAAAGTTAGTGTTTGGGTAAAATCTTACCATTGGAGTCTCTCTGTGGCGTGAACGCAGCAGGAAGCTATGCAGATCTCCGTGTTTCATAAACGGCAGAATTACCATGGGTTTAGGAAAGTGTCCTGAGCCTACTTCCAAGCATACACCTAAAGACAAGAGGATACGTCAGCACAATCAAAAATAAATGCATGGATATACAAAAGAAAGCGACTAAGGAAAGAAGCAAAGAGAATGTGCAGTAAGATAAGAAGAGATCTCCTACCGAGCAGTTTGATGACATTAGGATGGTTGAAATCTTTCATGCAAGCGGCCTCATTCAGGAACTCTTCAATCTCCCTTTGAGAAAAACTATCCACTGTGTGGTCAAAAAAAAAAAAATTACGTATTTGTTAGTTAAGACATTTTAAAAAAAATTTTAAGTTAATCTGTACATAACACAAGCACTTACATTTCATTGTCTTCACGGCAACCTTTTCTGAAGTGCCATCTGGTTGTCTGAAATGACCTTCCACCACTGAACCAAACTCACCTGGTAAAAATTAAGACCGGTCGTAAACCTGTGCACATATACTGCATTTTACTGTAATCATTTGTAAACATGTCAGTGTAGATATGGATGCCTACAAATTTAGATACATGAAACTGATTACTCACCCTCTCCAAGAACTTTCCCCACTGAGAGCAGAGTTCTCATTACCATCACATCCTGAAGTTTGGCCTGGAGTTCCTCACTGATCCCAAGGTTCTCAACTGTAGACCGAAAACAAGAACATCATTACTTTTGATAACACATAAATGTTATATGTGTGTTAATCTTCCTGTAGTAGCATTCAAGAACATACGAGTGACTCCTATGGCCGATCGGTTGTAGGACCTCTGTTGTGTGTACTGTATGACAGGCGGCAGCATTTCTTCATCTCTGCAACGCTGCCTGCAGGGGGAGACAGGGGAAAGAAAAAGCAGGGAATGTTGGTAATCCTCTGTCTGATGCTGTAAGAGGTCAGAAATAACATACAGGCTAAAAAATTCAACTAAAGACAAGGTCATAGAGAGGAAACCCTCTCTGTTGCCTTCCAGACTTTGAGGTTGGAATAATGTTTTTCTCTCTGAAAAGCTGCCTGTGAAACATTCCTCTCCATATCCTGAGTGGAAACAGTGAGTCATGGACTTCATAATGAAGAATTCCAGAGAATTGACAGCTGTTTGTTGTCCATCTCTCCAGCTGCACAGTTATTACATGACCTACTGTGCAGACTCCAATGACTAAGAGGAAGATAAGGAAGTTTACAAAGTGAATCTGGAAGTTACTACTACTGAGGAAAACATATATCGCAAAGGAGCAGTTTACAATTAGCTGATTAAAATAAAAGTAAATACAGTTGTCTCACGAACACACTGACCAGCAGCAAGTTCAAAGATAAGGTTATCATACTAGGATAATTACTTGTTAATTGTTAAGCCTACCCAAAACAGGAGTCATAAACCCTGTTCCGAAAATAGAGAACCCCAGAGAGGATGATCAGCAGGACAAAGATGGTACAAATCACGATCCCCACGACATGGTTTGTGTGTGCTACCGCTGTCTCAGGGCCGGATGAAGGGCGTACGGTGGATTCTGAGATAAGAAGAAGAAACAAAGGAGAACACTTAGAAATCTAACATCCAGCGATTTAAGTTAAGGATCAGTTATCTGAAGTAGAGTTCGTCAGCTCACGCAACACATCCAACATTTTTTATTCTGTGATGATAGTTTTCAACATAAATTCTGTTTCAAATGTTCCCCCTTTTTTGAAATTTTAAAGCTAATCTCTGGTTATAAAGTTGGTAAGTAAGAGCGTAAGCAGTCAGCGTCCCATTGAGATGAAAGCTAGCAGCTCGTTACCATGCTTAAAATTGCAACACCAGAGTCTTGATTTTCGCCATGTTCACAATTTATATTTAGCACACCTGCACCTGATAGTAAAGTCAGTACTTTTGGAGGATTTTGGTGAACTTTTGATGAGATGAAACTCTAAATTAACAGCTCCACATGAAAGACCAGGAAGCCAAAGTTATTTCACTCTCTAGGGACCAAAAGTGTGTGTACTGTATTTCATGGTGATTCATCCAAGAGTTTAAAAGATTTTAATCTTAGATGAAAGTAGCTGAAAAATAGGCAGTATTTCAGTCCTGTGAGCTTTCCTGCTAGTGTTTCCAAAAATACTGCAACCATAATAGGCACTGGTATCTATTCATAAGGCAGTAATGGTATTTTAGTACAGTAGTACAACATCAGCTGAACAATGCTGTGCAATTTATCAACTTATCAGCTCAAGATGAGGAAATAAACAGAACGAGCCACTTACTGTCCTCTGGCACAAACAATTCAACTCGTGGGCTGACCATGCCGCTTCCTGCCTGCGTGCGTGCGGCCACCTCCACACTGTAGGTTTTGTTGAATTCCTCCACAGCTACATGTGCCCAAGTGGTAGTACTATTGACCTGAAATAGCTACAATAACAGACATAAAGCAAATTGCGTCTACTGTCATAACTGGCTGAAGAAAAAAAACATGGCATGGTAAAGTTAATCATTATCACCTCCGAGAGAAAAGTTCAGACAGAAGACTATAGTTCAAAAGAGTTTGAATGTTACATTAGGTCAAGTCAAACTAAAGAAGAAGCAGCTTTTTAAGGAAGATAAAAGAGTACGCTGAGGAACGTCTTGTGCATTTGTGCAACAGCTCAAAATCCAGCTCAGCAACTTTTCATGCTTGCTCTCATTTTCTCTCCTTTTTTTCCCTCATTTACACTAAATGCAAAAACTCATCGATTAAAAAAACATCCAAAGCGCACGCAGCTGATTTCACAGAGTTGCTCCCCTTTTGGGAAATCCAAAGGGAACCATGTAGTAGTCATTACTGTATATAATAAAAGCCCCCATTTAAAAAAAGGGAAGGATATAAACTTTCAGGATAAGCTCATGTGCTCAATGGGAGGGAGCATGTGACAGACTTAACCCTGTATTTCACAACACCATACGGTAAAGGTTACATCTCAGTCTGCGCTGTTTTGCGCTGACAGGCAGTTCTAAACCCATGATTAACACCTCTCATGTCTGTGACAACAAAAAAGGGCAATGTGAGGTTAAATATTCCTTCAAAAATAAACAATCAGAAAACTTGAATCTCAGATTCAAGAGAAATAATTGGCACCATTGATTTCTAATGCCAAAAAATTCACAATTACGATCTATTTATTCCTCTGATTTAAAACTGATTGACATATTTTAACTATTTACCCTGACTTTGTCTATCCTGACAGCCGATTGGCTGTGCTGTCTTTGTACGTATTTCCAGTCAAACTTACAGTAATGACATAATCAACTGAATGGACAATACATAGGAATATCTGGAACTCACATTGCGTCCTATTGTTTTCATACCATCGTTACTTTGTGATGACTCAAAGGCGCATGCCAAATGGAGAAAACTACCAATGGCCAGTTTTTACACCCTCAGCTTCCTTTAACTACAACACAGACGGGAAGGAGGGAGTCACTCTATTGTAGTAGAGCACACTAATACAGGAAGAGAAGTATGACTATATGCAAACAGCATTATGAGCTATTAAAGTTGATTTAAAGAAACTAGTTTCCTTGAAATCCTTTTCCCGGCCTCGATGATGCCTTGTGGCAAATGAATAAACTGTTGTTCACAAATAACTGTAGAGCTGACCTGTGGTTCAGTAGAGAAGACAAAGGGAGGGTCAGCTATTCCCAGTATGCAGCACTCATTCTTTTCATATTTTCATACATTAGTCTTTGTTATGAACCCCCCCCCCCCGAAACCTCTTAAAAAGAAGCATCAGAGATAACACCTTATGTTTTCAATATGAACCCTACATAAGCTATTGTTCACAATATTTCATATTTGTATTGTACGAGGACGAAAAGGCTCAAACAGCTTCTACCCGCACATCATTAGACTCCTGAATAAAACAATAAACACGGCCCCTCCCACCTCATCACAACTACTGACTATTGTTACAGCACTTGCACTATTATTATTATCTTTCACAATAATCTATATATATCTGGTCTGCAAACTTGCACAAGCATAAATACAATCTCTTCTCTTTAACTCTTTGATCTCTTTAAGTCATTTCATTGTTTGCACATTTATTACTTGGACTTTCTCTTGGATACTTATTTTGTGTTTGTGTGTCTATTTCTTTCTTATTAGAATTTTTATTCTATGTTGTTTATTATATAAAAATTCTTATGATTCAGGGAGCCTGGCAAAACAAGGCCATCACCTTAAATAAATGCCCTTTATTTACATTTGTATGTCACAAAAAGAAACTACTTATACTTCATATTCACAGGAAAAAGGTAAATGCTGTGTCACCTGTAGAAACCTTAAGTTTTCCACTTTCTTCCATTGGCTACGCCATGTGTGTATATGAGTTTATATTTAAACACATATTTGATGGCAAATAAATGGAAACACATAGTTAGCATGTCACATGTGTCATATTTCACATATGCACTCATGTCTTAAATACAGCAGGTAGCAACTTCTTAATTATTTAATATACTAAGATGTCCTTATCCTTAAAGCGGACTTATTATTAGCATTTCCAAATGCTGGTTTACATTAGGGGACTCAACTAGAGTAGCTTTGTATGATTCACAGTTCCAAATTTTCCTTATTTATCACATTCTGGGTTTCTCTGGGTTTTGTTCTCTTCCCCCTCCCATTAGTTTTTCTTCAGTTTTGTTCTGACTGACTTTGAGAAGAAGACAGGGGTGAGGGGGTATTAAAGATATGCCCTTTCTCTGACCTCACTGAAAGCCAGGAGTAGAAAAACATATCAGAAACTGAGCATGAACCAGAGAAGTCTACTCAAATGCACACTTTGAAACTATTTGAAACTGTCTAGTATGAATATATTCAACACTGAAACTGTAACAGTGCATAGAGTGCTTAACAAATTCTTTAGAACACCTGTCATAAAATAGTAAAATGTAAATATTTTAGAAACGTCAAAAACCTCTATTATTAAATTAACCAATATTGTTAATTTAGAGTAGCTGTGGTATAAACCTTACACTGGGTGGTGGTCTAATAATTTTTAAAGCACTGTAAAAGGAAAAATAAAATAAAAAAAAGGAAACAAGATGGATCCCTTGTAAGATTTTCATCACTCGTAGTTTTCACCTGTTTTTGATACAGTTTACAGTGAACCCTAAGCCTGAATGACATGCGTTTCAGAAGAATCCTTTGGTTGTATTTAATGTGAATGGTTGGGAAACAGAAAGTGGTAGAAAGCTTAATTCTTAGGAATGTAAGACATACAACAGCCTTTCCTTCATTCATGTAAGCACATCTTTAATCCTTTAAAGCTAAATGTATCATATTAATATGTGATTTCTGTGAGTTTTTGAGGCTTCTACATCATCCCCCCTCAAAAAATACAAAAAATTAAAAAAAATAAATTGCAGGATTCATTTTTAAAGAATACAATGCAAAAAAAGAGTCTGATGTAGCGAATAAGCTACAAATTCAGTGTTTAAAGGTTCAAACTTTTCTTGGAGTTACCACTTTAGGTACAGGTGTTCTGAAAGAGCAAGTTTAAAGTTGAACGCGTACATTTCTTTTCTTTTTCTTAAAATAATAATAACAGTAAGAAGAAGATGAAGAACAAGAGAAACGAGAATTGTCAGTTGTAAAACAGTAAAAATAAAAGGCTATATTTAATTACTATATTGCAGATAAGCTCACCCTTTTCTGGTGTGTGCCATATCTAACAATGACATCATAACCACGTAGGATCCCGTTTATCTTATCACTGGGCGGAGGTTTCCACCTGATCACCAGGCTTGAGCCTTCAAGCTGGACTGTGACATTTCCGGGATGAATTGATGGCACTAAGAATGCAACGAGAAATGGAAAATTGGATTATGACATAACTCATAGTCATTGCAAACCTATAAAGTGAAAGAAAAATGAGTTAGACTACTCTTCGAAAAAAATCTTTGATTACGGTTTGGTATGCGGTCACTTCTGGTCACAGCATATCAAATCATTCAACTGAAATATCCCCTCTGGTGGATTTAGGAAGGAAGTTGAAAGCAGCTCCACCCAGTAAGAACTTTGTGTTTTCTCAGTGAAACCACTCCTATTTCCTATGTTACTCTTTAGGAAAACAACAGAGGTTTAGTGGATAAAACATTATTTTCTGAACAGGGCTTGCTGTGGGCAGATCAGGTAGTTGTGCAAGTGCTGAAAATTCCAGTTATTATTGCACTGCAACTGTGAGCAGGTTTACATTAAGCACATTTTGGATAGTAAAGTAGTCAGTTAATTACACAGTGCTCCTGAAAGCTAAACAAGGATGACGGGAAGGAGGCAGGAGCACAACACACAGGTCCTGTATTGTAAATATCATCATCGTTTGTAAGACAAACACAGACCGAGCATTTTTATATGCTGGGTTTTAAATGCTGGGATGAGTTTAATTTCATTTAGGAATACTTTGAATTGTTAAAGTTTTCTTGGTGTGCATTATAATTCAACCTTCAAATCGTTCCTGTAGCGTCAACACACCTCCTTCTGTGGTGCTGCCCTCGACCCACTTGCTGTTTGGAGAGGCGCCCTGTTCATTACTGCAGGAAACACTCAGGTTGTACTTCGTCATAGCCTCCAGTCCAGGGACTTCACCGTGAAAAGGCGGCACTGTGATGTTGATGAATCTGGTGGTCGTCACTTCCCCTTCCCTCCGACTCACCTCTCTAACCTTAGATTGGAGAACGTGTGATCAGTATGATGCTGTTAAACAATGGCACAGTTTGGATTAAACATGGGGCTTACTCTGACTCGGCACGTGGTGAGTGGAGAGAAGCCATCGTGCCCAGGAGTCCAGCTCAACGTCAGCTTATTGGACTGCCTCTCTGTCACAGTAACATGAGTGGGAGGTCTGGGATGAACTAGAAAACACCAAAAAACCAGCATCAGCTACCATCTTGTAAAGCAGGAAAATCATTTGGAATATTATTAGACCTGGAAGCTGCCAGTTTTACCTTTAACATTGACGTGTGCTTCTCTGGATGTGGTGATGCCCTTTGTGTTGTTAGCTTCACAGCTGAACCGAGTGTATTTATCCACACCTGCAGTTGAGATATTTGAGTGAATCATGTAGCAGTTCAGTGCAGTGTGAAACAAAAACAACCAGTCTTCAAGGTTATGACAGCACTGACTCAGCTCCGCTGTTATTAATCTATAACACAAAGGCAGAGCACAAACCAGCAACACATTGTCGCCACTCTCAAACTGATTTCTTTATGTGTCAAAGGTGAATCTGGGGCAAAACTAGCATGTCATTCTCATTGAAGAAGTGAGAGTGAGGCCCAGCTGAAACATCATATGGAAAAAAAATCTCATTTAAGAATGATTCACTCCTTTATTATAATTCCAAATTTCACAAAGAAGTGCCTCTTACAATAAAAGCTCAAACTGAGCCTCTCCAGTATGATGGACTGTAGTAACAATCCTTTTCGATGGGTCTGTTTTCCTCAGCACACAATTTCCGTCTTTCAACAGCAACAGATCTGCCCAGTTAGAAAAGGACGGGGACATTGAGCGATAATGAGCCTTTTGTGCTCTGTTTCCATCTCAGAAACTTTTCCACAAAACAATTCACAGTCCAGCTTGTGAGAGATAACCGGAACCGATTTGAGAGGTTGCCTTTCTATGCTCAGGAGAACCAGGGTAAAGTGTGCTTCACTTATCACCTAAACACAGGCTACAGTAGATTTGTTTGCAAAAAGACAGAGAGCTGTACTTAGATTAAATTAAATAATCAGTTAACATTAAATAATCAAGTTACACGTGAGTGAAAATGAGCAAATCTAATTTTGGCATGGCTCACTGCAAACTGCATGGCATACAGACAGTAGCAGCATAGTAGGAAGTAAGCAGGTTCAAAACAACACGTGCTTGCTGTCTATACTAACCATATGAGCAATCAGGAGACTTCCCAGAGGTTTCATGTTAACCAAATGGATATGAAAAAAGTATTGGGTTACACAGCAAGGGTGTTTCATAAATAACAGTGCAAACTAAATATAGACAATTGGTATGTATTTGCTGGAAAAGGGAATTGATTAAAAGGTGAAGAATCATCATTTCTGCTTTTATCCTACTTGGAAATAAATCAAAGTGAAAATCAGCAACACAATAGGAAAATTTAATTCAAGTGGTAATGTGAAGTTGTGAGTGGGATGGAGAAACCAAAATGCATCATGTAAGTCCTGCAGTGTGGTTCTCCCAACCTCTATTTATCCGGTTTGGGATTGCTCCAGGTTACTGAGCTGTATGAGATGTATGTTATTTTTCCAATTTCTTCTCAGGGAGTAAATATAGCCAAGAGCCACTCTGCCAGACTGCAGCTAATCCAACAGCATTTTATTCATTATTGCTTTGTGTGCCAGATTTACTCCCTCAGTTTTTTTCAAGCTGAAGTGATAAACCTGTTGCTTCTTCTTGGCACCAGAGACCGAATCTTATGCAGCTTCTTGTTGCTGAGCCAGATTAAATACTGAAGCATAAAATGCTTTCCAATCTCAACTTAATTCCTCGTTAGCCTGTAGTACTGTTTAGGAATATCCTTCCTTTAAATACAAGTAGCAATAATTTACCACAATTAAGCAACACAAAGCACTGTGATGATACCATGGAGTCTCAAATTTAGCAAACCAAGACTCATAGTATGCATGAGATGACTACACAGAGATCTGGGTTTACGTGGTTCTATTGTGACAATATTTGGTCCTGCACAGAGCCCTGGTAGCCTGCAGCCCTCTGTGTCTAGCCCCTCCCTGCTGGGTAGTGGGCCGTCCTGTGAATGAGGTCTTTGTCCCCGGAGCCAACCCCCGAACAGGCTCCCTATGCAGCTCCCCCTCCTCCTTCCCCTTACTGCCCGGGCAAATGCACATGCTGGACCAAAGCACAGCTCTGAACCTTTAACCCCCTCAGCTTTGGCTGTATCACTACGCAATGGCTACTGCAGGGGTGTTTAGCCTGTGGCAAAGTCAAAATGAAGGGTCAGGGCATAAAGAGCAAAGGTTGTACTTCTAATAACAAATATTGTCTTTTAAGAAGACAGAGGGGGTCATAAACTTGAGGTGATAAAGTGAGAGTCTGCTTATAAAATGTTATACAATTTCTGTACAACATGGGACTAAAACTCATTTTACAACAAGTCTTGATCTTCAAATACAGCACAGTCATGAGAAAGAATAGCTTACATTGATGTTAACATTAATGTACAGCTAAATAATCAGTTAGTGAGTCAAGACTTTATTCCTAACAAATATTATAATGCTTTTTAAGACAAAATGCCTGAATTGTCTGGTTATTTTTGTTTTAAAACTTAAACTAATGTCTTTCAGTTCTGTCCTGATCTAACACATAAAGTAATATGAACGCGACAACTTTAGGGAACATTTTGTACTGGGTGTTTTATATACAGTCTCCCATTTTCAGGGACTAAAAGTTTACTATCAGTTGAATGATAAGAACTTTCATGGTCAGGATAGGCCTTTTATTTCATGACAAATGAAGCAAACATAATATCTGGAGCTGATTTGAAGTGTTGTGGTTGTATTTTATAGCTTTTCCTTGTAATTTTAAATACAAGACCAAAGAGATCTCCATACCGGTAAGAGGGGCCATCATTAGGCTGATGAAACAAAATGAAGCTATTAGAGAGACAGCACAATTCTTAAAAAGAAGCAATAAACTGACCAGTTCAGGACCAATGAAAACCATGAAAGACCACAGAGGACTAAAGTGTGTGATCACAGAATTATTTCCAGGGTTAAGAAAAACAGCTTCAAAACTACATCTAATCAAGTCAAGAACACTATCAAGGAGGTAGACGTAACAATATCATGATCTACGGTCAACAGACGTCTTCAAAAATGTAAATACAGATGGTTTACAATGAGCCACAAACTACTGGTCACACTCAAAAACAAGAAGGCCAAATGACACTTTGCTAGAAAACATCTAAAAGAATCTGAACAGCTCTACAAAATGTTTTGTACAGATGAAACCAAGGTTAACTTATACCAGAAAGACATAAAGTAAAAGTATGAAGAAGGAGAAACAGCTGATGGTCCAAAATGTCTGTGAAGGTTCTCAGTCATCCAGGTCATCATAGTCTAAGGAGCTTGGAAAGAAAAGCGTCTGGACTTCTTTAGGTTTCTCTCACATCCTGCGCCATTTGATCTCAGTAAATCACATGATAAGGTGGGTAGGTTTCATAATGGGTTCACCTGAAACCTTGGCTGATTGTGACCCACACCTGTTTTCACACCTTGGCTTGTGTGATTAGGTAGAGGATCAATTGGAGGTCCATGACCCTCTTGGGGACACTCCCATGGGGCTTAAAATCTGGGACTTTCCACCAGTTGCTCTTAGAACTGAAGAAGCTTCTCAGATGAGAAGTGAAACGTCTTCAAGGAAACTTAAAGAAGTCCAGACGCTTTCCTTTCGAATCTCCTTAGATGGTCCAAAGTATTCTATAATATCTATCCAGGACAATGGAGATAACCAGGAACCGGTAATTGGGCTTCAGTTTTAGGGAGCTGTTGGGTAATCTCAACTTTAAATTGTTTGTTTGTTCATACAGAAACCAAAATGCAGCGTGTCTCGTGGCCTGTTGGTTAAAGTGCAAAACTGAAACACTGTCAAGCAAATCTTTGCTGCCCTTATTTTTCCTATCACTTTCAATGGTCATAAGAATCTGCAAAATGTGGTGTTTTGGGAAAATTTACAGTCTTAATGCTAAACTAGCCTAATTGGCTGCTGACTCCAGCTGTTTGCTGACAACAAGCACATTTCTCTCATTGTTGAGCTACTGCTTTACCGAAGCTTACAGCAAATGTTGTTTTTTCACATTTAGCACTTTCTCCAGTGCATTCACGATACAGTCAGCAGAGCATTGTTACAAATGCGTACTAACCATGCATGAATGACCGCTGATAACCATTCAGCAGTACAGCAGACAGCCCAAGTGACACAGGACATGGTGACAAATCTCACTGCAGTAAGCAAGGTGGAGATGCTGAGGCAGAATAGAATCTACCGGAGTGACGATACCCTAAATCAGACTAACTCCATACTTTGTAGCCATCTGAGCACCAAATATCTCTTTATCTCTGTTGGTAAATGCTTCCACTCTTAGCCTCAAAAGGAAGTCAATCAAAGTAAAACCAGCTATTTCAGTTAGTTTTATAAGGTGTAACACTTTTACACAATTTTTACAAGTCTGGGATCTTCTTTTAAAAAGCTCTCTTCACATTTGTTCTTTAGAAAAACCACTAAAGCTTGTTCAAAAAGCAGTTTCAATAAATTTGCACAGATGGAGCAGACGTCATGGGAACTCTTGTTCAACAAGAGTTTACAAAAAAGGCAAAGAAGGGAACAAAGTATTGCTGTGACAACCCATAATGTGCATCTTCAGCCTCTTTCTGTCTCACTTAAGGTGTCTTGCAGACTTGATTATGCAGAGTCATATGTCTTGTGTACATTAATTCCGCATTGAATAAGGAGAAAAGCAAGAAACAACACTTGTTTTAGGAAGCTTTATCCCCCAAGAGGAACAGGCAAAGAGAAGGAGGTGCTAATAGTTAAATCCTTGTGAAACAAAGTCTTTATGTATGAGGTTGTGATAGAGAGATAAAGATCATTTTGGGTGGTAACATTCACCTGTTACAGAGAAGTTGCTGGGAGAGCTGTAAACCTCAGTATAAGGTGATCCGTCACGGAACCAGCGGATATGAACAGGGCCTGGTGGTCCCACCGCTTCACAGGACAGGGTGAAAGGTGTGTATCTTGTTACGTTCTTGTCCTCTGGTTGCTTGACAAATGTTGGCAGACCTAAGTCAGATTAAAGAAGTGTGAAAGAACTGCGAAACGTGTGGACAAAGAAGTTTTGAATACTCTGGATACTAAAACTCACCTTCTACCCGAATGCTGATCGGATCAGACTCTACCAACATGTTGCTGATACTCAGTCGGCAACGATACTCTCCAGCATCCACTCTCTGCACATGTTTAATGCTGTAATATGTAATGCATAAGGACATATCAGTTTATGTACCTAATCTGTCATATCACACACATTTCACCTTCATGTGATACATACATGACAGTGGAGAGGAGAGTTGATACCCCATCTGTGATGGATTGGAGCTCATTCATCACTACATGGATGTTTGGTGACAGCTCCTTACTATCCTTCACCCACAGGATGGTGGGCTCCAGTCTGGTATCAGGAATGTCAATGGAACAGTTCAGTTTGGCTTCATGGCCCTCTGACAGCTGAATGGTGCCAACGGTGGGCTTAAAGCGGAGTTTCCTGAGCTCCTCTGGACTCAGATACATCCGAGAAACAACTCGAGGTATCACAAGAGGCTCCGAGGTCCTGGAAGGTTGGGCTGTTTACAAAATGCATGTTAGCGTATGTTAGAACTAATAAATGGTAAAATGGAAATATACTTGATAAAGATATGGTATTGATTTTACAAGAAAAGATTGTAACACTGCTAAGCTTTAAAACAATGTAGAGTATGTTTGACAGTAAGTAAAGTAACATTTTGAAGTTTGGTGGGGAGGGGTTTTCTCAAACAACTGATTATTAATTTAAAACATTCCAACAACATCAGGATGTTTCGTTTTCACTGTGAGAAACGTTTCTTCACCCCTCCCAGTGACTTCTTCAGACCGAAACTAGTACTATTGCCTAACAATGACCTCGCGACCCATTGTTAGTCAGTGGTACCATTTTCAGTCATTATATAGATGCACTGTTTATAAGGTTGGGGAAACCTGCAGGCAGTTGAGACTGAAGAGGTCACTTAGGTGAAAACGCACTCTCCCACTGAAACGCAACGTGTTTGAGCATGCATCGGGACAGTTCGAAACATTATTAAAAGTTAGAGAAAAAAGTGGAAATTATCATAACAATTAATAACTGACATGTTTTTTCCCGCATATTATTTAAGAGAGTGAAAAAGAACACTTTGGATTTGCGTTTTAAATCAAAAATATTTTTCTAAGAGGGCACGCTTAGCAAAACTGGGCCACACGAGGAGAAAAACAAGGTGCTTTACGCAGTCAGCATTTTTAAAGCTTTTCTATGAATTACAGCTCACGGGACTTTTAATTTATAGCTATCCTGACTTGCTTTCACTCCCACCGTTCCGTTTATGCCACATTTTGTGACTTAATTAAAGAGCAAAATGCTACTAAAAGAAATCCAAAGAAATCTTCTAGGTTTTCCAGCGACTGATACAAAACAATTTAACCAGATATTTAAATCTGTCCCAGCGGTCCGTTATGCTGAGGAATGCTTCTCTCTCTGCAAAGTAGTGGACAGGAGACCCGGACCGAGCTCTGAACTTTAGGGGAATGATGTCAGTGCAGCAAAACACAGTCTTTAAAAGAAAATTAACAACTTACCGCTGATCGGAATCCACACAAGTATTGCTATAGTCGTAGAAAACAAAACCACCCAATCAGGTTTTAATGATTTCTTTGCCATGACCGGTCTGGAGAACTTAAACTGCTTCTTTTCGTCCCACAGCACAGGTCCGCAAGCGTTTTAAATATGACGGGATTGTGCCAAAACGCACAATTCAGCTGCGACAATATCCAACATCACCCAGCAGAGTGGCTTCAGCGTCGCTTGTGTAAATAGTTGCAACACCACGTAGCTGAAGAGGGGGGAAAAACGTTTACCAAGTGGGACGTCACAGATGGAATCCCACGAAGGCGGGACTGCGTGTGGAAATACTAGAGACTGTATAGAACATATAGATGATATATCTTTATGCTGTCTGTGGGAAATACTGAAAGTCAGCCTGAAGTCAGCTGTAAAAGCAGGATTATTACAATCACTCGATAAAACTAGATAGTATAGTTAGTATTTATTTTTCTGTTATTTCTTTTCTATTGTTTGCTTAATTTCTATTGAAATAAGTTGCAAATAATCTATTACCTAGTAAGAAAAACGTGTATGAAACCTACAGAGGAACACAAGATCTCTTTAATCTTAGAGTTACAAAAATAACAACAAAACAAAAACTACTACTAAATCAAACTACTCCACCACGTGGTCACTTTTGCTACTGATCTTCCACAAATAGAATAAGAATCCAAGGTCCATTTAGAAGCTGTTGTTGAACTTTCAGTCAACGCTGTTCAGTTGCTGTTGCAGTTTTGGTGTTGTTTTTTTACACCTTGATTACCTTTTCCGAGGAATACTTGCTTGTGCAGTCCAGATATGGAAAAGGAAGAGAACAAAAACTTAAAGTAAATGTTTATTTTTTAAAGTTAGATCCATAATTTGCTGGACGCAGACACAAATGTTTTGTCCCTGTACACCACTACAGTGGATTTTAAATCAAACAATCAAGATGAGATTCCAGCACAGACTTCCAGTTTCTTTATTTATTTTTTTTACAAAAGAAAAAAAAAAATCAGAGGCTCAAAAGTAATTGTACAAAGTAACATTAACTTAAATACAAGGGATGTTTTAATACTTTAATCCTTTACAATTAATGACTGCCTCCCTTGACATACTCTTCCAGGCCTTTACTGAAGCTGCTTTCAGTTGCTCCTTGTTTGTGGGTCTCTCAGTTTTGTCTTCAGTAACTGAGAAGCTGATTTGGCCATTGAAGAATATCCCATTTCTTTGCCTTGAGAAACTCTTGGATTGCTTGTGCAGTGTGCTTTGAGTCATTATCCATCTGTACTGTGAAGCACTGTTTGATTGGCTGTGCAGCATTTGGTTGAATCTGAGCAGAGAGTATGGCCCAGTACACTTAACAGTTCATTCTGCTACTTATATCAGCAGATACATCATCAATAAACACCACTGATCCAGACTCACTGACAGCCATACATTGCTATACAGCCATAACATTGCCTTCATCATGTTTGACTGATAATGTAACATGATTTAAATCATAAGTCTCCCTCATTTGCACTTACTTTAATTTGGGCCTCAGTTTTAAACAGTGAAAAGCTATAGAATTAAGATTCAACCATGCATTCAACCTGTGCATTGTATGAGTACTTTAATTTGTCATGAAATATCAAGGGAATAGGCATCACCTTGTCATCGAATCGCTTGTCAGTCAACTGTCCAATTTTTTTCTGAACAGGGCTTGCTGTGGGCAGATCAGGTAGTTGTGCAAGTGCTGAAAATTCCAGTTATTATTGCACTGCAACTGTGAGCAGGTTTACATTAAGCACATTTTGGATAGTAAAGTAGTCAGTTAATTACACAGTGCTCCTGAAAGCTAAACAAGGATGACGGGAAGGAGGCAGGAGCACAACACACAGGTCCTGTATTGTAAATATCATCATCGTTTGTAAGACAAACACAGACCGAGCATTTTTATATGCTGGGTTTTAAATGCTAGGATGAGTTTAATTTCATTTAGGAATACTTTGAATTGTTAAAGTTTTCTTGGTGTGCATTATAATTCAACCTTCAAATCGTTCCTGTAGCGTCAACACACCTCCTTCTGTGGTGCTGCCCTCGACCCACTTGCTGTTTGGAGAGGCGCCCTGTTCGTTACTGCAGGAAACACTCAGGTTGTACAGCGTCATAGCCTCCAGTCCAGGGACTTCACCGTGAAAAGGCGGCACTGTGACGTTGATGAATCTGGTGGTCGTCACTTGCCCTTCCCTCTGACTCACCTCTCTAACCTTAGATTGGAGAACGTGTGATCAGTATGATGCTGTTAAACAATGGCACAGTTTGGATTAAACATGGGGCTTACTCTGATTTGGCACGTGGTGAGTGGAGAGAAGCCATCGTGCCCAGGAGTCCAGCTCAACGTCAGCTTATTGGACTGCCTCTCTGTCACAGTAAGATTAGTGGGAGGTCTGGGACGAACTAGAAAACACCAAAAAAAACCCCAGTATATGATAGCAGTATAACAGTATATGACAGCACTGACTCAGCTCCGCTGTTATTAATCTATAACACAAAGGCAGAGCACAAACCAGCAACACATTGTCGCCACTCTCAAACTGATTTCTTTATGTGTCAAAGGTGAATCTGGGGCAAAACTGGCATGTCATTCTCAATGAAGAAGTGAGAGTGAGGCCCAGCTGAAACATCATAGGAAAAAAAAATCTCATTTAAGAATGAGTCACTCCTTGGGGACTCATTCTTAAATGAGTCCCCAAGGGGATAGCTCGGGATAGCTCGTCAAAATGACTTAAATGACAAAATGACTTAAAAAAAAAAAAATCTTTTAATACGCTCAAAAGCATGTCAAACACATTTTTTCGTCAAATTCATAACCTGCTGATTACTGTGGATATATTTCTTGGAGCTTCTCGACAATGGTGAAGCCCAAACTTCGATGCAAAGAAGAATGATGCGAGAGATGTAGGCCCGGAACCCTCTTCGGACTCACCTGGTGGGGATGCCCCGCCTGCACTGGAAAATAATGAATGCGAGCCGCCGAGTAAAGCGCTACTAACAGCTATATTTAGCTTGCGTTCAGAGAAAAATTCCATCAAGTCTGAATTGTGCGCTACACTGGACACATGCATATTAGAGATTTCTACCACCATAAGAGGCAAGATATCATCCTTGAACCAGAGCATCCAGGCCTCAATTTCGGACATAAAAAGCGACGTGGCCAGGTATGATAACACTTTGACTGAACTGCAGGACTGGGCCTCAAACCACTCTGACACCTCCATACATACATATATACACATACACACATATACACATTTTAAATAACCCCAGTAACACCTCAAAGGATGCACAACCTACAGATATATATACCCATACCAACATACCCGTACACCCGCACACACATGAAAATATTGGACAAGAACACCCTATCAAATCTCTTCCTCCTCCCCGTACCCTGCAAAAACCATATCCTTAAACCGCTTTTTAAACTGCGCCATGCTCGGACATTGTTTCATATCTTTACTTAGTCTGTTCCACAGCTTCACTCCACAAACAGAGATGCAAAAACTTTTTAATTCGTATGGAAACAAGGATCTTTTAAATTTAATTCCCCTCTTAAATTGTATCCCCGTTCCCTTTTAGAAAACAATTTTAGAATATTGTCAGGAAGTAGGTTGTTTATTGCTTTATACATAATTTGTGCAGTGAGAAAATGAACCAGATCTGTGAATTTTTGAATCTTTGATTTCAAGAATAGTGGATTTGTATGATCTCTGTAACCAGTTTTATGGATTATCCTTATGGCCCTTTTTTGTGTATAAAGATTGATGATAGTGAACATTTGTAAGTACTGCCCCAAACCTCTGCACAGTAATGCAAATACGGTGCAATCAGTGTACAGTAGAGAATGTGGAGTGATTTGTGGTCCAGAATGTGTTTTACTTTACTCAAGATTGAAACACTTCTTGAAATTTTGTTATGTGTATGATTTATATGCGACTTCCAGTTTAATTTAATTTTTCTATAATCACACCAAGAAACTTATGTTCAAGTACTCTTTCAATTTCCACACCATCTATAATAATCTGCACTTGTGCATTTCTAAGGGAATTCCCAAATAAGACTATTTTAGTTTTACTTAGATTTAGCGATGGTTTGTTCCTGTTAAACCATTTTTTAATTTTGCGCATTTCTGAAGTAATTGTATCCAGCAGCTCCTTTAGATTCTCCCCAGAACAAAAAATATTTGTATCGTCTGCAAATAATACTAATTTTAATATATCAGATGCCTTGCAAATATCATTTATATAAATAATAAATAATTTTGGACCCAGTACAGAGCCTTGTGGAACACCACAAGCAATGTTCAAGCATGATGAGGAATGGACACCCAGCTTCACAAATTGTTTCCTGTCACTTAAATAATTTTTCACCCAGTGCAGTACAACCCCTCTCATCCAATACCGTTCCAGCAGGGGCGTAATTTCCAGGGGGGTTAGGGGGTTTATGATCCACCACATAATCAGACCCAACCAATATAACCCCGCCAATAAAATTATGAATTATCTTGCACAAATAGGCTGTTGATTTTCTTTACTCGTTTCAGGTATTACCAGCAAAATAGTTGCATGTTTAATCATCTGGGAATTTACCCAGATTTATTTATTTATTTAGACAGAGATCTTGACCCCCCCCAATGTTCAGCACAAAGTTACGCCGATGCGTTCCAGTTTATTTATTAATGTCATGATTGCTTGTGTCAAATGCTTTGTTGAGATCCAGAAATAGTCCAGCTGCATACTGTTACTGATCTATAGCATCTGTAATCTCCTCAATTGATTCGATTAATGCCAGTGATGTTGATCTTTTTTATCTGAATCCATATCGACTGTCAGAGAGTAATTTATATTTATCTAAGAATTTGTCTAATTGTTTATTAAACAGGTTTTCTAGGATTTTGGAGAATTGTGGTAGTAAAGAAACAGGCCTGTAATTTGTGAAGTGGTGTCTATCCCCAGTTTTATACAATGGCACAACTTTAGCTATTTTCATTTTGTTTGGAACTTTTCCAGTTTGAAATGATAAGTTGCAAATATATGTTTGCAACTAAATGACTCCGGAATTTGTTCTGCCAATATCTACAAAATGATGATTAAAGCCGTTGACCACATCAGCAGTGTTTTCCATAATATTGCCATTGTCAATAAAATATTGAGGATAACTTTTTTGTCCAGAATTATTTTTAATGATACTATTTAAAACATCATATTCCCTTCATATTTTGTTTATTGTTGATCAATGTTTTACTATAATACTCCTTTCTACATACTTGTATAATATTGGTCAACTTATTTTTGTATTTTTTATATTTATTTTCAGCATCTTTTGTTCTTTGTTTTAGGAGTTCCCTATAGAGTGTATTTTTCTTTTTACATGCATTTTGTAAACCCTTAGTGATCCATGGTCTGTCTGAATATTTGTGCTTTCTGTTGTATTTTATTGTTGGACAGTTTTTATCGTACAATTCCACGAATATTCTTAAAAATATGCCATATACAATACAATATTGCCATATGCAAAATCAATATCAGTTTCTTTGTAAACATTGTCCCAGTCCAGATTTCATAGATCGTTCTTAAGTGCGTTCATAGTTTCTTCTGTCCTTACACATCTGTATCTCAGTTGTTCCTCATGCTCATTTCTCTTGTAATTGGTGTCATAAACTGCAAAAACTGATAGGTGATCACTGATATCATTAATTAATAATCCGCTCACAATGTTGTTTTCCATATTGTTAGTGAAAATATTGTCGGGTAAGATGGTACAATGAGGTGTAATTCTGCTAGGCCTGGTTATTTTAGGATGTAAACTCAAACTGTACATAGTGTTTAGAAATTCGTCAGTCATTTTATGCTTTTTCGGATTCAGCAGGTCAATATTAAAATCACCACAGATAAACATAACTTTTTTGATTTGTTTTGGAGAATATTTCTTCTATGAAGTCATTAAATACTTGAATACTAGAGCCAGGTGTTCTTTATATAGATCGAGCACATAGAGTGAATCGCCAATGTCCCAAACAAAGTGATTCTACTCGGCCCATAATCTTGAGATTGCACTGCTACCACGTTCGCGAGGAAATTCTGTGGAAAGCTGCAGAAAACAGGAACCTGACGTATAAGGGGTTTAAAATAAACATCTTCCCAGATTTCCCTCCCTCTGTTGCCAAACGCAGAGCCGCATTTGCAAATGTGAGAGGAATACTAGATGGGATGCCCGGCGTCAGGTACGGACTGGTATACCCTGCAAAGCTGTTAGTGACCCTTGGTGATGTGAGGAAAACTTTTACCGATCCCAAAGGCCCTCGACTACGCGGAGAAGCACCTCTCCCATCCACCTTAAAATGTATTAAAAGCAAGGATATATATATATCTATAATGTTCACACAGGACTGTGTCTTTTCTTTTCCATTTATATTCCACTTAAATGTGAATACGGAGCGTTTATTACTATTGACGAGATGTCAGTTAGAAGGTAAGAGTTACTAGGTTAACAGAGGTTAGCAGCAGTGGCGGTCCTAGGCTGTTTGGCGCCCTGGGCGAACACTTCCTCTGGCGCCCCCCCCCCCTAACAAACAGCAAACGACTAATACAATCAGAATAGGACAAATCAACAATTGACACTGACTAATTATTATTGTGCTGAACACGGTCCAAAAGATTCAGTAAGCTACATCAGTGTCTACTGTTTGCTATCAAAGCCAAGTGGCTAACTAACGTAAACAGAAGTTTTCACTATCCCTACTAATTAATGTTATCTTGTTGTATCCCTGTTGTGGCCCGTGCTATCCTCTATGCTGTTGCATGCTGGGGCAGCAGGTTGAGGGTCACAGATGCCAACAGACTAAATAAACTGATCCACAAGGCCCGTAATGTTGTGGGGATGGAGCTGGACTCCATTAGGGTGGTGTCTGAGAAGCGAATGTTGTCCAAGATAAGGACAATCATGGATAATACCTCCCACCCATTCCATGACATGCTGGCTACCAGTGTTGGTCAAGTTACTTGAAAAAAGTAATCATTAACTAATTACTGATTACTTCCCCCCAAAAGTAATCCCATTACTTTACTGGTTACTTATTTTCAAAAGTAATTAATTACTAAGTTACTTAGTTACTTTTTAAAAACACGATTTACAACCTGAATAGGTAATAAAGCAATAGATCTTTCAGCCCAATTCAACTTTTTCTGCATAATCCATCATACAAAATTTAATCAAATGGAAAAGTCTCTTTTTAAAACTTGTTTTATTAGTTTTAATCTTTTAACTTTATACATCAAGCAAAAATTAAATTATATGCAACATTCTCTGGCTGGAAGAAATTTGTTTAACATTTAAACCTATTTTCTGCACATTCTAGCACACAAAATAAAATATTTTTTTGTGTTTACACTCAGTCTTTCAAATAAATGCAAGTGAAACACAACAGAAAATAAATAAAATCAAAGACTCAGCGCTCCTGTTGCTCTATTTTCACCTGTATAGCAGGCGGATGTTTGCCCTGGTGCAGGTGTGCCGCAGCCGTCAGTGGAAGAATCCGCGAGTTTGTTTGTGAATTTCTCCCACACTCGATATATTATCCATTGTTGATCTGCACACAGCTGTTGCCACGAACGTCGCACTCACTTACATCATTGTCATGAGACACTCTCGCAAAAAAATCACGGTTTTAGTAACGCAGCGTTCTTAGAGGAAAGTAACAGTAATCTAATTACCTTTTTTGCAATAGTAATCCCTTACCCTACTCGTTACTTGAAAGAAGTAATCGGATTACAGCAACGCATTACCCATTTCTGCTGGCTACTCACAGGAGCACGTTCAGTGAGAGACTGAGATTACCAAAAAGCACCACTGAACGACACAGGAAATCATTCCTGCCTGTGGCCATCTCCCTGTACAACTCCTCCATCTAATACACTTACACCCTTTTTATACATGCTCTTTTCTATTCTGTAATATTCTTGTCAATTTTCTTGATATTTATTTATAATTACCTCTGTTAATCCTTGATATTTATAATTGAGTGATCTGTACATATTAGTGCTATTTCTTAAATGTGTAAAATCTGTAATATAATGTATTGTTTGGAGTTTAATCTGTTACTGTTACTATTTTTACAATTTCTTCTTGGAGCAACTGTAACCCACATAATTTCCTTAGGGATTAATAAAGTATTCTGATTGTGATTCTGATTGTTTCAGGATACATGACCTGCCATTATCCAATGACACATCTGCTTACCTGTATCTTTTGCTCGTTTCTCCTCCTCTTCTTTTCTCTCTCTTTTTTTTAAACTGAGCACCTGATGGCTTTGAACCTTTTCTTGTCCATCTACTGCATGCCTGTCAGGTCTTAAAGTGACAGATGAACTGTTTAACTGATGTGCTACACATTTGAGGTTGCTAATAAACTTTATTTAGTGCTCTTTTTATCTGTCACTGTATTGAAATGTCTGCATTTCTTTTCGTACTCCAGATTCAGAAGGTGTGTTTGGTCGAGTCCCTCAGAGGATCTTGGATGATGAAAGTGCTCATGTGATCACGTCTCATGAAAACTCGCTGGAACTGCAAAATCTGCTCCGTGTCTCAGAGAATGCCTACAAGCAGTACCTCAAGTCGCGGTCAAACCCCTCGCCGGAGTCCATCAGACAGGTTAAAAACGTAGTAAAACACCAGCCAGTGAGGTGATGCGTGCCAAACGCTCTAAAGACACTCAGCTAGTGGACAAATTCAGCAAGCAGAGAGAGGACCGAGCTGCAGAAAGCAGGCTGCAGCAGCCAATCAACCCCACCACTACTGCTGACTGTGACATCACAGAAAAGGAGGAGAGTGATCTAAATGTAAGCATGGGTGAAGTATTGTTTCTTTCTTTCCTCCCTGGATCGTTGTAGTTGCAGGTTCAGATCAGTTTCATAAAGGATTAAGCACACACATTGAACTCCAGGAAATCATAAATCAAAATATGGATATTACCTGTCCACATATTCATGGTGACGTAACTGCTCTTTTAACTGTTTGGTGACTTCGATTTGTTTTGTGATTGTAGAAATGGTTTACATGAGCTTTTAGCTGAGATTCAGAGGTTTCTGCAGCACTTATATTTCTGACCTCTTGTTATAACCGATTAAATGCGATCTCCTCCCTTTTGCCCCCATTTTTGATGGTGTGGGTGCAAATGATCAGGCATGACGTTCTCATAATAAATGAGATAAGATACTACAAATAATTATTTCTGCATTTGTGCGATTGAAATGAATTGAAAATGTGTATGCAATGATACAGTTTTAAAGATTTGGCCTAAATAATTTCTCGAGTGAATGAGCCTAAACATGATGACCTAATCAGTGACACCGTGTCACCTGTGACACACACACACACACACACACACACACACACACACACACACACACACACACACACACACACACACACACACACACACACACGACTTTGGCGGTTTGAGCTGAAACAATTTCAGTGTTTCAAACCATGTTCCAGTTTTTCCTTCACCATTTATGAGGTTTCAAGAAGAAAATAAGCGACAGATATGAATGTTTTGAAAAATTCTGTAAAGATTAGGCGAAAAATACTCAAAAGATAAATTCAATTGGTTTATTATAAACAAGCAAGTCAAAAAAAGTTAAACAAGTAAATAATGAAACAAGGTAAAATGAAGTAAGAACAAAAATGTTAAACAAGTAAATAATGAAACAAGGTAAAATGAAGTAAGAACAAAAATGTTAAACAAGTAACTAATGAAACAAGGTAAAATGAAGTAAGAACAAAATGTTAAACAAGTAAATAATGAAACAAGGTAAAATGAAGTAAGAACAAAAATGTTAAACAAGTAACTAATGAAACAAGGTAAAATGAAGTAAGAACAAAAATGTTAAACAAGTAAATAATGAAACAAGGTAAAAGAGAAAACCCCAACAATCCCCTCTGAGCAAGCACTAGGCGACAGTGGGAGGAAAAACTGCCTTTAAGCGGGCAGAAACCTCCGGCAGAACCAGGCTCAGGAGGGACAGTCAACTGCCGGGACTGGTTGGGGGAAGGACAGAGGTGGAGCAAGGCGAGGCTACATCAGGTGAAGCAGTAGAGTCCCTCCTCCAGGGCAAGCGGAAGCATTTTTTCTTCTTTTCATGGACTTTTCCACAAGCGCCTTTTTCTCCAGGATGAGGGTTCTCAACTGATCGATTGTTTCTGCGTTTTGCTTGTCAAGTTTCTTGCATGTTTGCTCCACCTCTTCTAATGTTGCTTGTTTTTCTTCAAGCTTTTCTTTGAGTTCTTTGGATGTTGCCTCCTGCATTAGCTTGTCCTTGTGCATGTCTGCATTTCTCTCTTGTACTTCTTTGTACATGTCTTCTAACTCCTCATTTCTTCTGTGGATGTCTTGGAGAGTACGCTGCAGGTCGTCATGTATTTTATCTTGGTGTTGCTTTTGCGCCTGCATTTCAGTGTGTTTGCGCTTCAAGTTGTTGTATTCCAACAATATCCCCTTAGTGAGCTCTGAGTTGTTTCTTGCCATGTGATCAATCCTTTTCTGCATCTGTGAGCATCTTTTGTCCAGTTTTTCCTTTTCCCCTTCTAGTTCACCTGTTTTGTCTTTCAGTTCATTACAAAACTGTTGCAGTTTTAGATTTTTACCCTCAAAGTCTTTGACAATGCGTTTCTCTTCTTTCAATGTTTCTTGCTGTTGCACTTTCTCTTGAAGAAGGACTTTATTTTGGCACAGTGCTTCTTCCAACTTTTCTTTCAGCATTCTGTATTTTTCCTCCGTGACTTTGAGTTTGTGCTGCAAGTCTCTTTGCTTTGTCTCCTGTTCTTCCGTCTGTTGGAGGATTTCTTTATTTTTTTTCACAGCTTCATCGAACTTTGTTTGGAGCAGCTGATTCATTTGGTCCATATATTGGAGATCCCATTCTGTCTTCTCAACAGTAGCTTTGCTGTCTTGAAGCTGGTTGGACATCTCCTTTAGTTCCGCCGTCTTCTGCTTGTTTTCTTTAATCAGGAAGACGATCTGCTCTCGGGCTTGTCCAAACCTGATTCCCCAGCCCTCATTAATAATTTCTATGTCGGGCTGGCGTTGTTGTCTTTCCTCCAGGTTTTTATTTTGCGCTTCCATCTGTCTACACTTCTCCTCCAGTTGAAGTTTCTCTTCTTCAATTTTTTGAATTTTATTCTGGAGGTGGTAGTTTTCCTTCCTACTCTCCTGTAATGCCCTTTGGATGGATAAGAGGTCATTTGGGGAAATTGGCCGGCCACGCCAGGAAGGAGAAGCGGCATGATCTTTTTGTTCTGGTTGGTGTCTTGTTGGGTACATGTTGAAGGTTGTACACGACGACTCTGAAAAGCTTTCCAAAACTTTCTGTGGTGAACGTTTGAAGGCTGCAAACACAAATGCTGCAAAGAAACGAACTAAGAATAGCTGTGTCTCACCCCTATTTGTGGAAAAAACTTCAAAGGATTAAAGGTTCTTAAGGCGACCTTGTGACATCATCACTCCGTGAGCCAATGAGATTGTTGTGTGAAATTTTGGAATGGGGATATTTTTTTTTAAACTGTTTTCAAATTTAACTTAATATTTGACTGTTTCTTAAATGACCCGTTTAGCTGATTAAGAAATTAATTGCCACGAACATACCTAATGTTATATAACAGACAACAGAAAAACAGACATTTTTCTGTTTTATTTAAATTTTTTTTAATTATCCTACTTTTTATAAGAGGGAACATTATTTAAAGAATATGTATTTAAATAAAAAACTCTCTATTCATCTAAAGGGTATAACAAAAAAGGTGAGCTTCCTGCTCGAAAATGAAATGACCAAAATAAATGGAGTATTTCTCTGCAATTACAAACTTTGTGTAAACAATCTTGGTTTCAAAATAAAGCTAACCCTTGTGAGATGTCATCAGAGGTGTAACTATTACTGCAGATGTTACTATGTCAAAGTCTCACAATTGTCTTATGTTTATTTATATAGGCAAGACCTACTTTTCACTTTTTTGCTTTGCTTTATGTTCTTAAGTGTATTAGTTTGCCAGCAGCAAGAACATGTACTAGTGTCAATAATAATAGTACGGTGGATTAGAAAACCTGCCCACAAGTTGAATAAACACCCAGGATTGTTTCATCATTTTCATTCAAAACCAATATTTGAGTCAAAAAGAGAAAGTTGTTTGTGCTGTCTGATGGAGATGAAGCAAAATAAAATGCAGTTTTGATGTAGCTGATGTTGTATACAAACTAGAAGAGGAAGATAGTAGGATCTCTGTATCATGTTTTGTCACTTTGTACCATGTAGATCTTTCCATTTCCACCAGGGGGTGTTTTCAGAGGTGGTAGGTGGTAAAAGAAGAGGTCAGCAGGAAGATGGTGAAGAACAACCAAAGACCAAGAAAAAAAGGCAGTCAGGCAAAGATGAAGAGTATTATATCCCTTACAGACCTAAAGACTTTGACTCTGAGAGAGGGTGAGGCATTAAACTGTTGCATCTGTTTCTTTAAAAAATGTGAATGGCTTTGTGTTTTATGCTGTTTTGTCCTGTGTTACGCGTCGACAGGTTGAGTCTCGGTGGAGAGGGCAGTGCTTTTGAACAGCAGGCCTCTTCAGCTGTCCTTGATCTCATGGGAGATGAAGGCGATCGCCTTAACCAGCAGAAAAAAATGATGAAATGGTACAAATTTCCCTATGTTTGACTCAATATCCATAAAATGGTCATTTAAAACTATAATTTAAAGTCTTTTTTCCCCCTTTGTTTTATTAGGGACCGTAAGAAGAAGCGTTTTGTGAGAGAAACGGGAAAAGAAGATCAGAAGAAGAAGATCAAAACAGACAGCGGTCAGGTTATCAGTAACAAGAAGAACAGGAAGAACTTGTATCCTTCCAACAAAAAGCTTCTCTGTGTGCCGCTCTCAATGACCCTCTTCTCTACTCCTAGAGGTTCGTTACTTGAAAAAAGTAATCGGATTACAGTAACGCATTACCCATTTCTGCTGGCTACTCACAGGAGCACGTTCAGTGAGAGACTGAGATTACCAAAAAGCACCACTGAACGACACAGGAAATCATTCCTGCCTGTGGCCATCTCCTGGTACAACTCCTCCATCTAATACAATTACACCCTTTTTATACATGCTCAGTAAAAGTACGGGGAAGTATATTGTGTTGTCCTTTTGTTGTTTTTTATTTTATTCTACTTTACTTTTTGATTGTTATTTTACCTGTTGTGAGTGCTTTCCGTAGTTCTCTTTTTTCTCGCGCCGCTGCTTGTTTACCCTTGTAAATGCGGACAGAGTTCACACTCGTGTTTATTGATTTAAATCTGTTTTTTCTAATGTTTGTTTGGGGGGTTAGTAGGGAGGGGAGGGTGGGTCCCACGCCCAACTGTTACGTTGTCACTTTAAATACTGCAGAGCCGCATAATAACATTCCCTACTTTTCAATGACATGGCTGCTCAGAATAATGTAAGCTTACAAAGCGGTAGAAATGCAACCTTCCTTAGTTGGAATGTGCGAGGTTTAAACAATCCAGTTAAAAGAGGGAAAGTTCTTTCTCATCTTAAAACATTGGGACCGGATATTGTGTTCTTGCAGGAAACTCACTTGAAAGATAAATTTCATATACGATTAAAATGTAGGTGGATTGAGAATGTGTACCATTCTACCTTCCCTGCTAAAGCGAGAGGTACAGCTATTATGATAAAGAAGCGTATTCCATTTGTACATAAAAGCACAATATCAGACAGAAATGGATGCTATTTGATTGTGGTCGGGGAGCTGTTTTCTATACCTCTCACTCTACTCAATATATACGCCCTGAATGTGGACAGTCCATCTTTCTTCAAAAAAGTGATGGCACTTATCCCAGACATGTTCCAAACAAACCTTATCATTGGTGGGGATTTGAATTGTGTGTTGGACCCCTAGCTTGACAGGTCTTCTTTAACTAAGCAGGTCAGGAACAACTCCAGTGCTTTTCTTAACACTTTTACTGATAATTCAAATGTGTCTGATGTTTGGAGAATTGCAAACCCCACTGGTAGGGATTACTCTTTCTTTTCAACTAGGCACAATTCATATAGTAGAATTGACTTTTGGATGCCAAATTAATGCCATATGTCACTGACACAAAATATCACAATATTGCCATCTCAGACCACTCCCCTGTCACATTAACCTTAAACATCCAAAATGCAACTAGACCGCAGCAAACATGAATGCTTAACCCTCTATTGGCTTAACCCTCTAAAGGATTTTCATGAATATTTGGAAACACAGATCTCTCTGTATTTTGATGTAAATGAACTCTGAAACTAAGCCTGCTACACTTTGGGAGGCCTTTAAGGCCTATTTAAGGGGTGCTATTATCGCTTTTGAATCAGCCAGAAGGAAGAGAAACCGGGCTAAGCTCCTTGACTTGGACAAACAAATTAAAGATTTGGATAAAGAAAATGCCCAAATGCTATCCAATATGCTACATAAGAGAATACTGTCTTTAAAATATGGATATAATAATCTACTCTCAGCAAAAATCAGTAAAGCATTTTTGTACATCAAGCAGTAATACTTTGAGCTTCGTGACAAACCACATAAAATATTCGCAAGACAACTTAGGAAACAAGAACAAGACCGTACAATTCATAAATTAAAAATAATGCAGGTGAAGCTTCAACAGACCCAAGAGGCATTAATAATCAATTTTTTCAATTTTATCAAAACACATATGCTACACATAATATAGATTGTGACTCTATGAAAAAGTTCTTGGATAGAGAACTGGTACTAAAACTCATTTTACAGCAAGCCTTGATCTTCAAATACAGCACAGTCATGAGAAAAAACTAAGCTTACATTGATGTTAACATTAATCTAGAGCGAAATAATCAGTTAGTCAAGACAAAATGCCTGAGGTTCTCTGGTTAATTCTGTTTTAAAACTTAAACTAATGTCTTTCAGTTCTGTCCTGATATAACACATAAAGTAATATGAACATGACAACTTTAGGGAACATTTTGTACTGGGCGTTTTATACACAGTCTCCCATTTTCAGGGACTAAAAGTTTACTATCAGTTGAATGATAAGAACTTTCATGGTCAGGGTAGGCCTTTTATTTCATGACAAATGAAGCAAACATAATATCTGGAGCTGATTTGAAGTGTTGTGGTTGTATTTTATAGCTTTTCTTGTAATTTTAAATGCAAGACCAAAGAGATGTCCATGCCGGTAAGAGGGGCCATCATTAGGCTGATGAAATAAAATGAAGCTATTAGGGAGACAGCACAATTCTTAAAAAGAAGCAATAAACTGACCAGTTCAGGACCAATGAAAACCATGAAAGACCACATAGGACTAAAGTGTGTGATCACAGAATTATTTCCATGGTTAAGAACAACAGCTTCAAAACTACATCTAATCAAGTCAAGAACACTATCAAGGAGGTAGACGTAACAATATCATGATCTACGGTCAACAGACGTCTTCTGAACAGCTCCTCCACACCTTGGCTCGTGTGATTGGGTAGAGGATCAATAGGGGGTCAATGACTTGGGGATACTCCCATAGGGCTTAAAATCTGGGACTCAGTTTTAGGGAGCTGTTGGGTCATCAGTGTTTTCTGAGTGGACTGATCACTAGAGTTTACTGGTGATGTGACTGTTGATAGTAGTGGGATTAACTGTGAAGTTTAAAGGATTATGGTCTCTGCTCAGATTCATTCAAATGCTGCAAAACTCAGTCAATAGAGCATGATTGCTCTCATTAAATACAAATTTGAATGATAAAAGACACCCACAAGCCTTGAGCCTCTGTAAATGGACTGGGTATAAAACTGGTTTTAATTCTTAGTTAATGCAATTTTTTTGTAAAAGCAGTAGAATTAAAACTGGATGTCTGCACTTCATTCTCATCTGGATTGTTTGATAATGACATAATGACAGTGTAGTGGTGTACAGAGGAAAAACTAAAAATTTGTTCAACAAATTAAGAATCTAACTCTAAATTGTTTGTTTGTTCATACAGAAACCAAAATGCAGCGCGTCTCGTGGCTTGTTGGTTAAGGTTCAAAACTGAAATACTGTCAAGCAAATCTTTACTGCCCTTATTTTTCCTATCTCTTTCAATGGTCATAAGAATCTGCAAAATGTGGTGTTTTGGGAAAATTTACAGTCTTAATGCTAAACTAGCCTAATCCCCAGACTTGTAAAACTATATTGTTACGTTCTTGTCCTCTGGTTGCTTGACAAATGTTGGCAGACCTAAGTCAGATTAAAGAAGTGTGGAAGAACTGCGAAACGTGTGGACAAAGAAGTTTTGAATACTCTGGATACTAAAACTCACCTTCTACCCGAATGCTGATCGGATCAGACTCTACCAACATGTTGCTGATACTCAGTCGGCAACGATACTCTCCAGCATCCGCTCTCTGCACATGTTTAATGCTGTAATATGTAATGCATAAGGACACATCAGTTTATGTACCTAATCTGTCATATCACACACATTTCACCTTCATGTGATACATACATGACAGTGGAGAGGAGAGTTAATACCCCATCTGTGATGGATTGGAGCTCATTCATCACCATATGGATGTTTGGTGACAGTTCCTTACTATCCTTCACCCACAGGATGGTGGGCTCCAGTCTGGTATCAGGAATGTCAATGGAACAGTTCAGTTTGGCGTCATGGCCCTCTGACAGCTGAATGGTGCCAACGGTGGGCTTAAAGCGGAGTTTCCTGAGCTCCTCTGGACTCAGATACATCCGAGAAACAACTCGAGGTATCACAAGAGGCTCCGAGGTCCTGGAAGGTTGGGCTGTTTACAAAAGGCATGTTAGCGTATGTTAGAACTAAGAAATGGTAAAATGGAAATATACTTGATAAAGATATGGTATTGATTTTACAAGAAAAGATTTCATGGAACACTGCTAAGCTTTAAAACAATGTAGAGTATGTTTGACAGTAAGTAAAAAACATTTCGAAGTTTGGTGGGGAGGGGTTTTCTCAAACAACTGATTATTAATTTAAAACATTCCAACAACATCTGGATGTTTCGTTTTCACTGTGAGAAACGTTTCTTCACCCATCCCAGTGACTTCTTCAGACCGAACTAGTACTATTGCCTAACAATGACCTCACGACCCATTGTTAGTCAGTGGTACCATTTTCAGTCATTATATAGATGCACTGTTTATAAGGTTGGGGAAACCTGCAGGCAGTCATGAGAAAAAATAAGCCTACATTGATGTTAACAATTATGTACAGCTAAATAATGTGTTAGTCAAGACAAAATGCCTGAGGTTCTCTGGTTAATTCTGTTTTAAAACTTAAACTAATGTCTTTCAGTTCATGATCTACGGTGAACAGACGTCTTCAAAAATGTAAATACAGATGGTTTACAATGAGCAACAAACTACTGGTCACACTCAAAAACAAGAAGGCCAAATGACACTTTGCTAGAAAACATCTAAGTGAATCTGAACAGCTCCACAAAATGTTTTGTACAGATGAAACCAAGGTTAACTTATACCAGAAAGACATAAAGTAAAAGTATGAAGAAGGAGAGAAACAGCTGATGGTCCAAAATGTCTGTGAAGGTTCTCAGTCATCCAGGTCATCATAGTCTAAGGAGCTTGGAAAGAAAAGCGTCTGGACTTCTTTAGGTTTCTCTCACATCCTGGGCCATTTGATCTCAGTAAATCACATGATAAGGTGGGTAGGTTTCACAATGGGTTCACTCGAAACCTTAGCTGATTGTGACCCACACCTTGGCTTGTGTGATTGGGTAGAGGATCAATAGGGGGTCAATGACCCTCTTGGGGAATTAGTGGTTAACAACATGCTCACTTTACTTGGACGTTTTCTAATTGTCTTTATTGGAATCTCCTTTCAAGGTGAGTAACATTGGTTATAACTATAAGGAAAGAGAGTTACAAAAGTTGGAACATGTTTTGAATTTATGGCATGAGGCGTGTTTTTCTCTTTTACCGAAATGTTTGCTTTAGCTAATGTAACTTTAGCCGACAAGGTCCAGCTTGTGTGTCATGACGAAACTTAACCTAATAAACTGACATATGGCCTTTTTTATGGTTTTAACGTAGCATGTACAAAATCAAATGTATTGTGCCGCTAGCTTTAAGGTTTAACAATCAACCACTGTTGCGATATTAGCAAGCTAACTCAGCTAATTAATAAAGCTCATTTCATATTGTCTCTGTACTTGTAAATTTCTTTCAAGTTCACAGGCTGTTGTATTTTGGTGGAAGTTCATTTTGGCAATATTTCCGATAACTGGCTGGGTTCAAGAAGAACTTTTGGCAGGACTGCTATGCTTGTTGTCATCTGTTTACCCCTATGTAATCACTAAAGTTGTTATGTACTGCTGCATGCTAAGCTGCAAGAGTGCACTGAGGATTGAGACAAAATATGGTCGACAAACCAGCATTATATTAGTTTTTATCAGATAGTCCTCCAGTGTGATTATTTCTTGCAGTAATGATATTATGCAGTTATTTCTTTCCCTGAAATACTTTATGCTTAACAACAGCTCCATTTTGACTTATTTTTGAACTCTTGTGATCAGTATGACCAAATTGTGTGGGTTTCCATACTAAAAGAGCTGTAGTGACAAAATAATTGGTATCAGAGACACTGATTTTTGGCATGGTATACTGCAGAACTCCCTTGGGTTGTTTCTGATTTTTTTGTGTGTGTATGTGTGTGCATAATTTAGCTTTTAATTTAACTGCATTCCCTGTGTTGTAACAACAATAACATTGTTTATAGGTGTCAGAAAATTATATGCAAACACCCCTATATGGCTACAACAATATAATTATAACATATATCTTTATTTTATTTTATTTTAGGTCTGTGAAGCCAAACTTGATGGTGGGCATTTATTTTTGTCACTGGAGTCAAATGGTAAGTTACCTTTTGTGTATTTTTTCATACGGGAAACACCACAGATTATATTGTAATTTAATAGCTCTGTAGAACAAATGATATAAAGATTGTAGTGTCAGGGTACTTCTTAAGAAGTAATATTGCGCTATCGATGATCACATGCAGGTAGCATAAACTAAATTTTCAGACATGCTACCAACAAATGATTCATTAACAAAAGCAATGGAGCAGACTTTTTAGGGTCCTGTGGTTGTAATAACATCCATAACTGAAGGTTTGTCATTAATACACATCCATAACTGAAGGTTTGTCACATAAGAGTCATTTTCACACTCATTCTACTTTAAAAGATTTCAAGACAAAGCTTGTTGTTCTCTGAACTTCCTTGTTCGCTGAACAGCAGGTAACGTGCATCTCTTTGTTTGTTTGCTTTTGTGTGTGTGTGTTTTCTCTAATGGGCCTCAGATGACAGTTTGCTTAAAGTTAGGTCTCAAAGCATTTTTTTTTTAAATTCTGCCTGTACCCCCCACCCCTCTTCTTCCATTGCTCAGGCTGAAGCAGAATTTGCCCGTCTTACATCTGTTGACCTGAAAGGGTCCCGCTTTGCTGGGCTTGACCAATATGGAGAGGTTCATGGAGCTGTACAAAACCAAGAGCGGCATAGCAGGGCTAACTAGGCTCATAAAATGCTTCGATGATGATGTAAGTGTTCAACTGCTAAATGTTCTCCTTTGTTTAAGTTTTAGGTTATCCAGTTCAACTGATTAACTCATTCAAACAAAGCTGATAAGTAAAGTCTGTCATCATATTTCACAACTGGACACTTAGTGTGTTAACTTTTACAGAATCTGTGTATTTTGGTGGTAGGTTGGGTATCATATTCTACTTGAATATGCAGATCAGCCTGACTCAAATTAAAAGATATCAAAATATTAAAACAAACAAGACAGGTGTAACTGACCCAGTTATCTCCAATGATAATCATATATTGATGGAATTATGTAGCAAAAAGCTGTGAATTTGGAGCTGTCTACATGCTTCATAAATACTGTTTAAAAAGTTTTATTGTTTTCTTTTTGACTTCTTTGACCAGAGCTTTACACAAAGGAAGAGGACAGAGGACCTCATTTTCTCAAGGAAGATCCCTCACACACTTTCAAGACTGTGAAGGTTAGCATTGTTTCTTTTAGTTAATTCAATAATTACACCACCAGAGTGGATTTTAAATCAAACAATCAAGATGTGATTGAAGTGCAGACTTTAGGCTTTAACTCAAAGGGTTAACACCCTACTCCCTGTAGATGCCACATGATAACGTGTATACTCTTTCCTCACCAAATGTATTATTACGAGATCTGTGACACTGGATTTGGTCTGGGGTTCAGAGAAACTAACTGGCAAACTAGCATTAATGTTAGTTTCTTGTGTTTATTCATGTCTTCACCAGGGTCTTTGACATTTCGCTGCTGTACTGTTCACTACAGCTTTGCGTTTGATTTCTCACATTGTATATTGTAATGGCAGAGATATTAGGAAATTTAAGGGGTTGCAGTGGCTACTGCAGCTGTCGGGGGCAATACTTTGGTGAAATGTCCTGGACCCTGGAAAAGAGATTGTGTAGACTGGGTAAGAGTTAAAGAGTTAAAGGTCACTGGCCCAGAGTCATTGGACAGCTGGGTAAAGGTGGATGTTGATATTCAGTGCCAGTTATGCAACCTGTCCAGCCATGTTTATATGCTCTTTTTTCATGTTGTTAATATATGGGGGGAAAAAATCTGTTACTGATTAAAGAAGCATTGTCTGTGGAGCCACATTCTGATCCTGTAGTTTAGCTCCAGTTTGCACATTTCATGTATTCTCAGTTACATTTGACTCAGACCACAGCCAATATTTAGCACAGGTAAATTTAAATTTAAATTTTTGTTCGCATTCTGCAAATGAAGACATGCTCTGTTATTTATGAACGTGGTCTTTGTTTAAAGCAAGAAATGGATTTGTAACATGGGGGTGCATATCTCATTCTGAAAAAAACTTCAACAACTAATTAGTGTTACCCAAAGTCAATCACCATCATCCAAGGCATCAGTATGGCTCTTCTTTGGAAAGACATGAATTCTAAAGCACGAGGGATATTGTGTATTTTTCTAAGTCAAGTATGGTAAATAATTTTTTTGTTTTTTTTGTCTTTGAACCCTTTTAAAGCCCACAGATATTGAAGACACGTTTACTAACTAGGATGAAAGTTGGCATTGTGATGATGAAAGAAAAAGGCATCATCGATGTGTTGGTTGTCCTTTAGGCGGCAGTAATCCTGTCTAATCTGAGGGATGTCTCAAGTGCCATTTCCATGCTGATGGGTCTTTTTTTGCCCTCAACATAGACTATCCAAAGGAACTTAAGTACACCTTTGAAGTCATTCAGAAGGTCCTCATTAACATTGGTGGAATGCAGTGCATCTCACTTGTGCATGGTCTAAGAAACAGACTCTTGCGGAAAGTCATGCAGAACTGCAATTGTATGCTCACAGCATACAATTGCCTTAGCGTTAAAGACAGTTTTTATTTTACTGTTTGTTTTTCCATACTTGCAAGTTCTCATGTTTCACTTTTGTATGTCACTAATTGACTAGACATTCCAGATTAGACAATAACTCATTTTTTCATGGTTTAAGAAACTTACTTCTGTGAACAACAATATAATGGTGGATTCTGCAGATGCTTATCTCATGCAAGTCTGTAGTTTTTCCTTTGTTTTGCAATTGAGCAGACTGAAACTGATGTTTCTGAAATATTCATATTATCAAATGTTTCATGCAGAACTCATTTTCAGAGCAATTGGTTCTGTGGAATTTGTTGCAGTTGTAAGTGAAGACAAATACAAGAGTTTGAAGTCTTAGTTGTTATAAACTGATCTTTACTGTCACTTAACAGTAAAGGTTTTGTACTATTTTAATATTTCAAGTTTTATGCTGACAGGTGTGACTGAGCACAGATGAAGTTTAAAAAATTTTGCAAATGTAAAGAATAATTTTTCTAAAATAGCAAGTGTCCCCTTGATACATTCCATTAATGCAGACTTTATGTTGTTAATTTTAACACAGCAGTTTTTATCTCATCCTGTTGAAAGTCTGATAAACTCATGCCATGGTGAGGGTTCTGTTGTCCAACTGTCCACAATTCACAAGAATCGCTACTGCTCCTAGAGTATTGGTCAGAATTTAATCAAACTTGTGCAAAATAATCACCCAATCTGTCTTCATCCAAACTGTGATCAAGACCAAATTCTAATTTATTGTTTCACAGGGAGCAACCTATGAATTTGGATGGATTGTGAGCCTGATGAGCTACATCACTGATTTTTCTGTTTCTCAGATGACTAAGATGGTGCACTAAAAGTTGAATTTTGGGTACTGACTAATTGTCTTGTCATGTTCTTGAAACAAACTTTCTGCATGAAATGATCAGATACACTTTAATGGAATCTGTGGGTTTTTATTTATTTTATTTTTTGTAAACAACAGAAAATTAATTTAAATGAATGTAGACATTTAAACCTGAGATCTGAGATAAACCTAAGTGGTAGTTTTGCTGCAATGGATGATGGAAAGCTCAAAGAATTACTTAAGATGTTCAATACACAAATTTTTTTTTACATCCAGTCAATCAACTCTGATAATTAAAATGAAACTGGTTTTCAGGTTCACACAGCTACCTTAAGGAGCTCAGTTAATTAATAAACTGTAATCAACTTAGCTGACAGGTTATGTTAGTTAAGCTAAAATAGATTCCTAAGTAAAAAGAACTACTAAGCATTTGAATTAATTAAAAAACCTAAGTCAACTAAATTAGGACAACAGTTTAAACAACAGATTATTTTAATTTAGATGAAATAGTTTTCCCAAGTAAAAATGACTATTAAAGCAGTTGAACTGACTAACAAACCTCTAACAAACTAAGACAAAAGTTTAGACAACATGTGATTTTTTTTTTATCAAGATAATAATTGGTTGTGTTACAAGGACAAACTCTATTTCTTGACTTAACTTAAATTTGAAGGCAGCCCTTTACATCATATTTTTAAGTTAAAACAAGTTATATTTTACAGTGTACAGTCACTGAGTGGACTGATCACTAGTGTTACTGATGATGTGACTGCTGATAGTAGTGGGATTAACTGTGAAGTTTAAAGGGTTATGGTCTCTGCTCAGATTCATTCAAATGCTGCAAAACTGATCAGAGAGCACATACACTACAAATGGATGAAGACCCAAAGCACACTAAAGGCAATCCAAGAGTTTCTCAAGCAAAACAAATGGGATATTCTTCAATGTGCAAGTCAGTCACCTGACCTCAACCCAATAGAGCATGACTGCTCTTATTAATTACAAATTTGAATAATAAAAGAGGCCCACAAGCCTTGAGCCTCTGTAAATGGACTGGGTATAAAACTGGTTTTAATTTTTAGTTAATGCAATTTTTTTTTGTAAAAGCAGTAGAATTGAATCTGCACTTCAATCTGATCTGGATTGTTTGATAATGACATAATGACAGTGTAGTGGTGTACAGAGGAAACACTATCAAGCAAATCTTTACTGCCCTTATTTTTCCTATCACTTTCAATGGTCATAAGAATCTGCAAAATGTGGTGTTTTGGGAAAATTTACAGTCTTAATGCTAAACTAGCCTAATCCCCAGACTTGTAAAACTATATTGTTATGTTCTTGTCCTCTGGTTGCTTGGCAAATGTTGGCAGACCTAAGTCAGATTAAAGAAGTGTGAAAGAACTGCGAAACGTGTGGACAAAGAAGTTTTGAATACTCTGGATACTAAAACTCACCTTCTACCCGAATGCTGATCGGATCAGACTCTACCAACATGTTGCTGATACTCAGTCGGCAACGATACTCTCCAGCATCCGCTCTCTGCACATGTTTAATGCTGTAATATGTAATGCATAAGGACACATCAGTTTATGTACCTAATCTGTCATATCACACACATTTCACCTTCATGTGATACATACATGACAGTGGAGAGGAGAGTTGATACCCCATCTGTGATGGATTGGAGCTCATTCATCACTACATGGATGTTTGGTGACAGCTCCTTACTATCCTTCACCCACAGGATGGTGGGCTCCAGTCTGGTATCAGGAATGTCAATGGAACAGTTCAGTTTGGCTTCATGGCCCTCTGACAGCTGAATGGTGCCTACGGTGGGCTTAAAGCGGAGTTTCCTGAGCTCCTCTGGACTCAGATACATCCGAGAAACAGCTCGAGGTATCACAAGAGGCTCCGAGGTCCTGGACGGTTGGGCTGTTTACAAAAGGCATGTTAGCGTATGTTAGAACTAATAAATGGTAAAATGGAAATATACTTGATAAAGATATGGTATTGATCAGTGGTACCATTTTCAGTCATTATATAGATGCACTGTTTATAAGGTTGGGGAAACCTGCAGGCAGTTGAGACTGAAGAAGTCACTTAGGTGAAAATGCACTCTCCCACTGAAACGCAACGTGTTTGAGCATGCATCGGGACAGTTCGAAACATTATTAAATGTTAGAGAAAAAAAGTGGAAATTATCATAACAATTAGTAGGGGGCATGTTTATTTTCTGCATATTATTTAAGAGAGTGAAAAAGAACACTTTGGATTTGCGTTTTAAATCAAAAATCTTTTTCTAAGAGGGCACGCTGAGCAAAATTGGGCCACACGAGGAGAAAAACAAGGTGATTTACGCAGTCAGCATTTTAAAGCTTTTCTATGAATTACAGCTCACGGGACTTTTAATTTATAGCTATCCTGACGTCCTTTCACTGCCACCGTTCCGTTTATGCCACATTTTGTGACTTAATTAAAAAAGCAAAATGCTACTAAAAGAAATCCAAAGAAATCTTCTAGGTTTTCCAGCGACTGATACAAAACAATTTAACCAGATATTTAAATCTGTCCCAGCTGCGGTCCGTCATGCTGAGGAATGCTTCTCTCTCTGCAAAGTAGTGGACAGGAGACACGAACCGAGCTCTGAACTTTAGGGGAATGATGTCAGTGCAGCAAAACACAGTCTTTAAAAGAAAATTAACAACTTACCGCTGATTGGAATCCACACAAGTATTGCTATAGTTGTAGAAAACAAAACCACCCAATCAGGTTTTAATGATTTCTTTGCCATGACCGGTCCGGAGAACTGCTTCTTTTCGTCCCACAGCACAGGTCCGCAAGCGTTTTAAATATGACGGGATTGTGCCAAAACGCACAATTCAGCTGCAACAATATCCAACATCACCCAGCAGAGTGGCTTCAGCGTCACTTGTGTAAATAGTTGCAACACCACGTAGCTGAAGAGGGGGGAAAAACGTTTACCAAGTGGGACGTCAGGCGGGACTGTGTGTGGAAATACTAGACACTGTATAGAACATATAGATGATATATCTTTATGCTGTCTGTGGTAAATACTGAAAGTCAGCCTGAAGTCAGCTGTAAAAGCAGGATTATTAAAATCACTCAATAAAACTAGAGAATATAGTTAGTATTTATTTTTCTGTTATTTCTTTTCTATTGTTTTCTTAATTTCTATTGAAATAAGTTGCAAATAATCTATTACCTAATAAGAAAAACGTGTATGAAACCTACAGAGGAACACAAGATCTCTTTAATCTTAGAGTTACAAAAATAACAACAAAACAAAAACTACTACTAAATCAAACTACTCCACCACGTGGTCACTTTTGCTACTGATCTTCCACAAATAGAATAAGAATCCAAGGTCCATTTAGAAGCTGTTGTTGAACTTTCAGTCATATTCTAAGAACGCTGTTCAGTTACTGTTGCAGTTTTGGTGTTGTTGTTTTTTATCACATTACTGTATTTTCTCATGGACGTTAATGCTGAGATTCAAAATGTATTCTTGACAGATGTCGATAAAGCAACGCCTCAACGTTCATCGAGCTTTCTTCTATAGATTCTTGTTTGGCATTGTTGATTAATGGCCACATTTCATTTCTCACTGTAAAGCTTCACCAAACATTATCAGTGTTAACGGTTACATTTTAACTTTCTCTCTTCTGACCAGTCAGCACTCTCCCGTGGAAACACCTGTGGAGTGGGTTTAAACTCAAGTAGGATTTGAGAGACGATATCATATACTAGATATTACTCAGTTCTTTGTGCAACTTCACAGAATGCAAATTCATAATTGCTTATACTTTCTGATAACACATCAGACCATCTCCAAAAGTGCATCAGCATCATCATGAGAGATGTTTGTATCTCCTTCCTCTTTCAGGTACGAGGTTTGACACAGCCAGTCTAATTCCTGTGTGGGATTACTTATTCTCACATCCTGATTACCTTTTCTGAGGAATACTTGCTTGTGCAGTCCAGATATGGAAAAGGAAGAGAACAAAAACTTAAAGTAAATGTTTATTTTTTAAAGCTAGATCCATAATTTGCTGGACGCAGACACAAATGTTTTGTCCCTGTACACCACTACAGTGGATTTTAAATCAAACAATCAAGATGAGATTCCAGCACAGACTTCCAGTTTCTTTATTTATTTTTTTACAAAAGAAAAAAAATCAGAGGCTCAAAAGTAATTGTACAAAGTAACATTAACTTAAATACAAGGGATGTTTTAACACTTTAATCCTTTACAATTAATGACTGCCTCCCTTGACATACTCTGCCAGGCCTTTACTGAAGCTGCTTTCAGTTGCTTCTTGTTTGTGGGTCTCTCAGTTTTGTCTTCAGTAACTGAGAAGCTGATTTGGCCATTGAAGAATATCCCATTTCTTTGCCTTGAGAAACTCTTGGATTGCTTGTGCAGTGTGCTTTGGGTCATTATCCATCTGTAGTGTGAAGCTCTGTCTGATTGGCTGTGCAGCATTTGGTTGAATCTGAGTAGAGAGTATGGCCCAGTACACTTAACAGTTCATTCTGCTACTTATATCAGCAGATACATCATCAACTGATCCAGACTCACTGACAGCCATACAATGTTATACAGCGATAAAATTGCCTCCACCATGTTTGACTGATAATGTAACATGATTTAAATCATAAGTCTCCCTCATTTGCATATACATTAATTTGGGCCTCATTTTTTAAATGACAGTGAAAAGCTATAAAATCAAGATTCAACCATGCATTCAGTCTGTGCATTAGTATAAGTACTTTAATTTGTCATGAAATAACAAGGAAATAGGCATCAACTTGTCATTGAATCACTTGTCAGTCAACTGTCCGATTGTTTTTGAGCCTCTGAAAATGGAGAACTGAAATTTCTGTAATTCTTAATCAGGAAATGCAACAAAAAAAAGTCAAAAATTTTCTGGTCTTTGTCCAGCAAATTATGGATCTAACTGTGTATGTATGGCTAGTCTCACTTACATTCTTATGCTTATGAAAGTGGATCCTTTTGCATAGTCATGCAACAATGAATTACATATGAAGTAAACAAGATGATGGAGCAGACTACTTTCAAGAGTAAGTCATAGTATTAGACTATATATGATGCTGATATATGTAATGCAAACATTTACTATTTGATGCAATTGAAAATTTGTATGCATTTCTTTTCTATTTCCTTTCTGTATGAGCAGCCTTGTTTCCACAGCAGCCTATGGTACTCATGAGTTTATAAGCATCCTTTCTGAAAGCTTTAGTGAAGATAGCATAGAGGAAGGGATTGGCACAGGAATTGATGGGAAAAAAGAGGACCAGCAGAATTTTGGAGTTGGTAACTGTGATGAGGGGAAACTTAAAAGCAGCAGAGATGGCAAAGAAGGAGATGGGTGCCATGCACAGAAAATCCGTGAAGATGAGTACCGCCATGCGCTGTGCGATCCTGGTGTCTGCACTTCTTCTAGGTAAGTCAGGATTTTTTACAGCCAGGTAGATCAGCACATAGCAAACGCAAACAACGAGGAAGGCGCCCACATTGAGGAGCAGGATAATTATGACAAAAGCCTGAGCCAAAGGAGTCTCTATGTCCATGGGTAAGCACATGCTGACTTTGGTGTAGCTACTGACACCAATCAAGGGCAGTATCCCCATCCCCAGACAGATGAGCCAACCTACTGCCATTATGCCTGCAGCTTGCATAAGAACCAGGTGGCGCTCTACCTGCATAGCATTGGTGATGGTGTGCCAACGCTCCAGGGTGATGGTGGAAAGTGTGTAAACTGACAGCTCCCCACCAAAAACTGACAGGAAGCCAGCAGCACTGCAACCAGGTCCTGTCTGCCATTCAATGGCGTGCTGACTGTAGCTACCACGAGTCCGCAAGTCTACAGTAGCTATCATCAGAAGGTAGACCCCAATGCAAAGGTCTGCAAAAGCCAGGTGGCACATGAGGAAGCGAGGTACTGTCAGCTTGTTCCGGCTGCTGAAGAAGACCAGCAGCACTGTCAGATTACCTGTAATAGCCAGTAAATTGATGAACCAAATAGCTACTCTGAGAAAACTGAAACCTGCGATGTCCTCACAGGGGTTGAAAGCATCTGCCTCAGGTGTGCAAACCAGAGTGCGGGTGGTCTGGCAGAGGTCCAGTTCTGGATAGTGGAAATTCACATCTCCATAGCTGTCATCTTCAGCAAGCAGGTCACCTTCTGAGAAATACGGCACGCCCATAAGTAGAGATGTGTCTGTTGACTCTCCCATTACAGGCTGAACCCTGCATTTGAAGGAGATTTAAATAGAAAAGAAGAAGATATTCTTTAAATAAAGTGCTCAGAATGAAGATATCTTAAAATAAGTGAAGTATGGTAAGTAAAGTAAACCAGGGGGCAAATCCATTTCAAACACACTTGTAAGTTGATTTCAATAAGGTGTAAAGTTCATTAGAATAAAAATAAAAATGAGATTTAAGACAGGTAAATATTGCTGAATCAAATGGTTTACCTGCCGGCTGGATCTCTCTCAATACAGGATGTGGAGCTGTTATTCCACACAGGATTAATTGGTAAGTCTCTGTAGAAAAGCAAGAACATAACATAAAGTTATGTCACCACTACATGGCATATTTCAGGTGCAGATGTTTGTGAAACCTGTGATATATTGTGTAACGCAATTCAGCATTGCTTAATAAGCAAAGCATTGTGATTTTGATGGGCTTAAATTTAAACTAGTGCATGGAAATTCAAAGAGTCACGGGGTAGGGTTAAGCTTTGAGGAAGCACAGTGTAAGTCACCTGTGAGTGTTCCAGCTCAGCAGTGCACAGCAGTGGCTGTTGTAGGTGAGATGAGCTTCTCGCAGACTCCACAGTCCCTGCAGAGGAGGCAGACTCTTCAAGGTGTAGGCGGACAGAGCAAACAACACTAGAACTGACTCCAGTCCCTGTGATGGCAGCTTTGTGAGAGCTGTGGCAGAAACATCCCTGTGAAAAAATAACCGACAATAATACAGTGTGACAGAGTTTTTGTGTCCACTGTGCTGTTTTACACTCCCATTGTTCATCAGACTGTTACTGTTTCTCTCTGATTAGCTGAAGTCCACAGTGTATTCTTTGAAGATTACATGAACATTATGAAGGACATAAAAGCAATTCAGGAGAGTAAGACCATGTCCAGACACAGAATACAGCCTGTGTCAAGTCTTAAAGTTTAACTGGTGTGTTTAGTAAGCATCTTCCTCCTTTTGCTTCCCTATTCTTCTTCCCCTATTTCTTCTTCTTCTTTTCTTTTAGCTGCTCGCTTTAGGGGCCAACACAGAAGATCATCTGCCTCCACCTCACCCCTTCTCTAGTACCCTCCTCTGTCACACAAACTCTGTTTAAATGTCCTTCTTCACCACATCCATAAATCTTCTTCTTCTTCTCCTGCCTGGGATCTCCATCTTCAGCATCCTTTGTCCAATATATCCACTGCCCCTCCTCTGCACATGTCCAGACTACTTCAGCATTACCTCTCTAACTTTCAGAGTAGCCATCTCCAAACTATACATCATGGTGCCATCACCATCTTCTGAACCTTTCCTTTCACTCTCTTGCTATCTTTCTGTCACATGTCCCGCCCATGCCCTCTCCTGACAACCCACTCCACCATGCCTGCAAGTTCTTCTTCACCTCTCTTGTGCTCTGTCCTCTTGATAAGCCCAATATTTAATCTTTCAAAGATTCTACACCGGATGCCCGTCCTGACGCAAACCTCTCCAACCTCTCCCAGTTTTGGATTGGCTCTAGGCTTGTTGAACAGCCTACCCCCCACCCTGGCTGGGTTTCCTTTAGCTTTCCTCAATAAATCAAAATAAACTTAGCACAAAGTGACTTTTAGGGGTATACAAATAAAAACTTACAAGACTCCAGGGCCCGTGGCTCCTGTGAAAGCATCTTTATGGATCACTCTAAGGTTTCGATTATTTTTTAATACCCTAAACATAGCAGAACATAGGAGCAAAACTTTAATGGTGCAAAAGAAGAATTTTAAACAGAAATTAGACATAATGTGGTAAAATGAAACAAATACAGCTTATCTATCTTTGTTCCGTTGAAGGCATGCTCGTGTATTTTTCTTATGCCATTGTTGTACAGGTTCCTGAAAATGTAAGAAACATTTGCATGTTCAAACTTTCTGGACTGCTATAATACAATTTCAAAATAAGTGAAAGTGTCCTGTACATTGCAATACTCACATTGTAACATATTCCTTTGACATTCCAGTGAAAGCGTTTGTGGGTATTTCTAGAAGGAAGATGTTGTCACATATATCCCTGCAAAAATAGTAATAAGTGTAATAATAAGTTGAAACTGGACTTGCAGTAACACTGAAGATTTCCTTTGTATTAGTCTCTAAGAATATAACAAGAGATTTACTCACAAGACAAACTCAGATTCAAGTGAACTGATTGAAGTGACATCAGGAAAAACTGCAATACCGGTATTTGAAATACTCCTGTAAATAAAAAGAGCAATGTGTCACTTTCATGTGACAAAGATGAAAAAAAAAGTTTGTTGCAAGTCAGACTACTCTGTAGGAATTTTTAAAAACTGACAATTGAATAAATAAATTTTAAGTTGTCTCACAAGTAGCGAAGTTTGGGGAGGTTGTTAAATGCTCCTCTGTCAATGTGCATCAGACTCCTTGTGTTCTGGATTGAGCTGCAAAGCAATACAGAGCATACAGTCCATACCGGGGTGCACTACAGTAATCGTGACTTTAATGGACTGGGAGAATCACAAAAGACTTACATTTCAAAGAGGCTGAGGAGGTTGTTAAATGCTAATGTCTCAATAGTTTTCAAGGTTACACTTTGAGTAATCTCTCTGTGTACAGCAGAAAATAAATAGTGAGATTCTTCTTAACGTTTACGTCACACTGTCAGACTGATGTGCAGTATAAACACACTGCAACCATTTTTATGAGATTTGCCACAAAAAACAAAGCAGAGACACTGCAATTATTAGTTTATGTGATGCAAAACCCAAATCTTATATTTTGAGCTTTAGTTTTCATCATATTGTTCCTCACTTAAGCAGTATCACAACTGAGTTGAAGTTTGTCAGCAGAAGAAATGTGATACGTACATCCTCTGGACTCCTTTCAAACCTTCAAAGGAATGGCTTGAAATTGTTTGCAAAGACAGATGATAAAGAAACCTGCGAAAGGAGGCATAAAAAGATTGGGAGGACAGTTTAATGATGTAATAGAGACGTAGTGACATCTTAAAATCATCTGAGGCTCTGTGACAAAAAGGTAAGTGTAGCCATGGGACAAGTTTTGTCTTAGCAAATATTTAGTGTTCAGTTAGAATGAAATTTTCCTAGGTTTTGTTTACAGCCTGTCTAGACACACTGTTACTTTGATCTCTAACAGAAATTCACCATTTAGGTTGTTTGAGGCATTCATAATGAGCAAGTTCTCTTCCCACCAGTGAGCAACATTTTCACATCTGCAACATATACATTATTCCCAGCTAACAGAAATGCTCTGTCAATATTATAAACAAATAGAAGTTGTAATTTGGTAGAACAGAAAGTTCCAGGAGTGAGTGTATAGAGTTACTGGCAGCATTTGATAGACACACAAAGCTGCCAGCCTTGGTGTTCACAGACGTTAATCACAAGAGAGTCAAGGTGTTGTGTACTCTGTTACTGAAGAGGAGGTCAAGATTACCCACCTTCAAGGCTTTTGACAGTTTGGTTAACTCAACAAGTGAGCTGTGATGTCCAGAAAACCATACAAATCAAGAGGTGTACTCACAATGTGTGAGAGCAACTTGACATTTGTGTTTTCAAAAAAATAGGGCGTGATGTACTACTTAAATGAAATAAATACAGTCCATGCTTAGAAGCAGAAGTTCTTCACTCTCCATTAGGGATCTATCCACATTTATCTCTCAATATTATGAAGACTTAGAGTGGTCTGAATGTAAAACATAAAACGTTCTCACAGGAAGATGCACACAGGCCAAAAGAACAAGAACACAGCTGGCCTTTGTTTTATCTACCAGAGAACACATGCACACAATACTACTGACAGAGCAGGTGTGTATGTCTGGATGGTTTTTTTTTTTTTATGAAGCAGACTTTATCATACCACTGATGCTTAAATTAGAAACATACAAAGGGCTTCCATGGCTAAATTTGAGGATAAAAGAAAACAAGAAAAAGATAAAAATTATAAATACCTTTGCCACTTAGTGAAACTAGATGCAGTGTTAGAATAATGTTTGTATGCAAGACTGATTTGGACTACATTCAAAGTACAGAGATTGCTTCCAAAAATGTTTTTATGCCTGTTAATTAATATCAGAGTACTGGTAATGGTTGTTGAATGATCAAAAGTTACACCTGAGACTTTCCCCCCTAAGTATACAATAAATACTGGAACCAAACTCAGGTTTAAATGGGTGCTCAAAATTAAGGCCACTTACAACAGGTTAAAAATGCGATAAAGCGTGATTTCATCACTGTTAACTCTACAAACGGCACAGAAGAGCTAAACAAGAAAGACGTTTCAGTGCGGATCTTAGCCCCGTGCGTAAATACGCGCGCAATAACCTTGGCAATGGCTTTATCACACGAATTAGCTGCCTTAAAAAAACATCCACCCCGTAAACACATTATTCCACATGTTGCCAACTTACAATCTTCTATCCCTGTGGTCCATCACTGGAGCTGACCCTTGTGTTATATTGTTGCACCTGATTGTATTGGAGAAACAACGGCAGATCCTCGGGCACACGAAATTCCTGCATCCATGGAAGAATGAGACGAACAGGAGCAGGGATACTGACGGCGATGTCCACATCGTTGGTGCTTTCTGGAAAACTTCGCAGAAGCTGAGATGTCGACTGAATGTCCCTTCAGCAGCAAGAAGTCGCTTCCCTTTAATCGCGCTTTGGGAATCTCAATCACCTGACCTCCAGCTTCTTATCAACTGGCTCTTGTGTCGCAAAGAGTTGTTTATAAGTATCCGAAAAGGAAAGTGACGCGTGATCACAAAGCTGAGATGAGTAAATACTTTTTTTTTTTGATGATGACGATTCATTATTAGGTGTATTCGAAGTAAGTTAAATGTAGACATGGTTGCGTATTAAAACATCCCAAAACAGAGCGCAGAAGCTTTTAACGACTGGATACATTATTACTGGATTTATACGTTTTCTACGTGCACATCTGCTTGTAAACACAATCATCTGGATCCCCAGTTAGACTTGCAGCAGTGACCTTGGTTAAAAGAACATACGTAGATCATTGTGACTGTGTATCGTTTAAGATGTAGGCTAAACTGGCGTAATGAGAGAGTAGCTGAAAGTAAACAGCAAACATCCAAGAGACAATAACCTTTGATGTTCAATTACCATCAACATCTTCCTCCGCTGGCAATGGTTTTGCTGTGATTGGATGCTTTCAGAGCCACTTTTCCCTCACTGTTGAGTTTGCTAACCCGTGTGTCTGTAATTGGTGTGTATTTTAGGATAGTTAAAATGAAGATTTCTTTTGGCATACACATAAAGATCCAAAGTCAATGACTGTGTCCCCCAAGAGAACAGTGTGTGCTGTGACCCAAAGTCAGAAGCCTCCCATAACTGTATCTTGTTTGGCGCCCGTTATAGGCCTGTTGCTTATAAAGGCAAGGCAACATTGTGTAGCCTTAAAACACAACATGTTTTAAGTCGTTATACTGAAAGAGTGTATTCGATTAAATTAGAAACATGGTAATGATCTAGATGGCTGTTTGAAAACTGAGCATAAAAACAAGGTCTTTTAAACTCCACTTGTTCAAACAAAATTTTGATGGAGCTATATCTGCGAAAAGCGTAGGATTTAATTAAAAATCACCAGTATTTTTAAGTTTCCTTACTTAACTGCTCAATCAATGAAACGTGTCGGATGATCTTTCTTTTGGGCATGGTTGAACTAATGCTAAAGTTATTGATGGACTTAATTCCAAGCATTTTTTTCCACAAGATAAACCACTGCAAGGACCAAAGATGGTCCGTTGCTCCCCTGCTGGGAAGACAGTGCCAGGATTTTTTTTAATTTTTAATTTTATTTTCTGCACTGTCGTAATACCTCCACTGGGTGGCGACAAAGCAACAGTCATTGAGAAAAACAGTAATAGCGCATTTTCTCAGGGCACAGACTAGAAATCCTTCGCTAATACTGGATATATTTCTGTGACTGTAAATCTGTGTTTCTCGTGTTGGTTTTAAAACAAAATAATTAAACAGGGTCAGAAATGTCCTTGAGGTATTACTAACCAATCCGGTACGGAGAGGCCGGTAACAATTCAGAGGAAGTGGCGTTGAGGAAGTCGCCTTTGAGCTGATCTGGGGTCAGTGGTAGAAACGCCAGCCCCGGAAATGGTTGCAAATTGACTGCAATTAAACCGATCCCAAGTCAGTATTTACAAAGGCCAGTATACAGGAAGTCAAACTTATAACAGCTACGATAACAGTTGTGGGCATAAACCACATAGGTTACAGTCTGAAAAAGAGAACAGCGGGCCGCTTTTTTTCTGGCCAGTTCGCCAACTAGCTTGTAGCGATGGACAAGCTTCGTCGTGTGCTAAGCGGCCGAGAGGACAACGAGGAACTGGGTCTCACTGCACAGGTAGGTACTGCTTGACAGGACGCTGCTAATGCTAACTGACCGTCAAGACAACAGATAACATTTAAATACCTTAATAATAAAACATCGCTTTCGCTGCCTGTTTAAAATTCTGAGCTAATGTCAAGATACTGTTGTTTGTATGCGATTTTGTATTCACTGAGTAAGCGGGTTGTAGCTGTTAATAATGAAAAAATGATATTTTGTGTTAGCTTCGGGTAACTAGCGTCATCTGACCGTTTAAAGCCAGCTGTCTTGACTTTTTGTTAGCACTTAACTTTACTGAGTCATGTGTATTTATTTGTACCCCTTTTTCACGCGTTCACGATAAGGAGGAAATAAGGTAAGGCCATGCTTTCGAAGTCAGTTTATTGGTGTTTTGTATTCTACACTTTTTCCTGCTTTTATTTTTTATTCTTTGCAGATTCTACTTCAGTTGTGTTCTGTATCTCTTAACATATGCTAGCATAATCCCCGTTTGTGGTGTAGCCGCTGTATGATTTGCTCTTGCCAGCAAGGTTAAAAAATGATTAGCAGGAAGCCCATGGGCTTTTTCTGCAGGTCACTGGGTCTGTCTTGTGACATCCTCCCATTGTTCTCACCAGGTCCTTGATGCCAGCACTCTCAGCTACAGCACCAGGGTGAAATGGTTCGTCATCTGCTTTGCTGCAGGCATCCTGTGTTCAATACTTGTGAGTGTATTTGTCAGGCAAAATTGAAAATGTGTTTTTGTGTCCTTTTTGCCTTCATACTGACCAAAGGAATGTGGAGAATGCATTTTTTTTTTCTCTACTGCCGCCAAAGCAATTTCTTCTGTTACTCCAGCAGATCAGTACGATCAACTCCTACTGCCACTTATACTTAAGTAACCCACATCGGGTACATACAACTTTACTTATCAGTTTGTAGCCTTGCAGAAGAGAAGGAGGAAACTTGCTGTCAACACTTTGAAGCCACTGCAATTTTTCACACCCATTGTAAAATGTAGCTTTTGTTTATAGGTGGTAACATTCACAGTTGAAAGTCGCTGTAGAAAATCTAGTGGCATGAAAACCCGTAATATTTAAGTCTTTAAATGTCCTATTTTCAAAGATTTTTCTTCTTTTTTTTTCTGGCTGCTCACACACTGCTAGCCATCACCGTGTTCGCAGCAATAAATAAATACACATTTACATAAAACTGCTGCTGCTGCTTGTCTGATTATATAAATATCCCTAAATGCAGCAGTGTCTTTCAAGAATGAATATCTTTCCAGATTTTTTTTCCCCCAGAATCTTAGCTGCTTCATCTTATTAGAAGCTTCTTATAGCTGCTCCCTTATTCACAAGGGATTGCCTGAGTTTTACATTTGATTACCTTCCTGACGCAGCCCCAAAGGGGATTTGTATCTCCTCCTGATCTTAAACGTGTTAGTCTTATGTGTGATCCACCACACTGTAGAGCCACCTACTATTTTATCTTATTAAAATTATTAATCATAACTTTAGATAAGGCTGAAACCATCACAGCTTATCAAAATAAAGATATTAGTGTTTTATAATCTCTTCCTATGGCTAAACATAAGCTGTGTTTACAATTGGACTGCAGCCAGGGGTGTTTCCAGGATGTTGTTTTTTTTTTTTTTTTTTAAATTGGGTTGCACAGTGGAGACCAAGAATGCAGTGGCGATAGGGGGGCACAGGAGATTAGAATGTTTAGTCGGAAATATTTAATAAGAATCGTGTATAGAATAAGTATTTTGACTTTTTACTTAAGTAAAAGATTAAAGTAATGTAATAATTCATATGGTGTTTAACCAAATGTATTTAAACTACCTATAGTAAATGTACTCTGGTGTAATGGCACTTTTTAGAATTATTTACATGATATTATTGCATTATAAATATTTATTTATTGAAGTGTATATCTTTTTAATGAATACACTTTTGCTTATTTTAATTACTTATATATTGGTTGGTACACTATAATAGTGTAATTAATCTGCAAAATAATAAATAACTAAAGCTTTAAAATGGATAGTCTGGCATAAGAATAGCACTATAATCACATTCAGAATTTTAGTAGAGTAAAAGCAGAAAACGGCGTAGTACTAGTAAAAGTAATTAAGTAAATATTTCAGCAACACTAGTGCCACCCATGCCCCCTTTTAGACACGCCTCTGACTACAGCACTGGTCCAGTAGTACTAAAGTCTATTATAATCCAAACCAAACCTTATGGGTTTCTAACAGTAGGGGGAGCCAAACGTGTTTCAGTACAACCACAGGACAGCCACTCCTGCTCCTTTGTTTTTTTTTGTTTTTTGTTTTGTTTTGTTTTTTTCAGCAGAATTTTTAACAGGGTTATTAAGAGTTAACCCTTTAACCTAGTTAAGTTCTAGGTTTCACTTAGCAGCTATTATATCCGTTTGTTTATTTTTGCCTCCTACCACTTGCTGAAAAGTGGTGATATGAATTTGTGTAGCTGAATTCTTTTTTCTTTTTCTTTTTTTAATCTCTTTACCAGGGCACAGCACTGCTGTTCCTTCCAAATGGCTTGAAGCTCTTTGCAGTCTTTTACACACTAGGGAATATTGCAGCTCTTTCCAGGTAAGTCCAGTTTAATTTTAAGTGTTACTGGTATTGTACTGTATTATCATCAGCCTTTTGTCATCAGTATGACACACTGCAAGAAAAAAAAAAAGTCATCTTGAAGGTTATATTGTCACTCATGGCTGGAGTATCTTGTCACAGTCATATTTCTTTAGGGTTTGCTTTGTGGTGACTTTCTGTAGTGTGTGATTTATCAACATTGTCCTTGTGTTCATTCATAACCTGCTGCTCTGTGTTTGCAACACTGTGCCTGAAGAACTACGAGATGTTTTCAGCTGATAATGAATGACATTAAGTATTATTTTCAGTTTGAGTTTATACAGTTTGATGCAACAAAGCAAGTAATCTAATCTTGATGAAAGCATTGTCATTTATTAAAGTTGTCACGCCTGTGCAATTCTGATTTTTAGGTTTTTTTAGGTTTTCCAAATTTGAACCCAAAGATGAACTGAATAAATCTTAGTGCACAGAGGATCTTTTGTGCTGTTGAGTATATAAGAATGCACTTTGTACAACTTTTAGTGTTTATACATCCATATTTGATTTTTTTTTTTAAACAATCACAACCAGATATACCTTAAATACATTTAGTATAGTTTCACTAAAATTGCATTCTCTACAGTATATCAGTCTAAGCACACATGGATGTGGAGTTTTTTCTACTTCCAGTACAAAAAATCGTAATGAATTGAAATGTTTTATTTTAACCATTTTTTTTTTTAACCACCAGTTGCACACAGAGGGTTTTCACAAATAACAATACTGTCACAGTAAGTCTCTTTCTGAGGTCACCACTAGATCTTTAACAAACAAAAGATCATAGCAACAAAAAAATACATCCAGCAAGAATTCACGTGACAAAAAAGAACAATCAAATTAAAAAGGTGCTCTTTTGTGTTTAGAACATATAAAAATTGTAAAATAATAGCATTGAGTCTCACTCCCTCGCTCATGGAAAACTTTATACTCGATGGTTACAATACAGCGATTATAACCATCGTACGTGGAAAAACGTGTGATACATCGAGTATATTCGATATATCGCCCACCGCTACATTAAGGTATGATTTAGACTTCTGCAATAAGGTGCATTGTGTGTTAGTTACCTTGTGGTCATGTCCTAGTGTTTTATGTGCTGTACCAGCAACAATAGAAACAAAATGCCAGGACTTTCTCCATATATCCCTCAGGTTTCTCCATTTCTTCGTACGTCCCTCACATGCATTCTGATCGTGCCAGTCCACCTTCAAAGGCCTGTGCTACAAAGCAGGATTTTGGCTGGGTTTTCTGTACTAGGGGGAAGTTGTATTGCCTTAGTACTCTAGATTAGAGTCCAACAGGTATTAAAATTACCACCTGCAGATGAATCAGTTTTCCAGAAAATAGTGTCACCATTCCTGGAGAACCTCTCTGACCTCTGTGCACAGATAGGAGAAGGATCTGACGTTTTTTTTTTAATAACCTCTAAAGTCTTTGAGTTTCACCATCATCAGTAACAAATACAGATTTGTAGACACATCTTTATTACAGCAAACTTGTGCTGTACTTTTAGACCTTTTATCAAATTTGTACATATTTTATTTGAATTCTGTTCCTTTATTTATTATTTACTCTCAATCCTTTAAACACTACAGAGTCTGCAGCTGAGAGTATACAAACTAAAACTATTGGGAGCATGTTTGGTTTAAAGTCATTGGTGTGGGGCTGCCATGTTTTTACTGTTTCTTTTACTAGCATCATGTTTGAAGTATGACGTAGATTATCTGCTGATATTGTAAATGTATGAGTAGACCAGTTTAAACTTTCAATGCAACACTTTAAGAGTGAAAACCAGTACAGATAATGTACTCAGCCATAAAATAATTAACTGGAATTAAAATGTTAATTTTACTGCTCTGCATTGACTAGATTAATAATTTTCTACAGCATTCATCTTTCATATTTTACTGGTGTTTACATATTGTATGTTCTTTATAGATTGTGAGTCACCTAAAGTCTCTAGAGTGGGTGGCATTTTGTCTCGAAGAAGATCCTTAAGATCTGTGAAACAACCCTTTTAGATTGGTCAGGTGCTGCTAACGTCACTCCTTTCATGTGAACATGCAGGGGAAACCCTGGGTTAATTTAGTGAGCTGGAGAACTAGCTTCTTTCGACCACTTATCCTCATCGCTAATGTTAGGGTAAATGAATCCAGATAACCTGGGTATGTTGGACTCGCCCAGAAATTTGTGAGTCCTTACTGACACTGTTATTTTTATTCCTTATTTTGAGACCATGAATATGATTCTCCTAACTGTTAAATTAAAAAACTGTGGTGAAAAGCTGGAATGCATAGGAGTCATCAGCGGAGAGCTGCATCAAAGTAGGCGAGGTGTACATCAGGTTTTGACATAAGTTAATTCGTAGAGCTTCACAAGGGTTTGCAGTTTACATCCTACCTACAGGATAGGATTCCCACAGAAACATGCAGGGACAGCTTAGCTGTGTGTCTCTTCTAGTCGAGAGCGTTTTCTATACGAGGATGTGAGTAAATGAGCTCTTTTTTTTTTTTTTTTGTATAGGAGCAACCAGCTATTTTCTTTCCTGTCACAGGGAACCATACTTACAAAGTATGGTTAAAACTTTAGTTTTACTTATTCAGTACCAGTTTATAACATGGATCATCTTGGGGACCTTCACATAGTTAAGTCAAGACTTTCCAGTAGAGAGAAATCTAAACTAACCCCATTCTTAAAAATCACATACAAGCAATGTAGAGAAAAAAACTCAATATAAAGCTTAAGATTAGAAATGTATCTTTATAGATGTCACCAGATCTACAACATTTAGATTTGTATTTGTAGATGAACCAAGGTCTAAATCTTACAGTAATGTCTTTGACTTCTTTTGACAGACACTAAACGCTTGATTTGGTGATTGTTATCAGACTGTACAGTCTCTGTTTTCAGGTATTAAATATCCAGAAGGTTAGATGCATTGAGAAACTAGGTCACCTTCTTCATAGCTCAGGTTAACAGTCCAGTGCAAAAGAGTATCATATTATTTTACAGAGCTTAACCTACTTTATAAAAACAGTATGCAGCTGGTTTCTTCTCGACAGCCACAGTTATGAAAAGAGGAGGCGCTATGTGCTGTGTTTTTAATGACAAAAGAACAAAATTATGTAATGCAAAAAAAAGCTCAATTTAGCTTAAACTCTGATTTCAATTGTTTATTCAGTGATCTGCCAAAATCTTAACACTTAATGTGTTAAAATTACGTGATCAGTTTTACAGTCAGTGACACTTTTTAGGTGCCAGATCTTTTTCCCAGCATGTGCGCCAATCATTAGTGTCTCTGACACTCTGAGGAGAAAAAAAGCCTCCATCCCTCTCAACAGACCAGCAGAGAGAGCCTGCGTCAGCCCACATTACTCTTGTGTCTCATCTAACAGATGTGACGCTCCACGGACTCCCTCTGCCCACTCAGCTCAGCTGAGCCCAAAGCTGCGTGCCTCGTCAGTGGGGAAAGCCTTTGTCTTGTTAAAGTCACTGACGTAACACATGCATCATGTAGGAGGTCTTAAGTGTTGGGAATGAAACATTTAAACCATAATTATTGCCACATGTAGTCCAAATTAGATTTTGTTGGTCACATTTTTCAGATGTTACTCATACTGTACTGTATGCGGTCCATGTATTACTCATGTTGTGGGGAACCAATTTGTTTACAAAAGGGATCTGTCCCATTCTCGTCAATTTAGTTTGGGACTTCCCTGAGATCTTTTTTTTTTTAACCCTACAGTATTTATACATTTGTTTGTTTTGTCAACTTTTTCTATCAACTTTTTAGGCTTGGACAGTTACATGTACTGCTTTTCCACGGCAGACACATCTCTGCCCATTTAGTCTTTTCAGTGAGCAGCTACCCATCAGGTAACAACTACTGTTGTTACTACCAAAGCTTCATAACCCCAAAAATGCAATGCAGGACAGCTGTGAAAGCAACTAAATATTTATTTTATTCAACCTCTGCTGCACTGCAGATAATCACTGGGGAGGGAAAATGACTATTTAATGCTATGAAGGCAAATTATAATGATAATTATAATAATGGTAATGATGATTCATATTTCGAGAGTCTCTGTGGAGCATGGCCGCCTGATGGGTAGTTATCTGGTTTCCGTTTTGTAGTCCGCTTGTTGGCAAAGTTCCATTGACCAATTACTTATCAGCAAGCCTCAGTGAATGCAGATATACAGTGCTTAAGGAGCACACTTTCATACTCAAAACAATCAGCTATCATGTGACTACAGTTTTTACTTATCTGTAGTTGTAATTGTTGACCTAACTGGAAGTCTTAAAGTAGAGTGGTTAAACTGGAAGTCCTGATAAACTGACGCTGCCTCTAGAGGCAAACATGGCAGATGAGCCATTGTGACTGTTGGCAGTGGAAGGCTTAAAACTATGAGCTTTTTTTTGTTTTCTTAGCTAAAACTTTTATATTGTTCAAAAGTGATGCGTTGAGGGTGTGAAGTTTTTCTCTGCTTGTTTGACAACCACAGCTTTAACAGATCTGTGTACTGAGCTTAATCCATCTACTTTTTTATTGTTCTCCCAAAGCACCTGCTTCCTAATGGGACCACTAAAACAGCTGAAGCGCATGTTCGAACCAACACGACTGATAGCAACCATTGTTGTGCTGGTAAATACTGTTTTACTGTTTAGACTTAGATTATGCAAGGCACTGCACTGCACTTCCACTTACAGTAGTTGGTGGTGTATGAGTAACGTAACTTAATAACACATTTCACCTTGACAGTGTAGATGTTTTCTTGAGTAACACTTAAAGTTTTTTTTTTTTTTTTTTTTTTACTTTATTTTTCTGATATGTTGAAAATAAAAGGAGAAAAAGTAAAACTGTAAACTTTTTGCTTGCTTATGTTTATGCAAGCTAATGTCTCCTTTCTTCTTACAGCTCTGCCTGGTCTTAACACTTTGTTCAGTGTTTTGGGTAAGTATGTTTCAATACAAACAAATCCGTTTGCAGTTATTAATTTAAAGTAGTGTTATTAAAATTGTTTGGTTTTAATTGACTTTACAGTGGGGTAAAAAGGGACTGGCCATCATCTTCTGTATTCTGCAGTTTCTGGCAATGACGTGGTAAGGATGACTTAGTAGTCTAAACCATTTCAGTACAGTTTGTTCATTATTCACACCTACAGTGATCAGCCTCAAACCACTGACACTTGCAATGAATAACTCATTACAATCCAACAGTTTGCTTAGAAACCCTAGATCTTATTTTATGTTATACTTATGTTGAAATCTCAACATAAGTTTATTTTATAGTATTACTAGATACAGCAGTAAGTGAGCCACATATTTGGCTAAAAGTGTAAAGGCTGATACACTTAATTTTAACCAAGCTATACTGGATTTTATTGTTCATGGCAACATGATAGCAAGCACAATCCAAGTATATTGATTAAATTGGTTTACCCTAGTTTGCCAGAGCAGACAGTGACATCTGTTTGAAATACAGGTTACAGTTAAAGGTGTTGTAATAAGACTGATGGGCAGGAGGCCATGCCTGATTGTAGGTCAGTGTATGTTTGCCCTGTAAAGAAGACGGCAGGATAGTGTAGTGCTATTTAGCTGTGTGGTTTGGGCAGACAGGCATGGATTGTTTACACACAACACGAAGTGGCTGCCAGCTCTCTGTGGAGTCATTACTATAATGAAAATTACATGTGAATGGTCCAGGGAGAATACATGGCACCTATTAGTCCTTAATTAGTTATCTGTTCTTATGCTAAGTGTGTAACACAAAGACCTAAACAACCCATCTTTCACTTATAAGTTATAGTGTTTTAAAAACTGTGAGTTTATAATGTCTATTTACAACGTCCACAATAATTTCTTTTGTCATTTAACTGCATGTCCTTTACTCAAATGTTTTAAAGCAGTTTTTTTTCTTTTTAGTTCTTTTTACATTTAAAATCTTTATAAGTCATGAATCTTTTTCATCTGAGGGTAATGTTATTTTTACTAGAGCATTTTATAATTATTGGTCTTTTTCGTTTGCAGAGCTTAAAAGAGGTTGTCAGTAATTTTGCAAACTGATGAATTGCTTAAGTTTTTCAGCCTGTTGTTAAATTGACTTAAATGTATATCATGCAAATATCAAGCTTACAAGCTATTTGAGCTTTTATTTGACATCCACACAGTCAGTGGAATTAAGCTTAACCTTAGACGTGAATGAATGATATGGATTAGCATGTCAGTACATGTACGTTCATTTATTTGAACATATTTGCACAGCACTAACAAAAGACTAGTATGTGTGTGACAGCATGGAAAAATGAGCCAGTAGGAACTATGGAGGAAGGGAATAGCCTGTGTCAGTCTTACAATCACACTGCTTTTACACCTACATGTCGTACATTCATTTCCGCTCTGCCTGCGTTCTCAAAGGCATCACCATGGAAACCACAAGTCACACATCCAGAACTCATTCTTAACAGACTGGGGGCATAGTGCACTCCCACGCAGCCACTCAGACGTCTGTGCGAAGGTGGTTCCGTAATAAGACGTCGCCACTGACCCACACAGATGGGGTCAAAGTCCAGTCCTTGGGCTGAATTCTGTGAAATGACCATATGATCCTCAACCACAACTGACTGTCGCAAGCTCAAGATAGAGCAAAGAAGGAAGTTTAAGAACAAAACCATTGTAACTAACTAAATTAAGATACTCAGAAGATTCACATGTAAAAGTGTGTTACACTGCTTGTTATATTTGTTACAGCTCTGCTTAAGACAGATGGGGGATTCTTGTCGGTATGCTCATGTTTGAGCTCTAGTTGATTATTTAACAGTGTCAGTGCATTCCTCACATATTTAAAATACATTACTGGTTTCATCAGGAATCTATTAAGCTGAACCTTAGCCGTGATCATTTCCTGGATAGGGTTCTGTGTTTGTTTCATAAGTGTGCCTGCTACCTTTCTGTCTACTATTATTTGTGCAAAGAATACAGTATATCCAATTAATGTACAATTCCATTTTGTTAATCACTGCTAAGTGATATAAAAATGCCTATGACAATGGTTCTATCATATCAGATTTCAGTTCCTGGAAAGATTTAAAAAGGAATTTACAGGACAACTAGTTAGTTAAACATATTTTGTTGTATTGGCCTTAAATAATAAAATAAATGTAAACATTGAATCAAATTTAAAATGAGCTAAGGGACACATTCATTCATTCTCCATCAGTAGGTGAATACTAATGCAAAGGACTTTAAATAAAGGTAATCTGCTTTAGCTGGTACATGACATGCACAGTTCATTCGTAATTAGTATCTTCTTCTACAATCATCATCTTAAAGATATCCCACCATCACCAGTGTTTTCCCTCATCCTTTATTGTGTGTTTCTTCTCTTTCAGGTATAGCATCTCTTACATTCCATTTGCCAGGTAAGATGACAGGATTATACTTTGCATGCTTTGTCTGGATTTATGGATATGTGCTCGTACTCTCTGGCATGCATGACCCTTCATTGAAAACATGTTTTTTATTTACGTCTTTCTCTTGTTTGCGTCCACCATATGGCTCTAATCCCCCATTACGATCAGTGTAGGCTCTTGGTGTCAAACAAATGGCAGCCTGTTGTTTTCACACCCTCCATGGTTTAGTGCTGTGACATCATTGCTAAATCCATAATATCAAAATGAAGTGGCTTTTTTAAATGAAATAATGCTCTTTGAATCTGATTTGCCAAAAATATTTTCCCTAATGTAGCTTTTACGTTGCATATAATGAGCTTATGTTAAGGTTTACAGGGTTAAGGCACAATGCAAATTTTTGATTAGATCTGGCTAAGCTGTGCTGCATCAAAGACAAAGACAAAAAGCCTGCAGTGTCATAAGTCGTTGTCACAGGTGTCTTAATGTCTTGCAGCTTTTCTTTAAAAGAAAAAAAAATTCTCCACTGTACCAAAAGTGTTCACTTTGGTGCCATATGCTGTACCACCTCAGTGCTTTACCTCCAGGCCAGGCATGAGGTGTGATTTTGTTTTGTCAGTTCAGATGTAAGTTGGGTTATAGCTCATTTGGTCCAGAGCCCCCATGCAGCCCCCACCCACTAAGTATCTTGTGTGTTTGGGCGACCCTATAATCCATCCTGACAGCTGAGGGACGTCCTTTTAACTACCTCAATCTCCCCCTCCCCCAGCCCAAAAGCTAACAACAAAATGAGGCCTAGACAAAGACCTTTTCCCATGTCACTCCCCAAAAAACAAATTCCTGTAGAGGAATGCAAATTTTATGGCAGGGTTTTCTTTCTTTTTTTTGGGCTTGATACTAAATCAGCCAATCAGCTGCTTCTTTGTTACTGTGTTTCTTATTATTTGTCAACACATTTTTGTTCTGTCTCCTTAAGCCTCTTACTTTAATCCATTTTTCATTTAATTCAGATTTGATTGCTTTGGCCTCTGTTGTTTAAGTTGTTTCTGCATATTTTGATCTCACGACTTTAGATTTTATGGGATGGCACAGTGCTATAGTACTTCCCATCCCTGTCTGTGTTCCAACAGTCTGCGATACCTGGCTGGCCACTGCCATAACACATGGCCAATGGACTTGATCCTTTAATGTATTTTACCTTGTTTCCTATTTATATCCCCTCACACATGCAGATAGAGGTACTAAAACCTGCTGCCTGTGCACGTCCCATAGCACTTTAAGGCTTCTGTTGGCTCAGACATCTAATCAGAAATTGGGGAAAGCCCTTGAGACTGATAATTTATTTATGCAGTGGAAATGACAATAAGCTTTAAGTGATATATTTTTAAAAACACAGAAGAGGTTGGTTTTGTTTGTTTAGTTTTTTTAGTTTTGATAAAAACCAAAGCGTTTAAGGAAGCAACCCTTCTCTCCAGCGGCCTCCCCTCCTCCCTGTCAGACTGCTCATGATCCCCCTTGTTCTTTTAACCTTGACGGGTTTCGCACCTCCTCCTTCCAATTTCGACCGTGTCTGCAGGCGAAGTCTGCATAGCAACCACTGATGGCAAGAACAAACTGTGTGAAGGGAAATAGAGTAGGCAACGATCCGTGGTCGCCATGGTGACGGCTCGCATTGCATCATCCTTCAACTCGGTGTACCTGGGGGAAAAAAAGAAAAGGAAGCCCCCATCATTCTGAGCATGTGGTCCCTCCCCGCCAAAACACGCTCACTTATTCATGATGAGCCCCACCCAGATCATCGTAAAAATGGACTCATTGTCGCTTTTAATTTTGTACGCATGGCAGAATTTTGTCTTTGTTATATTTAGTTTTTCCTTTCATTTCTTAATTGCCTTTTTTCTGTTTCTCTCTTTTATTTGTTTTGACAGGGATGCTGTGATCAAGTGCTTCACGACCTGTCTGAGTTAGGAAATTGTAGACTTTGGAGTCCTATCAAGACTGGTCCTAATATGCAAACTGCGAACAAGAGGCTTTGTAAAATATACATGATACTGTATATACACTATATTTCCAAATTTTTATTATAGCTTTCATACTGTGAAGTCTTGCTTTTTAAGTGTCGCTCAAGGTCTATAACTATCACCAGATAATAGGTATCAGTCTTTTGCTTTTGACATGAGTAATGGGTGCCTTTAATGGCTAATATATTTAAAGATATTCCTGAATTTTCTGAGTGTATTTATGCCATTTAAGTGCAGAAACTGATGTTGAGTCTGGTATGTGGTCAAATACAACAAAGTGCCTTCTGATTATATGCAGCAGGAAGAAAATAGTTCAAATATAAGTCAGGTTCTATATTTGCATTTTGAGCAGTATACAAATTAATTGTCATCTGGCGTCCTACATGCAAACGTTGTCAGAGCATTATCTCTCTCTCTCTCTCGTGCGTGTGTGCGTGTTTGTGTGTGAGTTGTGTGATGTGTAAAGAGGCTCTCAGATGCTATTCCATGTTGATGTTTTCCCTTTGGCAATTGTGTCACTGCTTCACTGATGATGCACTGAAATATGATTTTTTTTTTTCTTTTTTTTTTTCTCCTCTACAGCTAAACAGAATTTAAAAAGCACTCAGTCTTCAGTGTATCATGTGAAATCATGTTAAAAATGCTTCTCCTTTTTAGGTTGATTTCCTGCCAGATGTAGCAGTGACCCAGTTAATTACGCTTTTCTGAGCATTGTGATTTTTACATGACCTAATAACCCAATATAGCTGGCATCGCGTTCCCCTATACTGCTTCAGCGTGATGGTGTAGCCTTTGAGGATGTGGTTGTCATGACAACCTCCTCCAGAACACTCATAACCTCTTCCTACCCCCATTTGTGGTGCAGATGTTCACATCCTACTAACAAAGGTGTTTCTGCTTTTTAGAGCTCCTTGGGCCAGCAGTCAGTCTTGATTCCTTTGCATTTTTTGAATTTAAACTAAAATGCGTTTCTCTACGTAATAAGAGCTCAGCTCAAGTTTTTATTTTTCTTAATTGCTTTATCGGATTAAATAATTCCATTTCTTTTCTTATCTTACTACGCTTATGGGGTTTTTTTTGGGGGGGGGGGTTAGACACTTGTATTTTTGTTGGATTACCATGGGTGAAATCTCCCCTCAGTACTTATTGTTCATCTAACTTGGCAGAGACCCAGCAAATCCCTCTCGAAGTAATCTTGGGGGGATAAAATAATTCTTTGAAATGAGAGAGTTTGTTGTCTTTGTTTTTTTTCTGATTGGTTTTCCGTAGCAGCCATTTTTGGATTACACCAAAGTTTGAAGATGAAGGGGAAGAACCCTGACCCCAGCAATCTGTTAGCGTCCCAACTGTTTCCCCTTCAGTACATTTAATCTGTTGTTATGTCAGAGAGAACGGGGATCATGCCTCAGCAAGCACTGAAATTAAACAAGTCTGTGTGTCTTCTTCAGCTTAATGATCTAAGTCTTCTTGCAGAGATGAATAAATAACTTGGCCTGTGTTGTGGTGGGAGCTGCTGTCCCAGTTATTGATTCTAAGTGTCTGAAGACTGTTAATTTTCAAAAAGTGTTAAACACACATGCATTTTAAATGTAGTTTTATTTCCCCATCTCCAGAGCAACTGCATCTGATGCATGACTTAAAGCCAAGATGTTTCACGAACCGTAAAATATGCAGGCAGTATAAAATCGTTTAATAACTACAGATTAGCAAAAGGACTCATTGATTTCTGCCTGGCAGAAAGTGCAGATAGAAGCAAAGAAGGACAAAGAAAAATCAATACTGCAGATTATTTGTGTATCCTATGAGATGCTTTTTCATAGTCTGTATGGCTGGAGTAACAAAAGTGACCGTCGATACACATCAGATAATTGACATTTGAGATCATATTGACTGAAAGGATACAATGAAACTGCATGCCATTGTGCCTGTGACGTGTTCAAGGACACACTGATCTGAGCACCAAGGACTAAACTCATGATTATGACCATAAGTTCTCTTTCTTTTCATCCAAGTATGTTTTGGCAGTGCAAATAAATCACAGAGTAATTATACTTTTGAATTAGTTTTCTATGTATTGAATAAAGACGTTATCGGCTAAAAATGTTATAAGAAGTCGTTTTTTTCGGCTTTATCTGTTTTAATGGGTTAATGTTGCAATTTATTTCTTTAAAGGCATCACTCTTGTGAAAAACAGCAAATGATGACTCATAGTTTTCAGGCTCATTATGTCCTGAAAAGCTTATGATGGGTACGATAATGCACGAGAAATTGATCCAATAACTGGAAAGCAGCAGAGACGCGCTGTGACAGGAGGTGAGGGGAACTCTGGGTGGATGTGGCTCATCGTTTGAGGAAGTTGTTGAAAATTATGAAATGACATCATCAGTTTTTTTCATGGCTTTGTTTGGCGCTTCTTGCCACGCCTTCCTGCCGGCTCCTGCATAAAGCGGCCGGGCTGCCTTGTGTGAACCAGTTGAACTCCAGTCAGTGCGGACAACAGGTGCACCGCAACCCCCTCCACCGCCTCTCTGTTGGATTATGCCCGCAGAGCGACGACCGGCGCTTTACGCAGGGCTTCCTCTTCTGCACTCAGAATAATTTGCACGCTTTTATATCCTGACCACTTCCAGACACAACGATGCCTTTTCCACCCATCAGCCTCCACCAGCGGATCTCATCGCCTGGCAGGGAACTATTCGGGAAAAAGAAAGCCAACGGAATGCCTCCTCAGACTGAGCAAACCAGCAAATCTTGCGGAGAGAGAGGGGGGTCGGATAAGGAGAAACAGCCCACATCTTGGGCATCGGCGAATTTAAGGAACTTGGGGCGAAAACCCCAGCAGGACAAAAATAAAAGCCCCACTCAGAAGCCCGGTGCCGGGCAAGAGACCCAGGGAAAGCCCTCGTGGTTGATGGTGCCCAAACCTCAGGATTCATCTGAAGGAGTCAGGCGCTCCAGCTCCATGGACTCCACGAGACAACTCAGTGGAAAAGAGGAAGGGAAGAAGGAGATTCAATTTACACTCAGTCTCACCCCCGAAGCCATTCTTGTTATCCAAAAACGGAATCTAGAAAAACAAATGATGGCAAAGCAACAAAAGTGTTGCGCCGGCACCGATTTTCGGCACCGGCGAGTTTTTCCATCCAAAAAGACGCACGGAGGGTCCAAGGGGTGCGCGCCGGCCGTCAAGGCGGAGAGCGCGGAGCAGGACATCACCGCCATCGTTAAAATATCTCTGCTGAATGACCAATACAAGTACGATGATGTGGAGTATGAAGACGAGGACGGAGATGTGGATGAGACTGTTGTAAGGAAATGCAAAGAGTGGCTAAAAGGGGTCGAAAATGCCGCTGCTTTGGGAAAAGTCGACAAACTTTCCGCACTTCCGCATCTCAAAGGCTGCTGACACCTGGCTTTGATGTCTTGTTGTTAAGCCGGGACTCTCAGTGTGATGGACTTGTGAACAATGTGCAATTGGTGTACATCTGTTGCAAAGGCATCCTGAATTTTAATCTTCTCAAGTAAACGTTAAAGGGAGGAAATCCACTTGTCTTCAGATGAATGTCAGTCTGTTAAAGAAATATATATTAAAAAAAAATAGATGTCAATACGTTTAAAAAAAAGTCAATTATTTAAGAAAACGAATGAAATGAGGAAATTCCATTGGAATCATAATAAGTCAAGAGGGAATCATTTACATTCCTCATCAAAAACAGGATTTTAAAAGTATCCAGCAGTGCTTAGGGCTCGCAGGGATATTTGCTTTGGGAGTTTGATGCCTGTTCATTATTTTATTTTTTCAGTTTTAGTTAAATACCTTTAAATTCTCGTCCTTTGCACGTGGTTTCTATTTTTCAGTAAGGCGCCAGTGGATTGGCAGAGGGGTCTGCTCCTTTGTGTGGGAGAACAATAAACTGTCAACAACAGAGCTCTTTGCCTCTGCTCCTGAAACCAAATTGAATTGTTTATTTTCCTCTCATAGGAGGGTTATATCCTTTGCAGGGATTTACCAGTGGTGTACAGTATTTAATGTTTACTAAATATTTGTACTGTCACATATCTTTTCAGTTCATTAATTTAAGCTAATTTTAAGTAAAAACATTTTCTTTTTTTTAATTATGCAACTGTCTCGATCCTTTTACATCTTTGAAAAGCTGTATTGTGCTGTGCCTCTTAATTTTTTATTTTTTTTTTAAACTAATTTGCAGTCATTTAGATTTCTTTTACACTTCTGGCCAGTTTTCAGACAAGCGTTTTAAAGGCTCTTTGTTGCCACTGTAGCTACCTGAGGCCATTTGGGCATTAGTGTTCTAAGCATCTTAGATTTCCTGTTAAGCAGGGTTCACAAGTGTACTGTAGGGCCCAGGTGCATGATCCCTTTAGGAAATTACCTCCAGACTGTATCACACTGGTATTAAAATCTGGTGAAACGCCACATCTACAGGACTTGCTGCAAAGTAGCTGTAGTTTGAAGTGAACTATCCTAAAAGTATGCTGCTCAGGTAGTCGTCCAGGTCGGGGGGGGGGAGGGACAGAATATGGGTGTTTCAAGACGGAAAAAATAAAAAGAAATAAACCACACATTAGAGTCGCAGATCATTTAAGCCATAAAATGAGGCTTATGCTTTTGTTTTTTTAGAGTCACACCTGCCCACAGTGGATTGTATTGATCATTAAACTAACATTCAAATGCAAGCCTCAGAATACAAATTCAGTTTCTATGCACGGCCAAATACATATTTGAAATTCCTCTGTATGGAGATTCTCATTTGCAGCATTGTTCTCTGTAACTTGGTAACCAGAGTTTTACTCTGTGTGTGGTACATTTTGAACTCTATTACATGTCAGACAGAGGAGTGTTGTAAGTTTAAGACACGACAGCTTGTTTGGAGGGCTCACATACCAACAACTGGTAAGGCATTTTAAAACATATACCTCCGCTCGTAACCTCAGGTAATGCTGTTGTTTGGCAGACATTTTATTAATGGAAAAAACCCAATTTTTTTTTAGCGTATTGCCTCTTCTCAGTAAACACTGTCTTGGCAATAGAGTTGCCATAAAACTGAAGTGCAAAGACCTGCATCAATCAAGCGCTCTTCCCTCTATTGCAGATGTATTGCCTGTTGGGGACAGGTGTTTTATACGACACACTCATCAGTTGTTTTCTTTTTAAAGGTGTTTCATTTAGGAATGGATTCAAACCTGCAGCAAATAATCAAGTGTCAAATACATGTCCGGCCATAACTCTGTAAATGTCATTGTACAGTGTGTAACGCCACAGACTTTCTCCACTGTGTCATCTGGGTAAACAAGCAAAGCTTCTACAATAAAGCGTTTTCTCCTGAATAGATGTTCCCGTTCGGTCTCACAAGTGATTTGGTTGTTGAGTGCTGAGATCACGGCTGAGCCATTACAGCGTGTACCAAGACCCGTTTGGTTCTCCATGGTTCCTGTAGTGATATTATCAACTGGCTTAGTGACCAAAAGTTGTGTAAGCCTCTTCTATTGTCTCATTTCTATTGCGGTCTTGTTTGTGTGCGTCTCTCTGGTATTCATTGCTGGCTCATATGTGCCTGAAAGCCATGCTATTCATGAGTGAGTCTGTCCTGGGGGTAAGAACTGCATCATTATGTGTGAAGTAGCTAAAATGCTTGTTGTCAATAGGAAAAGTGCAATTTGAAGGAATGGGGGCAGTTGCAAAGGGCGGCTTGGATAAAAGTGGAAACTTTATCTTTAAACCGCCCTTCAAGTCTTTTTGTTTTCATCTGGATTGTGAAATCCAGACCAAGCTGGATTTTTTTTTCACCTTTTGCCACAGACCATTTGTTTACATATGAATCCATCCAATCCAAGTGACACTTCTGTTTCTGGATTAGGAGTAAAACAAAAAAGAAGAAAGGCTGCGGGCTTTCTGTTCACCACACTGTACTGTGATCAGAAAGTGGGAGAGTGGCGCGGTACAGCAGGGCAGCTTCATTATCCTCCCCTGATTTATAGTGGCAGGGAGCACAGATGGATGCTGCCTTCACTCTGTCACTGACACTTTGCACACAGCAGAGACAGCAGACAACTGCAGGTCCCTTAGCTGTGCTGCGACGGCATCACTGTGGCAACGGAACTGATAAATCCCGTGTTTCCAGCAGCTTTTGTGAGGAAGGACAAACCAGACATTTCCTGAACTGAGTCAGCCAATAAACTTTAGTGTTGTGGTCATCCAGGGTGAGCCCCTCAAGACTGAGGCCTTTTTGCCAGAGACAAGGCAGCCTCAAAAAGAAGACTTTGATCTGAGAGTGCTGTCCTCCCACAAAAGCTAAAAGATGTTTTATTCTTCGTTTAAGGATTATATGAGTGAGAGTAATCTCCTGTGGCATGTGTTGTATAACTAATAATGAGGACACGAGGGGAATGAAGAATATATGTGGGCATGTTTTCATAGTTTTTCCCAACTCAGGACAGAGTTACAATGACAAATACATGCAACAGAAAGGGGGGACATAAACGTTGTATAAAAAGGCACAAACCTAAGCTGTCAATGCACAGCAGCATGCATGCTATCACTCCCATAAGGTTTGCATTCCTTTTTTGCTTTTTATAACACCTACCACATCCTGCGCTCCTTTTTGGTTTCATATTTTCTTTTTGCACCTTTACCAAATTTAGTGCATTTGAATTAAGGTGTATTATTAGAAATCTGTCCACAAAGCTTCCCTGTGCAGCATCTACTAGGAACCATTCATTATCTGGATTAAGGAAAGGACACTGCTGCCTGATGATATGCTCAGAGTTATCTAGAGCCACACTGAAGATCAGGGAATAGGATGAAGGCTTAGTGGGAGTGAAGGTGGGCATATTCCTGCAGCATATGGTCTTGTTTCCTTTTATTTACTTATTGGCTGCACATTGCAAGAACACAATGTCAGGATGTTGTGTGGGAAGATGCTCTTGGCAAACGATGGGATTACCAAAAAAAACAACAACATTCTTTTTTAATCCTCAGGCTCCCACAGCATCTAAAGTAGGTCTTTACTGTTGATAGGCAGGGAATAAAGTCAACGCTCCGGAGGAGGAAGGCAGTTCGTGGCAGCAGCCAAGTCCCAGAGAAAAAGGCCAGGACCTCCACATCAAACACAGCTGGAACAAGTTATAAAATGATGTAATTACGCTATAATGTTTAAGACAGTTTGTAATCATTTAGTTACTCATTCTGCATCTGCAGAAAAAAACAAAACAGTGAGAGAACAAAGTTCTTTGATCACGATAATCACAGCAGTCACTTTAGCATGTCCACATCTTTGGTCGGTACTAAAACACTTGTCTCTGTTTTATGTCTTTTAAACGGTTTCCATCCGCTTGGTGTCTTTTGATTTGTTTATCCTACAGCGCCATCTAGAGGCCTACATGAACGCCTCTGTGATGCTCTCCATTGCCGCTGTGCTAAGCTACTGGAAGGTCCACTCACAGAGGTCATAGCTTCAGCAGAGAAATGAGACACCCGGAGCAAAGTCAGAGGAAAAATATATAAAAAAATATATATATATAAATAATGTGACCGTGTGAAATCAAAGACTGTGAATCTGGCAGTAATTCAGGAAAATCCTCAGCTGAACTTTGCAGTTTAAAAAGAATAAGAATCAGGTCTGAGCTCAGCAGCATCAGTTTTTTGTGTGTGTTTTATTGGCACAGTGGAAACACCGGCTTCTGTACTTGAAATGATTTTTTTTTTTTTTTGGTCCTCCATAAATGACCACCAGTCCTACAGAAGCTTAATGCACTGAAGAAAATTAAAAATTAATTAATTAAATAAATTGTATGAAACTGGATATATTATAGTGCACTTTGTGACAGTCAAGGTGCAAATTTTAGAATTAGCTGCACTCAGTAAACACTGGCTGAGTTCATTTATGGTTGAATACAATGAGGTATTAATGATTCCTGTTATTGGACTTTGTTTTAGCACGTTGCTCTTTTAAGACAGCCTGTGCTTTTCTGGTTTGTGGGCCTCTTTTAATGTGGCGATGACATTAAATGTGACAAAGTTCTGCTTACTGAGATTCACACGAGCCTTTTACCATTTGTAGACTAGAAAAGTTCCAGATGTAAAGCAAAAACTTAAGGTTTCACTTTCAGCTTGCTTTAACAACATCACCTTCACATTCTCTCTTTTTTCCCCTAAATTTCCACTCACATAGTTAATATACTCACAGCAGCAGTGAGTAAATGGATCCTATAAATGTCCTGCACAGTATGGGTGGCTCGCTAGACTAAAGCTAATCTGTAGCTACTGTAGTGTGAGCACGGTTTAGTCAAAGTGCAGATGATGATCAGATCTTTTTAAGTTGATTCAACAGAAAATTAAAAAGTTTGGAAAATCTAATTTTTTTTTAGCATTTCATAATTATGTATACATGTTTCCTGGTTTATAATACTGATATGAATATTCATTATTGTTTTCCTTTATTTATATTGCAGCTTATGTAGTCTTGAAAATGTCTGTCTGCAGCTACAGTGTTGTACTGTGAGTGACTTTGATTTTGACTTCCACGTGTGTCTTCTGACTGGGTGTAAAGAGAGCTATACTCTTCACAGGGTGCCTGGATAGAGGGGGTCTAATGGTAGAGAGATTCTGTCTTATCTTCCTATCCTGTAAAAGTCAGGCTTCTTGAAGGGGATCTAAGTGTCCTCTGTAATGACTTCCGCTTAAGTAGCAGGAGGAGACAAAAGAGAATGCAATAAATTACTTCAGAGGCCCTTTGGAGGAATCTTTTGCTTCAAATTGCTGAGCAAATAAAACTACCCGTTGTTTCCTCAGAAGATCGGGGCTCTGGCAGACATGGAAGTGAGGCAGCAAAGGCCAGAACACCTGCTGGGGCCTAATTGGTCCCTGCTACTGTTAATGGCTTCCTGTGGCTGCTTGTTTACTTCTCATTTGTTTTGTGTGCTGTTTCCCGGCCGCTAAAACAAGGGACACTCACTTTAAGATTCTATATTCTCACAACTCTCTGTCTCTGTCCTTCTCTGGCTGTCTGCCTATGTCTCTTTTCTTTGTTCAGAAGGAATAAAGTTGGCCTTCTGTCACCTGAAGCCTCTCCCCACAGCCACTTAATACTTGCTAGCTTTGGACCCTACACAGAATGTAAATGTGCAAGAGTCTTTAATAATTTCTGCACTGTGGTTCATCATGGCTTATTCTGTCCATATTGAGCTTTTATAGGATCTTTGACCTCCAGAAGCAGTTCTCTGAGTATGGATACCTGAAAACCTGAAGGAACTTACCCACCAGAGCTACTGAGAAGTCTGCAGGATTTCAGGAAAAACTGTTAAGTTTTAACCATTATTATTATAATAACCTTTATTATGAAAAAATATCAGACATAAACATGTAAAACAAAAAACAAACAAAAAAAGTTTCTTGGCCATCAAAAACATCAAGCAGCATTTTTGAGTAACATGTCACTGGAACATGTAAAATCAAAGGTTTATTTATTAAAATAATTCATCATTAAAGAAAATATGCTAAAACTGGATGTATACCAATCAGGTCGGGGTGTAAACATAAGGCCGGGTTTCCAAAGTATTTAAGTATTTCATATATTAAATGACAGAAAAGTTCTCTTTTTTCCCCACTATATACTATAGAAATGTTTCTCTGTTTGTTGTCTGTTTTTCACAGTTAAAAAAAAGACATTTTAGGACATTTAGGTGAATTAACAAAAACTTTTATAATTACAGGACAGTCTGGGAAACCAGCAACCACAACTTTATCCTGCAATTTTGTTCTATTACACATTTATTCATTACAATTTAACCACAAAGACTCATGCTGACACACAAATATGCAGCATTTCTTTATCATGTGAAAAACAAACAAACTGAATCATACTCTTGAATCATTTCACTCAATCAAATTCCATTAAATGTAATTTTTGACATTGTGCTTATGTAACAAAATTACATGGAATATGTATATGTAAACAAATTATTTAAAGTTGGCATTTTGAGCATAAATATTTTTTGAGTGTAGCATCAAATGTTTGTCTATTATTCCTATAGTCTTACAGTAGATTCCCAAAATCTCAGGACCAACAGTATGACTGGAGTTTTAGCTTTCCAAGATCCACTCGCTGCTGTGGTGGAGGGAGATGTTACTCAGCTGCAGAGAGCCCTCTGGGCCTTTGTTTGCACTGCAATCAAGAACAAATAGTCGGTGTCTTGTTTAGCATGAACCCGCCTGTAGGAGAGAGCTGATTACTCACACAGAAGTGAGATGACCAAACACAATCTGAACCTTCTGCTGTGGAAACTCAGCTGCCCTGGCAGTGCCTCGGACTCTTGCAAACATCATCCAAGAGGGAAATGTTGTAATTATGTCCACTGCAAAATAGACGCAGCAATTGGGCCAGTGGTGTCGCTTCATGCCAGCACTGCGAGCAGATGTCGGAGTGTTTGGAGAGTTTCTTTTGCTTTAAAGCTTTATGGGTTTCCAGGCAAATAAAACTCCATTTAACAGAAATGGGAGGGGTAATGCAAGAGGCAGTGAGACTCTGAGTTGCACGAGTTGTGGTTCCACTCATTATTAGTTATGCAAGCACACTCACTAATATGATGTAACAACATGTGCTGTAGTTTTGAGAAACTTTACCAGAGATTTTATATTACACTTCAGGAAATACCCATTAAGTGTATACTGTTGGATTCACAGCTTGTCAGGCAAAAACACAATTTTTGTAGTTTTTCATCTGTTCACAACAACAGTGGATTTTAAATCAAACAATCAAGGTGTGACTGAAGTGTGAATTTTAGCTTTAAAAAAATGTGCATGTGCCTTTTAGGAATCACAGTCCTTTTTATACACAGCCTCCCTTTTTTCAGACGCTCGACATTTATAGGACAGACTAAGAAACATTTAGGAAGGAATGTTTTCACACCTTGTTGTAGACGCTCAGCATTTCCACTGGTTAGATGGTTTTCACTTGGTTAGATATTGTGAAGTTGTTTTTCTTAATCATGGAATAATTCTGTCATCATTGCACTTTAGCTGTGGTCTTTGGTCTTTCAGACTTTTGGTGTTGCTGAGCCATTGCATTTCATGTTTTTTTAACAATCAACCATATTGTTGATTTTGATCCCTCCTAAAGTTTTTACGGTCTCTTTGGTAGGTTTAGTTTGGTGTTTCAGCCTACTAACAGCCTCCTTCATCTGCACTGACATATTCTTGGACCTCATATTTAAAATTACATTGAAAAACTGCAAAATATTAATTTAACTTATGTATAAACATTGGTATGTATAAAAAGTTAACACACATTTTTTCTCAAACCCCTGAATTAAAGAATAAAGTCTATATTTTAATCATAACAAGAAAATAAAAAAATATCTGCGCCTCTGTCCAACAAATTATGGACCTAACTGTATGCACATTCTTTAAAAACTTCCAGCTTAATTTTTTGACCTGATATCAGCCAACATTTACCCTTCTTGCACTCATTAAAGTTTCAGTAAAGTTTACACTCCTTAAAAAACTTTTACTTTAGCTAAAATTTCAAATTATTTTTGCATTTCCTTGTTACTCACTCTCCACGAGGATTTTTTTTTTACCTTAATTCAGATAATAGATGAACAGATGAACAGTTATATTTGAGGCACACACACAAAATTTGTAAATACCTTGTTAATAATCGCATCATTCATGTTTTACATAAGAAAACTCTTATGGATTCGGACTTTTCTGCCATTCTCTCTTTAACTCACAATACCTGGAAATAAAAACTAAAATTTAAAGAGCCATTTATTGATTTTATTTTTAATCTTAAGCCAGATTTCAGTTCTTTTACCCACTTTTGTCACCTTTGGTGCACTTGCTGTTTGCACGTTGTGAATGTCTGACAGAACCGTGTCAGCTGGTTTCACTCTTGTTGTTAATTAGCTATGAACTGTGTTTAGTAGGAGCATGTATGATGTTAGTACGAGGCTGCCACCCTCAAGCAGCACACTGGCTTTGAGGACATTAGGAGCTTGGTAAGAAAGCAAATGAAGGGTCGAACTGACAAGTTCTCCATCAGTGTGAAATCTCATCGCACCACGGACAAACACGATGAGACAGCAGCTCCTCCTGCCCCTGCTGCACAGCGCTGCCATATGCACATTCCCCACATCCACGAGAAAAATCCAAATTAAAAGCAATTAGAGCTGAAGCCAATACATGGAGTGGGCAAAGTCCTTGGTTATGTTTTTACGTAATGAGCCAATTCATTCATGTCGTACTTTGTGGCTATTTATGTTTTTATTATTAGCTGCTATGATTTATTGGACAGTTCATGTAGTAATTTTCTATCTTTGTGGCCATCTGGTCATAGTCACTTCAACATGTTGAATTTCACAAGTGTGCATTACAGGTCTACAAAATTAGTTTGACCAAAAAATGCCATGTCTGTTACTACAAACTCACCTCAGTGAGTGGAAAATACACATAGGATGGAAGTGGAAAAGTTAGCTCTTAACTTGCAGCATCCTGCTGCAACACATTTGTCATTTTTTGGAGTTTTTTATATTCATGCTTACAGTGTCATTGAGTAATACTATTTTTTTTAAATATATGTAAGTCCACAAGTCCACACTGTCCTTCTCCAGTCTTCCTCCTCTGAAGCTCATGGGGTTTGTATAGATCTGTTACCTGCTGCACTGTTCTGTGAGTAAACGCTGCCTTGCTCAGGAGTCCTCCCTGCACACAGTTTGCACCCAGCTTCCAAAGTGTGTTGTCACCCGAGTGTGCAGTGTTATCGGGTGTGAGCGGCACCACATTATGGCTATGCTTGAGAAGTAGCACGCCATTAGGAATATATTAACTACACAACCAGGGGCTCCACCAAGGGGTAGGGCACTGGCCACCCCAGTGCCCCCCGGTAACACTGTTCTATGTTGGTAATAATTTTTAGAGCGATAATAATAATTTTAATAAACATGAGCACAAGAGAGAGGAAGACACCATACAATGAGTTTGGATTTTAAAATCTTATTTGGTTTTCATATGTACCTATTTTCAGTGACATCAACTTTTAACTAGGCATGTCATTCTTTTCTTTCTCTCTTTTTTTTGCCATATTTTTTCAAGTAATCTAAATCTGACAACAGCATAATAAAACAAAAAACTGTTTTTGCTGTTCCACGCCAATATTTTTAGTGGCCCCCATATGGCCACCCCAATGGAAAAATTCTGGAGGCGCCCCTGTACACAACATTCTGTGTGCAGGTCACACAGAAAACAAGCTAACCAGTTGATTTTTACACATTTGGAAAGAAATTGTAGTTTTTCTTTTTTTGATTAAAGTTCAACCCTGATTTTTTAATACAAATAAGAATATCAGTAATATTCTTATTCTAAACATTTGTTGTCTTTCTAATGATTTCTATTACATTTGGGGTTTGAATGGTTTACAAATCACTGTGTTCTTTTTTTATTTGCATTTAGCAGTTTCCCAACTTGTTTGGAAATTGAGTTGTGTGATTTCCTTTTGCTGGCTTATTGGCTCTCCGGCTCAAATGTAAAACTGACTCTTTTTTAATGTCTGTGTGTGCCGGTTAATAAGTCCAGATCAAAGAAGAGCTCAGAGAAGCTGATCTTCGACAGCAGCCAGGGGAAGGACAAAACAGAGCAAATGTTTCTCAAGGTTAGTGTGAAAACCACAGGGGCAGTAATTCCACTTAAAAAGGACAATGAGAGGCAAACACACCTGTGGCAATGATCCCTAACTGCATTGTCAGGCACACATGCATAGGCCCACACCGACAGAATACACCCAGTATAACATGCTACATGCATTTGTCTTTCTTCCGATATTTATAAATAACATCGCAGATTTATCAAGTAAAATAGTTTACAGTGCATTTTGAAATATTTTTGCAAAAACTTCAGTAAGAAGACTTTTAGCACTTTCACACTCAACAACAAATATAACTCTACTGAGAGCAATTAACTGATTAGCATATGTACTATACATCAGCCTGTCCCAAACTATAACGTAAAAGCTGCTTCTACATCAGAAAAGGTGTAAATGTGCATTTTTAGTCTTATACAATTCAGCTTCCATGCAAAAGCTTTCTGGTTGTAGACTGTGACGAGACACAAACCCAGCAATTGGGGGGGGGGGGGACAAGCCCAGTGTCCATCTCCAGCCCGGATTATTGGGAGGGTTACATCAGGAAGGACGTGCAGTGTAACATCTGTGCCACATCAAACATGCAGATCTGCTGTGGTGACTCCCTGGAAAATAAGGGAACAGCTGAAACTACCTACCAGCTTTATATTTTATGTCTTGACCTCAAGTACTTAATAAAAAAGAAAAAGGTGTTATTTCACAAAATTGCAACTATTTCCTTTAAAATTAGAAAGAAATGTGCCAAGGAAAAACCGCATTTACCCATAGACTTGTTGAAGTTTCCTGATCCAATATTACATTTAGAAAACTTTATAAATAGTATCCTAACAGTTATTAATAAGGATAGAGAGCATTGTTTAAAATATTTACAGTAATTTAAGGGAACGGTGGCAGAGGATGGTGAAGAGACTCGAAAAAGTGAGAAAACCAGAGAAGAGGTTATGCTCAGGTGCTGAGATGAGCATATATGGACAAGCATGCAGGATTCATTTTTTCTCTCACCTCTGTGTCAAAGTGGGCCTAAGCAAACAGAGGATGAGCCTGACTGGAGGGAAAGCAGGGGAAGGCAAACAGTGACTGGTCAAAGCCAGGAGGCATGCGGGAGCATTAAGGTCGCCTCAGTGCTGAAATCTCAGATCCACTAGTTCTGGAGAAAACTCGCCACCCTATAGACATCCACAGGCTGTCAATGCTTTAACTGAAGCCCGGCACTGGAGGTACTGATGTATAAATGTGTTTTACATATTGACTAAAACAATTAATTTACTCTCCAAAAACCTCCCTATCCATGATAATCATTAGGTAGTTTATGTTTCATCCTTATCACACTTGTCCATATAAAGCATACAAAGCTTATATTCAATTCAATTCATTTCAAAGTGCTCATTAAAAACAACAGTTCCCTCAAAACACTTTATATGGTAAGGTGGAAGACCCTACAAAGAAAACTGAGAAAACCCCAACAATCATATGGCCCCCTGTGAGTAAGTGGTTTGGCAACAGTGGGAAGGAAAAACTCTCTTTTAACAGGAAGAAAACTCTGGCAGAACCAGGCTCAGGGAGGGGCGGCCATCTGCCGCGATCAGTTGGGTGTGAGGGGAGGAAGACACGACAACTATGACTACTTATGGCAGCATTAGACTCTTCAGTGTGTTTTTCACAGTCGGAAAGTTACATTGCTTCTGTCTATCTTAATACAGAAGTCAGTTAACCTAATCAATAAGCCAAAATTAAGAATATATGTACAGCCCTGAAGTCATTTTTGAGCAGAAGAAATTTCTATAATGAAAAACATTCAAAAGTATAAGTCCAGTTCAAACAGATATTGAGGGTGATCATCTCTCAGTTGATTTTCACGAGTTGTGCCAATGATGGCGAGAAAATGAAATCAAAAGCCAGTGAACAGCTTGTTTTACAATAAGCAAATGGGTTAAAATATGCGAAACACTCCTCTAAGCTTTCTCGGGATTCAAAGCTGAGACAATACAAGTTTAAATCTTTTCTCTCAGGTTTGCTTGAATTGCACCTGCATTTTATCCTTTGAGGATTGAGGGGGGGTGGGGGGTGGTCTGGGAGGGGATCTAAAGCACAATAGAGATCAATGTTAATTCACAGTCCTGCTGACCCACATCAGGAAATGGCCTGGTGTGACAGTTAGCATCAGGTGGGGTGTTGGAGGAGAAGAGACAGGCGCCAAATGGGACACTAGGACTGTGGGAAATAACACTGGTTATGACACCTCTGACTTTTACACCATTTCTACCTCGGCTAATATACAAAGGGGTTCCTCTTTTTAAATGACTAAATAACTAATAGAAAAGGAAGTTATAACTGAATGAAATGCTTTGCACTTGTAGATAACAGAGACCACATTCACACCCCAGAAGCTTGACTTTATGGGGACCTTCCAGACCGAGCTGATTGACTTGACTAGAATTCAATGCTGCGTCTTCAACTTTTCTATTAAACAGACAATCCATGAGAGCCCTGAGAAGAGCAGGAAAGCAGATATTTACATCAGTCTTCTGAGGCAAAGATACGCCCTTTCTTTAACCAACGTGGTTTCCACATAAAGGTTGGAAAGTGACATTGAAAGTTTAACTTTTGTCTGTGAGATCTTTTTTGTTTTTTAGTAACATTCATATTCATTGAGCCGACACAAGCTGAAGAAGTCTTTCAGCTTCTCTTTAACCTGAGTGGGATTTGTTTTTCTCTGCTTGCTGTGAACTCTGGTCCAGACTGCTGGACACAGAGTCAGACTCACTGTGCTGGCAGGAGGAATGAGGCGCCCAAGATTTGGTTAGTAACACAAGCCAACCGCAACACAACACCACAGAGCTATACTGGAAGCTAACACGTGGGTGCCACAAACTATCTGCTTTTATCATTTGTTTTTATCTTATTTGTTATTTCTTGGTTGCCACCATGGCAACGGCAGTATATAGTAGTTATTTGTGAGGGTGACACTGCTGTACTAAATGGATGTAAATCACTTTTTCATTTAGTGAGTTATCAGTGACTGTGTTTTTTCCTTTCTTGTTCTACCGTAGGTCCTTCCAGGCATCGGGTCCAAGCAGGAGGAGAGAAGCCAGCCCAGCCTATCGAACGGAAAAGTGTTCAGATTCACAGAGCCTCACATCCCCAACACCTGAGCAGGGTGTCAGGTGCATGAAATCAAATATGAAAAACAAAAACTGTTTAGATCGATGTTCATGTGTGAGTGTTTTCTGGGCAGCCAGCAGAGTTTTGAGACTTGGGTCTGTGACACAGGAGCCTTCAGTGATTCACTTTTAGAAAGGTAAAGGTTCTCAAAGTGAATTGCTTTCTTCAGGATTCAAGATTCTGTCACTTTTAAATGCAATATATTGTTTTCCCTTTTTTTATAAGATTAAGTTGAGCTTTGGAGAAACGATACAGAAAAAATGTTTAAAATATCCACTTTTTTATATATATGTTTTTTTTTTATTTATATACTTATATATATGTGTGTGTGTGTGTGTGTATGTGTATATATGTATTATATCCACATAACAATATTCTTTACTTTTGTGTCAGCTTTTTTAAATAAAAACATTCATCTAAGCTCACCGGCTTCTTTAAGTTTTAGTAAAATGATTAAGGATGTTGTTGTTGTTGCACTTTGTGTACATTTGTCTAGATCTCTCATTCATTCATCACTTAAATTATATTTGATTGGATAGAAGTGAGCTGAAGCTCTAAAGGTCAAGATGTGCCTGAGATTATTACACTATATACAGTACAGCCTGGAAAGCATTCACAGTGTTGAATACTTACATGCTATGTATTTTTTTAAATACATTTTTAAGATTTTCAGTCAAAATTTTTTCGGTTTGTCATTATGGTCTATTGTATGAAGGTTTTGAGGTGAAAAATAAATTTTGGAATAAGGCTGTCCATGACAAACTGTAGAACAAGTGAAGTGCTGTGAATACTTTCCACATGCACTATAAATAATAATAAAAAAATAAATGGCATAAAAGTGAACGAGCAAGACATTGTCCCACAAGCCACAAGACAAAAATAAAATATACACTAAAATACTGACTATAACGAAACATCATTTCAGACCTTTTTTCTTTAAGGAAATGTGTACTACATTTACTCAAAGAAAAAAAACTCTCCATAAGAGATTTAGAGTTGTGAAACTTGGACTAGTTCAGTCAAAATAATTGAAGTTAGTATTATTAATTTTTAATTTATGTGGATTTATGCACTTTTATTTGAATTGTTGTGTGTGTGGATCACTGTGTTGTTCATTTTTTTGTTTGTCTTTGTTCCTTCCTTATTTTTGTTGATTTGTTTGTGTTGAAAAGTAAAAAAAAAACAACAACAGCAACACAGAACTGAAAAGGTTTCAAGCTGTAGCTCAGAAATAATTCTCATAAAATCGGGCTGCCATCAGTTTACAATAAAAGTGAAGGAATTACTAAAACTAAAGCGTGGGCCTTGTGAAGGCCAGCTATGGTCAGCGGTTTGCTTTCTGCAGGTGTGGCTTTGATCTAAGTGTCAATGTTTACAGGTTGATGTAATAAAGAAGGTCAAACTGCTTTATTCAAAACGCTGTCATCCTGTGGGCCTCAATGATATGGCCGCTTTCAGCCAATCTGCAACAAGTCTGCGAAGATCAAAGAGGAGATGAGCCAACCACCTCTCCTCCAAACACCCATCCTCAGCTGGAGCTTCTCTTTAGCCTTTATATGCAGGAGCTGTGAGTGACGTTCAGCTTCCTCGGAGAGAAGTTGTTTTTCTAACTGCACAAGGAGACGAAAGAGATTCTGGAGGAGCTTTAAGTTTCTTCAGTAAGCTACGTGTTTCAGCCCTGGAGGTACTGGACAGAATGGCGACAGGCGCTGGCGAGTGTCCGAGCAAGGCCGTTCAGTACCGGGTAGATCACCTCCTCAGTGCGGTGGAGAGTGAGCTACAGGCCGGGAGCGAGAAGGGTGACCCTACGGAGAGGGAACTGAAAGTGTCCTTGGATGAGAGCGAGCTGTGGCAAAAGTTTAAAAACCTCACAAATGAAATGATAGTTACAAAGAATGGCAGGTGAGCGCATGGATGGATAGACTGATGTAAAACACAGTTCTAAATTTCTTCCGTTTTTTTAAATGTGTGACTTTATTTTTTTTAAGGCGCATGTTTCCGGTGCTTAAAGTGAGCGTGTCTGGACTGGACCCGAACGCCATGTATTCCTTTTTGCTGGATTTCGCGTCTGCAGACAACCACAGGTGGAAATACGTCAACGGAGAGTGGGTGCCTGGTGGCAAACCCGAACCTCAAACTCCCAGCTGTGTGTACATCCACCCAGACTCCCCAAACTTCGGCGCGCACTGGATGAAGGCTCCCGTCTCGTTTAGTAAAGTCAAACTCACAAATAAGCTCAACGGAGGAGGTCAGGTAAGTGCAAGGCAAGTTCAGGCTGTGTTTTTTAAATGAAATGCACAATGAAAAGACGCTTCAGACACACAACATAGCTACATCTGTGTTGTCGTTTTTCCAGATCATGTTAAATTCTTTGCACAAGTATGAGCCCCGCATTCATATAGTTCGGGTTGGAGGCCCACGGAGGATGATCACCAGCCACTCTTTCCCAGAGACACAGTTTATTGCAGTAACGGCGTACCAAAATGAAGAGGTAGGCAATGCGCCGATTTAGTTTAGCAAGAAATATGGTTAACAGAAATAGAATACAAATAAAGTTCAACGTGTGCGTAATTTACGCACAGCTTTTGCGCACGATTTGGTTTATTCGGGTTGTTTTGATTTTGGGATTTTGATTTTGCTCGTTTGTTTGTTTAATTTTAACAAACCATATCCACGTTATTTATACATTTTCTTATATTTGGATTTTAGATAACTGCCCTGAAAATAAAGTACAACCCTTTTGCCAAGGCCTTTCTAGATGCAAAGGAGAGGTAAGGATACATGTAAAGTTCAAATTTTCCATTAAAGAGTGTGAAAGGGTTTTCTCAAACAACACAATCAGTAGAAATAAACCAGTCTTCATTCTTTTAGGACTGATAATAAAGACATACGAGAAGATGCCAGTGAAAACCAACAATCTGGTTACTCTCAGTGTAAGTATATCTTTTTTTTTTTCTTATTTCATTGTAATAAGCAAGTGGTGCTAATCTTTTCCTTTATTTTCTCCTCTCATGGAGACAGTGGGTAGCTGGTTTATTCCAGGGACAGCTCCTCTCTGCCCTTCAGCCAGTCCTCACAGCCAGTTTGGGAGTCCAATCTCCCTCTCGCCATCCCATGGTTGCGAGCGCTACTCCACTCTGAGGAACCACCGCTCTGCCCCTTACTCTAGCCCGTATACCCATCGGACCAACTCGCCCAGTGAGTATCTCTCTCCACCATTTACCTTCATATAGAATCACACCACTTCCTTCCCCAACTATTAACAAGAAACTCAAACAAACGTTACTGAGCTGGGAATGTTTTGCATTCTTTTGGCTTTTGTGCGAGCGGAGCCTGAGAGCTGTAAACAGTGTGGCTTTGCACAAGGATGTATGAGATTCCCCCCTGTCACTGTCAGGGGGGCCAGTCCTGAAACATACAGACAAAACAACAGGTGATAAACTTTATAGTAAAGATATATAATTTGGCTTTTGACAGATATATCCAAAACCACTGAACACAGGTGTCTTTGTGTTGCAGCCAGTTTCTCAGACAACTCTTCAACCTGTCTGTCGATGCTTTCAAGCCATGATAACTGGTCCAGTCTTCAAATGCCAACATACTCGAGCATGATTCCCATGGCCCATAACTCCACCTCTGGTACCAGTTCTAGGTTTGTGCTGTTTTCTTCTGTTTATTTCTCACTGACTCTAGTCAGAAATAGTAGGATAATCACAAAAGACAATGACAAAAAACAGTCCTTGGATGTGCAGGATCACAAATCTTCTATCAATTTTTTCTTTTTAGTCCAAAAGTATTAGTAAAGCATTAGGAGGAACAAGTGTAACAGGTGCAAGTTTGGTCAAAATGATAATTTAAACATACAAATAATTATACAAAGATGCAAATAGTGCATTAATAATACTGTTGAGAAAGGAAAAACACACATATAAGGCAAAGATTTCAGCTAAACCAGATTATAAATCAGTTATTTGTAGCAAAGGTCCATTTTTATGCATTTTGAAATAGATCATGTATAAAAAGAATTACGTCATTAGAAGTTAAAATTCTTAAACTGACTCTAACACCGAAGCTTTAAAGAGTGTGAGACACTGACTTGAGATTGTTTGTTTTCACAAACAACCATTAGATACAAAATCCATACAAAAAGTAGCATCATCAGAGATGTTGAATAGCTCGCCTTCATTTCTCTCAAATTTAGCTTTTCATTTAGTCTTTTTCACTTTGTGTAAACTTAATGATCTTTATGTATTTAAACTAAAAAACACATTATACAAATACAACACATTAAAAATAAACCTTTATCGATGCCATGTCTGAACATTTGAATGAGAAGCACTTTTAAAACATCCAAAGAAGAGACGAATGAGAAGTTTTCTGTCCATCTCTGTCCAGTCAGTACACCAGCCTGTGGTCTGTGAGCAACTCGCCACTCACTCCGGTGTCCCAGAATGGGGGGATAAACAACTGTCTGAGCTCCCAGTTTCTCCGAGGGTCCAGCAGCCACTACCCCACCCTGTCTCATTCAGTTGCAGTGCCCTCCTCTGGCTCTCCCATGTACGACAACAGCACGGCCACAGAAGTGCATGACACGGCTCAGTACGACCTCTCGCCACATGGCCGACTGCCATCCGCCTGGACCCCAGTTACACCTCCGTCCCTTTGATGAAAAAATCTCTGCAAGCTGAGAGAAAAAGAGAGAGATCGCCATGAAACGCTGACCTCATGCTTTACCTGATGTTGGTTTGAAAGGTGAAATTAGTTCTCAAAAACATGATTTGGTCCTTTAAACGTCATTGATAATATTCGGTCAGTTTCTAAGACATTTAAACTGGTGCTAATGAAAAGCAGCAAAGGCTTAAATTCAACCTTCGGAGGACTACTGAAATAGCTGGGGGGGATTTTCTTTTGGTTTACTTTTGCTTGAATTCAAAGTATTTATTCAAAAAAGCAGGAATTTTAAAATGTTAATCTGCTTACATTAAGCATAACTGCACAACATTCACTGCAGTAAGCAACAAAAATGTACAGTTGAAAAATATTAAATCGCTAATACATTGTTTATAGTGTAAATGAGAAAGCAATCCAGCAAACTGTAAATAGCTAAATGAGGTTTTTTTTCAAGGTTTTTAAATGAAAAGTGGAATCCAGTGTCAATATTCTGCAAACTGACATTAAATTTCTCATATCTTTTCTTTTACATTCTCTCAGTGTCCTTTCATTGTCTGTGTGGTTTTGATCATTTAGCCATGTTGATTCAACAATAAAAATAAGGGACAAAGGGTTTACTGATTTTTTTCAAGCTGAAACAATTCATTAGGATTTTTATTATTTTATTTTAAATTATTTAACTTTATTTGTGTACACTATTCACACTGACTTCAGCAAATGTAGTATGTCTTTCTGCTTCTCCTTCCAATGAGCAAAGAAGAATCATTTTACACATAATTGTGTCTGCACTAATGAAAAAGTTTCCACAGGACTCTCTGCAGTCCTGTAAAAATGTAAGTCCACCTCATGCTTCAATAGCTAGCAGAACCACCTTTAGCAACAACTTGAAGTAGGGTCAAGTTCTGGGTGAATGTGTCAGTCTCTCGCATCATTGTTGAGGAATTATAGCTCACTCTTCTTTATGACCAACAAGCCCAAATTATTAACCCTACACCACCGTGTCTGTCCAAGGACATTGTTCCAGAAGATTTGTGGTTTGTTCAGTTGCAACTTTGCAAACCTTTAGCTAGAGATGTTTACTCCTGTCAACCCTTCCAAACAAGCCATACTGGTTAAGTCTTTTTCTAAATGTACTGTTGTAAAACGTAACATTTGACATGTGAACTGAGGCCCTTTGGGTGAATTTGCTGGTATTTGCTGGGACAAACTGCCAAAACTTCTGCTTTCATACAGGTGGTCACGCTTGCTGATGATCAGTAATTAAAGTACATATAATCAGCAGTGCTTTAATTCCTACGGAAGCAGTAAGGGTGTGCTTAGTTTTACATAGACCTGTATGATCCTTGAAAACTTTCCTTTTCACATGACTGTACATAGATTTGAGGAAGGCAAGCTTAACCGCTGGAGGTTGAAGTGCTTGAGTGTGAACGTCAGGGTGACAAATCTCAGAGAACCACACTCAGCTTTTGCGCTCACACCCCGTTTCCTTTTATATCTCTCTGGGACGTTTTCTTGGACACACATTGTGTGGAACATTGTGTGGGTTGTCACTGTGAATAGAATAACTCACACCCTGCTCAGTTTCACTTCTTAAATCTTGATATTTTCTATATGCTTAAAGATTCAAAAGTAGTATTGTAGTTTTGAATCTTTTTGGTTTGGTATTTAAATAATATTCTCATTAAATGCTAAAACTATAGCCTGTTCTGCTCCCCGTTAGTATGCAAAAAGCTTTTTAGCACCATGATGTCAGAGTGCACGCCCAGGCGTGTTTCTTGTTAATTAAGTTAGAAAATATTAAGTCGTGTCAGTGCAGGCATGATATGTAAATAACCTCAGGACATACAACAGTGTTGTTTTTGTTTTTGTCCCGTGTTATTGAACTGAAACGCTGCGGAATTAAAATGCAATAAAAAGGTTTGTTTTTTTTTCTGTAGTTTTTAAATGAAATAAATTCACAACAATATTTTGTTTCTTCTAAAGTTCTAATTTTTCATTTTCATTTTTCATCTCGTTTCTTTTTTTGCCTTTTTCCTTCAGACTGGATATCAACTCAGTCTTTGTTCACACCGCCACCGTATCCGCTGGTCATATGCCACATTAGATCTGGGTCACCACCAGTGTTGGTCAAGTTACTTGAAAAAAGTAATCAGTTACTAATTACTGATTACTTCCCCCAAAAAGTAATCCCGTTATTTTACTGATTACTTATTTTCAAAAGTAATTAGTTACTTAGTTACTTAGTTACTTAGTTACTTTTTAAAAACACGATTTACAACCTGAATAGGTGATAAAGCGATAGATCTTTCAGCCCAATTCTACTTTTTCTGCATAATTCATCATACAAAATGTAATCAAATGGAAAAGTCTCTTTTTAAAACTTGTTTTATTAGTTTTAATCTTTTAACTTTATGCATCAAGCAAAAATTAAATTATATGCAACATTCTCTGACTGGAAGAAATTTGTTTAACATTTAAACCTATTTTCTGCACATTCCAGCACATAAAATAAAATATTTTTTTGTTTTTACACTCACTCTTTCAAATAGATGCAAGTAAAACACAGCAGAAAATAAATAAAATCAAAGACTAGCGGTCCTGTTGCTCTATTTTCACCTGTAAAGCAGGACTGGGGTAGGCGGAGGTTTACCCTGGTGCAGGTGTGCTGCAGCGGTCAGTGGAAGAATCCATGAGTTTCTCTGTGAATTTCACATTACGTCGTAGTACACTCGGTGCTTGCTTGGAAGTTTAGGGTTTTTTCGCTGTAAAAAGAAGTTTTCTTCCACGCATAACGGACACTAATGTTTTTGTCACTTTTATGGAATCAAACTCAAAATAAGGTCAGTACTTCCACGCTTTAAACGCTGCATGCTACACTCTGTCCCGCACTCCATATATTATGATCTGCAGACAGCTGTTGTCACGAACGTCGCACTCGCCACGTCACTGTCATGAGACGTTCTCGCAAAAATCACGGTTTTAGTAACGCAGTAACGCAGCGTGCCCTACGTGAAAGTAACGGTAATCTAATTACCGTTTTGCAATAGTAATCCCTTACATTACTCGTTACTTGAAAAAAGTAATCAGATTACAGTAACGCGTTACAAGTAACGCGTTACAAGTAACGCGTTACTGCCCATCTCTGGTCACCACACTGTGATATCACATGGGAAGCTTTAATAATTCTGGTGTCTCTATAGTCGTGTGCAAGCACAGCGGCTCTTCTCGCGTTTTATGTAAGTTCAACATCTTTTTTGGTCAAAGTGAAAACAGTGTGGTATCATATAAGGAAGTACCCACTCTAAATCATTCCCTGCCCCCTGCCCCCTGCTGGCCATTAGAAAGAATGTTTGTTTCAGGCACTTCCTCAGTGACTTCACTTTTCAGAGAAGTGAATGTTTCCAAATGGCTTTTTTCCATGATGTGAGGTCATTTTTATTTCTCTTTTATTTATATTGTTTGCAGAGTCGGTTTTCCGAACAATGAAGCCATTGCTGTTACATTTGCTGTATATTCTGTATATGCTTTTACTACAGGCTTGAAAAGCATACTTGAAGAAGGCCCTTCTTGGAGGCAGAGGCGACTATGCAACAACAGGTCCCTTTATGAGGCAGATTAAGTCATTTCGGTACCAAGATGAAACCCACAGTTTGGAGCACAGAAGGCCAAACCCAGCCTCTGGGTGACAATCAAGTACCCAAAATCCCACAAATAGCATTGTGGGAGGAGGTCAGTGTTTTTACTTCCACAAAATCTAAGAAACACTCGGAGGCACCACCATGATAAAGTTGAAGAGACTGCAGGAATTAATCTACTGCTCTGCAGCAAAAAGTGTTGAAGAAGCAGAAAGTAAACTATGTCAACGACCCCAGTAGATACAGGAGGCAGAAGGAAACCAATCATCCAGTGAGAGAACTCAACAAAGAACAGAGGAAACTCAGAGAGGAGGAGAGGAGAGGCAGACCTGATGCAGACATCTGGAGCAAGCTTCTGAGGAGTGAGGAGCCAGCTTACAGAGGCAGAAGTTACAGGAGTCTAGAAGTGGACTAGAACAAGCTTCTGCAAGAATCTCTTTGGGTTTGCAAACAACCCCCTATCAGAAAGGAGCTCAGTGTTAATCTACAGGCAGACCTGGAAAAACAACTAAAAATGTCCAGAACAGAAAAACACTGAGCACTCTCTCATTTTTATGGCAGTTTCATTTTAATGGAGAGAGACAGAATATCAACCAAAAATCCAGAAAAAGCACATCACATAAAAGTTATGAACGGATTTGCATGTTACTGAGTGACATGAGTATTGGATCTCCAAGCAAAATATGACTGAGAACGAAACTCTAAATCCTTCAGGTTTCTTGGTTGAAGGCAAAGTGGTGAAGTTGCCCTGTACACAGCCCCAAAGCATAATGCTTCCACCTCTGTGCTTGGGTGTGGGGATGATGTCCTTTGGGTCATGCTCAGTATTTCTCTTCCTCCAAACACAGCAGGTCTGCTTGATGCCAAAGAGCTCGATTTTGGTTTCATCTGACCACAGCACTTTCTCCCAAGCCTTCTCTGAATCATTTAGATTTTTACTGGCAAACTTAAGACAGGTCTGTACATGAGCCTTCTTGAGCAGGGGGACCTTGAGGGTGTGGCAAGATTTCAGTTATTTAGTGGTGACTGTGGTATCAACTGCCTTGTCCCTGACGTCCTTTGACAGCTCTTTGGTCTTGCCCCATGGTGGTGGAAAGGTGGGAATTGGAGGAAACTGATTCTAAGGACATCGGGAGTATCTGTAGTTGACTGATTGTAATCTCTGTGTCACATGGACATACAGTCAATCTGTGAACCAGAATTCTGGCTGGTTTGTAGGGGATCAAATGCTTATTTTACTCAATGACATGCAAATAGATTTGTAACTTTTATGTGATATGTTTTTAGAAAAAAGCAGATAAAAATTAAAAAGTGTTAATTTCTTTGTAGGTGAGCAAACTTACAAATTCAGCAAGGGATCAAATAAATATTTCTCCCACTGTACTTACAGTCTAATTTGTGTCTTTTTTCCCCCCTTTATCCCCACAGTTGTTACTTCCTTGTTGTACACACGGGCACACATTTTAAGTCCTGAAAATCACAGGCCGTATTAAGAGAGAGCTAGCAAGTTTTTATTGTTTTATAAACTTATTTGTGTAATAGTGTCTCTTTGAAAGACAAACTTTTTAGGCATTTATGTCCTGAATAAATATCTTTATTAAATAGTGATTTTACAGTGGACTGCAAACAATCATGAGAATTAACTAATAGCGTCACTCTTGAGGTTAGGCTAGTCTTTTAAGTCTTGTTTACTTGGTTTTGAAAAAAATAATAAATCTGTCACTGTATATATTTAAACCCAACTGGACTTTCATTTAAGATTTAATTATGTTTCAATTGTGTAACAGAAGATTTTGACAGCACTTTCTATTACGGTTATCGTTCTGTGAGGAAGTTCATCTTGTAAGCTTGAAGAAAGGAGTATTGTTTGAACAAGAATGACATGAACACGTTTTAATCCAAGTGTAGCATCAAATCAGTTAAATTTCTGGGATATTGATCTGGTCAGTTAAGTCGCAGAGGGGGTTGGTAATCAGTTTTAACTGCTTTGGTGTTAATGAAATCAACAACAGGCCCACTAGAGCAGCAACAATGAGACAACCCCCTTAAAAAGAATGGTGAAGGTTGTTTTTTCTGACTGATTTTCAAGAGTTTTGCATGTATCATGTGTCACTATTTTCAATTCAATTCTATTTTATTTATATAGCACCAAATCACAAGAGCAGTCACCTCAAAGCGCTACTTGCAGCATGAAGCAATACCTGGATCCTACAGAGGTTGCACAGGGAGTCCAGTTCCTCACCTCCAGGATAGCAAATCAATACTTACCATTGCCAGAAGGTCGGCTCCTTTATGAAAGGAGGAACAGGATGAGCACTACAGTGATGCACACAGACTCTTAACATCAGACACCCTCTCCCCGGTAACCCAGCCACGGGTGATTAGGCCCCATTTCTGTCCAGGTAGCATGCTCCTCCATGTATCAGCCCTCTTCAGCAAAGCCTTCGGGAGGACTTATCTGCAGCTTCCAGGATGTTTTGATACTCTTCTCCAGTCCATACATCCCCAAGATCCCTAGAACTTTAGAGACTGACCTGCAAAGGCCCTACACCCCACCTCCACAGGCTTGCAGCACACCTTCTCAGCACACCTGCCGAAAGTCGGCAACCAGTTCTGCATGTTTTACCTTCTTTCTTTCCTGCATTTCATCCAACCAATCTTCCACTGGACAGTCAACTCCAGCAGGATGACTTGCTTTAACTCTTCAGACAGCAGGCCTGTATCAGGCCTGAGTGTGGTGAATGTCTGGGAACCTCAGCTGTCTCCCAAGATCACCCAGAAGCTGCCAGTCTCTTGTTATTGCCAGGAGCTTTCCCTGCACCCTTTGTTGGGGCAGTGTGGGCCCAAGAAAGATGTTGAAATACTGGTGTAAACAAGTCTGGCTCTGAAGGGCAGGGAAATTTGCAGTTGCTGTTGCTTCTTGCTGTGGTTTATGACAGCACATATGGTATCTGCTAACACCCAAAGAAGATGCTTGTGGTGCCAGTGGTGACCCTCCCACCCTCCCAAACTCCTTGGTAGCTGCTGAGAATGTGGTCCAGTGTGGCCTTCTGCTGGCAGAGGTGACAAAAAGGTGAGACACCCAGGCCTCACCTGTACAGGTTGGAGGTGCTTGGAAGAAGATTGTACCAGCTTCCCCAGAAACTTTAAGCGGAGAGTTTCCATCTTTTAGAGCTCTGCCGAAGTGATTTTACCTGCAGCATTCTCCCACTTGTTCAGGGTCCTTGTTTGTCCATCCTAACATCACAGGTTTCCTCCTATTTAGCACGCAGTTTCTAATGAATGAGTTGGTGGCACTCTTTCCCCTTGCAAGCCCTGCTGGACAGTTACCACTGTGCCAACCAAGCTGTTATCCCGCAGTTTGGCGTTGTCACCAATATATTACTATACTATTACTACCTGTTTTTTCCCTCATAGACATTTATTAGGTTCCACATTATCACCCCCAGGTTCTGGTCTCTGATTACCCAGTTACATAAATTCCAGTGTAATATTACTCAGCTAAAACCATTGTTGATACAAGGTAGTACTTGGTCATCACTTGTATATTACTTTGGTAATTACGTGGCAATATCTCACCAATTATATATGATTACTGTCTCGTTTGCACCTTATTACCGCACTGTTACTACTTTATTACCAAGCTGTAATAGAAAGTGCCGCCAAGCTTTCATTTTCACATGACAGTATTTTTTCAACTCAAACCTGATTATCTTCCCATTTTGCAACAGAAGATTTTTATTACTACAATTTTGTGACGTTATGATCAATGTCTCATTCTTTTCTAGTCATTCTTTGTACTCACACCTCAACAAAACATTTCTATAACTGCAAAATACAGACACTTAAAGAATTCTGTACTGATATATGCGAAACTATCATGTTTGTAGATTAAGCCATCGCGTAACAAAAAGTGCAGAAAGTCACTAAACTGCAGGGGAAAAGGACGTTATGACTGAAGCGACAGAAGGCTAGCCAAGAGGCACAAAAGCCCATTCAGTCCAGAAGATCAAGGTCAGTCTATAAGGACATCAAGACATCCTCTCCTTTGTACGAACCGCAACCGCACACTGACAGGAAGGAACGGACATCTAATCTGCTAAATCAAATACACAACTGACTCATGTCTCTAAGCATCTCACTGTAAACCTATCTGAGCAGCTGAAATGGTCTCAGCCTGTGTACTACAGAGATGTTTAAACTGGATGTGATTACACATCAGTGTTAAATAAATCCTCACTGCAAAGGTGGATTGACTCTAACTGGGGGTAACACACACCAAAAAAGAATGTGACTGCTTGACTTTTATAGAGATTCGCATCTAAAGACACATATTTGTCTTTGGCATTGGTGTGTAAACAAACAGACTTATCCACGTAGGTTCTCTCTTGTTCTGTGCTCATGGCTTTTATAGACTATTACAAGTGCAATAAAAAAAATCCAAAGGGAAGACATAATCATCAGACTGTGGAATGATATACAATCAGTCCTTGTTGCAAGAGTCAATTATAGCCTGTGTCCTTTTCTTATTATAAGGAATTATATTTAAAGCAAAAAAATCATCATCATCATCATCATAATAATAGAAACATCTATCAAAAATCTGAAAAGCCACGAAGGCAGGGTATTTCTCTAAGCTTAATAATCCCATTATGATCCCAATGAAAAAAAGCTCTCTGTCAAAGCAGGGAGCATTGACGCAAGCATGTCTTGACGTCAGTAGCTGCAGTGAGTGAGGAATGGGAGGGGGAGAGAGAGAGAGAGCGAGAGAGGGAGGGAGAGAGAGAGAGAGAGATGCGTCTTTGCCTTCAGAAAATACCACGAAATGCCAGCGTCACTGGCACGAATGCAACTGTAGCAACAAACCTTTATGCTATGTTTGATTTCCAAACTACTCGGTCTGACATCAAAGTATGCACATTTTGTAGAAACGATATGCGCGCTGCGCTTGAAATCTAAACCAGATGTAGTAAATGGAATAAGATCCCCTGACCCGGGAGTGCTAATAAATAAATCAGCATATGAGAGAATGAAGGGGGGGCGGGAGGGAGAGCATTTGCTCAACTGGTGTCAGGCACCCCTCTGTGACTCTCCAAAACAGCAAAATGAATGTGTAGCAGTCACTGATAATCTGATACTGTCTGTGCAGTTCTATCCAGCTGGATATCTCCTCAAAATCTCCAAGCACGCACAGTCCTTTGTCGCTGTAGTAAAAGAAGGGCGCTGATTTCACTATTCTCTGGCATTCCTAGGCGAGTGAAGCGGAGAGGGAAAAACTACCATCAAGCAATTTGTAAAAGCCAGACCAGTGGCGTCATTGGCTGCTGCTGTATATACTGCGCGTAATACCACGATTCTTCTGCCTCATTTATTCACAGCTCATTCTCAAGTTGCTCTGTGGCTCCCGAACACTGAAGTCAAACCAAACCTATTCGTTCAAGACTGGTCTTCACAACACCATGCGTGTTTGTTCGATTTATGTTAGTCTCGCACACGGATTAGGAGGTTTTGTGCGAGACGTATCACAGACAAAAACATTGTTCTCCATTCGTCGCTGGACTGATGGTATTGTGAAAAAGAAGGTACTGTACTCCCCCTACACTACTTCTAGAACACTGTCTCCAATTTTACTCTGGAAAGGAATCCTCCCCTCCTTAACAGATGTTGCCGGAGAGTGTTTTCTACTCGCAACATAGTGTGTAGCGCAGATGTTGCCAGAGGAACGTATGCTTCGGTGTACTTTATCGGGCAGAGCACGTCCAGATAATCTCCGTTTACATTGGCCTTTACTCTTGAAGATACCCAAGAGTTCCCGTTGTGTCGGCTGTGCGTCATCCATGCCTGATTAGACTTGTAGTCTGACGTCGCCGAGCACCATTCAAGCAAAATACCTCACACAATGTTGAAAGTCTAAAATGATTTTTTTAACGCATCCGGGATGACGAAAACCACTTTTTTCTTTCTTATATAGAGGTGGATCAACAAGTTGCCTCCAGTGCGTAATTTCCATCTGAGCAGGTCTGAAGCGTAATCCGCGACACACGTGATCGACAAATCACTCCAGCTGCAAATATTTCTCATTTGTCAAGAGAAATAAACCCCGGACTGACGTGGAGACGCATCTTGTGCGATTACGGCGGGAATCAAGAGCTGACGGGCCTCTTGTTTCACTGCGTCTCCAGATGCTCGACTGGCCGCCACATGGTAACTTTGCGCACACAGCACGCTGCAAAGGGCACATATAGAGAAGGAATCTGAATGAACGGGACTGAGATTTATTCGCATTTCTCTTATCGCCACCCCCAGACTGTTGTATGTGTATTATACCCTGCCGGTTGAAGGTGTCTCACGTTGTCAGCAGATATCAATTCGGCGGTGGATATATCAATCACCCGAACAGTGAACAGCAAATGTCGAAGAAACGGAAAAGTCCTGATGACCAGGACTTTGAGGAGTATCCGCCTGCAGGAACCAGCGACCAAGGTAGGAGTGATGGTCACAAATGAGAGTGTGAAAGTTGAACTGCTGTCAGAGTGCAGCTATGTGAGCTCCTCGGGGATTCTTTGGTGTATTTCTTTATATTCACATATTCAAACGGGTCATTACAAATAGTTTATTGTAGGCAAAAAGGCATCGAGACTTGCTGATACTCTCAGGATGCACAGCTGCTGTGGCTGCCGTGCTAGCTCTACAAAGGCTGTGCAGTGGCATGGCCATGTTGCCATGCAATGACTTCTTCACTTAAATCAGCATCTTTATCCCTAAAAACAATGTGTGTCCACAGATTACTTTTTATAATCTCCTATCAATCCCTGGTGGGGTTTTGTGAGATATTAGGTTTTGCAGGAGGGACTTTAATTCTTAGGAAAATATAGGAAATGCAAACCGTAGTATCAGAGTCTGTGTGAACTCTGACTGGCTGGTGGCTTGGAAATAACCACTCAAGCAAAGAAAGAGCAGTTGCTTAAGAAAATTGATTATACGCCAGTAAACTATAATGCTGAGCCGATTTATTTTCAGAGTTCAGATCATGTCTAAATCTTGTATCAGCAGGGTGTAGATGCAGAGTCGTGTGCTAATGGGCCTCGCCATATACCCCGGGAAAACGAGAGTAAGCTGCTGTTAAATATTGTGGATCCAAATGAGGTGACGTATTCTGCTTGATACTCAGAGGGGACATTTCCACTGATAAATCCAAAAGAATACAAAAAACAGAGAAGTTTCAGCTCTTTTTACGTTATCTGCATTATTAGCATCAGTATTATTTTTCCCTGTTTAGTTGTTCTGATTCGCCTCGTGGTCTGTTTTGAGCGTCTTTGAGCCATTTTGCACTTCTTTATAGTAATTTGATCAATTTGCAATATTTTGACTTAATGTTATAATAATGTTCCTGGGCATGTAGCCAGTAAGCCTGTAGTGTTCAACTTAAGCCATAAACTTTGGAGAATGTTGAGCTAATCGATAATCAGGGCAGGACATTGACCAGATTTTCCTTTTTCCCACATGTAGCATGAGATAGTTCACTTCAAACACATTATCACTACTGGAAATACTCCCTTTGGTTTAGGCGTGGAAGCTGCATAAGAAGGGCATGCACAAGGCAGGAAACACAGTGTGAATTCACCAGACAGTGACCTCTGCTTTATACACATTACTTCTGTTTTCCATCACACTGACATTTTTTTTAGGAAGCTGGTTGGCTGAAGGTGAAATAAGGTCTGATCTAACATTCCTATTCCTACTTGTGCCTCCATCAGGTAATACCTAAAAAATTCAGGGCTGCAGTGCATGTGTGAAAACAGCATCATTCTTACTTTCTCTAGGTTGCCTGACATTGATCGACCCAAACAGCTTTCATTTCAAAGCTGGTTAGAAACTGTGTCTGGTAATTCTGGTAAATGCTCCATCTCTAGAAGTGGTTACTTGTACGGCTGAGATGCACTCTGGTTATAAGCCATATACAATTAAGCTATACTTAGCAGATACCTGGCCGACTTAATGGTCTATCAATAACGTTAAAAAGCCAACTACTTTTTGACCACGCCTTTGGCTCCTCCCATCCCCAGAGTCTTAACCCACTTTGTAAACATGTGGTCTGTGACGACTGTCAAACAAAAACCAGTTCTAAGTAAAATCAGCCCCATTGTTATGGTTTGCTTTCCTCAAAGTGTCTATGATATCATGCGACTGCTGTCAGTTTGACATTACTGCCTGAGAAGTAAACCCAGAGTTTGCATATTAATGATTTACGTGGCCAAATAGAGTACAGCTGAATTCTATTGTGTCCCCAGTTATTTGAAAACACTGGTTTCCGTTCATCGTTCAGTTCAAAATTCAAGCATCCCCCCCTATCAAGAGGTAGCTTTTAAAGTGTCTCAATCCTCAGCGTGGCTGCTATTATGCTGGCAAAAACATAAAAAGAAGTTGTGAGTTCAAGGCCAAGAACACCATCACCTTCAAGCTGATAGTCGTGCCTGCTTGCATGAATAGGGCTGTAGGAATGAAGATATTTTGCACAAGGACTAGACTTGTGTGGTGTTTCCTTTGCATACTACTTGTCAAGTTAAAAATTAATAACCATATAATCATTAAGCTGTTTTTGTCACGTACACAAGCATGAATTCCTCTCTGTGGTTTACCTTTTAAATCACATTTATTGTACGCCTGAAACATATTGAGTTTTGTGCCATGTGATGCCTTTGAAATACATCCCTTAAAAGTATCAGTTACGAAAACAATATATATTTTCACCTCATATGTATGGCCATGCTTGTGTTGCAGTTTTTGAAATGCGCTGAAAGAAAAACTACAACTTGAAATTTCATCAAGACACCTTGCCGCAAAACAGCGCACAGTGCACAGTTTTCATGAGTAAAGTAGTTACAATAAAAAAAATTAAAAGCAGTGAAGTCTGTGAATTATTACAAGAGCGATATTACCTTTGATCTCTTTAAAGTAACGAAAGACTGGGCACAACAATAAAAATGCATTTACACCCACTGCAGTAGGGTATGATGAGTAAACCAATGCTTCTTGGCATCCACATACAAATGTACTGCAGGACTTAGCATAAATGCAAGCAGATCACATCTTCAGATTTCAGGCTTGGCTCTGAAGCTCGTTGGTCCCGTGCCCGAATGAGAATTTCCCTTGGCTAATACGGAAGGAGACCCTGGCGCTTCCTTCCCCAACTGTGCCTGGCATCTGTCACTACTTAGGGGGTGCACACACAGTGAACCCCACCCACTCAAGATCTCGCCATTCTGGATGCTTTGAGGCAGGTTTGGTACACTATGATACACAAATGCAGAAACACTGTTTAAGCAGATCTAGATTTTAAAACAAATGCTCGCAGTACTTTTGCACAAAAATGTTTTGGTTTGTTCAAACTAAATGGTTGCTATTACAATAAGCAGACAACAGAACCACATAACTAGCACTGGTCAGTGTGTGCTGCTCCTGTCGGTGCTCCATTCACTGTCACCTCTGAGTGCTCGAGCTTGCGTTTTCTCATGGAGATCGTTTTTGTTCACTCGGAGAGCCACAGTGGAGCCAGGAGAGGAGGTGTAGAAACAGGGGTATTGAAATTCATATCAGGACCACAAAGCATTTTTTTTGTCTTGCCTCTTGGTGTACAGCCTAGACTTGTCAACTGCCCTCTGCAGCCCCCCCACCGACCCACCAACAACCACCGTCACAACTGGTTAAAAGCCTTTATCTGTACAAAACAACAGCTCTTACAGTTACAGGTTGATACCAGTAAAAACTTTGCTACAAAGTTAATGAATGTGTTGCTTTGATCCTGTGATTTCTTTTTTCCTACCATGCTCTGATTAAGTCGAAATAAGAAAAAAAAGGCAAATGAGGAAACAGAAAAGAAAGAAAGAAAGAAAGGATATGAAATAATCTATATCCTTTCTTTCCACTGGATATCTAATTTCATACACCATTACCGGGAGCAGTGGAATATAAACACAACATTTCTATATTAAGATCTAAAGTGTCAAACAGTTGTCCATTTTAAGATCTAGCACACACAAAATAGTCTGTCTTTTTCATTCATGAATCTTACCAACAAACGGAGACTGACTCAGTATTAAATCATTTTTTTTATTTTGTTTTCCTTGAATCCTAATGGTAACGTCACACTAGGGAAAACAGTGGCTGGAGACTATGGCACAACCAAAATTAGTGCAACAGTGTAACGAACTTGGAATCTGGTTACTTCCCAGATAGGAACCAGGTTTGCAACCACTTGCAGTCAGTCTGCTATCAGTTTGCAATCAAATGGGGTCAAGTTGGCAATTACATGTATTCTGTTTTAATAATTCGGGGATTAATTTTGATAAATCTGTGGAAATCTGTTGCCTTACACATCCACAGACATTTCCATTAACTACTTCCATTCAGAGTCGACCGAAAACAGAAAAACAACGAGACTTGCTCATACTCTGTAAAATTATACACTATATAAATTAGATGCCAGTTATTTGCAAACCTTCGCCAATATATTTGAGAGTGGATACTATCAGTTCAAATCTGTGTGTGATTGTTTGGAGAGAGGCTGTCTCCCATAAGGTGACCTGTGCAATCACCTTGCAATCACAGGTGGTTGAGTTTGTTGCACATCTTGGCCAAAAAAAATTCTAATATCAGTTGATTTGTTATAAATAAGAACATTATATACACTAGTAAAGGCCACATGTTTGGCCTGCTCATGCTGATGGGCATTAAATTAATATGACATGATTCTTTTATAAAATGCTGTATTTGCACAGGACATTTTAGCCCATTGCTAGATGGTTTCTAGGTAACATGATGAAGTTATGATTTATCATGTATAATTCAGCTTTTGTTGATATAAATGAGATGTTATATCCATGAAATAGAAACCATTTCATTTTTTCATTAGGTGTTAAGGATGCGTAAAAGCCACCCCCAAAAACAAGATTTTAGCCACATTTTAGCCTGTTGCTAGGTGGTTGGCAGGTAAACCGATGGCATAAAATATCATGAATGATTATAGTTTTATGGTTTTAAATGAAATAAAATAAAATAAAAATGAAACAATGTTTTTATAAGGTATTATAGGGGTCATTTTAGCTTGTTGGTAGGTCGTTGCTAGGCAATGTGACGACATCTGATATAGATAAGAACCTTCAGGTACATAAGATGTACAATGGAGCCAAGTTTGGATGACTGTGCAGGTCAAAGAAACAAACAAATACATAGATATTTGTGTGCTATAGTGAGATGATGAACACAAGATGTTTCCCCCAAGTTTAAGCAACCCACATTACGAACTTTATTCCGATAATTTTTTCTTTAAGCAGACTTTTTTCATGGAAGTTTACATGTTAGATGAGAGGATAATATTTTAAATGTGTCATCGGCCATTAAAGAAAATGCTCGCCATATATATTCTATGCTGTAGCAATGATGTTGCTGCCACTTCAATAACAATATGTCATGAAGAACAAAATGGCCTCCACTCACAGGAGGAAAAAGACCCTGATCTTATGAAACAAGCGCAGACGAGGCCACTTAGAATCTCAGTCTTTTTCTCCCTTTCTTTTGTTAATTTAGCATGCTAAGTGAATAGCTTGATAGATTTGTTTGTTTGAGGATTGTGGATTAGATGTAAGGATGGTTGTGTGTTTCTACCTTGAATTTTTGCTAGCGATGCTGTTTGTGCTGTAAGACAGGAAGTGCAGCAGAGGTTCCTATTTGTGTTCTCCTCTTAAGATAAAGTTGTGCAGCAGCTCACAGCTTCACTCTCTGATGACTCGCTGCAGACAGTTTGGAACAATAACAGCTAGTGTAAGAACACCTCCTGGTGGTCTAAATGTGTATTGCAGCTCACAATGGCAAACATTTACACAAGAAAATAATCTTAACTGTCTTAAGTTCTTTACATTGCAACTTTGCAATGAAAGTTTTTGTTTTGTTTTTTTGCAGTTATGAGCTTTGCTCTCTCTTTAATTTAATAATTGTAGCTTGTTTTTATCAGTGTCCTCTGATAAGCGAACACTAGGTGGGGCTAATGTATAAAGATGAGATGCATGGAGATGAGTCAGACAAATCCACCACGGAGAAGACGAAAACTAATTCTGGTTTTAAAAAATTATTTCACTATTATTGTTGTTATTTTTGTTTCTGCTGCTGTTTACAAACTTGGCAATGAATACCAAAAAAAATCCTGAAAATAGCAGAATTGCACAACTTTTCTTTTGAAAGGAAGTTTCAGAATCACAGTTTATGTGGACTGGCAGAAGGGAAAAAAATCAGTTTTATTGAGTGAAATCACTGCTGTAACATAACACCCAGGTTAAAAGTCAAAGCAAATAATTTCAAACAAAGAAGAATTGAAAATAATAATTTAAACTCTGACGTCTTACAAGTAGTAAAATAAAATTTAGTGAATAAGTCACAAGCTTAGTGTGTGTGTGTGTGTGTGTGTGTGTGTGTGTGTGTGTGTGTGTAAGCATGTTTAGTTCATGAATAGACTTTGTCCATGTGTTATCAGTAAACAGGCAGACTTGATGTCTGGCTGCTTGGTCGTCTTGGCCTGTTCTGATGTCTGCTGTGCAGCGAGATCTCCAGGCCTCTACGTCAGCACCCATATTTCTCACCTATGATTCATAGTGACTTTGTTTGGGTTGTGATGAAGAACGCAGCCAGTCAGCTACTGCTCATTCACCCCCACCCACCTACCCAGTCACTACTGAAATTCTTCTATTCCTTTTATTTTTTTTAACGTGTTTTCTTTGCTTTTTGTTGTTGTTCTTGTTGTCTGAGACATCAAATTAATTTATATCAAGTAAACAAAACCAGCCACACTTCACTGACTCTGTTTCATTCTTGGATCATCCACCTTATGGTTTGACTACATAGTCTGTTCCTGATGGAACTGAACAGTGATAAAAAAAATAATAATAATAATAATTAAATCAAATGAATCATTTTTTCTTCATTTTTGGCTGAGAAACAAACATGCTTGAATATTTTGTGTAACAATGAAATGTCATGCAAATTTTCACTGTACAGTGAAATTTATTCTTAGGGCATAAGTTTTGGGTGAAATCAATCAGCTGTACAACCCCCCCCCAAAAAAAAAAAAAATCCAAGACATGGAAAAATAAAATCACATTATTTTTAATAAAATGAACATCATATTTTTAAATGCTTCTTGTTAGGTTTAACATCATTTCTCCTTGGTGTGTCTGCATGTAATGCTTACACAAAGAGCAGACGGCGCCTCACTGTACACACACCGTATACTGTCGCAAGAACACACACTGACAGGCTGTGTGACATCACTCAGCTGTAAGTAATGATCTAACTGTGTGTGTGTGTTTTAAAAGGGCCTCCTTTTGGCCAGGTCATTGTTACGATGTCAGGATGTTAGTGCACGTGTGTTCAAGTAGAGTGGTAGCATTGTATAACACTAAGGGATAGAGTTTGCCTTTTGTAATGCCAGTAGTAACTTATCACTGTGTGTTTGTGTGTGTGTGTGAGTGTGAGTGTGAGGTACAGAGCAGAGTGGTGCTGTGATGGCGGGCTGATGAGGTCATGGCTAATGTCTCCTGCTTGCGTCATTGCCTATAGGATGTGGCTTTTTGCCAGCAGAGCTGCAGCTGCTGCTCTGGTTGCTGTAACAGTGCATGGGGGAAAAAAACGGATTATGTTTTCTCCCTCATATTGAACATTTATGATTAAAAAGACAATTATGTGCCAGTTTATTAAGCTGAAACAATAAATTGAATATTTTTAACTAACTGGGCAACAATCGCAGGTGTGTGTTTTCCATAGCTTGCATAGGATCCCATCTGTCCTCCTGTGCACATCCGAAGACCCACATTTGACCTGTTTTGCCCGCAGTATTGCAAGATTGCACAGTGAAGCATTTTGCATGGAAAATGAGCACTGTTTGTTTTTATTATTTTTTTCCCCTTCCTCCCCCCTCCTCCTCCACAGACTCCTGACCACATGCTCATCATCGTAGTTATCCTCCAGAATTATGGTTGTGATAATCTAGGTCAGAAGTGGCGCAACAACAGAAACACTGCCCGCTAATCTAAATAAGCAGGATTTGCATGTGTGAGATATGCATGAATGAATGACTGTATGTCTGTGGCACTGTCACAGATGAGGGTGCTGAGGGGGTGGAAGGAAAGGTGTGTGTGCATTTTTGAAAGACAAAACTGTTTAACAGTTTGTAAAACACTCCTATATGGTATTTAATGGCATCATAATAGCATATTTTGCCTCACTGCTGTCTCAGCAATTCATCCTTTTTAGTTCTGGAGCAGCTATCAGGCTGTATACTGCATATATAAATATGAGCTGAGTGCTGAACAGCCTTGAACAGCAAAGACAAACGGATTATGAGAAAATATAAAATTTTCTTCTGTCAGCATTTCTATTTCATCTATTGCCTGAATCCAAAGGAAAATCTTTTACCGTGAGCTACACTTTGTAGGAAAAAAAAATACACCCCTGCTGGGTAGCTACTCTGAATGTCATTGAACGGTGCAGGGTATGCGTGTGATACACATAAATTTCATTTTATAGCGCGGATGCGTGCACATGTGTGTGTCGAACACTGAAGCAGGCATAATTTGTGCCAGCTCTGTGACGTAGAGGACATGAGGCCCAGGCGAGTGCTGTGAGTGGCAGTAACAGCATCTCCTGCTTGAGCCTGCCCCGTCTCTGACTTCATTGGCTCCAGCTCTGACGCAAATACCCCCCTCAGCCCCCACCCCTCCTTCAAACCACCACCCCTGCACACTTCTTTCATCATGTTTTTTTCACCCATTTAATTTTTTTTTTTTTTTTTTGATTCATGTGCCTTCTGCAGTTCTCTCCACTGCAGCGCTCCACATCACATATCTGCACCACCTGCCCAATTCCGAGCGAGCCTTATCAATATTTATTTTTTGGGCAAATTGTCTTATATTAACCTTTTTTTTTTCTTTTCTTTTTTTTACAAATTTAATTATGCAGTGCGAGGCCTGGATCACAGTGTGCTACTGAGAGCATAAGAGGTGTTATACGGTCACATTAAATTTGTCAGCATGAGGCACGCCAGCAGAAACAAGCTTCCACTGTTAGAGTCTGCTGTAAGACCGTTGAAATGTCCAATGGAATATGTTCATTATTTATCCACACCATTGCATTTTGTCCATCAAGTACACACTGTGAGTCAAGCTTTAAATAAACAAAAGACTGGAGAAAGATTCAACATACTTGCTGCATTTTTGCAAGTCTTTTGTTAAAAAAAATGTCTGAATTATTCTGCTAATGAACAGATAAAGTTAAAAAAAAATAATAATTTTAGCAAACTAAATCAAGACTCAAAGGTTCTAAAATTGTAAAAGGAGAAGAGATGGTGAAAAAGTGGCACACTGCACTCATCTCTTCAATGTGTAAATTATTAAGACATCGCAAGTTTGGTCTAAAGAATTTCTTTACTGAATAAAAAAAAATGAGCAGAGCAGTAATGCTGCGTGGCCAGTTACAGCAAATTTGTACATTTCAGAGGTCTGCCCCACATCGCCTGTGACGTTCTGAATTTAGTCAGAGGAATTCTGGCACTGCTCTGAATTTAGAAATACTTCATTTTGCAGTCTGAGTACACTCTGCTGCTCGGACTGCTGCCTTACAAACCAGCATCTCTAATGTCTCAATGCTTTTTTTTAACTGTCTACACTGGTTGTATCAATGCATGAGAATACTCATCAGCTTCCAGGGGAGCCTGACCTCTGGCCTACATGTACACTGTAAAATCTAATTAGTTCCCAGAACTCAAAAAAATTATGGAAACTCGTTGCCTCAAAAAAATTGAGTAAAGCTTAGCTAAAAATGACTAAGTTAGGACAACATATTTATTTTGAGTACTCTGTACAAGCTCATTTGTTCCCAGAACTCAAAAAAATTGGATCAAGTTTACGTAAGATGACCAAGTTAGGGCAACTTACTCATTTTGAGTACACTGTACTCAAAATGTACACAGCCGTGTTAGTTCCCAGAACTCAAAAAAATTATGGAAACTCGTTGCCTCAAAAAAACTAAGTAAAGCTTACTTAGGATGACTGTTAGGACAACTTATACATTGCAAGTCTGCAGTATTAAGAATAACTTGATATTTCTGACTTTCTGACAATACTAATTGTTTACCTACTGACAAACACTTCAAGTTCAACTAAATGAAAAAACAATTTGTGGTACCATGAATATGATTAAAAATAATTAACAACAATTTTTGTAATGATGTTAAAATGAGCACAACTTTTATTTTCAAACACAACAAAGTACAACAGCCAACATACTGGACACTGTTCTGCTGAATAAAAATTATATTGCCATCACTGTTATAATCTTACAATGAAACAAAGTCTCAGATGTAATTATTCTGAAAATAAGTTTAGGCCTACCACAAGTTTGTTTTGTACTTACATTACTTATATAATCAACATAAAATATTTATTGTTCTGTCACAAGTGCAGTCTCTAATTTAAACAACACATTCGTTTTTCATTCCAACACAGGAGCTGGAATGTTGTATTATTTTAAGGATGGCTTGTTTCCAGTCCAGGCATTACTGCCTGAATGACTGTCATGGATCGAGGTGATCCAAATGTAGGTGCAGAAGAAAGTCTTTAACTTCCCTTAAGTACAGTGGCAGTGGATGTGGGTTGGAGATGCAATGAGCTTGAACCTGCAGGCGACCATCTTCACTGACCACACCATCTGTGACGGAGGACTTATCTCTCCTGGTGTCCTGCAAGCAAACAATCATATTTTTTGGAACATGAACTTAATTGCTTTCTTAAAACATTTTTTTCTGCATTTGGTATAAAACAGACTCCAATTTAGACAATCTCAGGCTCCCTCCCCGCCGGAGAGGTGACATTCAATGTCCCAAATTGTCAGTCTGGATAGCCCTGACCACCACACAACACACAATATTGTCATGAAAGCATCATTTTAAAAAGGGCTATGCAAACATGGGCAATAACTTTCATTCTAATGATGTGCAAAATGATTTGGGCACAAAACAAATTTTGCTGTTAGAAAACTTGCAGACTTCACTATATACAGTGTAGACCCTCTAAACTAAGTTTGGGGGATGTGATCTTTGAAGAAATGCAGACCAAACTGTTGTTGTTTGTTTACTTACACAGCATGTCTTGTAGAATTAACTGGAGTCACAGCAACAGCACAGTGCAGTCATATCTCAAGTCTAATAACAGACAGGAAAAGATCAGTAAAGAAACAACTTCCCCAAACCAAAGCACAAACAAAACAATAAGTAAAACAGGCTGATCTAAAGTATGATTAAAGTTCAGCCTGATTAATATAAATGTCACTGACAGTTGCTAATATATTGGAAAACCAAAATACTTACCACTGAGTTGATGTGTTTCTGTCCAACAACAGGAGTGCTGGTCCCGAGCCTCAAAGACAGTAAGAAGCAAGCAGAGGGAGAAAAAACAGAACATTTTTCAGAAACTGATTTGATCCTTAATGGCTGTGCAATCATTGTAACATAGAGTTCGCTTATGATGTTAAATAAAGGCTAGATTTGACATTAAAAGATGCCACAGATGTTCTAAAGCTGCCACAAAGCATGAAAAAACGTTTACTCACCAAGTCAGTAAAGATCCACAGCAATGACAACAATAATATCTCCAGGTTTGCTCAATATATTCCATAACAAACGCTGGCGCCATGAACATGCGGACTGATCCGGGAGGGAGGGGGACGGTAGTCACGTGGCATTTTCAAAACACATCTTTCATCCTTCCGCCCTGAGAAGCAAAACTTCCAGCTTACTTAGTGTTTCTAAGTTAGGACAACTCAAATTAATCGAGTTTATCAGCATTTTTGCATAAAAAGTACTGGTAACTTATTTAAATTGAGTTCTAATAACAAATTGATAAAAATTGAGTTCAGCCTACAAAATAATTTTAATTAAACACAATATTACATTTTACAGTGTAGATAAGGAAATCATATAAACTAAAACAATGCTCTTTTTTTCTTTTCTTGGTATTTTGTTTGTGTTTTGCAGCACTGACTATTGATTCTCTTGGATGTGATAAGAATGTACTTTCTGGTTTTCCACATGGCAGAATGTGGAAAAAACTCTGCACAGTTTAGCTAAAATTGTATAAAAAGAGAAAACATGGCAAATGGTTAAATATTTGCCTCAGTTGTCTCTTCTAAATATTTTTCACAGTGTTCCTATTTTTGCTTTGACCTGCTTGCTAAAAAGGATTCACAGAACTTTCTGTGTAATTGCAAACTACTGCTGACATTTTAGGTGCACTCATGTTATGTTAACCTCTGTGGTGGTTTAGATTTGACTGCACTCCCAGTCTGTATAAACCCTCGTTTATTGTCTAACTGCTTATCTTTTCTACTGCCTTCCCGTATCTCGGCATTTATTTCAGTGATTGCAATGCTATGCTAATAACAACATTGTAATGTTAATAACAATAACTAAAGCTACAAAGCTGCAGGGATGCCAGGAGTGACAGTCAGATCGCATTGTGTGTTGATCCAATGATCTGATTTATAAACAAAAATCTTTTAGGCTGGGTATGTGATCAGCTGCTTTGGTCTATAAATTTGATTTAGCAAAACTGGGTTTAAGAAAAAAGAAAGAAAAATTGATTTTACTACTGATGCATTGCAACTGTTGTGTTTTGCAACAGCTGGAGTGATTGGGTATTGACCAGATAACTGTTCAATTTGACAAGTCACAATATGCAAATGAGTGTCTGCATACAAAAAATTGATTTTATCCATTGAATGAGTTGAAGAAAAAGCAGATGAATAAGGAAATCGGACAAGAGAATTCCTCACAAAGGAGACTGGTTGCAGCAGTTCAGACAGGAAAGTTCACGGTGCTGCAGATGACACTCTAAATACACTGACACTTAGATGTCAGCGTATTTGGAAGAAAGCTCCTCACTGAAGTACTATGGCACGCCCACACTGAAATGGAATTTTCAGTTAATCAATTCAGTTGCATAGTTTTATTATTCTTTAAATTTGAAACACCTTTGGCATGTAGAGAGTAACCAAAATACAATGCAACTGAATACTTTAAAGGAAAGAATGGGACTGTATTTAATCAGCGCCACACAAAATGAAGACTGGGAGCATCGTCCTTCTTAGCTTCCTGTGGACATATATTTAAAAACAGTGATTCCATAAAAGGCATCCTTCACCACTTCTTCCTCTTTGCTGCTGACAAGACAGTACTTTTCCTCTTTGGGAGGGACTTGCAAGGAGCTTAAGAGCCAAGTTTTATAAGTGGACACTTGTGGACACAACATGTAATTACTGCTGTCCTTTCTACACATTCTTCCACTAATACAACGACGCTGACAGAGGAATCTGCCTGCCTTTAATGGTTCCAGCTCAATGCAATCCTGTCAATATGATCTCTACACGGGCAGGATCCTTCCAACATACAGATGAGATACCACATGCAGGCAGCCTGTACTTGCTGTATTCACTTTCTGCTCTAATCTTTAAAGAGTCCTTACTAATTCTAAATGCCCAAATCAGATCCATGTGGCAGTTTTCACAGAACTCATACGTGCTCGCAACTAGATGGGCAAATTATGGCAGTGTTAGTATGGGAACCCGCTGGCTAGTCTGCTGACAACAGGTGTGTTTTCTAGGATTTGAATGTATTCAGCAGATGTGTGTCCATCTGTTTGTCCGTCAGTGTTTATTAATTTTTTAAAAATCAGATAAAAAGGTTAAACTTTTGTCAGCGGTGGGTCACCACTGCAGGTAGCCCAGCATGCTTGATGTGGCAGATTTTTTTTATTACACAAAATGCAACCACAATGGGATTTGTGTCCCCTGGTGATCTAGTGATCTTTTACTTGTTACACAAATGTGTAAACCACTGCACTGTGAGGCCACTCACCTGTGACCGGCCAGTAGATCAGCAGAGTGCAAAAGTCTGTTCCTTCCCTACAGATTCTATATACTCATCTGAGGAGTCTGCTTATGGAGATTAGTACAGTTGCTGGTCCCTCAGTTTATGATAGTAATTTTTAATCTATCACCCTTGTGGATGTGGATAGATATATATTTGAACTAGTTTCACACTTGATATACATGTAGTCGGGCTAAGTGAGGAATAATTAACCGACATGTAATGCTTTGAAAAGCGTTCCCACTACTATACCCATTCCTTTTTGTACTCTCTATTGTGGATCTTGGTTGCCATCTTTCTTGAGGAAAAGAAAAAGTGACAATGGGCTGATTTCTGACAAGCTACAAGCTAAACAATGTGCATCTAAACAATAACAAACACTTTTCATTTTTTATTGTTTAGTGGACACTATTGTGGGAGATAAAGGCCTTTATTGTTCATCTAAATTTACAGTGCCGTAACCATACTGGTAATTTTATATACTGAATGTGGTCTAGTGGTTTTTTTCTATTGCTGTTATTTTACCATAAAGTTGAACAAGAATTTGTTAAGGTTTTTAGTGTATTGTAGCGTATTTTCTTCATATGCAGAGAATACTTTCTTTAAAGGCAAAAACATAACTAAGATCACAAGCAACACAAACTTGTATTTGCACGCAGGCTGACATTAACTACGTCTATGAGAGTCTCAGAAAAACTGAAGGAGAGGTTAGAATAAGAGGGAACAATGAGATTAATGGCCTCGATGTCCTATTGATGCCTTAGGAAAAGAAAAAAACAGGACCGAGTTTCAGAACATTGAGCGATAAACAAAGATGTCATCTTTTCTCTTGGGACTGTGAGGATGTCTGAGCGAGCAACAAACCTTTCCTCTGGGTACGTGTAATATACTGCTATCTGACAGCAGTTATTCATAAATGGCAATGATTAAGACGACAGAGGGCAGGTAATGATGTGCTGTGATTTGTATTTTCATTAACCTAAATTATGCACATCTCACACTTGTCCTAATGGATCACCGTGCCATGATGTCCACTGACGTCACATTTGAGATGAGCCGCATTGCAGTCGCATGCAAATTTGTGCATGCCAGGCTTTGTGTAAACGTGGACCTTTTATTTCTGTTATTGCATTTTCCAGCAAATAAGAGCAAACAGAGGCAGTTATATGCTCTTTGGTTGTTGAACTAGTTGCAAGCCAAGCTGTGAAGATGTGCATAACTCCCTCAGCCCCCCCAGGGACCCTGTATTTTCATGGGCCTGCCTCTGACGTCAATGCTCCGGCTGTCCTGTGGATTGTCAGAACAGACTATTCAGTCGGGGGGAGGGGACTGGAAGTCTCTGTGGTGTGTGCCTGCCGCATGTGATGATGTGTGTGTGTGTGTAGATCTAAGTATGTTCCTGCCTGTGTACATGTGCTCATGTTTGCATGCGTTTGCATGTGATCTGTAAATGTTTCACTTAAATCTCGTGTGTGTGTGTGCAGTGGGGAAAAGCTTGTACAGTGCCTCGAATTAGAAATGTGCTTTAAGTGGATGAGGTCTGTAATGTGGGTGTAGGGGCGTGAGGTTGTGTGTGAATGAGAACACACACGCACACACGCCTGAAGATGTGCAGCTCTTATGCTGGGAGACAGGCCGAAGTCATCAAGAGGATGTTTGCTAAAAACAGCCGAGAGGGGAGAACAGTTGAGCATGGCTGTGGACCACTCACTCACCCTTCAGTCAGCTGTTGACCCCCCCCTCCCAGCTTTACAATAGTAAAGCCAGTGTTATATTATGCGTGTGACACACAAGTCTCATATTAGGACAGATCAGATTTCAACCTCTTTCATCATCACCTTTCAGATTCCCTCTTTTTGTTTGTTTTTTTGTTTTACACACATGTTATCCATTCACACGAGGTTATGGGATTTGGTGGTTGCAGGACAGGAGATGTTGACGGTGAGAAGAATGTGCACTCACTGTCCAGACTGATAGACATCAAGACAGAGAGAAAGCTCACTGACGTTTTGTGTGTTCTTGGATCGTCCACACCACAAAAAAAAAAAAAAAAAACTTGATCAGTCTCTCTACCTCCTTAATTTTCTTCTTTTTTTTCTTTTTTTTACATGCTCTCCAGACTAACACTATGTTGTAACTCAACTACATCGCCTCAGTTTTAGGTACATTAGGCACATGACTATCTACTGAATGGAAATAAATAGACACCAACTATTTGGCAGGTGCAAAATAGTGACTAAATACCGACTACTATTTCAGAAATTACAATATATATAAAGTATATGACTATACTGGTAGAAGAAAGAAAGGAATTTAAACATGCAATGTTATACTTATAATCACTAAATTGCAGTTTATATAAAATAAATTTCATAAACAAATTAAATGTATTAGTTGAAGCTGTAAAATTATCAGAATGGGTACTTTATGCTTCTTTTAATATTACTGTAATTAATATTAAGTTAAATACTACATTTTAATTGTAATACCTAAATAGTATTACTTAAGCGCTAATACGGAATTTTTAAACATGGCGTTGCTAAAAGTAAAGGATATTAATAAATGAATTCCTCCAATATTACACAGAAGTTACCAGGAATGATGTATTAAAATGTGTTAACACCAATGTAGAAGCTGTACAGGTATATGTGATGCTACAATATTACTGTAGTTGTAGATTAATGGGTGCACTTTTTTAATTTTTACTTAACCACGACAAATCTGAGGTGGCACAACCAACCACGTGTCCCTAATGAAATACAGATTACCTTAAATACTTAAAACAGTAAAAGAAACATCCGACAGCTCAAGATTTTTTTCCCCCAGATCTTTCTGTGTCTTTTGGGTCTTTCTCAAACTTTGAGAATTCTAACAGTTTTTAATCATATGCAAAAAAATACATCTTTTTTTAAGACAATTCACCTTTGAGCTCATGCCTTTAGCTATTTTTTTTAAAGGCTGTGGTTTAGGTGTATTTCATTCCGAGAGAACTAATCTTAATCCAGGTGAAATATCAGTTTGCTTCGATGGGTCAAGCTGGTCGGTTACTTCCTGTTATGCAATAGTTCATCACATGTGAAAACAGTTTCTCCGCCACTTTGGAGAGCTGCGGATCAGAAGGGTTCACTGCTGGGTCACAGACGGAGCTGCTGCATCCTTTGTGATTTACTGCGAGTAAATCTGTAACCATCTCACAAAAGCTCATAAACCCTCCAGTCATGAACTTCACAGTGAATATTTTCAAGTATCTGTTTAATACCTACATTTCTATGTAAGCTTCTTTAAGGCCATAGAGTTAGCCCTAAAGGAGCTTAAAAAGCTCTTTTAGCTTCCTCTCGTTTGATTTTGTTCATTTGTTTGTTTGCTTGTAACATCTGACACATTTTTTGAACATTTTGAGAAAACTTTGATAATGAAAACTCTAAATACAAAAGATTATGCATGGAAACGTGTTCTGTGTGGTCTTCTCTGAGTGAAACAGTTTTTTAAATATGTTCATCTATTATTGAATAAGATGTTAGCAAAGTGTTGAATGTTAATTGATTCCCTTCATTTTTGTGGATTTTCTAAAATTCCTTAAATAATAATCTTGGGTTTGGATTTTTTAAATGAGAAAAATAATTTTTTTCTGCAAAAAGAATTAAAGGCACTGTCAGTTTTCTCATTGTTTCCACATTTGAGGATTTTTGCCATCAGGAGTGTATCGGAATGAACTCATTATGTTATACGTGACCTCTGAATGGACCAGCTGCTCGAGAGTGTAGGAATGCTTGTGATTGATAGAGCAGATGCTGACGTAACCTGCCACAGCTCGCAAGCTCTCTTTCTCTTCCTCTCTCTCGCTTGATATGATCAGTATGTGACGCTGTGGCCATGAGGGAGTCTGGCACACTTTATGCTGTATCATGTTGCCGAGTCAAAGCTGTTTAGGTGCTCTGAGTGCTGATAGCACAAGCACACATATGCAAAGGTTATAGAGATAGGAGGCTCACTTCATTTGGGAATTGCTCTGGTAACTTCACCGCAACTATTCACACAGAGAGAAAGACAGATTAGCCATTTAAGCATTATTAATAAACATATATGCTGTTAAGTGTTGGAATGTTCTGTGCATTTAATATGAATCAGTATATTTGTGGATATTTTATAGTAATGTGTAGTTTGTTGATTTAGATTACAGGATCGTTTTGCTTTAACACTATCCTAAAATTGAGGTTTTGAAGCCCTTTTTGCTACAAGGATATTGCTAGAGGACATATAAAGAAGGCAAGAAGTGCAAATTAACACGAACAATGGGTGTCCTTAAAGATATCAGAGAAAATAATGCAGGAAATTCTCTGACTCGATTTTGACACTTGATTTTGATTTAAATGTTCTACTGTTGTAAGTTTGCCAGCATGAACTGAGACAACTATAACCTTTAACACTGAAAGGCAAAAATATTTTTCACAGTTCTTATGATGTGTTGGTGTATTAAACTTCCATTGCTCTTTTTTTTCCCTCTCTCTCTCTCTCGTCATCAGATGAGATGAAAAACGTTCATCTGGTTAAACTGAGTTTGAGGTTAATTTGATTACTTTTAATCCTGTTATTTGGTTTTGGTCATTATAGTTACAAGATTATATCTCTACTCAAAGGCTGTAGTGAGCAGGTCTAAATATTTCTGTGTGACTGCAGATGTGCGATCTTTGCAGATATTTGCAGTTGGGCCTTTCCTAAAGGAATGTACTACATTGATTTATTTTACTGTTCCAGTTGAAGGCAATATTTACAATTATAATTTATGTAAATGTACAACAGAGTTAGACAGGAGAAATAAATCAGTTGAATACAAGCCTTTATTAAATGCAAGACTCTGCGGATATTTGAAGTCAGGAGCCAAAGTACGAACAGTGATCCACACAAAAACTGAAAGAACCTTGTGTAAAACCTTAAGTGAGATAAGGCACGAATTAGACCTTGGAGCGATCAATGTTTAGACTGCACTTCTCTCTCATTCAGGCAAAAACCGATTTGATTTGTGTGCAACTTTTCAGTAAGTTGAATAAAAGTCTCGACTGATGCACCAGGAGGAAAGTCTGTCCTGAAATGATTTTTTAGTATTTTAAATAAACACACTGTCTGCTTTTTACTCATTCAGGCTGATCTGAACTAAGGCGATTTCTTGACAAAGCCATTCATAAATTTGGTTTGGTAACACCCAAAGTAATTTCCTTGTTTTCTCCTTCTACTTCCTTGTTTTTAACTCTCATGGCTAATTAGTTCAGAGTCCTAAAGACTACGGGATGGAAAGGATTCATTGCCTTGCTAAAGGGCACGTTGGCAAGACACTTCAGACTGCGTAAATCCGAGTGCTTTAAAAACCATGCTGCATCTTTTCATTCACATTATTCTAAAGTAAACCCTCTGTTGCTGTGTCCTGCCTGCTGTAATTTCGAGGTTGTCACTGTCTCCTCCTTGACCACTGAATAGTGGATCAGGAAACAACAGCGTGTCCCTGGAGAGCGCGGGGCATATGGTTCGGCCCCTTTTACGCAGCCAAATTCAGGAAAAAGAACAGCAGTGCCTCCCAAATGTGTCAAATGGGCACAAAAATACCGGAAACAGCTTTATTGACCCTTCAAAATACTACTTTGTAGAGATTTCCTGGATGAATAGTCTTCGGAAGTATTGATGCTGGCTTATTCTTCGTTAATATGGCGCAGACTTTTATTAAAATCTTGAACATTACACATGAAGACATTTTTTTCTCCCTAGGCAAATCCTGTAGTCGTCGCTTGCTGTTTTATTTTGAAAATCAAACAGGAAAATTGTGCATGAATTGACAGCATCGCGCTACCGTCTCTCCCCCTGTGTGTGTGTGTGTGTGTGTGTGTGTGTGTGTGTGTGTGTGTGTGTGTGTGTGTGTGTGTGCCTACTCCCATTTCTCTGTGTCTATGCGTCGACGTCTCTGCTCCCTTCAGTCTGCTGCTGCTGCACATCCACAGCGGAGCCACCACGCTGAGGAGGCGGATCGACTGTAGCTACACCTCGGCCAGCGGTGCTGGGTCATAGCGCCGGTGGAGGAGCGTGGAGGGGGTGGCACCACACTGTTCTCCTTGCCCTTCCTAAATCGCGCACAATCTCAAGCATTGAAGGCATCATCACATCAACGCGTCCTGGAATAGTTTCGGGGTTTGGGGATTTTTTTTTTTTTTTTTTCGCTCAGACGCACCAAGTTGCAGCTGCAGAGGCGCACTTTTCCCCGTGGCTCCTCTCTCCTTTTGGGCTCACAATCCGACATGGAAGATGGTCCGACTTCCACAAGCTGTTTCAGAAGGTTAACGGACTGTTTCCTGGGTGCAAGTAGGTATTTTTCCTAATAAAATTTCCAGTGCGTAAAGTAATTTTTACGCAAAAGTAAAACCGCTTTGACCTGACCAAACTGTGCAGTAGATCGCAAAAAAAAAAAACGAAAGAAAGAAAACACGAGCTAGTTTGGCATCTATTATTTGTTCTGGTGCTGCAGGCGTAGGCTGTGTGATTTGCCCATTTGTCTTCCCAACTTTATGAATGGCAGATGAATTAGATGGGTGGGGACTCCGCTGGAGGGTCAAGCAGAACCGAACTTGGAAAATATCACTTCTGTCTCTACAGGCACTTTAAATAAAGATTAAGCTGGTCTGTAGAGGGGACAGTCAGCAATTGTCCGGTAAGACATGGCATCGAAAAAAGCGAAGTCTACAGCATGAGATGAAGCGAAAAAAGAAAGTGCGAGTAGGGCACTAAAATGTGGTTTCGGAATAAATATTTTGCAAATTAATTATAAAAATATAAAAACCAGTGTTGTTTAAGTTACCGCACGCATGTAGTTAACATTTTTGTAGTCATCGATGTTTTTATACCAGTGCTGTGGTAAATCATTTTCCTATTCTAAAATTTCTTTTCTTTTCACTTGTTTTGGATTTGTTTTTAAGTGCGGTGTGATGGTAAACATCAGAGTCAGGTATGCTCACAATTTCATATTACTGTCACTGAAAAAGGCAGGATTAGCAAAACAAGGTGTAACATCAGTGAAATGATTCGTTTAGTTTTGTTTGCTTTGCTGTCACTACAGTCATCATCCCCTATATTTGTTTCCTTAGCAGGGCTGAGTTTACATTCTTTGTGCATGCAGTTTTTCAGTCTTTCTGTTGCTTATCTTTTAAATTCTACCGTGGGAACTTCTTGTCATTTGTTTCTCTGCTGATTGGGGTTTACACTGGTTGTGTGACCCATGGATAACTTCAGTTTATGCGCCTTCAGGGACCTTCAGTGAAGACCTGTAATAAGAAGTTCGCAGTTTGAAGCCAGGTTGATGCTTGAAGTGTAGACACAGCAGTGAGTATCTGTGGAATGTATTGAGGGACAGTATGTAGGTATCTCGCCCTCATACTCGAGAATTTCAGATTTAACAAAGCTTCTGCCCTTTTTGGATTCACAAAACAACAGCATATGAGGGTGGCTGCGGGTGTCAGAGTATCTTAAAGTAATATCTGCTATAGGATGATCTTGACTGCTCTAATGTGTACTGTATATTATAATTTAATAAAATAGTCATTCTCATAGAAAAAAAACATGAGAAAAAGTTATCAGCCAACCAGTTCTGCGTCCGGCTTAGTCGTCCATGTGGGTATATAACTCATTTCTTCAAATAGCCGTCGATTAATCTGGGTTTAATCCGGGATTAACTTGATGTTCCGTTTATGTTCTCCCTGCATGTTTTCCTTTTCACTGATGCAGACACATATAATTTCCCAGCTTGTGTTTCTACCACTGTTTACATGAAGCGCTTTCTACAAATATTAGGCATGTGATAGATCATTTTAAATGGCTCCTGCACATTGTATGTTTTTCTGCGTGGAAAAAAAGTGTTCTTTTGTTCTCTAGTAGCCAATGGTATGTTTGTCCACCTATCATTTGTCATTACTGATATGGTACCTGTTGCTGGACCGTCCAGCAAAACCAGTCCGCCCTGAAGGGATAGACTCAGTTTGTCAAGACAACACCTTGGCTTTTCACTGCCCTTTGACTCCTATAGTTAGACCTAACTGTTTGTAAGCTGTCTTGGAGGAAATCTGCTATAGTGTGCGCAGATGTGTGTTTCTTTGGCTGCAGATAGCTGTGGTCAGTGCATCGAGGTCAAACTGGGCTAGCACTAATATGATCTCTCAGGCATTTTTTTAAACCCAATTGGCTGTTGACAAATTGCTTAACTTAGTGAAGAAGGACACATTGTCAGGCAGGAAGTGTTCACACCAGACATTTCCTATTCCACCACATGCCTACTCTCTCACGGTGAGGACTTCTCCCAGCAAAGTTGCTAAATCTATAAATGCATGTAGTGCTTGGTATGACTGGAATATGAACATAGCATTTAAATTTGAATGACTAAATAATTCCAGACTTGGATCGAGCACATGCCAAATAGTTTCTCTTTGTGATTTGTCTTCACTGTTGATTTAAACTCTCTGGAAATTCAAGCCAAAGAAAATTAGCTTGTTATGGCGTTTGAACCCTTTTTTTATAACGCGATTTGTGCAGGACTGGATCGGTGCCAGGGCACAGTGCACAGCTTGAGCGGTGAAACAGATGACATTCTCCTCAAGGCGTCCATTGACCCCTTGTCATCTTGTCATGGGTTGGTATCTGAGAGGATGGGAAAAGGCCACATGCGTGTAGATTTCTTTACAGCTTGTCTTTGTGTCAAGGCTCATAAAAGAGCACAGCGCTGGAGAAGATGCAAGAATCTGTGGTTCTCATTACCGGGTCCCCACTGGCCCCTCTGTAGAACGGCTGCAGAGTTCAGCATCGACCAGATGTGGAGTGGGGAACATGACCCTTGATTACTGATGTGGCTCTCTGAGGGGGAGTTTTGGGGATTGGGGGGGCATTGCTAAATCAAACCACTACTTCAGGCAAGATGGTGGGACTAAGAAAGCAACTCCAGCTCATTATGAAACTGTGACGCTGCCTCTTGTTCACATTTAGTTATTATTTAAAAAAAGTGAATACACCAGAAAGGTTTTAGTTTCTAACTTGAATGTGAAGGCTGCTCAGCTGCGTATCTGTAACAGTGGTTTGAGGGCTTGCCTGTTATCACTCTGCTAGGCTGTAGATCAAGGGCCCCACGCCTTATCTGCATCTTAATTTGCCATTTATCACCCCTTTTTTGTCTAATGATCTGGACCATGGTAATGGAAAAAGTGCAAATCACATTTCCATGGAAATCTCCCTCTCTGTCTCTCAGTCGCTTGCCTGCTTGTGCAGCCGTTGGGGGCGTGTCTGTGGAGGTGATGGAGCAGCAGTTAAAGTCCACCGTGAAACAGCATTTTCTTTATGTGACACCTTTTCTCTGAATGGTGTATTGATTTAACTTCACTGGTCACCTCACCCTTGGCTGCGGTGAAATGTGTGTGCGTTCACCTGCTTAAGTACACACACACACATACCCAGATTCGGCAGCTCAGGCTCAATGAATAAATGAGGTGAACAGTGGGAGATGAGTCAAAGTGTTTTCATTCTCAGTGTTCGCTCTTTTTACTCGCTCACTGAATGTCAGTGTTAGATGCTGTGCTCCAGCCCTCCCATAGATAAGATAAGAACCACATGCTCTTCCCACCTCCTGGCAAGGGAGTCCCAGGCGGACCTGCTGACGCACGCACCCAGCAGCCCCCCCCATCCCCTCTTTCCTGCCTCAGCCTCATGTCAGTAAAGTGAAAAGTACTACCTTGGCAGCTTGCCCTTGACTCTCTGCCAGAAGGAGTGCACTTGAAGAGAAGTGGTCTTTTCCCTTTTTCTCTCATGTGCGTTTTTCATCTATGTGTTGTGAAGGAGGAGCATCTTGCTCACTAAACATCGGCATTGCCTCCGCTGCTCGACATCATCTGACCGGGAGTGCTGAAGGCACACAGTTCAGGCACTGTCACACCGAGAGCTTGCTGCTTCATCGTGGGGAAACAAAGATGAGTGATGAGACAGAGTGCAGCTGAATGTTGTTTTTAACAGCTCTGCAAATGATCCTCTGTTCTTTATATGTCAATTTCTTTATTAAGTTTTAAAAAAAAGAAAACTTTTGTCTTAACAGTGTCTCACAAGATTTGTTTTTACATCAGTCATTCCTATATATTGCACTTTAAAAAAATATATCCTCATATTTGCATAAAATACAAATAAACCTCAATTCAGTTTTGTTTATATAGTGCCAATTCACAACAACAGTGGTCTCAAGGCACTTTATATTGACGGTAAAGATCCTACAATAATAGAAATAAAACCCCAACAACCAGATGATCCCCTGTGAGCAAAACACTTGGTGATAGCGAAAAGGAAAAACTCCCTTTTAACAGGAAGAAACCCCCTGCAAACAGACACATTTCCTGTTAAAAGGACAGGCAATCATGGGCAATAACCAGTTGAGGGTGAGGAGAGGGAGACAAGATGTAAGGCACACTGTGGAAGAGAGCCAGTAATAATAACAATAATAACAGAGAGTGAAAAGAGGTGATAATAATAATCCAGAAGAAATTATTTCTCCCAAAAGTAACCACCTTCCTTTGCATAAAATACAGATAATCCCAAATAACAATCAAGAAGAAATAAAAGTAAACATGAGTGTTGTCTTAACTGAAAAGCTTTGTTAGATAGATAGATAGATCCATCCTTACCCTCACACCTCAAATTAACTTTCCTGTTTATGGAAACTTTTTGGAAAAGAAATGAATGAAATGTAAAAAAACAAAAAAAACAAAAACTAAGATAACCTGTTAATGGTCATTTCATTTTATGATTACTCTGATTTTATGTGACAGATTAAAAGTTTCGAACCCAAACGCATATTTTAAATGGCACAGTAAAAATCATGTACATCATAGCAAATATTTTTATAGATTCTGAAAAATAGTCATTTTGAGATCCAGTTTATTACAATTGAGCAACTCTGATCATTAATCTATTTTTTAAAGGTCCCGTATAATGACATTTTTGTGACATATTGTGCTATGAGCATTTTATGAAGGTGTACTGCCAGCATTCCTTCAGTCACCGATAACCAGCTCGCTTCTCAGCTTTACAAGCAGTAAGAATTCTTCTTAATATGAAGAAAATAATTAACAACCACACATGCTGTCTGAGCTTCACTAACTTGGTGAAAGCCAAGAGACTTTACTGAAAGAACAAAGCAAAAAAGAAAAATCATTTTATAGACTTCTCAGAGAACAGTCATTGGTTAGTTTCCTGCTGCTCTTACAGTTGGAGTGCTTGTGTTGATTTGGGTAAATTCATTTTAATTCTTATTCTCCAACAGAAAAATTATGGTTAGGGTTTCTTCCACTTAGCATCAGTTAGACCACACCCACATCACCAGGGCGGTGATGTGGGTGTGGATTTGCGGGCAGCAAAAATAAATAAATAAAAATTAAAATCTTTATAATGATAATAATTCAGCTAAAAAATATTGGTGTCACTGATCGACCAACCAGGAATCTGCCGATTTCCAGCACACACCAGACCAGTGACTGGTTGGTTGGCCTTGTGTATATCTGATTATTGGGGTCATTATTCACAAAAATTATTGTATTGTATGTATTACACATTACTTGTTATATTTCTTAAAAGTAATGCAGTATATTTTTAAAGTACTTGCCGGAGAAAGTAATTTGTTACACTACTCGTTACTTTCTTGTTACGCCGGAAGATGACTTGAAATGCATTCTCACAATAACCAGTTAACAGTATAAACCTATAGGCTACAGTTCCACACACCAACACAAATCTCTATCCTAATAAGGACACACAGATGATCTTTCTTGAAGTTTTTAGGTGTCAACATAATGCCAACAACACAAAAGATGAAAACCAGCACAAAGAGACTTCAATAGAATCGCTACATTGATTCTACTGTAGAAACATGAACAGGTAAAAGGAGGCTTCGACCCTGACTGCTCATCACTGCTTTTGTTACCTGTTGAAGATCAGGGTCTGGCTGCTGGGCTGGGGTGCTCGACAGCCATAACAAAATCACTTTGGGTTCTAGCTTTTTGTTAGCATCCTGCCTGTGCAGATATTTGCAAAGATGCAAAGTTTGGTTAGCAGTTTAGTACAGTTGTTTCGGTCTTGGATGTAGTTTCCGCTTTACTAACGCGCTTTTCTCCTTGTGTACATTAAAAATAAAAGTAACGTCCATATCTCCACTCCTCAAAAGCTGTATTGCTGTACCACTGCAATATTTTCCTCCTTCCGCACTCAAACTGAAAATAGCTGATTGTAGCACAAACGTGCAGGAAGAGAAAACCATGTTTGTTTGGTGTTTTTTCTTTCTATCCGCCAAGTGTGCAGATAACTGAAGACTCTTAGTAAAAACATAACTGTAACTGTAATGGAATTAGTGTATTTAAACTACAGTACAGTAACATCTTACATTACTGTATTGTCGAAAAATGTAATGCAGTTACAGTAACATGCTACTTCCACCCAACACTGCTGATTATGAACTGGTGTTTTTCATGCGTGCGCAGCACATGCACAGTCCATTTAAGTCGTCACACGCACACTCACAGTCGCACACTAACATGTCATTAGCTTGTGACACCTCTAGCTCGTGAGCTATGAGATCATAGCTCTATGAGCTGTGAGTAAATACATGAAGTTCATCAAGGTAAACCACCAAAAAATCAAATGACAAAAACATTCATGACAACATCTAATCATCTTAAATCACCTTCACCTTTCTGAGCAAAGGGAAGGCATCTAAAGCTAAAGCTATCCAGAGCTCTGCGGCCTCCGTGTGAGGAAAGGATCAAAGCAGAGAATCAAAGAATTTATAAATGTGCTGGAAAATTATGCAAGTAACTGACATTTGTTTTGTTCCATAAATCTGTTGCACATGCTTTTGTTTGGTAATGTAAAACATGTTAGCTAAAGATGGGTGTACAGCAACTCATTTTTTTTGTTACTTATTTGGACCTCTTTCCAGCAGCAGTCAGTAATGGTTTCAGTCAGTGAACATCCTGGTATTTACTATATTGCAGTTTGGGGAAGATTGTAAAATTTGGTCTTTTCTTTTATTAAGAATGTAAAATTTTGCTTTAAAGAAAAAGGGGTTTTTTTTGTATACGCTGTCAGTTGTAGTTCTTAGAAAGAAAACCTGATTCAGCAAAATCAGGTCTTACTTGGAAAAGCTCATACTTAGAAAAAAATCGGAATTGGCCTAGAAAATTGCAATAAGTGCAATTTTCTTGGCCAATACCCTGTAAAGATTTCACTGTGCCAAATCATTACAGTGATGTTTATAGGGCTACGTTAAGTACAACGTGGATGAGTTTTCTGTAGTCACAGACACAGTGAGAAATTCAGATTTAAAATATATAGAGAGAATATTTAAAGTTAAAAAAGAAAAACAGGAAACTGATTTCTCTTTCTCTCTTTTTTTGAGGGTGGATAAATAAATGTGAGTATTAAAATAAAAGCACCCTTTTGAATACAGAGAATTGCAGCCTTGCTTCACATGTTTTGTTTTGTTTTTTCATAGTCAATAAAACACCATCCTCTTCAATGATGTAGCATCAGAAATACTCTGAAGTGTTTCCTCTTGTGCGCCACTGATACATTTTGGCCTGCAAATGTATCACACATATGGTATCTCGCTCTGTGTCCAACTTATTGACATACATTCACATTGGTATACTACAGATATACTAGTAGATTTTGTTATAAGACGAAGTGACTTGCAGTTTACAAGCCATTAAATTTTCCATATAAAATCAGAGCACGCTGAATTGATTTCCTTCATAAAAACGCTCATAAACTTAAATGCTAACTCACAAGAATTGACTGTTTTTAAGCTGTTTCAGGGTGTTTTTGATGTTGGAAATTCCATAGTAGAACCAAAAAACTGCTGCTGACACTGTAAAATATATAGCCTATGCTATATGTTAATGTATTTTTTGTCAAACAGGAGCATGTTCTTACAAACTTGGGTGTGAGAGTGCAAAGACCCAGACAAACTCTGACTGGTTTGGCCTTTTCCCTTCCTAATCCTGGGGTGTGGTGTCAAGATAAGTGTTATGCAACAATACCTCACTGCATGAACGCAGGCTTCACTTTTTTTTATACAGGAAGCCCAAGTCTGACTCAGTTACAAACATTTCTGCCAACTTGGCTTAAGCCACTCACGAGCATGCTACACAACCAACTGATTCCCACCTATAGGTTTTTTGGCTGAAGGAGTGACTTCAGTTGACTTGAATATATTTTTTTAAAGGTACTTGTAATTGGTTGTGTACTTGTTAAAGCAGACAGGTCGCAGTCTTTCTGGTTGGTTAACCCTCAAAAATACCAGTGTTGATCTGGGGAACCTTTTTTCTAATTCACAGATTTTTTCCATGTATACCTCTTGGATTTTCTCCCAAGAGGTTTTATTTTATTTTATTTTATTTTATTTTATTTTATTTTATTTTATTAAACATTGTATATTTATTAAGAGTTTTTGAAAAAGAGAAACGTATATATAAAGACACATCATTTAAAAAGTCCTGCCAGCTCATAAACATGCTGTGATGAGCGAAAACAAAAAAAAACCTAAAACAAAAACATTATTGCACTCATGTCTCCATATTTGCCACAAAAGAAAAGGATGGCTGCCAGGTTGCTTACAACAGACCTTTTCTAGTTGTAAGCAGTACATGACAAACTTAATTCCAGGTGAGGAGTCCTTCTGTTTTGCACAGACCTTCTGGCCAAAAGTGAGCAAAAAGGTAATGATGTCAGCTTGGGTCCTACTTAAATTTACATCTTGGGGAGTTACTCCAAATATTGCCATAATCATACATCATGCAACACTCTGTCCAGATTTTTTTTTAAACATATTAAACACCAGAAATCTAATAACTTCAGACGTGACCAAAGCAGATGATACAGCGCACCAAAAGGCTGTTTAAAATGATCACATGTAGGGTTCAGATCACTGTTGATTCTACCTAATCTGACTTTAAACCAGTTGGTAGATGTTTTTCATTTGAATAACAGTCTAATTAGAAATTCAAATTTGTGAGACTACTTTGTATTTCTCTTGTTCTCAGGTATTTACCTTTCACCTTTGAACCTCTGTGCTGGGAACCACTGCAGTATCTACATGAAGTAAATAAACAAGCACATTCTCCCACGGCAACATCAGTAAACAGTAAAATCCTAGTTGTGTGTTGGTGAATCAGAATTGCATATCTTAATGAAAACATAATTTTATCTGCAGTGCAAGTATTTTTATTTTAATACTTATGATCCATTTTTTTAGTATATAGTTCATTTTTTTATACTTTTACTGAATCAGGATTTGAGGACTTTCATTTTGAAAAAATCTATTGTTTTGTTAGGGTAATGTTTGCTTTTACCTAAGTAGAGCATTTATTTTTATCCGCATTCTTTGCACAACCTGCAGTATCCAAACAGTTTATTGTCATAAACACTGGAAGAATTAACCTCTCATGTACAAAGTTCATAAAAAAAATGTATTTATTTATTAAACTAAATGTAATTCAGTTAAAAGGTTACAGACCCTAAAATGATGAGAATTTGTGCTTCTATGTTCTTTTATTATTATTTATTATTTATTTTTCTTTTATGTTCAAGTTCAACTTTTTCTTAGCATTGACAAAAAAAAGGAAAAAAAATTTAAAAACCTGGTTAAACCAGTAACCAAGCTGTTACATCTGCAACAGCAGTGTCCTGATTGAGTGAGCACATATAGTTCCCAGTGGGGTTAGCCATTCTGGACCGCAGCATGTGGGACAGATTGGGCTGCACCTTTGATTAGCCTCTATAGTCTCAGGACCAGGACACTGACGCATATCCCACAGCTCTGAGTGTCACTGCAGTCACATTAATGTGCGCTGTGGCTCAAAAGATTTCAGAAGGAAAGCCTATAAGGTCAACGTGACATAGCGGGAATGTTCAAAAAGGGAATTATTAATCACAATCAAGGTAAAATATAGTCACATTAGGTCAAGTCAGTCATTTCTCTGGATTCTTATAAAGAATAGATTGATGATATTGACATTTTTTTACTTTATCTATAAACAGTGTTTCTTCTAAACACACACTTGAATGAATATAATGCGTGTATCTGTCACCAGTGAAGTTGCTACAGCACTATTAGTTGATTCCTTTAAGCTACAGAATGTGGCACATGTATTGGGCTTGAGAACGCCGCAGTTTTGACCCGTCTTTGTCATTTAGGTCTTACAAATGCCCGCTTTTCACCACTTGTGTAGCCCTAGAAATTTTAATTAACACCATTTTATTAGCCATTGCAAAGCTCTTATCACTGCTGTTCTTGCCCCATGGAAATAGAACATTTGACTATTTTGTTCATGTGCACACATATGATTGCTAAACAATTTTCAGACTCCTTTCACACAAAACTTGTATTCATAAATTTATACAGCATCCTTGTTTTTCATCTTTTGTAATGTCACCAATCACAGTGGCTTCTTTGTGTTTCAAATAGGACAAAGTTGTAAGGGTCTTTTGCAGCGCTCCCATTTAGCTCCTCTCCGTGTGTCTTTCTGTCCTCCGCAGCCCTCTCCGTCCCACCCCAACCCCTCTTTAACTTTTCCTGATTTATTAAGCTGTATTCTGCCGATGTGCGTCAGAGCTGGCCAGGAGTCTCGTGAGGCGTTCCGCTCCTGAAGAGCTGTGTCTCGTGTCTGGACAGCATCAGACTGTAGCGTCCTCCACCCCCCAAACTTACCCCCACCTCTGTTTGCCTTATTTGCCTGTAACCAAAAGCCTGCTCTATCTATACACACACACACTCTGGGCAGATGATCGTAACTGAACATCAAATGATTTGTTCTGCAGGGATAGATCAAAGGTCGTGGATAGCTCAGAGTCTGAATCAGGAGCACTATGATCCTAAAATTAAATTAAAAGTGAAAGATATTCTTCAACCACAACCTTTTATGGACTCATAACAGGTTACCTGCAGCTGAAGCAGAATGTAGTCTTTCTATCTCTGCATCTGGTTTTACTTTGTCATCTGGCACAACACTCACCTCCCACCCCCTCCAACCCACACACACACGCACACACACCCGGCTTACTGTTGTGTTGTCTACAGGGATCTGTAGCGATTCACAACACTGATATTCATGCAGCTTTCCTGACTGACACCCCACTTACTAATGTTTTCATGCCACGTGTGTGTGTGTGTTTGTGCATCTACAGAGGGAGTCTACACAGATGCTCCTGATAACCAGACATTTCGTGAGAAAGCGTTATAAAAACTTTCAGGGCTGTCTAAATACAACACTCTTCTCTCTGCTATTATCTGAAAACGTATAGTTATAGTTTACCATGCCGTAAAATGTAAATTCACCTCTGTTTGTCTTTTTTAAGATCACATTTCTTCTCATTATGAGATGACACTTCATGTCTAAATGTATACAGTTAGAAGTCTTTGTTTTAGACATACACTCCATTTGTGTGAGTGACCTAAACATGATGGCGTCCTAGTGCATCATGACTGCTTCACAGACGCCAGTGGGGGTATTAAAAACAACTTTCCCTCAACGATGGTCTGGCAAATGGCTTTTTTTCCCTGACAACAAAGACAGTAAACAGCAGCACTTAGCAAGCTCTCAAGATCCTAATTGCCTATTAAGCACAATCGAGTCCTCCTTTATCCTGTTGCCTCTGTTGGGGGCTCCTATCCCTGGAGATACAGATTTACAGTAAACATAAGTGAGCTAGCCCGGCTATCAAAGAGCTTTAACTCGAGCCTCGGCTCGGCTGCCACCGCTCTCACCTCACCGTGAAGAGAATGAAGTGACCTTCAGCTGTTTTCATCCTTTGCATTTGTTTGGGTGACCTTCGGGATCATTGTGGGTTCAAGTGAGATGTTATTTCATTCCTCTCACATGCTACACTTCTCCTTTCTAGCATTTCAATGATTCTGTTTATCATCTCACTTCAGTATTGTTTTGGTGTTTTTGTTGGTGTTTTTTTCTCACACTTTCATTAGTCTTAACTAAAGTTGTGATGCTTTGTTTTTGTGCTCCTCAGGCTTGACAGATGAGAAAGTGAAGGCCTACCTCTCGCTGCACCCGCAGATTCTGGATGACTTTGTGTTGGAGAGTGTGAGTGCAGAGACGTTGGACAGATGGCTGAAGAGGAAGACCAGCAGCAGGCCTGCAGGTATACCCCCCTACCACACACATATACAGACAAAAAACGCACAGAGTCAGCTGCATCTCTCTGGATCACTAAGACAAAATCCTTGGATTTAAGAATTGCAGTTTTTGTAAGTCTGGGGAACAACGGTGCATTTGCAGGCTCTGTTTATTATCCTGGCCATTAGCAGTGCAAATCACTCATCATCACATGTGTCTCCTTTAATCATCCATGTTTGTGATACACAGAAGAAAAGGAGAAGGAATGGACCTGTCCGGTTTTTACGGGTCATTAGATGTGTTTGAGCCGGCTGGGCTGAGTTTGTGCCGTGCACTCTACTCACAGCGAACTGTTTCTCAGACCGACTGCATCCATCAAGGGCCCACAGGGTTGGCACAGTGCCCAGTTGAGCTGCTGACGTCAGAGGCGACCTCCAGAGACATGCAGCCGGCTGAAGGGGGCCCAAGGGAGGGGTGTGGATGTTGGTGGTAGCACTGGTGGTGCTTAGGGGGGGGGCTGTGCTGGCTCAGGGTGTGGGTGTGTTGAAGGAGGAAGCTGGCAGAGGATAGATTTGTCACATTTTGGAGCTGCTTTCCACACGAGGAATGCAGACAGTAGTGTTTGTTGCTGCCGTGCAGAGTTGTTAATTTCTCAAGTCTGAGCCAGTGTTTGAAACAATTTCCTGTATGTTGTATATATACAGTACGTGTGTGTTTAGCTTGACAAATATCAAATAGAGGCTGTCATGCTAATAACTCTTCCTGGCGCCAAGTAGGAATAACTAATTTCATCCACATAGTTCAGTTCAGGGCAGATGGAACCTGTGTAAACCAGATCGCTGATTCACAAAACTAAATAAAAGAAAGACTTTTTAACTGAAATCTTCTTTGTTTCAATGTTCACAGTTCAGTCAGGACCACTTTAGCCATCTGCAGTAATTTATATTTGGCTTTTTGGCTTTATTGTGGGACCTTCCCACAAGGTCCCACAATAAATATGTGAAATATGTGAAAACCAGAGTCATGACATAAAAAAGAGAAGCTGGGGCGGGTTGCAAAGCAGCTTGCAGATGAGCAGCAGATGTAGGCAGACTAAAGCCACATAAACGGTCCCCTTTAAGATTTAACAGTTGGATGTATAAAAGGCAGAGATGTACCGGCTGCAGTTTTCTTGGCTGTTTCCCATTTACGATTAATTTCGAAGCATGCTCTGCTGATTCTGATTTTTTCAAGAACTTTAACTGACAGCAAACTCAGAAGACTTTCTTAATAAAAGAAATTACTAAATGCTCCATTTTTGTCCAAACTGTGGTAAATTACAGGATCTTCTCTCATTAAATCAGCTAAAAATTAATTGCTCTGTCACTGGAAAGGGGTTCAAGAGCTACCTGACATACTTTACCTAATCAAACAAAAAGCAGGTGCAACAGATTTATATAACAACATAAACGTCAAGTACTTACATCATTTTTTTAGTATGCTTACAACTTCAGTTCCGTTACAGATAACAAGACTTTGATACTTTTTTTCAATATTTTCTTCATAACTGTTTCAATCCTTTGCTCATACCAAGGCTGCTGGCTTGTGGCTAGCTTTGAGCTCCGGATAGCTTTAGCCGTTTTAACTTTTTGTTAGCTTCTTATGTTTTCATCGTCATCCCTCCACCGTTTAGCTTAGGGGACTGTCTTCACCCACAGTGAAATGCTTCCACGCTAAGGACATATCAGTCTCGACAGCTGTGTGTGTGTGTTGCACACAGGCATGAGATGGACCGATTCATAATCTGACATATGGTACGCTGACCACCCAGGGCCAAGAACACTGGAAATTGGGTAATTCCGGTGCCAGGCAAATCGATATGTGTATCTGTTGTCAAGGGTTCAGCATATCTTCTGGGATGGAAGCTGATATTATTTTATTGGCCTAACTAAACTAACATTATGCTTAATTGACAACTCCAGTTGTTCTAATTTAAAGAACAACACAAACAGTTTTGTTTACTACAGATTGCGTATACTTAATATGACTACTTCATCTTTGTGCACTTAAGATGTCAAGGATGTCGTACTACTTCCCTTTTATTCAGCCACTCTCTACAGTTTATTTCAGTAGAGTAGGGAAATCGATTTGCAACTACTTGAAACTCACTTGAGCCAGGTATCCCATCACAGTGAACAAAGTTATCACTGTGCGGAAACTCAGACATGATTGATTTGAAAATGCTACGATCCATTACCACATGGCCGTATCAGAGATTTGGCCATAAAAAAGCATACTTGATGTTCATTATGATGAATTACATGTTTCAAGCAAGTTTCAAATTTCAAATTTGATTATGCTGCCATCTAGAAATGCATACTGACTGCTTTCTTTTTAAAGTGCTTTGAAAAGTAATGTTATCAGTAATGTAAACGATGTTAGTGTGCAGCTAAAGACCCTGGTAAAGTAGCTTTTGGATGGAGGGACATAGCTGAAGACCAGGAACAATACAGTAACACAAAATTATTGGTATAAAAGTAAATAACAGATTTAGAATATCCATCCATCCACTCTTTTCTGCTTATCCTTATCAGGGTCACTGGAGACGGTGGGGGACTGATGCCTATCCCAGCTACCGTTGGGCGAGAGGCGGGGTATACCCTGCATAAGGTCACCAATCTGATACAGGGCTAACACAGAGAGACAGACAACCATTTACACTTATATTTACACTTTCCCTTTCTCACTTCTATGGCCAATTTAGAATCATCAATTAACCTAACCCAACTAACTGCATGTCTTTGTGGGAGGAAGCAGGAGTACCTGGAGAGAACCCACACAAACACAGGGAGAACATTGAATATATTTATATTAATCATGTTGAAACATATTTTAAATTAATAATTTATTTTTTAAATGCATAATGCAACTATTCTACAAGTACATCTGCTCTCACTGAGTGGCCAGTGGAGCCCATATTATTTCCATTGTCTAAATCAAGTTAACATATAGTGGGTATGTTTTTTCTATTAATTTTTGCATTTTTTTCAAAAAGTAGAAAGGAAAAAGAGGACAGAAAATAAGCAGAAAGGGAGCATGGGACCACCAATCCATATTGGCCACTTTTCTTGGATTTTTTTAAGCTGTTTCTTTTTTGTTCTTAGCTAATATTGTTGTACTTTAAAGGCACAGTCAGTCTTTTTTTAGTTTATTTATTGGGAAAAAAGAATGTAGCTTTTTGACAGAGAAACATAGCTGAGAACCAGGAACAATACAGTATCAAAAAGTTATTGTAGTACTATATATAAATGTATGGTAATATAGATACAAGTATATGTGTAAGTACATAAGCTTACGTAAACTTAGAGTTAATACATTAAAAATACATACGAGCAGGTATCAATTTGTTCTAAGTCACCATGTTTCCCTGCAATCTTGAATACAGTGGCTGAGATTAGAGTCGCAGTTCTGCCTTATCATGTTTTATATAAGTAGCTAGAGACACATATGTAGCATGCCAAAGGTGGAGAAGTAGAAAAGTCCTTTTGTGCCATCTCCTGATGTAACCCTCAAAAATAAATAAACATGCTTATTTATCCCTTTTATTGTCACAATTGCTTAGTGTCAGTAGATTAGACACACGACCCTCTTGTCCCCAGACAGCTGACAACGAGCTAACTTAATAACAACATCAGCTGGTTGTAAGCTAACATTATGCCAGCTAATGTTAGGCTTGAATGGGCCATAAATCACAGTTTCCCTCTGATAAACAGTTTCATTACATTCTCGCCTCATTTGATAGTCCAACAATGTTAGATTCGCTTCAAAGAAAGTATCACTACCACTGACTGACAGAAGCTAACAGAGGCTAATAGCAGCTAACAGAGGCTAACAGTAGCAGTTACCAACAGAAAAGTTCAGGATATCCTCACGTCAGTGTCTCAGTCATTGTACAGAAGTGAGCTTCACTGGCTCACTGACCTCTCACAGAGTTTTACAACCTCCTTCAGAGTACATAGACGTGGATATATTTTGACAGCTGAGATGAAGGGGTTACACTCCCTACAGATGAATAGGAGGCAGAGTTGTGCCACTGTCGCTAGGATTATGCACTCGAAGTGAGAGTGTAAAGGTGCCAGTGTACCCTCCTCATTGGTCACTTAAAGCACCGCTACAATACAGTCACACAGTCACTTCAATGTATGCTTACTGTTAAGGAGCAGGGAGCCACTGCAGTATTATCCCAAAAGATAGGTGTAGCCACACGCAGACAATGCTGCTACATCAGTGCTGACATAGCAAGAGAAGAAGTCAAAGCCAGAAGAAAAAACATAGCAGAGTGGATTTTTTTCCACATGTTCTCAATATATCAACTCAAGCATTTCTTTCTGTATGTTGTGTGAATCTCTAAATTCATCTGAACAGCGATAAAAACCATTTCATATTTAGGTGTGTTTATTGCAAGTTTCAAAGGAAACTCATGTAGCATTAGTTTGCTACATTAGAATAATTTCGATATGCTACTTCTGATCTGTGGTAGTTAGAATACTTCATCAGCTACTGTTTGTACAACTCTTAAACTGAGTGGGAGGAGACCAGAGTGAAAACGTCAGCAATCAGCTCTCCAATTCTGCCATGTCTCTCTTTGACTTGATCTTTACATCACATCATGAGTAATATTACTAAGTCCACTTCCTCTGTTAGACCACTGCGAGCAGACGCTTTGGCACCACTCTGAAGCCTCTCTGTAACTTCCTCTCAGTGGTTGTATCCACTCAAATGACAAACACTGTCTAATTTCTGGTTCATCACACAGGATGAATGGGTCAGTGTGTTGGGTTGATGGCTAAGAGTGTGTATCTGACTTCTAGCTAGTATTTTACACATTTTTCCCCCCTTGTGTTAACGAAGTAATGAAGTACTTCCTGTGGTACTGATGAAGGTAAAATGGTTCTCTCTAATGACATATTACTTAACTCATTTTTTATTCGCACTTGTAATAGATGCGATTGATTTTATATTTTTTATGAGTGCAGCAACAGCAGGATTTGTCATCATGTGACCGTCATTGAGATAACCACTGCTTCCTGGAAGCAGTCCCTGCAGCCAGTCTTGTTCTCACTTATCATGTGATGGACAACACTGGATTACATAAATCAGTTGGTCTGCACACGCAAGTGTGTGTGTGTCTTTGTGCAGAAGTTGTGTTGCACCCTGCAACTCCGGAAAAAGGATTCGCATTTGCACACTTTCTTTATTGAGTTGAATCTGCTGTGCAGTTATATTACAAATATTTCTTGTCATAATAATCAAATTATAGTCTTTCTGTAATGTGTTTTTTTAATCATTGTTTATTACTTTCTTACTTCATACTGTGTCGTTTATTTATCAAGATGAGGCTTCAACTTTCAAAGCTGATGGCTCTCAACAGCGCATTACACTGCAGTGCTGCCTTAAAGCCGCCAGAACACAGAAACGCTGTTTCCCAGAATCCTGCTGATGTCATTTGACCATCACACCTCCTTTGACCAGGGTCCCACTGGCAATGTTTACTTCACACGACACTCTGTCACGGGACAATTAATAAATCCCAAATTCTCTGCTGCACCCATTCAGAGGCCCCTCGTTACTCATCTGTGCCTTCTGCAGTGCACACGCACTCACAGACAGACACACAATGTATATGAATGTGACTGTTTGTCAGACCACGCAAGGCTTTTTAGCTCTGAAACTTCTGCTCATCCATGTAAAGTCTTTTAAACAAGGAAAAGTTGTTCCGTTAAGTCAGTCAGAGTTGGATTATGTTTGAACTAGAACAAGAACAGCTGTTTTCATTACTGTTTTTTTTTATTAATCATTTAAGTAATCAGTGCAGCATTAGCATTTTGCAAACCTAAACTATGAGGTCATTCATAGAGGAGGATGACATCATCTCTGAATTCACAAATCTTGCAGCAAAACTGCAAACGTCAAGAACTCTGAAGTAATCCGTGGACAGGTCCTCAACAGTACGTGTTGCAACTTAGTTTATTACCTACAGAACAGGAAGACCTCAAAATAAGACCGTTGCTCATCCAAACAACCCCAAACTCTGCATTGCACTTCCTCTTTCAACACCAAGTTTCAAGGGCGCTACATTGACAAAAGTTTTGGGCCAAACTTCTTTATCTCAACAATGGGTGTTTTCATTCCCTTTGCCACAGGTGCATTAGATCAAGCACCTAGCCGTGCAGCCTGCCCTTACAAGCATTTGTGAAAGAATGGGTCTTTTTACAGAGCTTTTTGAATTTGAGTGTGGTACTGTAATAAGATGCCACCACCGAAACTCGTCAGTTTGTGAAATTTCTTCCCTTCTAGATAATCCACCATTAACTGTAAGCGGTGTTATTGTAAAGAGGAAGCGTTTAGTAACCACAACAACTCAACCACCAAGTGTCCGGCCGTGTAAAGTTGCTGAGTGGGTGGCACCAAGTGCTGAGGCGCAGAGAGGGTAAAAGCCACAAACGCTCAGCTGATTCAGTAACTGCTGATTTCCAAACCTCCTCTGGCATTAAAATCAGCACCAAAATTGCATCCAAGGAGCATCATGGCATGGGTGTCCATTTAGGTTTAGGAAAAGATTTAGGTTTGTGTTTGTTTGTTTTTTTTACCTTAAACGAATAACATATTATCAGAGTTTTACAAGGATAAATTGACTACTTGAGTAATTGAACCAACATGTCCCTGTCAGGCTAGGTTCCCTGCTTGATCAATAATATAGTTTTTCTTTCACTAATATAAGTATATAGACATTTTTTCTTGTATTCTTAACTGTATATGTGTAACAATTTATATTTATACTTTTATTTTATACTTTATTTATTCGTATTATATTGGTTCGATGGAAAATAAATACACAGAAATTCAGTTCTAACGTGCAATAACTGGTGTATGTTCTGAATAGCTACAATAAAGTAGATATCCTCTTCTGTTCTACTGGAGAAGCATGTGGAAAAGTGAGTCTCTATCCTTTCTGGCCTGGTCTCCAGCGGCAAGAGAGTTAGGCCGAGTTAAGCAGCTGATACTGTTTCTCAGATGTGTTTAGAGGCCAGGCACAAGCAGACAAAGATGTGCTTGTGTACCAGTACCTCATACCCCACCACTGTGATAAGAGACCAGGCTCACCTGCAGGGCTTTCCAGGGAGGGGAGGTGGATGCCCCCCACCTCTCCCAACGCAGCGCTCATGAGGCACATTGAGTTTCAAATGGTAAAAAACATTTGGTAAACATAACTAGACGTTTTAATTAACATGCTGGCTCTTTTAAAGCCTTTGGCCAGAAATGTACAGCAGGTTAATGAAAAGTAAAAGACTAGCTTGTTGGTAAATAGAGAGCATGGCACTGAAAAAGAAGAAGACTGCTTTTTTTGGCAGCTGCAAATCCTCCATGCAGCAGGTCGATGCAGGACAACCACTAGGTCGACACATATTGACCGCTGAGTCACTGCTAGCTGACCGTCCTGTGGGAGACTGTGTATCTGTAGTGGTGGATCAATAAAGAGTCCATAAAGTATCGTACGCATTAGACCTGTCTGACTGAGACATTTTTCTTGTGCAGGACCTTCGCCCAGGGCTACTGATATCTTCTAGATGCTTCTTCAAATCATCTATCTATCTCTCTATACTATTTTCCTTGCTGTCATCACATAGTTGTTCTATCAGAGTCACTCCCACTGTTTTGTTTACAGTGCTTTCAGCAGTGTTTGCAGGACATGCAAGAGAGTACGCATCATAGCTGAGCAGACTGTGGTGCAAAATCAATGCAAAAGTTTTTTAATTTGAGATTAACAACATCCAACATAACAACCATCCTGGTTGTCATTTTGCTTTTCTGCTATGTTAAAATAAATTATTAAATATTCACGAAATATTTATCAATCTATCTGATTTTATACTATCCAGCCCTTGCTGTTTGCACCTCTGCTTTAACTGTTAACAGTGGTACGACATGTATATTCTGTAAACAATGAGCAGCTAATACACCGCAGTGTTACTTTCTGTGAAGCTGAAAATAAAACATGCAGCAAATATTTAAAAAAATATGCCAGCATGCACTATCCCGATTGTGGACAATAAACTGTATCGGGACATAGAGAGACGCAGTGTAATGAAATAGTCAGCCTTACCCACTCAGCAGTGGTTTCCAAACAAAACTAGTGCGTACTGTATTTACTGTACCTGATGAACCAAAGCTACTGTGCAGCAGGTTTTGGGGGAAAAAAAGTTTAAATGATGCGATGAAGTTTCTAAAAGAAGTCAGTTCAGCCTCTGCAGCGTTCAGGAGTTGCTCGACGGTTGTGTTTAGTGTTCACTGTCGACTGTGCTGGCAGTATATTTTCTAAGAACATGTCAGCACTCTCCTGGTGTGTTTACTGAAATCACAGCAGGTTCCTGAAAATAAGGGAAGGTATTAACAGACGGCTGGTTTTTGTCCCAGCGCTGATGGCTGGCCGTGTCGCGCTGTGATAAAAATCAGTTACACACGCACAAACACGACTAAAGCGTATGTCTACCCCAGGGATAGCTCTGTTATAATCCCATGACACATGTGTGATGAAACAAAGATCTTATATCTGTAACATTTCAGTTTAGTCTTTTGTTTTTGGTGCTGGTGGTCATGCAGAACAAAGCAGCATATCTCCTCTCACACACACAAAAAAGCCAAAGAGCTAAGCTAAGAGGTAAGACAAGATATTTTCTGGTTTCTAGGAAAGACAGTTATGTGAGAGCCATGCTGGACCTGCACCTGCTGAATGTGTGCATGACCCTGCATGCAAACTTTAAAAGAAGCTGCTGGAACTGTTCCAGCTGGGCAAAACTGGTTCAGCACAACAGATTTAAAGGGCTTTTGTACCTCTATAGTTTCCAGGCATAGAACGGTTCTACATTTCACCTCAACAGTGTTTATCCCACAACTACAACTTATTCCTGTTCATTTTTAGCTCCTTAGACATTTTGTGGTGTGCAGACACAGTGTTCAGCGTTCTGCTAATAAAATGCTAACTGAGATTTCGTGTCTGTACAGTAACGAGACCTGTAATGAACACGGTCTGGTCACAGTTTTACTCCAGGAGGGACATTTAGGATGTGGCCCTGTGAAGCTGACAGAATGCCTTATATTTTTATGTAGAAGAACCTGGTCAATTAGTTTTGTTGGTTTAAAAAGTATTTTTGTTTGTTTGTTGTAAATACCATTATAAAATCTTCCCATCAGTGTAATATTTTCCTGATATGACTTTTTATTCTGGTTTATTCTTATGTTTTGGCATTGCTGGGATAAGTGGCGCAACTAACTTTATAAGGATCCTCCACCAAGGCCAATGCTCTGCGTTTCTGTTTTGAAGAAAGCGATCTAAATATGCAATGAAAGCCTTTTGTTCCCATGCTCCACCCCTGGCTTTGTAGTTTTGTTTTGGGGTTTTTTTATACTCTTACTGACAGACAGACAGAGAGATAAATATCACTGAGCACATAAATCCACCGCGGTGGGAGCAGGATAAAATGATCCACGCGTCTCCTGGAGCAGCATCACCCGTCGTACAGAGCCTTTTCTAAAGTGCCGTTTCCCACGCCTCACCACCCTCTAGTGAACCTTGTTGCCGTGGGTGAGGAGAGAGAGGTGATGCAAGGGGCAGCACTGTGAGGGGGGTCACAGAGGAAGAAAAAGCCGCTGCTCATGCGCTGAACAAACAACAAGGTGAAAAATGACATAAGTTGCGAGCCAAATAGCAGTGAGAATTGCAATTTCCTGAGTTGTATTTGCATAGATGTTTTTTTTTGTTTGTTTTTTGTAATTAATTTAGGTTTATTTACACAGCCCTCTTTCTCAAGCATCTTTAATTGCGTTAGGATCTGTGCATACCACACAGATCCTGTCCCACACTGAATCATATTGCATGCAATTCAAATGATTCAAATCATTTTCATTGGTTTAGAGAGCCTTGGCGGCCTTCGGATAAGAGTTTAAAGAGTGACACTGTTTTTTGTGCAGTGACCCGTCTCTCTATGAGGGAAGTGGAATCAAAGTCAGAAAGAAACTGTCACACATCAGTGTTTGTGTTAATATGGCTGCTCTGAACTGCTGTAAAAAATGTAGACCAATTTTTAAACCAGTACTACTGTCATAGCTGCCCTTTAAAGGGATTAGTGTCTGATTATTTTAGGCCTCAACAAGTCATTTTTAAAAAGATTCTTTTTTTCAGTGGGGCTTGAAGTCTTTTTCAAGTGCAACTTTCTGTCGTCTGATTGACGTCAGCGGCCAGCGGTTCACTCTAAAATAGGTCTCATGGCTAAGTTAGGAAACTCATAGCATACTGCAGGAATGTTTAAAACAACAAACAATGTAGCCGGCTGCAATTCCTTTCTTCACATGTTCAAAGAGGCTCGTTTCAAAGGATGGCCCGCTCGAGTCAGCACTTCAGTGGATGTTTCTAAAATTTGCCCAGCTCTTTGCGTGGTTTTGATCACATGAAAAGTTATCAAAGAGATCTCAGCGGTTTATGTTCTCGTGTGCTGTTGACCCACGTGTACCGACGAATCACTTGAGCTGTGTGAATGGTTTTATTTTCAGCCCAAGTAGCACTCCCAGACCCACTCCCAGATTATGAGTCCAGAAACTGTTATGATTGGCTGAAGCTTTAATAATTATCACATACTTCAGTGTCTACATCCAAAGATAATAGTCATATGTCTCCCCGGCAGCTGTAAATCACACCAGGAATCTGCACTTGAAGCCGCAAAGTTTTGCACTCGTCAACTTAAATGAATATCTCTCCTAATTTTGTTTTAAAAGGAACGTCATTTAAATAAATACCTCCCTGCATTAAGTAGATAAAATATTCATCCATTACTTATAGATAATGAGTATTGATGCTTTAAATACTCCATCGTTCGTATTTGTTCACCTGACGACTATTCTGAGGACAGCATATGGTTTTTCTTATTTGCTGCTTGTGATGTTGGCCCGTCGCAATCCATCAGTCCACAGCTGAGTATCCACCCATGCGGTGTTTAAACAGCCAGGGAAGATTTATGACTCTCTGACTGTTGCTTTTCAGCGTTTTAATTCAAAAAAACAATGACTGCCTTCACATCTACACAGTTACTCAGACTTTGTAACAATTAAAAGCATTTTGAAGTTCCTCTTACAAAAGTAGCATCATCTGACTTAATCCGTGGCTTTCACAGCGTGTCTTTGTCCTGTCTTCCTCCCCTCACTCTCAACCAGTCGCGGCAGATGTCCGCCTGGTTCTGCCAGGGGTTTCTTCCTGTTAATAGGAGGATTTTCATTCCCACTATCACCAAAGCGCTTGCTCATAGGGGGTCATTCGATTGTTGGGGTTTTCCCTGATTTCTCTGTATGATTGTAGGGTCTTTACCTTACAATATAAAGCACCGTGAGAAAATAATTGTTATGATTTGGCACTGTATAAATAAAACTGAATTGAAATTAAACACGGAAGTTGAACCAAAGTGCTTTAGATACAGACGCCTTTGCATTCCAGGTCTCCAAAAAACCCAAATTAAAAGGTGTGTTTTGTTGTGTTATCTGATTATCATGGGAAGTAAAAACCACTATGATTTAGTGGTCATTAAAATGTGTTCAGAATTTGCAAATTAATGATGATTCATCGCTTAAGTATGACACACTGCCCTACATAAGCTAACCCAAAAGTATCAGTGATTTTACTTGATATTGGATTGATACCAAAATTTTCAGTATTACAATGTAACAACAGCAAATGTACAAGAGGCCTTTAATGTTTTAGGAGCTTTGGATTTTATGAACAAAGCTTGAATTTCTGTAGCGATTCTTCCTTAGGCTGAAATTTGGCAAGTTTATCAGCGATCATGTTGTTGCTGTGTGAATAATCACAACACAACGGTCAAGTGTGTGGAGGCCGCTGCCTGCTGAATGCATTGCCTGGGCATTCCCTAACAGAAAAGGTGGTGATGCTGATCAAAGTGTTGTAATTTTGTATTTTCTAATTGGTTTGTCATTTTTCATCTTATCCTGGGCATTTATGTTGACAAACTTTACCAAACTGATAAAGACTAAAACTAAGGACATTAGTTTTTTGAGTTCACAAAATCAATTTCGGTTAGTTTTTTTTCTTCTTCTTTTTTTTTTTTTTTTTTTTTTTTTTTTTACAAAAGTCTATTTTTATTTTTATTTTGTTTTCTTTTGTTTAACTGAAACGCTTCACCACATGCTTCATCACCAATCATCCTGCTTTTGATTAATTTGTTCTTACATTGTTTTTATTGTTTTTATTGTTTTACATTGCTGTTTTATTTACTGTTACATTGTTTTATATTTCCATTTCTTGTGTTGTAAAGCGCTTTGTGATTTTTTTTTTTATCTGTGAAATAGGTAATCACTTATTTACCTACTTACATCTGCGTTTAGTTTTTTTTTCTTTTTTTTACATTTTTCGGTTTTGATTTATTTAATAATTAGTAGCAAACTGTTTTAGTTAATGTGGATTTTAATAAACTAAAACTAAACTAATAAACTAAAAAAAAATTTGCAAAGGTTTTCACAGAATCTGATTATTCATGTCTTAGTTAGTGGCCAGATCTTAATCTACTTTTGATTCATCCCTAAAAGGGAGTTTTTCCTTCCCGCTGTCACCAGGTACTCGCTCATAGGGGGTCCTGTGATTGTTGAGGTTTTCTGTCTATTGTAGGGTCTTTACCTTGTAATATAAAACTGCTTGAGTTGTTGTTGAGTTGTTGTTGCTATGTAAATATAGAATTGAACTGAAATTCATGTCATTCACTTTAAACTTTATTCAAAAACTTTCTCTCTTTACAGATGACACATCCTCTAAAGAAGTCAGCAGGGTACGTGTTTGCTTTATTTATCATCTTATTTTATATATTACATTGTGTTTATTATAACATAATATTGTCCTTCAGTAACTGTAAAAATGGCTTGATGCTATTTAAGAACTGCGCACACTGAAACAGTTGTGTTTGTCCTTGTCCTTACTTTATTTAGTCTAGTGCCTTTGTATGACTTTGTCATAGGCATAACATCAATATAAAGAATAAGAAAACATGGTTGGACCATAAACGCATCATGTGTGTCACAGTTGTTGGGAAAGTTAGAAAGGTTCAATGGCTATTGTTACACATACTGCATGTTCACACCTTTGTCATTCACACCATCAGAAGACCGGGTGTCAGCACCCACAGCGGGGCCATGACGCTGAGGAGAAGGAACTAACACATGCACACACAGGGAAAAAAGGGAAAAAAATGAGGTCCACTTGGCCCCTCAGTGCGTCACCCATACGTCTGTGCAAACAGGATGTGGGAGGATAGAAGGCGTCCCATGGGGAAGGGTTTCTAGTACGCCACTCTCCCTGCCGTCCTGTCCTCACACTCACGGCAGGAGCAGAAATAGACCGCTCTCTTGCCCCGTACTAGCCAGGAGGTTTGCCTCTTACATAACCGCAGTTTTAAGCTGAGGCTGACCAGCACAGCTTGCCAGAGCTCTAATCAGAACTGTGGGGATGTGGTGGCCTCCTTGCAAAACTGCAGGGGGATCCCTGAGCTAGAGTCTAAGGGTGGGGCGGGGAGTAATGTTATGATGAATGGCCTTGTCTTTGTGAATGGCATTAATCCCCTTTCACTGAGAAACAGAAAAAAAAAGTCATTTGACCTGGAGTAATCTGCAGTAACATTAGACTGGATGCGGTAGAGAATGAAGGTTGTTGTCAGGTTTTTCTGCCTCGTTGCACTTGCTGAATTTTGATATTCAATCTCAGTGCTTGTGCAAGACTGCACAGATCCAATTTCTTTGTGTCTTGTGTCCAGCAGTACCAGGACACAAATATGCAGGGCGTGGTGTACGAACTCAACAGCTACATAGAGCAGCGCCTGGACGCTGGAGGAGACAATAAACTCCTGCTCTATGAGTTGTGCAACATCATCAAAACAGGTAAAAGTAAACATCAACCAAAAGTAACGCAGATTTTTGGAAAACTTCTCTCGATGAGCACGACTTCAGATACTCTGGGTGTCATTTCAGCACCGTAATAGTGGAGGAGCAGGATAAGCTCAGATGCAGCAGGAAGTTTTGTCCGTTTAAAATCAAATTTGGTGCACATGTACTTTTCTAACACCCACTGTAGTAAACCCCACCCACATGCTGATCCAATAAACAAAAGTAAGGATAAGAATTACTTGCAAATTAGCAAAGCAAACCAAATCATGTTTGTCACTTACAGGCCAATAAACCAGAAAATTGAGTTATGTAAACGGTTAAAAACAATCACTCTTTTTTATTTCATTGATTCAGTTCATAAAGTATTGATGGATTATTTGTTCCTGTTTCATATTATTACTCCATCTTAATGACTGGGAAAATTTCATAAGCAGTGATTCAAAGTTCAACTTTTATAATGAATCTGAGCAAAAAGGTTCACTTTATCCAAACCTCATTTCTCATTAACTGCTTGATCAGTTGTGCACTGACTGCACCACCAGGCTCTCTGACTCCACATTGTATGATAACATGACCTATATATCTGTGTGAAATAGGACTGGAAAGGAGAACTGGGAATGAGATGCACTGGATGGCAGTCAAAGCTTTCGGTCAGAGTACCCTTGTAGTTATCTAGGACATTGTTAATAGATTGGTATTAGATTATAACTGGACTGTGGCCTCCTTGTCGGGTTTTTTTTCTCTCTGTTGTCTTTATTTTTCTCGCTAATATCTGCCATTTATTTTATTTTATTTCATTTTTAAAATGTTATTTCAGGTAGTCAGATAGGGTTCAGGCAGAAGCACCAACTAATACAGTATTTAGTCAACAAAGTTGACAATGCAACAGGAAACAGCATTTCATAATTACGAATAATTTCAGGTAGGTGAGGTAGGAGTTTTTTTTATAAGCAAATATTTAAACTTGTCAAGATAAGATAAGATAGCCTTTATTAGTGGTATAGTTGGGAAATTCACATAATTACACCGGGAGGAATAAATAATACTCCAGTAACAGAATAACAGTATATATATATATATATATATATATATATATATATAGATAGATAGATAGATAGATAGATAGATAGATAGATAGATAGATACACATTCGCAGGCGTAGGCTGACAGTGAATGTCAGATTTGACCAGATTGTATTTTAGTCACTTGCTCTGCACATCTGTGTCTCATTTTTTTTATTTATTTATATTTTCCCTGCAGCAACTAAAGCTGATGGATTTGCACTTTACTTCTTGGGAGAATGCAACAATGTGAGTGCTGACTTTTTTTTTTTTTACTGATGCATCTCTGTGTACATGTTCCTTTTTTCTCCAGTTGTGCTTCACTTCCTGTTCTTGTCTGTTCTTCTCAACAGAGTTTATGTTTATTCACTCCAACGGCGGCCAAGGATGGCCCTCCATCCCTCATCCCCTCTGGCCCCATCGCATTTGGGACAACCATTGCCGCTCATGTTGCCAAGACTCGCAAAACACTGCTAGTAGAGGACGTCATGGGGGTATGTGTGGCTGTCATCCATCAACAGTGTAACATTTCAGTGCATCTAGTGTTTGACTACTTTATGTAGCTATAAACATATAATGAAATAATTCTTTCTTATTGCTCTCATTGGGTTAATGTGCTCAACACTGTCAAACTAAAGATATTAAAAAATAATCATAATAGGAGTAAATATATGAAACAAAAGGTAAATTAATTAATACTAATTAATGAATTAATATTTTGTTAAGTCATCAAATATATTAAAAATATTGTAGGCATTCTTTAAGTAATTATTATGATGGGACTTAAATTGATATTTATTTGGATGTTTCTGTTGTATGAAAGTACTTTTGCGTTAATTCTCCTTTTTTAATATGTTTAATTAGTCTAGCGCAATTTTTGTAAATGTTTCTTTTGTGTTGCCTCCGTTTATTTTCTGTCATTTGTCGTCATTTTCTTTTCTCATTTCCTTCAATATTTCAGCTTCATTAGGCAAATGATGATTATTTATGTATTGGGCCATTTAGTTTGTTATCCAGTTATGCTTTTCCCAGTATTTTCATTTAGTTACACATAATAAATGATCCCTCTTTTGATTTACACTTCACAATTTGAACAGGAGCAGATTTCAAAGGAGGCGTAAGAAGAAGCTTCAGAATTCAAGGAAATATCAGCACAGGCACACTGTAGTGGAAACTCTTCAAGTTTAAAAAGTCAAAACAAATCAGGTTCAGCTTTAAAGAAGCCTTAACTTTATTATAGGGTGTGTGTCTGTGTGTGTGTGTCTCTGTGAGTGTGTGTCAAAGTGAAATTCTTAAGAAAACAAGCGCATGAGACACATGTGGCACACTGTTCATAGCAACAGATTTAGAAACAGGAGTTTCTTTGTAATCTTCATCAGTTAATACGCCCTGTGCAGTTCAGGTGATAATGTTCTTCGCTGGTCTTTGTGTTGCAGGATGAGAGATTCCCCGACGGCACAGGGCAGGACTCAGGGATCCATGTTCACTCTGTCCTGTGCCTCCCCATCGTCACTGCCATCGGGGACCTCATTGCCATCCTGGAGCTTCACCGGCACTGGGGCAAGGAGCCCTTCAACCTCAGCCACCAGGAGGTCAGTCTGACCCAGACAAAACACACCAAGAGTGGGAGGCTGAAGCAAGGCTCACAGAACTACAGTTAGCCTGGTATTACCCTTAATCTGGATCTGTTTGAGATCTCTGTTAGCTTTGTGGGCTTCATTTTTATTGTGAAAAATATATAAAGGGGTATATTTGTCTCCAGATGAAAAGCTTTCTGTGAACAACAGTGCATTGAGCTGGAAAATGGCTTTACATAAACAGGTGTAGGCAGGGTGCATAAGCTTTAAAGAATCAAATTTAAAATGCAGAGCAATTAAAATGCTCCTTTCATTTCTGATCATCATGTAGATATAATCGATATGTGAACAGCTTGTAAAAGTCAGTATAGTTTATACCTGCATCAGTTTGTTTTTATCTACTTTTAAGTGGCTCAACAGGTAGCTATTTGCTTATTACACATTAATAACGCTATTTTTTTGGCATTTTTTAGTTTTTAATTGTTCTATTGTCTTTAGTGGTTTGCCTAATTGAATTAATGTACAGTGTAAACTACTGCAAAACACTGAAGGTGCAAGTCAAAACCTCATAACAATGAGCTGAACGCTGACATGCTTTTTAAACCTGCAAAGTTCTGTTATTTTTAGGAGTTGTTGTCCCCTTTTTAATTACATGTGGACATTGAAGGTCTTTTCCGTAACTTGTCTTGCAGCTTTTATTTTTCATTCATTGCTTAAATGCAAATATACAATAGAGATGCAGCAGGTTTGAGTCTGAGTTCCCAGAGTTGCACTGAGTTTGTGGGGTAACTAGCTCTTCTGTGATTATGAGACTGCCTGATGTGCAGAACGGATAATTACATTGAGATTGTGTCGTAGTGAGAAAATGTGATAAGTACAGATTAAACCTGCACAGTGTGACTTAATGTGTAAATTGCAATAGTATTTGTACTGCAGTTCTTTGGAGCTAAGCCTTGCTTTCTTTTCCAGGTTGCTACAGCTAATTTAGCATGGGCATCAGTTGCTATTCATCAAGTGCAGGTGAGCAAACCTCTGCAGAAGCAGAATTGAAAACTGAGTGTGTAACAGATACAGTACACAGTAACTCACTGAAGACTTGTCAGGGGAAAAGGCGAATCCTACCTGCTCCACTTATTACTCTATGTTCTTGAATGATTTTGTTTGTTCTGGTTCTGCACCTGTGTTTTTAATGGTTAAATCCACTGTGTACAAGAACTGAGTTGTCACCGAGCCCAGTCCAATCAACTGAGCCGCCCAGTCCAATCAACTGAGCCGTAGTTTCAACAAATAGCTCCCCAGGGACGTCATTATGCCCCAGTCCTGTTTTTATATGAACAGATAGCGTAACACCTCAGAGAAGCAGCGTCCCACTGCAGCTCTGGCCACAATGGACCTCTGAGCCTGTGTGAGCAGTGCAGCGCTGCACTCCTGGGTTAGCTGCTCACTATTCTCTGGGAAATTTTTGATACGTTTGTGTACTCACTCATGACGTCTTTTTCTTTGTTGCTAGGTGTGCAGAGGCCTCGCCAAACAGACTGAGCTCAACGACTTCCTACTAGACGTGTCAAAGTAAGAGCTGCTCCTGTTACAGTTTCCCTAACACCAAATAACTGATACACAAAGTGAATATTGTTTGGTCTAATAAGTATCTTGTCCTCACGGCACGGCTGTGATAACATAAAACTTGTAGCCCACACGATAAAAGAGATTACTACATTTTAGGCAACCTAGCTTTCATGTCTTGAGTGTGAACGTCATCAGAGCTTCCCATTTGTCAAACATCTCAATGCGCCATTTCTTCTTTTCGCACAGAACATACTTTGATAACATTGTGGCAATAGATTCTCTACTTGAACATATTATGGTGAGTGTGATTTCTGCAAGTACGTGTTCATTCACATTGTCCTCAAGGCTACACATCCTGGGAGTGTGTGTTAAATTATGTCTGTTAAAAAGACTAGCAATGCCGCAGTAACACAGATTCACTCCTATTACTTTCTAAAAATAGTAGCGTGCTCATAATGATTATTCTTAACTAATTAAGTGGTTACATTATTTTTAGATACATAGTAATAACTAAATAAATGTATTGGCTTGGCTCAGTCCAAAACAATACGGTACTTTGTACATCTAAAACAAGCAAGTGTAAAATGTGGTTTTCCTGCTTCTTTTACTAAAACCTGCTTCTTTTTTTGTATGTTTTTGGTTGCCTTGTGACTGTGGTCTAAACTCAAGTCATCTGGTTCGAGTACTAAAATAAGAGTGGATGACTTGTAGTTTTTGCTTTTTATAATTCTCCTCATTTAACTGTTAAGTCCAGAATCACTTAAACCAGCAGTGTTTTATCTGCTTTGATTAAAGTACAGGCGATAGATGTAGCTCCCAAGTTCTTGTCAGTCCCTTCTAACTCCCAGTGTTGTTAATAAGTTTCTGTCCCTGATGTTTTTTTGTTTTTTACAGATATATGCAAAAAACCTGGTGAATGCAGACAGGTGTGCACTCTTCCAGGTAGATCACAATAACAAAGAACTATACTCTGACCTGTTCGACATTGGGGAAGAGAAAGAAGGCAAACCTGTCTTTAGGAAAACCAAAGAAATTAGGTATGTACACTTTTTTATTTTATTTTTTTTTTATTTTTTGTTTTAGTGTGCTCAGTGTGATGATTTTATTATTTTTAGACATGACTCACATTTTGATCCTATGTTCAGAGGGCACCGTTTAACATATTCTACTGGCCTCCTGTGACAAAATCTGCTAAAGTAATAAAAAGTATATGCAGTAGAAAAATAGCAATGGCATAGTAGAGTATTATTTTGCAGGATCAAAACTGCCAAATTAAAAAACATAAGTAAAGAAGAAACATTAATTACATAAATGAGTGTATTTTATTTTTTATTTTATTTATTTTATTTTCCAATTTCTTTTTGTCATTTTTAAATAACATTTTTATACCTGTATCTTTTTACAATTCTTAATACTTGTCTTATTTAAATTTTCATTTATTTTAACATTTATTTTAACAAATAAAACAGTAAATAGGAAAGGAAATTAGTATATAAACACACAGTGAAATCACATAAAAAAATTAAAGCTATTTCAATTATTTCTGGCATGTTCAGTAACACAATAATTCATGTATTACTGCCAAGGATTTTTTTTTTAACTCTCAGAGTGAAAATCTGCAAATGTCTACAATTTGGACTGCAAATATCCTAAATTAATTTCCATATTGGTGATTTATTACTGACTTTAAATGCAGATTATCTCTCTCCTTGTCTTTGTGTGTAGGTTTTCTATAGACAAGGGAATAGCTGGCCAAGTGGCTCGGACAGGGGAAGTCTTAAATATCCCAGATGCCTATGCAGACCCACGGTTCAACAGGTAAAACAGGCTCTATAAGCCATTTTTACTTACTTTTACATTAAATAAATATTTTATTTAAATCCAGCTATGGCTATGTGCTTAAGAGTTCTGCTTCAGTTACTTTTGCTTATTCAGGTGTATGCATAACACCAGCGCTAAGATACTACTACTTGTAATGGAGCCTTTCAGTCTGCAAAAGCAGTTAAAACACAAACATGCTACAATGTATGAGTCACAAGATAAGCTGACAAAATCAACATAACTGTATGTCTTTTTGAACAGAGAGGTGGACCTGAAAACTGGCTACACCACGCGGAACATTCTGTGCATGCCCATTGTGAGCAGGGGGACCGTTATAGGTGTGGTGCAGATGGTGAACAAGTTAAGCGGAAGTGCCTTCACTAAAACAGATGAGAACAACTTTAAGATGTTTGCTGTCTTTTGTGCTCTGGCCTTACACTGTGCAAATGTGAGTACACCGAATTAGTCTTACACTTCTTAAAAGACTAACTGGTGTTGTCTAACTGCAAATGCATACCCCACTGACTTGATATCTTCCTGCACACACTTTGCAATCTACATACATTATGAGAACATTGTATATATGGCGTACCTCCAGGCCACGAGTGCTCAATTTTAACCAGCTTATTTTGATATAACTCCTAATTTGACGTGACGGCTTCATCGTCAACCAAAAATCACAGTCTAAAACGAATAAAGTGCAGTTTCTATTTAAAGTGTGCAGTGCTGTAAAACTGCATAATCACCGGGTGATTATCCCTTACATGTAACACAAACATTTCATGAATCATGCTAACTCTCAAAGCCTGCATTGTGTGGCCTGTCTGTCAGAGCGTGTCCTCGCTGTGGGGCCTGAGTCACTGTCATCGCTTGCGACAAACTTACGCATGAGCAGCGTCACAAACTCGCTTTTAAAATTGATGCGAGATGTTAATATTTTAAGACGTGCAGTCTGCATCCGTCCAGTGACAGGATTTATGTTTAGTTGTAATTTATGCCTCGTGTCTCTAGGAAACTAACTTTGGCCTGCTTCTGACTCAAAGTGATTTACGGTTGAAGGTTTGATGCCTGGCGCCTTTACATGAACATCTAGCTTGAGGACAGGGATGCAAACCAGATGTGGAGATGCTATTTGGAGGCGCACACTACAACTAAGACTTTAACTTTCGCCAGAGCCACTGAGAGAATTTTACATTGATATTATAAACAACATTTCTGTTGTATTTGTAGCAGTATTCAAGTTCTCACTTGGCATTTTAAAGACTTATTCCAGATCTGTGATTTCCCTGCAGATGTACCACAGGATCCGACACTCTGAATGCATTTATAGAGTGACGATGGAGAAACTGTCTTATCACAGCATCTGCACATCAGAAGAATGGAAGACCCTCACCCAGCTCAACCTCCCTGCACCTATTTATAAAGAGATCGAAATGTGAGTGCCTCCTCTGGCGGCCTTCTAGGGAACTCATTTTCATGTTTTGACCTTGAGTGTAGTAGACATGAGTGTACAGCCACATGTCTGTGAAAGGCACAATGACACAGCGCAGACCTGGACTGTGTCGCCCTGCAAGAAGAGTGCAAACACAGTGCAAGAAGGGGCGTGTCCTATGGATGTCAACCTGTCAGTTTAAAGCTCTCAGATCTCAGAAGTCCCTTAATCTGCATGTTGTCTCCTTTTCCCAGATCTGCTGATCATGTTAATTTATACCTTTTGCCCCCTCCTCCAGGTTCCACTTTGACATCAGTCCCTTTGAGGAGATCTGGCCTGCCATTTTTATCTACATGGTTCATAACTCCTGTGGAAAGACCAGGTAGCGTCAGCAGTATTGTTTACACAAGACTACGACTCAAACAACAAGAAACTAAATGAAATAAAAAGTAAATAAACAAACATCCACTACCAGTTTCTTTCCCTTTTTTCCCTTAATACAGCTTTGAGCTGGAGAAGCTGTGCCGGTTCACCATGTCCGTCAAGAAGAACTACCGCCGTGTGCCCTACCACAACTGGAAGCACGCAGTGACGGTGGCACACTGTATGTACGCCATCCTACAGAAAACCTCTGGGATCTTCACAGAGCTAGAGGTTTGCTTCTTGTTGGGTCTGCTAGGAAAATAACTGGAAACAAGATCAACATCTGCTGTCACTGTGTGCTTTCAAGAAAATGTGTTTTTATTTGCCCACCATTTTACAGAAGAAGGGTTTGCTAATAGCCTGTCTTTGCCATGATCTGGACCATCGGGGGTATAGCAATGCCTACCTCCAGAAGTTTGACCATCCACTGGCTGCTCTGTACTCAACCTCCACCATGGAGCAGCACCACTTCTCTCAGACTGTTTCTATCTTGCAGGTAGAGATCCACAATACAGAATTTAGGGTACCTTGAAAATCAACATGTTAACCCTACTTAATCTTATTTCCACAAGTGTTTAATAGGAAATAATGAACCTATTACTCAGTGGCTCAGTCACACTAGAGTAAAAATATGATAGCACCTCGCAGTGACTAGGAAAAAAGATCAGTGGTTGCTAAGTGATTGCAATGAATTTGTTTCACATTCTGCAACCAGTTTCAAGTAGTTTCAAAGGTAGTTACGCAGCTTGAGTGTAATTACCATTACACTCATCCTCTGGGCAACCATGTTTGATCACAAGGTGAGTGCACAAATTGCCTGGTTGGAGGCAAACAACTGCGCTCCATTTCGGGCTGACTGCAAACAGATATAAATAATTGCCTCCTAATTTATTAATGTGGACAAATTGCCAACACGCTGCAATAAATCGTAGTCAGTATGCGCCAACAACTTGTCTGTGACACATCTGTGGTCTCAACCGGTCTCCAGATGACAGCTAATAGCCAAATTATCCCAAGCAGATTGCATGAGATCACCAGCGTGAGTCCATTCGTAAGACAGAAGGACAGCAAACTGACTCCGTCTTATTCCCGTTTTATCGACTTCTTGATTGATACGAGTCACTTTAAAGACGGCTACTGACTGCGAGATCTCGTGTCCGTCTGGTGCAGGTTAAAGGGAATAAGAGTTCATTGAACATGGTTGCAATAATTTTGGTCGTGCTACGGTTTCCAGGCACCGTTTCCCCTAGTGTGACTGTAGCCTAAATAGTATACTTCACTGGACAAAGAAATTAAAATAACTTGATCAGCAAAACAGAAAAAGGATCACAATTTAAAAAATACCCATAAAAATGTTCCATCTGGTTTTGCAACAATGTCATCAGCTTTGAACAAACAAAATATATTTTACTATTTTAGAAAATGAATCCTTACACGAACTGTCAGTTACATATGCATTCAAAGGAGCATATGACTTAGTTCTGGTTTGGGCTGTAGCCCTGTGATGAACTTATGTTTGCAACATGTTGTAGTCTAGCTGAATGCCTCATAAGTGGAGCTTTTGCTTTTTTATTGATCTCTTTGTTTCTCATAGCTGGAAGGGCACAATATTTTCTCCAACCTGACTTCCAGCGAGTACGAGCAGGTGCTGGAGATCATTCGAAAGGCCATCATCGCCACAGATCTCGCCCTCTACTTCAACAACCACCAGCAGCTGTCGGAGCTGCTGACCTCATGTGCGCTGGATTTGAACAACCATTCCCACAGGTCAGGCTACGACTCACACTGGGGCACAGGTCAGGTCAGGACCACACCAGGTCTCATCAGCATCACGCTGTGAAATGTTAGACCTGGCGCACATAAACAGCACATTGAGTTCCCCCTCCCCGCCCCCCCACATGGATATAACAAGGCTTTGCTCCCCTCCAGGGACCGTGTGATTGGTCTGATGATGACAGCATGTGACCTGTGTTCTGTTACCAAGCAGTGGCAAATCACACGACTCACAGCCAACGACATCTATGCTGAGTTTTGGGCTGAGGTACAGTGGGATACTGTTAGACTTTAAACAGTTTCAGTGTCATGATTATGCCTCCAGTGTAGCAGTCTGGCCTCTATTACTGCTCGTAAATGCTTTTTCAACTTACGATTTGTAAGGCACAACATCGTGTTGTCTAGTGGTCAGGAGACTTAACCACAGTGTGCAAAAATAAAAGCCAAGTTATCTTGTTATTTTGTTCCTCCACAGGGAGATGAGATGAAGAAGATTGGGATCCAGCCGATCCCTATGATGGACAGAGACAAGAAGGACGAGGTTCCCCAAGGCCAAGTAAGACCAAGACATTTACTCGTGTGTTTTAACTGCTTTAAATATTTAATGAATGTTCGGCCTTCTGATGGGAAGTATATTTTAAAAGAACAGCATAGGAATTGTTGAATCAAAACAGAAAAAGCTTCTGTAGTTTTGCTTCTGTACACCACAGCAGTGGATTTTAAATCAAACAATCAATAGTTGATTGAAGTGTTGACTTTAAGCTTTAATTCAAGGGGCAGAAATGACAACTAAAGTGCATGGTTGCAGAATTATTTCCATGGTTTAGAGAAACAAGTTAATAACATCTAACAAGATTAACACTCTCAGGTAGGTTGGTCTGTCTTTTTTAAAGTCTACAATCAACAGATACCCAAGATGAACTTGCACCAGAATGATGGGAACAGAAGGTATGAGGAAGGAGAGAAATCTCATGATCCAAAGCAGACCAAATCTTCAGTTAAACACGGTATAGAATATGTCACAGCATGGGCGTGTATGGCTCTGAGTAGGTTCCGACTGTTTATTGATGATGTGACTGCTGATAGAAAAAGCAGGATGAATTGTGAAGTGTACGAGGCTATACTTTCTGCTCAGATTCAGACAAATGCTGCAAAGCTGATTGGATAGCACTTTACTGTGCAAATGACTAATGACCTCAGGATTGCTGCAAAAGCAGCCCAAATGTTTCTGAAGGCAAAGAAATTGGATATTCCTCAGTGGGTAAGTCAGTAAGCGGTCTTGGCCTAATGGAGCATGCTTTTCAGTTTCCTGAAGATAAGACTGAATACAGGCCTGGCCAGGCAGAGCATTTCAATGGAGGAAACACGGCATTTGATGATGTCCATGGGTCCTAGACTTCAGGCAGTCATTGACTGCAAACTGTACTAAAAACAGACCTTGTATTTAAAATAATGTTAGTTTCTCCAAATAACTTTGAGCCTCTAAAAATGGAGGATTACATATGAAAATGTATTTTGTTCCTGAACGAGTTTATGAAACAGTTTTGCAACGTGTCTGCACTTCATTCACACTTTAAAATCCACTGTGGTGGTGTACAAAGGCAAAAATGCAAAAACTGGGTCTTGTCCAACAATATATTATCATATGCTACATGTTTTACTATTATTAAGTCTATTTTACATTTGCTTTCTCATTTTTTAAAGGTGGGATTCTACAATGCTGTTGCAGTTCCATGTTACACAACACTTTCTGAGCTTTTTCCTCCATCAGGTCCTCTGCTAAAGGCCTGCAAGTAAGTTATTCAAAGCTAGAGTTGACAAAGAAATTAAGTGAATAAATAACTCTTCTTTTTTTTGTGAAAAATGTCTAAAACGCCAAAGTCTAAATGTTGCTTTACGCATTATTGTCATGCTTATTTCTCCTCTGCTGTGATCGATAAATGAGCTGACAGCAGCTTGAAGGGTAACCAGTAATGCATGCGCCGTCCTTAATACAGTACTAATCCAGTAAGATCAGAGGTGATAAGGTGTATGTGCACAGGCACACGTTTTTAAGCATTCCAGTGAAAAATACAAAAAAATGGTGTGTTCTGCTATTAATGTTTGACCCCACTTTTGTTATGAGTTTTTTTTAAAAAGTATTTGGATTAAATGAAAAATAAATATAGAATACAGTGTGCTAACTTTGTGCGTCACTGTGTGTGGTGTGACATTGTGTGTCTGGCATGTCTGCGTGCACAATAGATAAGAGTGTAAAGAAGGTATTTACAGTTGTTATTTCTGGTTTTTGAACGGGATTGTGTTGCACATTCGTCTGCCCTTCTGCTGCTTTATAAAATGTGTCCTTGATCTGTGGGGAATGCAAACAAAGTGAGCAGTGTAATACTTAAGCCCCAGCTGTACGTCAGCACCGGGCTCCGGGTGGGCAACAGGCCTAGACCCTGTGGAGCCCTGCTGCGTGTTGTGGGATCTGCCAAAGACGTGTAAACTGCATCAGGCTGTCTAATTGAATAGAATAGCAGCAAAGGGAAGGTTTTGCTTTGTTTTGGTTTTTTTGCACTCTTGTGTCAATCACAGCACATGGAGGAGAGATCACCTTCATGACAGCAAGAACTGATTGTGCTGCCTGGCCACTGTTGTAGCTACTGTTTTGTTTTGTAAATCAACTTCTTCCTTTTTTTGTGTGTGTGTTTTGCAGTTTTGCAATTTTTGCACGATTTGAAAATCTTGTGTACTGGTGTGATTTTTAATTTTCTTATTTCAGACTCAAAGCCATGCCTCTGCACTTGTAAATGAAATCTTTTCCACTGTGCATCTGATCGAGGTGGTTTGTATTTGCAGAGAGAACCTGGGCCAGTGGGAGAAAATAGCAAGGGGAGAGGTGGAGGACATCGTGCCCAGCCGGCCTTGTGATTCAGGCCCTGTTAAGGTGGACAACTGACAGACAAAGGAGGGTTGCTTGCTCACCAAAGGAACACAGCCTGAATCCTGCCGTGGACCCAGACCATTGAAGGGGAATGAACCCGCAATCTGTGTTGGCAGGAGACGGATTAGATAAAGGCGACTTGACTTTCAAAACACACACACACAGTTACCTCATCGGGTGACGGAGGTGTCAACACTGACGGTTTCACCGATCCCAGAGAGTGACAGACAGTTGTTGGTGAGGGAATTCAATCCATCGCCCTGCGTCCACTCAGCTTGGGAATTCACTTGGTAGAACGGACTTGGTTGCTTTATTTTGGCTGTATTATGTTATTTTATTATTTTTCTTCATACGAGCTGATTCCATTATGGTCTTGTATTTGCAGAGGCCTTATTCTGAACCTTTCACAGGCTAGGATATGTGAAATCTTGTTGTCAGTTCAGGCTTCTTCTTTTTTTTCTTTTTTTAAACGGTACTGTTTGCCTTCTGTGTTTGCCGTATGCGCACTACTTCAGCAAGGTATTCCCAGAGACAGAAGGAATGTGTGGAGCAGATGTAGGGGTGTAATGCCATCTCGTTGAGAAGGTGGACACTAGATTTTATTTTATTACTTTTCAGCAAAAATCCTTTGCAGTACTTGAATAAAGACATACAGCCTATTCTACGAGGAGATGGCAGAAATCCCCTGCAGTGTATGCTACAAGCGTGGATGAACTGTGATGAGTTACATAATGCCGACATTTGTGAATACAGTCACAAGAGAGTCACAATGTTTCCTGAAGTGGACCCCGCAGCCTTTTTGCCCCAAGCATGTAGAAACCTGCTGCACAGTACATCAACATCCTTCGGATTAACAGGATCTGACCCCAGATCAGCACTCACTGTTTGTAGTACGGAGATCAGGAAAAAGAAATGAGCAAGGTTCCTGTTCCAGATGTTTATATTAAGCCAAGACTGCATACTGCTTAATTTCCTCTCTCATTTTTGAAGCCACTATCACATCATCAATTACTTTGCACAACAAGTTAACTAAAGAATGATTGTAGGAAGTGGACTGCATAGTTTGGGATGTTTTGTCTTTTTTTTAAAAATAAGCAAGTTTTATAGAGGCTGAAGTTAACGGCAAACAGTCATCTGCTTCATATTTTCCCATAATGTCAAACCTGTTAAGCTAAAGTGAAATATGTCCATCTCTGGGATTGCAAGTCAAGAATGTAGTTTGACCGTTTGCCGGTGTGTGACTGAAGTTTCCCTTGAAGGAAATCAATCATCCTCTTTTACACTGATTCTCCAACTTCATGCTGGGGGTTGGGGGTTGGGGTTGGGGGGGGGGCACCCACACATTTGGACGCTTTCAGATGAGTTTCCGAGATCTTCCAAAAGACAAATTTATTTGTCTGAAACTGTCATTCCAGTGGACAGTGTCCCTCACAGACTGACACTATTGCTCCAGTAATTTGTTATACGACTGATACTGCGGCCCCCGGTGTTGTGAATGTACATTTCGATGAATGTTTCGTTGGTTGTAGACGCTCGGTGGTGGCACGCGGGTAAGCGCGCCATCAGTTACCACGATGTGCTCTGTCTTACTTTTCAGAATTGCTTCCAGTAAGCTTCAACCAAGAGCAACAATTAGCATGCACCTAAACCGAACTTTATATTCAAACTTTTTGCATATAGGTGTATACTGTGTACAATCTAGGATTTAGTTTGTACAGACTGAGATGTATGCTCTGATGGTGCTACTCTGAATGGCAGTCGTGCACTTTCTGACTGTGTGTGTGAGTGTGTGTGTGCGCATGTGTGTGTGTACGTGAGAGAGACAGAGAGAGAGCACGAGCATGAAAGAAAGCTTTGTCTTTTCCCCACTCCAACCCCACCTGACAACATGATAAAGTCACTGCACTGTCCCTTCTACTTTTCAGCACCAGTTATATCCCATTGTCTGCACTATGTTTAGCTTATCATTATTATTATTATTATTATTATTATTATTATTGCTATTATTACTATTGTTATTTTCTTAATTAGAGTTAAATTTAAATTAACTTATATTTTTTATACAAAGAAAAATAATGTTGGCCTTTTTTTGTTTTGTACAAAGTAAACATTAAGATAAATTAAACAGTCTAGACATGTTACTGTTACCCAGAATAACTGAGGAATGTCTTAACTGTAAATGTAAGAGCAGTAGCCCAAATGACTTTTAATAAATACCTGAAAATACACCTTTGTGCCAGTTTATTCATTACCTACATACCTTTCTTTTTTGGGGTGTCTCACTGTTAATGCATCCTGTTTCAATGATCAGTAACAATGCATCACCCCTGAATGGTCAGTAGCATCACCCTACTTTTTAATTGTTCTAAAAAAGAAAAGAAAAGAAAGGAATACTTTTTAATACTTTTGAGTTATTAGAAATTTCAGGAAATTTGTGAAATGGCCTCTTGTTTGCAGCTATAAATAAAATGTAGAGTGTTTATCATTTATAGCATCTATAGCATTTCAGTATCAACACTTTATGATAACTCTGTAATATTTAATATATTTAATTCATTCTGTAATATCCCTTTTGCCCTTTGAGCTGGCCAAACAAATTTAGTAAAAGAATATGAAAGTCGGCAAAATCTGAATGTCATAAATTTTTCTTTTAAGAAGATGAGTTCCTGAGATCTCCTCTTGGAATTCTGGGAGTGTGTATAGTTGTGTTATTGTCCTTGCACAAGAAAGGCTTGCAGCTGACTGAACTAGTTTTGTAATAAAGCCTCATCCTCTGCTGTTATCATTCATATTAACAATCAAATTTCCACAAGATGGCTGCCCAAAACGACAGATCCATCACTGTGTTAAACAGCTGGCAGCTGGTGCTATGGATGGAGGGAAAGTTTAAGCACATTTGGATTGATGGAGTAAAAAGACAAAAAGAGGACTCACTGTACAATTCTGTCTTACTTTCATATTTTTTAATATAATTATGTAGTATCTTTATGGTGCCATTGCCTATTGACTGTTAAAAAAAACATTTCTTTACAAATTCTCAGTAAAGAATATGAACAATATTTAATCTGACTGCATTCGTCCCACAGAGATGACAGATTTAAATTTACATTTTGACTAAGGGAACTTAAATTACTTAAATTAAGTCATTGCTCAGACTAGAGATGGACTGTGGCATTTCATATGTGAATAGTCGTTAAATAAACCTTTAATGATAACATTTTACATGTTGAGGTAGTGGACAAAACAAGAATGCAAATGAATGCAAAACGTTGTTGTATGACACAATGATATTAATGTACAATAAAATACATTACAGTTTTTTATTCATGTTCAATTTTGCCATCTGTGTATTCTAGTGACTTGAACCCTGAGTCCATGTTTCACTGTTTTTCTCCTCCTCCCTCAGGGCCCTGTGTTTAATGCACATAATAACCCACTTATTACAAAGAACTAGCTGAAGATGAAGAGAAGAGTTTGAATAAAGTTTTTACAAGTTACAACATTTCCCCAGTTTACAAACATTTGTAATAATTTTTCGTTCTGTGCAGGAAAATATGTGGTATTTATTGAAGAGCATTCTTATCAAATAATGAAACGATTTTTTTTATAGATGTAAATGTTTTTTAATAGTTTCCTTCTTTGAATATAAGTAAGCTGATCCCATAATTGCGTTAATGTTTGGATATCTATAAACACAAACTTACTTAGCGCATAGAGTACTCTACAATCTCACTCCAGCTGTTTTCTTCGTCAGGTACAGGTGAGGTCTAGCGCCTGAAAGCTCACGGGTACGATTATTATCGGGACACTGAACGCAGCACAAACATTACGCGCTTCGATCACCTTGGCAACCGAGTGAAGCACAGACTGCTGCGGCCATGAAGAAAGTTTGTTTTCTGTCCTGAGCATGTCCAAATTACAGTTAGCTAACAGGTGAGGTCATTAATGAGAGTTTATTTCATTCTGTTATCCTGCAGAACGATCTTTAGTAAATGAATTAATCACGTAAAAGCTTAAATATGAGGCACTAGTAGTTTTGCTACTCTCTTTGAATTATTTGTGCAGTGTCTGGATTTACCCTAAAATTTGAGTCATTTTGATTTCGTTTAAGAGAAAAATCCTTTTTGGGTGCATTTCTATTCACCAGAAAGAATAACGAATGTTTTTAATAATTTAAGAAATTGTACACCTCTTGAGATAATTAGGCATTATTACTCGTATGTCTCTAAAACAACTATACAACAATAAGTTGGCCTTCACAGCCATGTCCAGCAGTGTGAAGCCAAAGCCTGGGCGCTATGGGAGCGACATCCACAGACTGCTGCTGGCGGCTGAAGCCGGGCAGAAGGCTGATATCCTGGCCTACTCCTCAGGTCATCTGGGGCCTCGCAGCCTGAACCAGAGTCAGCCTCAAGAGGAGACAAAGTCGTTTTTCTGGAGGATGTCTCAGAGCCAAGAAGAAAGTCGAAACCCACTATCTCTCCAGCAGATACAGACAAAGGCAAAAAAGAATGAAATGAAAGAGTTCCCCCCTGAGTTCACTTCTGGCACTGCTTTAGTAGAGCCTAGAGTCTTGGGGTCCACACAAGATCATACATCACATCCTGAAAGAAGAGAACATATAAGTCTACCTCAGATAGTTTACCGTCCCTCAAGGACTTTGCAGAAAGCTTGTTCTCAGAAAAAACCTAAATCTCCATCTGATCTGGGGGTAAATCATCATTTCACATTGAGCCGTTCTGACCAAGACGGCCTGAACGACCAAGACCAGCAAGAGAAGAAAAAATGCTTTGGCTGGCAAGTCATGGCCAAACCGGACCTCTGGGCTGGAAAAAATGTTGCTGAAATGCATGCGAGGAAACTGCAAGAGGTGAGGATTGTGACACAAACCATGACATCAATGAACTGTCTGTAATTGCTTTTTTTCTTTCTTTTTTTTGCATTTTGCATTTTGCATGATATAGTAAACCTAAAGTGCTCTCTGAACACAGGGTAAAGATATGCACAGACTTCAACATGCATACACTCTAACACACTTTTAACCTGCTAATATTGTGTGTGTGGTCTTGTGCGCAGGGGTTGATTAAGTTGTCTGCGCAGAGCTGGCCCAGCAGAGACCGCCTTGCGGTGTTCAGTGACGTCTTTGATGATGTATGTGAAGACTCGCCAGTGTTTGGACGCATCCTGAGGGAAATTAAGGTTTTTCCATTTCCTCTGTACCCACCAGCTCATTTTTAGCATGTACCGACAGATGTATTAGAGCCAAGAGAGAGTGAGTCCCTGGAGTAGCAAGTACAAGTAGAGCAGCCATCGGAACCTGGTCGCGATGCATCAGAGAGGAGGTCATCAGAGGGCGATGGTTCCATTACTGCTCATTCATAACGAATGCCTCAGGGTCATGCAAGTTTCTTTTGCACATGATAGTTTTGCTTAGACTCTCAGTAAAAAGACTTCCCATGCTGCAGTTTGCAAAGTGCGCAGTTTTACTTTTCATGCAGCTGAAATCCTTTTTTTGTTATCATTAAACAGTATAACACTACAGGAATGAGCACTCTGGATTATCTGGAGGAATCAAACATGCTGTGTGTTTATAATTTAACAGTGAATAATAACACAGGAAAATGTACATTTTTGGAGACATAAATAGACATTTTAATAGAAGATGTGTACCTGGAGGTTGTGGTTCTAGAGTAGTAAACTGCAGTACATACAATTTGTAAAATGTTTTCTGAAGGATTTTCTACAAAGACATTTTTTTTTAAAACCAACATAATTCTGTAATAAAGCTGTAATAAAGCTTTCTTTTCTCTTCCAGACAGAATATGATTTATACGTCAACCACCTGATGAGTTTTCAGTCCTCACCACGCAGCATGGTAAGGAACACTGCCCAAAGACGCACATACTAACGATAAGACCTGAGAAATGACTGTGATATTTTGACATTTTTGTGTCAAAGACATTAATTCTTTTCTGTGAGTGTTACTATGATATAATACATTCTCATGCTCAGTTTGCCTTTAAAGAATGGAAATTGTTTTACATAAAAAAGGAAAGCAACAGTGCTGATATTCGTAGATTTCCTCACAGTTCAAAGAGTCAAAGATGCCGCTTGTCGGAATCAAACATGCTGTGTGTTTATAATTTAACAGTGAATAGTAACACAGGAAAATGTACATTTTTGGAGAAATAAATAGACATTTTAATATAAGATGTGTACCTGGAGGTTGTGGTTCTAGAGTAGTTAACTGCAGTAGATACAATTTGTAAAAAAGGATTTTCTACAAACACATTTTTTTTAAATGTACATAATTCTGTAATAATTCTGTAATAAAGCTGTTATTTGATTTTGTGGGTATTTTCAGTCCCTTGTCTACAGTTAATGTTTCTTAAAAAAAGGCCTACATGTATTTTTAACCAAGCTTTAAACAGCAAATTCTTGTAGTCTCTGTGATAAGTGTATTATAGATATTTAAACTTTCCAGAGAGGAGGATAAAACCTTTAGTTCTTCAGCAGTAGCCAAGCTACTAGCAGCATTAATCTCAAGCATCTTTAGCTTTTTTGGAAAATAATTTAGGTCCTAATGTTTTGTTGTTGCTTCAGTCACCGAATACTTCACTCAAAGTAAGCGAAACTGAGTTGGACGATGCTGAAAAGGAGGTTTGCAGGCTGGAGCATGAGGCTAGAAGAGCTCTAGAGGAGAAGAAACGGTACCACAAAACAAAGTATCAACAGCATGCTTGTACTTATGTACATTCTCTTTAGTTGAAGTGTGTTTGTCCTTTCAAACCTCAGGGTCCAAAATGAGTTACAGAACATTTCAGCTGCCATGCACCCGAAGGACAGTGACAAGAAAAGTAAGTCTTAAGACTACCTTAATATAGTTTTTGTACCTTATCGTTAGTTAACAGTTAATTTGCTTTACCACACGCTAAGTTTTAGATATATCTGTGGTCTATAAGAGTGAACAAATAATCACTTTTTGGTGCCAACAGTCATAAAAAACAATCGTTATGAATGTCATAGTAATTGAGGCCTTTTAAAGATTTCTTTAAACTGTGCAGCATACATCTTTAATGACTGAATGTGTTTGGGATTTTCCGTAAACCTCAAACTGTCTAAATTATACATAAAGACTTAAAACACTCACACTAATATTTGGTTATTTTTCCCTTAGCAACGCCTTTGGTAGCCATCAACAAGGATATTTGACCTGTCTCCTTGGCACAATTGGTGGAGTTCATTTAAACTGGTTGGTTTCCTGACATGGACCCAGCTTTTAAGCATAGTCCACAAATTTTAAATAAGGTTGAGGTTGGGGCTTTGGGAATGCCGTTCCAGAATGTTTTAATGTTAACCTGCTTTATCCACTCCAAAACCAATTTTTATGTGTCTTTGGGATCATTGTCTTGTTGAAACACCCAGTTGTGTCCAAGTTTCAGTCATCTAGCTGTTGATTTGAGGTGAAGTTGAAGAATTTGGAGGAAGTCATCCTTGGAGTCAGCCCCTGAGCATGGTCCTACCACCACCATGCTTGGCATCTGATACAGTGTTTTTAGCATTGAAAGCCTCTGCTTTACTCCTCCAAACATACCTCTTGTCACCGTGGCCCAATAGCTCAATCTTTGTCTTCTCTGACCATAAAATTTTTCTCCGGAAGATTTTTCACTTCATGTGGGCAGCTGCAAATTTTAGTCGAGCTTGAAGAACTTCATTTTGGAGCAAAGGCTTCTTTCTTGTTGAGCACCCTCATCCATAGTGATGACGGTATTCCAGCATTTTCCATCCCATCTTCTGACAAGCTTTAGCCTTGGCAGTTTGGTTGTCTCTGAAGATCCTAATTTCTTCTCATCTGAGGGTGACAGTTTGGCTCTTCTTCCAGACCTTGACAACATGGTGGCACATCTGCATTACTTGTACTCTTTCTAAGTGTTGGTCAATCCATTGACTACTGTCAAAGAATTTTGTTTTATGCTGGCAAAGAGAAATTACCACTTGTAGTCAATCGACACTAACAAGAAGTTAATGGACCTTGTCAAGTTAAAAGACGTTGTAGAACTTTTAGCATCACCTATTAAAAGATTTAAGTGAATGTCTGTATATTTGAGTCTGTGTGTGTGCTTTTGACCCTGTGTAGATTAGGGGTTATCCAAACTAATTTCAAACGTATGCACCCAATTCTTGTTTTTTTAATTTATTAAAGATGTATGCTTTACAATCAAGCCACCCTGAAGGGATACAATTCTTATCAATTCTCTCTGCATTGCATTCATGTTCACCTCGTCTGTGTTTGGACAGATACATGTCAGTCAGGGCTGCAGGATACTATGAGTGTCTCTGGCTATACTGACAGCATCCAGGTCAAGAAGCTTCAAGTAATGAATGTTTGGAAGGAGATCAAACAGCTGGAGGAAGAGCTGGAAGAGAAGTTGGTGTCCACTGTTACAACCACAGCTACTAAAGGACATATCAGAGACCAACAGGTGCTACATTCGGCCTCATTCCACACTGGCTTATAAAAGCATACCTCAGCTTGTAAATCACACTGAGCAAACTTAAGAGTTAAGCATGACATGTGCTTTTTTTCCTGTTTGTTTCCAGACTGAAATAATGAAGCTGATAGCCTCAAATGAGCATCTAAGGGCCATTAGCAAGGTATGAGAGGGTGGTCTTTTTTAGCACATGTTTTTTGTTTGTTTGTTTATTTTTTTAATTGCAGGTATTAAATATTTCAAATGTATGTTTTCTATGTGAGAGTCAGATGTGCTGTCTTTTAAGGATCTTGAAAACAACATCAGCGCAGTGCTGAACAGAGAGAAAGCAAGCAAGGCCATAAGACGGTATGTGGAACAGTGTATATGTGGCACTTGATTAGTTTGTGACCATTTTTACTTACTTCTTCTTGCTATGCTGTGTTTTACCACAGGATTTTGTGGGATGAAATCCACCAAGATCTACAAGCAGAGTGAATGGCTTCATCAGCAAGAAAACTACAGAATACAATGGGACATTTCAAAACTTAGGCAGTGTGTGCTCAATAAAAGACTTTGACAACCAGGAAGCAACTTAGAATTATCTGATTACTTTATCCATTTTGTAGGCTTTTGGTTTAGAGCATGCAATAAAAGAAGACGTATGTCTCCCGAGGGGCCATAAGGCGGTGGCGGAAGTGTTTGTGTGCATGAACTTGTTTAAAAATCATCTGGTCACCCCAGTTTCAAGTGTGGAAAATCACAGCGCGCTAAAGTTATTAACTTAGAAACTAATCTTTCATGTATTATTGAATAGACCTATAACAGATTCACTGTGCTGTGTCACAAAATTAAGTGAACTCTCAGATTTGATTAATAGTTGAACCTCGTTTTTGGCAGTAACCTTCACCTTGTGGTCATTTCATTCTACCTGTATTCTGTTAAGGCCTGAGCTCTGACTCAAGCAAAATGCTTTTTTTGTTGTTCTTTAACAGACTTAGTTCAACTACCCTCATCCTCATCATGCACCATGCTGCTGATATAGCTGACTCATAATCAGAGATTTTAATCAGTTCACATCTGGGAGCTATGTGTACTATGTGATGCTATGTGAGTGTATAAGTTAGTCATGTGTTGCAGAAATTAACTAGCAGTGTAGCATCCATCTAAAATATTAATATTAAATATTAATTTAATTTTAATATTATATATAATAAACATAAAGTACTGGAATAACTAGGAGCAACCTACTCTTCAAACACTAGAGGGCAGCAGAGACTTGTGAGAAAATTGTGTCAGCAGTAAATTAAGAGGCCTGCACTAAAGCAAAATTCCCATATTGGTTTCACTGTGTAACTTAAAAGATTTCCTTAGTATTCTTCACACAGTGATGTTCCGACTGAGCTGCGGAACATTTTTACTCTTGAAATCATAACATATCGTACAACTTTCATGCTGTTATGCTTCCACTCTCTTATGTCATATTAACAGTAGTTTGCCTCTGTTCTTATTCAGGGCTGAAGTGTCTGTGTGTAACCTTTATCAAAAACAGTGAAGATAGTCTAGGGGTTTGTAATGTCTTGAGAAATGTCAGCATGGATAGGATTTCTATTTAATGCCGTATTTCCTTTAACGGGGTATTAAATATGTCGCGTTAACGGGAATCCTAAAAAGATTTTCCTCTAGGTTCAAGTTCCATGTGGCTAAACAAAAAAGAAATCCAATTATAACTGGGTGAACAAAGCCTTGATGACAGTACTCATTTGATAAATAATCACAGTGAATTAGTGTAATTATTGAAGCTTTTCTTTGGATTGATAGAGGGTGGCCTTTGCCCCTGACATGAGGGAATGCTTTGCTGTCTGCCAGAATCTAATCAGAGGTCAAAGTCTTCGCTCTGGCTGACAGAGACAGTCGGGGCAAAGTGTGTTTTTGTCCCTCACAGTCTAAGCTCTTCCCATCCTGTTACTGACGCCTCACTTCTGCTTGGATTGTTGCCACTTCGACACCATGCTGCTTCGGACTGCTGTCCTGCTCCTCCTCTGCCTGTCCACAGGGATGTGTGCCACTTTAGGCTACTACCAGACTGACGCAAAGGAGGACGGAGGCCCTGCTGCTGATTCAGTTGTTGCTGCCGAAGATGCCTCTGTAGACGTAGCCAAAGAAGGTGTCACTGCTGTTGAAGTAGGTAATTCATCTTCAGCTGAGGCAAACGCAGGTAACAGCGTTTTTGGTGACAAACCGCTGCGTGAAATAGGTGTGAAGGGTAGCCAATCAGGTGACAAACATGAAGAAGATGTCCAGGTGGTGGCAGAAGGTGCTACAGTCAAAGAATCAGTGCCAGGCAGTGATGGGCCTCCTGGAGACAGCCCTGCTATGAAAGCTTTTACTAAAGAAGCTAAGAGCCTGGAACGACCTTCTTCTGGGGAAGAGGCGAATGAGATCAGACCAGTTCAGACAAACAAGACCCAGAAAACACCACAGGAACAAGAAGACAGCAGCTGGAGCCTCAACTCTATTAGAAATAGTTTCCAGACTGCGCACGGATACTTCGACTCCCTAGTGGAACTGGTCGGTGGACACAATGGTGTTTGTGAGTACCGCTGCAAAAGATATGGTAAGAATCCATCTTAAAATTCTCTGTTCAAGTTCACCAGTCTTTAAGGGATTTTGAGAGTTTTTACAGACTGTTGTTTTTAGCTTCCCCCCCAAAAAATTTTTCTGACCCTCAGCAGATTTTCAAATGATTACTGTGTTTTCCACTTCCAATATGCTTCCTTAACTAGATACTTTTTTGTTAGCATACTTAAACTTTTAGATCCGATTCCACTGCTATCAGAGCTAAAGTACTTCTTTATTGATCCAAGATAACATGCCTGGGCCTCAGGCTTCTTATACCGAAACCTGAATGCATCTGTTTATCAGTGGGAGTTTAGCTTTCCCTCGTCTCAATCATCCATATACATGTTCTCAAACAGAAGTTATATTTTATCTGTGAAATGATACACACCTGAGGATGAACAGGAGCACCTCATGAAATTTGTTTGCTAACACAGTCAAGTTCAAGACCTAAATGAAGCTTCCATGTTTTCTCAGGAGAACTTCCTCAACCTCGTCCTGGCTTCCAGCTCTCAGAGCCCAACGGCTGCAGCACCTCTCTGGTGGGATTCCAGGTGAATGCTGCTGTAGGTTGCCTGTTCATAGCACCAACAGCTTTCAAAGCAATATCATTAACAACCTTAATGGCTGTAAAAGCCACATGTTCGGTTTGAGCAGACTGTGCTGACACAATCTATCTCTGACAGCTTGACCTGGGGATCCCTGCTATGACAAAGTGCTGCAACCAGCTTGACATGTGCTACGAAAACTGTGGTACGAGCAAGTACGACTGTGACTCCAGGTTTCGCGCGTGCCTGCATGACATCTGCTCTGACCTTAAGAAGAGTCTGGGGTTTGTTTCGAAAGTGCAAGGTGAGATATTTAACTTTCCCCTCTTCCTTCCTGTGCATCGCCACAAGTTGTCAACGTAGAAAAGATAAATAAATCAGCCTCCCCCCTCTCTCATCATTTTTTCTCCTAGCCTGTGAATCGATGGCAGATGCTCTCTACAACACAGTTTGGACTCTGGGTTGCAGACCTTACATGAACAGCCAGAGGGCGGCGTGTGTCTGCGAGGGAGAGGACAGGGATGAACTGTGACACAGAACACTATGGACATCATCTGTGTGCTTTTGAAGACAACTAACAGAGTCGTATTTCCACACGCATAGCGTGCATTTATAGGCTTCTTTTTTCTTTTTTTTCCTTCATAGACGAGATGCCTCACAAGAGCCTCTCAAGATTTAGAGGCCAGAGATTGAAAAAGACATAAAAGAGGAATTTAAGTGAACAATTTCTTTGGATTTATTCACAATTGTTCATGCACATTCACTCGCCATGCTCCTCATTTTAGGCCAATTGACTCTATGACTCCATTACCATAAATTACTTGATGACTCCAAACAAAGTGTGTGACGGGAAGATAGAAAGGATATTGTCACCGGATTAATTTCCTCTAGACAGAAAGACACCAGATAATTACTGTGGTGCTCATGGCTCCTTGTGTGCTGCTATCTTAAATTTGTCAAGCTGCTCAAACCTTAAGTCAGTGTCATGTAAATCTAATGCCTACTATGTTAATGCTTGATGTAAGTTATTTGCCAGTTATTTGTTATTTTTATGAATACATTAAAGACTAATTGCAGCTAAACTGACACGATTAACTCCAGATTAATTGTCGGAGTGATGAAGCTCATGCATAATTTCCAGACGCGGGGTTCTGATATTTCTTTCCCAGCACACTGTAATGTGTGGCGTGCTCCTCATCGATTACACCAAGCAAATGAGTCAGAACGCATCTTATAGATGTTTTAGATGGGGTGAGAAATAAACCACTTCCATAAATCCACTAAGTCTCTAAGCTGTAATCAAGCCTGGGAAATGCCTGAAAGTGTGACCCAGAAAATCATCTCTCATGTAGTAGCTGTTATGAGTGATGTGTGGCCCCTTTCTCGCTTTTTAATCGAAATGTCATTCACTTTAAGGTGAGCATAATGTGCTGCAAGTCCAACAGATGCAAACTTGTTATGATGTGTTAATGAGAATAAAAGTTATCTCCAACAATATAAATAACAGTAGAAGGAAGATATACTGTATACACATATATACAGTGCAGTTGGCTTCTTTGTGTCTATGTCTACATTTATTTACTCTCCGGATTACCAGATCAACTGAACTGGACGATTCCTTTTTAAAGGGGTTCCATCATGCTTATGTCCATCTCTATATTTTTATTTTTGGACTCTACTAAAGCTGCTCAAAATTATCCTTATTCATCTGTTCAAGCTGTTTTAGCTCCTCTCTCTTTAAGCCATCTTTTTCTGCTTGGCTTCTTCTCAAAAAAAAAAAGGTGGGTGTAGAAGGTGGGTGAGGTTTTCATATAGTCAGAGCTGGATATCCCTTTCTTTGACATCTTACAAATTACAAGAGTACAAAATCAGTCTGAAACTGAGTGTTCAGCACAGTCTAAGATCTGAGCTTTTGGCTCATAAGGATTACATGCACAAACACTGACACGCTGACTTTATTATCTCAAACTCTACGCATGTTTAATCTGGAAAAGCACCACTCTAATAGTGTACGTATGACAGAAAGTGAGAAAAACCATAAAGTGTTCACTTCAGTTTAAATGCAACTGTGCTGATTGTTTAATTTCATGGCTTTTTTGTTGATGTTTGTGTTGATAGCATTGTATAATTGCCATGATTAAGGCAGGATAATGATGGGGCCTGCGCTCAATGCGTGCTGCTCCTGAGGTTCATCCGTCTGAACCTCCCGTCGGACTCGTCCCCGACAGCGCTGAGCACAGCGGGAGTCTCCTGCCCGGCACACTAGCACCTGGCAGTGCAGGAACACTTGCTGTAAACAGAGGAAGCAAGCTTGTTTTGATATTTTGAGACTGCCTTCACAGTGTAGAGGATACTGCTAATTCACATGGTCTATTAATACAGTCTTTGCAGTATAGAGCTACGCAGGCATAAGCCCACACACATTCGCCAGCTGGCTCCCAGCATGCTCCTTTTACTCACTTGGTTGTCCTTGCCAATGAACTTGAAGACGGGGACCTGGTAGTGCTTAGAGAGCTGGTCCTTTGACGAGTACTGTGTCATTGTTTCATCAGCAATACATCTGCGTAGGAAGCCAAAGAGAGAAAATAGAGTCACACATGCATCTTAATGCAGTAAACAGAGATCCATAAATGTTTCTAACAAGTCACTTCATCAAGAGATTAGATGCTTCAAGGTCCTGAAAGCCTGCCGCATTTGTTGGCAAACATGAATATAGATTTAGTGATGACCTGCTTGTGTCTGCTGAGGAAAACTCTGCATTCACTGGGAAAACGGCGTCTTTCATACATTTTAAAAATTTCATTTCCATTTTTCTACCCAAAACTATGTGTTGTATTTTTTTCTGAACTAGTCCGAGTACAAGACAGAGTGACATTTTTCAGCTGAAAGAGTGATTTCCGGTTCGATAACTGTTGAGCACCTGATGCCAAGACCTTTATAAGACACAGCAGTGGGATCTCATACTGATGACATTTACTACAATAACTGGAACTCAATGCACTTCTATTGTTAGCAAGGCAGAAATCTCATTTCTGTGTGTGTGTATGTGCGTCACACTTTAAATGCTCAGTTCAGTTTAGCTGCACATTTCTAGGAGTGACTCTGCATAAACAGTTTGAAGCAGGTTTGGTTTTGTCAGGCTTATCGTTGAGATTCACTCCTCTACAGGGAAGGTGGACAGAACTTCATCTGAGGAGTTCACAGCATGTATGAAATTGTCAGCGGAGTGAGTATTACAAATAAAATCTTAGTTTATACCACAAAACCATTAATACCATGTTTAAACATCCGCTCAAATAAAATGAAATCTGTTTGCATGGCTATTTACACCAGACTGATTGTTTTGATTATTTCTTCAGACATCTATCTGTTCCCTTCAAATTTAAAGACAATTGTTAATTTAAAGTAGGTTATTGCATTATATCTTTGGCCAGTAGAGGGCAGCAAAACAGACAGTGATTAATTGAAGAAGCAAATAAGGCACATGTAGATATACAGTATTTATGAAATGAAATAACATGAAACCTACACTTACCCATCTCTGATGAGGTAGTACTTGAGGGCCTGGTCAGCTTTGGGCCCCGGTGTAGCAAAGCAGCTCTCCACCAGGGAAGAGAGACCATCCACTCTCTCCTTGGGCTCAACCCCAAAGAAGAGGGAGTCATGCAGGCGGAGCTGGGGTGGGGTTCGGTAGGCCTCTGAGAACTGGGCATCCTTAAAAAGCTCTAGTGAGAAAGTGAAGACCCCCTCACTGTGGCCCTCCAGCTCGAGGGCTGAGTTGCGCTGGCTTGCCTGGTATCCGTCTGAAACCTGGTATTCCCTGGGGAACTCACAGGTAACTGGGAGCACCAACTTGCCGGTGCGGACTATTAAGTCCCCGCTGCTTCCTGGGCTGCTCCTGGGGAGACCTGTCACCAGGTTGGTCCCTACAATCTTATTAGCTGTCACCTGAGAGCGAACATTTACATTACGTTAATGGGTTTTTCAGTTAGTGACAAGCTTGAACAACCCATATTAAAGTGCACTGCTCATTTTTCAAAGCCTTAGGCTTACATATTTAACCCAGGGCACATTCTATCAAAAATTTCACCCCAGTTCCTCTGACCTCAACTACTGTGCCACATGTCTTGAGGCTGAAGTTGAGGTTGATGTGTGTGCCATTGGAGACACCCCGACAAGATGAGTTGGAGAGAAAGAGCTCCAGGCCGCCTACAAGGTCCTTAGGAACTGATACTGTAATAGAGCTGGAATCACACTGGACTGGAACTGCAGAGGGGGGAGTCAAAGATATCACAGATTCTTTATAACACTATAAAACAGAAATCACCAACTATTACATGGATAAAACAACAAAAAGCTGCTTAAAATGATCTCACAGTTGTGTGATTATTATACAACAACATATGCCACATCACACAGTATGATGCCCTGTGGCGAGAAGTAATGATAGAGAAACCAGTAAAAACAAGCAACCGTGACAGTCAAGATCTGAGTTCTATCAGCAGAAAAACAAGGAGCAACAACAGGAGCCAGGACGAGCCATCGAACCACTGACGTTCCAATACATAGACGAGCAGATCTATCTCCTGAGCCACAGCCGCCCCAAGACACTGCTTCATTCTACCACTAGTGGCCGCTTAACTTTTCTTAGTAGTTTCTACTGATTTATCACTTTCTTGCTGGAAATTTCTGAACATGTTTTTTTATGTGTTGCGCAAGGAAAAGAAACAAATTGTCAGTTTTGGCAATTACATCATATTTCCATAAACAAACATTTGCTGGCTCCAGCTCCCCCACTGTGAATATCAGCATCATTCCTTTTATGTTTTCGCAAACTGTTGTTCAAGAGATTTAAATACAAAAGCTTTGATTTTGTTTGATCACTGAGACATAAATCAAGAATAATGATTAAAATAATGTTAATAGGTGAATGTTTTTGCATTCTGACTTAAAAGAACATATTTATTTATTATCTAGCGAACTGTTAATCAAAAGCTTAATCTGCTCAATAAACCATGATACAAATGTTTTTCTTTGGAGTCTTCTTTCATAAATGACAAAAGAAAAACAGACAACAGAGTATGCTTTGCAATTTTTCTTGATTCTCAAAAAAGGCTCTCTAGAAAAGGCCAATCATGTTATTCTCTGCAAATATGATTATAGATCACCCTGACAACAGCAATAATAAAGACATCACTTATGACCTGAAGAAATGCACTCACCTCATATCTCTCCTGAAAAATCAAATGAGATAAATCCAAACATGTATCTTCACGTCTGCTTCTGTTGCCCGATTGATTATCTATCACCAATATCTACCATTTTTTTCTCACTCACACACACACACCTTGACACGTGCGCTTGTCCTCTCCCAGCTCCAGCCCTCTGGGACAGTGGCACTGATAGGAGTCCAGCAGAGCGGAGCAGCCATGACTGCAGCCTCCATTGTTAACATGACAGCCTGCTATCTCTTCAACACAGAGAACAGGAGAGTATTTGGAGCTCGCTGTGTGTGTTTGCGTCCAGTTTACTCATCTCTGTACAACACACACACATAAATACACGCCTGCGCCTGTACCTCTACAGGTGCGTCCATCTTCATCCAGCACACGGCCTCGTCCGCACTCACAGCGCCAGGAGCCTTTGGTGTTCACGCATACCTCTGCACAGCCACCGTTGCCCTGATCGCATTCGTTCACATCTGAGCACACACACACACACAGGTTCAGATATTAATATCAGATGAGTCTTGTTTTAAATGACTGAGCAGCAGATGGGTAGAGTGGAGTGTATCACCTTGAGGCCATCCACTTAGGAATGATAAATCAACTTTAAAGGACTTTAAACCTGCATTTATAATCCTGAGAGGGCCGGTAAAGAAATAATGATGGATGAAATAAAAGTGTGCGGTGAAACAAAAGTGAGAGTGCAAGAGAGTGAAGAAAGAGTGAGCGAGAATGAAGAAATGAGAAAGTAATTACTGAGGTGAGGACTGGCAGATTTGGTAGATGGATGAATAATGAGATTATGGTAAATTTCAAACTGGCCAGGCTGCCCTAGCATGCCTGTCAACCATCATTAAGCCCCAGTATGCCACACACACACACACACACACACACAAACACACACACCTGCAGATGCTCACCTTGAGCGTATACCATAAATCACTATTTTAAAATGTTTTATTGCTTCTGTTGCTTTTTTTTATTAGTCCTTTATTTATTCAGGTAAAAATCTCATTGAGATTTAAAATCTCATTTCCAAGAGAGACCTGGCATCATTTTTAATCAGGCTCTGCTCTTTAAAATAAAATAAGCTTTATTTTAATTGTAATATTCTGAAGAAGTTGTGATAGGCTCATTAAAAATAAGTAATGGACAGTAACAGATTACCAGTTGAACGATTTGGGGATATGAGTGAACCAACACACAAGATAAGACTTAAATATTAATATATTTATATTTGTATACTTTATACCTTGGTATACCAATCTCTTTGTGAATGAACGTATTGTACAAATGATCATGCTATAGGTGATATAAATACATAGAGCAGCAATCATCACCCCACTTGCCATTGGATATTATGTTGAATAAATGAGGAATAACATAGGAACAGCTTAATTAGAAAATAAAACAGTTGGGTGAACCGACTGCAACTCCAGCTGGATTGATTTTTCTTGTTGTTTTCCACGAAACATTTCCAGCCTATCTGTCTTCCGTGTTCCCGCTTATCTCTGTCTGTTGCACAACTTATCTGTCCCCTTCACTTCCTCCCTCTCTGCATGTCTCACCCAGGCATGTTTGTCCGTCTGGTCCCAGGACATTTCCAGGGGCGCAGCGGCAGTCAGACTGCGGACACCTGGGACCCGTGCAATCGGCCTCGTCGCAAATATCGTAGAAATCTTTGCAACACACAAAAACAACAAAGTCAGGCTACTGAAAAAAGCATCTCACGAACGAACAGATGTCACATCCGACATGCTCACTCACGGCCACAGTACACATGGAAGCAGACTGAGGGCCTTGGCAGGCGGTACACAAAGTATCCTCCAGGACAGGCCTTCACATCCACGCTGGCGTTCCACTGGCAGCAGTTGTTGCTGAAGCTGGCGCAGACAGGCAGGGTGATGATGCCCTCATGGAGCTTTGGATGGCTGCCATTGAGCCAAATGGGGGCGTGTGTGCCACAGTGATTCTCGGAGATGCAGAAGGTGGGCATGGCATCCCCGGCCATGCCTGTGAAGCGATACCATTCACCGGAGACCTGGCTGTCACACAGGGGCACGCCGGATGATTGGTTGACGTGGTAGTCTGTGTTCCTCCACGGTTCGTTCAAGCTGATGTACGCCGAGCAGGGGTCCAAGACTGAGGTAGGGTGGTGGGAAGGGAGAAAATAAACAGCACATGATTAGATCCTTAAAAAGTGAGATAAATGTGTTTAATATAAATCATTTACACTGTAAATGATGAATAATTTTGAAAAAATTTTGGCATATAAAGGCTCAGAAAGAGGCTTTGGTGCACGCTTTATTGTATATTTGAATTCAAGTTAACACCATTAGGTACTTTGCCCACTTGACCATTTGTTACCATGAAACCTTTGGATTGGCCAGATAGATGGAAACACCTTAATTGGACTAAAAGCCAACAAGCTGTCCTCAAAGGCCTCTTTAGCCAATGAGTTCTGTCAGTGGTGACTCTTTTCACTACTGCCAGCAGAATCAAGAGAGAGCAACTGAACAGGGAGAATAAACAAAGTGCAGGAAAACGATCAATAGTATTTCCCTTCTTCATGCCCTTTTTAACAGTGTAATTAAGGGGCAGACATAAAACAAAAGGTGACAGCATGAGGGAGTGGGCAATGAGAGTAAAAGAAGGGTTTAACAGACAGTATTCGCAGGGCTGAATAAACAGACGGATCATGGAAGTGCTTTGTGTGCGACACCTGACAGAGAACGAAGCTGACCAGAGACGTGAAGGCAAACACATACAGTACAGTGCAGACTGTGCTATTTGTCTAATTTTGTGACTATATAGGCCTATATAGCAACAAATGGACAGAACATCTTGTCACCACGCTGCTCCAGTAAAAGCAGACAGATCAATCCGCAGTCTGAGTCTTCTGACAGCATTAATGGCCATTTCTGAGAGACGTACGACTGACCAAATGTGCCCCGGCTCCAACAGCACAGAAGGGGCAAAGGACATAGCTGACTCATGCGGATGTATGCTAATGGGAGCATTAAATCTTCCAGATGGGGCATGAATAACTTAATAAGGCTTTTGGGAGAATATGGAGCCATGTCTGACCTGATCTTGTCTGTACAAATGAAGATGAAGAGCAACAGTGCACAAACTTACTCTCTTTCATATCACATATTTTTTGTTAAAGGTTAAAGCTAGTGATATTTTATTAATGTGGACAAAACAAGAATGACCTGATCACTCTAACAACTTCTTGTGTGGCCAGAGCCCGACATCGTTTATTGCTCTGTGCCTGGTTTTCCAGTAACAATGCTACTCTGCTTAAAAACTCACCTGAGCATTAAATGTACCCCAAAACTGCACTTATCTGACTTTTCTTTAGAGTTATGTAAAAACTACAATAATGCTTTTGGCAGCTTGACCATTAAATTTGACCATTACGCACTCACGTTGCTTTTAATCACAGTAAAAACGTTTTTATTATAGACATACCTGCTTATTTTGGACGCAAGTATAGAAAATTGCATAATCCACTTACCTACACTTGCAACTGCAACAATCTCCAGCGCCAGACCGGTAATTACCAAAAAAATCATGATCTGCTTTCTCGCTGTTGGTTAGAAGATCCAAGCTCAGGCCTGAGTGTGTTTGTGTATGTGTGGCACTTCTGGTTCATCTTTTTGAGGAAGTCTCTTTTTAATAGTCACCTCTTATCTTTGTCAAATTGTCATGTCCCTCTCTCACCTTGAATCCCTGACCTTCTGCTCCCCAAATCCAGTAACAGGACCATCCTCCCATTGTTTCCATCAGAACACTATTTTTACACCACACATGCCTTTAAAATATCCAACACATGTTTTCTGACTGGAGCTTGAGACACGTCTGTCTTTTCTTTCTTCCTGATTTAAAGCTCGTTGAAATAACGAGTGATGATCTAATCTCGAGGAGCGTTAAACCGATCTGATTAAACTGCTTAGCGTCGCGCTGAAGCATCTTTCACTTCAAGGAGGTGACAGCGAGGTTTGCACACTCAAAATTTAGCGCAGCGAGACCTTTGGTGAGGACAAACTGATCCAGCAGAGTGAATGTGTGCTCGTAGGTTTTTCAGGCCAAAAAAGTATCTATAGCTTTGCCCTTTTCATTTAAAACCTGCAGAAGCCAACCCGAGCCTTGCAGTTTTTGTGTCTCATTATGTAATTAACTCAGTGGAGACATTAATCCATGAGGTAGTTAGAAGAAATGAGTCAGAACACTTAGTTCTGTAAGTAAGACGTCGTTAGCCCTCCTGGCTGCAAGTCTCTGGGGAACAAATGGACTGAATCAGCATTGTATTTTAGAACAGTGCAAGACTGTCATAAACTATATGTTTTTATGTATTATAAAACCTTATTTGCTCCTTTATGTAATGCTCTTAATTTTTCCTATTTAAAGGCCAGATTTTTAGGGTTATGTAGGTGGACAACTGAGTCATAATCTGATTAAGTCACTATAGTTTGACTTCATGACTTTTCTTAAAAGGAATACTTTTGCCTTAAGGATCAATGTTTTCTTTTAGGCTTGATTTTTAATATTATGGAGTTAAAGAGGGTGGCACGATGGTGTTTAACACTGTCATTTCACAGCAAGAAGGTCCGGGGTTCAACTCCAGGCTGGGCTTTCTATGTGGAGTTTGAATTTTCTCCCCGTTTGTGTAATTCTTTCAAGGTACATTGGCTTCTTCCCACAGTCCAAAGACATGCACGAGGTTAGGTTAACTGGCAAATTCACCGTAGGATGGATGGAGCAAGCTGAGTTACTGATGATGAATGGATGAACTCCATCAATGGATGGAGATGAGGAGATTGGTGACTTGTCCAGGGTGTACCCTCCCTCTTACCCTATGACAGCTGGGATAGTCTCCAAACCTCCCTACGACTCTAAAACGAATAAGCAGAAGAAGATGATGATAAGGAACCATACACCTCTGTGAGTTGGTCAGTTTTGTTAAAGCTGCACTGCCGGATCCGGTTCCTGAGACTAAATCCGATTTATGATCCTTCAGCAGAGATTGACCTGTTGGATTTTTAACAAAATGAGCAGCTAGGTACCGACCAGAAGGGTCATGAAGATCAGAGATCACATTTAGTTTGCTCTCAAGACAACTGTGACAGCTCTAATGATTCATTTTTTTATCAAGATGTTTTGCACAACTAATGAGACCATGACCTTAGCTGTATTTTGCTTGTGAACAGAAAGGAAGTTATATGTCAAATGTCAACAACTCAACTAAATACAGAAATGATGTCTAGTAAACATTGGTCACTGTGTGTTTTTCTGCTGTCATTAGCATTTAGCTTAAAGCAGTGATGCACCCAAGTGTAACCACACAGCGATATGGCTCATGGCTTTTCTCGGGTTATTCAAGGGAAATTATTCCTTTTCTGCTTTAATGATCAAAACAAGATAGAAAAAGCACCAAAAATAAAAGTGAGTGTGTTGATTCTTAGATGTATCTCATAGGATGTCCTGTGCAGGAAGGGCCGAAGGTCAAGGAAAGTCTGGGGAAGTCCTCGAGACCTTGGAAAGCTTCTCCTTGTAAACATCTGCAGCGTTACACATTAATCACAAATTTTAACCGGACCACTGGTTCCAAAAACTGGATAAGGATTTTATTGATAATTGAATTACATTTCTCTTTTATACATATTTCATAAATGATACAGGATTTTACATTTTCTTTCCTTTTTTTCTTTTGTTTTTTTTTTTTGCCAACATTACAGCATCATGTCAACAGAAGAAAAGAAAAAGTAAATAAGAGGTCAGAATGAAGTACGAGATCATTTTCAACCCAATAATCTGCTTCATTCTTCAGGCATTTTAAACGAATCTTATTGTAAGTGCTCACACCCACACAACAAAAAAACAAAACAAGAAATTCAGAACTTAACAAATTCAAAACATATTGTAATAATGTGACTTTGGAGAAGAAGAAAAAAGGCTCGGGCTTGATGAAAAAGAATAACAGGAGGGATAAGAACCGGAGATAGCCCCCAATAAGCTAAGAGAATGCACCTGCCACTTTTACTTTGGACTCCAAGACAAGAGGTCATAAAACCTCTTTTATAGGTGTTTTTTTTTTCATTTATTGGGGAGCAGAGGGAAGGGATTTAAGGGAGTAAACAATGTGAAGATGGGCTTTGAGCATTTGGTTGGCTGGGATTTAAATCAGATTTGGCAGGGCAGATTCTAAAGACGCAACCCCGCCCGCTGCCCTTTATAACTAGGAATCTCTACAAACAACGTTCTTAAATTATCTTTGCAGTTATTTTGATAAATCATCTTTTTTTTTTTTTTTAACATATTTCCCATGTAAACATACATTCATGCAACACCCTCTTTAGAATAAAGTTTCCCTATATTTGATATATTTGTTTAAAAAAAAAGTTTTTAAAAAAAAGGCAATAAACGGTGGATGGCATGAAAACAGAAAGAGGAGGCGGTGATGATGATGGAGGGAGGTGTTGTGTAGAAACAGCAGAGGGGGGGACTCTCACCTTCCGCAGAACATCTCCAAGGAAACACCTTTTTCTATTGTGTGTGTGTGTGTGTGTGTGCGTGTGTGTGCGCGTGTGTGTGTGCGTGTGTGCGCGCGTGTGTGTGCGTGTGTGTGTTCAGGACAGACGAATTTAAAACTGACGACGGCCGTAAAGCGGGATGAGGGCCAAATTGATTTTTAGCGCTATTGACAAGCGGCAATTAGGAGCAAAGGACTCATGAATATGGTGATGTGCACTTTTGCTCTGTGTGCACATCACATGCAGGTTCAAACAAACACTCATGTACACAAACACACACACACAGCAAAAAACTGATTTCCACTTCCACAGAGTGAAATTTAACCCTTCTTCATGAAAAAAAAAGAGAGATTAACTTTCTCTTCTTATAGTTTTTCCTATCATGTATCATGTTGCCGTTCACCAAATTGCTACATTGTCAAAAAAGTTTAAATAATTAATGATCCAAAAGGCACCTTTTCCCTGGGAAGTAAAACACACACACACACACACACACACACACACACACACGGTAACAGTTTTGACTAAAAATCCTGCCTTGAGATCTGCATGTCTAACCTTTGATTTGACCCTAAAATCATGCATTTTAATATAAAATCTGTATTTTAACACAAGCATCTCATCAGTAGGATTTTGACGACTGTTCACACACAGGCACAGGATGATCTGGAGCTGGAGTCTACGTGCGCTTCCCCTCTGCAGAAGTGAAGATAACTGGCTTTGAGAAGCTATAGAGATGATTATGGGGGGGAGAAAAGGCCACCAATCCTCGGCCTGAACATAAATTTATATGTGAAGCTGGCAAAGGTTTATTCCATGACCATCCCCCCTAAATAAAAATGGACAACATAAATATATGGCTTGTACAACCTCTGAATAAGACTTCAGCTTGATGTGGATGACTCTTTAGCAAATGTGCAAAAGAAAGGTGTCCAATTAAGTACAAAATTGCAATAATGCTCCTACACATTCACAGATTTCTACTGAGGGCATACCACAGCATGCAGTCTACCCTGCCTTGCCATCAAGGGAGCAGGGAGGGAGGGGCATTACAGCAGCAGTGGGAGGAGAAAACTCTGGATTCGTTTCTGAATGAGAAAACCTCTATGACTTCAATGCCATGACAGTTGTTTTGTTGTTGGATGGAGCTTTTATTTTGTGATTTCATTTGGTAAGAGAAAGAAAACAAACATACGATTGTGAGAAAATGGTTACTGAGCTGCAGGGAGTTTACTAAAAACCTCAAACCACTAAAGAAGTTTTTGTAGAAGCCAGTTCATCAAGTATATTAACATGCCTGTAAGTTTGTCTGAGGCAATGATCGGTAAAGATTTCAACCTTGCCGTTATGTTAAGCGTTTCTACAGCAATTGCTGAATTCAGATAATTAAAGAAGTCAAACATCACCCTTGTTTTTGCCCCCCCCCCGGCAGCCATGCAAACGAGCCTTACATCCACCCTGAATGCTGTTACTGTGGCATATACAGTGTGCATTTGCCATGAAAATGCATAAAAACTGGTAGCTTAATGTATGTACTGCATACAGGGCGATGCTTTTTGTGTGTGTGCGTATGCGACTAAGTGTGCGTTGGACTGTTAGCGGGCTTCCTTCATGGCAGGAGATCTTTAGAGGGTGTAAGATGGGTTGTTTGATGCCAAAAATTTTTTTTAAAAACAAAGAGGTTTGTTGTATGAGAGCTCCTCCCCCCACTGAAAAAACTAGCCTCTGGTCATCTGGTTTATTTGATTGTATACATATATATTCATATTTTTCCATAACAAATATACTATGGCTTTCAAAATAAAAAGTGCCAAAATATTTTTATCATTTTTTTTTGTTTTTTCGTTTTTTTGGAATAAAAGAACACACAGTGATGTTGTTGTCGGTAGTACTGTCATACTTGCGCAGGCTGGGCCGCTACAGGACGTTAAAACAGGAAGAGGATATGAGGCGTTTTCAATCCTGCATCCTGCGAGTGGAGACGGGCTCCTCATGAAGGTCAATCTGCGACAGCTGTCCGTCACCTGGAGGAGGCGCGGCTCCAAGAGGGAGAGGCAGCAGGAGTCGGCCACAGGAAAAGCGAAGGTCTTCCCGATGGTGTGACTGCGGTCGGGATTTCTTGTAAACGTGTCCTCGCAGCCTGCCCCGTCCAAGAGGAGGCGTGTGTGTCGACAGTTTGACCGCTAGACATAGAAGGACTGCGTCGCCGTGGTAACCCGCGGGGCAGCCAAGGTCGGTGTCCCAAGGTAGCCTGAAAGTCCTGCCAACACACACAGACACACACACACAGCTGCCCCCGCTGCGTGTTCCTTGTCGCGGAGTGTTCTACAGGTGTAGTAATTCCCGTGTCATCCCTGGAGTTACCTGCAGGCTGTCCCTCTGGAGACTTGAGGCATATCCATAGTGGCCAATTTAATGTTATCGTCATCATCTTCCTTTTCCATCATCCGCAGCATCCATCAGCTGTGAGACGTTTTCAGTTCTTGATGTTCTCACCATCCTATTATTTTCGCCTTTTAGCAGTTTTTGCTTGCAATTCCGACTAGAGGTTCCAGTCGGGAAAAGAAAAAGAAGAACCCAAAAAAGAAAAGGAAAAAAAAGAGAGAAAAAAACCCAACCTCCGTCAGAGAAGAAAGGGATGGGATTATCGGGTGCAGGAGGGATGCAGGGATGGGGGACTCTAAGAGGAAGGGATGGGAAAGAGGGAGAAGGGTGTAGGACAGCAGAAGAGAAGAGGAAAAAAGTGGGTTGCAGGAGCTGAGCGAGGGGGAGGTCACTCTTCCCATCAATTTTTGCTGTCTGTGAGCTGCTGAATCGGGAGCTGGAGCTGGAGCGGGTCCCGTAGACGCTTCAGATCTAACTCCACCTGAAGAGGATGGAAAGTGAGAGAGGAAGATGAGGGAAGTGAAAATACAAATAAATAAATAAAATGTGGCGGGGTGGTGCAAATCCGCACGTATCCACTGGCACAACAAATCCGAGAGCTGAATTGCAAAATGCGTGAATCCCCAGTGCGACTGCAGCGCTGGTTTTACATTACAAAACACCCAGCTTTCAACCGAGCAACTGTACCTCAGCGATATCATCCTTCAGCTTGTTGTACTTCTCAATGTCGAAGCGTGTCCTTTTCACCCCCTTGTGGAAGAACAGCAGATACTGCCTGTCTCTGGCGTCGGGATAAACGTACTCCTGCAGGTTACAGAGACACGCAGTCAGAGCTGTGTGTAAGAGGACCCAGTTTATCAGAAACCTTCCATCTACTCATTTCTATAGGAGTGAGAAAGCCAACATCAAATTGGCTCCATGTCCTTGGATTTAAAAATTTATGGTAATTTTATGAACGCTGAAGGGCGACGATGTCACATGGCTTTAAAAGTTTTTTTAAAATTCATTAAATTTCACTAGTGTGATGATTTCCTGGGTGGTTCTTAACAGAATTTCGGCATAATTGGCCTACATTGAGTCACACTTTTTGGTACAGCGAAAGCACAAAAAACACAACAAGTGTGGAGACTAGAAAAAAGGCTTTCAATACGATAATGTGAATAGATCTAATCTATTTCAATGCTTTTTGTCAGGCAACAGTGCACGATTGTTAACAAAACAAATCAGCAGGGAAAAGGAGTAAATCGACATATTTGATTAGCTTCTATCAAAGCTGAACTTTCTTCTTTTATAATTGACTTCAGTGGTTATCAGAATGTAGAAATATTTAACAGTAACACTGCTTGAATACATATTACATCTGTTTGAGTTTGTCTTTGGATGGCATTTCCATAGATCGAGAAAAAAAAACACACATCCAAGGCACTTCATTTGCTTCATGCCTTCACTCTCATGATACAGGTTCTCAGATTTAATCCATTTCTTTGCAGCATTCAAACCATTATTAGGTTGCTAAACAGATTTCTCCTGGTTTTCCACCAGTATGAATCTTCAAACATGGATGCTTGGATCATGTGATAGCTTTGATGTTTACACCTTGTTAAGGCCTTTACATCTTTATCCAAGTTTGAAGGCTGTGGTCTTACCTGACGTGTTAGAACGAAGTAGGCATACATGGCCATTGCGGTGCCGTAAGTGATGAAGTAGGTGACCGGCTCCATGATATCCCAGGAGTACTCCCACCAGGTTAGCCTGGCCAAGATACCAAACTGGGTTGCCATATACGCCATGCCACCCCACAACACCCAGGTGGTGCGTCGCTCTGCCTTCTTACTCAACTCCTCCTTCACCTGCACAGCAGATAAAACAGAAACCACACATGCGTTCACAAGCGGAGCACAAAATGCTACTTTCCATTAGGTCAGTAATTCCCCTCAGTACACAAGTAACAACAGAATAATAACATTTTAGTTATATTAGCCATGTCGTGTGAATTGTGACTGGGGTGATAAGCTATACTAGTTACATAATAGCTTCTTCTCTCCCATGAAAAAATAAAAGCATGCAGGTCACTTAATTTCAAGTTCTCTGATGTTGTGGTGAAGATTAATCGTCTTATAGCAGCACAAAGTTCAATATTACAGCACTCCAAAACACGTTAAGAGAGTTAGACCTTCTCTAGGGGGCGGAGTTGTGAGTTCAGGTCCTCCAGTCGTCCAATTAGCTCACGCTCTTTGCTAAGTTGGTGCTCGTCGATGCGCAGCGTGGTATAGAGCTGCTGCACCAGAAACTTGACATCATTCAACTTTTCCGCCTCCTCGTGGGGCAACAGCTCTGAAGTTAAACACACAAATGCAAACAAATAAACAGGCTTCCCACATGCTGGCAATAAAATCCCAACTTCCTCTTATTGGTGACGACCCCCTAAGGCAGAATTCAGACTTAAGAATTTCAGGCTTCAGTGGCCGTGCTTCTTATTATGCTAAAGCACCTATCACCGTGATCACTCCACCCCCCCAAAAACACCCGCCACATCCACAGTCGCAGTGTTACACGCCATGACTGAAATGTGCCTAACAACGAACAGCAGAGGCTTTGCCCTTTCCTTTGCCGGTTCTCACCTCTCCTCGGTGGTCGAACGAGGTGTGTGGTGTCGTTAATAACGAGCTTGAAATCATCCAGCAGCAGGATGTCTATTCCTGTGGAGGAGGCAACCCTCGCCCCATCTGAAGAGAAAGACAAACGGGGAGGAAATAAGAGAGGGCTTATGCAACAAAAAGGTACTGGAACTAAAGGTTATGAGGTTTTGTTCACTTGTGTGTGAGCATACCCATAGAGTAGATGGCGACCCGGTCGATGCCTCTGTCCTCTGCCTGGAGCTGTTGGAGGAAAACTCCCACACAGTCGCTGAGAGGCTTGAGGGTGAACTGGCAGCGCTCTCGTCTGGACGGCAAACTGACTGAGATCACCGGCAGCCCGTTCTGATACACCACCGTCACCTCTGTAGCGGTCGCGAGTAAGAAAACAGGGACGGGTCGAACGTCACAAAAGCAGAAGTAATCTTGCACAACCTCAATACCAAAAAAATTAGGATGCTGAGTAAAATGGAAGTAAAAACAGAATGCAATGATTTACAGTAGGCATGCAGTTTAGCATCATCTTGCTGAATTAAACAAGACCTTACCCGGATGGGAGCACATGCTCCTCTAAAACCTGTGTATACCTTTGAGCATTCATAGTGCATTTCCAGATGTGCAAGCACTAACTCCCACATATCATCAGAGATGCAGGATGAATCTTTTAATGATATTACATACTGCATATGATGAGATATCGCAATTTCACCCTGAGGAAAATTATTCTGAAATTTGTAGGTGCAGTTTTTTTTTTTTTTTAAGGACTCGTTAACCTCTTCTGAGAAACTCGGCCTCTCTGAGATGCTCTTTTTATGCCCAATCATGTTACTGACCTGTTGCTAATTAGCTGAAGAATGCTCCTCCAGCTGTTTCTCTTACCTTTCCAGGTTTTTGTTGCTCCCATTCTAATTTTTTCAAGACATTTGATATGTTTCTATTTATTGTGAATAAAAATGAGATTTGCATCTGTGTCCCAACTCCTTTGGAACTGTAGTTATAAAATGAGCTTTCCTCCGTGCTCTCTAATGAAGTTACTGAAAGGCTAAGAAGCGTTAATGAGAAGCAGGAGTCTAGTTATTCTTGGTTTACTTTGCATTGCTCACTACAAAACATATAGATGATGTGGCCTGATTGATATATTGGCTGGCCAATGTTATCAGCAGATATTGGACTGTCACATATACACTACTACTACACTACAAAAAAATGGTATCATTAAACAGTTTGCCCAGCAAAGTAGTGGTATGGAGTCAGAGTTCTGATATTAAGTATCTAATTAACTTAAACGCACTGCTACAAATATCGATAACTGGTTCCAGTTAACGATCATTTCCTCAATGTCCAATGCGTCCAAGCTTGGTTGTAGCCATCAACAATGACGGCTTGTCAATGAAAATCTTTTTTTTTTTTTTAATTTTTGACATAAGATAGTAAAATAGTTGTACTGAGAGCTGCATTAATAATTGAGCCTACGCACAATTGATAATAGCATTGCTGTCAAAAAAATCTTACTGCTCTCAGTACCTAATTTTTGGTTTAGCTCATCTACTATTTGTCAGTAATCAACACAAGACTAGTAGCTACTGAAAGACATACACTGCTCGCTGCGGTTTGCCAAAATAAGCCCTATTCAGGCCATCAGTTCTGGAGAATCGATACAGCCTTAACATTGCGAACCTGTTCCTCACAGGACTGCCGTTGATTCTTTGAAGCCAACTATTGATGTTTCTTATTCCCACATAAAAGCCTGAAAGACTTCTAAATCATGCGCATGTGGTGAGACTGAATTAAAAGGCCTCGAGGTGAACACCGTAGTTTATTCATTCTTTGAAATGTTTTAACTTTGCTTAGCCGAGAAAAAGATGGAATCGCTTAGTGTGCCTGGGACTGAGTTCAAGTTTATGATTCTGTGCGTTTTCGGTGCCATCTGTACACCCTGCTTTTTTCAAGCGCTTCCATCACTTTTGTCCCAAACAGCTGAGCCCACACTCGGCTCACTGGCACTCTCTGCTAATATAAGCCTGTAATATGGCTCTATTGGTCCATAACCAAACTACTGTTGTAATGAGCCTGCACAGCTTATACCATTATCATGCTGAGTGGCCTCTAAAGACAGACACATGAATCAAGGCAGGGGGCTGCGAGCCCATAGGAGATATGATCCGAGCCTCCTTGTTCCTGCTGCACCCAAAAACCTCCGCCTCCTGCACAGGCCCACTGCAGTGAATCAGCAGATCTCTGCCCAGGTCCACACCGAGAAATGAAGGACGCTCAGCTGGCACAGGCAGCACCAGCCGGGCTTCTTTTCCAGGTGTCACGTTTAAAAGACACTAAAGGTTCAGACATTTCATTTTAAGACCGTTTCTTCATTACAGTGACACTTTGAAACGTTGCCCCGAGTGCCCCCCTCTCCCGCACACGTTCCCTTTGTCCTCGTTTATCCTGTCATCGCAGGAGCATTGTTAAAAGTGCAGGGACCCCGTGTCTATCTTTACTACAATCCTACAGCTATTAAGGCACGCTTTAAAATGAATTCAGCCTGTTCTGCAGTGCTGCTCCTTTTCTCTTCCACCTTCTGTTCACACTCTCCATCACTCCCGCCTCTCACACAGACAAGCAGATGCTACCCCGAGACTGATTCCACATTAATGACTTCTGCCTGTTAACTCCAAATGAGCCTCTACTCTCTGATTAATGCAGAATTTCTCCCATTGTTGTTTGGGGTTTTCTCCTTTTTTGAAAAAAGAGAACGGGAAAGCTCTCATACAGCTACGAGTGCTGCGTCTGGATTTTTGCTGGTGAGCGTGTCAGGTTAACGATGCAGTAGGAAGGGAATACTTACGCTCTGGAGCTGCAGAGGAACACAACAGTCTCTGGCCGTGCCATGAGGGGGCGCCCCTCCAACCCTGCAGACAGGAGGAGAAAGTGGACCAAACTCATTACTTTGCCTTTTCACTGTTTGTTCTCACCTGGCATGCTTCTTCCAGCCAACCACAGCTGCTGCTGCTGTAGATCAGCGTGCAGCACCCGGCAATATGAAACTGCCCTAATCAATGCCACTTACTTCTCTAATTGTTTATTTCCGAGAGTGTTGTGTTACACAACAGGGACCGCTTTCCCATTTTCTAGAAATGCTCCCATTTGCAGACAAGAGCCACGCCCGAGCAGGACGAATTAACCGATTTAACTGCGGCTTTCTTGTCACAAAAATACTTCTGAGTGTTCATATGTTTCAAATTACTGGCGAGCCATCATCCAGCCCAGGGCAAATGGCAGGCGGGCAGCTCTTCTCATTCTTAAAAAACAAAAACGAAAACAAATGGCGGATGAAGATGAGACATCAGGAAAAAACAAAACCAAAAAAAAAACAAAACCAAAAAAAAAAAAAAAAAAAACACACCTCTGGGGAGTCATAACTTCTGGATAAACCAATTGTGACTGTACCACAAAAAATGCTCAGTTTTCCACGCTGTCCCTGACATCTGGGGCCCAGATCTGTGCAACTTTTAGGGCTGCATGTGAATGTATACACTGTGTACAAGTATACAATGTACTGATGCGCTTACTCTGTGTACAACCGTTGTAATATCAGATCTACGATACATCCACACTTTCTGACCCATACTGATCCAAACCACAACAGCAGAGCTTCAACTGCACTGATAGTCACAGAGTGAAAAGATATCTCACAGGAGACGTGTATCTGTGCATCTGTGTGCGTATACTTTCACTGCAAACAGATCCTTTCTAATTCTGTACAGCCGAGATAAATGCTCCATTTACCAACATCATTTTTTATCCTGGACAAAAGCAAGAAGCAGCAAAAAGAAGTCAGCGGTCCGGATAATAAAGCCTGATTTTATTATTAGTCAGCAACACAATTATCCCAGGTCTGTCTGCGATAAGGCTTTCCCACAGATTCCTAAGGTATTTCCAAAGCTTTACATTGTTGTTCATGTTTGACACAGACAGCTTGCTCTGACTGACAGAAAATAAACTCGTATATAAAAATAATTCTGTGAGCAGTTAGAGCCTCTTCAAAGGGGGCTGACTGTAATCCGACCATCAAACTAAGACACAGAAACTCAAACCCAGCTGCCTCGCTGTCAATCAGTGACTGCGACTGCCAATCAATCAGATACAAAGAATTATGTTGATCTGGATAAAGGATGGAAAAGGTGTGAGAGTAAATGCCACCACTGCAGATATAATACAGAACCTCCTCTGTGTGTGTGTGTGTGTGTGTGTGTGTGTGTGTGTGTGTGTGTGTGTAGGTAGGTATGTCTAGGGGTGTGTGTGTGTCTGTCCTAAATGAGAATAGCAATTGCCAAGCACCAAGTAGAGCCCAAACAGTGATTAGGTTTCTGATCAGATGACATGCTGAGAAAGGGCTTTTTGGCTCATCTGGAATAACTGCACAGTCTGCAGAGAGCACTCCAGCACGGCTTTGCTCATTCATTAACTTCAGCTATTCGAAAGACAGGAAGATTTCACGGAGATACCCACAACAGCGTCATCACCAGCCCACGCACCCGCTGGCACAGAGCGCCATCACAAACATATGCAAATATGGCACACATGCACGTCCATCTGTGGAGTGACATGTATGCGTGGATATACCTCTGTGTGTTTGCAGGTGGCCGTGAGTGTGTGCGTGTGTGTGTCCACCCGTCTGTTCACCAGCCTGTTTGTCAGCGGTAGTTGCAGTTGCAGCGACTGAGCAAAGCTCCCGCGCCTCCACTCCCCTCGGCACGCAGCCACTGAAACGCTGCCTGCAATATTTAACAGCGTAGCAGCAGTCAACAGCACAGCAACCTTGGAATCAATGTCACACGCGGCGAAGGGAGAGGGGGAGAGACAAAGAAAAACGGGCTGAGGAGATGGACAGACGGGCCGCGAGAGAGGGGGAAAGAGGTGTGGAGAGACGGGGGGAACGAACGGGAGGATAAATGGAGGGGCGGCGGGGGAGCGATGGAGATAAATGGAGGCTGGAGTAAAAACGTGCGAGTCACAAGCGCGCTTGCGTTTCTGACCATGTGCTGCATATACTGTACCCGCAGCACACAGTCCCTCCCCACCCGAAACGTGACTGTGGAGTGTGTATGTTTGGCAGGGATGGCGGCAAGAAAGAGAAGGAAGACGAGGGAGGGCGGGAGATGGAAAGAGAAAAGCTATGAGTGAGAGGAGCACGAGAGGGGAGGGAGGGTGAGGGGAGTACTGCTGATCACTGCAGTAAAGGAATCCCTCGTCTAGAAAGGGGGGTTGCCCCTTGAATTCACCCTCCCTCCCTAACCCCCTCCATCTCTGTCCGACTCGCACAGAATCGTGATGTGCAGGTTCTGATCTCCTTCGACTCTCATCAGCACCGTGCTCTATAACCACTGCTGCTTTCTATCACAACCCATATATGCACGTGTGCATTTTGAGTGTGCTAAATTCACAGCAAGCAAACAAAGACCCAGAAGATTACATAATAAATCCTGTAGAAGATTTAAAAAACAAAAATGTTGATGAACAGGAAACAGCTGTGTCTTTCCCTGCTCTCATATTACACAGCAACAGTGAAGAGGCATGAAACCGATCTGCAGCGAAGATAAATCATCCTCACAGAGAACAACCTCACATACAAGTGCCAGGCTTCAGGATGGAGGAGGGCGGGTGCACGGTTACTACATGCATCACTGCTACAGCTCTGCCCGTTATCGATATCATCCCTCCGCTATGTTAGTTGTGTTTAATTCCAGCAGCATAATGATGCTCTTGTTTTTAGTTCAGGTCAGGTGATGCATTTGGAGAAATTTGCAAGATTTATTAGCTTCCTCCTCCTCCTCCGGCACAGCTACACAAATTCATAAGCTTCTAGCAGAGCTGCTCTGAGGGTGAGTTCACACTACTCACTGATGGTTTTCTTCATGCCAGGGGAAAAAAAATTAAGAAATAGGGCTATTTTTAGTTTGATATAAAGAAATCTGGTTATGCTACATTTGGTAACCGACTACTGTGTACACAGCGTGCTACTTCTGTGGCAGTACTCGACATTTTTACACACAGCCCCATCAGATGAACTCAGCTACTTCAACCCTGGTTGGAAAACCACAGCAGTAGCTTAGATGTGTGGACAGCACTTCTTTTTGTTTAAGCTTTGCTATTGCAACTGACTCTAAACCCAAGATGACACTGCATTTTAAAAACCTCTTCATCCTTGCAAACACATCATTTTAACTCCAGACACACCGCGGGGAAATCACCGGCTCCCGAGCATGGCTGCAAAGTGTGCCTGTGCGAGCCTGCGTGCAAATGTGTTACAGACACCGGCGCTGAGGAATAATGTTGGTGACATAATTCCCATTTCACGGTGCCCTTCTGGAGGAGTGGAAACCTCTGCCATTTATCTGCACAATGACTGCATCCATCTATGTGGTAATGTGCTGTCCTGGGTTGTGGCTACAGAGCAGATAACGTGGGCAGTCACACATTCGTAGCACCCATGTCGACTCAGTATAAAGAATAGATTCATCCTGGGCTCCATTGTGCATACACACCGAAATGATCTTTTTTTAATTTTATGCCTGCATATCGGACATGTTTAAAATCCTTATTTATGACCATTTTTACCAGTACAGAATCAGAACACAAAGATATTTAGATTCAAAGATCAATTTTGCAGTAATCATTCTATCATTCTGATAGACGAGGGTCAAGGCGAGATGAAGATCTGATTCTGATTGAAGCTGAAGTTTGTAGGAGGTCACTGTACAGTGCTGTGCACTCCTTATTTCTTTGTTTTCTGTTAGGAAAATGGGAAAAAGATGCAGGGATTCACTGAAATGTGTAAGCATACAAGCGGGAAAGTCAGTATTTGGTATGACCACCCTTACTTTTCAGCAGTCTGCACTCTCTTAGCAAAGCTTGCTTGTAATTTCTTTAAGTAGTCATCAGGAATAGTTCTCCAGGCTTCCTGGAGGACATTCAAAGGTCTTCTCTGGAGTTTGGTTGCCTTTTGTTTCATTCCTTGTGATGATGATCTAACACTGCTTAAAAAATGTTGAGGTCTAGGATCTGGACATTCCAATCCAGCACCGACTGTCTTCCACTGATTGTGCTTTTCTTGGCAGTGTGTTCGGTATATCGTTCCTCACAATTTCCCTTAAGAATGGCTTCTTAAAAACCGCTCTTCCAAACAGTGATCAGTGGCCATTTTTGATGAGGCTTTGGTGAGCAGTAGATGGATCAAATTGAAGGGCCAGATGCATCTCTCAGGCCCCGTGTCAGGTCTTTGCTGGATTTTTATTCTATTTCTTAAATACAGGACTTTGGGTTCATGTGCTGTAGACAGTTTTTAAGCCTGTCGCTTCATTTGTCCTCCACTTGTCCAGTTTCCTCAAAATGTTTAACATCCTTAGATATGCCAAGTTTTCAGCTAATAGTTCTTTAGAAATCATTTCGCTGGTGCAAAAATATTATTTAATTCCTGTCAAACTATGCCATTTTTTGGAAAGAAATTGAAAAAAATTTGCTATTTGTTGGAGTTAGAAAGAAACAAAAAAGATAACGTGCAAAGAAAAAGTTTGAATACCTTCAGAAAGCCGGAGAACTATTGTTCAAGAACACTGACAGGAAAGTCTGGCTCCTTGGAAGTAAAATATCAAGACATAAAGGGTGGTTCAAGACTTTTGCACTATTGTTTGCTAAATGAGAATGTGCACATTGCACATTGAAGAGACAGGACAGGGCATGCAGGGGGTTGGCAGTGAACGGTTCGTGTCTAAGAGGTGCAACCGAAATTTTCAACACTTAAAACAGGGATGAATGTGCCACCACTTCCAACGTTTGCAATATATCACAAACAAAAAGCAGCGTCACCCACGCTGACTCAGCCTTACAGGGCCACTCCCAGGTGGATTCTCAGAGAAGGCAAATGAGGTTTACGAGGTATTAAATTGAAAATCCACCACATCTACCACCTTATCACCTGCTAGAAGGAATGTCTGTGCACAACGATCGCCGTTAAGATTTCCGAGTCTTTCCTGAACCTCGTGTTTCTGGTTTTATTACTCTTTTATAGCATATTAAGAGACTGCTGACTGGAACAGCTGAAAACTCTTTCTTCCGCTCAATCCCAGGAATGTGAAGAATGCCTTGTATTCTCAAACAAGTAATTAAATATCGACTCTATTATGTAAAAGGACAATTTTTTTAATGAATTTCTATATTTATTGTTTAGATCCAAGCATTTTTAGTCCTAACAAACAAAAGGAAGCCATTTAAAGTGATAAAATAAAGCATTTTTCCACAGCGTCTCCACAATGAGCCATAAAGTTAAACTTAAGGTGAAATGACATGAATGAGTCTTTAATTTATCAACTCATTAATTAAGGAGTGTCTACTAACAGGAATGTCTTTTGCAGAATTATCCAGAGCCCTGAGGCATCGTTAACGTAGCAAATCCAGAAAAATCCTCATCAGTTCATTATCAAATTATTAATTTATTCTTGAAGTGAACAACAATAAACAGGACAACAAAAAAAATGCCATCTCATGCTATGTCTGCTTTCTATATTCTGCCCTAAGGGCAAGATCGCATCCAATCGGCCCCTTGAAGCCCAGATTTCTCCACTTTGAGCCTAACAAGTTGAAAAGCACAGCTGTGCCCCTTCCAAGGCTCTCACAAATCACTGTAGGCACACAAGCGAACCGTCCCACCCCTCAGAAATACGAAAGAACACACACACCTCGATAAGGCGGCCACTCAGCAATTGCTACAGAAGAAAGCGGATTTGAGAACAGTGTGACAGTAATCACCGTCATTTTTTTCCAGCCTCAGCACAGACGAGCTTATGTAACAAAGGAAAACGCTGCCTTTTCTCTCAGCAGTGCTCCTCGCCCGGTGAAAGCCATTAACAGATATGAAATCGGCAGTCGCATTCTTGAACACCTCGGTATTAAGTAATCGCGACTCGCACGCCGACAGGGAAACCGTGACAGAGCAGAGTGTGCTCCACAAAAGCCCGTGCCGATCAGATCCCTGCACTGCAATGCAGGGTTGATAGTGAAAGCAACCCTCCCCTGATTAGGATATCCAAACATCAAACCCCTCCAAGATAGTTACAGCAAGACATAAATAATTCCGGCTTAATTGCTCATTCCATTTCAATAAACTGCCTTAAAGGACTTGAACATGCTTTGGATAATTAATTCCAGCTCATGGCCCGCTTAATCCACGAGATAACATCTCAGAAGTGAATGAATCAGATTGTTGACATGCGGGCCCAGTTTGACCGTCATACCCCTATCACCCCCCACCCATCCTCCCATCCTCCCCTCCTCCCCTCCCTGAGACCAACAACACTAGAACCTGATGCATTATTAAACAGCAGTGCAGGCTTTCACGCCTCTACTTGGAAGACAGCAGCTTTTGCCTATTGTGCTCCACAGCGATGCTCCTCAAAGGATTCAATCCCGACGAGAAGGACCAGCTCCGTTCTTTGGCTCACATTTGAGAGTATGCAGAAATTAGTGCTTGCACACACATCCATGTGCGTGTGGTCAGTGCGACGGCACACCGAGACCCTCTTTGATGGTTCATGCACCAGATGGCACTAGCTGCTTGTGTCAGTGTTAATTTTAGTCACGCAATACTTTTCCTCTCAATATGCCGTTTCAGACTAGTAGGTGGAACTTTTTTCTTTGTTGTTTTTAATCATTTTTTTTTTATCTCTCCCCCTCTAGCTTTATTTTTCTTCTCTTAGAAATAATTGAGATTATGCGAATCCAGTTGCCTACACACAGTTTACACACTGGCCCTGATTTCACCGGTGACCTTAACAGCATCGATTAAACCTCAAGAGTGTGAAAAGTTGGAGGTCTGTAGCTCCTTCACGTTACACGTACCGCACGCTCCGATCGATGCCGCTGAGTAAGCAATGCTCAGTTCTTATTATCTTCCCAAATTTCCTCCTCCCGTCACCAGCGGAGTTGGGAGAATTTTTCTTATCCGTATACACTTTCCACCATTATAGGACCTCTGCGAGCAGAGCTACACTTTGCACTGGCATTACCCAGTTTCTAGGCGCATTAATTATAGATGGGTAAAACAGTTGTTTTGAATTGAGAAGTAAAGTAGCTCCCATTTGTTCTCTCCAAGACTGCACAATGCTCCTCTGTGGCTACCACACTAATTGTTCCTACGGCTGCTGCTTTGGGCACAGAAGAAACTGCGACATTGTCCCCAAGTTTGTGCCAAAGTCTATCTACTAAATAGTCTGTCATAAAGGACGACTTTATAGAAAAGGTGCAACTTTTATCATATTTTTTGTATCGTATCATATCTAGGCATTCATTAGTTTCCAAAGTGTTCAAATAACAAAGCTGACACAAAGGAAAAAAAAAAACCCTCAATCTGTGGATGAGCTAAGAATACCACTGCATTTATCACACCTTCAAATCCATTAAACTTCAATCAGGGGTTCCAGATTAGAGCCCAGATATTAGACTCTCTTTACAGAGTGACAGATGAAACCTACTCTCTAAGAAAAGAAAAGGTTCTGGATGCCCATGCATCGAGGAAGGGATGCGAAAAGATTTTTCCATATAATAAAAGCACATTTAAATACATTTACAATCACCTAAAATTGCCCTTGTTTTCAATTAACTACCAACTTGCCACAAACTATTTAACCCTACAGCAGTGCTGTCTGACACCAAAAAAAAAGATAGCAACAAATTTTTCTGGCACCTACTTCCAAGGTGCATGGAGAAGACAAAGATCCGATGATGTAAAGACTCCAGCGTCACTTAAAGTATTAGGGAACTTAGTAAAGCTGATACCAAAAAAAAGCCAAAAATCCCAACATGTCATCACAGGATCTGCAGGTAACGTGTGGATTTGTTGATCAGGGATCAGAAAGGGATTGTGCAATTTGATCTCCAAACAAACAGTGTAAAAGTGCCTTTTGCCAATGAACAGGCAGGAACAAGCAAAGCCTTTATTCATCTCTGTACAGACAAATCAAAGACAGAGATGAAACAGCAGAAATGTGTGGTGCAGTGAAGTCGAGTGTTTTTATTTTGGAGCTGCTTCCATGTCCCTGTCTCAGTGACTGAGCAGCTTGCAGTAACTGACTTCACTATGAATCTGCATCAGGCTTGAAGTTGAGCGTAAGGCAGATGTTTTAAAAGGACAATGATCTGATCAAATGACCACACTATCAAATCTGCTAATGAAGGATGAAATGGAGGCTTATGTAATGGCTCATATTTGGCGAGTTTAAAATGGGCAGTACATGCAAAGAAACTGTAAAACATCTTAAAACAACTGAAGGAAATCTAGATGAGAGTGTTTAAAATTTGCAGTAGGGCAACGTCGAAGAGATGAGTGCAAAACACTTTTCAAAGTATGTTTTAAAGTGTTTGCGTGTCCACATGTGCCAAAAGGCAGTTTCCATGGGATGCACTTTTATGTGACTGTAAATGGTCCACTAAGGAGGCACAGACACAATTTTCTGTGGCAAAAACATTCCCCTCTAGGTTTCAGAGTTCATGGTCACATTTATCAAAACCCACACTGAATTATATATCATGTTCAGAGCACGCATTAGTACTAGGTCACCACCAATTTATCTCTCATCACTGATGCTTAGAGGCACAAGATGCTCCACTTTCCCCTTCTGCTGTTTTATCTCTTGCCTGGCTTCCAAAATCTGACCGTCAAGTTCTGTTTCTGCTAACGGTGAAATACACAAACTTTGTACCTTGATACTCATAATACCCATAAACATGTTTATTTGGTTGAACATTAAGGTCATAAAGCTTTATATTCCAGGTTGTTACACCTTTCTGAACATCTTGCACACACACACACACTAACAGTACTGTTTTTCAGACTAAATTAAAGAGTTACAATAATGCTGTAAGGGATGTACAGCAGTTAAGTGAATGTAGTGAGCTACACCTACAGCTTGAGATCGTTTTTGGCCTATATTTACATTAGCCAAACTTCCTGTTTGCATTGTACCCATTGATGTATTATTCAAACAGGAAGTTTGGATCACTTTGATCCTGCAGAAAATTAAGTGCAGCATTTTCTTTCCATGATATCAAAGTGTATTTAGGGACATTTATTCACAATGGAGTCCCGATATTTACTTCTTTAGAGTTATAACTGAAACTAAAAATACATGACACTTCTGCAAAGGAAATTCTGACAGGCATAAAGGCAACATCTTATTATCCTCCAAGACTTAGGTGACATATAGACAGCTGCAGCACTAGTTGCTGACCATTGATTCGCATAGCATCACTATTGTAGGCTTTCTATTGTTAGTGCACATAAAATATCAGACCATGACATTCACTATCTGTATCTTTGTCTTATGTCTCTTTCTCCAAACTCTCCTGTGCACTCGAGTAGGTGCCTAACTAATCATTAGATTTATCAGTAATGAAAATAACTGTTGCTAACTGCCCTTGGGGAGGATTCAAATGCACAGGTTGCCTTGAAAATGGATGAGGGCGTATCTGAGATGGGGATGGGTATCTTTGCTGGTGCGATTGTCATAACAACAACCTTTCACTTATAAGGGAACCTAACCAGGCTAAACTAAGCTATCTTTCTTTTCCCAGCTTTATTCATATAGAGCTGGGTAATGTCTCACAACATGCTGGACTGCACAAGCAACTGTCTCGCTTCGTCAGGATAGCTTCAGGATGATTTGATCCAATTAGCCAATGGCAGCACTGGTGCTCGAAAAGTCCTCAACTTTTAAACGTAAGCAACAGATCACAGCAACACATTCAAAGTGAATGAGCAGCACACCTCGGCACAAAAGCAGAAAATGTTGAACCGTGAAACACGTAGGCGTGGTTCTTCCTCCCTAAATCTAAGCTGATCTATACTCCTGTTATATGAATGCTTTTTAGGAGCTTCCATCCTCAACTCCAAAGAAGTGAGTATTTAAAAGGGTAAAGGAAATGCAAAGCTTTCATCAGGCTTTTCAGTTGAGGGACTAATTAAAAACGTCAGCTGAGACAAAACATGAAGTAAAGCTCAACAATGAAAATGTCAAATTTAAATTTCCAAGGCAGCCAGGTGGCTATTAATCCTGACTGGGTGCATTGGGGAGTTTCTGGTCTTTCTTCTCAGAGAAATTTGCATCATTGTTTGATTAATAGGGCAGACCAGTGAGCTAGCCTGCTCGCGCTGAAACCATCCACCTGGCCAGAATGCAGGGCCGAAAGATGAAAGAGGAGGGTAATTATAGAATTTACAGGATATACCACACAGCAAATTATATAATTTATCTCCCGTTATATAAACAATGCAGTTTCTTCCTTCATTTGGTGACCCAATGAAGGATTTGCAACACATTATTTGTTAGAGAGGCACCATTACCATAAATGGTTAAGGAACAACTAGAGCTGTGCCTGTTTCACCAATATTCCCTGGGTTTAGAGTTGACCTGAGATGCCTGTGACTCTGCCCTCTGCGATCATGCAAGGTCACACTGAGGGCAGCGCGCGGTCTCTGACAGACCTCCTGAACTCCTCCTCAAGCAGCATCAGTTATTTATGGAGCCGAGCCTGGGAATGCTTCTTTTGAGGAACTTTGACAGGCTCTCTCCTCTGTGACTGTGTCCATGCCTTGAATATGACTTAGACTCCAAAAGAATAAAGTTCACCCCGCAAAAACAGGGTTCTCTAAAAATGCCAAGAATATCAGTGGATGGTCTTAGTCATCTCACTGTTCGGCTAGCACTATTAACCATCTAGCATTATCAGGGGAATTGTCCATGAAAGTCTGGAAAACAGAATTCACAGAAATATTTTTTCCTCTTGGATCGGTCAGCAAGCCTGCCTGAGGTTTTATTTAGCCGTGGTCCGCGTGGACATATTGCATGCACATAAGCCAGCGAACTGAGCTCACGAATGCCAATCAGACACAGATTGGAGCAGACACTTCTGAAGGAGCTGCGGCACAGAAACACACAGCTCACCTCATGTGGGCATTTGCTGTTACAAGTCCTTTCGTTTTTTGGCCTCAGTGTTTTCTAACTGCGATGCTGTTTTTCCAAGTGTAAGCGTAATCAAGGCGGTTATCTTTACAGCCCGTGTGCCTGACTGGCCCTCTGGCCAACGTGTTTGGTGCCAGTTTCCACTTTCACCGCGGCCTTCTGCTAGGCCTAGAGAGGGTGTGTAACACCATATGCCTCTTCTGTGCCTTCCCTAGCTTCTCCTTAAAATCAGACAACGAGGAGTTTAATGCTCTCTGTCTGAATGACCCAGAATGATCACTGCTAATGATTTGAATTACAATCTGATTCAGTTTTGATGAGGTTGCAATACCTCAAACATAAAAAAAAGAGTTATCAGAAAAATGCACAGATCCTCCTGAACCAGGAACAACCCTGTGTACTGCTTACCTTTTTACATGCATGAATGGTAAAAGAATAATGGTTATTATACTCACCTCACTGAGAGAATAATACACAGAAGTGAAGCAGCACTTGCACTTCTGGAAAAGGAACGTTTTGAAGTACATTTTAAGAAGTGAGTTTTAACAAATTTGTGTCACTAAAATAATGTCGGCTGTCAGTGCGAACCCTCCGCCTGCTAGTAGATTATCTTGTACACGAAGTTAGGCGTCCGAGCTGCCCCCCTTCCTGACAAGATAATAACAATACCCAGGGCTAAAAACTATACTTTTGGAACTTCCAGCATAGCATGACCCATGGCCATCACCTGGACTTATTTTTGGGGTTTGGGGACACTGAAAAAACTAGGTGGAGCTCATTTCTTTGTCTGTGTTCAGACAGCAGGAATTTGTGAATGCTTCATGCTAACGCGATACACCGAATACCCCCTGTCAAGCTTGTCTGCTCCTCTTTCCAAAACCGTTTAAAGTTTGTATCTAATGGCGTTACGGTCATTTAAAAACCGTGTGTAAAACTGGCCTGCCAGCATTCCCGTGGGAAATTAAGGGTTAAGACCTCATTTTTAAATACTCACCAGTGGTGAGGTAAGAAGCAGCCACATTCTCACTCTGCATTAGAAAATGAGTGACTCAGGCAGACTGTTAGTACCGAGCACGTCAGGAAATGACGCAGTAGGTGTACCTGGTGTGTTAACACTGAATAAAATAAGTGTTAGAATAAATAATGCTGTTTGTGATTGGCAGTCTACAGTCAGATAAAATGTGTTTTCTGACATGGTACGTCCAGGATTTTACATTTGGGTCCTATTTGTCAGATTTTTAATAACAACAAACGCTTCACTCCAGGCCTTTCACAACTAGCATCAAATATTCACAGGCTCTGTGCCGTGGGGCCATGTGGAGCAGCAGCTTACCCTCATACAGACTTTGGACAGCAGAAACTGGGCCGGTTTCCGTGAAGCTACTGTCATGTCACCCACCTGCAGAGTCAGGGGAATCGAAGTCACAGCAGTCAAATAAGCAGACAGCCCAGTTTTCAAATCTCAAAGGGTTCTGGGCAGCAATGCGATGACGCCTGCAGGCGATGTGATGGCCCCTGCTTTACAAGCTATTGAAATCACACGTCGTGCTGACTCACCGACCAAGCAAGGCTGACGATAATGAGCGGCGTCTAATAGAGTAAGCTGAAATGAATGACGGATCAGACCGCATTGCCGGCGACTCCTCAGTTAAAGCTTGTCCCTTTTCCCCTCATATCACCTCCTGCTCCTCCTCTCATCTCTGCCCTTTTATCCTCCCAGATGACATCGTGATCTAAAATCGAAGTGAGCTAGACAACATCACTAATGCTCGGGAAAAAGGAAAAAACAAAAAACCTGTCTCCATATCTCTCTGCCCTCACGCTCCTATCCACAATCTTAATCCTCATCATCAGTATGCTGCTCATCCTGCCTCCTCTGCTCCTCTACTCCATCCTGTTTCAATGTGATTTGATTCTCCACTTTCCTCAAGGGCCCTACTTCACTGTTCGACCCCCCACCACTGTTCCTACCTGTTTACAACTCTCTCTCTCAATTCTGTGTCATCAGATGTTAGAGGAGGTGTTTGGGCAAGTTGCCTCCCGCTGGCAACTAATTTTTGCAGCTCTGAAATAATCCAAGTGAACCATGACGTTAAACACCTTCCTTTTATTTTTTTATAACGGGTGTTAATAATGCGTATGTAGAGTTAATCACCTAGAGCTGTTATTACTACATATTAGAGGTTTAACAGCTTCAGTGCGATCAACCCCTGGCAAGCTGACCGACATAGCATGACCCCAGTTTGATCACTGGTGTTAAGTGGAACAAAGACGGCCCTTTAATAACAGCACAACCCACCTTTTAACACAGCTAACAGGGTTTTAGACTTTTTTTTTCTTAGGCCAATTATTTTGTGTGTTTTTTTTAAATTGTATTTCATATTTCATATAATTAAAATGTTGCTGCAAGTCACCCTACACCATCACAGGAAGTGCAGTGAAATTAATACACTGAATTAATCTAGTCCTAATGCGATTATGTAGGTTAAAAAACAAAAAAACAAAAAAAAAAAAAAACAGCAGAGTGGAGCCCCTATAAATACATTATTTAGGCTGTGGCTGTGGGATTATGCACATTTCAGCTAACATCAAAAGACCCTTAAGAAAAATTATTCCTATTCAGACTTCTGTTACATGGATGCCAACATCGTGTTTACATTATAAGGAACACCTGCTTGTAAGAAAGAAGACTACAGAAGCTGGTTAATAAATACACTCACACGCCACTATATTAGGCATGCCTTGATAGTACTGGCTTGGACCCCTTTCCTTTGGCGCTGCCTTAATTCTTTATGGCACAACCACAAGATGCTGGAAACATTCCTCAGAGATTCTGGTGCATGATGACATGACAGCACCGCACAGTTGCTGCAGATTTGTCAATTGGACATCCGTGATGAATCACCCATATTACCACATCCCAAATGTGCTCTATTGGATTAAGATCTGGTGACTGTGGAAGCAATTTGAGTCTAGAGACATGGCATGCTACTGGAAGCAGCCACCGGATAATAGGCACACTGTGGTCATAAATAGTCACCAGACATGGTCAGCAACAACCTTTAGCTGGGTTGTGGTGCCTGAACAACGCTTAGTTGATATTGAGGGGCCCAAAGTATGCTAAAGAAATATCTCCATTACACCATTACACCACCACCACAAGCCCAAACTGTATAGGGCATCATGACTTCATGTTGTTTCAGCCAAATTCTAACTCTACCATCTAGCATTGGTTATTTGAGTTACAGATGCCTTCTTATCAGGTTGAAGCAGTTTGGCCTTTGGCATCAACGAGGCATTTTTGCCCAGAAAACTGCTGCTCACCGGATATTTTCTCTTTTCCTATCTGTTCTCTGTAAACCCCAGAGATGGTCGTTTGGGAAAAATCCCAGCAGATCAGCATTTTCCGAAATACTCCAACAAATCAACATAACTTTTCTACTTCCTGAATAAAAGATTGAATAAAGATTGATGTTCAGTTTGAGCGTCAGCAGGTCGTCTCGACCACGTTAGCATGCGTAAGTGCATCAAATTGCTGCCACATGATTGGCTAATACTGGGTTAACAAGCAGTTGAGAAGGTGCACCTAATAAAGTGCTTGTTGAGAGTTTATATTTCATTAAAATATATTTAAACAGAGCTTATAGGAAACAAAATGCCTTGAAGACAACTACTAAAGACAAGAACTACTACACTTTCCAATTAGAATATGAGTAAATACCAAATAGACAGTATTGATTATCAATACCATTTAAAAACCTTTAATGGAATGAATCATCAACCTGGTGAATTTGTTGAATGGAAGACGATAAAATAAAGAGGGAGGAAAGAAAAAAGTTATTGATTCAAAATTAACCTGACAGTTTTTTTTAATTAAGTTTTTGATGTTCATACAAAAAAAATCTGCACGACAAGCAACGTTTTATACAGCAGTAATGATATTTATGAGATTTATGTTTTTAATGGGCGCTCATAAAGTTGCGTTTAATAGGATTTTATAAAATACATCTGCAAGGCTGTGCATTTTTGAATATCAGCACATAGTTTATAAGCACACTTTTCTTTGCTTAATCATCAGGTTGCCTCGACATAGAGTTGACTGTCGGCTGTATTAATTAAACGCATTATTACTAGACGACATCATGACGATGACGATTTACAAACAGCATTAATCATCAGCCATGACTGGTCAGTCAGATGAGCAACATTTAAGTCACTACTATTAGTTTGAGGAGATCCCAAACTAATCACACTGGTGATAAATTCAATCATGCAGCAGTTTCTCTATAATGTTGTAATGACGGCTTGCTGAGCGGCGGGCAGGTTACAAATCAATGGAAGTTTGAGATGCGAAGATCAATAGGTTTATTCAATTGGATAACTGATACTCTGACGGAAAAATGTCAGTTACCATCCTGAAAGCAAATTGATTTCCTTTTTGAAATTCTTCATACAGAGTTTGTTATCGGTTACAGGAGCGCACCCAAGGACTTCAGTTCGGATAAACACGCAGACACAAGAGTTATTTTACACCAATGTTTAAAACCAGAGCGGAAAATAAATAATCAGACGCATCTGCAGAGAATTATTTCTCGACAGTTACAGGCGCTCTGAAACATAACTTTGATGGTGGTGACATTTCATGTGGGACCCATAAAACAGACGCACTCCTTTTCACAACAATATCCTTTTTATCCTCACTTCAATTCAGTGCTCTGTTTACCTGATAAATATTCAAATGCGCGCTGCCTGAAAATGTAAGCAGTAAAAAATAATCTCATTTTTGCCACTACATGTGCAAAACGCTCCAACAGACACAAACTGATCAATAATGCAATTAAACCCGGTGATGGCATCTGTGACTTTAAAGTAGGCTTAAGCCTCGCTAGGCCGATCAGTATCTGCGTGCCATTCGGGAATAATCCATTTGACTGGAAGTCAACAAAAAGGGGGGAAAAATCTCTGCTTCAGTCGCCGCTGACAGGGTGCAGTTTAGAAACAGAAAACTCAGTCGGGCTTTTTGCCTTTCTGAGCTACGCACAGATGACGCTTGACAAAACGCTGGGTCGGTGTCTCTCCTCGCTGCGTACCGTCACTCAAAACAGTCATATGAAAACAAGCATACAGACATCCTAATTACCCGCTGACTTAGTTAAAGCCGAACAAGTCTGCTGGTGCTTTCAAACAATAAAAGATAATGAAAACAAAAAACTCAGTGTAGTTTATTACCTTTGATTATTGCGGTCTCCTTGAGCGTTTGAGGTAAACTGTGCATATCCTTTAAAACAGGCCATTAATCTTTATTTTGCAGGACACTAATAGTGATGAGAGGGTTAAAATAGAGAGCTTTGTGTTTTCTGATAAATTTCCATGCTGTCATCAGTATTTGTTAATCATATAACTTAAATTCAAGGCTACTTTTTGCTTAGTTTTATAAAAGACATGGTTTGAAATGACTGAAAAGAGGGGAACGGGTTTAATGTTTTAATGCTCTGTGACGACATTCAAACAAATTTCATTTCTGGCTTAAAGTGGCAGATGTGTAATAATCGGGCTCATAACGCAGGTATTCCATAAAGTCTATTAAATCAGCGCCGTTCAAGGCGGGAAAGTGACGGAAACAGAGACAGAGCGAGTTTCGAGCTTCAGAATGAAACATTATGCTTCAAGGATAAAGGCTGTTTGCCACATGTGCTGAGGAAGTTCAGTGCATCATATAAATACAGCAACAAACAGGTTTTATGGCTCACTTTAAAAATACACCTGCCTCCCTCCAAAAAGGACAGCCGTAGTTTTCAGTCAGTGGCGATTTCTCAACCCCTCGCATCTCTGTTGCCTGTACATTGAGCTCTCTCTGTAAAAGGCTCTTGAACTACACCCACCTGTCAGAGAGGAAGGTGAAGATTACTGATTACACCCTCTTACAAAACGATTGGAAAAGGCAATAAATCCTTGAACTGAACAAACAACGTTTTTTTGTAGGTTTTTTAAAAAACTGGCCAAAACATGAAAAGGACACATCTATTCGACACAGCTGCTATAGACATGATTCAAAGTGAATGATAAATGTGACTTGCTTAAGAGCTCTGCAGACTGCAGTCACAGCGACACCTTCACTGCCCTTGCCGTATGCTACACCTTTACCAGCTGCCATCCTGATGATTGCTGCCTTCCCCCCACCCCCCGAACATTTTCTGCTTCCATCTTTTATCCATCCACTCACGTGCCCTGCAGTTTTGAACTCATGAGCTGAACTGGCAAGGTTCAAGCGAGGAGACAGCAACTTGTTGTCCCCCCCTCCACGACACCCGCCCTTTTAGATTTCTCTCTTCACGTGTCTGCTTGACATTTGACAACTTTGTTAAAACTGTCACGGCTGCCTTCCGTAGGAGTCGAGTCGCAGATGGCTCGAGAGGTCCATGCGTGAATGGCGCTGCTGTAAACTGCTTTGTGTGTGCGCGTGTGTGTAGCTGTGACCCATCAGGGCCTTGTGGGAAGCTGCAGCTAAACTGAAGGATGCCAAAGAACGGCAGAGCGAGGAGGGGAGGGAGGAAAGGTTGGAGACAAGGGGAGAGAAAGAGAGAGAGGGCTGGCTTAGCCAAGGAGGAGACAAGTGCCTGTACTGCAGCAATGCAGGAGCGAGGGAGAAGGGTGTCAATGAGATGAAACCGGGGGGGTGTTGACTGATAACAGTGCAATATTCAAATGGCAGACAGTGCAAGCAGACACTTTTAGAGCCAGTGTTATCAAGGCTAACAAGTTTATGCAACCTGATTTCTTGTGCTTCTTTACAGCATCTCTGTTTTGCTGAGGTTTCCTTGTTTCACTACGGCTCAGACAGTATCATCCCCGGCTCTACCTTGCAGAGACAACAGACGGTGGCAAGGCAAACACTCCCCGCTGGGCCGCCCAGGTCTCCTCCCTCCCCTGCCCTCTGAACAAACAGCTGTCTCTCTTGAGGGTAGATGGCAGGGAAAGGGACGCTTGGGAACGGGGATGAGCTCCCTGTGAGCTCTGTTGCGTCACTCTACAGTGAACTTGCTAATATGGCCCGCTGCTAACGCTGTTACTTTCAAGCAAGGCAAGTTGTGTGTACACGACTTGCACTGCTCTCATTCAGCATCACTCCACCCGATGCCTTTTCAAGTGGCCCATTGCAGCAAAATGTAAACAGGAGTCCAAGAGAAAGCCTCGGCTCGGTTTTCATTGTACAGCCACCCCCACCTTGTGCAAATCCATGCCCACCCTTCTTCATTTCATACAATGACACATAAGCACAGAGCACAAACAAAGCACACTGAACATACATTTGCTCCAAGTAACACACACGCAGAAAAGAGGGGGAGACGAGCTAATGCGCTGCTATCTGTTGCACAAGGATTACGAGCACTCAAGGAATAAATATCCTGTTCTCATCATAAAAGTTTTATTCCATGCAAGGATAACGTTGCGGGGTCAAGAGTATTTTCTGGTGAAAAAAACCAGACGCTTAACATTGAAATGATCATTTTTACATAATGTATCTGTTCTACTGGATTCTTGCTGGATCTTAGTCACAGGCAGACCAAGTGCAAGGAGTTGTAACCAAGCCAAGCTGGAGATGAGTCGAAGGACAAAATAGCAAAGTTGAAATTCACCCTGTCAGATCGAAGGACTGTCATATTTTAATTCAATTCAATTTAATTGTATTTTATTTATATAGCTCCAAATCACAACAGCAGTCACCTCAAGGAGTTTTATATTGTAAAGTAAAGACCCTATAATGATACAGGGAAAACCTCAACAACCAGGTGACACCCCCCAGCCCTTTGAGGAAGCACTTGGCAACAGTGGGAAAGAAAAACACCCTTTTAACAGGAAGAAACCTGCAGCAGAAACAGGGTCAGGGAGAGGCAGCCATCTGCCGTGGCTGGATGGGGGTGAGGGGAGGAAGACGGGACAAAAGACACACTGTGGAAGAGAGCCAGAGATTAATAACAATAATGATGATTAAATGCAGAGAGCTGAATAAACACCGTGAGTGAAGAAGAAACTCAGTGCATCATGGGAAGCCCCCAGAGAGAGAGATGCATGTGTACATATCCACATTGAATAACATGAACTGAAGTGCTGCAGATTACATCCGAAACCTCTGACTTTAAATGCCGCAGAGTTCGAGCTATCCAACAAAAGTTTCACTTGTATCATTGTGTCTTTCCCCCCTGCAGTATGGTTCAATAAACGGATAGCAAACAGTCTATCAAATTTATAACTGAGGAAGAAATTTATCTGGTATTGATATCACGCTACTGAGCCCGGCAACAGACATAAACTATAACAGACTCATTCAATTTCTTTCAGATTAAGTTTGTTATCTTGCAACGCTCAAAATACCAGACAGCTTAGCTGATTCAAACATAAGCAAGTAAAGTTTAGGACTATTCAACTGTGCTGAAGAAAGAAAAGGAAAGAAAAGAAAAGGCTTCCACAGGAGTATTAGACAGATTGAGAACTTAACTTTAAATCTGTGTGGGATCGCAATCTGAGATGTGAATCATAATTTTCCCAACGGATTTAACTGAACACATATGGCATATGGTTGCCTGGATACAAATCCTGTCACTTTAACTTAATGACCAAAGTCCCAGCTGATTAAATACCCACATCCTGCATTTGTGTTATGTGAAGTTGAGATGTTTGGACAGTGCTGTTATTTTTCTCTAAAAACTACTCTGAATGACAACAGACCCGTTCCTCATTATGACTAAAGAGCTATGCACGAATGCTATTTTACAGACAAAGTATTCAGAATGTTCATTTCCTGATTAGCTGGTAAAGACCACACAGGTTTTCCTATGAACAGTTAACACCACGATACCCACACTCTGGTAGAACGTGTGTGACAGGGGGAAATTAAAAGGAACTGTACAGGAAAAACAGGCAAAGCCAAAAACTACAACAGACAATGGACTGAAATAAAAACAAGATAACGCTCAAACTTCCAGGTCATGATAGTATATCACAAGCCGAGCACAACTATGTCGTTTGAAAGCAGACAGCAATCTTCAGAGGAAATGTGAACAGTTCCCCGCAGTAAATACTGTATAGTATTTTTGCTTGACATCTCAATCCCTCGTCTGTATTGAGCCTCGTGCCATAGATGGACTCCAGGTCCACCAACTTGGACATCAGCTGGCAACTTTAGTCCTTGTTCTGTTCTCTGCTCTGAGCAGGAGGGTCACTGAAACACAGAGGCAGCAGAGCAGAACAAGGAAAACTGTCACCAGCTGCAGTCCAAGATGATGGAGTTGAAGTGCGCCTGAAGAACAGCGACCCGAGCAGCCTTCAGGTAGGAAAACATGAGAGGACAGGTCAGGGCAAGCTGAGTAGTAGTGACTGAAGTTTTTAAGTTAAATCTCCATCTGCAGTGAAGCTCTAACCGCTGTTTGCAGCGTTACCTTGCACACAAACATAACCATCGAGTTTCAGTTTCCGTAGTTGTAGCACAAAACTGGTGAAAAGTTTTTTGATGATTTCACATCAAAGTCAGATGTCACCGACATTGTTTGCCCGTTCTCCTCTCTGATGTGGCACTTCCCATTTGGAAAAGTCTCGGTGCTGTTTATAATCTAAATGCATACTTGTCAGGATAATGATATGCAGGGCGTAATAAGGTTTGATAGGAAAACCGGCTTCGTGCGGCAGCTCACGCTGCTGCTGTCAACAACACTGAATCAGAGGGTAAAAACCACTGTGGGGAGGTTGTTTCGAATGGTGGGTTTCCACTGGTGAAACCATTTGAATATTTTTTTTTGGTGACCGCTTTTAGAAAACCTGATGTCCAGTAACCTAATCAGCCATCAAAGACTTCTCTCAAAATAAGAGCTATTTAACGGAGTAGCCTTTGAAAGATGAAGAGGGTTATTTAGTCTTGACATCAAGGAGACGCAGGTAAAATGAAAGAACTGATAACTCCTAATCCAGAGAGTGACGAGCAGTGAAAGACTGAGACTTGATGGGAAGAGTAAGTATCATGCATGTCGATCTAGACTAAAAAAAAAAGGATGCTGTGCTAAATGAGGTGTTTAGCACAAGATTTTATTCTTTCAGCATTTACATCATCACTAGAAACTAAACTAAGAACTGATATTAAAGTTTTACTAAAGGAGAGTTAGTAGTTTCTCAAGGTTGGGTGACTGGCAATATTCAGCCAGCCAATATCGATCCAATATCTACAACAATCTGAAGTCTCAGTTGCATAATGATACAACCATTTCCTGACTGACCTTTACAAATGACAAGTTCAATAGGTGATGAAGGTGTCGGGAAGTGCTGACAATGCTAAACCCAGCTGCTGTCAAAGGCTGCCCACATCAATGAGCCAGACACAACTAACTATGGATTTCCTCTTGAGGCCAAGTGGCCCAGAAATCAATAACACAATCTATTGTTTTCATTTCCTTTATAATACAGATGCATGTGCACGCGGACACACTAACCTGTGGAGACAGGGCACTGGTAGGCTGGGTGAAGAGTGTGGAGTGGGTTGCTGACCGTAGGCCATGTGCTCTCCTGACAGTCTGATGGGGGAAAGGAGCAGACAGTACGTCCTGCTGAAGAAAAGCCACAAACAGACACATATGTCAAAATAGGAGACATCATCATCAGAGGGGGGATGATCAAAATGCAACCCCCCATGAAAACATCCACCATAGTGATCAGTAGTGCATTACTGTTAGCTACAATGAGATTTTGAAGAAGCAGGCATGAAAGTGGTTTTATTTTCTGCTCGTTCAAATGTGGAGGGGGATATTTCCTCTTTGTGGCAAACATTCAAACACACGGTGAAATGAGGCGGTTACATGTGCAAGAAATATGATGTGAAACTTTGTGTTGCACATACTGTATGCATATAGACTGCATGTGTGTGAGAAAGTCTCTGCTGCTGTAGCTGACACCTAGAGGTGAAAGCGCTTACCAAATCTAAACCAGGATTAGCAGCAAGTTAGTTTTCTACTTCTTCTTAGGTTGTGCACAAGTTGACTATTATTATATTTGAGGAAAAGTGAAAAATACGCTAGATTTGATATTTGGGAATGTGATCTCTGTGCGATGGTTGGGAGGGAAAAGGCAGATTTTCAACGCTCATATTGATATATACAGGCAAGTAAAAAAAGAAGCACACTCTTACTGCTTATCTAAGTAAGAGGGTAAGTAGCACCCAGGTGCTAATAATCAAATGCAACTGATTAAACCTGTAACCCCAAGTGTACCATATTTGGAAAAATGCTGGATGTAGCAAAAACTATACAAATGAAGTCATTTGAATTTTCTGGCAGTTATTTTATGTTTCAGGCTCTGCAGGGGTAACTCATCATCAGCAAGTGAGAACATGAGACATTTTAGCAGTTTGCTAGTCTGTAGCATTCAAGTGTGTGTTACACGATGCCAAAATCTTCCCAAAGGGGAACATCCCAGCAAATTCACCCCAAGGTCAGACCATGTAATGCTTTATAAATTGCAAAAAAAATACAAATAAACCTAAAAGCTACATGTCAGAGTCGACAGGCCTCAGTTAGAATGTTGAATGTTAAAGTTCATGACAGTACAATCAGAAAAAACACAGAACATCTTGCCCAAAGAACGCCTCTTTCCTCTAAAAAGAGCATGGTGGCACAGCTTATTTTTGCAAAGTTACATCTGAACAAACCACAAAACTTCTGGAACGATGTCCTTCAGACAGACGAGGCAAAAGAGGAGATGTTTGGACACAACGCACAGCACCACGATGAGTGAAAACGAAACAGCATTTCAACACGAAAGCCTCACACATACTAAGTGTCAAACACGGTGGTGGATGAGTGATGATTTGGGCTTGTTTTGCAGTCACAGGACTGCTCAACAGCTCAAAGCTCCTCTATACTCTATAATGAAAATTGAGGCCATCTGTCTGACAGCTAAAGTATGTTTGAAATAAGAACAATGATCCCCAGCAGATCGAAAGCAGAATGACTGAAAGAGAAAGGACTCAAGGTGTTACAATGGCCAGCTGAAACTGGTCGAAATGCTGTGTTGGGACTTCAAGAGAACTCAATGAACTGAAGCAATGCTGTAGAGAAGAATGGGCCACAACAACGATGTGAGAGACTGATAAACACATAGACGAAACGATTACTACAACTTATTGCGGCAAAAAGTTGCCACAAAATTACAGGAGGAGTGCTGAGAACACGTATTTTCTCTCCACATTACTGTATACACTACACTGTATACACACAAATACATATCTTATCTTTGTGAGTTACTAAACAGGAGAGTGAGGACGTTTTTGGAAAACAGAAAATAGCAGCAGAAGTGTGTGTGTGTGGGCAAGTGTATGAAAGAGTCACAGTAGACTGCAATGACTAAAATACTTTCACCTTCAAAATGCGCACTCTGATATTTTGTGCCTCCCAGCACTAAGGAACGATGATGGAGATAAAATTGTACAAAAACACTGAGAGTGCACCGACTTTGCCCACAACAAATATTAACTACGCGTTTTTTACCCACGGATGCGGACGCGTTACATATTGGCGGCTCCAACCAGCTTTAAGACTTCCACACTAAGCAGTAACAACAGAAAAGGGTCAGGTGTGAATTCCACGCATCGTCACCGCTACGTTTGAAAAGCAGAGCCGTTAAAAATAAAAGAGAAACCAAAGATGATGTGCTAAACTGTGCTGAAAATGAAAGAGAGTGCATGCACATAATAAAAACAGGCAAAAATCTGACTTTTTTTGCGCTAACACCAAAATAAAAAACGTCAATGAGTGCTTCTAATGTCTTTACCTCAAACACCTGGATATCATACATTTGTTACAAAGAGCCAAAACTTGCATCTTTAATCAGACTATAAGCAACAATTAATGAGTCACTCCCTTAAATTTAAGGCACTATATTAAAGGGGCCTTATTACAGTCACTCTAATGCTGTAATTTTATTCTTGGACTTTACAGAAGTAGTAAAGTCAAGCTCAAATAAACTCATTTATTTTAGAGTTTATCCTCCGTCTAAAGCCATTTTATCACTATTCCCTGCACCTTTAAGCCCACTTACCTCCAACAACCCACACCTTACATGGGATTTTAACAGGTGGGTGGGGTTTCTGTATTCACATTCACTCTTACTTATACACGTGATGACCTCATTTAAAATGTTTGCCATTTTTAAATATGTGCATCCACCACTGCACCAACAACAACAGAAAACAATGAAGAATGTGAGAGTTCTTCTGTAACTATATGGGAACCTGGCTCTCACTAAAGGTAACAAAATCCACCTACTAGCATCTAACAATTGTACACAAACCGAAGTGTGAAAACGACATAATGTTGTTTACCACCTGAGAGTGGCATCAGTATTCTCACATCCCTTAACCTCTTAACGCACTCCTGCTCGGAGCCGCACAAAGTTCGACCATTTCTAAGGATTTTGTAGGACAGGTGACACCTTCAAACACAGCCATCACATTCACACAACAATCACAGCACATTTTACCCAACCTGTGTGTTTCTGGACAGAGGAAGGAAACACACAGAGTCAGAAGGACAGCATGCCAGCTCCACACAGGGAACACCCATGTACCTGGCAGTGTGCGCTGACACAACTAACCAATCTGCCAACCGACAGGCCAGTAAATGCAACATTAACTCATCAACAGCTTACCCACAGTAATCTACTTCCCTAATATTGCAATACCTAGACACCTTTGTATTGCAGTAATTCTTTAATGACATACGTACTGAGTTTTTTCAGCTATCAGCACTCTAATCCATAAAGTGGAGGTCTTCTTAACACCTTTTTCTACATGTTATTACACACACAATTACCTTTGCTTTACCGCTTTGAGCCCAGGTAAATTACATTTAACAAGCAAAGATGGGGCCTGGATTATGCCCATCTGAGTGCCGGGGTAACAGTTATGCATCATATATGGTTACACAAGGAACACTTTAGGAAATTAAATCTGTAGTGTCTCTTCGATGAATACATCCTATGAAAGAAGAACGAAAAAGTCAGCTTGCACACTTGGAGAGCATCAGGACTAGTCAAGCTCAAGCATAAGGCATCCCTGCCAAGCTGCTATGATAACCAGCACCGATCCCATTTTTTTCTCCCCTCCAGCTCTCAGCTTCTACGGCAGTAAACAAGCAGATTTAATTATAGAAAGGACTGCGGAGGACAGTTAATGAAAGAAACTTTCCACTGTTCATAACCGTGTTTGACACAAGTCTTTTCAACATAAATCGCAACTGAGTATTATTACCACTTAGGAGCCCAACGTCTGCAAGCGGCCACACTTGTAGGAACGACCATTAAAAACCTTTAGCAAAGTGCAATATCACAGCCGCAAACACAGTGTCCTCAACATGAAGATAGGAATGGACCTTGGTACCAAGATAGCACGCTGCAGAGGGATTATTGCCTCTTCCTTATCTGTGACAGGTCAGGCACACCACATTAACTCATAGGAGGAGCCTATATTCATGACTCCAGTGCCTATAAAAAGTGTCCATGAACTGCCAAGAGAGTCTCCTCTGGTCTGTTAGTGTGGAGGAGGAAGCGTATTTGTTGGACTGTTGGTGCTGTGATGTGGGATTTTCAATGAAGCAAGTTCTCTGCCAAGCAACCAAACTGACTCATCCTGGCAGCGAATTCAAACTGCAGTAATACAGTTACAGAATAATACGCTTATATTGCTCAATCCCCCGACCTTCTTTTTTTGCAAGAATTACACTGTATATTAACACTCAAACAAAATACTAAACAAAATAACAAGTCCAGCCCTCGCCAAAATCAGCCGCGGGAAACAAAGTGCAGGCTATTGCTTGAACAATTAACTCCCTTCTATTTGTTTGAGGCCAGATGACTCATTAACCCACCAAGGTTTCAGACGTACTGCACATAAATCAATATAAAAGAGGACACAAATCCAAAAAAACAATAATAGCCCCAGTGTAAGGCCAAAACCACACCATATTAATTTCCACAGACAGATATTACTGCAACTGAAACTATGACAAATGTTTCTTCTCATTAGTGCGGCACGATATATGAGGCGTCTCTCAATGAGGTTGCTGTGACCTCTCTGCACTACCCGGCCTGCCATCCACAGAAAGGGAAGGGGTGGGTCGAGGTGGGGGGGGTGTCCGTCTATTTCTGTTGATTAGATTGCCACTGAGGACGACAGCTGCTCTCTGTAGATACTACCTACGACAAACCGAGAAGGCACGCACACTCAAAACACATCACTTTGTCCTCCTGACACAAACGTCCCCAAGCTGGTTAAATCCCAACACTTTTACTCGTAGATAAAACACAACAAGCTACAAACAAGTGAGAGGAAAGGCCTATTTTCTGCTTACAAAGCAGCAATTTCACTGTGACAAAAAAAAGGAAGTGCATCTTGTCACCCAGCAAGCAGAAAAGCAGGTTTTCAAGCATTCGCTCCAAACTACAATGAGGCGTATGTAGCTCTGATTTGCTTATGCTGTGAAACGATAATAAACACTATATTTTGTCTCAATTAGGCTGAGACCTGTTGCATTAAAATATCCAATATATCAATGGAGAAATGATGTCTTCCCTAATAATGAAAAATAAGGTAAGTACTTATAGATTTTATGGATCTCCTTTTTTAAAAAACAAAAACTAAACGCAGCAGTTTTGCCCAGCAGTAGCACAAGACTAGCATAAGACGCTGCTAAAAATTAATAGATGTATTTAGAGTTCAAAACAGGCTCTGTGCTCTTTTTTTGGCAGCGATTTTAGATATAAAATAGCATTTCTGCACCACATCATATGTGACACATTCGAGACTTGCTTCACACATTTTGTCCCAGCGTGAAACTAAGCGGCTGCTGCGTATTGATTTACTGATTGATTTATGTGTGTGTGTTATGAGCTTGGAGCTGCTGAGGGACCAATCTGCACTGATCACAGATGTGCACATCAAACCTAAACTCTGGCGAGCAGCTCAGCTCTCCGTTTCTGCAGGTAACTCCACTCACAACAGTCGAAACTGGAGTGATTATTAGCTTTGCATGGTGTCAGTCTCCCGTGCTATGACATCCGAGTGCTGCCTGATCTGCAGCAACTCACACCAGAGTGTTTACATGAATTCTGATCCAGGGCGAGACTCCAGAAATCTGTCACCTCTGCGCATTCCCCCATGCATGAACTGAGGTGATCCCCAGCAACTCTAATTCTATAATTACTGGGATCGGCTCATCAGCAAGCATCCAGAAGGCTCGCGTGTCTCACAGTTCAGACTGGCTAACCATTAAGATACCACAGATGCTCAGTTAAGTGAGCCTCATTGTAAGACTGTGCAGTGAAATAAGTGTGTGGGTATGTTCTGTAGGGACAAAATAAGAGAAAGTGTATGCACATCCAAGCACAAATAGCTGTTAGAGTAGAACCATCATAATGTGCTGCAAAAAATGTCTGCACAGTAATTGGCTCCAACCCAACAATTTCATTCCTTAAACATTTTTTGCAAAGGCAACACTTCGATTGTGTTCTTCAAAGGAAGCATCAGACGTTGTGCTTTCAAAACAGTCTACCTAAGAGCCAATACACCTCAACAACTAGAAATACTACTACTAGAAATACACACAAACACAACCTGCATGGAAAAATTTCATAATACTGGCATAGAAAAACTGATTCAGACTCGTACCTAATACTTTACAAAACAACCAACTGATCTAATAGTCTATTAAAAAAATCACTTCCTTACATACAACCTGAAAATTACCCATTTAGTACTCAGTGACATGTCACGTATAGCTTTTAATAAACATAGGCCCTTCCCCATGGCTTTAACAAACAGGCCAGTTACAGTAACAACAACACAGGCAGACTGGTGTCCTAACAAAATGTGCCCAAAGGATGCTCAAAGACTCCTTGGGGATAACTTGTGTGTGCTATTTATTTCTAGTTAAGTTAACCTCTAAGGCAGAAGACAAATGGAAGGCATGGAAGAAACCCTATAATATCCTCCAGTCCTCATTTGCACACAGCTATTTAATATAGTAAACTGGGTACATAAAGAGACTGACATGCAGAGTCTGTTGTCTCTGTGCATTAGTTTGCAATTCTGCTGTCAGCGTGCAATCCACATGCGCACCTTTTTAATGACTCTGCACTACAATATTTTGTACAATTTAAAGGAATCAATCTAATCTGTCCCATCTCTCCTCGTTCCCTTGTCTTCCTCTCCTGCCTGGTTCAGCGAGCCTCTCTAGTTCAGCACCAGCGAGAGAAAGCCAGCCAGCCTTAGGGAGGATGGAGGGCGGTGTGGGTTGCGCTGGCTACAAGCAATAACTGGGCACCGAAAGGGAAGATGAAGTGAGCGAGATAGGAGACGAGAGGAGGAGGGTTAAATGACATTTCCAACACATTAAGCACACCCTGTAACCCAGTCCTTGCACATGCAAGGTAAAGTGAGGTAGGGGCTGCTGAGCGACCGCTGGATGGTGAAAGTAGTTTATAGCTAAGGAGAATTGATTGAGTTACAGGGGTTCCCTGGATGATCTGTAATGATACACAGCAACAAGAAGATGCTCAAGGATAGACAGTCACTGTATTCAGGAAAGAAGAGAGGATACTAATGACTCAAGAAATCCCTTCACAGACATGGGAACATTTAGGAGTGGGTGATGTAGCCGGGGGTTAAAGTTAAAGTGAGATTTGGCGTTTGGGGAAGCCCTAAGATCGGGTGCAGTGTTGTAGCATGAAGAAAATAATAACCTAGAAATAATTCCCATAATTATTTTATGAGGATACAATCAGCTGGCCTGTGTTGCCTGTATTCACTGCTCTTTTTGGGTTCAGCACGGCGAATTCAACACGATATAAGCAGATATTTCACAAATTTTATAGCCAGCTTTCCTAGACACCGTGAAGCTAGTATAAAGGCAGAATTCAGTGACTGAATTGAAACGACATCATCAATATAAACTGATGTCTGTTATTCCTGATGTAACTTAACACTGGCCATGAACAAGTCCAAACTGTGCTGCAAACCACTAATCTCTATTAAACTGCTTAGTAAGCCAACAATTTTTTTTCATGCAAAATTTGAGTAAAACAAAATTAGTAGACTTCAGTTTATTTTGCAAGACTTTACACAAAACCATAACTTCAGCAACACATTATGTTTAGCTCCAAGATTTGACTTAAAAACTTTGCAACTTTACATTTGCACCATGAACGCCTCACAGGGACGAGAAAAGAAAAGGGATATGGATGAGGGTGTCTTTATTTTCTTATTACTGAGCAAGTATCTCCATGCAATTGCAAAACATTAACTCGTTCAATAGTAACCTCCCTATCAGATTTAATTACTCATAAAATGAAGGTGCTGGTTTATTCTGGTCCACTTTAACCCCCTCATGTAGCCAAAGGGGCAATGATGCCTGGTGGTAGAATCACAGTACAGTTTTAAAATAAGGACTAATCACAACCAAACTATTTTAATTTGCCCATCTGTACTTAATTAAAGACAATACAACATGACTAACCCAGTATTAAAATACCAGCTGACCTCTTTAATGAAGTTAAAGCAAACTGACAAACAATACCACCTTTGAGTTTTTAATGCCCGACTTGTCTTCATCATTCTCTCTGACACTAAGCTTATTGTGATCTATTTGCGTCCTTTTGCACACTATGAAGTGTGAGCCATGGGTTTCAAAGGTAAACACTTAACATTTTCTTTGGGATGCTTCCATTTAAGCGACTGAAGAAGTCTGTGCGTTCCAGATAACATTCATCTGCCGAAGCTCTGATGTGGAAAAGCCATTTCCAAACAAGGTATCTGGCAACAAGTCATCGTCATCTGTCCATCCTTGCTTTGTGTTAAATAACAACAAAAGAAAGAAGCCGCCGTCCAGTGAGCATCACCCTAAACACTTGCTTAGTTTATTTGTAGTGTGAAAGTTGTGTGTGTGTGTGTGTGTGTGTGTGCACATGTGGTTGGACAAAGAAATTACCAGAAGCACGCCGCAGGGTTCTTCCAAAGTAATATAAACCAAACAGACAAGGAGAAGGCTCCAAGGTCAGTGTCTAGCCTGACTGACAAATGCGGACGCTCACCTGCAAATGTATGGGATGCAAACATGCACTTTCCCCCTCTGTCATTTATTATCACACAGTTTGTGTGGGATTTACACATCTGGTTCATGAAGGCGGTGTGTGCAAGAGAGCGAGGCTGACAGCTCAGCTTCTCCAGCTGCAGCAGAGATGAATGGGTGGGCCTCAAAACCGCCTTCATTCATAATGGAATACGGCAACAAAGCAGCTTCAGCCCCAGGTGTCTCGGGAACTATAAGAGCAAACTAAAGAACGGAGCGCAGGAGAGACTGTAAGACAGAATATCCAACACAAAATATACTCCTGATTTATCGCCCCAGGTGTTACCTAAATAAAGCTTAGAAGGGCAGAGAACGCGACACTGTAACGTTGTTGGTATTGTTGGAGAGCTGGAACGGCCTGGAAATGTCAGGACATACGCTGCTGACTTTATCACACTGTTAAAGCCCTTACCAGTCATTCTAGTTTTTAAAAAGGAGGTCTTTAAGTTTTAAAGACAAATGAATTGAAGATGACAAAGGATTTAGAAATAGGGCGCAGCCAGTGGATAGTGGGAAACCACACATGGAAATGGACTGTAATGTTTGTATTATGTCATACAAGATACATGCACATCCTTCTACTTATGATCATGATGCTTATGATCAGCAGAGAGTAGCAATGTGGGCGTGAGGGGGAGGAAGCACATGCACCAGCGAGAGTGAGACGGGTCGAACAAGCATCAGAGAGGAGAGGGAAGATTCTGAGTGTGTTTCTCCTCTGCATGTCTTTTAATGTGTGGTTGTGTGTGTCTGAGTAATCACAACAAAAGAACTCATTCTTAGCATCAGTGAAATCCACAAATAGCAAGAACCTACTGGCACTGAATAGCTGCGGCAAATTATAACATCAGTACAAAGGAGGCCACATTTTACATTTTCTTGAAATCCATCAATCAACACCAACACTTACTGTGTGCACAAGAAGTTACGAAGCAAAATTTAGCTTACAGGGAGTAAAATATGGCTTACATTTGAAGGCGGGCTCACAGACTACTGCAGAAAGTAGCTGCTTGCCAGAGCTGATGTAGTAAAGGAACACAGGCTAACTGCACACCATGGCTTTGCAGGTTAATTCTCTCAGATAACCTTTGAACTTCTGCCTGTACCACCACTTATTTCAGCCTCCCAAAGAAGAGTCTGGGGAATGGCAGCACAACACCGCAGCTGAAGCAGCTCAGGCGTGACTCCAAGTTGAGCCTTTGCTGTAACTCTAGTCAGTCATATGAATCACATATTTAAGGGCTTGCCATTTGTTTAACCTGAGGCTTACATAAGACAGGTTCGTTTGGTTCCTCGTGGGACAAATTTATACTTACACAGGATGACTAGAACCTGAAAAAAATGTAGAAATTTTCACCAAATTTTCCCCATTTCACATGTCTGGCCTAGTTATGCACAACTACAGTAAATTCAGAATGAATAACATCGTAATGACTGGTTTTATATCTACTATGAAATTCAAAATGCTATGTTTAAGGCCACATAGATATTTTTCAATCACATGGTTAAAAGCTATCCTCAATCATGCAAACTTTTTAAATCTGGCATTAGAAACTGTGCAAATCCTTTACATCTGCAGGACTACCCACCGTTTCCACCCACGCCACTTGATTGAAGGACTTTCCCTCCGTGCTACACCCTTCAACTCATTAAACCAGGTTTTAAGTGTGGAATTATGAGGTGAGCTTGTATATCATTTGCACTGCAGCCGTTACTGTACATTAACAGCGCACTGCAATATTTTGGCCCTGGTAAGCGATGCACACTGTAATAAATAGCTGTGAAAATACTTTCTGTACAAGGACATACTCCTCTTTGTGAATAGAAGGTCGATGTATAGTAACATACCATACATTTTTACAGTATAAGACTATTTTTTCTTCATCATAATGTAAATGTAGTTGAAATCATTAATTTCGAAGACTTGTGATTGTTTAGTTCAGTTACTTTGTGTTTAGATTTTGACTTTTGTGCACATGTTATGAACATTTAAAAAGATTTATCTAGCAATGGCTCACAATGACTGAGACTCCTAAGGGAATTAATCAGAACTGGCCAATGTTCACTTTCAGGATAGCTATTAAAATGTTTAATGTAATGGCATTCCCCCAATTTTTTTTTTTACAAAGCAATAAATATCTTGTTATGTTCAAAAACAAGAATAAACTGAATCCAGGGTACACAGGCTAGTACAAGCAACTATATTTCACTGCTTATGAAAATTATAGGAAGAAAATCGGCTGTCGGCTTAGAATACAGTATTATATTGGAAAGTTATTGTACAGAACAGACCATAGTTTTGGGTTTTTTTAAGAAACTGTTGTTGTAACAGGTGCACTGTAAAATAGAAATTTAGTGCTGCCAATACCTACAGGGACATTTCTTACAGTGGGTATTAGATATCATTCATGCCAATTCAATGCTTTGTGCTGCACCTTGACATCAAATATTTGCCATCAGCAAATTACTGCCAAGCATTTATTTTGAAAGAGCGACTATAAGGGTTTTTCCCAAGGCATTTCATCAAACTAGATTCAGCTTTGCATGTTTCAGCACCTGGAGTCATGATTGATATAAATAAAAAGATAGAGGATTTTTTTTTTTTTTTTATAAAGGTTCATATTAAAGGTCAGCTGAGCCTAAAACCACAGCTTTTATCGTGCCCTTTTGTTATATTTAATACTATAAGCATATAAAGAATATTGATGGCTACCAAAAGCATTTGATTGAGGTGCAACTTGCCTACGAGAGATTTAAACTAGTGCAAATGGGGATCTATGTATACTTCTGACGCTGTGTTTACAGAAAATCTAGGATGAATGCAAAATTGTGCACCCAATAACAAACTTCAGCGACATAGCATAGATTACCTGTTACATCGGTACACATAAGTATTTCAGCACATCCAAGTTGCACTTGTTTCTGTTTTTTGCATTGCAGCAGTGGCTTTGTTTGCTCCACCCAAATCTGGGAAACACTGTAGCCATTATTCTAATCAATGAATTCCAGTCTTTTTGAAGTATTTCTGAGGAAGCAGACGGCTAAAGCTGACCGACTCTGACACGCTCACTGGCTTAGATACACAAAAAGCATTTTGGTGTGCAACAACATGTCAGCTAAATAAGACAGGAGTCATGAACCAAAAAAACCAAAAGAAATTGTGACTCAAAAGATTTGATTTTTTCTTCTTTTTTTTCCCCCTGTAGCTTTTTTTAAAAAAAAAAAAAAAAAAAAAAATGTTAAAAAGGGAAAATGAAAATGAAAAGAGCCAAGTAATAAAGTTGTACAGATGGCTTTTCATTTTGAGTACATGTCTTCACTGACAGTATTGTACTGCATCTTGCTGGATGAGATATCAAAAATAGAGAAGCTATTATTCACAGGTAGGAGGGAACAGAAGACTGTGAGGTGGATAACCTTCAATCCTCTGTTGGAAAAAGGACATTATCATGGTGCAAAGGGTTACCCAGGCAACAGCAGCACCAGGACTTTCAAACATCTCCAGGAAACGGTATATACCCTTCTCATGCACAAAATCAGCCCGCTGCTCTCATGCACAAACTTTGTGGCTTTGATTTTTATTTTTTTTTTAAGATTAAAATCTCTTGTAATCCCATATCCACTGTAAAATAGCAGTATTTGCAGGCAGCTCAATACATTGTAACATTAGAAACACTGCCTGCGGCTGAAAACAAAAGAAAAAAAAAGTGAAACTGCTTGTGTTAAATATCGAAAAAAGGAGACACATATAACTCACTCTCACTTCTTTGTTTCCTTCTTCTTTCTTCTCCCTCCAATCCCTTTTCCTTACATGCAGTTCATGTCCAGGCTGGGATTTCCCCAGGGTTCCCCTTAGGACCCAGGTCGGTAAAGGCTCTGACAGTGTGAGATGAAAGCTCTGCTGGAGGTGCATACTGATCCACTATGACGCCAATCTCAGCTTTTCTGCCTCCTTTTTTTTAATAGCTATTTTCCCTGGAAAAACAACCAGGCTGATACCAGGAAACCGTCTGGTTGCACAATAAGCGTTTGGTCTTGTTAGTAAGCAGTGCCTATGTAGAGGAATAAATGAAGATTTAACCTGTCTTTGATGGACAATTGCCATCTTATTGCTTATAATAGGAACATCTGAGGGCTCTTCAGCAGATGGGCTGCAAAGCAGGCAAAACACCAGAGAAGACACAGAGGGCAGTGTATGAGCTGAGTTTTTTCCATACTAGGAAGTGCCCCACCCACACTTAGATCACTGCCCCGGAGACAACAGCTACACTCAATGGCTGAACAAGGAAACAGTTGCAGCAAAAAAAAATTGGGATAATTGAATGTAGCTGCCACATGCTGGACGTGTGGCCACATCTAAATACCTTAACAACAAGATCATGGAGCATGTGATCAAGGAGCACATTCATGTTCCTTATACAGGCACTTTGTGGGTCCAGAGATTCCAGCGCTTTCCGGCGCTGCTCTCAGAGTCTGGTCTATGAAAAAGCGATTTTTATCTGTGTTTGTCTTCCCACACATTTTGCATGCAGGGAGAAAAAAAAGAAGCAAAGCAGTATTTGCTTTGCACGCCGTTCGTGGATGTCTGTGGTAGCCGAGTCATAGCGTTGCAGACTTTGCGATGTCCACATGTTGTTTCCAAATTAAAATGGGGATAGGTCTTCAGCTGAGTAACGAGCTTGTGTAAAACCGGCTTCCTTTTTCTGCTGTAACTGTCCCGGCAACAATACATACTTTAACCTTACATCATCTACAATCCCTCCACAAAGAGCCTCTAATCACAAAGTGCAATGAAAACTGTCTCCATGGAAATACATTTTCAAGTCTCCTGGCCGCCATCTCCTCAATACTATTTATAGAATGACCACTAGCTAGCTGACAAAAGATGAGTAACAGTGTAGTGAGAATGGAAATGTCTCGTATCTCCACTTCTCTACGCTGCTTGGTTTTTTCCCCCCCTCACAGCCTCATTTCAAAACAAAGTCTTTAAACGAGCGTTCACACAAACGGCTGACTAACACTCTCCAGCCTCACAAGAGGAAAGCAGGTTTTATGTGAGTGAAGTTGGAAGACGCTCGCTTCTGTGTTCGGAACCGATGTGAGGCAGGCAGGATGTGCACACACGCACGACGGCAGACAGCAGAGTGCAGACAGAAGGCAGCGAGGGTCATCGCTAACCTCCTCTGACAGAAGGTCACGGGACTCACAGTCTGCTGCTTTTTGACCTCCGTGTGTGGAATAACGATGAGAACGCCATGAATGTTTTTTTAAGGTCAGCAGCTTCTACCTCAATGTACATAAAATGTCTGTGACATATATGTGTGTGTGTGAGTGTAGGGGGGGCACAGTTACATGTGTATAACTTAATAAACATTCCCTTCCATGCCTGTGACAGAACAAAGTGCTGGACTAGCATTGCATTGCTGTAGCAGACACAATGCACAGCCTGATCCCATCATTTGAGCATCTCACAGGCCTCTGCATCTCTGCCTTTAACATCCACAGCCTGAACACACTCTCAGAGCTCGAAGAAAAGGTCTTCTTGAATCGTGCAGCTATTGCTAATTAGCATTAGCCCGCATGAACATCACACATATTATTACCACAGTGCAGCTGCGCTATAAAGAAGCCAAGTTCCTGCAAACAGCACTGCATTAACTTAATGACCGAAAACAACAATTACGGATGTTGGTTTTCACTGGCAAACACAGTTACTCAGCGACAGCTAACAAGACTTGTTGAGTTGCAATTCTTTTATTCCTATCCTATATCCGAGGTGCTGATCTAATATTAAATGCTCCGTCTTGAACTGTCGGCCTGATACTGCTGTCAAGAGTCAAAAGGTAAAGCGCTCTTTTGATCCAAAGAACTAAAGCATTTCTAAAAATCGGCCTTGCAGTCAAAGGCATCATCAACAATGGATTATACCAGCAGAGCTATTTACATAAGCAATTCACTCAGTGCCCTGCTTCCCAGAGGTGCCTTTGAGAAGAGAGAAGATTGTATCTCTCACACGTCGTCTCCTCCAAGTCCTGACTGACTTTTCCCATAGAGGAAGAGGACAGAACACCATTTTCTAAAGCAGCGCACAGGATTGGCGAGTAGGCCATGATGCACTGGCCAATGAATCTGAATCAGGTGACAATATACATGCAAGGCATGTGCCAACTAAGATTAATTTTTGAATGTAGTGATTCACTATGGTCATTGTTTCAAGCCAATGGCCAGGACTGCTTTATAGTGCTTTTAAATTTACAAAGTTTTGTATAGTTTGTGCACACATTAAATGAAAAATTCTAGACAGGACAATAAGAAATGGTGTAATATGACATTATATATTATTAGAGCTTCTGCTGGAAATGCTGTTAACCCCAGCGGCTTCAACCAGCAGGGGATGGGGGTGCGGGTGGGGGGGTTAATGCTGCATTCAATTAATGTTTCAGCCGCTATAACACTAAGTGTGTGGCACAGACAGCATAATGGAGCTCTATTGGTCTAGGTGCATCTCTGCACGCACAGTAGGGGTTTAGTTCTCTCTGTACCAGCTAGAAAGCACAAAATCACTATTAACACTGTTCTCGTGTGTTAAATATTGATCTAGCAGGAACACAGACAGCAGCTAAACAGGTGAAATAGTATTAAATTATAACCTTTTTACTGGTTCTGTATTCCTATTATATGCTTTTTTATGTTTTCTATCTAAAAGGTTTCCATCTAAAAAAAAAAATACCTAGTGTTTTTCAGCCCAGTGGGAAATCAATTTGAGCCAGCTGGGCCATCAAGCTTGTAAAACATTGCATAATACAAAGTTTTTGACAAAGAACAATCTCATGTTACCAGCGCGGACACTTGAATAGTGGACTGGTTTAAAACTACACAACAATTTCAACATTTTCAAAGGTGGAGTCATTCTAGTTTAGCTGTCATGCAACTGTGACACCAATCCTTACAAATAATTAAAAAAAAGATCTGGTTTCCAGTCGTGCTGTTGCATTCACCTGAAATTGAATACCTGAAATGCAGATATTGGGGACAGTATCTCATCCATATTACTCATTACAAACACTACTGCTGAGCTGATAATACGCCATCCCTCAAAAGAGTCATTCATCCAGCAAAAAGGAGACTAGATGGATTAATCTGAAAGGGATGTGGTCAGCAGTGAGGCTTCAAGAATAAATCAAAAACACTCAATAGTGTTTCATGAACAGTTTATCAGCAGCAATACATTAACACTTCTCTGACTCATATATAGTGTGATATTATAATTTCGCCATATCTCACAGGCCCCGTGACGCTTGGCACAATATCATTATAATAAGATTACCAGGTCAAAACTTCATGATCACGCAGAAGTATAGAGCACCATTACAGTGACCCTGTTGGTTTGAACAAGCCTCTAAAACTCCACCCATAGCGTACCACATACTTAACCCCTCCGTGCTTTGTCTCATGCCCAAACTACCTCAGTTCAGCTCTCTGGATCAGTTATGTTTAATCCACACGTGTCTCCAGTCATTGACCCACTAGTGCTGATATAGGAGTTAATTAAAAGAGACAAGGCTCAAAGCTCAGACTCCCGATTCATTTAAAACAAGCAATTAAGAATTCAGAGGAGAGGGGCTTCTATCAGCAGGAAAACTGTTAGAATTAGGGCTTGTGAAGCCATGCATGGACACAAAAAGTAACACAAAAAAAAATAAAATATGAGCTTGGGTTACTAAGTTGACCTTGCTGTGTCCTGGTGAAGATATATTTGTCTCTATCTGTTCCAGCCTATTATAAATATAACAATGGGACTTGAGGGCTTGGAGTCCATTGTTGGACAGAGGTGTGCATCTTTGTTTGTCTTCTCCATGGTGAAACCCCCATGTGTGCGCTTGTGTCTACCATGGCAGCGGTACAATCTGGGTAATTACAGTGCAAACAAACTGGGCGCCAGGCCGAAGAGAGAGTCTTGCTTTATGGGGCTCATTGACTCCCCGGATGTGCTCAGACTCTGATCAATCTCAGCTGAAGCTCACTTCTTGACTTCTAGTGGTGTAATGGGGATGTCATAAGCATCCTTCACAAAACACAGGCGGCTCATTTCAGACAGAGAGCGGGCTGGTGGTGCAAAAGCAAATGGGGCCAGAACTGAAGTTTGCGAGTCAACCCTTTGGAGCTCTGGGGGAACAAGTACTAAACTGTTAAGTAATTAAATCAGATTTGGCAATTTAATGCATAATAACATAAAGCAAGCTCATTTTTCGTTTGGTGCAGACTTCTTTCCTGCTCGTGCCTCAGAGAAACAAATCAGACTGAACACTATGGCACCCCACAGTTCTGCTCTCACACTCTACACCTTTTCTCCTTCTCATCCCCGTCACGCGCTCACGCACGCAGATGTCGATAAAGTTGCCATCATGGTGCTTATTCCAGCAACTATCTAGCTAGTGCAACAGAAGAAGAGCAAGCACAAATGAAGCTCAAGAAACACACAAAATGAGGACACGAGAGGAAGATGAGATTATTCTGAAAGGTAAGGACTTCTGCAGCCCATCACAAGAAAACCGGATCTATTGGAGCCCACAGTACAATTAATTTATTATGGGATAAGGATTGATTTATAATATAATAAAATAATACAACATTCTTGGTTTTCTTTTTTGTTTGTTTAAACTCATGTGACTCTTGAAGTGTGCTTTTAAAGCACTCCTCTAAAAATAGTTGTATATGTGTAAACAAATAGACTTTTTACATCATCTTCCCTACTAGAATATTTATTCTTGAGGACGACACACATCATATCTAAGCGCTTCTTTAATTTGCTTTTGGCGCAAAGCATGAAGTATCAGTACATGAGCGGAAGTCTACAAAGCTCTATTCTGACGGCTGTGGCTAATGCATGCCGACCATGAGGGTAAAAGGAGCAAATAGAGGCAATGCTGAAAAGAAACAACAACCAGCAGACTGCCCGTCATCACGCCACACTAAGCCACCATGAAGAGACAATTTCTCTTAAGTCGACACGCGCTACCACTACCCGCAATGACCTCGACACAAGGATGATGTCACAGTGGCCCTCGTATCCTGTTTAACCATGACTGGTGAAGGCCTCGCTTCACTAGTAACACAGCACCAGCAGGTTTTGCCATACAGATAAACTCTGAAACACATGCAAATTTCCCCCCAGCAGTTCTAGGTCCTGTGCATCTCAGAGATCAGCTGGCTTTATCAGAGGAGACATTGGCTCACACGCTAAAAATCACGGAGACAAAAGACGTGCAGCCAGCTCGAAAATGTCAAGCTCTCATGCCATTAACCCCGAGCATCGATCCAGCAGGAACAAAAGGACTGCTTATGAGCTTGTGTGAGTGTTTGTGTGTGTGCCGTCGTGAGGGGCCCGAGCAATTAAGAGTGCTATTAGCCTTGTTTAAGTTTGTCGAGATTCCACTTGGAAAGTGAACCCACTGAGTCATTTATACGCCTTAGTTGGCTTTCAAGGGCTGCCTCCAAAATCTGCAACATGTGTTTTATTCTATTTTGGTTAAATTATAACTTAATGGAGCACAACTGTGCAGTGAATGGCCAGTAATGTACTACCCATTCCTTCAAGAGACTCTAATATATACATAAATAATTTACAGAGTTACTATGCTTAAATCAGTTGTCAGGCATGTAAAATGTGCTACTTTACCAATGCATGAAAGAGTCCGTGTGGATGTGTGCATCTAACACTATGCAAAATAAATTCTGAAAAGTTACCTGGAAGTAACAAAAGTGCTTCCAAGCAACAATATTTATAGTTTTATTTATACATCTACTAGTTTCCTGGAAACTGGATAATGATCTTCTGAGTAAAACTCCAATTTCGAAGCAAAGACGGTTCCAGAGTTAGACACATGCAGCAATCTTTCCAGTTCTGCTGTCAAAGTAATGGGAAAGCTGTAAAGGGAAGCAGCTAGTTTCTCTTCTGTGAAATAAAGGTGAGCCTGAGGCCAAGGGAATCCTCACATCATAGATTCCCAACGTTGCTCTGAACCACTTTCCAAACATTACTCCATCAGCAAAGCCGGGCTCATTCGCACATGCTTCCATTTGTAATTAAGAACTGCCTCACAGTTGACAGATATCCCAGTTTCTTCTTTCCTGCTGCCTGTCAAGCAGTCGCGATTCTCCTCTCACCACCCTGGTTATTTTCTGCGTTTCACTGAAAAACTGTAATTTCTAAACCTGTCATTTATAAACTCTAGAAAGAAATACTGGGCAGGCTCGGCTCAGAGAATCCAACAATGACTGGACTGATATGAGAAATTCAAGACACAGGAAGCAGCTCTGAGACGTTTATACTCCATGGTCATATGCAAATAATAGTCTTGCAAAAGGAGGAGAAAGACTGCACTCATGAGGTGCAATTTACATCCTAATGAAATGAAAGCACTCACGACTTTTAAAAAAAAACACCACTTTTTTTTTTTTTTTTAATTTAATTGTCACCCCAGCCTGTCAATGAGTCTATCCAACTCTGCAGCTGCTCTTAATTCACCAAGAACTTGAATAAACGATGCTATAACCAATCAATATTTCCTGAAGGAAAGGTCAAGCCAAGCTGTATTTTGCAGACCCTTGATAGTTCTTCTGAACTCTCAGGGCAGCAAAGTTGGATTGGTTTGTGACAGGATGCAAATGTGTAAGATCCAGGTAAGAATTTACCCCGGCTACGCATGACGATGCCATGAAAATGACTGTGGACAAAGTCAAAGCAAAAGTGAAGTATAGGTTAACAAAATGACAGGACAACACGCAAGTCTGGAAACCGTTTCCCATAACTGTCACATATTTTTGACGAATTCGGGTAAAGCCGACCTTCACACAAGCTAAATCTGGCCGGTCTAATTTACACTGCTCATTTGGACCCAGCATTCCCAATGATTTGTCACAATAATGAGACCAATCTCATAACTAATGGCCTGAAAGGCAGGGCAGCTGATGACCTTCGGGCTCTAGTAGCAACCTGCCCTCCTGGCAGAGGATGCCACAAGCCCACCAATCTGAGATTATAGAGGGTAACCAAGCGTTGCCTCCATCCATCATCACATTACGCAAGTTGGCCTAATTTAATGTCCTTTTCAGACCTGACTGCAGACATGCTGGGCCACACAGAAACATGGAAAGCAGCTAATTAGTCTACGCCAACAGCAGAGGTTCGCCAGTCATTTTCCACTTCAAGGATGAAATCCCATCCGGATTACTAATGAGGACTTTGTCCATCACGACAGTCTCACCCATTGCAATGCCAAACGTCACCATAATGAGGCGATAACTGAAGCATGCAGATCCTCGCTACAGTAAGGTGCTGGAGCATTAAAATAATAACTGCACGGTAAATACAAATCAGGAAACAGATCGAGCACTACAGTAGCAACCACACTCGCTAAATACATAACACAGCAGACAGCGCTGTGTTATGTAAAAAAAAAAAAGGGGAGGGGGCTGCAAATGATTGGAGCTCCTCAGAGCCTAAAAACTGTCTTTTTTTTCCTCTTTATGCCAATGAATTTGCTAAAATTGACCTTGTGTTTTTTTAAAAAGGCAATAATGCACAACATAGTAGTTAGAAAATTCACAACTGGAGTACTTAGAACATCAGGTACACACGCTTTCAACAGGACTAACCTACAACTGTATTTTAAAGCAATACTCACCACAAATGAAGGCAGTAAACTGTAGAGAAATTAAAAGAATATCTTAAGTTTCTTTTTTTATATTTACAGAATTGTATTTATTATACTACAAACAATGACATACATATGTAATGTGACACAACTTTCACTGCATGTTCATTTGTGAGTGTATGCGTGTAAATAGAGCAGTGGGAACACAGAATGAAAATCCCATGTGGGGCAGCCCGCAGTGGGTTAACAAGGCAGAGACAGCAGACAAAAAGAGAGCACTGGGTGATTTCTCTGGGGCGCACACAAACCTCAGAAAGAAGAAAAAAAAAATGTCAAACACACTTCTTGCTATGGGCCGTGTGCCTGTGCTCTCAGCAGCTTATGGATCATTAAGGGCCAGTGAGCGTCTACTAGAAAGCAAGTTTGCTAAAAGATATGAAGCAGTATGAATGAACACAGCGGGTGAGAAGCTTCGCCTGCTGGCATGTCCACACACGTGCACTCACACATCGTATGCACACAGGTACACGTGCACTCACCCACACAGACACCAAACAGCTGGTAAAATAAGTATTGAACACGTCATAAATTTTCTTCTAAGTGAACACATTTCTAAAGGTGCTTTTAACATGAAATTCTCGGCAAATTTTGACCAGTCAAACTCTCCTGTCAGTGTAAATAAGTTTAACTACACATTTAATCTATGAACGATTTTGATATAAGAATAACAAGTGCAATTTCAACAGTACGTCTCAGTTTTTCTACCTGATGAAGAAATGCTGCTTTGGGTTTAAATTGTAGGAAAAATATCTGGAAAACGTCAGAAAACGTTCCGTTAGCTCGTTCTGCAGCGACTGTCCGGTAATTATAAAACAGAAAATTAATGGTAATTGACAGAATGTTATTAAGACAAAAAAATGATACATTTCTATAGTAGACAGTGATAAACAGGAACTTTTTGTAGTTTAATTGTTTATCTATTACTTATTTAATGCTGAAAAACAGTTAAAAGTCTAAAATTTATATCCTCCCTCACATTTTCCAAAGCTGCTCAGTTGACCAGATTGGAGTCCTTGGCTGGTTGATTCTGGCCCCTGGGCCTTATGTTTGACACTCCTGTTTTAGCTGAACCGTTTCACAAACTTGTCGACCTAACGGTAACAGATACAGTGAGTCACCCTGCCGAAATCTGTAGATGGAAAAAAGGCCCATCCGCCAAACAACTCCTGAACCACAGCAGACCCTGGAAATTACTCTGGCTACCACTCGACAGGGTGACCGCCACCAGAGCTGACAGGAGCTCTGTCATTACTACGGCCGCTAAAGCTATCAGCTTTTCATCACCGTAATAAGATGACAACACACACTTGTCATTTTGTCTGGTGTTAAGATAATCCATGATCTTTTCACGACACTGCCACGAAATGCCAGGAAAGGTGCTGCAGCATGAGCCTTACAGACAGGAAAGAGATATAAGTCTGTACTGCCTGAAGCTTCAGAGCGAGTATGCGTCCACATTCTGGTGTTATGAGTTACTGAGATGCATTTAGACCGAACCAGACTAGTTCCTGTCCCTGGCAGAATATAACCCACAGTGGTACCAGTTTACTGTCATGTCAGCTTAATAATTAACACCCTAGATACGTTTTGCTTCAGCTAAATGAGGAAATGCACCTCTTTGTTTTCAGCTCATCTCTAAATGAACTCTTTATCTTTTATTAGGCTACATGCACTTTTACCTCAACCTTGAGTAAATGCACTATTTTGACGTTAAGCTGGCCCAACAATTTAAACTGTTGTGGGTTCTCGGCTCGGCCTGATCTCTGGATTTGTTTTGATAAAGACGCATGATATATACCCAGAAGCCACTTTTGCTCTAAAAAAAAAACAATCAAGAGATTTCAGGAAGTAACTAAGAACTTGGTAAATATCTTTTTTGGAATGAGGAAAATCTATTTAGAGGAAATCCTTTTCTGTCAATGTGGCATGCTGTGTATTTTGACAACATTTACTTCTTCCCCGCTTTATTTGTTCGTATAAATCAGGACTGGCAGGAAGAGTCGATGGCACGACATAACAACTGGCACAACCGGCATGTCATTATCTGGTTTACCTATTTCGCCCTTTCACACAGTGTTGCTCTGTTAATAATCAGATGATTTTTAAATAGATGTTGTGCAAACAAAAAAACTCAAACTCTACAATGAGCACAAATACATGCGGGTCACAGCTTGGAACTATGTCTATACGTTAGTGGGTAGTGAATCCAGTCACAGTGTCTCAGATTGACTAAGATAGGTTCCCAGTGATTCAGGGTAAACTAACATGTCTGTCTGGCAATACAAGAATGGTTGCCTCGTTGTTATTTCCTGTTCATTACTCTGAAGCTCACTATCTAAAACTCATAAACACTGGAGAGCAGGCAGTCAGTGCTAGTGATCTTGGGTAATCAGTTTTTCAAGTTGACGATAGGAACAGATATGGCTTAGACTAAAAGTTGAGTCACACTGCAAACTTTTAAAACAGTCTGAATATAGCCAAACCAATAAGAGCACTGCTGACGGTTCTTTCAGATTCCTCATAATGCAAATGTGTTGCTTTCATGTATCTTTCTGACATGATTTCACTTCAGGTTTTCAGGTTTTTGGGTCATCTATGATAAAACTAAAACAGGACTTTATAAAACTGAAATCACTTAGCGTCATGATAACCGTCACTTACAAAGACAATGAAAGCCCTGCGAGAAAACTCAGATCAGCTTTCTCACCCAAGAAAAACTCATCCCACTAAAAATGCCCCCTGTGTATAGATGGTAATCCAATATCAGCTATGTTGACCACACATTATTATCACTTCTCTCCTGCTGAGCCACCGGCCATGATGTGATAACATCCGAGAACAGAAACGAAGGTCATCGTTGTAAAACCCAAATGTCATAAAAAACGGTCTCTGGATTGCCATCAGTTATTTTTCACACAACATGGGGTCATACACCTGCCAATGAAGACCGGACTCATTAAGTAGCGGATAAATGGCAGCCGAATGAACATTTGCCCCATCATTTCATACCATATACCTGTTTCCCCCCTCAGTCTGTAAATGTTGGATCGCTGAGTCTGAAACCAGTTTGTCCGTGAATGGTAGGATAACATTGATGGAACTGCCATTGCGGACCCATCTATCAGTCATTCAGCTATCTCATCACCCTTAGCACAGCCAAAAGCTTAGAGTCACTCTCTTATCACACTAATCCGGACAAGTTCAGAGCTGAGTCTGTGAAGGCAGCACGGATAAATTAGTTTACTCCTTTACTGATTGGATTAAAAGCCAGGAGCGGGCCTCGGCCCCCTGGCCCCAGCTGCTCCAGTCTCCAGCTGTTCAGCTTTAATGAACATAGGAGCTTTAATATAAGTAAATGACAACAAAAACAATATTTAATGCCTTTTATTGCCACATTTTCCATATTTTAGATGCAAGATATGAACATATTGACCATCTCGCAGTACAGAAACTCCCGACGGATTTATAACCCTTTTACAAGGAGTATTCCCAGTGACTCACCTCTCCTACTACACGTCAGGAAAGCAGCATCATATATGACAGCTGGCTCAATATTAATCTAGTGCAGGTTACATGCAACCATATGCAGCCCACTGTCTCCTTTGCAGCCCCATCATCAGAGCCATTACTCAGCTCAACATTTCCAGTTAGGCTCTAGACACCATATTTAGGTCTTCTTTGAAACACGTGTGCATACAGCCTGCATGGAAACTGTATGCATCCCACTGCAGCTTTAATCAACACTAGTGCCGAAACAGGGTTTCCACTGGAAGACTCACAAATGAATACAGAGGCTTGGCTGTCACAAAGTGACAGGCCCGCGTTAGGGGCCGCCGCAGCAACGCTTCACTGGACGGAGACACAATATGACAGACAAACAACACTACAAACCTGGGCAGCCTGAAATAAAATGAAAACTTATTAGGGGCCAACTCTGGCGAGAGACAGTGAGCAGTAACGTGCTTAAAACACTTAAGGCTTTCTTAGAGATGGAAGAGGCCAAGAATATCAATTCAGACTCAAATTTGTTCACTGTAATAGTTCACAGTGTGAGACAGTTCACAGTGGGTCTAGTGTGGAGATATGGAGTGCGTGTGTCTGTTCTGACAGCTCCTTAACCTCCGGGCTGGCCTGCTTCACTAAGAAGGAAAGCCTCATTTAATTTCACAAGGCCTGTGAAAAGTGTGCCTGTAGATGGTGTGAGAGATAGAGAGAAAGACAACAAAACTCTTAAAACATTACAGCAGTACTTCTACCTACTGCAAAGACTTGCATATTCCCAGAACCCCATCCTGGGCTTCTTCTCCCTCCTCAGGCTGCTGCTGTAAAGACTCACAGTTTCCTCTGTGACCCCCCACCCCCACCCCCCGGCAAGGGGGGAGGGGGTCGCAGTGGCAGGAAAACACTGTGCAACTATTGCATCGTAGTGACAGCTCTGTAAACGCAATTACCTTCCTGTTATTGTGAACATTGTTGAGGGTGCATCCATTACTACAGTGACCATGTAAAGAAAAGACCTGCATCAGCTTGCAGGAATACCCAGGATTTCCCTGCTGAATGGGGAAACACCCACAGGGAGGGGAGAAACAGCAGGCCGGCTGGAGAGTCTGACATCATCCAAGTACAGACTTCCATGTTCCTGTGAAGCCTCGTATTTGTGCATGGATAAACAGTCAGTGCATCTATGGATAACTCTCTTTAGCTCTCTTGCAGACACACACACACACACACACACAAGCACAACTTCCTCTCCAGGTCTGGACAGATGTTCATTATTCTGAGTTTCTGCTGCTGCACAAACACACACCAGGTAATAGCAGAGAGATAAGGCGAACCATCAGCCACGGGCTCTCAATCACACCTTTATTGCAAAAGCACAAAAAATAAGGCATCCATACCCTTCCACAGTCAAACCAACCCTAGCAGGTACTGCAACCTAGAAGCTCAAACTGGGTCTTATTCTGATTCATATTCGCTGATCAGAATGATACTGGGATTAACATATGCCTGCAAAGTTGAAGGATTTCTTCTGGGTTTTTTGTTTTGTTTTTTTAAATCACGGGTTATGAAGCATTTGAGAGGCGAGTGTTTGAAGGCTAGTTACTGTAAACGGCGGGGCAGCGGCAGCGGGGTGTCGATGGGTTTCAAGTGCTCCAAAAAGCTGCATTGCCTCTCTGTCAAACCTCTACGTCCCACCGTGGATTAAAATATTCACGCGACACCAGGTTGGGATACGTATCATGACTCGTCGTGTGCCTCACCTTTACGTGAAGCTCGACCTCAATGAAATAAATTAAGGGGGGGAGATATTGACGCTAGTTAGCTTCACTTCCTTAGCCAGCCCCGCTTGCCTTCTCTCCGGTCCAGCCTCGCCAGCTCGGTCCCTACCCCTCTCTCTCTCTCTCTCTCTCTGTCTCTCTCTCGGAGCTGTCTCAGACGTCCTGGGACTTACCGGTCTTATATGCTGATGATGCCGCTGTGAAGACACAACAAGTGCCGGGCGGCTGCCGGCCACCGCTCCGCTGCTTCGGGACAAGAGGAGTACTGATCTACACACTTTCACAGCCATCTCTGTAGTGAAAGCTCGCCGTGAAGGAGACTGCTGCGGGCGGGCGGACGGAGAGGCACCGAAGAAGCACAGAGGGAGGGGTGGGCGGGTTTGCGGGGCTGGACTATGATATACACATGCCCAGTGTTGCACCAGTGTGCTAAGATAATGCACTTCTGTGCGCACTAGTTCAAAAAATGTATGTTATGCGAAGACTCCATTACACCTGTCTCCAGTGACAATATACCCTACTGCAATTCAAAAAAAAAAAAAAAAGTCTGGTGATATATACCTGTAGTGGCATGGGTGTAGGAACTATATACACACATCTCAGTGAAAATCATTCTGTTTTTATGTCTAATGTGTTTAACCAAATAGGAAAACATGTGTACTATGTTTTTGTTTTTTTAAAAAGAGGGTTTCATTCTTAAAGCTTCACACTTAACCTAAAGCTGACTTGACTTGAAAGACACAGTGCACAGTGCAGCCTGTCTGAATGTCTTTCTGTCACTGGTCACACCATCCATCTATAGCCAAATATTAAATATAACCTGTCCTTCAGTCACACTTATGTCCCTTTGTTCCAAAGGAGGGAAATCAAGGATCAAATATAAGTGAATTGATCTTCAGCGGCTTTTAAACAGGTAGGCTTTCATTACATTTCAGAGCTTCTGTGGTGGTTCAGTGGGGCAAGCAGTCATTTATGAGGTGCACTGTTTTCTGGAGAATCACTCATCCACTGCAAATTCAGCTAATGGGAGTGGTAATGGGTCTGTTTGGTCAATGAATGTCAAGGAGACTCCCCACCGCGGAATGCAACCTGTTTTTTTCTGTAATCTTTGACCAAGCCCGTCATATAATACCACCTACCACACCTGTGTTGGTCAAGGGTGAGTCCAGATAGGCAACTCTTAAAAGACAAAAACAAACACATTTTGTGTAATTCACTGCAGTGATTTATGTGATCACATGGTTTCTTATCACAATTTTAGGTCCAAAGTAAGGAGCAGAAAGATAAGGAGTCAAATTTGTTGTTTTGTTGCTTGTCTTCTGTTTTTTTTAATGTATTTATTTCAAATACAGTAGCAGTATGTCATTGCTCCTAAACTCATCCCAGTTCCTTCTGTACTTCTTCAGGTGCACTGCATCAGGCTGTGTGGGTGATGCAATTTAAATGCAAATTCCCAGCCATGGACAAGGATCTGCTCAAGGCCTCAAGCCTGCATCGATTCACAGGGCGGATCTTTTGTGTGGTGCCAAACACTACCGAGCACTGGCTCAAATAAACCTTTAGACGTCTGCTCTAACTGTGTCATGGCGGTGGTGCATTTGCACATGATGCGTCAGCAGTGTAAACTAAAGAGCTTGCAGCAAAGAAAAGCTACCTGCATGTATTAGATTTCATTAAAGCTAAGACGTGTATGATTTGTTTGTACTCCAAACTGTGTCCACAGCATTAAATCAGCTAATAAAGAGAAGCTATACATATCAGACCTTGGTGTTTGAGCTCAGTGTAACCTAAAATGCCTTACATGCCACATTATTGTAACAGCACAACTTCTTATCTTCCTCAACATCTACAGTTGTGATACTTCGGGTGAGTTATCACCAACCTAAAGACACTAAAACTGCAGGTGGAAGAAAATAAAACCAGGTGACACCATTCCTTTTGAAAGTAACTAAGTATTTAGATATATCCAAGCCACACCAAAGTGGGAAAAAAACCCTTTATGGAAAATCTCAATCATACTCCAGTTAATTTCACTCAGACACTCGTGTTAATACATTAAACCCCATAAATTAAAATTCCAAATGAATTACTGATATAAATTGGACATGACAAGTCTCTACAGCACTAAATTTGTGCGACTCAAACAAAACCACTGCTGACACTAATCTTTTTTTTCATGGTTATCCTCATATGATTGAAAAAAAAAACCTTTTTAATAGAGACGGTACAGATTTGAAACACCCTCTGCCAACATGTCTCAAGGTCATGATGAGTGATTTGAGGAGAGTACAAAATGAGGTGTGTTTGCTTGCCTCATGAATATGACTGTTCACACAGGTCTGTGCTTGAATGAAATGTCACCCAGCGTGAAAATACAAAAGAGCTCCGCCCGTGGTTTTATGAAAGAAGTAACGCTTAAAGACAGCACGCATGGGTGTGCAGATGTGGAATACGTCACAGAGAAATAAGACTGATGTAAGTGGAGCCAGCTTTTGTCCTCATGTCAAAAAAAGAATAAAAAAGAAGGTGTTGTTGTTGTTGCAGATGAACAACACACCCTCATGGATTTACAAAGGTGTTCCTCAATGTGGTTCTCAACAGTGTGACACCCTCTTAAACCAACCAAAATTAAAAGACTTAACAACAGTGTCTAAACGTCCTTCTAAAAACAGTTGAGGTTTGGTCTTATCTTCTGCTCCACCTTTGCACTGCCACATTTGCACGACGGCTTTAATCAGCAGTGGAAGGAAGACATGTTTCTGAATATGCTTCCATGCCTACAGAGACATTTTCAGCCTGGATGTTCATATTTATTTATATGTAGGCTGACATTTGCACTGCATGCATTCTTCTTTATTCGTGTGGCACAAGTTTCATAGAAACTCCATTTCCATTCTCTGAACTGTAGCCCATTCATTTTGTACAAAATATTATAAAACCAACTTTCATGTGATGCATGTTTATGGGTCAATAAAGGAGTCAATATGAATAAGATGAATAGCTCAGAATTAGAGCGCTGGTGTGGACTTCTAGGTCACGCTGAGGTTATTGTAGTAAAACTAATAACATCCAATTTGAAATTTCAGTATTTGACAGGTTTATATTGTGGCATTCTGGTGATACATTGTAAGTTCTAATGAACCCTGCGCTGAAGAGCTGCAGGCATATTTAAGCAGTCTCCCTTATTTAAGAAAAACCAAACAACTGTAGACTAAAAGACAGCAGAGATACAATTTGTTCTAACAAAGATGTTATGAAAAGATAAAGGGATGAGTACAGATGACAATTTGCAAAGGAGGAAGGCAGCAATATTAGTTGCAGTGTGTGAACATGTGATATTATTATACTGTTGATAATCACTTCAAGTGTGTATCACCCATTTCAGACAACACATCCAGACAGACACACAAACAATCATAGAGAGCCTACACAATGAAGCATTTTGCTGATTTATTATAAATTTATAGTTTAAGCCATGACATCTGGTTGCATAAGCATTGCATCCTACTGCATGTATTGCAAAGATTGCATGACCTGAGGCTGTTAGATGGACATATAATGCCTTTAAAGCTTGTGTGTTCAATTTCAGATATATCTTTGTGTGTTCACTCATTTCACTTAGTAGCTAAGGGATAATCAGATTATCAATCTAAGTCTGACTAATGAGAATAATTAATATTATTAGAACTCTTCTGACATTTCTGGCATTTCTAAAGGCCTAGGTTGTGCATCATTGTGAAATTTGGGTGACATTGTTAGTGGATGTGACAAGAGCCTGCAGTCATGAAACGTCCCAAGGCAAGCTCAGCCGCTCTCCAGTGTTTCCTTTCACATTATGCATGCAAACCACCAGATAGGTTGGCTCTTCAAGGCAACGATTATAGCTGGCACACTGTGAAGGGGCTCGTTATTTAATCTGGAGCTCTATAAAGACATATGACTGAAATCAGACACTCTGTCAGTTCAGTTTAATATTGTTAAATAATACCTAATAAAATGTCTTTTTTTTTTCTAAATTTTTAAACCTGAAATAGAATTGTTGAATCTGTATTTAGGGGTTACATTAGTAGGTACACCTTACTTGTACTGGATAGGACCCTCTTTTTTCCCTCAGAACTGCCTTAATTCTTCATGGTATCGATTCAATAAGGTACTGGAAACAGTACCTCAGAAGTTTTGGGGCATACTGGAATGACAGCATCACACAGTTGATCCAGATTTTTGGGCCGCAAACCCATGATGCGACACTCCTGTTCCTCCGCATTCCAGAGATGCTCTATTGCATTGAGATCTGATTACTGTGGAGGCCATTTGAGTAAAGTGCACTAATTGTCATGCTCAAGAAACCAGTTTGAGATTATTTCAGCTGTACAACACGGTGTGTTATCTTGCTAAAAGTAACCCTTAACCCTCACAACATTACACCACCAGCAGCAGCCTAAACTACTGCTGTAAGGCAGGATGGATCCATGCTTTCATGGTCTTTACACTAAATTCTGAACCTACCAGCCAAATGTTAGAGCAGACACTAAGACTTGTCAGTCCAGGCAATGTTTTCCCAGTCTTCTATTGTCCAGTTTTGGTGAGTTTGCGTCAATTGTAGCCTCTTTTCTGTTCTGAGCTAATAGGAGTCCCACTTGGTGAGGTCCTATGCAGCTGTAGCAGTGTGTTGTGTGTTCACAGATGCTCTTCTGGATGCCTTCCTTGTAAAGAGTGGTTATTTGAGTGACTTGAGTTGCCTTTCCTTGAAGCAGTCTGGCTATTCACAAAGAGAACTGCCAATCCCTGAATATTTTCTATTTTTTAAGCCCTATTAAAAAAAAACAGTTTTGTAAAACAGTTGTGCTGGGGACGATAATGTACCTATTCGACTAGACAACTTAAAGTCCCCACTAGACTTTTGATTTTCCAGTACTTACACTGTAATTCCGCCCAAACCTGGACGGAGGGATGATGGGAGGGTGCCTGTGTGAAATGCATGGGGCTGGTACGGAGATTGGAGTTGTCCCACCCTCTCTCTGAAACACGGAACTATTAGCGCAGTACTCCATCACTGCAGACACACTGAGCAAAGACGTACTCTGAATCGGTGAAGACGTTATTATTTTGGACTGAGTGGTGTTTTTATCGCTGCTTATGTAAGTAACCGTGCCTCGTATGAGCTATAAGAAAGCTCTGTAATGACGCAGTGTGTAACAAAACGATGAAATAGCTGCTAGTAGAGCTAGCACTTGCCATTAAATCTAACGTTAACTAGCTAGCTAGCCAGCGTGAGTTACCTCACGAAACAATTACTTGACTGCCGAATTAACCAGCTAAGTATTGACATTAACAAGTGACTGACGATAGAAGCATTTAGTTTATTATTGGTTAGACGGGTCGCTGCTAACCTTGTAGTCCGTCATGCTGTTGTCAACGAAGTTAACTTGCGGCTAAAAACAAAACACTGGGGTCACTATCCATCAAATGAACAACTCTAGCTGTTCGTGTTTCCGTTTTAGCATGCCAAACGCAACACTAACATCACCTTAACCAGTGTTTTTGAGCCAGTTGTTGACAGCTAGCTGTTTTTGTGTGGTTTTTTGGTATGTGTTAGCAGTGGGCCATGTCATATTGAACATAAAGATAGGAAGGAGTATCTTTCAGTTGTTTGTCTAAGATTATTATTATTGCATGTTTACACGAAACACCCAGAGACTAAAAAATGATTATGCTTCAAAGGTTAGCGTAATGCTAGCTCTTACTCAAAGCAAACATTTCCTAATTTACTTGGGAACAAGACATACAACAGCAACACTTTTTTTGGGCTTGGGTGTCGCAAAACACCCATTAAAAATTCAGGTCTGCACGTTTGTCTTTTTATGTATATTATTTTTAAACGCTTGGATTGAATTGAGGAGCAGAAGTGTGAGTAAATGTATAATGCACGTATGTAAGAGGCCATGTAAGGCTTTAGAAGTAATTTCTGTAAGTTTAAAATCAGTCACCAGGTAGCCAGTGTATTGTAACAAAGGTGGGAGTTTGTGAGAAAATCCTGACCAAGATATACACTTGACAACGATATGCAGTTTCTGAAAGCTTTAGTTGTTATTTTTATTTTAATGAGGTACTCGTGCATATATCCAAACTGTTCTTTTTCAAATTATGAATACCCTTGATACTTATGAAAATAATCCCATGTCTCTGCGTATGTGTACCCCTAGGGTGGGAAAAAAAAAGATCCCCAAGCAGCAAAAGGAACTGCTATATTTCTTGGAATGAATCTCTGGTCTCACCTGAGAGCATAAAATGTTATTTTTAATGCCACAGGCTGTTTAGATTACACACACACACACACACACACACACCCCTTTCTTTTTTCTTTTTTAAAAAAAAAAAGGTTTGCTCTCAGGGGGTGTAGAATAATTGATGAGGACGTTGATTTACCTGCTCCTTCTTCAGGTCCAGGTCCAATGTACCTTGTCACCAGACTTATGATGATAGTTTTCTATCATTGTAGCTTCAGCTGAACTTAGCATTGAGCTTTTGGGAAAGAGTAAAAGTAAAATGCTGTAATTAAAAATGCGCTGGATTCAAAAAATTAGGTTGAATTCTTTAAATATGATGTAAATTAATATTTTGAAATGCTCATAAATACATGGAAAAAGTTGCCTGATATCAGGAGGGTGGCACTGGATTTATAAAGCTGTAATAACTGTATGGAGTTTAGTAAGTAGTTAAGACATGCTCTGCAGGATTTAGGATATTTTCACATGTACTTTGATAATAATGAGCATTAAACTTTAACACAGCCACCCCCTTTGTTGTGGCTGCTGCGTTCCAGATTTAGCTTGCATTGATGGAGTTGATAAGGAGACAAGCGTTGCAATCAAAAACAGCACTCAAAGTTTGAGCATGCCAAAGGAATGAAGTCTCGCACTCAAATTTCTCCAAAAATGTGCCAAGACAAAGCATTCCTGCATGGTGAAGTACAGGTGCAAAGAAAGAAAGAAATCATCAGATGTTACTCCTTTATAACCTAATTTAAACAAAATATCAGGAACTGTAACAGCTTGATTACCTTTAGTTTGTAATCAAAATATGCACGCTATTAGATGTAATGGCATGTGATAATTCAAATGAGGAAAACCTTTTTTAATGTAACGTTTTCAAAAGAGTACATTGAAGGACTCTTTGTTGGTTTGTGATCAGACTGAAATGATGATGAAATGCTGTTTTCCTTATGATATTCTCTCTTTTACAGCTTTGCTGTTTTGTTCAGATGAAAGGTGTATGTTTTTCATTATACAGAACGTGCACATGGTAAAATAGAGAAGAGTAGAACCAGAATAAATGTATATATGCCACATAGATGTGAATGAGAAGCAAATTTTGGACTGACTGCTTCATTTCTTTACAAAGTTAGACATAACGAATGTGCAGGTTTTTGTTGGAGTGTGGCTCACTGGCTTTTATGCAAGTTAGTTCCCAGTGTCCTTTCACAAAGTTATTATCTGAACTATTACTACTATCTATTCACTGAAACTTACAGATGTTTGGGATCACTCAGCATCTGTTCATCTTTGGTTTTAGACTAATAAACAATTACTAGCTTTCCACTTGGCTTTGTGTAGGGCTGGAGATGTTGTTTGGGAGAGACAGGCTGCTGAAGACAGCTGAATTATAGATAACATTGCTGAAGTTGATAACATGTAGTTTTGTTACTTTAAGTGCTGTAAAAGGTTTCCAGACCTAAATCTGTTATTCTAGAAAAACGATGTAGCCACTGAGCTGCTGTGCTAGCTACAGAGTATTAGTTGTTAATGCCAAAGAAATCTGACTGTACTTAAGACCTGTTACTTAACTTCCTTGTGAAAATGCAGGTAATTATATTTGCATAAAATGGCAAATGGTTGGTTAATATTGATATCACATTTATATGCAAAAACAGGTGCATTAGATTTTAAAAACTTTATTTTGAAAAATGGCTTTATTTAAATTTAAATATCGTTTAAATAAAAAAAAAAAAAAGTGAAAGAAATGTAGTGGAGGTTGCGGGGGATAGGTGGCTGTCTGGTTTGGATTTTCAACTATATTTGACATGAGTGTCCCAGCAGCAGCACTCACGGCTCAGGAAGCTTTGCATTTAAGCAACGTGGAGCTAGGGGATAGCTTACAACCCTCTGACACTTACATTGAACAGCCGCAGAGCAGACTGTGCGAGAGACCCTTAGTAATTGTGAGACGGAGAGCGTGCTGCAGGCAACTGTGATGATCCCTTTGCAGGTTCACCTTTGGAGACCTTAATTCAAGTTTTTAAATCACTTTCTGTCATCTTAGCTCCAGCTGAACTAGGCATCAAAGTTTTTTGGGAGGTGTGAAAGCAAAGCGCTGTGATGAAAATGTGCTGGATTCAAAAACTCAGACAAAATGAGTGCATTTTAGTGAAAATGAAAGCACTCATCAGTGCACTCAGTAATTATGAGTTAGATAACGCAGAGTGGAAAATAACATTTGGTCAGCTGCTGTTCTGGGAGCCAACTAATTTCAAACTGCTGGAAAGATATTCAGAGGATGAATGTGTGGGCACATGTGCAGACACTCACTGGCTCTCACACAACTGTGGGGATATACAAATGTCATAAATATGTTAGTTAGTTTGCATTTGGAAAATCTTTCTTTACTGTACATGTACCTTGGTGAATTTTGGAAAGGTATTAAAATATAAAGAAGTTTATTAATACTAAAGCTCTCTGCAACACCAACAACTTGCATTTTTGGGCTTTCTTGTTGCATTGTGTGAGTTTTGCTCTGTTTCTATAAAGTTTTGGTGCTGTTCCTTTACCATTAGGCTTTCCCCCAGTTCCAAAAAGTATAATAGTGTGGATGCACGCTCATTGTTCCCTTTAGTCCTTATTGTCATGGGCTACTGAACACTCCAATTAGCATATGCCATGTCTTCTTCTGTTCTTTCTGCTGAGTCTGCTTGATAGTTGGTGCCTGAATTGTTAATAGGATATTGACAGGTGGTAGCTTTGAGCCTCAGTGGGGTTAACTCCTCCATCATGTAGTTTGAAAAGTGCACACATGGGAGCTACAGATACACACCAGTAGCCCCTTTCCTAATTGTTAATCATCTTTCCGTGACACTGAAGAATTAAGCAACAGTATAGCTGAAAATGAAGTTCTGGAGCTTAGGTGCACTGGTGGCAATTAGTTTTATCCCTGATTTTCCGTTGTTTATTAATTGAGGTGTGTGTGGAAACCAGGACTTTCTACATTGACTTTTGAAGGGACCATTTTGCCTACAGTGCTGTGGGAAGGCAGATCCCAATGGTGAGCTCCCATTGTTCTAAGCTTTGTCTCTTGAGATGACTGTTAATTAGTTTTTTGGGGGGGTTAAATTCTGCAAATCCTTACCTATGACTTCCATGGTTTATAATTGGACAAGGTAGGTGGGTAGACAGGTAGGTTTAGTACTGTGGTAGCTATATGCTAGCTTTACAGTGTTTAGAGGATCTTGTGGTATGAATCCACATGTGTAGTTCATCCATCTATACGTCTGTTCCTTTGCTATCTTATGTTTGTATTTGACCAGGATTGGCTGGGATTGGAGTCTATATCAGCAGACAAAGGGCGTAGAAAAAGCAAACAACCAATCACTCTCACATCCCCACCTACGGCCAGTTTAAAGGGATAGCACACTGCCATTCTAATCCACTAATAATTTTTTTGAAGCATGTTTTTTTAAGTAAGTGTGTTAAATCTCAGCTAAATAATCCTATTTTTGGTTTCTGCTATAATCGGGCATCCTTACTTCACAGTGGAAATCCGACTGCCTGACATGCTGCTTGTTGGAATCAAAATCAAAGCAAATAAAAATACTACAATTGTGGCTACAAATCTTAAGACTAAAGTACAGGTTTCTGTTTTTATTATGCTAACTAAGGGAGTTAATGAAAGATAGGAGTGCACACACATATAACGATTCAATTGCCCAACAAGTTTAATCACAGAGATTAAAAGTAATAACTTAATACAAAAAATGCTTAAATTAGTCACTAAATATACAGGGCTGGGTGTTAATAGGTGCTGAGCAGGAAGCACAGAGGGCAGATCCTCACCTGTGTGGTCTTTGACCAGGTTTGTTTGGTTAATAATCTTTGCAGCACATTGACTATGAAGGGCTGATTCACACAGACTTATCAGAACAGTTGTTTCAACATTTATTATAATTAGCCTTGTGCAAGATGATCAAATGAAATGGCGCATATAGTCTACATGTAATCTGCTATGGTGCTAACCAAAATATAAAAGAACGACTGAATAAATTGATTTAAAAAAACTGCACTAAAGTATGCAGTATGTTCACAGCATGAGGAAAAGAAACTGCTGATATTCCCGTTTTGCTTGGCAGGTGATAGCAAGGTGGATATTGGGCTCAACTCCCTAATACCACTTATGGTGTGTAGATGGGTGGTTGGGATACTCTTGAGGGGGGTTTAATTCCCCACAGCACCCATCCAGTCTCTGCTGTTCACATCTCATACCAGATTGTGATATTTCCAGTCAGGATGCTTTCATTGCTCCTCTTCAGAAGTTAACAAGACCTTGGGATATGAATTTGGTCTTTTTTGATTTCCTTAAGAGGCTTCTAAACTTTCTTTACCACGGTTTAGATCTGTCTGTGACTTAAACTCTGCAAAGCACTGATGTTGGCTCTAATCTGAGGTAGCATTAACTGATGATTTTTAAGACAGATAAAAGTAATGAGACTGTGTACTCAGCTCAGAATTTTCATATGCTTTGTATTCAGATACTTAACATGAAATTATTTCATAGTTTTTATTCATTCAGTTTTGACATACAGTAGAATACAAAACAGAAACACAATTTAATAGGTGTGTGTTGCTTTTTTCTGTCATTGTACATACCGACACTGCAAGAGTGTCATCTGTCTCTGTCTCACCTTTACTCTTGTCCCTCTGCAGGATGTTCCGCTTGCGGGCATTGTCCGCCGTTTCGGTGGGGCTCGCACAGCTGTCCCGGCGTTATCACAGCGGGGCAGTGCGAGAGTCCGGCCGGAGAAGGCTGATGCTGGCAGCCCTAGCTGGGGTAACCGGTGTGTCTGCTAGTGCTGGACTGCTGTGGAAGAGGTAGTTTTTTGGGTTTTTTTACACCCTTGTGCCTCATTTTATTGCTCTTAAAATAATAGTGGTCTTAAAAAAATACTGCATTTGTTCCTTAAGAAGCAATTTGAAGCAAGCTGATGTGTAAACAACTCTGTGATTTACAGGCAACCTGCTCAAGGTGCAGATTGCTTCTCAGCTGAAGGCCTGTCTAGTGTTGCTTAATACAATGTGGCATGACTGGGAATTTAATTTAAACATGTTTGTTGAGGTTCATTTTTATGGATTTTTTGTCACTTGAATGACACACCATTCTTTGGAGTGGGTTTTCCATCATGTGTTTAAACTTCAGCACTATGCTATGGGACACCATTCAGTGAGCAAATTAGGACTTGCTTTTGGCTCAGTACTCAAAAGCAGCTGGACTTTTGAGCACATGTTACATTTCATTCTCCTGCTTGTTGTGTTTTTATGGCTATCCATTGCCTTAAAGGCTGTTGTTTAGTTAAGACAATGTGGTGGGGAAGGTGTTGAGGTTAGAGCTCTCTGGGGACACACTGACTGTGCTGCAGGAGGCAGAGTGATGGATGGCGCCTCAGGGCGTTTGAGACTGATGGAACGAGACTGTTCCAGGCCTTCACCCTGGGCTTCATTTTCAACGCGTGTCATTAAACTGAATTATTCAGCCTGCTCCAGACAGTCCCAGCTATTTATTATTATTATTCCAATTTCAGTTTAGTCAGAAAAATGGTGAAGTGGGAGTCTGCCATAGTAAAACCTCCCCGCATTGCACCGATGAGCAAAACACAGCAGAGCACATAATCTCCTGGCTCTTTTGCCTCTCTGTTTTTCAGTCTGTTTAGCATCATAGCTACAGTACACACCTAGCTGCAAAACACAGTCTGCTACATACCTCCCGAGATCTCCTTGGTACTAGAGCAAAGCACAAAGACATATTGCTGAACTTAACTATCTTTTCAGATAACATCGAGCTGTCCCCCAGGTATTGATCTGTTTTGTAATCTGATCTGTCTTTTTTAAAATTTATTTACAAAACCAGAGCATATGCAGATGCCGGGTCTTCTGTTCGACACTCTGAACAAGTAAGTGGAGAGGAACCGGATTTTGGGAGACACCCAGACTCCGAAACGGATTCAGAGAAATCGGTGGAGGCCAGCAGTGGAGATGAGGATGAAAAAGACGAAGGTGGAGAGGGGAAAAAAAAGAAGCAACGCTCTGGATTCCGTGACCGCAAGGTGATCAATAAACAATAACCATTCAGCCATGCAGTCAGTCTTCCTATTTAATTCATCTCCACAGTGGTGTTTTGAAACCCCCAGCAAGCAATTTCCAGTATGCCAGAGCTAGTGTATTTTGACAGAATATTTGCTGAGACCAAGAAATGTAATGGGGTAATCAGCATGCATAAAGAACAGGAATGTCCCACTCCTATGATTTTATTGCTGTTAATTAGGCAGCAGATGACAAAGGATATGGAGATAAAGAACAAAGGATCTTTGATTTGATGCCAAATAAGCAGTGTTTGTTGCACTGCTTGTTGGTGGATGTGAGGATAAAAACAAAAAAAAGGAGGAAGAACTTCAATTCAAGCCTTTTTTTTGAATGATGTAAAAATTGCACAGTCACTCTTGTCTGAGGAGCAGCTACAGTCTGTAAAAAGCAAACAGATGTCTAAAGGCTGACTGTCTTTGAAGTGGTCCAGTGTTGGAATTTAAAGTATATGTTGAGTATACCCACAGATTTTGGCTTTCTTTGTGTTTTATTCATTAGGTGATCAGATCAGGAGCTGCTGAATAATAATAATGATACTAATGCAAAATTATGCAGCAGGAAGACATTTTTACTCTGTTTGTGTTTGAAATTCAGTGGTGTCGCTTTTTTAAACTGAGTGCTACCGCTGTCTTAGATGTTTCACAACACTGTTTGAAAATGTGAAACAAAAAATAATAAGTTCCTCGTGTGACTTGAATTTTACCTTCCTGGTTTTGTGTGGGTTTTTTAATTTTTTATTTAAATTGAAAGACAGCCCATGTCTTCATCAGTGTTGGAAATGCTGAGATCCATAATCTGTAAACACAATCAGATAAAAGCTAGAGAGAAAGAAGAGTGCAACCCAGTCTTTCTGCCAGTCACTCACTTCTCTGCCATTTCCACGCAACTGTCTAATAGACCTTCATCCATACACAGTTGGTTGCCTCTGCTGGAGACATGCTCATGGTGATTTCCCCAAAGACTATTAAGGTCTCCTAAAGTGAGAGTACCGACACTGACACATGTAATCATAAATATGAAATTGAAGTGAATGTAGTGTGACTGTGTGACTGTTCCCCACAGATTTTTATCATAAAACCGAGCTTGATAACAGCTTCAAAAAGTTGAAGCTCTGAAATTTTTTTTTTCTTTTGTCAAAAGAAGTTTCTGTAGTGAATGCAATCAATCAGTGTCACACAAAATAACTGTTTGGGTTACAGCCCAACACAGATTCTAAGCGCACACTGTCCTGTCAGTTTCCCAGCTACTCCACATCTGTTTGAAACTTTCTTCTGAAAAGTGGATGGCATTGCAGCAAATAACAGTTGAGGGGGGGCTAATGTGTCGCGCCATGCTGATGGTCTGTAGCTGTTATTTGTGTTGTCTACAGATTTATGTAGTTTTGGTAACTCTCCCTTCATATTAACCTAGCTGCAGACTGACCCCGAATAGGAAAACACTCTGTGTTCCTGATTTGAATTTGTGGCAGTTGAGTCAGGAGGTTAATATACCTCCCGATCAAGGATGACAAATTGGTTTCCTGCTGCCACCAGCTTTTTTTTTTTTTTTGCTCTGGGCTCCCCTTCACTCAATCTACTCTCACTTAACTCACGTTATTTTCTGTCTACGCACATGGTTGAAATATTGCTGGTTCTTTGATTTGATCTTGTTGATTTTTATGTATATTACATTAAAGCTTTTGCCTAAAGTGGGAATCATCTTGTGATATTAATTTTGCTTTCTGGCTGGTTGGCAGGTGATGGAGTATGAGAACAGGATACGAGCCTACTCAACTCCAGACAAGATTTTCCGCTACTTTGCCACTCTGAAGGTCATCAATGAGCATGGAGATGCTGAGGTTTACATGACGCCTCAGGACTTCATACGCTCCATCACACCTAATGAGAAGCAGCCTGAGAGTAAGTTTTTAATTCCACCACTTTTGCTTATATTCTTTTAGCTCTTTCCGTGCATGCACTTCTTTCCATTAATGGCATCTGCACACTGACTTAATGTGAGAGTGAGCATGTTTTCTGTAATATCAAATACAGATATTCTACAAGGTCAGGCATCATTTATCTAACACTTTCAACGCGCATGCCTTCACGTTACCAGATTGGTATAAACAAGATTAAGACTGTGGAGTTCATTTTATTTAGTTCTGCTGACTAGAATGCATGATTGTTTTGGAGAATGCCTTAAATGGCTGTAACATCTCAGTGTCGCAGTCTGCTCAAACTAATTTCTCAGAAGTTTCCAAGCTGCTTTTTTATGGGAGTTTTTCTAAACACATTCCAGCACTGACATGGGTTCAAAACATCAGAGGAGTAAAGACACTGTTTACCGGCCTTTAGTTGCCAGACCTCTACAAAATTATGTTTAGTATTCCTGCATTCACTTTACAATTTCACATCTATTACAGATTGAAATGTCTCTAAAATAAATATTTACTTATCTTCTTTATAACAAGTCAGAGGCTGGAATAGATCAAATTGATCCAGTTATGATTTCAATCCATTGTTTTGAAAAACATAAATGAAAGCTGAAATTGGTTTCTTGTAACCAAATGGCGGCCTCCAGTTCTAAAAAAAAAATGATGTTGGCGCAAAAGTGGTAAAAACTGCAGTTTCTCAAGTGGCCACTTGACGCTGGTTCTAAATGGGAGTTTATACCTTTTGGACTGTTAACTATACAGCAGAAATAATTTTGTTTACATTGTTGTGCAACAAGGTTTTGGTCTGTCCAACTGATTTATCTCTGAAACAACTGTTTTGCATTGTTGAAAGCTTTGGATAATAGCACAGGCACTTTTAGCGGTCAGCTGCCTGTTACGCTTTGGCTCCAAGCTATTCGAGTTGAGGGTCGTTTAGCTAGCTCCCATGAAAATACGACAAAATCTCAATGCTTGAGAGTAAGATGAGTAAGACGTTTTATATTTTAGTCAAGTGTATCAACTTTAGATGTTTAGTTAGCTAAAAATAGATTAAAATTATAAAAATGTAGATTCCTAAATTATGACTAAAACTTAAAATAGTTTTGGTTAAAAGACTATGACTAAAGCCAAATGCTAATGCTAGCAAAGCTTGCTATCATTAGCTGATGAATTAACCAAATTTAGATGACAGGGTAGTGTGTAGTAGCTACTAAAATATATATGCCCGGTGGGCGAAACTCTAACCACATGTATTATATTTCACTTGATGTTCTGCCAAATCTGGCCTGTGTAGATCATATCATGTTCGTGATGTGGCTTGTCCCATCAGTGTTGTGGGTATTTCAGGAGAAACATTAGCATGACAGTGACGTAAATGGCAAAATGCGCTCGCTTTAACAGATTGATTGAGCTGGAAATGTTATGTGTCCCATGTGTGAAAAGGGCAATACTTTCACCCACTGACATACCCTCCTCTTTTATATGATTGTACTCCCTCTTTAGCTTCTTTGGTCTGTCACAGTGGATATAAGTAAATGTCAAGTCAGATTCCTCTCCTGATGTAGAAGTATAGCCCAAAAATACAACCTGGAGATCTCAGATATATATATATATATATATATATATATATATATATATATATATATATATATGTATATATATATATATATATATAGTTACACAACTTCTATGCAGGTTTTTTATGGTCATCAATAAACAGGGTAAGATGTTTCCATTAAGAAATGCTGAGATCATGTCACTTAAATGGTAGTGCCTTACCCAACACATCCCCCCTCCCCTGTGCTCCGTTCAGGGACACCCAACACACACGGCTCTGGACTTGTGATAGTTCGTGCTATAAGGATACTAGTATGAGAAGGGAGGGGTGGGAGGGTAGTCCAGTCATGCTGCGTTTAGAAGTCACGACACAGCAGTTGGTGTATCAATTAACAAGTTCAAACAAGAGCAGATCTCAGGCGTCGTACATGGAGCCAGTGAGAGATATTTGATCTACAGCCATGGGAGAGTTGTGAAGTTAGGAAGCTTAACTTGGCATAGATTTGTTTTATCACCTCCCTCGTCTCGTTCTGTCATTACTATTCAACTCCAAAATTCAGTTAGATTCACAGTCTAATTCTTGGTTTATTGTTACAGAACGTTTCATTCACAGTAAAGGACTCAAGCATGGTTAACGCTCAATAAGGATTAGTCTGGATGTCTCACATTTGTGTTGATTCTCAGCTATTCCATCTGTTAATAATGTTTAAGACTTGGCTTTGGCTTAGCTTGGTCCCCGAACCTTTTATTCTTAGATTCACCTTTCCCTCATGCGTCAATTTTTAAAGCTATTTATTTATTTAAGGTTACTGTCTTTTGCTGAACTGGCATTAAAATGATGATAAACTGTGCTCTGATGAACAAGCAGGTAACACAGCCAAAAGAAAGGATTTTGTTCATAAGTTTCCCCCCTGCAGAAATTTTTCTGGGACCCTTTTGGACCTAAGTGTAGTACGACTTAAAAACCTGTTACTATTTCTTAACTTCCAGGGTTCGTACTTTCTGAAAACTTTAGGGGTTAAAGGCGAGGCTGAGATTTTTGCAGCAATTTGCTTTAGTTAGTCTGTCATCTTATGACAAAACAGTTTGCTTGTTTTAAATTGAGGAATTCAAGTGTTTTACTTCTACTCACTGTTTTTCCAGAACTGACCCCATTAGACAAGCAGCCAACAGCAGCATGGTTTCACCCTCTTTTCTGTTGCGTCTATATGATCCGTCCAAGTTTGCCACGATGTCACATTTTCATTACACGATGTTCATGGGCAGAGGGATTTATGATGCTGATACGATACTAGGACAGTAGTTTCCTAGTATTGTATCAGTGCATACATGCAGTGCCAAGATGGATTGGAAACTGTGATTTTATTCAAGCTAGATTATTTACAATATATTGACATTACACAACAAGCTTTGAATTTCCTCCACCATTAAAACTGGTGAATTCTAATAGCAATAATGCATCTAAGTTGTAGATGATGTGCAACAGCTGTCTGCTCTTTCTGCCTAATACTCAATATAGATTAAAAAGAATGAGTTTTTAAATATCAAGCTTATCAATATCTATACATCCTCACAGCCCACATTATTTTATATTATATTCTTCTCCATGGGAACCAACTACTGGAAAAAAATAGCTTTTTCATACTCCAGTGAACTAATTTGTGGTTTCCTGTAATGTAGATGAAGCACACTTTAAGTCAAACTAATCTTTTCATTGTGTTAGAGTTAGATTTAATGAGACTGTATTTGACCCCAGACTCAGACTGTTTTGGCAGGTCAGTGTGAACATACTCTCTGTGTGATCCAAAGAAGCTTGAGTGTGACTTTTGGAATTTAAAAGGACTGCAGGTTCTGCATGAATTATCATATAACGGATGAAAATTGCCGCCTCACACCAAAGTTAGTTAGATTTAGCTTTATTAAAAGGTGCGGCTCTCTTTTATGCAAAATGAAGAACTTATTTTTCTGGGATAATTAATAGTTTAGTAAAAATCACATTTTGTGCCCTTCCTTTCAGGGAGAAGCAACAGAACCAGAATAATAAGCATGTAGACTGATGTAGGTTACTCATTTTCACCTGATCCAAATTGTGTGTGTGTAACTGAAGTGATTGTTTGTTGTGTTAGCATGAAATAACACATGTATTTACACAATCTGTGTGTAAATACAATTCCTGCATGGTGTGGATCTTGGTTTGTGTTGCTCATCTGGATCTATAAAATGAATCCTTGTTTGAGAACTGAGTCATAACTGATGATCAGGCCAGTGAACGCTGAATGCTGATGATTGTTTGGCAAAATGGAAATAGGTTTGTTAATGACTATTTTTATTCTCCAGCACATGTCTTTCAGTTGAGTTTCAGTTGTGACACCAAGTAAATATAATTGCTCTGGTTCATGCTCTTAATAAGTCTGTCTCCATTTGTTAGAATTTATCTGCCCTAATCTATAATCTCCTTGTATCTCTCTCTTTTTTTCATAGATCTAGGCCTCGACCAGTTCATCGTGAAGCGGTATGATGGCAAGGTAAGGAACGGGTGTCTTGGTCTTGGTCTACTTAGTCATCATGGAGGTCACCAGGAGTTTAATTATGTCATAGCTTAATTTTTGATTCTTAAATTCAACTTAGAGTAGCTGTTGTGGGATTTTTGTGAATGTAATGTAAACCAAATGAATTGTTCTTCTGTTAGAGTTTATTTCTTTCGTATTGCAAAGCTTATTACAGCTTAATAGTCCACCAGAGGGGTTTATTACCCAGATTTAAGAATCAGTTCATCAAATGAAAAACAAATGGAAAAACAAGAAAACCACTTTTTTCAGTTACCCAAACAGTTGTTTGTTTGTTTTAGTTTTTGGCTTTAAAAGACTGAAAAACATTTTAAACTAAATCAGTAGCTTTTTGTAGTTACTCTGAATAATCCACAAACCTAAAAAAGTGTAGTGTTTTTTTCTTGAGCAGAAATAGACCAAAGTGAAGTCGACATTCAGAAAAATGCCTTTTTTAAAAATTCATTTAAAAAAAATTTAGACTTTTATCTTCATGCAGAAAAGATGAAGCAAATGAAGTCTGCACTTGATAATTAGCCTTTTAATCATCAGATTAGAGTAAGTTTTTTATTTGCTCATGACTTTAAAAATAATAATATGCAAACAGAGAGAGGGAATTATGAGTGAGGTTTTATAAGGTATGGTCTTATTGAAATAAAGTGAGTATAAAAGTCAGTACTATCACCTCTGAAAGAAAAATAACTAGAGCCAAATCACAGGTTAACTCGTAAAATATTAGCAACTTTGTGTGCAAACTGTGAATTCAGTCTTACATAGAGACAGAACTACATTTGTTCATTTTTCTGGATGAATTGGTAATGCTGGAGAGCTTTGCATGAATGGAGGCTATAACTCTGTAGAAAAAACATTAAATACTTATCGCAGGAAGTTGGATTGCAGCATTTCAAAAAATGACAAGTGGAAAGAGAGAGCAAAGAAATAGAAAACATCATTACATGCAGCAAACAATCCAGAAATTAGTAGCAACCATCTAATGCTGCTGTCTGAACAACATGTTTAACTTGTATTTTTTTGTATTTTCCTTGTTTCTGTTGTTAAGCTGTTGTGTGTAAGTCGGTTTTGTCAAAACAAAATATTAGATTAGATTGACAGTAAAAAAATGTTTTTGCCTCCACCATCTTAAATATTGAAGAGGGACAGTATCTTATATACTTCTTTGCTCATGCCTTTGCTTTTGGTCCTGCTGTTGCTGTCTGCTTCCAACCCGAATGTGTTGTTTTCTGACTATTGTTTGAGCTCTAAAATTCAGAAAAAGGATTAAAGGCCAGAAAAGCCATTTAGTATGAAGGTGCCTTTAACAAAGCACTTAAGAGTAACTATAATAGGGACATGCACAAAGAAGGCCCACCCACTGTATAATGACCTCTTCAAAGACAATGGCAGCATGCAAGCATTACAGGCTGGCCCCTTATAGACACTGATTGACTTCAGGGAGCTAGTGCCAGTGCTCTAATGCTGACATTTCCATGAATATAAATCACCAAGATCATTATTGCAGAAGTACTTTTATTGATATTGATTTGTGACCATTACTGCCCTCCCATAGATTTGGGACAGCACCTCTCAACACTCAACAGCTAAGCGTTCATTTAATATTAGCTAATCATCAGTGTGGCGATTGTAGCTTCTAACCTCATTACAAAATTCATCAGCCCTCGGGTTGCTACGAGTCTCTGCCTGATCTCCATATTGAAGTCAGATGAACAGGTAGCGAGGGATTGCCGTCTACTTCTTTGTCATAGGTTTCTTCCTGTACTCCTTTCTCTGCTCCTGCTCTTTTGCTTTACCTTGCCTTGTGTTTTGTGACGCCTACAGTTCTTTTACTCACCCATATTTTAAAAATCTGTTAAAAGTATGGGATATATAGTAATCAAAATGGCTCTTGAATTTGTGTGGCAGACCAACATTAAAGTGGAGCACTCGTCCTGTCTGGCCCTTGTCTGCTTATGTAAATGATCCGATTCTTCAGTCATCATGATTCTTGCATTTGCCAGGCAAATCTCTAGATACGTGTGCTTCTCGGATACTGTATTTAGCTTTGGGTTTTCCCTGGCGATTTTACTGCCATGGCTAAAGTGGCCCGAGAGATGCCCATCTTTTTAACTCCTCATTTGCCCAGAGAGACACACCTTCTTCTTACCTCTAGCAATTTAGAGGAGGAATAAACTATTACTTTTTCCATTTTACTATTTAGGTTAACACAAAACTAAAAAGTACAATGAGTACAAGATATAGTTAAGTACAAAGGGAGCATTTCAGCTAAACCAAAGCTAAAGCCCACACCATGTGTGAGAATGCCATGAAAGGTCTCCTAAAGACCTCTGTATCTCACTTCCCATGGTTTTATTTAAAAATAGCTAAGCCAACTGTAATGTTTGGGCATAGTTAAGTGGGAATATGTGTAGGTGTACGTCCTTCTGTCCACCATCTCCCGCTGACACTAAATTTGTTCCAGGTTCAGTCTTTATGTAAGACAAACTTGTATAGTTGTTTACCAGTTGTGGTTCATATTGACTCAACCTGCTCATTGTGTTGTTTTCCATCCATGTGTGCAGTAACGCGATTGTTTTAAAAATCTTTAACTGCTTGTCTATGCTCGACAAATCGTTTAAGCGCACCTCTCCTTCTGCTGTTAATTCCCTGCCTCGCTCTGGTTATTCTTCCTGCCCTCATCATGTTGGTATGCTTTCAGCTGCAGTAATCCAATGTTGATGTGACCTGACGTTAACTGTTGATTATTCTCTCATGCTCTTATCAACCATTCTCTCTCATTCATGTAACAAATAACACCCCTCCCCATTTTCTCTCTTCTCTTCCTCTTGAATAACCATCATTGTCAACTCCCCGTCTCCCAACATCCCCTCTTTTTTTTCTCTGCCTCATTTCCCCAATCATTACATCTGCTGATCCCCACTCTCCACCAACCAACTCCCCTTCCCCCTTCACCTCCTCTTCATCTCCTCTGTCTCGCTCCCTCCTTCTCGTTCTGCCCCTCCCTCTCTGCAGGACTTCTGGCAGGTATGGGGTGTGTGCCGAGCAGCATGTGTGCACCTGAATGAAAAAATGCACTCTGTAGCCACTTGCTACTTCCTCTATCTCCTTTATACTCTTCCCTCCTCTCCCTCTGGTTTCTCTACTTTCTTTTGACTACTTGCTCTTTCTCTGCAGTAATATGCAGGGCATAGGTGTTCACCATTGTTAGTTCAGGGGAACGGCTATTCAGACACTTTTTTTTCTCCGGTGTTTACCACGACTTACATGCACTATGACTATGACAGCAGCCAAAGTGTGCTTTTTAATATTTATATCTTAACTAGATTGCCAATAACAATTCCTAAAATTCCATACTGGTTTTTCCTCACAGTTTCAAGCTGCTGCAGGTGGGATGGAAGTAGAATAAAGTAGTACTGTAGTACTTTAGTGCTTTATTTTTTTATAATAAGCAGAATATGGCCATGCAAAGTACTTGTTACTGATTGGCTGGTAACCACTTTAAAGACAGTGCAGCAGGACAGTAACCTGCACAAGCATAAACAGTAGCTGCTTTAGTAATCAGGAAATTGGTCCGTTTAATTGTTAACCAACTTTAAACAGACTTCAAAAAAATGCTTGTAATATAAATGCTTATCTGCCTTATGCACTTTGAGATGCTTTATCTTGGCAAATAACTTATTTGGTTGTTATAGCTTTCTCCACCCCTGCCTTGTCCGTTGATTTGATCCGCTACAGTAAGACACCTAATACTTGTAGTATTATTTAAATGTCAAAGAGATTTGGTCTTTAAGCAGGTTGAATGCCTCTGCCAGTCAGCACTGCATGAAGATAAGCTAATCATAGCAAAGGGCAAGTTACAGCCTGTTCACCATATCATGACTGGTGGTGCAATAATGTGAAGTAGGCACACACGCCCCATTGTGTGTGATCCTGTATCAAATATGCAAACTCCAACTCCACATTGTTATTGGACGTTGTGTTGGAGACCTTCCCAGTGCCCTTTGTAAAGCTTTGTTAGAGGCAGCTATATGCCATGCCTTCCCTGCTGAATTATTGAAAGTGCAGCTTTAGTTTGCCTTGACAGCGATTATTAAAGACTGCAGCACTCCTATATAATTTATATATACTAGTCGGCCCCCCAAAGTAAAGTCCACATACTTTGATACATAAATAGTTGTTTTAAGTATTGCAAAGTTGGAATAAAAACGCTCGCTGAAATTATTTCTTTGTTAAGAGTACTGGTCAGTAAGACATCCTAATGGTGCTGTTCCCCTGCACTCTCACTGTCTTGCTTTACACGCACACCTCTCTCTTCTCATCTTTCATTTCTTCTAATAACAGCTGTAGCTTTCCAAATGCTTTGGCACTTGAGCTGTTTCCCAGCATGCACTGCTCTAATGCCTGTGTCTCACAGAGAAAGTAGCTGGTGGCGGCGCCCCCTCTCTGTGCATGATGTCATCACAGGGTGGTTTTGGGCCTAGAAAAAAAACACAAAGGCTCTGTTAGCTGATGTCAAGGCTGAATTGGTGTGCTTGATAGTCTGCACAAATCCATCCTCTGGACTGTCCGGGTGTCAGTGCTGCATGATCTCTGTAGAGCATGGTTTAGAGTTACTTGAGGCAGGGCTTGGTTTGTACATTTAAATGTATGCAAACTGTTCCTACGTGTTCTGGCTCACTGTGTTTGTAAAGCAACGCTGTCTTCTGGATGACCCACAGCGACGGAGAGTCGACACCTGTCACTCAGAGGGAGTGCTGCTCCAATGGAAAACACGCCACTTGTCACACCAACTGTTGTCATGTTTACCCTTTCTGATCTCACAGGAAGCTCCCAGGGCCTGCTGCTTGGACTGATACAGACCACTATATATATATATATATATTTTCTTCCGCTGTGTGTAATGTCTCTACATGCTTTCTCTGTTTTGTCGACACTGAAAGATCACACACAAACACACTGAATACTCCTGATCCTTCTCCATTTCTCTCTCTTCCACTCGGTTAGAGGTTGGTTTGTCTCAAAAGCTGGTCCTTTAATTCAGTTCACCCTGTCGTTTATAAGACAGCTGCCAGTCCTCAGCAAACAAAATTTGTTTATTGAGCGTTCCACATCAGGAAGCATTATACTGAATGTGCTCACTGCATAAGTTATTAATGGCACACCTGCTTTGTGGTTACCCCTGAGACTAGAGGTGGCTAATGCATTAATTTTCCCTCCTCCCACACACCTGCCGACCCACCTACAGAATGCAGTGTTTTGGTCAAAGATGCGATCATATACAGGGAGAAATTATCGTCTGCAGCTCAGTAAAAGATGAAAAATCACATCGTCTTTGTGTTTGTTGGGGTGCGTAGTTTGCGAATGGGGCGCCGTGCTGTGTTGAAGATGCAGTGCAAGTGGGCTTGCAGGCTGTCAGACCATTCAGAAATATCAAGCTGAGACCTGGATTGACTTTTACCCTCAAGCAGGTCATCCTGAATTCAGTTTTCCCTGAAACTCAAATCATTTATTGTACCCACAAAAGCGACAGTAACCTCAGAGCTACCACATCACATACTGCGGTGCAAAGGACACAACGGTCCTGATTCATTTTTAATGCATCTCTTGTCACACTCCTCCCCTCTTTCACTCTTTCTGCACTGTCAGTCAGGCTCTACATGTCACTGACCTTTCTTTTCTTTCTTTCTTTTTTCAATCAGTTCATCAACACGTTCCAGTAAACCACGTTATTTTGAAACTCACCTTTGCATTCAGATGTGAGGTCACTTGAGGACAGGCGTCACTCAGTAAACACATAAACAGCAGAATGAGAGCAAATTCTTCCTGTTGCTGCCTGAGCTTTTCATTTTCACAGGCAAATCAAACCCTAGACTCATAAATTTGTGTCTTTATTGTGGCAGTCATGGAGGAAAAAGAGTGAAAGAGCAGAAAATACATGGATGACAAATTACGTATTTTTGGTATCCTAATGTGTGTACAAGCGGATTGCAGAATTATGAATTATGTCTCATTTCAATCAGTTGCTTCAGCAGTCGTCTGTTTCCTTTTGTTATGACACTGGATGTCAAGAGATTTGATCAGTCTCATTAGCACAGATGTGTTCATTGTCACATCCATAAGTATTTGGAGCATGCCCCCCTTTTTTGTATTTTCTCTGTCACTGACACAAGATAGGGTGAAGTGACTTTTAGTTTCATAATGAGCTTTTCTTCCACTTTTTTTTCACCTTTTGACATCTTGATTGCTGATCTCTCATTTTTTTTTATAGTCGTGTGCACATGCAAAACTGTGAAAATGAAATTACTGTCCAGATAATCATGTTATATACAGTCTGTTATTTGTAAAAGTAACAAAACACTAAATAATGAAGGTAATGCATTAAAGCTTCTGTCATTTGATGATTGATATAGGGTGTCGATATAAGAATGCATTGCTGCAAGCTGTTTGGTTTTATCAAAGAAATTAGGCTCTAAACATGTTTCTATGCCAAGGTTTTAAGTATATCACTTTTCAGCTGTGTTTAGAAAATGTTTCCTTAGTATTTGCGTGAAATGAATAAGATTTGGCCTTGTGCATGCATTCCTTCAGCTGTGCTTGGTTGTACGGGTCTCATGCTTAGTTTTCTTAAAGCTAGTTTATAGTTGGTCTGAGTAGCTATGGGCTATTCCTTAGCCCTAGTGCACTAGAGAGATTAGCCCTGACCAGACTTTTAACTCTATTTGTGCACCCTTCTTTGCTACCAGTGACGCTCAGACAGCAGCTCTGTCAGCCCTGTGTTTCTGCCTCACCTATCAGGCTAGTTGGATTGTCATCTCTAGCTGACACACAAAGACATGTATGTAGACATGTCCAGGCTCAAGCCAGAAGTCTGAAAAGCAGCCACACTCACATGTATACAGACTGATATGAAGTTGGTACTGATTAAGAGATAGGTTTTAATTTACTTGATTGCTGCAGCAATCAAGTTTACAGTCATTTAAGTGCTTTGGGAAAAATCTACCAGTGTTAAATACTGATTTAAATGTAGTTGGTGTTTTATAGGCATAATGTCTTCCCTGTTGAGCTATCAAAACTAATGAATTACTAACTGATTAGACACAGAGACTAAGTCTGTCTAAGGAATCAAGTAACCTAGTAGCTGCATTTTGTAGATAAGACTTTCTGTCTTTTATGTGATGTTGTACTCTGTGGGGGTTTTTGTACTGTTCACTGGCTTTTTGCTGGAGAATCCAGTATTGTGTGTCTCAAGTCGGAAGCCGAGGCTTGCACTAGTGACAGAAAGATAGAGGATAAAGTGTAAGTCCAGGCATGATCCTTACAACAGAGCCACGGGATGGGGAGTATGAAACATGGAGCACAGGTTGATATTCACAGTGCCATACCTCTTCTTCTTCTTCTTCTTAACAGAGTGCACATTGTTACACCACAGTACGATGGCACAATGTGTGCGTGAGCGAATAGAAAAAAAAAAACAAGAGAGAATGCTTTAATGTCAGCTCATTGGCACTGAAATCTGTAGCTTTAGAGGGGATCCTGAAAGACTAAAAAACTTCCATCGTGTGGCCTTTTTATAACCCTGGAAAAAAAGTTGAAATTTCTTGTAAAATGTAAAGGAAAACAGCCTATTTTGAATTTTTGTTCAGCAACACATTTCTTATAAAGTGGGGTGTTTGTCACTGTGTTGCATCAACTCTTCTTTATAAAAACACACTGTAAGCATTTGGGAGCCGAGGGAATTACTGCATCACTGTAAAAGGAAAAAATGTTTTGCTTAATGTGGGATTTCGTAAGTTTGGGTCATTTGAAGTATGAGATGATGGTCCTCTCCTCTTTACCCTGTTATACGTGGCTCCATGATTTCTGTATAGGATTCAAATTTGGATTGGCTGTCGTCCATCGTACGTAGACTTGAATCCTGGCTGTATAGTTATATTTTTTGTGTGTTGTGTAGGAGAGTTGTAGATAAAGCTTGAAACAACAGTGGCATGCCTTTTTTTTTTTTTTTTTTTTTTTTTTGCTCATGTCCATTCATTACTGACTCTCTGAATTGGACTTCATGTATAATTCTCTGAATCCTTTAATGATTTAATGAAGTGTATGTGAAAAATGCCTAAATTAGTCACAATATTACAATAAAAAAACAATATTTTTCTTCATTAGTCTGTTACAGACTTATGAATCCCCCACCACCGCAGGGAGGCTCTTTTTATACCAAATCATCTTCCTGATTTGTTTCCAAGTAGTTTCATCAGATTTGTAGACGATAGCAGCAAATCGAAATAAAAATATGAAAAAACAAACTGTAGAATTTCTTAGTTGAATATGTCATCTTTATACTGTTTTATATTAAATAGGGTAAAAAATTAGTTTGCCAATTTAGCATTCTCTTTTTGATTAATTTTAAATAGCGTCTTAGTTTTTGGGAAGCTGGATTGTAATTGGATTTGTTTTACTCCAGTGTCATTTCGGCTTTTCTGTGAGGATGCTGTTATCCTTGAGTCAGACGAGTGAAAAATGTGATACTACCCCTAATGTGCTTGGTGCCTCTGCTCTGATCTTTATAATGAGGCCCAGTGTTTTTATGCGTCTTTGTGTACGTCCTTGTAGCTGTCCCATTGTACCTACTGGCATACACACTCGTGTTGAAGTGTTTGTCTTTTCTGTTTTGTAGACTGGCATTACAGCTGCTTCTCACCTTGGACCCAGAGGACTTGTTCCATGTGTTATTGTACCCAACTTAGGGGACAGTACCAACCTCTTTCACTCTCACACTTCTCACCCTTATCACATCTCTTTATCTTGTTTTGCTCATTCTTCTTTTTCTTTCTTCTTTTTCTTTTACTCTCTTGCATTTATACACACAGTTACACCAGAAAAGCTTGCAAAGCACCTGGAATTAAAACATTACCCTTTGCTGTCTTTCTTCTTCTGTCACTTCCTGTAAACCAGTATGATTAAAAAATAATTTTCTCTCCCTCTGATTGCCCCTTTCTCCCCCATTCCCTTTTCCTTGGAGCATGAATATATTTAAAACTGAGGATAGACATGAACTGGCGATAGAGATAAACTTTATGCCCTCATACTAATTGTCTTTTGTTTGTATGCAATGAGAAGGGAGTCGGTTAAAGGGGTAATGATTTGAAAGATTTGATATGGAGGGGGTGCCACCAAATGTTTATATTCATACATGTTTCGGTTCATGTAGTTAGTATATGTCTGTGACCCTTGCAAGTGATAACAGAAGAGTAGCTGTCATTTGTAGTGTACTCAGCCTGCGTTCCTTGTGATTATACTGCAACATGAGTTTGATTCACTTCAGTTTAGACATGCTCTGTGTACACAAAATGTGATAATATGTAGCACAGCAAATCATAGTCCTAGCTTGATTATTCATTGTACACTAATTGTAGTTGCACACCGTGAAGATTGCAAAGCATAATTGAATCCTTAACTTTGAGTGGCATCGCCCAATTATCTTGTTTTGAGCAAGATTGTTTCAATGTGTGTGTGTGTGTGTGCAGCTATATGAATGCAAATCTGTGTCTTTGCCATTAAAGCCCTGCTAAAAACAAAGCAAAAAAACAAAAAACAGCAGAGGCCATGATTTTGTTTTTCTAACAGTTGTTTTTCCTCCCTCCTCATACTCCTCTGAAATGGACCCCTTTACAGACGGAGGTAACTCCACATGGGCTCAGCGTTGCCGAGCTCCCTCCTCCACCCCTTCACCCTTCTCTAGGCATGCTCTGTCTGTCTGTTTGGTGGAGAGCCCTACTAGTGGGACGCTGTCTTTCAAGTCTGTCACTGAGTGTGTAGTGTGCATGTGATTAAATCGCACTTTCATGCAGTGCTGTGGATATACACATGGAAAACATGTAGTTAACTGTGTGTTTGTGTGTGTGAGAGAGGGAGTTTAATTCGCCCTGTTTTTAATGATTAATGCTCTGGGTTACATTACAGATATGTTTAACATATGGTGTGTGTGTTTGTGCTGCAGTCTCTCGTGATGTTTTCCCTCTCTTTGTGTCAGTTTCTCACTGTGAGTACGGTCTCTGGTGGACAATGTTTTATACTCAAGCTGACCACTAACCATCATCATCCTCACCTGTTTGGCTTCATGTGTATGCAGCACTTGCATGACTGTTCATGCGATAACCCAGCTATACAAAGTGAACTTTTTATTGTGTGTGTATGTGTGTGAAAGACCAGAATGTGTTTAAATTTTTGTGTTTGAGCAAGTGTCTAATTGAGGCTCGGTCTTACACACACATAGACACACATACTTGCTTGCACACGCACAACTGCACAGCTATAGAAGCTGTAAGGCTAGTGCTGAATCATGTGGAAGGTTTTTTAATATAGCTTTTACCTTTTTGTGTGTGTGTGTGTGTGTGTGTGTGTGTGTGTGTGTGTGTCCTGACCTGGATGAGCAGAAGATTGCCCAGGAGAGGGAGAAGTTTGCAGATGAGGGCAGCATATTTTACACACTGGGTGAATGTGGCCTTATCTCCTTCTCTGACTACATCTTTCTCACCACTGTGCTGTCAAGTAAGTACATTGTTGAAATGTGCAAGATTTCCTAGAATTGAAGTGGTTCACATGACCTGTCTCATTAGGTATAACATCTTTTAAATCTTCTGCATAGTTCACAAATCAAACCTCATGAGTCTCTTTTGTGTCTTCTCTGCTCTCTACCTGTCAGTTAGGACAGAAAGTGAAAGAAGGGATGTCTTTTAATATGACATTATTAGGTAGGACAGGACATGTATAAGACGTTGGTTTTAAATGTTAATGTGAGCGGACCAAGTCTGCTTACTCTGTTGTTCCACAGAATCAGTCTTACCTTGATCTAGTATTGGTGGTTCATACAGGAAATAAATTGCACATTAATGCCTCCACTCCCAACAGGCCATAGTGTTTGGTAATAAAATGAAAACGAAGCTCAACTCGTTCCTCTCCAAAGCCTAGTAAACTTTTATCCCCAGCTCTGCTAGACCTTTTATTATAATCCATTCATAGGGAGAAAACCTTAAGGGAAGTTTTCAAGGACGAGCCTTTTTTTTTTTTTTTTTTTTTTTTTTTTTTTTAAGCAGACGAAGCAGGATGCATTATGGTTGGTTTCAATCTGTTTAACACAGCCACAAAAAACAGTAAAGAAGATGTATTTTGCCTACCAGATTCACATTTACACCTCATAGTGCCTTTTTAATAAAGATTAATCTTCCATAAAAGGCACTGAAGAATATTTGAAGCAATAAATATTCATAGTAGTTAACTGTACAATAACAATGTGAAGCCATGAAAAGAATTTCAAATTAAGGAGAGATTGTATAATATTTTATATTGCATATTATTGTTTTGGTGTATGAATTACATGGATCGGTCAAAATATTATGACCACTCACAGATGAACGCATAAATTTTGATTGTCACATCTCGTAACAGTGATTTTTATTTATTTGTTTTTTTCCTGTGCTGGTGGATGGACAGACAGAAGCCAGTTTGATAAAGAGCATGTCTAAAACTAGCAGTCTTGTGGGGTCAGCAGTGGTGAATCCCTGCTCGTGCTGCTCTGCGGCAGGTCAAACAATTAATGAGGGATGGGGTTTGAAACACATCATCCGACTAACAGGGTTGCTAATAGGGCCTGGCACAAGCTACCACCAGGCAGAGTTCGTTTTAAGTCCATGCCTCGATGGCTTTAAGCTGTCTCGTCAGCACTCACAGGACCAACAGCATACTAAGTGAGGGTGGTCGTAACATTTTGTTACATCAGGGTATATAGATCTTATATACATAGTCTCACGAAATATACAGTTTAGTTCAGGTTCCAAAAGTAGACTGTAAAGTTTAAGTTACTAATTTCTTAAAGTGAAGGGAAATAACAGAGTGTATGTTTTCTGAAAGCTCATACAGAGTGTGCAGTGGTTTTTTAGCAGCTTCAGTGTTGGTGGAAGGCGAGGCCAATTTTTGCTGTGTAGTTAGATGGTTGATTTCCCTGTGTGAGAACTTTGCGCCACCTTGAGTGAGGAGAAGGCTGAAGATATTGTACAATTATGTGTTTTGTGTAATATTTGTAATGTACTGTGTGTAATTGAGAGTATTTCTTCATGTGGTTTTGTGTGTTGCTCTTGTGTCCAGCTCCCCAGAGAAACTTTGAGATCGCTTTCAAGATGTTTGATCTGAACGGCGATGGAGAGGTGGACCTGGAGGAGTTTGAACAGGTTAGACTGACATCAGCAGCATGTCCTACTTGCAGCAGATGCACGCAAACCTGCGCAAAATCAACATATTAAACGTGACAGAAGCTTGGAAGAGCTAGCCCACATATTTATATTGAGATTTAATAACCAGAGTAGCTTCTGATTGTTTTACAGTGACACACACTGACTAGCAATAAAGGTAGGCTCCCACACTGCTGTCCACCACTGTGACCCTTTCTCAAAGGGAACGATAGATGCTGTGCTCAGCAGTCTGTGCTAACATCAGTGTATGCAGCACAGTTTGTCTTATACAGTCATACTGTAGTATATGTGTTGTAGTGAATATATTGTAGTTAATAACTACCTCTAAAACTTAGTCTGCACGGACACCCTGGTTGACACTGGGCTCTCTGTATGTGTAGGTCCAGAGCATCATTCGTTCCCAGACCAGCATGGGTATGCGACACCGCGATCGCTCTACCACAGGCAATACCCTGAAGACAGGCGGCTGCAGCTCTGCTCTCACCACATACTTCTTTGGAGGGGATCTGAAGGGCAAACTCACCATTGGCAGTTTCCTGGAGTTTCAAAGGAAACTGCAGCACGACGTGCTCAAACTAGAGGTAACGAAAATGGAAAAATTAATGAGGAGATGATTCAACTTCAATTTTCCATCTACTGGTTTACTGCAGTATGTGTACAGTTACAGTCCATTTGAATTTAAATGCATATTAAGTCTCTGTACTTATTAGGAGCTGCAGAGGAAAATGAATTGCTTTTTCACAGAGAGAAAAAGAATCTCACTGTCTGTATTATATGTAGTCCCAGAGTCCAATTAAATCAAAAAAATGTTTCTATCAGTGGCGAAGGAAGGAGCTAGTGACAGGTGGTTTTACACATAAATTAAAAACAAAAACGATGAGGAAGTCAGTAGCAACAGCTGATCAGTGCTGCTGAGCATATGGTTGAGGTGGTGTTTACCATGCCTAGTGCCTAAATGATGCTCCAAACTATAATGAGTGGCATTATCAGAGACTCAGAGAACAGGACTCAGATCTGAGCATCTGCAAGAAAAGGAAGCACTATGTGTCAGGTCTTAATGATACCTCAGTACTCGTTCGGGGAAAACAAAACACAACAGATAAGTTTGAATTTATTTTAACATTCAGCAACTTCATGTGAAAGCAGATTAAATAACTGCAGGCAACATGAAATGAGGGGTTCCTGAGTTTTTACTCTTGAATTTAAGAAAAGCGATTGAAGCGGCTAGCATTTCATAGTGTTTTCCACAGTGTCTCGAGACTTTTTGATGTTGCTCATATCTTCAGTGTGAAGGTGCTCTCATCTGTGTAGAGAACGGTGCACCAGTGGCGGACAAGCCCGTTCTGGTGCTGCCAGGTAAACCCAACAGCGCTGGCCTATGAGCACAGTGACCAGTTTGTAGCTACATTGTAGGTCTCTGGCAGTGGTCATGTTGGTCCTCCTTTCACAAAGGAGCAGATACTGGTCCCGCTGCTAAGGTTGATCCCCTTATACGGCCCTGTCCAGCACTCCGCATGTCACAGCCTATCTCCCAGTATCTCCTCCACACAATTTAAATTGTGCTAGGAGAAACACCAAACCTTTCAGACACTGATCATATTGTTCTGCCATCCTGGAGGCGCTGGACTACATGTGCAACCTGAAATGGCTGCAGGTACCATCTTTTGCTACAAGTAGTGACAAGGACAATAGCAAATGGAAAGACTAGAAAAAACAAATCAGTCAGGAAGGATTTTCATGCTGAGGAAACCAATCTTACTATAATATGTAGTCCCAAGTTACCCTTATATTTCTGACCTCTTGTTATAACCGATTAAACATGATCTCCTCGCTTTTGCTCCCATTTTTGGTGGTGTAGGTGCAAATGATCAGTCATGACATTCTCATAATAAATAAGATACTGCAAATAATTATTTCTGCATTTGTGAATTGAAAATGTGTATGCAATGACACTGTTTTAAAGATTTGGCCTAAATAATTTTGGAGTGAATGAGTCTAAACATGATGACCTAACTAGTGATACCCTGTGACCTGTCACACACACACACACACACACACACACACACAAGCATGTTATGCCGGTTTCAGCTGAAACAATGTTTCAAACCATATTCCGGGTTTTTAGTTCACCATCTATGAGGTTTCAAGAAGACAATAAAGACAGATCTGAATGTTTGAAAATGTTTTGGAAAAATTCTGTAAAGATGAGATGAAAAATACTCAAAGGATAAATTCAATTGGTTTATTATTTAGATAAGTTGAAAAAAAAAGTTAAACAAGCAAATAATGAAAAAAGGTAAACAAGTAAATAAAGAAACAAGGTAAAAATGAAGTAATAATGAAAAAAGTTAAACAAGTAAATGAAGAAAAAAAGTAAAATGAAGTAAGAACAAAAAGTTAAACAAGTAAATAAAGAAAAAAAAGGTAGAGGAGAGAAAACCCCAACAATCCCCTCTGAGCAAGCACTTGGCGACAGTGGGGAGGAAAAACTGCCTTTAAACGGGCAGAAACCTCCGGCAGAACCAGGCTCAGGAGGGGACAGTCAACTGCCGGGACTGGTTGGGGGGGTTAACAGAGGTGGAGCAAAACGAGGCTACATCAGGTGAGGAAGCAGTAGCGTCTCTCCTCCGGAACAAGCGGAACCATTTTGTCTTCTTTTTCATGCACTTTTCCACGAGCGCTTTTTTCTCCAGGATGAGATTTCTCAACTCATCGATTGTTTCTGTGTTTTGCTTTTCAAGTTTCTTACATCTTTGTTCCACCTCTTCTAATGTTGCTTGTTGTTCTTCAAGCTTGTCTTTGAGTTGTTTGGATGTTGCCTCCTGTATCAGCTTGTCCTTGTGCATGTCTGCATTTCTCTGTTGGACTTCTTTGTGCTCGTCTTCTAACTGCTCATTTCTTTTCTGGATTTCTTGGAGCGTGAGCTGCAGGTCTTCATGTATTTTGTCTTGTTGTTTTTGTGCCTGCATTTGAGTGTTTTCACGCTTCAAGTTATTGAATTCCACCAAAATCCCCTTAACAAGCTCGGAGTTGTTTCTCGCATTTTGCTCGATCCTTTTCTGCAACTGTGAGCAGCGTTTCTCCAGTTTGTCCTTTTCTTCTTCCACTTTAGTTACTTTGTCCTCCAGCTGATTACAAAACTCTTGCAGTTTTAGATTTTTAGACTCAAAGTCCTGGACAATACGTTTTCCTTCTTCCAGTCTTTCCTGCTGTTGCTCTTTCTGTTGAAGAAGGTCTTTATTTTGGCGCAGTGTTTCATCCAGGCTTTCTTTCAGCATTCGGTATTTTTCCTGCGTGCTCTCCAGTTCGTGCTGCATGTCTCTTTGCTTTTTGTCCTGCTCTTCCTTCTGTTGGAGGATTTTTCTCTTTTCTTCCACAACTTCACGGAGCTGTCTTTGGAGCAGCTGATCCATTTGGTCGATGTATTGGAGATCCCTTTGTGTCTTATCAGTCATCGTTTTCTTGTCTTGGAGCTGGTTGGTCATTTCTTTTAGTTCCGCGCTCTTTTGCTTATTTTCTTTAATGAGGTGCACAATTTGCTCTCGGGCCTGAGCAAACTTGATTCCCCAGCCCTCATTAATAATTTTTATGTCCGGCTGGCTCTGTTGTCTTTCTTCCAGCTCTTTATTTTGGGCTTCCATTCGTCTACACTTGTCCTCCAGTTGAAGTTTCTCTTCTTCAATTTGTTGCATTTTTTTCTGGAGAAGGTAGTTTTCCTTCCTACTCTCCTCTAATGCCCTTTGGAAGGATGAGACGCCATTTGGGGAAATTGGCCGGCCACGCCAGGAAGGAGAGGCGGCGTAATCTTTTTGAATTGGTTGGTTTTTTCTTGGAAACATGTTGGAGTTTCTATATGATGACTTTGAAAAGCTTTCCAAATGTTTCTGTGGTGAACGTTTCGTAGGCTGCAAACACAGATGCTGCTGAAACGAACTAGAACTTGCTGTGTCTCACCCCTATTTAAGGAAAAACATCAAAGGACTTAAGATTCTTAAGATCTCCCTATGACATCATCACTCCCTAAGCCAATGAGATTGTAGCAAGACATTTTGGAATGGGGTATTTTTTTTTAAACTGTTTTCAAACTTAACTTAAAATTTCAGTGTTTCCTAGTTGTGGACTATTGGTTAGTCCAGTCGATTAAGAAATTAATTGTCACAAACATCCCTAATATTATATAACAGACAACAGAAAACAAGACCGTTTTTTTTTTTCTACACAATAGAGCTATAATAAAAGTTTTTTTTTAATTATCCTACTTTTTATAAAAGAGAACATTTATTAAAGAATATGTATTTAATTAAAAATCTCTGTTCATCTAAAGCAGGGGTCAGCAACCTTTAAGACCCAAAGAGCCATAATTGGCCTACCTGGGGTTGAAAGTCTCGATAAACCGGCGAAACGCCGTGCAGGAAGAGATCATGTCCCTGCAGATGAAGCACTCGGAGCACGACGCTCACCACGACATAGAGCCCCTGCGACCCCACAACATCCTGCGGCCCCAGCGATGAAAAAATAACAAAATATAATTTTATTTGTATATTGCAAAATCACAATAATCTTCCAATTTAGAACTACAAGTTAAAAAAAAAAAAGAACTAACATAAATAAAATACACTTCAGCTAAATACTAATTTATTTTCCCAAACCACGCGGAGCCGAACTATAAGGACTAAAGAGCCGCATGCGACTCCGGAGCCGCAGGTTGCCGACCCCTGATCTAAAGGGTTTAACAAAAAGGGGGAGCTTCCTGCTCGAAAATGAAATGTCCTCATTTTATGGGCTTGGGTGCTTAACTAGTTAAAAAGAACAAAAAAACAAACAAACATCTGTCTCCTATTTTTTTTGTGTGTCACACAGGAAAGAAGCATCAATATCTGATGAGAAGACATTAATTTGTTGGTGTTTGTGGTGTTTGGTGCAGTTTTCCTGTTTTCTGGGTTGTTGTTTATTTCAAGTGGAGATGAAGATCTCTAACAAGTTGATTTGTTCACATTTGCACATCTTAATTTTTAAGAGGAATGTGTTTTTTGAGTTTGTACACTATATGCATATAAGGCAACCGTTTCCTTTTTCAGTATTTTTGTGTGGTGCATTTTTCTCTTTTAACAAAAAGGGGACAAAAGACATTTAAGTCGACCTAAGATGATTTGTTTAAATGTTTACATGGTCTTACTGAGGTGATGCAAAGTGAAACATGCTTTCTTTTTTTGGTAATGTGCTGGAAAAGCTTGAAAATGGACCTTGAATGTGCTTAAAAAGTGCTTGAATTTGACCCTGAAAAATGTGCATGAACCCTGCTAACAATTAAATCAAAAAATGTTTGTGTGAGGGGGGAAGGAAAGAGGTAGTGACAGGTGGTTTTACACACAAAGTACAAAAATGATGAGGAGGATGGTTTCACAGGTGTTGTTGTTCTGTGCTTCTCCAACGCATCTTTTGTTACTTTCCTTTATATCAAAGCAGATGAAATGGTTTCACAATGGTTTATGCTTCCTAAATGAACAGACTGATATCCCTGAGGTTTAATTGACTTTATGCTATATTGTAATCATCAGGTTACATTACAGGGTTACCTAGGAAACTGGAGCCTGGAATGTCTGCTAGGGACCAACCGTCAGCTTCAAAGTGATGCATGACGACTCTTTATAGATGTAACTCTTATGCTGACAAACTTGCAGGTCAAAGAATACGTGCCATTCTCATTATTATAACGCGGAGGGGGCTTAGTCACATCCAGCCTGCCAGAAATGCAACATTTCTAGAGGTTAACAAGTTAAGAGAGAAATGTCAAACATCCTCAGTCATAAAACAAGTGTGTTGACCTGACACAGCAGAGGCATGCTGTTGTTGCAGTGAAACATTGCAAAAATGCACATGCACATTTAATGTCGCCAATGCCAGCTCCAGGCGTGACTCAGCTTGAAGTCTGACATCAGTATTTACTGTTTCCCATCTCCCTGTGCGCTCCCTTACTAAAAATGTTGTTTCCTCCACATAGCACTTGATCCGTTTTTCTCTCTTTTTCCCTCCCTAGTTTGAGAGGAACGATCCTGTGGACGGCAGAATCACTGAGAGGCAGTTCGGGGGTATGCTGCTGGCCTACAGCGGCGTCCAGTCTCGTAAACTCAAGCAGATGCAGAAGGGGTTGAAGAAAATGTTTAAGGATGCACAGGTAGATAAATATGTCCTTTCATCCATCCTTAAATGTAGCTTTGAAAGTCTTAGCCACTCAGAGGTAAGATATAGAGCTTGATGAGGTGTTCTGAGTGTTTTAATTAATTAGCCTACATGGGAGGATGTATGACAGACGGTGCGTGCGTAAGGGAAAAGCAGACTGTGCAGGGGCATTGAGAGTCTTTGTGAGAGACTGGATGAGAGGTAATACATCACTGGGAGTGGGCAGCACATGCAGTGTCTGATCTTATCCACCTTACCAACATTCAGTCTCTCCAGCCACCTCTAGCTCTACTTTGGCATGACCTCAGTATTGGTGCAGTTAGCTCTCTTCATTCCTCTCTGGTCGTCTCTGTCAGAGTCTTTACAAAATTGCACTGTGTTTATTTTAGACATTATCCTCCTCCATTGAGTAGTCTTTAAAAGAAGAAAAAAAACAAGACTATTGCTTTACAGCCACATTGCTTTAAGCATTAAAATTCTCCACAGACATTCATGGTAATGTAAAAATCATAATTTCTAAATTTAGTACATGCTTATATCTCCTTCCTATTTCAAGTTCTTTGCATGAACCCCGTTTTTATGCTGGATCGGTTTCACAGTAATGAGCCCCATCAGTCAACTGACTGAAGTTACACCCGTGCATATCGTATTCCCAGGGGTGTTGCAGCGAAATATGTCCCATTTCAATTTTTTTGAATGTAACGATTTGGACTGTCACAGAGCTGTTTGTTATACATTCAAGCACCACAGATGTCAGACTTAGCTACGATAAGGCATGTCTGATGGTTAAATACAGCGATTAGGAGAGAAAAGGAACAGAAAGCAGGGAAGTGACTGTTTCTCCAAGTCATGAGGGAAAAGATGAAGCTGGATGCTGCCAGAGTTGTCTCCCTAAGGAATTAAACTGCAGCAAGCATCGCTCCCTGTCTGTCTTCCCTTCTTTTACTGTTTACCCTGTCTTCCTCGATCCTGCTGTCAGTCTGTCAGTATTGGCAGAACCTGTAATGTAAATGACTCAAGTATTATTTACAGCCCAAGACCAGCTGTTCACTTTTCTTTGCAAATGAGCTCATCAGCAGTGCAGCAGCTGTGTGACTGTGTGTCTGTTTATATGTGTATATGCGCATGTTTGCTTTAGGCTGTCCGTCCCCTTGTTGGTCTGTGGCATAATGTTTAACCATGTGTGTCAAAAGCTTATGCAGACTTCCTCTTGTCATTTGTGTCACACTCCTAAGGTCCTCCAAATATGGTATTCTGCAGTGGCAGCTCTTGTCTTAACAATAGTTGGCTGTTTTTTCGCAGGTTTGGAATGCTCTAATAGCCCAAATACAAATGCAGGAAGGATTTGTGACTAATTTGTCAATTTTTCTTTGTCGCACAGGGCATCACATTTGAGGAGGTGGAGAACTTCTTTACTTTCTTGAAGAACGTAAATGACGTGGACACAGCTCTGAGTTTCTACCATATGGCTGGAGCCTCCATAGATAAAGGTACACCCACAGTCACCCTTTACTTTGACATTCTCTCCCATCCCTAATTATCCCCCTTTAGACTTAACTGTTCTCCGTTTCATCGTCTGCCTCTCATGGCTGTTAACACTCTGACAGCCAGATCTGCTTCCCACATCTTTTTTTTCCTGGCTTTTCTCCCAAACCAGGCTCAGCTATTTGTCATCTTTTTGTCAGTCCATCCATTTATCCACCACTTCTTCCCCTGGGCCTGCAGAATTGTGCAAATTTAAACACAAAAACTGCTTATGCACACATGACAGATCGCTTTGTGCTCCTACTACAGGCTGCTGATGTCCCCTAAAACATGCCAGCATTATCACTGGGCAAGTGAATGGATGATTAGGGTTGAGTTAACCCACCATTAAATGGTTGCTTTCTCAATAAGTCCGTTACTGCAGGGTGGTGTGCAACAACAGTTGAATACAAAAAACTGGATGATAACCTCTGGGACAAACAGGCCTGGGGAGGCTCTGCAGCCATCACTGGCTTGGATGAGCAAAGAGAAAAGAGCTTACAGTAGAACAGTAAACACTGAACCGGTTGGTAGGGCCAGTCACTCATGAAGAAACCTGCAGCTCCAAAGATACCTGCACAAAGGTGCTTGGAGAAAGAGGGAAGAGCATAAACTACATAAGATGTGATAGGAATAATGATGTGGCACAAAATCACAGGGATATAGAGTGTGAAAGAGAAAAGATTAGATGGGCTCAGTGTGTCAGGGAGCACACTGGTCCTGTGGCACCTCTGTGAACTTCTGGTTCTAGGGGCAGCCGATCTAGACTGCACTATATATGAAAAAGGAAAGTTGGGGTCGTTTTTAAAAGTAGAGAGGGTGTCTACTTTCTGAATCCAAGCTGGGAACCTGATAGCTGAAGGCTCTGGGATTCACAAATTAGAGTGCGGTTTAAAAGCCAAGTGCTATTTTTGGATAATATTGTAATCTGAGGTGTTTGAGATACAATGGGGGTGGGGGTGGGGTGGGGGGGATCATTCAGGGTTCTGTGTGTTAGTATTTTAAAGTGTATTATGGGTAAACTATGATCTTTCCCTCAGTACTTGCTACAAATACGAAAGTACTTCCTGAGACCTAGCAGCCTCAGTCACTTACCAGGTAACAATTAAGTCTGTAGAGAGCTTAAGCATTAGGGTGGAGACTGTTATTGGGTTATTAGCACTGTAATCCCTAAGATCATAGTTCTGGCAGAAATGGAGGCGCAAACAGACATAAAACGTTGGTAAACATTTTTGAAGAGGAGCCAAACTCCAGTTACTAAATGACCTTTTTTTCATTATACCACAAACACCTGCAGTGTAATACATGCTGCACACAGCACAGTAGTAGTTCTTCACACAACAGCAGGACACTTTGAAAAGTTGGTTAACTCACCCACATAAAAAGCATCACAAATGGGGTATAGTTAGGAAAAAACCCAAAAGATCTCACGTATTAAGACTTTAAAAATCGCCCACAGAGTTCACTGTGGTTATGTCGTTCTCAGTGCTGAAGAATTTATTTTCAGTGCTTACTGGTGAAAACTAATTAGAAAAGTTTAAATTCAGTCATTAAATTACCCGTACTGTCTTTATGTGGCTCAGCACTTTCATTACTACTGAATTCATTTGTCAGAAGCTGACAATGAAAATCTTTTTAATGTGAGAACAAAAGCAGCAGATGAGACCTGTGGCAGTTGTTTGAGGAGTCGGTGTTTCCTTCATTTGTTGCAGTGATTCAGTCCATCAATAGACCTCCATGTGTTTTCTGTCTGTGCATCCATTTGTTCTGATTCATTTATGAAGCAGCTGCTGTGTTAAGGGAGCGAAGGGTCTACCCCGAGGTGCTTGTTTCAGGCGTTTGGTTTCAGTGGCATTTCTGCACACTAACAAACCGCGTATGTGTGTCAGTGTGTTTGTGACTTTGCATAAAGCGGCTTTGGGAGGATGCTGTGGGTTCACAGCGAGCTGGCAGGCACATGTCTGCGAACTCTCTGCATCCTGCTGCCGTCCATGAACTGAAACAGTCTTTCTCCTCTTCGAGCCCGAAGGAGCTCGTGTCTCAGCTGAGCTTTTTAATGTCTTTGTTACTCTCTTTTCCTTTGCTTTCATCTTGCACTCAAGTCCAATGATTTCACACCCTTTCAGAAGACTTTCTCATGTGTGGGTGTGCGATCTGGATCTGCACAATGGCTTTATCGAATATATAAAAGAAGGCCAGTAATGAGGTTCTCGATGGCGTGCTGGCTCATCTTTTTCTCTCACCATTTGCAGGGAAATTTTTGTCAGATTTTATTTGTTCACCCCCCCTCATCTTTCATACCTGCCCTCCTCCATTTGTGACTATTGCTAAATCCTGATTAAACTGACAGTGCGTGTTTGTGCTCCTTGTTTTGTTTTTTTCTTCATCCTCTGTCTTCTTACATCCTCCATATTTTCCTCAGTCCAGTTCCATTCCCAGCTGGATTTCCTGTAGCGGTCCGCTCTTTCTTCTCCTCTCAGCCACTTCTTTCTCTCATGTGTCCATCCGATAGCCTCCCCAGCGAATTGAAACCCTTTCTGTTGATCTAGAGCAGTCTGATTTGCACACACTGTTCTCCACTTGCACCGCTGATGTGCTGACATGTGTGAGTCTGTGCCTGTGTTGCTCTCACAGTGAATCTTTCTATCTGTGTATCTTTCCTCCCTCTGTCTCTCAGTCACCATGAAGCAGGTGGCACGCACCGTAGCAAAAGTGGAGCTGTCGGATCACGTGTGCGACGTGGTGTTCGCGCTCTTTGATTGTGATGGTAAGTAGCTGACAGTCTCATCATATCTCTCTGCTCTAAATATTTATGGAACGCAAATAAAGCCTCCGGAGGTGGAAATCATCAATAAATGGAAGTCAGCTCCTTCGTCTTACTTACTCTTCCTTTATTATTTCATCATCCCGCTCCCCTGTCCATCACCCCTCTCCCCCTTCTCTCCTTCTCTGTCTGTCTTCCTTAGGGAATGGGGAGCTTAGTAATAAGGAGTTCATAGCCATCATGAAGCAGCGGCTCATGCGTGGGCTGGAGAAACCCAAAGACATGGGCTTCACTCGGCTTGTGCGTGCCATGTGGAAGTGTGCCCAGGATACCGCCTGGGATTTTGCTACACCAAAGACATAATGTCACAGGAGACCAGTGCAATTGAGAGCGGAAGACAGCAGGTGTATAGGGCAACATCACCAATATCATCAAAGGCAGTCTTGCTTGGACGGGTTTTAAGAACTTTAATAGACAATTAAGACTGCAGCTGTAAGGGGGGGGGGGGGTCATCATCAATCATTAACGCATGTTGCTGTAGTTCCAGCTATCAGTATTGTGGCTGAAGCATCCTGATGCAGTGCACTGTGTCCTGAAAGGCTTCTCTAGCGTGCCTGCCTGAGGCATCATGGGTATTTGTATGTTTGAAAATATACAAAGTTTGTATGTTTGATTTTATTTTTTTTCATATTTTATAAAGGAATGCAGAACTGTGCAACTGTTTGTCAAATGCTAAAAACACCACTTTGCTATTCTGTATTTAATGCATTTTACAGCAAAAGGGCAAGACTAAAAGATGAATCGATCTAGTTTGACCTTCAGCTGTATAAAGGCTGCAGTATATCTGTTCTACGCTGTTAACAGAGCCTGGATATTTCTTTGGTGGGACAAAGCAGAAGTCCTCTTCACTCAGTCTGCATCTTTATTCCTATAATGTTGTCCCATAAAAGATTAAGTATGCTCGTCTTACCCTGTGTTCTTAGCATTATTATTCCCCACGGAAACACTTTATATACGACAGATGTTAAAAGAAGAACTCTATTAAAGATGCTACAATAATGTAATGGTGATGAAGCTTTTTATTTCTTAATAACAGAGTTCTGCTTGACTTGTAAGTTGTTGTCCTGCCACGTTCCCATTTTCCCTTATTGAAAGCACAGTGGGGGGGATTAGCACGACTATTTGTTGGGGCACCTGGGAAGTCATTTGTCAAGTGTAATGACTTTTCAGGCAAAAACGCATGGCTGATTGTAACCCCTGGCTTTGACTTCATTCCAGACGCAGAAAATTATTGTGTGTGTGTCTATGCGCAAGAGTAGTCAGCATTTTTGTCTAATTGAAATGGACAGGATGGGCAGTCCTCAGCCTCTGCTGCCCATTAAAAGATTGTCCTGCAGCCCTTCGTGCACACACACTGCTGCAATTTACCCGTATGAGCTGGCTCGCTCTGCCGCACGTAATACGACTGACAGACGGAAGTGGTGCTCAGGAGTGATTGCTAGGCAGGAGATCAGGTACGTGGACCTCTCATCAGTATTCCTCACCCGTGGTCTTTTCAGAGTTTCTGTCTGGCATTTCAAATGCTCAGAAGTGAAAAATGATTTTCTTTTAACATTGCATCACTTACATTCTGCTTTAATCATAGAATGGCTGTCCAGTGAAAGCCATGCATCTCCATTATGCCAGCTTTTAACATTAACTAGGAGAGTCTCATATCCAGCTTTGTGAAACTTTTTTTTTCTCATTTAATTGAATTATTTATTGATTTGTTTGGCTTGCAAAGTAGATCCAAAAAGAAATGTTCAGATTTTATCTCCTGTGCTGTTTTGCTCTTGCTCTTGCACTTCCTTCCCCATAAGAAAGGCCTGTGGTAATTTCCCTACAGCTGAAGATCATGTTTGCCCAACAGTCCAAAGAAATGCTGAAATTCTAAAAAAGACATTTTAAAAGTCGTGGCCGGCCTGCCTTTTCCTAATTATGAGCGTTAAAACCTGCAAAGCAAAACACTCTTTCCTTTTACTTTCTAAAACTCCCTGAAGGACCTCCTGACCCACTGCTGCTGCACAGAGCCTCCAAGTGCGACAGCAGCTACATCCGTGCTCAAAAACTGCCCAGTAACCATTCGACAGTAACCACTTCTCGAAAGTTCATCCATGTAAAACCTCGAGCAAGCACGCTCTGTCAGATTTCTCTGCTTGATGAGCGCTGGAGCATTGCTCAGTGGTTAGCTGTTGCCAGGCTTGCAAAGGAGGCTATATTTGGAGTGACTGCAGACCTCGCTCATAAGTCAACAGCTCTTTTTGTGCATTGAGTTCATGTAATATTTCCTCCTTGTGCGTACATATGAGATGTATGCAAGGGGTGTGCGCTGTTCATTCAGTCTAAGCCTTAAGCTTTTTGCACTGAAACCAGAGAGTATATTATTCATTTGGTCATATGCAGTTTCCTATCTGCCAGATGTTATTATGAGTTAATGAAAAAATATACTCCGCAATAAGAATAAGAGATCAGCTAGTCGGCTTTTTATTGCGTGCAAATTATTTAGTCTCGCAATCACTTTTCCCACTTGAGCATAAGGAGTCAAGAGGATAAAATTTAAAAATAATTTAAACAGTCACTGACTACAGTAATATCTGCCAATCCAATCCACTGCGATTAATCCACTTTTCACCAAAGGCTGTTTGTAGAGTTTTACGGGGAAAGATTAAATATTCAGTCATTTTCTGATGCAAACCAGAAAACTTTTACAGCCACTGCTGTCAAGAACCACCAAGTTTTTACTGCCATCACTGCCACTCAGCTGTTCATGTAAAGTTCACTTTAAAATACAGATAAATGTATAGTTTAATGTCCCAGAGGGAAAGCTGGTTCTATGCAGGTTTTAAGTGACGTCATGTCTGCGTTTCTTTAACAGGAAAATGTGATTGCATTATAAAAATATATCAATAAACATTTCAGTTGAGAATTTTTCATGCATACCAACCTAGATGAATTTCAGTAATACTGAACTTATTCATGCTACCCTATTAGGGAAAATTTAGTTGGTGCAGTGGAGCAGTGGTTAGCCTCACAGCAAGGAATTTCCTGGTTCAAACCTGGTAGTTTGGAGCTTCTCTGTGTGGAGTTTGTGCCTGTGCCAGTTTCCTCCCAAAGCACTGTGACACTGGTGACCTGTCCTGGGTGACACCCTTCACCTTTTCACTTTATGACAGCTGGGAAATGGTTGTCCCCACCCTTGCCTAGAATCTAGATAAGTGGTAAAAAAAAAAAAGAAAAGAAAAAAAAGAAAAACACACAAAAAACCCCCCAAACATCTCCACTGACCCCTTTAAAAAAAAAAAAAAAGTCTGACAAAAAAAATCCCTGATCATCTGGTATAAAACCTGATATCTAAGCATGGACAATACATGATGTGTAGAATTGAGCCTTTTGGAGCTGAACTATTTTTAACAATGAATGATACATCTTTATCTCTGTTTTCAAAGGGTGGTGCTAAATTGCTGGAATATCCCTTTAGCTGTAAATGCTGATCTAACAGGCCTCAGTTCATTTGAGATGACAGACATGCATCTGTGTTCAACAGATGAAAAATCCAAACAGGAAATGAGCTGTCTGGACACAAACTGCCCCGAGAAATTGGGTGACAGTTTACATACGTTTACTAAACATCATGCTGAGGGCAGTGCTACTCCACTGCCACCTAGTGGTAATTGCAAAGTACATTTCTAAAGAATTGGTTGCAAAAAATAAAGCCTGATGTAGCAAATATGATACAAATGTAAACATATGCAAATTAATTTTTTATTTCATTTGAAGGTTTAATAAACACTCCATTTAAAAAGAAAATAGATTTTTTCTGGCTGTTATTCCACAGTTCGGGGTTTAAAGGGTTAACAAAATTTAAAAATTTGTACTTTCTAGACTGTTACTTTGCTAACAACAATATCAGCACACACGCAACAACTTGGTATGTGTAGATATTAAAAATTGGAGTTCCTCTCCAATTGTGCACATGTAAAACTGTCAGCTGAGCAAACAGAGTGAGTGAACTGTCCATGAAATCATCACCAGTATATTGTTTGGTCTTTATTTACAGATTGAGGTGTAAGAAAAAATGACAGTGGTACACAGGATCTCATACGATAATCAAATAACTGAAACAAGCATGGCTTTATGTTCGAATTACATACTTAATACCACTGAACAGTACAGGGAGGGACTTAAAGGACATCCTAACAGAGGGAAAGGATCCAAAGAAAAACATCCTTGAACAGAGAAAAGACCTTGAGAGGCCTTTAAAGATTCAAGATGAATAAAACATAATAAATACAGTATAAAACTTCTACTTGATAGGTTTTCTTGTGATGTTAAGAAAAAGCCCCAAAACTCTTCACATTTAAATGTGGACCAAAAAAAAAGAAAAGAGAAACATCAAGAATCCATGAAGTCTATTAAACAAAAAACAAATTTTAACCCAAAATGAAGAACACGTATAGATGGGTTGCTTTTGATCATACCTAGACAAGAAGATTGATTAATGTTACAAACATTCATCACTTAAGAAGAAAGAAGGTTGTGAAAAACAAGCAGAAAGAGCCAAACATTTTCTCCATTAGCCAGTGGCTGCAGCCACCTAGTGGCTATAAGTAATGTCACAGTTGGGAGCACATTTCCCTGCTGCCACAGCTCTGCTAAATGTAATCTCCATTACAGACTAAAGCCAAGTTGAATCAAAGGGCCAGTTCAGTGTGATGGACCATCTTCTGTTAGTGTGCTGCTGCTGCTACTGCTGGAGAGACTGTTTACAGGAGGGTGGTTTGGGTAGACAACTTGTATTCCTGATCTGTCCGGTACAGTACAGTTGAAATGGGAGATTGAGGACTTTCTCACTCGCTGTCAAACTTAATGGAGTTGACTGAAGTGGAGATGGCTCCCCCGCGGTAGCTTCCTCTCTTCTTCTTTGTTTTTTCGTGGCGGAATGATTTGCCTTTTGTGAACCTGAGCACATCGTTAGCTTTCTGGCCCCAGTCTCCATTGGCTCCCATCTGAAATATAACATTATAAAGAGAGAAAACAAAAAAAAAAGTGTTTATCTGCCACTTCAACGACTATAATGCTCAGCAGTCCTGTAAGAATGATTATTACAATTAAATAATTCACCTTTGCATCAAACGAATTGTCTGCAAGGCGCGGGTCCACATTTACTTCGTCCTCTTTTATTCTACGGAAGGGTACGTTGGTAGACTGGAAACAAAAATGTTTTAGTCAGCTTATTTCAATTCACTTTAATTCAATTCTAGCTTTGTGCAAGGCTTACCTTCTTATTGACTTTAGGGAAAGTCTGTGGTGTGGTTGTGGCCTTCTTATTTTTTGGTGTTTTTAAATCTGTTTCTTCCTCTTCGCTTTCTGATGATTCCTCATCCTTTTTTCTTTTTCCATTAGTACCTGTAGCAGATGAAAAGGAGCTCATACTTAGTAAACACTACACTTCCATAAATATTAAACACTTAACGACCAACAGTTAAGTGATAGTTCCTTTTCCCATTTAATGACCAGATGGTTTTCATATTTCATGTTTGAGACTTACTGTTTTTTGGGGTGTTGGGTGCAGTGGCTGCTTTACGTGGCGCTTCAGCCTCATCTGATGAACTCTCCTCAGAGCTGCTGTCGCTGGATGACGACTCTGCTGGCTTTGCTGCAACCTTCGCTGATGCTGCCGCCGTCTTGGGAGTTGCTGCCTTGCCGTTGGCAACTGTAGGCTTAGTCACGGGGGTCTCTGTCTCTGAATCAGAGCTATCTGAGGAATCAGAGCTGCTCTCCTCTGCTTTTTTTGCCTTTTTGACTGCAGGCGCTGCCTTTGTTGTTCTCGCAGCTGCAGGGGCGGGCTTCTTGGCTGCAGCTGGAGCTTGTTTCTTAGCTGCCTCATCCTCTGAGTCTGAGCTGTCAGAGTCAGAGCTGCTTTCTTCTGCAGCAGCAGTCTTAGCTGCAGGAGTAGCGGGCTTTGAAGTGGGCGTAGCAGGCTTAGCTGCTGTTGGCTTGGTCTTAGCTGGCTCTTCATCATCCTCAGAAGAGGACTCTGAGCTACTCTCTTTTGGGGCAGGCTTTCCTGCAGGTGTAGCAGGCTTTGAGGCTGGAGTAGCAGCTTTAGCTGCTGCAGGTTTAGCCTTGGCTGGCTGCTCTTCATCTTCAGAGGAGGAATCAGAGTCAGAGCTGCTCTCTGCTGCAGGAGTAGCCTTTGCTACTGGAGTAGCCTTCTTTGAAGCTGGCGTTGCAGGCTTAGCTGCTGTTGGCTTGGCCTTGGCCGGTTCTTCATCTTCTGATGATGAGTCGGAGTCAGAGCTGCTTTCTGCTGCAGCAGCGGGCTTAGCTGCAGGGGTGGAACTCTTTGAAGCTGGCTTAGCTGCTGCTGGTTTAGTCTTAGCAGGCTCTTCTTCATCTTCAGACGAAGAGTCAGACTCTGAACTGCTCTCTGCTGCTGCAGGGGGCTTTGCTGCAGGCTTAGCTGCAGGCTTTGAAGTTGGTGTAGCCGTTTTAGCAGCAGGCTTGGCTTTCACCGGCTCTTCCTCATCCTCAGAGGAGTCCTCTGAATCAGAGCTGGTCTCTGCTGCCTTGGCTTGGGGCTTAGATGCTGCAGAAACTTTGGATGGGGTTGCAGTTTTTGTGGAAGGTTTTGCTGGGGCCTCATCTTCAGAGCTGCTATCTGAATCTGGAAAGCAAGATCAATGCTGTCATGAAGGTTTGCAAACAATGTAGGGTTAATAACAGAAAATATATTAGGTCGTATTTAACAACTTCTGAAGCTCAAATACCCAAAATGTGCATCTCCTACCTGAGCTCGAGGACTCGTCTTTCTGAGCTGGAGTAGTCTTGGCAGGTGCAGCTTTAGGTGGGGGCTTCTTTGCTGCTGCCTCCTCCTCTGAACTGGAGTCCTCCTCTGAGGATTCGTCTTTAGCGGACTTAGCAACAGCCGCTTTAGCAGGAGTCACCTTTGTTGCCGGTTTCTTCACCTCTTTAGCTGGAGAAGGTTTGACTGGGGCTGCTTTACCTGCAGGCTTCTTGGCCGTCTCCTCTTCTGAGCTGGAATCTAGAAAGATGAGAGACATAAACATTCACTGTCACAAACTGATCATCATTTCAACATGGGAAATGAGCGAGTGACGTTTGTGATCCATACCAGAGCTCTCTGAGCTGGACTCCTGCTTCTTTGCAGCGGGTTTGGATGCTCCAGGTTTGGCTGCAGGCGACTTTACGGGGGCTGGTTTTGCTGTGCAAGTTAAAATGCTGTTAGACATCAAACAATAAACACCAAGAAGTCATGTGGGGGAAAAAAAAAAAAAGGAACCCACTTACCTGCCACCTTTTTGTCGTCATCACTGCTGTCATCACTGCTGTCTGAAGAGTCGCTGTCCTGGGCCTTGCTTGCTGCTGGTGCAGCAGGAGCTTTCTGGATTGAAGCAGGAGGTGGTACAGCACTGTATGCTCCTAGAAGGACAAATGTAGATTGTCAGCATTAAAAACAAATACTACAAATACAAATATATTTTAATCACAGATCATTCCAGAGATGACCAAGTGAACAGCTTTCGGTATAATTCAGTCAGAGCAGAATGGTCTTATGATCCTGATATGGACAAAACTGGACTGTGGTAATTAATGTGAACTCAGTCTTACTTGTATTTTCATATAGCTGTCGAACCTATGCACATCAGTAATAGGTTAAAAAGACTTGATTGGGATTCACTTCCCAGGTGCTGATGCAAGTGTGCCTCTCATCTTTCCAAACCAGACTTTTGTTATTGTGCAGCTTGTATAGTTGTAAGAAAGGATGAAAACACACCTGCTTTGGGTTTTTTGCTGGGAGGAGCCTCATCCTCTGATGAAGAGTCTTCACTGCTTGACTCAGCAGCAGCTTTATTTACTGGGGTTGGTTTGGCTGGAGCCGGTTTGACTGGAGCCTAACACAACACATGGAAATATGCTGTTAATATCTGATGCATGCATTTATCCGCTACACACCACACTTGGCTGAGTGTGAGACAATCAACAACACATAACAACATAAAGACAGAGCCAGAAGGTCTTGTGTACCTTGGCTGGCTTCTCATCTTCAGAATCTGAGGAGCTGTCTTCGCTGCTGCTGCTCTCCTGCTTCTTTTGAGCTGCACCTTTGGCAGGAACAGCTGCTTTGGGTGTTGTGACTGCACCAGCTTTAGGTTCTGTTATTCAGTAAATGCATACAGTAAATGCATACAGTAAATTAAGTTACCCAAGATTTTTTCTAATCTTAACTTAGACAAATTACTCAATATAGACTTACTTTGTGCAGGAGCTTTGGCGGTTTGTTCTTCCTCAGAGTCAGACTCTTCACTGCTGGAGCTGCTGTCCTTTTTCCTTGTGCTACCTGCAGCAGCAGGAGGTTGTTTCACAGGTGCCTAAAAACAGACACTACATTTTAATAAAAGGATAACAGGCAAGGTATAACAGGCTATCATCAGAATGTCTGATTCTGATGCTTTGTTCTACCTTTGCAGCAGGCTTTGCAGCAGGCTTTGCAGCAGGCTTTGCAGGAGCTTTGTCCTCCTCAGAGTCACTAGAGTCTTCACTGCTGCTGGATGCAGCTTTAGTAGCTGCTGCTTTAGCAGGCCCCTTTTTGGCTGCTAAAATGTAGAATGAGGGAAAATGTAATATCACAGAGTTTCAGAATGCACAATACTAGCAGAATTCAGCCAACCCTTTCAGTTATCCATATCAAATATGAAGGTTATACCCGCAGGAGCTGCTTTAGTTTGTTTTGCACCAGCCTCTTCATCCTCACTGCTTGACTCTTCACTGCTGGAGCTCTCAGTGCTGGCTTTTGCCTTCTTGGCTGATGGACCAGTCCAGTTTGGAGGCGCCTTTCGTTTTTTGGCTTCGGGAGATCTATTTAAAAAAAACATTTAAAAACCTTTAAAGTTTCAATGATATAGCCCATAATTATATTAACACACAGTATGCAACACCACCCACATTAAAAAAACAAACAAAAAACCTTCAGCGGGATAAAAAGCACTCCCTTTCCCAGAGTAGAAAGATATGCAAATGATAATGCTTTAGTCTTTAGCCTGCATACCAAAGTGTCCTTGGGCAAAACTGAACACTGAGTTAGTGAGAGAGAGACTGGCTGCTCCACTCTGCATGGTAAACTATTCTTTGGCATGTTGAATAAAACGCTTATAAACGCTATATAAAAACCATTTAATTTTCCATTTGTCTAAACAAAAATCACTTCAAATTTGTAAAATAACATTTGGGTTGTATTATAACATTTTTTATATTGTATTAGATTTTTCTCTCATTATAATCCTCAAACTCAACGAGCGTTACTAGACCCTTGAACACTGGGAGAGCAGCAGTGAAATTTCTATTGTACCAATACAGGAACATACTTCTCGACACAGAAAGCCAGCTTGGTCATGTGTTTATATTTTTATGTCAAAAACCCCTCTCGAATGAAAAAATATTAATAAGCAACTCACTTCACCCAGAAGTTGTAGATATTGACGAGTCTCTCTTCATTCTGATCTTGCGGAGCCTGTAGAGAAACGCGTTAAGTAGTAAGTTAATAATTCCCTTGCAGCGCTTTGAATTTGTGACTAAAACTCCACAAATCATAATTTAAAAAAGTATAAACACGCTGTAGTATTTACACTTTAACACACTGCGACCGTTAATTAGCTCAAAAGCAGGTTGCAGCTGATACACGTGCTAACTTCACCGGCTCGGTGACCTGTACGTATTTACCCCTCGTGCCGCCTGGACCTAACGTCTAGTACCCGGCGAGAGGACGTGTCTGTCACACACCGCCACACAGCGTAGGCTACTCACCACTTTAGTCTGTTTCAAGAACTCCTGAGCCGCCTTGGTGAACTTGTTCTCCACCAGAAACGAGTACACGCATTTGAAAAGATCACTCGGTACCGACTTCTCCGCCGCCATCTTCAACACGTTCTTCTGGAAAAGGAAGTGACGGAATCAGGCACTTGTGAGCAGGCGCTGGGTGTCGACGTATCGACGCTTCAGTAAAAAAAACAAACAAACAAAAAACATTTCTAGAGGTTTCCAAATGTCAGAAAAACTAAATAAAACATTATAATTTCACTGACTAATTGTGATTTTAAAAATCCTTTGAAAAACCTTAAAAATATTTCGGGTTGCTCTCACGTGACTAATTTCCTAAAACAATACGAGTAAAATATTTGGATATGCTAAATAAGATGCGAATTTTTATTATTGAAATGCACTCATTTACTCATTTAACGCCACATTTAAAAAAAAAATAAATGACTCTTATTTGTTATATTTAATAAGCTTTGCTGCCCACGAAGGCGCACGCTTTATGCGTCATCACTAAAGACCTTTCGTGCCCCTCGTGTCATAACATGTCGCCTTTCAACTGAGCAGTGTGGCAATGACAGCCCAGTTCTAGCTGAATTAAACGTGTGGCTCGGGTATTACTTTGCTGCAGCCATGCCTCGGTACGAGCTGGCCCTGATCCTGAAGCAGATGCAGCGGCCGGAGACGGCGGCAGTTCTGCGAAGGACGGTGGAGACGTTGATGGAGCGGGGCGCCTTGGTGAGAGACCTGGAGAACCTGGGAGAAAGACAGCTGCCCTACAGAATGACCAAACACAACCAGAGGCACAGCCGAGGGACTTACTTTCTGGTGGATTTCTACGCAGCTCCTAGCATGCTCGCTGGCTTACTGGATCACCTGCACCGTGATGTGGACGTTGTGAGGCCCACTGTGCTGAAGAAAGACGCCCAGGTCCCCAACAGTAACTGCTGCGGACCCCAGAAGTGATTAAATGTAAGGCTTAATGAATGGCGGAGGTGTTTAAAATCACTGGTGCTCAGAGTGAAACAAAGTGCTGTTTTATCACCACATCTGTCTGTTACATGCGTGTATTTTTGGGCTGTAGTAAAATATGAAATACTCTGCTTTATCGGCCACTTAACTCCATTAGAGAAATGGCAAACAGAAGCATAGTTGAGCAGTTTAATGTAGAGCTCCAATCGATGTCTAGAGTCAGAAAAATGATAAATCTGAAGAAAATCAACCATTACAGTTAGATTATTGCATTTGTGATTTCTCCTTTATTGTTCATGTACAGCCCAAGAAGGAGAGCAAGGAGAATGCTAGTTTTTACAGTAATGAAAGCTTATCAGCTGTTTCTTGAAGAAAATAGCTTACACACACACACACACACACACACACACACACACACACACACACACACACAGAGTGGACTGTGGAGGAGAATAAACCTCATGCATTTAATAAAGTGTTTTAGCACTGATGATGAATTGGACCTTTAAATAGCCCAGACAGAAAGGAATACCGCTGTTTATTTGAGGGGAAAAGTCACTTTTGTGATTCTGGATATCAGGGAACAAGCAGCCAAATACAACCTCTAGTAACTGATTAAAGCATTTTAAACACAAAAGGAAAAAAAACAAAACAGGGACTATATGTCTGTGAAGGTTCTCAGTCATCCATCTGGACTTCTTTAAGTTTTCTTGAAGATGTTTCACCCCTCATCTGAGAAGCTTCTTCAGTTCTAAGCGCAACTGGTGTGAAAACGGGTGTAGGTCACAATCAGCCAAGGTTTCACCTTATCATGTGATTTCCTGAGGTCTAAAGGCCCAGGATGTGAGTGGGCTTTAAGGCGTCTGGGAAAGGATGAACCGCTGAGTTTTGTCCCGTTGAGGTGGCTCTTCTATGTTGTGCCATGCGTTTATGAAGTGGTTGTTTGGTTTCTCCAATGTAGAGGTCTGAGCATTCCTCGCTGCACTGTACAGCATACACCACGTTGTTAAGTTTCTGTTTGGTAGTTTTGTCTTTGGGATGAACCAGTTTTTGTCTGAGTGCATGGCTGGGTCTGAAGTGCACTGGGATGTCATGCTTGGAGAAGACTCTCCTGAGTTTCTCTGATAAACCTGCTACATAAGGGATGACAGTATTGTTCCGTTTGGCCTTCTGATTCTCCCTAGTTGGTGTCTGACCTTCTTTTCTGTGCATCATTGCTGCACAGGGACAATAATTAAAAAAACAAACTCCCCCATGTGGTTACAACAGATGGTTAAGTCCATTTGGTTGGACTCTGTACCTAAACCAGCTCCACCCTCAGCCTCCTCGCTTGCTCATACCAGAAAGGAATATGATATAGTGTGATAATGTATTAAACAAATTAACCAAATTCATTAAACCAGTTGTTTGCTTTATAGCTTGAGTGACTGCAAACTAACTTATTGTGAAAATGGGGCAGGAGTGTAAAAATGTGAATGAATATTACTAGAATATTTCAGTTGTGTGTTTGTGGACATGACCATCACACATGAAGTAGCCAAACACAAAGATTATCCTCTAAATAAATGATCAGTTCGTTAGTCACCATCCCTGTAATATGTCAGTGTATTACTTTAATGCAAGTTCATACATTCGGTTCGTATAAGATTTGTTTGCACAAACACAGTTTCTGTATTTATTTCTTTTGCTTGCTGATTTGTAAGGGAGGATGTTACTCCATGGAGCATCATTTTGCATGTCTGCAACAACAGCAGATCCACATGAGATCCACCAAACAAACATAGATGTGTATTAAGCTCTTATAAGAGGTCCTGCCCTGAGTTTGTGCTGTCCTCCTCATCTACCCCCTACACTTACAGACACAGCCCTGTCATCTCTCGCCTTGCCTGCAGGTGTCATTGTTGAAGCAATTTAATCAGGATTTAAATGATTGATTCTTTCCAGAAAAGTATTAAAGTAAAAATATTGAGCTCCCTCATGTCTCTTGAAAATAGATAATCACCCCCCTTCTCCTCCCTCCATCTGTTTGTCTGAAACTGATCTAACTAGACGTGCACACATACACAATGATATTATAATAACTTGATAGGACAATAATGCCTGATAATTACAGTTGACTGATAAATCCTTCAGCCTCTACTAATAAGTGTCTGTATTCTTTCACCATGAAGTGATTAATTAAACTGTTAGTTAAAATGCTATAATCAACAGGAACTGGGAGTAGGGATTTTACCGTTAAGTCTGAACTGACCTTTTAATGCGGTCGTTGTGGTGCTCTAATTTAACCACAATACTATGCGTCAGTATATGTGTTGATTGACAGTGGTGGTTACTTATCAGAGGCCTGTGTTGTTTTATTTCAGAATGCTTTTGTTTAAACTGTAGAGAACAAAAGACACTATTGTTTGCGTTCTCTGATACATTTAGGAGGAAATAAGTACACTTCCCGTGCTGATTGGCTCTTAGGTGTCATTAAAGGTGATCACTTCCCTTCAGTTAACAGAGGTGAAAAATTGCTCCTGTGACAACACTTTAATATTGACTAAGGCTGTAACTCAGATAATTCCATTAAAAAACTTCCCCAGGAGAGATTATTTTCTCCGATGTTTCATTTAATCCATGTAAGAAGAGGTGTTTCTCCCACATTTGTGATTTAAAAACAGACCTGCATTAGAAACATATCTAGGATCACATGTGTGAATAAAAAGAACGACAATATTAAACCCATGCAGCTTCCAGTTATTAAAAAAAAAAAGACTTAAAAATATCTTTTAAAATAAGACAGAGAAAAGCCACGGGGCGGAGCTGTTACAGAGATGGTGCATTCAGGTGGTGTGAACGAAAACATGTTTCGAGCGTTCAAAACAGCAGTGCTTGTTCCTGTAGTAACCACAAAGGCCTTTACTGGGAAAAACTGTCCTTCATCAAAACCGTTGATCAACAAGTGCAAACAGGAAGAAAAGTGAACTTTCTAGGTGCTCCCATCCACCGCAGTTTGCTTAACGCAGCAACACATCTACAATAAAGCTATAGAAATTACAATAAAATTATATTTATGCAACTGAACTGTTAACTTAGTCTCATACAATGTTTAAATAAGACAGCCTAATGGAGGTTGACGACAGCCATCCTTTCTGTCACACTGATGCCAACAGTAAGCAGGGGTGAGTCTAAAGGGGGGGCATGGGGTGTACTACTACTACTCCTAATTATTTCAAGGCTTTCGTAACATTATTTTGCAGATTGAAATTATTTAAAGTCTACTAATTACCTTATATTAATATTTTAAAATATATAGCAAAATTATGATTGTGTGTGTGTGTGTGTGTGTGTGTGTAGGGCAGTAAAAAACATTCCTGTGCCAATAAAACTTGAACCAATTACCCAGTGCTGTTTGGCTGACCCCTGAATTATTCTAACATTAGTAATTAACATTAATTATTTACATCCATGCTATCAGAACATCTGTGTTCCGCAGCAGGAAACGTCGCATCAAATAACAGGCCAAACCTCAGTTCAGAGAATCCCGATTAGCTTGCTTTTCTTCATTGCAGCCATCACATGCTTTTTTACAGACACACACTCACTGCTACACTACCACACTTAAACACACACACCAAATCTACCTCATCCAGGAGATGCAATACTGTCAGAACACCTTCCAAGAAGATACATAAGTGGATAAGTGAAAGAAAATGGTTGGATAGATGGACGAATTACTGCATTTGTTAATCTTGTTTTGATTTTAACATTGTTAACAGAAGTTTAAAATCGGACTTTAACGGCACGCAAATACACTTACAAAGGTTTAGTTCTTTTGACAAACATTGCATGCTGCTAAACTGTCAAAAGACCTGCCTTTTTTCTCTTTTGAATATCTCTGATTGCTCAAGACTAAAGTATTTCTCAATGAAATACTACTGATGTTAAAAGGAAAACTAACTGACTTGTTGATTGAGAAACGGACAGTAAAACAGAAATCTCATGGAAAAAAACCTTCACCGCAGGCTCAAATGAGTGAACTTGAACTGCACTAACAGAAGCCACAGGAATAGAATTCTATACAAGATCACATGTAACTTATAAAGAATTCCATCAGCAGCTTTTCTTGATCAGTGACAATATTTCTGAACATGTACAAAAAGTATAACACGTGGTGGACTTCCTGACATTGTTTGACCACGCAGTAGACAAACACAAAGTTTGTCTTTTATGGGGGAAAGAGCTAAAAATCTTATTAAGGGAAAAAATACTGCATCACTGGTAGATTCTTAAAATTCAAATATCGATATTGTTATTATGCTCCGTATTCTCTCACTACACATTTTTAAGTGTGTCGTTTATCTCAGGTTCATGCTGACTGAGCTGTAACTTTTAGCCCTACATAATGTTTGTTCTCTGTCTTTCACAGGTTCCAACAGCTCACATGCAGAAGATGAATCATGTGACACTTCCTTCTTTCACCTATTTCATTAGCTGCATGCATTGACTTGGATGTAATATCATATGTCATAATAAAATACTTTTTTCTATCCATTTTGCACTTTTCCCTTTTTTGTCAAGCATTTGAGACACTGCTTCACATGATAGTTAGTCATGTGATGGAAATTTCAGTTCTTCTTTCGTTAACCATTGTAGGTGTGGTTTATACAGTTTAACTTTTTTTGTTAAAGCCATTAAAACTCGATCAACTGTCTCTGGGGAAAAAGCTGCTTGTTGTTGCTTCTGTGTTTTCTCTGGACTTTCTTGGTTCCTTGTTGAGCAGTATTTGTTGCCTAAATCTCACTTACAGCATAAGTACACACTCATGGTATTTATTTTGTGTTGTGTAAGACAACATTGAATTGACTGGGTTATTACCAACACAGCCAGCCAACTTAACTAATGTCTTTATTTATATATAATATAGAACTGTGCAAAAGTCTTGAGCCACCCCTCATTTCTTTACACTTTGCACAGAAAATAGATTTCCTATTTGTAGTGATTTATTCTAACAAGCTTGAAAGGTCAGTGTGTCAAATAAACAGCTTTATTGTTTAAACCACAGGCTGATCTCTGTCAGGCAAGCTTTCTTGTAATTTCTTTAACCCCTTAATGCCTCGTGTGTAATATCCATGATTTATACTTCCATTGCATATGTGTTGTTGTTGTTGTTGTTTTATTTATATACAGTTTTGCATTCACTGCATTGGCAGTGTCTTTGGAATAATTGTAATGTTGAAATATGAAGCTGTTGCTAATCAGATGGTTTCCAGATGATATTGCATGCTAAATCAAAATCTAACGGTACTTTTCTATGTTCATAATTTCATCAATTTCATCACGATGTCCAACATGACTCACTGAAATGCAACCCCAAACCATGACACGCACTGTTGTACCTGTCTCTTGGACTTTTTTTTTCTGTTTCCTGAGGACAAGACTGTCAGATACTGTTCACCTGCTGCAGAAATGTTTTTCAGCCTGCCAGTTCCTCTTTTGACCCTCGCATGTACAGTTTACTCAGTTTTTTTAAGGACATACTGTACACCATGCAGAGATGTGCCACGTTTTCAGCTAATAACAGTTTCTTGGAATCACCTTGATCATTCAAAATTACTAGTTTAAAAAAGTACTAGCACATAATAACACGGTGCAATATTCTAACAGGCTGGGCATACATGGAACACCATAACCAAGTGGCTGGGATTGTATACAGGAACATCTGTGCCAAGTATGGCCTGGAAGTCCTGAGGTCAAAATAGGACACACCCCCTAGGGTGGTTGAGAATGACCAAACCAATATCCTGTGGGACTTCCAGCTACAGACAGTAAAAGTGGTGATGGCTTAACCAACCAGACATAGTAGTGGTGGACAAGCAGAGACAGCCACAGTGATAGCTGTAGTGATACAGAAAGAGCACATCATCAGGAAGAAGGAACATGAGAAGCTTGAGAAGTACCAAGGGCTAAGACAAGAACTTGAGAAGATGTAGAGGGTGAAGATAACAGTGATCCCAGTGGTAATCGGAGCGCTTGGTGCAGTGACACCCAAGCTAGGTGAGTGGCTCCAGCAGGTTCCAGGAACAACATCCAAGATCTCTGTCCAGAAGACCGCAGTCCTAGGAACAGCTAAGACACTGTGCAGGACCCTCAAGCTCCCAGGCCCTTGGTAAAGAACCTGAGCTTGAAGGATAAACCATCCACAGGGGCGAGAGTGGACTGACTGACTGACTACGTTAACAGTTAAAGCAGAGATGCAAACAGCACTTGCTGGAAAAGCATAAAATCAGATAGATTGATAAATATTTCGTTAATATTTAATAATTTATTTAAGCATAGCAGAAAAGCAAAATGACAAACAGGATGGTTGTTATGTTGGATGTTGTTAATCTCAAATTAAAAACTTTTGCATTGACCATGCACCACAGACTATGGAGAGTACGCTATGGTGACTCTGATAGAACAACTATGTGATGACAGCAAGGAAAATAGTATAGAGAGATGGATAGATCTCTCTCTCTCTCTCTGTGTGTGTATATATATATATATATATATATATATATATATATATATATATATATATATATATATATATATATATATATATATATATATATATATATATATATATATATATATATATATATATATATATATATATATATATATATATATATATATATATATATATATATATATATATAGCAGCTGGATAGCGTAGTGGTTAGACTACACGCCTTTGGAGCAGAAGATCGCAAGTTCGATTCCTGCCTGGGGTCCTAAGGCTAGACCCCCTATGCTAAAGTGAGCCTACCGCAGACATGAGCGAGACAGATAAATATGAAGGCATGCCGGCTCGGACGTCGCCCGGATCAACAAGGTCCGCGTCAGGTGTTGAGGAACCAGGGCACCCTGACGACAAGTGGGCTACTGGAACAAGAAGGCATCGGTGGGCAAGAGACGAAAACAGGGCGTTGTTGGAATGCTACTACGCAAGTAACCCTGGCGGAAGGGTTACATGAATAGGATGAGGGACCTATGGATTCTTGGGATACCCAACATCCACAATGACGGCGAAACAACTAGTAGCTCAGTGTTCCAACATTCGAAAGAAGGGACTGCTCTCACAGCTAGAGATTGACGAGGTACAACATAAATGCTACGGCAAGGAGGAGTCAGGACGCCAGGTCAGGGGAGATATCATCACCCCACCCGAGATTGGGTACATAGCCCCAAGTGCGATAGGAGAAGGATCGTTGAGTGCGAGAGGAACTGACCTGAAAGATAGGATCATGGCCAAGCTTGAAACCTGGACCCCCCTAGCCGGTTACCAAGATTACGTGAAGTACCCTCAGAAGGTCTGCTAGATGATGTTAATGCAGCACTACGGATGATACCTACAACCACGATTACCGACACTAACAAGCTGATCTACACTACGGCAGCAGTGATCAGTGAGATGCTTGGCTACAAGTTGAACAGCCACAAGGGCAGTACCCTCCATGGAGAAGGAGGCTAGAGGGCAAGATCAAAGCACGGAGGAGGTTAGCCAACTAACGGAGTTGCAGAAAGGCGGGACAAAGAAGGTGCATAAGAAATACAGCAAGCTGTCCATACCTGAGGCCTTGGAAACTGCCAAGCAACGACTCACAGCCTTGGCCAGCCGCTTGAGGAGGTACACCAGAGAGATAGAAGGCAGGAGAATAAACCAGCTGTTCTCCACAGAACCAGCAAAGGTGTACTCTCAGTGGCAAGGAACAATAACAGAACAGCACCACCAAGGCTGGAGACGGAGCAATACTGGAAGAGCATATGGGAGAAGGACGCAACCCATAACGGCAATGCTCAGTGGCTAGTGGATCTGAGGGCAGACCATAGCGACCTCCTGAACAGGGTCCAGTAACCATCACAGTGGCAGACATCCAAGAAAGGGTCTCCAGTATGAAGAGTTGGACAGCACCAGGGCCCGACATGGTTCACGCCTACTGGCTGAAGAAGCTGACTGCACTCCACGAGCGTCTGGCAGCACAAATGAACCAGCTGCTAGTTAACGAGAGACACCGGAATGGCTAACCGAAGGTCGGACGGTCCTGATCCCCAAGGACCCCAAGAAGGACCGGTCCCATCCAACTACCGACCAATAACCTGCCTCAGTACTACATGGAAGCTCCTGTCAGGCATCATATCGGCTAAGATGAACAGGCACATGGGTCAATACATGAGCGGGGCACAGAAAGGGATTGGCAAGAATACCAGAGGCGCAAAACACCAGCTACTGGTAGACAGAACAGTCAGCCGAGACTGCAAGACCAGACTGACCAACCTGTGCACAGCCTGGATTGATTACAAGAAGGCCTATGACTCAATGCCCCACAGCTGGATACTGGAATGCCTAGAATTGTACAAGATCAACAGGACCCTAAGAGCCTTCATCAGGAACTCAATGGGGATGTGGCACACAACACTAGAGGCCAACTCCAAGCCCATAGCACAAGTCACCATCAAGTGCGGGATCTACCAAGGAGATGCTCTGTCCCCACGGCCTGAACCCCCTCAGTGAGATCATTAACAAGACTGGCTATGGATACCGACTACGGAACGGAGCGGTTGTCAGCCACCTCCTGTACATGGATGACATCAAGCTGTATGCCAAGAGTGAACGAGACATCGATTCACTGATACACACTACCAGGCTATACAGCAATGACATTGGAATGTCATTCGGGCTGGAGAAGTGTAGTCGGATGGTAACAAAGAGAGGGAAGGTAGTCAGAACTGAAGGGATTGAACTACCAGAAGGCAACATTGCAGACATAGAGGACAGTTACAAGTACCTGGGGATCCCACAGGCGAATGGGAACCATGAAGAGGCCGCTAGGAAAGCTGCAACCACCAAGTACCTGCAGAGGGTCAGGCAAGTCCTGAGGAGTCAGCTGAATGGTAAGAACAAGATCCGGGCCATCAACACCACGCCCTGCCCGTGATCAGGTACCCTGCTGGGGTAATAGGCTGGCCAAGGGAGGAGATAGAAGCCACTGACATCAAGACAAGAAAGCTCCTTACCATGCATGGAGGGTTTCACCCCAAGTCTAGCACCCTGAGGTTGTACGCTAAGCGGAAGGAAGGGGCCGAGGACTGGTGAGTGTCAGCACCACAGTCCAGGATGAGACAAGAAACATCCACGAATACATCACGAAGATGGCCCCAACTGACAGTGTGCTCAGTGAATACCTCAGGCAGCAGAAACCCAAGAAAGAGGAGGAAGGCGAGGAACCATCATGGAAGGACAGGCCCCTGCACGGTATGTACCACCGGCAGATAGAGGAGGTGGCTGATATCCAGAAATCCTACCAGTGGCTGGACAAAGCTGGACTGAAAGACAGCACAGAGGCACTAATCATGGCAGCACAAGAACAAGCTCTGAGTACAAGATCCATAGAGGCTGGGGTCTATCACACCAGGCAAGACCCCAGGTGCAGGCTGTGTAAAGATGCCCCAGAGACAATCCAGCACATAACAGCAGGGTGCAAGATGCTAGCAGGCAAGGCATCATGGAACGCCATAACCAAGTGGCCGGCATAGTGTACAGGAACATCTGTGCCGAGTATAACCTGGAAGTCCCAAGGTCAAAATGGGAGATGCCCCCAAGGGTGATGGAGAATGACCGAGCTAAGATCCTGTGGGACTTCCAGATGCAGACGGACAAAATGGTGGTGGCTAACCAACCGGACATAGTGGTGGTAGACAAACAGAAGAAGACGGCTGTAGTGATCGATGTAGCGGTTCGAATGACAGCAATATCAGGAAGAAGGGAACACGAAGCTGGAGAAATACCAAGGGCTCAGAGAAGAGCTCGAGAGGATGTGGAGGGTGAAGGTAACGGTGGTCCCCGTGGTAATCGGAGCACTAGGTGCGGTGACTCCCAAGCTAGGCGAGTGGCTCCAGCAGATCCCGGGAACAACATCGGAGATCTCTGTCCAGAAGAGCGCAGTCCTGGGAACAGCCAAGATACTGCGCAGGGACCCTCAAGCTCCCAGGCCTCTGGTAGAGGACCCGAGCTTGAAGGATAAACCGCCCGTAGGGGCGTGCTGGGTGTTTTTTTTTATATATATATATATATATATATATATATATATAATTATAATTTAAATGCATACATTATGATTACTAGTCCATAACAAAATGTATTTATTTGATTACATTTTGACTTCAAATTCCGTATTAACCTCCTAGGACCTGGCGTCCACATATGTGGACATCACATTATCCACTTATGAGGACATGATTATACTGCTACTGTTCGATCTAAATTTTAAACGAATATCCTCATATGTGGCTCTCATTTTTGTTAGAAACAAAAATCAGGTAAAAAAAAAAAATCTGGTAATTCTTTGTTTTTACATTCATCGGGCCCCAATATGACAATAATATATAATTTCAAAGAGAAATTAAAAATGCACGCCATGAAAGAGTTCGGGCCTTAGGAGGTTAATCTAAAAATTGTGGACTACTTTCTTGGCCCACCACAGAGTCGCAGCCTCACTTTGGAAGCCATGCATTTACAGATATTACAACTACTTTAGAAATGTGTTTAGTCAAAAGTTTTGGTTCCTCTAAGTGTGTTTGAATTAAAAAAAAAAAAAAAAGAACAGCCATGATGGCCTGAGAGTCACATGTTTGTTTCGGATCACCTGACGGTGACGCATAAAGGCAACAACACCCTCGCAGTCTGCATTGCAGTCCTCCCCGACAACCAACACAAACACACGGATCGGAAAACAGCGCAGTCATGCTGCTCCTAACTCTTCTTTTGGTGTCCTCAGGTAGTATTAAAACAAGTGTAAAAATAATGTGTTTTTTAACATTATAGGTGACCTGATTTCGACAGTTGTCGGTCTATAAAAACAAGCTTTTTGGTTGTATAACTATCTGCGTTTTAACATCAATAGGCGGAAGCGTTCAAGTAGCTTTGATATACAAGTATACCGGGAATTATTTTTAATTATTTTTTTAGTAATATAACCTGGGAGTTTGTTTTCAAATTACAATATATAGATAATTTTCTACACGTTTTAACGATATAGCGGTGTCAAATGAATCTTTAACCGCGTGACTTTGAGGTTTATTGTTTGCCCGTTGGCCTTAGCTGTGCTAACGCAAGCTTCTTAGCTAATGCTATTTAGCTACTTCAGCTAACTAACGTTACTACAACAGTTACCCGAAAATAGCGTTTACGTGTGTAAATATGAAGGAACACCACAATGGAAACCCGAACAGTCAGCTAACTGTTGTAGACCCCTGTTCGGCCCAGTATCTGGTGCTTTGACTACTGGTAATGTTGAAGGGGAAGTTTACGTTTGATCTGCTAAAGCAGCACTTTGGTTCCACCCACCCCGAAATGTTGAATTTGAAACTTTCTTTTCAGTTTTTGTTTCTTTTGGGGGATTTTGGAACGGGACCTATACTTGTGTTTCACTTTGATTGTGTTGATGGGTGTATCCTTATATTGTGATAAAACTGCGTCACCGATACCAACCATTTATTTCTGCAATAAAACCAAACATAACCTGCAAAACTAGGCTATTGATGCGGATACATGTTATTTTGGTGTTGTGCCATTTGGACTATGGACTATCATGGCAGAAGCCTGGTTTCCTTACAGACCAGGCTGTTTCACACACCGACTTCTTTGCTTTGTGTAGTTACTGCTTAGTTTCACCTGGATTTCTGGGTGAAACGTAACGTCTGTTTTTTACATCCACATTCCTGCATTGGCATTCTTACTCCCGCATGTCACAGGTTTTGGGCTTAGTCACATTGTTTAACATGTGTCGTGTACTTTCTGCTGATAGTTGGCTGTTTGGATCACAAAAACCGTGTAGCCTGTCGCATTAAACAGTTTTATACCGCAGGTTACATGCTGATATTGCCAAATCCAATCTGAATCCTGCTTAAAGCCTGTTGTGCTTTTACTGTGTCATGTGATCGTGATTGCTCACCTCAAGTGTTTTTCTGTTGTTGTTGTTTTTTTTCTTGACTTTATAGAAACCTGAATGTAGGCTTTTAGGTCACACAGAATTTGTTGACTTACTGTAAAACTTTTTCTTGCCATAAATTGCTGAACAGGCAGTTTCTACTGTTGTCTGCCTCAGAACAGCTTGTCGTTTTGTATAAAAAGCTCATGTGACCCTGCATACACTGTAGCTGGTGATTGAAGGTTTGTTGGTTCAGCCTTGCCTTCGTTGCTCATTCTTGGCTGTTATCACTCAAGTCTGCTCACTGGCCTTGAAATCCAACAGTCAGTGAGTGTAAGCTTACTTTTAGTTTGTCATATTTTCCAAATGTAGTTTTTGTGACATGCAGATAGTTTGGATCTTCTTTTCAAAACCATTAATGGGCAAAACAGGAAACACTGCATGCAAAACATGGGTGCCTTCCTGCATCACTTTTTCACTTCAGCAAACATGAAGAACAGTAAAGGCTTTTTTTTTTTTTTTTTGCATTGAGCTATACACCCCCCCCCCCCACCCCTACTTCTGCAATTGTGATGCATGAGTGAACAATTGAATTCCCCTGATGCCAGATAGATATGCTAATAGGGACCCCCCCCCCCATGGTCATAAACCTTAGCAAAGTATAGTATAGCTGGGTACCCATAATCCTCAGTGATTTGTAAATTATCTTGGTTTTAAGTGAGCTTTATTAGTATTGTTCTTTATTAGTATGGAGAGACAAGGGTGCTATCATGAAACTAAATCTTAATTACTATAAAAATAATACAATATCAGTACACTTCTTTTTAGAGTTAAAGGTAATGATCGTGAGTTTATTTTTTTTTTTAAAAAAACAACAACCAAGAACCCCTCACTACTTTCTGAAAAACCTCTTAGAACTCAGTCGACATGGTTAACAGCTGACCTTTTGCCTGTCGTCTTTACAGAGTTGTTTAAAATTAAACCTGCAGGGCAGTGTCTTATTGAAATCATACTTTAAGTTGAGGAAGTTGGCCTTGAATTTCCTTTCTGTGGTCTGAAGAGTCCTGCTTGATAAAGTCATACTCTCTATTTTTGGTCTAATCGAGCTAGTTTAGCCTTTTTTAAAACTTTAAACATAGTTGAAGTATAATCTAAAAGAAGAAAATGAGAACTCTGAAAAACAAATGTATCGGTTTCCATTTCTGTCATATAAAGCAGCGGTGAACTTGCCGAGGAACATGGTTTTGTTATGAGATTGCTTTTTGATCTCTCTGTAACTGCTGTTTTAGATTTCTGCAGTGAATCTCTGTAAACTTTTAAGATGTAACCTATGGTGTCTGACACTGTTGCCAGTCAGAGGTTGTCCTAGTTTTATATTTGGTGTCAGCCATGACAGAGGGGAAAGAAATTTTGGTACTTTGTTCTTTCTTTTCTTTTCTTTTTCTTTTTCTTTTTTTTTTTTTTTTTTTTTTTTTTTTGCCCCGGAGTCCCCACTCTTTATTGTAGTCATATTTTTATCCTCCCACCACGGAGGCAAATATATTTCTCCCACAAATTCTTCCACTTTGTACATTCCCTCACGTCCATTCTGATAGCTAAAGCTATCTCCGTCCAGGAATTTGCTTACATTCGTGAGCACTCATGTTGCTACCATCATTATTCCTTGTATTGAGGTGATGATTATTATTCTCTCACTGATCCATTCTGTGGCAAAAAAGTAGCTGGAAATGCACATTAGGTTTTTGTTTTTGTTTTGTTTTAATGTACGAGCGACTCACAATAACTGCATCAGTGCAACGTGTAGTTATATTTTTAAGGAAGTGGATATTGGGATATGATGTATTTGTGTTGTGAGGTTTTAGAGGGGTCTGCACATATGACTTTGAGCATAGATTTAACACAAAAGTATACATTGTCTGTCAAAGCATGACTCTTTGTCCTCTTCACAGCGGTGGCAACTCCTCTGCTGGGCACTGAGCAGTGTGCTCGTGGCCCCCCCTACTGGTGTAAGAATGTAAAAACTGCATCTCTGTGTGGAGCTGTGACTCACTGCCAGCAGAATGTGTGGAACAAGCCCCAGATGGTGAGTGATCTGTATATATTTTAACAGATTTATTTATTTTTTTTAATTCCCAAAATGGCAAACTGTTCTGTTATACTTTCTCCTACATTGAAATGTGTAGTTAGGCAAACATGAATGGATTTTTCTTTTTTCTTTTTTCTTTTTTTGTATTGGGAGCTTTGGTTTACTTAAAACAACTTTTTTTTTTTTTTTTTTTTTTTTTTTTTTTTTTGCAGCTTTTTATTTACACACTCAATTCTCTGGTTTCAGAAATCTGTGCCATGTGTCCTGTGTAAAGAGGTTCTGACTGTGGTTGGGCAAGTACTGAAGGAGAATGCCACTGAGGTAAGGCCAAAAGATCCACAACTCTTTTTTTCTTTTTTTTTCCTTTTCTTTTTTTTTTCTTTTTTTTTTTTTTTTATATAAGAGTTTCCTGCAACCACACTAAGATTTAAACATTGGTATTTGCATATTTCTGTGACTGCAGGCTGAGATCCTAGGGTACCTGGAGAAGGCCTGCCAGCTCATCCCTGATCAAGATTTGAGTAAAGAGTGCAAAGAGAGGGTGGATGACTACTACCCCATCCTCATGGGAATCATCAAGGGAGAACTGGTGAGCTTCTTGAATCTCTTTGTGCGAGCTTTCAGTTTAAATATAGGTGGCTATCTGAGCCTTTAGCATTTGGACAAAAAAAACCATTCATTATTGAGTTTGTCTTAGAGTTGTACTGTCATAAGGTTTACATTTTGAACCATATTGCATGCTTTCAAATATAACCCATAGATTCTTTTAAACGTTTGCTTTGTCTGTGCATTTATCATTCTGCTCTTTTTAAGACTCTAAGTAAATACCCCATCTGTTACTTCTTTCTTTCTAAAGGGAAACGGAAGTGGTTGTGTGACCAGAGTGCACCCAGCTTAAAAAGGGCTATTGATGGGGAAATGAGTTTTAAGTCTAAATGGGAACAGACTAGTCATTGTGCAATACTAAACCCATGACTAGGAGCATTTAGTGTAGTTGTCTTAACACACACCTGCTACACCATTCTGGAGGAAAAAGGAGAATCCATTTAGTATTTACTAAACCAGTTTGTTTGCACAGGAAATGCAGACTTTTCTTTTTTTTTAAGCACGGTCGACTTAAATGATTTCACTTCTCTTTAGGCTAATGTGTGTGGGAAGCAAAGTGTTTTGGTCAAAGGGAGTTTAAAATGGGGAAGGTATTGAAAGTAATATGAAGTTGTGTTTATTAGGATGATCCTGCCGTGGTGTGTGGAGCCATGGGACTCTGTCAGTCACAGCAGGCAGCCCTGGCTAAGGTTCAGGCCCAGGAGCAGCTCTTGTCCAATGAAATACCTCAAGTTGACCTTTCCCAGCAAGTGTCTCCCTTCCTCTTCAATGTGCCCGGGCTCCTTTATCCTCTGGAGAACCTCAAAGAGGAGGCCCCCAAGCAAGAGTCTCCAAAGCAGGTAAGCTTGAAATGTCCTCAACACCTGCTGTTAAGTGTACTCTTTATTTGGCACTGAAACTTGCCTGTCTTCCTTGTAGGAAAGTGATACAGTATGCCAGGACTGCATCAAACTGCTGACTGATGCTCAGGCAGAGGCCAAAGCCAATTCTTCATTTATTGACTCTCTCATTGAGAATATTGAGAAGGAGTGTGATATGCTGGGGCCAGGCTTGGCTGACCAGGTAAATATCCCACGTGTGGGTTTCTTCACCACACCCAGGAGTGAGGAAAAACAAAGCTTTTCTAATACCTGTACTTCTGTCTTTGCAGTGTAAGCAATATGTTAGCCAGTATGGAACCCTGGTTGTGCAGCAGCTCATGTCCATGGTGAGTCTTCTGGTTCCTTTTGATGATGTGCTTTAACCTTCTGTTTGACTTTTTGAAGCTACAACGTGGCTTAAATAGTTATTTCATTGTAGTACTTAAGCTTAGAAGCAAATGCAGCAAGACATTTTTGTAGAACAGCACCACCTGGCCTGCTGACTTAAACTTGGTCACGTTCGCTTGTGCTCTTTTCAAATTTTATCTTCTTACTTTGTTTGTTTTCACCTGTGTTCCTTTGTTACTTTTCTCCTCTCCATTCATGTCTTTTTGCTCTGTTTTCTCCTACTCTGGGTTTTGTATGCTGCTCCCCAGGAACAGGTAGGTCATTCTGTGTTCAGCCTGTAGCCTTTTAACCCTTAGGTCTTGAGACACGTGCGAATGATGGTCTAATTATACTTTTTTTGAACACTGGGGTTGTTTGGTTAATGACCTGACACTTTGGTGCCTGTTTGAACACTATGGAGTAGGGCCACAGTCAGAGCATGCAGTTTACTTGGTTCTTGTGATATGTGCTTAGGTTATGTTAGTTTACAGAATCAAGTCAGCTATGAGGTGCACCGGTCTTTCCTGGTTCTTCATGCTGCATCTGAAATGACAGTTTGTGTCACCATGAGTGTGTGTTGCAGTGTGTGTGCTGGTAAAACAAAGATGTAGTAGGTGTATGTGCATAAAAACTCCTGTATATTGCATGGGTGGCAATGTGGAATTTTTATGCTATCAGCATGAAATTTTACTTTAAATTACTTACAAAAACAAAACAAAAACTTTGGCTTTTAATCCTGAGTAACTGTGCTGCTTCCTTCCTCAGCAACCCAGAGAAATCTGCGCCTTTGTTGGCTTTTGTACTGGAATGAAGAAATCCATTCCCATGATGACACTTCAGGCTGCTAAGACTGTGCCCGCCGCCAAGCTTTTCCCTGCCGCCAAGCTTTTCCCTGCCACCAAGGTAGACTCTGCTGCAGAAAAGTCTGGCAAGGTAAAGTATGTTGGATAGTGTGCAGTGGTTAATCTTAATTTTTGTATTTGATATTTATTTCAGTTTTAAATGAATAAATAAAAAATGGTTGTATAGCACTATATTGCACATGCTAATGAGCCATACCCTGTGTCCAGCCCATGGTCCGTGTCCGTGATTCCCCAACCTGTACCATCTGCGAGTATGTGATGAAACAGTTGGAGAGCATGCTCGAGCAACATTCTACAGAGGTGGGCTGTGTAACCCTTAATATGTCCAGTATGATCATAAAAATAAGCTACAAACTGCTGCCAACATAATACTGGTGTGGTTTGCTCTGATGTCCAGCTAACCTGTCTGTCCTGTGCAGGAGGAGATTATTCACGCTGTGGAGCAAGTGTGCTCAATCCTGCCCTCCTCTTTGAGTTCCCAGTGCAAGGATCTGATTGAGACATATGGTCAGGCTATCATTGATCTGCTTGTGCAGCAGGCTGATCCCAAAACTGTCTGCACAGTGCTGGGACTTTGCAATGGTCAAGGACGTGCATATGTTGGTAAGTTCTCAGTCTTCAGAGCATGCTGTATGCAGATGTACATTGTGCTTTAGCTAGCTGGAACCTATCCTAGCTACCCTAGGGCACGAGGTAGCGCTGGACAGATTGCCAGGCTGTTGCAGGGCTAAACATTTAAGCATTTAAATACATGGATGGATGATCACTCCTAAAACTGTTTCACAGTTGCACTTGACAAGCCCCGCTTTAAGGTCGGAGGCTACTGTGAGGTGTGTAAAGCTGCAGTCAGTTACATTGACAGCATCCTGGAGAAGAATGCAACAGAGGCTGAGATTGAGGAAGCTGTGAGAAAAGTATGCAACTTTCTGCCTGACTCTTACAAGACTGAGGTGAGTAGATGTGCTAATTAATCTTGTGGAACTCTTTTACCTGTCCTCCTGTGACACCCTTACATTTTAACTGTGGTTTCTGTCAACAGTGTGACCAGTTGGTTCAACAGTATGAGCCAATTCTTGTTCAGCTGCTGCTCGAGATGCTTGACCCAGACTTTGTGTGCATGGTAAAAGGATTACTTATTTCAAAATAATAATAGAGTTAACTGGTAGTATGTTTCACTGGATTGTAAAGGATTAACACAATGCTGAAATATACATTTTTGGTCATTAGCAGTAAATGAGATTGTTATGGCTTAAACTGTATACCTGCAACTCAGTTTTTAACATCTGAGGTTTATTTGTGTGTGTAATAGAAATTGGGAGCCTGTCCTGGTGCTGCACATAGACTGCTGGGAACAGAGCAGTGCAGCTGGGGACCTTCATTCTGGTGCAAGAACATGGAGACGGCACAACAGTGCAATGTGAGTAGTTTGAAATTTGGTTAAACATATTTTTGGGTATCTTATTAACCATGACTCTTTGGCGTCATAATGCCCCTGGAACTGTGATTGTAAACTCTTTAAGCTCAACCTTACTCTAATACATCTCTCCAACCACTTGTTTCTGTCTTTCAGGCTGTGGCTCATTGCCAACGCCATGTGTGGGTATAGAGGACGACCCGTACAAACTGACCTGTAGGGAATTCAACAGAAATACTCTAGTGCTGCTTCCCACTGTTAATTTTCGTGTTTAAATTAACTTTGATATTTTGAATGATGTTATGGTGGAAAGGGACTAGTGTTTTGTTCTTTTTCCCCCCCCTCCAACAAAGTATTGGATTATTGGGCAGGGGGGGAGTATTTACATGTATAGTGGCCCACAATTGCTTCACTGTCTACTTTTTCAAATTGGCATCATTTGAGTTGCACTTTCTTACTGGGAGAGGTGAAAACAAGAACACAATTTTCACATTTTGGATATTGGCTGTAAATCATCTGCCCCACCCCCACCCCCCACCCCAAAGCTAGATTTGCTTTCTTCTCTATTGTGGTACTCTTTGCAAATACAAATTATTTAGTTCATTAGTGTATCTGTAAATCTGCAGTAATAAATCTCTCTGAAACATTTATATTTTGTAGAGATATTTGTTGTTTTTTTATGAGCTGACACTGGAGGTTAATCAGAGTGTAATTTGAGTTCACATTTAACTCTTTCACTCTTTAACTGTTTGTAAATTCGTGTGCTTCTAATGCACTAAAAACTTCTCAGAATTAAATGTCTGCTTGAAACGCTGAGGTAATTGTTACAGTGCAAACTTTTTAACAAATAAAGCGATTCCCAATCTATAGTTTGTTTGTTTTCCTTGTATTGTGACTGGCATTTCCCTCAAACTTTGGTAAAACTATGGTAAATGGACTGGTTCTTATATAGCGCTTTTCTACTCAGCCTTAGCACCCAAATCTTCACACAGCATTACTCATTTACACAAGTCCTTTACTTTTAATGCTTTCTAACGTTCACACTCCAGTGGATCCATCCAACGAAGTGACATTTAGTATCTTGCCCAAAGAAATTTGGCATGCAGACTGGAGCAGCCAGGGATCGAAACACCAACCTGATTATTAGATGACATTGTGTGGACTGAACTTGTAAAAAGATGCTTACAAATTTAATTGCTGAGATATCTTTAAGAGTCCAATTTCAGTCTGTTTTTCTACATGATAAAAAATTGCTGCTGTAATAAATAAATGGGTAAAATTACTGGGAAACAGTTCTGGTAACTCAAAGCCCAGACTATCCTGTACAGTAGAAAGTTTAATTCACAAACCCCCCCCCACAAGGGAAACATTGTTAAAAGCAAACTACCTTGTGGAAAAAAACAACACAGGAAAACCTCTGTCTCAGTGGAGGGAAAGTATTTATTAGTAGGAAAAGGTGTAAAACTTAATAACAATACAAATAAAGTCCAATATATATGCCCTCCAGTGTGTGTTTGAGTCTTTGCTGGGCCTATTTGCTGCTGCACTCGATCAGCTCTGCTCTAAGTCTTTGTGTGCTGTCTGCTGCATCCTGAAAAAAAAATGCTAGAGACTCAGATTAAGGAAGCTGTGAGGAAAGTATGAAACTGTCTCTGACAAGACAATGGTGTACTTGTATTAAAAACTAATGATCCTCACACAAATAAAACCTCTCCCAGAGTTTTATTTGTTGTCCATCGATACAGCCAGTAGTAATGGAGTACAGCAATACTGAGAAGTAAGACAAACCACAGCATGTAGAGTTTTTTTAAACTGTTCATCAAGACGTGTCGAGGTTTATAGTAGGTAGACAGAATCAAGCCACATGTTCGATATCCTTTAACCATGTATTTTCACCTGTATTTAAAAAAAAAAAAAAGAAAAAGAAAAAGTAAATGTCATTTTTACAATTTACTGAGTACTCCAAAATTGTCATCTGATTTTTTTAAATTTTAAAATAAGTTGTTTCTTATAGACAGCAGTGATTGCAAATCACTTCATAAATGTAAACATATTAATGCGAGGTATAAAGAAATTAAGGCATGTTGGTCAAGTGAAAAAGAAGCTTATTGACAACTCCCCTCGAGCAGATACCTGACTTTACTGGTGCATGCTGCAGTTCTGATTCACATGAGCACCAACTTTACCCCTGAACATGACCAGGTTACTGTGTACCAGCCTGATCAGATATAGTGCACGATGAGCACAGACAATGCAGATCCAACAGCCAGTCCCAGAGCGAGAAAGAATGACATGATCACTCCTGTGGCCTCTGCCAGCTCTCGATGTACCACCTTTGGGCCGTAGATCATTGGCAGTGTGCCTAAGTAGCCATTAGAGAGACCCAGCAGGCAGTTAAAGAGCACCGGATACACATCATGATTGAACACTACCGTACGGAGGTGGTCCCTTGGCTGGTAGTTACAGAGCATGAGGAGTGGTACCATAACGGAGCGACACAGCACCAGCACAGGCAGGACTTTACTTGTGGGACCAGGGACCTGCAGCCAGGCTGTGGCTATCCTGCCAAATAAATCTGCTACGTTGTACAGGAGGAAACAGCTAAGAGGCACAAAGTAAGTGGTTGTCCAGGGGCTGCCGCTGTCCTTGTCGACAGACTGTATTCCTGAGGATACAGCAGGGAATACCATGATGGAGACAGAAAAGACATAGAAGACACTCAGTCCGAGCAGCCAAATCTTCCTAAGGATGGGTCGCAGAGGTGGGATTTTGTTTCCAGCACCTTCATCCTCACTCATGCCACCTGGACTACTGCATGTTGCTGCTGCTGCCGCCGCCATGTAGTGTCTAGAGAACAAATGGTGAATTGAAACAGGTTCATTATTAGAGAATTATAAATTCTTTATCATTAAATACAGTAATTTCACATGCATTTAATACATTAACTAAAATACAATACACACAAAATAACTGGAACAGGTTAATTTAACACCCATCCCAGTTCTTAATTTATTATAATTGTTTTGAGTTTTTTTAAATCCACCCTGTGTACGAGTTGAACACTGGTACAATCGTGTTAAATCACAAATAATGATATAAACTAGACAAGAACACATTTGTACAATAAAAATGCAGATGTGGTTGGTGGTGTATTTAACCACATGGAAACCAGAACTTTTGCCTACCACTGACCTTGAATATGCCAGCCTGGGCAACAGCAAATAAGTGATGATGCAAAGCAGAATGAAGACATCTGCCGTGAGGAAATAGGCCAGAGCGCTGTCTGTCACATCTTTAGCCATGGCTAGGTCTGCTATTGAGGCTAAAGCACTCAGTGTACCTCCCATAGCCTGACCTGAGGCATAGAAGAAGCTTGTTTTAAGTATTGTGCAGTAGATAAAAGTCTCGCATAGTCACCTCTTTAATTTGTTTTGTTTGTCTTTTCAAATGTTAGAAGCTTTATTAGAAAGCAGGCTGAAAGGAAATGAGAAAGAGAGGCAGTAACATCTAACAAAGGTCTCCAAGACTTATAAATGTTATGATTGTATGTGCAGCATCCCAAATTCTTGCCTCACTATGATAACCAGTAAATTCAGTGTGTTAAATAATGATAAGGGGCTGAAACATTTAGGACCATCTTTACTATAAGGGTAAACTATACTGGTACATTGTGAAGTAAGAAGTACAAATTAAAGTTATTATATACAGTAAAATCATCTTCATGGAGCAGCACATAATCAGCATTTGAAACATGAGAAAATATTTGTGAGCATGCACAGTGTCAACCAAAGACATCTCTAACTTGACTTGAACGATCTCTACCTGATATGAGGGCCTGAGAGATCCTCATGGGAAAGCGGCCGCTGATCCCGAAAATGCTACCATAGAAGATGTTGGAGGCTCCGCTGACTATGGCCACACTGACCAGTGTGACGACTAAGAATCCTATCCTGTAGTTTGACGTGTCCACCTTCACCAGCACTGTGGTCACCGCGAACATCAACAGGATCACAAACAGCGATGAAAGGATTCGGAATTTTGAAGACAGCCTATGCACACAAACACATACTGGGATTAGGCAGAAGGATCTTTGAGCTCTGTTAACAAAATTGGGTTTACAAAAGTAAACATGGACATCAAATCAGCTTTTATATTTTCCTTCATACAGCGCTCTAACAGACAGATCTTTTAGCTCTTTGGGGCATATATCACATTTAAATTTTTCAGATCAACACATTTTTAATATTAGTCTAAAGATAATCAAAGAAGATACATAATACAGTTTGTAGGAAAGGAAAATAACATAAACAAAAAACCAAACTTTAGCACACCCTGTATCAAAATTCAGAGGAGGAATTGCTAGTGTGCTTCGGATCAATGTCCTGCTACACAACTCAAGTGAGCCCGAGCTTCAGGACTGAACTAATTACCGGACATTTGCTGGTAGAGAGAAAAATTCATGGTCTCAACAATTACAACAAACTGTCCCGGTCCTAAAGCAGTAAAGCGACCAGAGACCATCACACTACACTGTTTGACTGTTGATATGTTGTTATTTTCATGAAATGCTGTGTTAGTTTAGTGTCAGATGTAGCAGGACTGAAACCTTCCAAAAAGTTCAACTTTTGTCAAGTTATTTCACAGAAATATTTCAAGATGTTTTTTGGCAAAATGTGAGACGAGCCTTTGTGTTGTTTTTGGCCAGCAGTGGTTTCCTCCTCGGTCAAGTGATGCATCTCCCTGAGAAACTGTGTAGGGGTTGGAATGAAATGAGAATGTAAAAACTAATATTGATGATCTGAAACATGTAAATGTGATGAATATGCCAAAAAAAAACCCCAAAAAACCCAAGAAATCAGGAAGGGAAAATGCTTTTTCACAGCACTGTAACTGTTTTCAAGTTCATGAGCAGGAGAAACCACAAAGAGAACAAGGGAGAAAGGCAACTTCACTTAACCAGATTTCACCCCAAATTTGAGGATCTCTCAAAAGGGCCCCATTTATCAGAACCCACCCACAAGGCTACCATGGTAAAACCCTCTGGTCAAGTGACCCATCTCCCTGAGAAATGTGTGTAGAGGTTGAATTGTACTGGCTGGCAAGAGTACAGAGTCATCCAGAGTGATGCAAAAGTCACATGTATCCTCATTTGACCATTCACAATGGGTTTGCATTTATTTCTTTTGTTGTGTTGTTTAAACATGTTATAAACTATTACACACACACGCAGTCTGGCCTAATGTGACACAGCTAGCCTTTAATTATCCACCCCAATAATAAACACAGCTGAACAAAAATCCAGAGAGAGGGTGAGGAGACACACTAGATCAAATGTTCCAAGATAAATTAGATCACCGCTGCCCTGTCCTTTAAGAACCTAGACAGGACAAATGTGACATTGTACCGTCCAATCATCCAGTAACTGAACAGCAAGGCTGAACTGTGAACGACAGAAAACTCTCCGAGAGGACTGACCTGTGTGTGTGTGTGTGTGTGTGTGTGTGTGTGTATATGGGGAGCTAACCTGTTAACAAGAACGTAGTTGAGGATCAGAGACAACACAGAGGGCACAGTGGAGGCCATGGAGAGATAACTTTCAAAGTAATCCTGTGAACAGAGAGATAAAAGAAAACATTTTTGCTCAGTATTCACTTGAATAAAAGCAGAAAGTTATGTATGCATGTGGCATCTGACACCCAAAAGAAAAAGGAAGTGAAAGGGGAGGGTGGAAACGAATAGATCAATCTGTAATATCCATTTCCTCCAAGTCTAAGCAAGTGTTTATCTCGCAAAATCAAAAATTAATCAAGACTTAATGGCAGTTTGCTTTATGTTTTTCCTTACACATTAATGCATACAAGTGTCACCTTGAGTGAGAACAAATGAACAAATTCCACAATGTCTGGGAGCAGTTCCACTTGACTGTGCTGCAATGGATTTCAATGAGACGCAAAAAGACAGCAAGTCATATGATCTCAGACGGGGTTGCAACAGCTTCATGTCACAAGCATGCAGAATTGCCCAGATGTGCTTCTTCCTGTGAAAAACATGCATATCACGCTGTGTTAAGCACTCACACTGAGGTCGGAATGCTGCTCCTCCTTGCCGCTGTGATGAGTGTCGTTGCTAAGTTTATAGAGCCAGTAGTGTTTAGCTGTTATGAAGAAGTTCCAAGGCAGCAGGGATCCAATGCCCATCAGAAAGAAAATGATGTACACCAAATAGTACGAATCCTCTGGACTGTAGCGCACAGCCAAAGGTGGTGGGGAATTTTGGGGCAGAAGAGACGCAGAGAGGCTATGGTCTTCGCTCTCTTCGTCTTCCTCATCTGATTCATCATGGTTACCAAGTGCATTAGGAAGATATGATGAGTTGAGACTGGGGTGCACAGGTCCTGTACCGTCCATTTCCACAGACTGCGTGCAGGACACCCACAAAGTGAAGGCTGCAAAAGTGAAGAGCACTAAGGCAGGAAATTTTAAACAGAAAGCTGTGGAGGAGAAGAAGAAGAAAAATATGAGAACAAAACAAGTTCACTGAGGAACTGGCATTATACTGTTATTATAATACTCACTTTTATTAGAACTTGTCCACAGATGCGAAAAGACAACCACGTTTGCTTGGAGCCCATAGTTTGGAGAGGTCACTGATGCTGACAGAAATTCCGGTGAATCAGCCACCTGACATGATCAATTTCATTCAGTGTTGGAGGTAGTCTTGCATCTTCCACATCTGTTTCTTTATAACATGTACGAAATAAAAATTAAAAAAAAGTATCCTGTGTTTGTCACCACAGTATGGCCAGTAAACATTCACAGTAAATAGACAATCGTGACCTGCTGTGGACTGTCAAAGCAGATCAATGCCCTTTTCTTAATGGGCCACTGCAACTACGGATTTGAACCCACAATTAAATGCTCCATCAGAAAGGAAAAGTCAGCATTTATATAAATTCTCATATTAGGGCATGTTCTTGTTGAACCATAATACTGGCTTTCAGTAGTTTTTTAAAGCGTATCCACTCTTTCTTAAAAGTAAAGTATCACATGAAAGACGCTAAAAATAAGTGGTAAGTGATGCAAGCAGGCTCGCTCATGAGACCAGACCAGAAGGCTGCCTGGAGTGTTTGAACACTGCAGGCAGGAACAGACAAACGAAACAAAGCAGGTTCAAACTAGCACGGCTTTATCACGTCAAAAAGTAGGTCATTAAAGGCGACTGACGTGAAAGCACACAGCTGACTTTGCATCTTAAAATCGTGATGTGCGTCGCTGATGAGGAACAAATATTCACGTGATGCTTATCCACGAAAAAGCAATAGTAACAGTAAGTAAAAACAGACCCAAGAGCCGCTTCTTTTAACAAAGTATCCTGCTAGCAGCAGTTTTTACGACACCCGGTGTTCATTGTAAAGTTATTCTGCTCCTTTGTTGGCACTCTTCATTATAAGGGTCGTTAAGGGCGAAAAGATGTCTTTTATTCGTTAACACTTACACTTAGACCGTGAACACTTACACATGACCTAACAGTAGATGTTAGCTAAGTGTAAAAAGAAACGTGAGCAACCTTTTCGACCCATACAAACTGTAGCTAAAGTAAAAATAATTTAAATGTACCTCTCGCTGTGGACTCCTTCGCTGTTGCTTCTGCCTTAGCGCGTAATGGACCGCCTCAAAAACTCCGGTCAGCTGACCAGGGCTGACAACAACGAAAACATCATTTCCGGTAAAAAGCCTTCAACGTTAAAGCCGTAAACATTTAAAACAACCAAGAGCTGATTCAAAACATATAATTTTACAAAGTGGCAAAATAAAATATCGCCGAGTTACGCTTATATGTATAAAACTCAGAGGCATTTCAAAATATGTTTGAAAAGGATTTCTAAAATCTGTTGTGGATAAGGAAAAACCGGAAGTCTTGTCAATATAGAGACCAATGACTGTAGAAAACAGTCTACAGCCATTGATAGAGACAAACACTTTTCGCTGCAGCCTTTTTAAATGAAACGCGCGAGTTTAGGTAATGAAATTCTGAAAAAAATGTCTCATGTTCACAAATTTTCAGACACGGTGAGCACTGCTGTTACGTGATCCTTGCTGTTAATAGGTTTCATTTTGTTTTTTGAGAAAGTGCAGCAATTTCTATGGGAAAAATGTTTGTAATGTGCATGAAGAGAACAATAAATTATATGGAGCGTGCCTTGCTGTGTGTTACTAATGTATAGCAAAACATATTTTAACAAGTGAGCAAAAAACACTTTTACTTTGCAGACAAATCCTTTACAAATATTTTAAATATGCATACTGCTACGAAACCTATAATGATGGGAATTATTTAAATTGGATTTGATCTAACAATTGGGTTTGGTTTCTGAGATATATATAGTATACAGCCATGGTGAAAGAGTAATGCAGTGTAGTAATCGATTTGTGCCGCTTCTTTAATCAAACTAACAAATTATAATGTAATACAATATGTAGATCTTAGTTGTAAAGTCATCTTTCCTTGCTGACGTAATAGTATCAGTTCTAGTCTATATGTGACGGGAGTACATTTTCAAACTTTTCTTGATATTGTTTTCTCTCTTGCAAAAAAGGAGTCATGTTGAATATTGTGGCTTTGTGCATATATCACATTTATTACTCCAATAAAATAAATACATAAAAAATAATGCTTAAATCATTAGCCTATATTTGCCAGGAGAGGGCACTGTAGAACAACATATCCACAGGTCTCGTCGTGTACCTCTCTTGTATAGAAGAATTCCAACATCTGTAAGAAGAAAAACGCCAGCAAAACAGGGAGGAGAAGCAGCGATTTATTGAAACGTGCACAAACATAAATTATATAAGGAAAAACACACAGTAAGGTAGGCTTCTAACAAGTTTGAAAGTTAATATTTGGTGTGATCACCTTTATTCTTCAACACAACCTGAAATCTTTTAGTAAAGCTTTTTTGTAATTTCTTTAAATAGTCGTCAGGAATAGTTCTTCCGGCTTCTTGAAGAATATTCAAAGCTCTTCTTAGTATGTTCGCTGCCTTTTGTTTTGTTCCCTGTGAAGATGATCATACACTGCTTCAATAATTTTTATGTTCAAGCTCCAATCCGTGACTGATAGTGCTCCACTGTGTGTTTTTCTATCCAGGTATTCTTTCACTGTACTGGCATTCTATTTGGGATCACTGTCATACTATAAAAATGAATCCACATTCAATCAGATGCTTTACAGACAGTATCACGTGATGGATCAAAATCTTTTCTGCGTTCATAATTCCGTGACTTTTAACAAGACCCACAACACCACTGGTGGAAATGTAGCCCCAAACCATGGCAGAGCCTCCACTCTGTTTTACAGATGGCTTTAGATACACTGTTGTACTTGTCTCCTGACCTCTTCCATACATACTGATAATAATTTGAGCGGTTACCACAGACTTTTAGCACAGTTCTTGTGTAATTTGGCATACCTCTTTCTTTTTCTTGACAGCCACCCATCCACTGAGACCATTTCTGATGAAGATTCAGTGACCAGTAGATGGATCAACTGAGCGGCCAGATACATCTCTCAGGTCCTGCGTCAGGTCTTTGCCAGATTTTTTTAATATGTATTCAGTTCATTACTTTCATACAGATACTATTCATCTGCTGTAGAGAATGTTTATTTGTTTTGTTTAGATTTTTTTTGTCTTCCACTTGTTCAGTTCCCTTAAATTCTTTTAAGGAGACAGTGCACACCATGCTGAGATATGGCGAGGCTTAACAAATTAAACCAAAACATTACCGAATGGGTTGCAAATGAGTGAAAAAGCAGCTGATGTCACACAGCCTGTTGCTCAAGATCACTTTAACTTTACTTTAAAAATGACAAGAAAGTCTGGCTCCTTGGAAGCAAAATAAAAATAAATGATGGAGGGCTGGCTCAAGACTTTCGCACATTACTATAGCGCTCAGTTTGATCTTTTACTGGGGTGGACCAGTAAAGCAACTGTAACCTAATTATGATGCCCCCCCACTTTCTTTATTCATTCAGTCTGCTGTCATTACACGAGCATTACAGAGCACAGACAAAAAACCTTCACATCTAGAGTGTTTTGGGAACTAACCCTTAAACACTCACCAGAATTTAAAAATAATAACTTTCCATAGAGTTCAGGGCCAGAGTAGTAGCACTGGCATCACCACAACAGGAATAGCAGTGTATTTTATTGGGAAACATGAATTATTAATGGCTTCACAGTGGGCTGGACTGGAACCATTGACAGGCTAGTTCTGGGTGCATGTTTCACACCAGCGCCTTAGGTACTCTTCATATGGTCACACACTTATTTAAAATGCTGTAGGCTCAGCAATGACTGTTATCAAGCAATAAAGCAGGAGAAGGATATGTTTAGTTAACGCTGCATGTTCTCATTTTCTTTTCCTTAAAACACAAAAACATCCTTTGCAGGGCTGAAGCTAGAGTCAGCTTTTATACCATCATTTTATACATTATACAAGATTCAGTTATCTCACGCACTGTCAGCCACCAATGAAACAGGTGCAAAGTGTTGTCTACCTTACAGCAATGCACGCTCCATATAGAGATGACTCACAATATTTTCTCGATATGAGAGCCTCATCTGATCATTTCCCACTCATCGCCCAGTCATAAAGAAAAACTGAGGTTAGAATCCTCAATCTCAACACCCAAGCCAGTCTTTAAAGGCCACTATCAGTACCTCCAAGACCAAGTTAATGTGAAGACCAGACGGCCTGCCAGTTAAAAGCTTTTAAAGCTAAATGGATCTAAAGGGAATTTTCCAGTGAAGTGTGAGGTAAAGAGGGACAGGTTGAGCAGCTCTGCATTTCTGTGAAAATGGGGTGTAATTGACAAAACCACAGATGCCATTTAACTGTAATTCTGTCCTTCAGTGCTAAGTACTAAGCGCTGAAGAAGCTCGCAATTAGCTCTACGGATTATTTGTGATACAGCAGTGCAATAGCAGGCTTTAATGCAATAAAGAGCAAAACACAAACACACAGCTGTTAAACTAAGAAATATAATTTATTGCATAAAAATTATATTTAGTTACAGGTAAGAAGGCTAGACATTTATTTACAATTAGTACTTTACAGAGATGAAATCATGTCACTGAATCCATTTAGTTTTTAGTTTTAGTTTTTTTTTTTGTTTGTTTTTGGGTGTTTTTTGTAAAAATGTCTGTCTTCTTGAACAAAGGGTAGTTTTTTTCTCTTTGACAGGAGCACGTTTTGAATCCAGTACAGCTCCAGCATAAATTATCCAGAGATATGGCCAAAGATCCAGCAGACACTCAAAAAATCTGGACAAATAAACACTGTAGTCTACAGCTAGTCAGTCTCTGTAACAAGACTCGAGGAAAGAAAAAACAAAAGTCCTGCAGTGTTCAGGGATCCAAAGTACTGAACAGATTGTGTCCAGGTATTTTCCTCAGGGCAAAGACCCGCAGGGCACGAGGTCATCATGTCAGTCGCTGTGCCACTTTGTTTTCCCACGTGTGCTTTTTTTTTAAGTTAGCAGCTTTCTTGGTCAGTGATCCAATTGTTCTCCGGATGGAGAATCCCCACACAGACTAGCATCACCGAAAAAATGTTAAAACTACTCCTAAACCAATTTAGGATACAAAATCAAAACCCTGTCAATGTCCTGATCTGAAAAAATAGAATCTTACTCTTCCAGGAAACAAAAGAAGTCAAAACGCTTCACTTTTTCTTATGTACTTGCATAGCACTTACAAAGAGAAATGACAGATCTTAAGAATGTGCACATACTGTACGCGCACACTCACCTGCCCACACACATCCACTCTCACATACACACACAGACACGGTTCATTCACACAAAACAGTGACATGACTCACTGCTGAGGAGGAGGGATACTGCCTGTGTTTTGGTTCTTGTGGTTGTTTAAGATATGAACACTTTTCTTTTTTTTGCTTAGAGGGATAAAAAAGACTCAATAACACAGAACTTAAGCAAAGATAATGTTACAGACGAAAGCATTTAAGCTGACGGAACAATAGTGACTATGCAAACAGACTGAGGACCCTGACCACAAAGCAGGCAGATTAAAAGAGTTGAGAGAAGAGAGGCAGAATGAGCTACAGGGCGATGCATGGACATATGGACACATAGATAAGTGGTGGACAGAGAACAGATTGTAACATAACTCCGATGGTGTTGAGGTAAGTTTCACGGTCCCCTTGCTGCCCATTTGATTCGAAGCAAGGCTATTCTATCCTACAATCATGTGTGATCTCGGGAAATGGCCTTCAATTACAGCAAAGCCTCCAAATTACAGCGTGCAGCAAATTCATCAGGACACTTGACCCCCCGTCTAATCATGTCTTACAGATTATATTTTACATTTTTTGAATCGATGCACAAGATTAAAAAAACAAAAAATAAACATAGTTTTGTTATTCACAAGAGAGACATCCACTGTGTCCTAACTCTTCAATTTTGGCGTGCTCTACTAGGATCAAAAAAATAATACACAGCAGATCAGTAGCCTAAACAAGCACAGATGTTAAAACAGGTTCTACATGATCGTAACACCAGTGACAGTGAAAGAAAAAGAAACAGAAAACAAAGAATCCACAAATCTGGACAATAAATTAAAGCGTTCCCCAAAGGAAACTTTTTTTTTGTTGATGTTTTTTTAAGGGATGACCAGAAAGCTCTCCTGCAGTTTATTCTCAAAAGATTGAAGTGTGGCAGAGCGAAAGAGGAATGCAAGGAGAGATGAAAGAGAAACACCCCTGTGAGTCGGAATGATATGCCAAGGCTTTGAGGCGTTTGTTGGTACAGTATAAAGAGTCAGTCTAGTTGTTCGCCAATTCTGAAGCAAGCTTCAAAAATTCGCACTTCTATAACATAGGAGAGGCCCAAAAGATTCGAACCTTGAGGGTTCGATCGTTACATGATTTGTCACCAGTCGAAGCAGTTAGATGAGAAATCCTAGCCTGTCTGCTTTAGAGCCGATTAATGACTGCTCTGCCTGTGTGTGTGTTGGAGTGTGTGTAGCCTGGGGAGGCTGAAGGCAGGTCGGTGCTGCCTGTCCTTCAGCGCACACATGGGGATGACAATGAAGAAACAAAAGTCCTCTGCCATGAGGTGAGGGTGATCTTAAATCATGCACTTTCATGCTGCTACTGAAACACGGGCCATCCCGCGTTAGCATTTGTGTCGTTGTGCGTGCTTCAGCGTGCTGAATACATGAACGTTTCCATTTTTTCCCAAAGCACTCATATTTGTATATACAAGCGTGGAGCCATTTTCAACATTCAAAGGCAGTCAACACCATGTCTGACAGACGACTTTAGAGCCACTTTATGCCTTGGTACCCTCGGATTGTTTTTTTTTACGTCTCGCAGATGCAACGTTGCTTTGGAGGGCTCAAGCCGAATCGGCTTAGCAGGTGGATGGCACGTATGGGAATATGTTATGGTGGCCATGGAGCTACAGTGGCTGATCTTTTCAGGGCCAGTGAAAAGGGAAATGAGGCAGAGGTAATAAAGTTTATGTGAAGCAACCAAAATGCTCTGTGGGTTTATGATTCGCGCTGGCGTGTGTGCATATTCATTCATAGGCAGGTATTCTCATTGCGGTGGTGGTGAGAGAGAAAAAAAAAAAGTCTCGCTCTCTTGTTTCTTGACCAATCAACAATCCCCATCAGTTGTCATGACAACTAGCACCTCACTTTTGCCCATTTCCTCCAGTGCGGTCGCCAGAGAGACCAAGTCTGCGTCACCTTGGTGACATGCTTCCCATAAGTCCAGCAGAACACCTGTGGGGCTGGGCTTTGTAGCAAAGTAGTTCAAATACCTGGATGGAGGAAAGAAGGCGCAAGTCGTGAGAAGAGAAAGGAGAGAGCAAAAATAGTCCTTCATCACTGATTATCTTTTTCTTTTTTTTTTGGTCATTACTGGATGATGCACATACTGAAGGAGAAACCTCTGACACTCCAATACTGATACCCAGCTAAGCATCATATTTCAAAGGCAGGGTTAGATAATTAGCAAGATGGATTTTTGTAACATTATATAACACGCATGACTGAATCATATTTTTTAACTTAATATTCAAGCCCAGCTTTTGAGATTCTAATCAGTACGGGCAGATATAACATGACTTTTCACATTCGTCTGTCTAAATTTAATTCACTTAAACCCAATTCTAAACTGACCTCTGAGGCCTCTTTAAATCATCTCATATCAGACAGTGATGAAGACTGCAGCTCCTACAGTCGTTTCAAAATGCAACTCAGGTAACAAACGTGCTTTATCTGACCTGTCAAAGCCCAGACTGCGAGCCAGTAGCCTCCAGTCACATCCTCGAGCGCTGGGTGCATCCAAACTGGCGCAGATTTTCTGGCGGATGGAGCCAGGCAAGCGAAAGGCATAAGGTCCCACTTGAGAGGAAGGTAGGCACGTTCCTCCTGAGGGGAGGGGCGAGTGCGGAGGTAAAGTCTGGAAGAGCAGAGGCGTCGAGAAGCACTGAGACCAACCTTTGTAATGATTAGAGTAACTGTGCAGCTGCATTGCAGCGTTATCTGTGTGTGTGCGTGTGTGCGCAAGCATTTTCTCAGACATCACCATTACCTCCTGGATGTCAGTGTGCAGCTGGAATATCTGTCCCTCCCCTTCCACCTGCCGGACGCAGATCTTACAGGTGAGCTGCGACACAGCCAGGCTGCCTCTCTCCAGGCTGAAGGTGCAATGCAGGGGTCTCTGACTGCCGCTCCAAATGTGATAAAACGGTATCTCCTGTCACACAGACAAAAGCGGTAAACAGGAAAAGCCAGGAAAAAAAAAGGCTCTCTACCACTGTGATTAAAGCGGCCTCTTCCCAAGCAGCACAATCTGGGATCATCTAGAATGCAGTTTCCATTAAAGGTCTGTGCAGTATGCTTTATTTTGATAGTGGGTGTTTCCACCAACTGGGTCTCTGTGCGTTGGAGGATAATTTATTTCTAAATCGCACTGTCCATAAATTAGAAGCACTATCAGATTTTCTGTTTGTTTATTCAGAAACGGTTCAGACTGCAATCTTCCTGCCAAGAGAATGCAGGAGAGACTTTGAGTGTTTACAGCAGTCAAGTATGCTATAACATTTGTAAAATAGCCCTCTTATTGAAGTGAAGCAAGATTACTGTTTTAGCTTGTGTAGTACTGCTCATTATGACAAATTAAAGGAAAAGCCTGAGCCTGAGCACCCCAGTGAGTTGATCTGGTTGTTTTGTTTAGCTGTGGGAGGCATTTTCCTGGTATAATTCAGGCAACTGCACAGTACAAAGTTGGCATGAGCGATCAGCTTCATCCTTAAATGAAACCTTTCTATCCTGGTGGGAGTGGTCGGTCTCTGGATGACAATGTCCCGAACCTTATGGCATGAGAATGATTTAAATTATATGCCATGGTCATCGCTATCATCACTATCATCAGAGCTCAAGCCAACTGAACACCTATGGGAGATTTTGGACTGAGGTTTTAGACAGCTCTCGCCGCCACCATGATCAAAACCCTAAATGAGGGAATATCTTTTTAAAGAACGCTGTTTAATCACTTCAGTAGACTGCCAGAGACTTTTAGAGCCAGTGCTCAGCTGCCCTGCAATTTAAAAAGACACCTTAATTTGTCACTGGTCTGTATCAGATTTTTTAAAGCTTCTGTGTTCTGTTCTCTTCTATTCACGTACAGCCAGACTGCACTGATGGAAGAAACAAGTCATTTCACAAAGAACATGAGTGTGGTGGTGGTGTTTCACACTTAAAACCACAATAATGAAATATCAAAAACAGTTTAGGTCTGTGACAAAAACCTAAATGCTGCAAATCAGCAATGCAATGATGTTGATGTGATAAGGTTATTTAAAAATCTGGTGAATATCAGTTGGACTTCAGGCATACATATAATATATGATGCATATTATGTATATATATATATGCATATATCTATAACGAGTCTATCTGCTGCATTATGTCACCTGGTACTTGGCCAGAAGTTTGCTTCTCCAGTAAGTGTGGGGAATGTCGTGGATGGACAGTCGCAGATTGTGGTAGCTATCTTTGAAGAGCAGCGGCTTGGGATCTTCCAGCAAAACTCCACCCAGACTCCTCTCCAAATCCAGCACCTCCTGCACAGAAAGCCATAGAAGACGGGCTTAGGGCTTTATTTATTTGGTTTTAGCGCGGGCTCATCCCCTCACATTGCAAGATCATGCTTTCAAAAGATGCCTAATTAAAATGTGTCCAAATGGAAATGCTCTGAGCTAACAGTTTAAAAGCTGTTTGAACTTTTCCAGCCAGAAATCATGCAGCGGGATGCCAATATACTGCACACGGCGCGCTCATGTTTACTATCCTGGCTGGTCCGACAGAGGGAAAATATTTTTCCACTGAATCGAACGCTCGCTTTGTGTTTGGTACAGTTTTTGTATTTTGCTCTACTATTTTGAGCCGTTGCTTCCTGCGGGACATGAAAACTCAATGTATTGCACCAAATTTAATTTGGAGAAATGAGATGGACCTGCAGAGTTGAAAGGGGATGGTACTCCTCTATCGCCCAGAACCACTATGGAAATAAGCTATATTAACTTTTAATGTTTTTATTCTGTGACATGCTTCAATATAATACACCTTGTCTATGTTATTTTCTATTTATAGTTCATTTAATTTTATTTCTTGCTATGCTTTTTGGTTTTGCATGTCCAAGTCTTATGCAGGATCTTTTGTGTTACATTATTTTTTGCTTCGCATCTCTTCAGAGTCGTGTTATATCTCACTTTTTAGTGACATAATAAACTCAAACAAGGCTATTTTTTTAGCAGATCTGATGATTATTTATTTATTTTTAAGTTTATACACCTTTGGAAGTGCCACAGTATATGTGTGTTGGTACCATGTTTTGCTAAGGAAATAAAAAAACGTGGAATAAATAAGACCTAATTAATTTTGGAATGTTTTCCAGTATAAGAAAATGCTTCAGGAGAGCAGAAAGACAAATGAATAGAAAGCAGCAACAGAAACAGGAAACTGCAGACAAGCAACGGGGCAAACTGATTAAAGTGCACGCATGGAGACAGCAACATAAACCCACACAGATGCATAAACACGAGAGCAGCACCTTGAGTGCATGTGGGGTGTCATGGATACAGTAGATCCGGAGGCTGTAATCCAGGGAGAGGCATGGTGCGCGGGGGGCGAAGAGAGCCAGCTGCAGGCGCTTGCAGGCAGGCTGTGGAGGGCACGACTGGCCCACAAGGCCGTATGTTCCAAGCTGCTCCATGAGAACGTGACAGCACTCCTCCTCCAGCTGCAGGTAGCACGGGGACGACAAAGTCTCCTCCCCTACAGTCAGCACCTCCTGAATGGAGATAAAAGGAGCAATCAGTGACCCTAAAAAGAGCAACAAAAAGAAGGCATTCGTCATTTGATACCAGCGTGAGGCTGTCTCACCTCCCATGCTCCTTGATGCGTTTGCGTTTTCAGTGTGAGAGTCCAGTCAGGTGTTGGCGTGTCTAGCTGGGCACAGTGTGGCAAAGTAAGGACAACGGGGCGATTCAGCAGCATACCAGATGGACCACAGCTCACCACAGGACTGAGTACAGTCTGACTGCCCTCAGAGGGTAACCTGTAAATATCACACACATGCACACGCTTCATTTTTAAAAGAAAATGGCAGATATGTTTGGAACATGCTAACTTAAATCAAACACCCGGAGCTACCCGCCGTGGTGAACCCTTGCGAATAAGGGAGCAGCTGAAGTAGTTTCTACAATTTTAAGTTAAAGGCTGGGACAAGTTGTTGATATTTTTATCCTCAGAAGTAGAAGCAAGTCTTGCAACAGAAAGTTTTCTGATTGAGGTGAGACTAAGGTTTATTCTGCCTTCTATGTGTGAAGCAGATAAGAGAAATAAAGAATTAAGAAACAGAGGGGCACTCACGTTGTTTTGTCCCACTTGTTGATGATGAGGTACATTTCATAGAACTTCCCCTGGGGGATTGTGCCAGGGGGGACCAGCAAACTTACACCTAAAAAAGAGAAGGAGGTCATGATTTATTTTGTCGTGTCTTTTAAAGGTGTCTTCAGTTAACACTAGCTACAAATGGCATCAGCTTTGTACCTGTATTGGGAATAGTGAGGCGTCCTCCTAGATTTCCAAGCGTGGCGCTTGTACTCAACCCAGCCTCTCTGGATAGCGTGTGGGTGTGATACTCTCGCTCTCTGCCCACGGTACCCACCGACTTTAAGCTGAGGATCTCTCCGTCACCTGAGCTTATGTCATTGGGAAGCTCCAGGGAAGAAAGCGTGGAGGAGTTGTACACCTTTATTTTCAGGCTGGGCAGGGGGTCCAGCAACGGAGAGGTGGTCATGGGGATTTTGTGGGGGCTGTCGTTGACCCCTTGTTGGAGGGAGAAGAGCGGCCCGCGGAAAGCCCCCGCTGTGGCTGTCAGATCTGGAGGAGCTGAGGGATGTAGAGGGTGAGGGTTATCTGTGGGCACGGGAGAAGAGAGGAGCTTATCACTAGAAATGACACGAGCAGGGCTGAGAGAGCCGAAAGTGACGCCAGTGAAATGGATTAATGTTACTAATTAATATTTGATGGCAAGAGCAAGAGAAAGGACACCATGACGAATGTTTAAAATGTAAAAAATGTAACGCAGTAAAGAATGGAGAGCTGACTGAGAGGAGATAATGGCATAAGAGAATTAATTTATGGGATGATATAAATAGGAACGCGATGATAAAAATGAGCAGGGACAGTGTCTCTATGAAAATAAGAAAAAACAAGAATAGCTGTGGGGGAAAAAAAAGGAATAATGCAAAAAATAATTGAGTGCAAATACCTGCCGACTCATGCGAGGATGCATGCGTGTGCAAACTCACCCTGTCTGGGAGGTTTGTAGTTGCCAGGGTGGAACGCGGTGGTGAGAGCTGATGAAGAATCGGTGATGTCTCCGTGGAGATGTCGGCATCTGCGGCGATATGCGAGCACTCCCACGCACAGTGCCATTATTACGCTCAGCGGCAGGGCCACGAGAACCGTGTAGACTGCTACACCCATACCTGGAGCCAGGGCTGAAAGAGGGACAGAAAGCCAAGACATCATCAAGAGACTCAGATGAAAACACACATTTACATCTGCAAGGGAAAACCATGAGGGAAGGAAGCATAATGTATGGCATATCTGATTTACTACATGCTGTAGAGTAAGCAGAATAAATTAGTCATGGAAGTCTAAGTTAGTGCTGAAAGCATTTGCTGATTAATTCATTAGCCCATCATCAGACGAAAAACAGAGTCTTGAAAATAAAAAATATTTAAAAAATCAGTTTTTCTCTTATATAACTGTAAATCCAATTTGTTTGGGGTTCAATGTATTGAGTGGGGTAAAAAAAACTTTTCTAAAACTCAAGAAATGAGCTCTGGGAAACTGTGATGTAATTAGTAACATCTGTTATTAATAAAAAAAATAATCAGATTTATCTGTGTTAAAATAAATCAATTTGTGTTTTCGGCCTTTTTAGATCAGGCATAGCTGAAATACACTGCCCACTTTTTTAGGTACGCCTGTTCAACTGTTCTTTTATGCTAATATTTAATCAGCCAATGGCAGCCATGGCAGCCATTGCATTTAGGCCTGTGGACATGGTGAAGATGAACTGCTGAAGTTCAAACTGAGCCTCAGAATGGGGAAAAAAGGTGATTTAAGTGTGGTATTGTTGTTGACGCCAGAGGTCAGAGGAGAAGGGTCCGGCTGCTTTGAGCTGATAGGAAGGCAACGGCTACTCAAGTAGCCACTTATTTCAACCAAAATTTGCAGAAGAGCATCTCTGAACAACACCATGAACCTTGAAGCAGATGAGCTGCAGCAACAGAAAACCACACTGATACCACTCCAATAAATAACTGAGGTTACAATTCACACAGGCTCACCAAACTTGGGCAATAGAAGACTGAAAAAACATTGCCTAGTCTGACGAGTCTCAGCATGGATCCATGCTGCCTGTATCAGTGGTTTAGGCTGCTGATGGTGGTGTAATGGTGAGGGGGAGATTTTCTTGGGACACTTTGGGGCCCTTAGTAACAACTGAGCATTTTTTTAACACCACAGCCAACTTGAGTATTGTTGCTGACCATGTCTATCCTTTTGTGACCACGATATATATATCGTGGTCACATATATTTTAAATTCACTGACATCTGTTGTTATTATAAAAATGTATTATTGGAATAAATTGAGTCCAATATTGAACAGATCTGAGATCTGTTCAATACTGAACAGATCTCAGATCTGGTGACAGATCCAGTATAGCTCCTTTGGGATGTGGAGGATCGGGAGATTCACATCATGGATGTGTAGCCAATCTTGTTTAATCTATGCAACAAAGAATTAAAGCAGTTCTGAAGGCAGAAAGGTGTCCAAGCTGGTATTAGTAAGGTGTACCTAATAAAGTGTCTGTTAGTGAGTCTAGCTAGTTCGTTTCATTTCTCTTTAAAACAGCACTGGCACAAATAGCAGACCGACTCAACGCTCTAGTTGCTGCACTTGAATGACCTCCCCAGCATGATTATGATGTAACAGATGGGGCACAAAATACTCAGCCCGCATACCACATGGGCTAAAGTCCTAAGCAGCAGAGGCTTGAGCGCTGCTACCCACCACAGGACCCCTACTGCATTCTATTGCATTTACCCGCTCCCCCTCCCCGTCTATCTCAATTTGCACCGTCAAATCAATTGCCCCCAACCTCTAAAAACCGCCACCTCCCTTAAACATGCTATGAAGCTTCACAGAAAGATGAATCAAGGGTGTATCGACTAGAGTTACGGTCATTTTAGTGATCATCGTACTATTACAGCTCAACATAAACATGTTGTCCAGGAAACAGAAGGCGATCAATAAATATTGAAAAGCTTCAAACAGAAAATACTCCACTGATCTGATATATTAAATCACCATACAGTCCATTATGTGACCAGTAATTGCATTGTCTTTTCAATGATATGATAAAATTGACTGTTTCTGCAGTCTGAGACTTTAATCCCCTGTTATAGTGTTACTTTCCATAAAAAAGATAACAGCGAGCTGCATGCAGTAAGCAGAGGAAAAGAGAGCCCTGGTATCTGAGCATATGCAGATACTCTGAGTATCATTGGTATCAGGGGAGAAAAAGATGGATTTATTCATACCTAGAAAATCAGGCAGCTTAAGCCTCGTAGCTTTCGCTGAAACTTAGAAATGAATTTTTACACGGAGCAAAGCCCGTGGATTTTCTTGCCCATCTGTTCCACTGGAAGTGCATTAAAAATGATGATGATTATGAGGAATGGGACCAATAATTCTTGTGGCTTTGGAGTACTTGTGGACACTTTGTTGTTTTTAAAGACATACTTTAAGATTGCTTCACTCTGGTCTGCCTGTCACTATGCACCATGTGGTCAGTTTAAATATAGAAATCATCCCTGAAAGGCCCATTAATAAACAGCTCCTCCAGGGGGTGTTTGGCCCTAACTTCACCTGTTCCCCACCGAGCTCCCTCCCTCGTCTCCGGCTGGGTGATTGGTTGTGACTGGTCAGCAGGCTCGCCACAGCCAGACCCAAACCAGACACGTGAGGGAGTCGCGCCACAGTAGCAAAGAAGAGAAGACAAGGAGCAAAGTTGGCGGGAGACGAAGAGGAGCAAAAAAAAAAAAAAAAAAAAAAAAGGAAAGGGAGAAGGAGTAGACGGCCTAGATACACACACAGGAGGAGAGAGAGCTAGATGAGAGGCAATTTGGCAAAAGGGACAGGAAGAAGTTAGATAAGGTTGTGATTTGTAGAGAGGACAGAGGGATTATAAGTGTGTTGAGGAGGGGAGAGGAGATAAGGATAGCAGTGCTTGAGGAAAGAAGACAACCAAAGACACTACAGAGCAGCGGTTAGAGCTGAAGAGAGGGTGGAGGATAAGAAAGCCGGAGGCAGGCGGGCTGTGGGAGAGGAGAGCTCCCATGCTCACGTGGCGCGATTGAACCGAATCGGACAGCCGTCCACACTTATTACCAGAAACGGAACAATAGCGAATTAGGTGCATTACTAAGGCTGCTCTCCCCTGAGTCCACATCACATTGAGCTGGAGGAATTACCATCACATCAAATGTAAACTATATCACAGATTAACTTAGAGTCAGACAGAAATCAAGGGCTTTTCTCCAGCGAGCGCTGTGCTTCTACCACACAGCCTATGGATCAAGGAGTCTCAGCTTAGAGGCATGTCATTTTGCTCACTCTATAACAGAGTTGTCATGACGGAGTAGCTCCCGCTGAACCATTCTGGGCAGTATGTGTAATCACACCAGCATTTTGTAATCAGATACTGCTTTTTTTCCTCCCCTTTTACAATCACAACAAGCTTCTATAGAAAAGATGAGACGTGCTAGGACTGAGTCAGCTCTGAAACCAATGTTACACTTAGTCAACACACTAGACAAGCGTGGATAACAACACTCATAAGCAGGCTGGACAAGAAGGTGAGGTGTGTCTACGCTGAACGTGATGCAAGCTGACATAAAAGCACGGACAGACAGGCAACACAAAAAGCTGCACGCATTCAGCCCCATGTGCTAACGCAAGATGTTAGGAGTCCTAACCTGCGTGAGCAGAGACACACAACACACACAACGCAAAAGGCAAGCGGCGTGAAGCGGTGAAAGAGCAAAGTCACGGGAAGGTGGACTTACGATGGCTTGTATGTTCAATAGAAATCTTTTTATCTGTTTGAACAGGAGAAAGAAAAAAAACAAAAGAAGAAAAGAAAAAAAACATAATGTAAAAAATGGGTGGACTGGTTTGTTATGCAAATGAAAGATGCAATAACATAATACAAAGCCAAGACAGGAACGTAAACAATAGCTCAGTGTGTGAACATAAAATGCATACTACAGGCAAGAAATGATAAATTCATATAAAAAAAACAAACAAACCTCTTCTAGAAATGTGCGAAAATGTGAAGTAAATTTCAGCATAACTGTTTATTTGTGGCACGAGGAAAAATAACATGCTGAATGATATCAGTATCATATGGATGAGGCTGCTTCAGAAAATGAACCAGGACTCTGGCGGTTGTGTGGTACATGACTGACACCATGTAGACTGAAACCTGAATGTCATCCTCTTCATCCTATGAGGACACAAAAACCATCTCCGCTGACGGGAACAATCATTCCTATGATAACACCAGCCTGAATCATCACTAAGTGGTTTGAGGAAATATGGAAACCATCTTTCAGGATTGTGTCGCTGACTAGATCTCAAATCAAATAAGCGTCTCTCCGTGGCATCATCAGAACGCACAAATGGCTTCCCCAGATGCTGCCATTTGTCCAATTGCAATTAGAATCTACCAGGATGCGATGAAGATGAGGGTTTGCGGTGTCTCAGAGCATTTGCACATTTACGACTCGGGGTATTTAGCTGATCCTCGGAGGGATTAACAATGCGTGAGGTAAAGAGCGAGCGTCTGATTTCTGATTAAAGCGTGCGAGGAATGCAAAGAGCTCTAATATCATCAGGTGTGTTTGTGACCACGGGATAATCATACATAATGTGCTGGGAACATGAATAAGTCAGTCAGTAACTTGTAGTTTGCCAAGTGACATATTTACAGATTTTCTACAGCACAGTGCTTCTCATCCTCGCTCCCTGTCAGAGCCACTCGAGTGCTCGTTTTTTTCCCCGATGGCCTCCTTAGAACGCCGGCTACGTGCAGCCGGATCGGACAGCGGCGTATTCCGTGGGTGCTCTGTGGAAGCTTGTTTATGTCAGGACTCGTGTGTGTGTGGCTGACACGGTTGACGCTCATCATTGCTTTGAGTGTGCATATGATCCCCCCTGCGACACACACACCTTCTTCAACCCCGCTGCACGTGAATTTAGAAGGTTTGTCTGCATGCTTGGGCGTGTTTGCATCTCTGTGTGTGTTTTTTAAGCGTGTGCTCGAATGTATCTCTCTCGCCCTGCCTTTTGTGGATGTGCATCTCTAAGATTCTAATGCGCTGTCAGCTGGATTCCTCCCAGCTCATCACGGGCTGCACATTGGGTGTCAGCGCGAGTCTGACTCACTCTCATATGCTCTTCCCTGTGCTAATTTTTCGACTTGGCTGTGTCATGCTCGCTTCCCACTCCACGCACTCCCTTTGCTTAGATTTGCTCTATCTTTCTCTTTCCCCCCTCTCTCTCTCTCCATCTGTGGTTCTTTAGATGTGGATCAGTTGCCTGCTCTCCTTGTGAACCTGAATTTTTCCTCCTGAAACATCTGTCTGCGATTTCCCTCTCTTTCCCCCCCCCCTTTTATATCTCTCACCATGTTGCAGTGGCTCAACGCCTCGGGAATACAGTTCCTTACAAAATAGCTTTGAAATACAATACGTCTTATAAAAGTGTGAGCAAAGAAATCGCCGCCTGCGAGATCAATTCAAAAACCGCCTGAAGGAGAAATTATGCTGTTAGGGAAATGACCCCTATGGATACATCAATAACACCATCTTCTATTAACTATAAGCATCAGTGAGTGAATTCAACAGATGGTGGTCTCTATTAAAAGGCAGGGGAGAGTATTAGGTTACATTACATACATGAAGAAATACACATACATATACATAAGCCAAATATTTACCCAGCTTTGATGTTTAACATCCAGTTCCAACATATTGGACACTTACTTCTTGCACATAACCCCTCAGTGCAGTTCTTGCTCTCCATCATGCTGCCACTGCAGTGCTTTCCTCCATTTATGGGTGGGGGGGCTTGGCACTCTCGGCTGCGCCAGTGGGTGCACTCTGTCCCACAGGCGGACCACTTTGCCCACTCAGTCCAACCTCCATCCACTGGAATGAAAACAGAGATGTGAGTCACTTTACAGTAAGCCAACAGCAAAACAGTTTAATCGCTTCGGGTAAAGGGGAGTTGGGCATGCTGTTATAATGCAGTCTGATGCATATGTAATGGCTCGAAGTGCATAATTTAACAATTTTGCACGAAAAAAACCATTCTGTGCTTTGGAGTTAGGGTGGTCTAGACAGGATGTTATGTGACTGTACAACATAGCACCGTGTTCCCAGTGCAGGCACCTCTTAACAGTGAAGCCAGGGCTTTCACAAGAGCAAACACTCCTCTGTCCTCTTTGGAAAAAAGTTATGATGGAGTAAACAGTCGTCTGGTTTTCTCTAAAGGTCAGCCTTCAGTTCACTAACAGGGACCACAACCTCAAATATGATCAGACAACGTTTATTGAAACTGAATGGTGAATGGAGAAAGCAAAGATCTAGGTCTGGTGTCTAACCAGGTACTTAGACTCGATTGCATCAATCGGGCATCCAGTAACACTGGGAGGATTTTTTTTTTTATCATGATTTGTCTTTCAATGAGCATTTTAAACAAATGTGAAGATCTGCTTTCTTGCATTTGCACAATATCTCTAAAATTAGAAACATCCTGTCTCAGAGTGATGCTGAAAAACTAGTTCAATTCATTAATTAATCTAATTCATTATTGTCAGGCCACTTTAAATGCTCCCTGAAAAGCCTTTGGTTGATCCAAAAAGAAGAGCTTATTTCTCCAATACTGGCTTCTCTTCACTGTTAAATCCTGAATGGACATTAAACTCCTTCTCCTCACATACAAGGTCTCGATGAATCAGGCCCCATCTTATCTTAAATACCTCATAGTACCGTATCACCCCAATAGAGCACTTTCAGATAAATTATCTCATGTTGAGGAACAGAACTGGCAGCTGTTTGTTTGCTTAAAGTCTGAACATTTTAGAAATCAACAAATGAGTATTCTGGTCTTCACCTGGGCATAGCGTGGTGCAAGTTACTCTCTGCACCGGCGGGCCCTCACAGAAGGCTCCTCCGTTCAAAGGGGCCGGATTGGTGCAACTGCGTGTTCGACGCTGCCAGCCGCGCCCACACCGAGCGTTACACTCCGACCACTCCGTCCACGAAGACCAACCTCCGCTCACTGAGACGCACAAAATGAGACAAAATGAGCAAGTCTGGAAGTTAATACGTGGATGATTTTTAACATTAATGACAATCACTTTATCAAGTCTTGCTATTATATTTAACATACATATCAGTGAGTGATGGTCAGGATCACCTCCTGAGGTATATTTACTGAAATCTGTCTACCACACTTACACCAATCAGCTGCAACATTAAAACATCATACTTGATATTGTGTAGGGCCCTGATAGGAGATTAGATTTTTCAAAGCAGCACATCGGCAGTGGATGCTTGGGATCCTGTTGGTTGTAGGGTAAAGCTGTGGTTTTGGTGCATGCTGTGGGTGCGCGATTTAAGTATTTCTAGTGTGCATTGTTCAGTCTCCTGCTGGGGGGAGGCTGCTGCAGTTGCAGAAAGTGGAGTTGCTTGGTCTACAGCAATGTTGGTAATAACATTCTTATAATAATAAAAGTAAAAATAATCTAAACGAGTCCAAAGATCAAAGGTTTACCGGCAGAACTTTAAACTTTAAATTTATACATCTACTGAAAAAATTCCACCATTAATAAAGTTCACTCAGTATTAAAGATTTACACAAGAGGGGCTAAAATGTTGCATTTCATTGTTTTTTTCAGTCAGTTATTGCTCAGCATATTGAATCACTAAACCAAAGAACCAAACAGATGATTCTGATAATGGCTACATGTTGTCACGAGTCTCATTCATAACCAGCATTTCATATTTTTTTTCTTTAATCCAAAGCAAACATGTATCATTAATGTGAGGTGTGAGGTGTGGAGGGGGGCGAAACGGATGTGTTACCATAAACAATAAGCGTAGCTGTGCTGCTGCGTCTTTTGGCAACCACATTTCGAGCCACACAGGTGTAGTTAGCCGTGTCCGAAAGTCTGGCCTGCTTGATGATCAGATCGTGATCAATCGTGATCAGAAAATTGGAGTCCTGCGATGGATCAATGACGTCCTCATTTTTCAGCCAGTCAACCTGGAGACAAGCAAGAATAGGCCGACACATACCGCTGAAAATAAAGATGAGGAAACCTCAAAAAGGTTATGAAAGTTATAATTATCCAACATAAAAAATAAATAAAAAAATACAAATCAGCCGCTTCTTACAATGAGTAAATATAGAAAACAAGAAATTAGCTCTCACAGTCTCAGATGCTCGGTGTTATTTTCAGTTTTGACTCAAATTTTTCTTTGGCAGATATTTTTTTTCACATAAAATCAGCAGGTGTGCATGCATAAATATGAGTCATCTCACCACGCACAGAGCCATTCAGTAAACACGGTAAACCTGCAGTGTATCAAGCCATCACAACACAAAGTATTGATCAAACACGCAGTCAAAATGTGATCGTTTTTGCCAAGCAAAAACACAAATTTGTTTCTTCTCTCGAAAAATGTCTTTCATTCACTTTTATTTTTACTAATTTTTGCCTTTTCAATGGGCAAAAATCCATAACTAACTGATTACAGTAACAAAATTGGTATAATTTTACAATTAAACCAATTTAGAAATTTTAGCTTTGTGCTGTTTTGTGATTGCATACTAAGTGCTTTTATTTTGAAATTTACGTAACGTGCTTTTTATGTCAAAATTCTCCTGTTAATAGGTGTCTAAAAAGAAGAAGACAGCTTTCACAAATGTGGGTAAAATAAGCAATTCAGATACAAGGTTTTACAGTTAGACTTGATTGGTGTTAAAACATGACACAAGCGTATTTCTTTACGTGTTTTAGTGAGTCTTTTATTAATGGTGTCAAAATGTCAGAGTCTCGCCCTTTGCTTTCTTTCCTTTTGTTTTATGCTGTTGCAGATTGCAGAGCATAAATCTGAAATCAAAACAACACAACACAAATAGATTTGAGTTGTTTATTGCTCATCAGAATCAAGAGGAGAAATATGAGTGTGAAAGTGTTAAAAAGGCTACAGAAGAGGAACAAATTAGCCCCCCTATGAAAAATTCATTCTTTTAAAAGTATTTCCAAAGAGCCGTTAAACAGAGCAAGGAATTTTTTAACACAGCTTTTCCAAACATGCGTGTCTTAGTTTACAGTGGCTTGCAAAAGTATTCGGCCCCCTTGAACTTTTCCACATTTTGTCACATTACAGCCACAAACATGAATCAATTTTATTGGAATTCCACGTGAAAGACCAATACAAAGTGGTGTACACGTGAGAAGTGGAACGAAAATCATACATGATTCCAAACATTTTTTACAAATAAATAACTGAAGAGTGGTGCGTGCGTAATTATTCAGCCCGCTGTCAAACGCTGTCCATCTAATCTGACTGAGCTGGAGCTGTTTTGCAAAGAAGAATGGGCAAGGATTTCAGTCTCTAGATGTGCAAAGCTGGTAGAGACATACCCTAAAAGACTGGCAGCTGTAATTGCAGCAAAAGGTGGTTCTACAAAGTATTGACTCAGGGGGCTGAATAATTACGCACACCCCACTTTGCAGTTATTTATTTGTAAAAAATGTTTGGAATCATGTATGATTTTCGTTCCACTTCTCACGTGTACACCACTTTGTATTGGTCTTTCACCTGGAATTCCAATAACATTGATTCATGTTTGTGGCTGTAATGTGACAAAATGTGGAAAAGTTCAAGGGGGCCAAATACTTTTGCAAGCCACTGTAGATGCTTAGAATATTTTACTTTGCACATAAATACAATTTTTATTCAGAAAACACAAAAACTACCAGGGTCAAAATTAGTAGCTCTCCCAATGCTAATGGTCAATTGTGCGTCCTTTTTGTTGCATAACAGCCTGCAGTCGTCTCACACACGTCTCCTGACCAATCCCAGCCCATTCTTCTTTGGCCAACATCTCAATCTCGTCCAGATTTCATGGTCTTCTGGCATGGACCTTCAGTTCACTCCACAGATTTTTCACTACGATTCAAGTCAGGGTTTTGTGCAGGTCAGTCAGTAACGTTCACTTTGAGCATTTGGAGGTAGTTTTCTTTGAAAGTTTTCTTTCAAAATCTTCACATATCCATTTTTCTTCCTGATTCCTTCTATCTTGTCAAGATTCTTACTTCCAGTCATACTCAAGCATAATACTCCTACCACCATGTTTCACGATGGGGTCACTGCTCTTTGGGTTGTATGTCTCTCCTTTCTTTCTCCAAACATAAGCAGCGTTTCTGCGGTCAAAGCGCTCTAGTTTCATCTCATGTTCCTCTCGTCACTAAATCATTCACTAGTGTCTTGGCAGTTGTTCTGGGGTCTTTAGACTCATCTCTTACTACTTTTCTTTCCAGAGTCTTTGAAATCTTCTGCTTCCTGCCTCTGCCAGGCTTGTTCTGTACTGTATGGCTCGCTTTGAATTTCATGATCATACTTCTCCCTCCAGTTCTTGACACTTGGAAATGCTGCGATAACTTTGTAAATCCATCTCCTGCTTTGCGAGCATCAACAATTCTTTTTCTTAAGTCTAAACTGATTTCTTTTGTTTTTGCTGTGATGCTTTCTCAAGTGACAGCTCAGACCCTTGCTGACGTTTTTATGCTGTGTGTAAATTGGACGATAACCCTCAGTTTTGTAATATGCCTAAATAAAAAGGTCAGTTTTTCAGGAGGCTAATAATCTTGGCTTTTATCACTTTTTTCTGAAATAATTCTGTTATTGTGTGCAAATAGAGATAATTTGTGCTCTCTAAAGAGAGCTAGTATGTGTAGAAATGTTGTAATGTTGAAAACCCCATGCTCTTAAAAAAAAGCCCTTGGGAAACTTTAAATTTCATAGGGGGTTAAAAATTCGATCCTCATGTGTAGGTGATGAGAGTGGCGGCGGGGAGAAAGGCATTTACCTCGGCAGCAGGCATGCCCTCTGGGGGGCGACACTGCAGCAGCACCTCCTGCTCAAGACGCACCTCCCGCCCCAAAGGCTCCTGTTCAAAGTTTTTTCTCAAGTCTACAGAGGGCGACACACATGCAGTCAGCAGTTAGTGAAGGCTGCCCTGTGACAGCAGAGAGTGACACCCAGTTTATCTCAGCGACACTGCCTGTCACACGCACACACACACACACCAGGCAAAGCCCCAAAAAGCCTCAGTAACTGTGTCATTTTTCCACACTCCAGACTCTCATAAACATGCGACGTGTCAATCACACCGCGCCCCACATTACCACCAGGGACCAAGATGGAGTGTTACGGCAATTTATTTGCATATATACTTAAACTGATGCGTGTGACAAGGAGAAAGTTGGAAACATTTGCCCTTTCGCTGTTTCTCTTCCTCTTGCTCTCTCACTCTGTCTCTCACACGCATACGCGCAGCATGTGTAAACACGCCGCCTTGATACTGACATGCAATGCGAACGTAGGCGCGGCTGCTCTTGGTGGTGCCAGCTGAGCTCCAGGCCACACACTGGCACCAGTAGTCCTCCAGTCCGAACAGCTCCTCCACCTGGGTCCTTGACACTGAGATGTCCACCTCCCGCACCACCAGGCCTGTGCGGAGTGAGAAAGGGAGAGAGAGAGTGAGAGAAGAGAGACACAGGAGGGACACAGGAGAGAGCAGGAGGGTGAGAGATTAGTGAGGCAGATTTTTCACAGTGCATATAAATAATGCATTGGCTGCAGGCCAAAAGCAGTTAACGTGTACATAAAATCCTATAGGAGCTAATGGATTATGTAGTTGAAAATGATGTTAGTAATTGAGGATGATGTTTATGTCTGTAAAATACAAGGTGACATTACTGTGTGTGTATGTGTGTGTGTGTTTACAGTGTGTGAGCGTGCAGGTCTTCACCTGTGATCTGGTCCAGACTCTCTCTAGTGACGTGATCGTTTTGGTTCACCCACTCTCCGTTACATTTGAAGTAGATTTGGGTGGCGGGTGAAGCACGGCAGCGCAGCTGGACTGGACGGTTCTTCACTATGAAAGCATCCTCGGGTTCTAGCAGGAATTCCGGGAGAGGTTCTGCCGGTGCTGACGGGAAGGAGTCGGGAAGAACCTCGGCCTCGCTGTAGTCGCTGCTCTCTAGAAAAAAAAGGGGGGGATATAGAAATGATTTACCAACCTGACAAAAGACCAGTGCAGTGAATCTGATCTATGGCAAATCTGCGGCTTATCCTGGTCGCTGACCTCACTGACGAGGACGTATGGAAAAAGCAAAATGCCAAATTTGCCCATATCACTAACCTATCACACATCAAAAGGGAGAAAATGTCTGTATGACAGCTTATTTTGTGTGCCCCTCTCAAGCTTCGGAGGAAAGCCACTCTGTAAGTGCATTTCAAGAAGACATTTAAGGTGCTGACAGTTTGTACCGTCATGGAAGGAGTACAGTGACATTTTTGCCTCCCTGTATAACTAGCAATCTGGACAAGGCAGACCCCCTGCTCTAGTTTCTCTGGAAGAGTCTGTGCTTCTCAGCTGGAGCAGAGAGCCGCTGACCTTCTGCAGGTCAGTCCTGTTGATCGCACATTATCCCATGACATTTTCGATGTGACACGTCCGTCTTGGAAAAGCTGTCAAAAGCTTTTCCTGGCAGGAAGGACACAGTCTTTCTGACCTCTTTTGTCAGATGCGGTACTCTAATGATGATGAGTAGATCCCAAGCAGTATATCAATGATGTTTATAGCAGAAGACAGATTTGTGTATATGGACTGATAATGCGTGACAAAATGCGTGCTATACAGATAAATAGGAAAAGTTGTGACAGTAGTCAAGACAAATAAAATGGCTTGGACAGCTTCAAGAATATTACAATAATGTATAAAAATAAACCATGCTGCAACTCATATATTTATTAAATGAAGTGTATCCTTGTGTGCACGAGTGTGTAGGTGCACAGGTGGACTGGAAAAGACCGTGTGACAGCACGGCATGGATATAAGGGTCTGCTTTGAACATGAAAAGTTAGCACCAAAGTAGCACATACATAAAAAAGTGTCGGCATACTTTGAAAGCTGCTATAGCTGCATGTGCTACAAATGTTCTCTCTGTTTTGTTGTAACAGCCAATGCTCCCTCTAATTTTTCATGTGTCTGAGCGAACACACAAACTCCCTGAGCGATCCCTTGGACCACTGTGAGCGACATCAGACGTGTGCACTGTGGTCACGCCAGCATCTAATCCATCCAAGTTACATGGTTTATTAAAATAATCAAATTACAGCATTTACATTTCTGTTAGACTACTTTTAATTAACTGCTTTAGCCCACTTACAATGAAAATTTAAAAAATCCTGTTCATGACCTGTGTAGTATGTTAACACTATTGGAAGTAAAAATAACTTGAACTCCAATTTTGAAAACACAACTTTCTTTCTTTTTTTTTTTTTTTTTTATAAAGCTCTGACTTGTATTATGAGTCTGTGGTCTGGGAGAGAGTCCTGTAACTCGGTCTGCAAAATACAGTATATAATGACCAATGTTGGGCAATTAATTATATAGTTACTTCTTCAAAAAAGTAACTCAGTTTGGCAAACAACAAAGTTTTTTGCAGCTATTTTTTTTTAAGTAGCCAAGGCGTTTTTTTAAATAAACATTTCAAACTATTTACAGAACAATCAGCTGTTCTGCATCAAATCTGATGCCACACAAATTATTTGTGCCACTCCAAAAAATAATTTCTGTCCACTATGAGATAAAGAAGAACAACAGCCTGATACCTGCAGGCCTGACAACAGGAGATGTATCACACCTGTAACACCTGTAACATTCAGCAGCCGCCTCATTGTTCTGACACACCAACAAAACTATTGACTACACTACACACTAACTACACACTAACTACACAAGATTTGCGCTAAACGTCGCAAATCTCTCACATCTCAAAGCACCGCCGTCACTCCTAAAACTTCCCCCCGTTTCTTAACAACTAGATGCCACGTTGCCATATCGTTTTTTGATTGGTCGACATGGTACTTTTTTCGACCAATAGGAAAGGGTGGGGGTTTTTTGGTGTTGTTTTTGCGCACAGACGGAGAGTGCTTTCGAGCGTTTTCCTTAAAAAACGCCGTTTTTATCATTTCTTCCCGCAGTAAATATAAACAACGATAGTATTCAGGAAGAAAATCAAACATTGCAGATATTTTTATCATAACTCTGGTTTTACGTGGCCTATCAACACAATTTAAAAACTGGTATAAAGTCCACACTTTTTCCGTCAATTGTTCCGTCTGTCCTGCTCACATCTCCAATGGTTGTACACGTTGTCATTAACGTGGCTTCGCTCTACATCAGCCACGCCGCTTTGCCAGCTAAAACACCGGTGTCGGCACATCAGGACGTTGTCATAGCCTGTCAACCACGTTGAGTATATACGAATGTCAATCGCATCATTGGCTGGACTGTGGGATAAGGTGGCATCGTCCTAATCCCATACGGGAGCAGCCAGTCACTTACTGACTAACACTGCAAAACAGAATTGTTAAAGTTTTAATTTTAATTTCAATTCAGGTTAGATTCTTTTTGTGCGCAACGCAGATTTTCTGTGCGCAGAGACCGTGCCAGCAGTGCGCAATTGCGCACGTGCGCAGCTTAGAGGGAACATTGGACAGCTACACACAGGTGACAAATGAAAGGCAAACCAAATAAAAACTGTTGGGACACTCAACAGCTTCGGTGAGTTTTGGCATTTGAGCTACAAGAGCCTCAAACATTTTCCCAAAATATTGTCGTATTTCATTGATGGCGTATGGAAAGCACAGTCTAACACATTTTCCAAAATATTCCAGATCTCTAACTGTATGAGCCATACACTATGATTCATGTCAGCTTAACTCTCACCAAAACATTCAAAGACCCTTTAGATGAGAGCCCCTGGGAGCTCAGTTGCACTGCAATTTAAGCACCACCAGCAAGTAGAAAAACTCTGCAAACGCTCAAAAAACACAATGGCAGTGATTTTGGGAAGACAATAATGTGACAATAAAAGCTGCAAAAGTGACAGAAACTGAGACTTTTGTAAGGATGAAAAAGCTGCAGGTAAAGTGTGTTCTCACCACATGATAATAATCACAATGGTAAATGGACTGTGTCTTATATTTTTTAATTAAATTTTTTACTTCCATTGTCTGTTTTGCATTCATTTGCAGTGTTTTACTATTTGCTTATGTTTTCTTAAGTTGCAGCATGTTTGACCTCTCAGGGCCTCTGTAGCACTGTCATCTTGGAACAGATCACTACCGTCAGTCTAAAAATGATTCGTCATAGTCTAAAGATGACAAGTTATACTGATTTGCAGGGACCCTTCTCTATAAGGGGACAATTTAACCTGAATCGAGGCAGGAAAATGGCCCTCAAAGCATAACAGCCACTGGATCCCCTCATTGTAGAGATGAGGAGTCCAGGTTTTCCTTTAATTTTGCCCCCCTCTATCATACTGGTCCCATCCCTTGCATTTTTGAGTAATACAGGTTCTTATAAATTTTTAATGTGTCTGACTTTACAGCAGAAAACTTGTTTTTACCTGGTTGTAAAAATGATGTGGATTCAATAAGCATTAACGTGAAGAAGATTGACATTTTCTCCAGTCAGGATAATCTAAAAGCTAAAGGCATATCGAACTCGGTGCCCTGTCTTCCCTTCACATACATGCCTACAGATGAATTCACATATGCGGGAACAGCTCACTGGGAACTGTGCTTTTCCTACACTACAGCCTTACAGCCTCGCAGTTCTCAAATCTCATCCTCTATATTCAGAATGGCTAAAAAAAAAGAGAGATGCGTGAGCAAATTCAGCTGCTTTTAAACTACGAGATTTAAACAAGGCAGATTTGCAGTGTTCAGTTTTCAAAATGTATCAAGCCTCAACCTGATCAGGTATTCTACAACCAGGGAACAAGAGAAAGTACTTAGAAAGATACCATCTCCTATTTTAGGAAAGTGAGCACTTGCCCACTCTCATCCCACTGTTCCCCTTGACAGATTCTGTCTGAGACATTAGGGAAAGCAAAGCGCAGAGCTCGCAGAGGAAGCAGGAGAGAAAAATTGTAGCAGGATTGAAACCAAGGCCAACGAGGATTTATGGTATTCAGGAGGCTGTATCATCTTCAAGTAAAGTCAAATCTATATGACTACAAAAGGTCTAGCTGAGGTAAAAGTAGAATTACCAACAACTGAGAGCTAGCAGGAGACAAGAAAGGCATCAGCTGCTCAAGGCATTACAGCGATCCAGGATAGATCGCTGTTTTGGAGCATCTTGTTTTTGACTCTTTTCTCTCTCCCACGCAAACACTTCATTGTTCCAGTCACTGCAATCACCTGTGACCTTAAACTGAACCCTCACCTTTTAACCCACCCAGACCTCGGCAGTGTACAGTAAAAGCAGAAATGCTGACGGTGATGATGAGCTCAACGTGATCAATAAAGGTTTTCAAATACTTTTTTTCTGTTTCACTGAGCATAAATGCATCGCAAACGATCCAGCTAGCCACCAGTGCAATATTTGTGTCAGTGATGGACACCTTACAACTAAATTTTACTTTAGTTTAACGAGAGTGGCTTCATTATATTAGATTTTTTTTTTAAATGCCAAGGGCGATCCTCAAGGAGTTTTCGAGGAATACAGCGAAACAAATAGAAACACTGGAACAAACGCCCACTTGTTTCTTATAGCAGGTGTTCGCACTTTTACGTCACTTATATACGCTCAATTAAGCATGCACAATGCTGAGGATACAAGCAGGTAAACACAAACAATTATGAATAATGGAAGTTAACACATCAGAACGTGATGCTTAACCATGAACATGAATCGCATTCATTGGCATGCCTCTCTCCCTCTCCCTCAGTTCCTCTCTCCCTGCTAAGCTGTCGCCTCCAGTCCCTCAAACTTTGTATTCTCTGTCAATAACCAATTGTGTCGCCCCTCCCCGCCCCACTCCCCCGCTCTTTTCCCTTTGTCCGGCATTGATCGCTCGGTGTTCAAACATCGGCTGAAAACACAGCCTGTCACTCTTCAGGCGCGATGAGAGGGGGCACGGAGAGAGAAGGAGGAAAGGCAGAAAAAGAACGGTTGCAGAAAGACAAACAAAAGAGAGACGGCGGTTCAGCCAGAGACAGAATGGAAGGAGAGCACTGCGTATTTGGATAAACCTCCCTCTCTGCGCCGTGTCTGTGTGTGTGCGCGCGTGTGTGCTCTGAGGCCTGCAGAGAGGCACAGTTTAATTAAAACACTTTTAGATGACAGAGGAAGGAGACGGACAGACAGACAGCCTCTTTTCTCTCCTGCATCTCTGTCTGGGATAATGGAGCTAGGGGTTTAAAGTAGAACCTGTGTTTTTGGGCCAGCATACAAACATCCATCAGAGCTCAGCAGCTGGCAATTTGTGCGGAATGGAGGAGCCTTAAAGACAAGAACTCCTCACCGTGCAGCACAGCAAGTCTTTTATTACTCTAATGACAGACGGCAGACAGCTAGACAGCAAACACAGGCTTCTGGGTATTCCTTTCTAGAGCACACAATTGTGTGAACACATAGGCACAAGTAGACCCAGACACTAGATGACAACCTATAGTTATACGGAGCATTCTCAACCACTCTTATTCATGCATGCTGAACTCATCTGCAAATGAAGGAGTCCCCTCCTTCACGTTTGACTGTGTGGTGAAGTGCAGAGCTTCAGTTCGCCGTAACGGAGAGTTGAAGTGACAGTGGTGGAGCCCGGCTACGCTAGAAGGCAGGACTGCGTGGGAGAAAGACAGAGGGAGTCTGGACGGGGGTGACAGGATGGGAAGACAAGAGAGCTGGCCAAAGACAGGTCAAGAGACACTCAAAGCCAAGTGGTGAGCAGAGAGACAATAAGGCACGCGCACACACACACACAAATTCACGCACACACACACTGGACAGCTATAATAACTGGCAAGGGAAATGAATCACAGCAATGTCTGTCTTTGTCTAAGCCTGTGAAACTCTCTGTTGTTCTCTCTGCCCTCTCTTTTCTTTTGCTCCTCATTCTCTCACACACACACACACACACACACACACACACACACACACACACACACACACACACACACACACATGAATGACTGTAATTTTCTTAGCCCCAGCGCCTCTAGCCAGAGTGGAGTCTAAAGCGTCTGTACTTTATCATTACCTTTACAGAGTTAGTCATTACTGTCCCCTTCAGTGCCCTCACTATCCCAACACTGCACTCAGAAGTAGGGGAAAAGCAAGCATGAGAGAATAAAGCAAAGGAGGAAGAGTACTTTGAAGAGGTCGAGCGACAGAGAAATACTACAAAAGAGATGGGGTTAAGTTGTGTTTGCGAAGATCATGAAGTTTTCCTTTTTTTAATAGAAATAAAACATCTTATGAGTTATATCAGAAACAAACAAACAGCGGCGCAGCATCCCACGGCCTCGCCTCTGCTTTCCACTGGAGTATATGACATGCCAATGCTTTCCTTCTTGCCCTCCCCTGACTCCAGTCTTCCTCCCCTCTTGCCTCCTGGATTCAAAGCACTTTGCTGTGTCCATTCAACTTCAAATGACATTTTACTTTAATGAAAAATACACATGCAAAGAAAACATGGGCCCAACTACGAAGCACAACCAACCCTAGTGCTGGGTGCTGTACTGGATGCAGCAGCACACCAGCCAGTAATTTCATGCATGATATGAATTTTTCAAATGCTGCTAAACCAGTAAACAGACAAAAATACCCGCTGTGGCTTTTCAGCGTGTTTGAATGTGTTTTATTATTGGCCACCAGGCAGCATATGGAGAAGGAACCTGTAAGAAATGGGCCCCTTGTTACTCATGCTCCTAAACATTTGATGCAAAATATTAATATAAGACATGATTTATTCGTTCTGAAGCTAAATGTCTTCAGCGAGGCAAACATTATCAAGCCGACCAGATAGGACCAAAAGCGACTTGGACAGGAGCTGCGTCTGCTGTTTAAAAGTTTATCAGTTTTAAATAATGCGACTCGTTTTGCTGTCACTTCAGGTCACTCTGCTTGCCTTTGATTGGAGGCGGAGATCAGACCCTACGCACACAATCTCAGGGAAACAGGTGAGGCAAAGATACTCAAGGCTAACAGGTGTTTTTTCTCCCAGCCACAGCTTCATTTGTGGCACAGAGTTTGGAAGAATATGTCTCAAGGCAGCACTTCACAGCTCTGCTGTGGAAACATTAACACTAACGAGCCAGATGTTGACTTTGATTACAAACAGTGGGAACAAGAAGTGGCATTACATCTAACCGAAAAGCACAACAGGCAGCCTGTTAAGGACCGACTTCATAGCCCCGTACGAAATATTACAGGTTTTGTTAACAGAGCCTAAGAGTAGGGGTCGCTGTGGCCCAGGAGGCAGAGCTGATCAACTGCTCGTTGAAAGGTCAGCGGTTTGATCCACAGTACACGCTGAAGTGTCCTGAGGCAGGATATAAATTGCCGCCCATGCATCCGACGCAACGTGTGTGATAGGTAAAAGCACTCGAAGGCACAGGATAAAGTGCAGTGCGAACGTGTGTGTGCGTGTGAATGGGTGATTGTGGCTTTGAGTGCTCGGTAAGAGTAGAGAAGTACTCCATAAGTACTATTCCTGTTTATTGTTTTGGTGGCGTTATTTTGTTTTATTTCCTTTTTATGACAACATAGTTTTTTATTATCTATATACTACTGAAAGAGGAATCAGCCACTGCAAAATGACATATGTAAAAATATGAAAGTGGCAGAATGTTAAAACATATTACATATTTTCACTGTCCGGTTCTACTCAGCCCACTGAGGTCAAACAGCTGTGAGGACAGACGGTCAAATGTGACAACACTGCTTATGACTAACAAAACAAGGCCAATTAATACAGTGATCAACAGCCATTATGCAACATTGACGATATACATCATCCTCGCCCTATCCACCTCATTATCATCATTCTTGAGAGGAAGCCCCGGGGTACGAGTTGCACACACTACACAGAGGCAGGTCGAAAGAGACAGAGATTGATGGAGGAAGACAGGCTCTCCTTGCCTTCCTTAAAGGACAATTACATTGAGTGATTGATATTCAGCCTGACCTCATCCTCATCAGCTTGAAAAAAACGGTACAAGAGGAGAGAGAAGAAACCAGGGAGGAGGTAAAAAAGATAAAGTGAAGAGATGTGAAGACTGGAAAGAAGCATGTGTGGAGATTTAGAAGGATCTGATGGAGAATCACTGCACGTGTGAGTGGGGCAGTCACAATGTGTGTGTATTTTGGCGTCAAGCAGGGCACAAGGCGACATGAGTACAGGTTGGAGCGACACAGCATCACTTCTCACATCAACAAAGGCAGACGGAGTGTGAGGAGTCATGCGGTTCACCCATCTGACCGAATACGCACACACTCGCACAAACGCTTACAACATAAGCAGCCCTTTTGAGCGCAGACAGGGGGCAAAATTGGTCATCTTTTAATAGGAAATGTCATTAATTCACCAGTGACTAACAGAGCCGCCATTATTTTCATTTCATCACGATTGCTGTGAGTCGACAGGAGGCAGGAAGCAGAATTTGATTTCCTGCTAAGAGCACCACAGCTCCAACTCAGTGTGCTCTCTCATCAAGTTTTCCAAATGTTGGCCTTGAAAGCTCTTGTTTGGGTATTTTGATACTGCCACCAAGATGTGAACCTGCGGCGGCTTCGCATGTCTCTGCAGCCCGTTTCTTTGTACTCACCATGGTGACTCTCTAACTAACAGACTTCCTCTCTCGCACCAGCAGGCACACGCAGTCCCCTTCAGGTGCTTCATGACTACTAGCGGCGACAGCGCGGCTGGTATTGCTTTCACCTTGCGAGCCTTTGTGAGTGTTTGTCATCCTGGCAAAATACGGTCATAGCAATACTATAGCAGAAAATCTATATGTGTTTTAAAGCACTACGGGAGATGTTTGTAGGTTATACGATGTTGTGAACGCAGTTGTGCCTCAGCCATGCAAGAGACAGTAATTTCTTGCAATTTGCATACTGAAATACTCTAAAGTTGGTAAAAAAACAAACAAACCAGTTATATATTGTAATTTGTGCAATTAGCTTCAATCTTTTTAAAGAATCTCTGCAGTCTGCTCTGTTAAACGTGGAACTGCCACCTTTCTTTTGTTAAATAATTAGCTAGTAGAGACTGCAAATACTAATTTTTGTCAAATATGCACCAATTAAAAGTTTTTTAAAGAACACAAAACACATAAATCTGCTTATATATTTTCTTACATCTCTAAACTTTACTTCGGGGAGCCTATCCCAGCTGACATGGGGCTATCTAACAAAGAGACAGACAACGATTTGCACTCACATTCATTCCTACGACTGCACTAACTGGATATCTTTAGACCTGCGAGGAAGACTGAGTACCCAGAGTGCACCCACGTAAACACAGGGAGAACATGCAAACTCACACAGAAATGCCCTGACCCGATGATGGAATTTCCTCTGACCTTCTTGCAAGGTCTTTGGGAAAAAGCAGGGCTAACCACTGTGCTGCCCCCTGAGTAAAAAACCTCATCCACAAAATATATCTAAAAGCTGAAGAGGCGACCACATTTGATAACCTAGAAGCCAAATCCACAGAAGGACCTGCAGCTAACTTTAGCACAGAAGTTAAATACATGGATGATGATTGCGAAACTTTCCGTGAGATTTTGACAGCTTCATCTTGAGGTAATTAGGCAGCTGGGTAAGTTGTTGTCACAGAAACAGGGCTTTTTCACAGTGTTGGTTGACATTTTAACTTTTTATCAGCTATTTACAATATACAAACACATTATGTGAGATTGGATGTTCAAAACCTTAGTATGTAACTATAATTACTATTTAATGTTGCAGTAGGCAAACACAGTAATAGTGATATTAGCGTCACAGACATTGTCAAACAGTGACCACAGCAGCTGATGTGTTGTGTAGAGGCTGTAAATAAATAACATTTTTCACTTGAAAAGCATGGGCTCACTATGTAAGTGAAGTGTTTGAATTTATAATTTCAAAACGAGTAAAGTACTACAAAAGTACCTGTACCAAGTTTTTGGTACCAGTACTAGTAATGATTCAAATGTGAAGTTACCCAAGCCCACCTGGTAGTGCTATACACCTCTGAATAGGTCCCTATCTGCCATAGTTTGTTGCTCCATTGTTCCGACATGAATGTTAAGACAAATTTCAGCTGTAATTTTTCACATATTAGCTATACTTGTAGGTTACTTCACAGGACTTTGGTGTGAGAGTACTTGCCCACCATTAAAACCTCTTTTAGACTGCTTTCAAATATAATGACGCGTTTAGTTTTGTATAAAAGTTGTGACAGCAGTTTTACGAATCTGACTATGAACCACGAGGGGCATTAATGTAAAAGTAGCTTATGACTAAAATGACAGAAATCTGACACTCTGTCAGACTCACGATGCCGGCATTTTCTGAGAATGGCACTGAAGACAATATGACAACACACACATTGTTAATGCTTTGCCACCCTTTCTGTATATTTGTCATAGGAGCGTGTGAGATGCAACTTGTTGGAAGTTCATCATAGCAGTGGAAATGTCACACCTTTGATTGCTTCCAACATGCTAATGAGGACACCTGCAGAGCGGCTATTTCTGTGGGGTGTGAAGCCGATCGTTTCATCAAGATACGAGTGCATGAGTTTAATTAACTGTGCTGGGCTTGTGCGCAAGCGGGCAAGAAAGATAGAATCTGTGTGAGGCAGTAAGCGGAAAGGAAAAGGTGTGTTTGGGAGAGAGAGAGAGAGAGACAGTGAGGTGACAGGAGGCAAGAAAAGCAGATTGGCAGAGGAGGAAGGCCGAGCAGGTGATGGAGATGCACAGTGACAGAAATCCTTCGCTTGTCCATCCAGTATGTCCCGGTGGCAGCAGGAGAGAGAGAGGAAGCCTGAGGACATAGTTACACATATGCATGCAGACACACACAGACACACACACATGCAACACAACAAAGACCTCATTTACCGATCTGATTGTATACAGAATGTTATCCTACACTCTTATCTGAAAGGTGTGTTGCCCTACAACCATCTAATTGTAAATGAAGCGTGACCTGCCCTTTTTTTTTTTTTCCAAAGGACTCGCCTCCTGTGTCATTTCTTCCCACAAACATATCCTGTCATAATAATACTTAACCAGTCCTCTTGGAGGCGATGCTTGTGGGGGGAAATGCACAGACACACAGGTAAACATGTTATCTAACTACATGGTTACAGACAGTAAATAAGGCAGAAAATGAAAGAGGGACAGACAGCGGTGGTTTTTGCTGATAACTGGGTGAATACTGGAGAATTACGTGGTTGTTTCACATGGACCCACACTATATTCAAACCATGTGTGTAAAAGAGCGACATGGTGGGTGTGTTTGCAGCAATCTATAGAATATATTTACCCACCGTGCATGCAACCGACAGTGCCCGCCCCCCATCTATAAGCGAGCTTCTGCGACTGTGTTTTTGGATGTGTGGGTGAGTGTGACTGTGAGAGTGGGAGCGCTAAGAGGATTTGGGCTTGTGTTGTAGCTGTGAGCCCACTGCTGCTACTGGTGCATTTGAATAGACGCGGGGACTGGGGGGGGGGCTACATCATGGCTGAAAGTGTGCTCTGTCACAGCTAGGGGGCGCCACCCCCCACTGAGCTCATTAATCATGGCCCATCAAAAAGTGGCTCTGTGCTGTTTGTGTATGCCCTGACGACCACCTACTGCATGGGAACACAGGCGTACACAAACAGTGCTATCAATCACTTTCGCAGATGTAGACAGGGGGTTAGAGAGGGCTGAGACAAATATTGTCGTCCTCTCAAAATTACAGACCAGCATCACAACTGTTACTTGGAGGTCAAGCTCACGCGAATGAGAACGCGACCCTTGCCCTTCCTTCTGCACGTGTAGATCCAACTGCACGAGCTGAGTGCAACGCGCCATTGCTGGCCTGCTCTCCCACTGCACAGCTGCTTGATGAGAATTGCGCAAATCTACCCGGAGTGGCTGGTTGCCATGGTGGGTATTCACATGGAGTCCTCTCCTCTAGAGGCCTGGAGTCTACACGGCTATTAACTGTGGCGCACACTCTGCAGCTACACACGCTCACACATTGCCCACAGTCTGTCTCCTCGCTTCCTCCATTTGGAAGTTTTTCCTAAAAATCTGTCCGTTTCTGTCGCTGATTGTCTCACGGTGTCTCTGTGTATGCGTGTGTGTGCAAGCATGTATAGTGAATAGGTAAGCAGTTGAGTGGGATGAGTGTTTGGAAGCCGGAGCCGTTTAAATGGCCGTAATTACATGAGAAGATGAGCTGCATTCCTTCCTGAGGGCAGACTGATTACAGGCCTCTCCTCTCCAGGCCCCTGTAATTACCCACCCTATCCTGCCTACCCTCCCCAACCGGCGCTTCACCTTCCATCCCGCTGTACTTGCATTGGTTTCTCTCTGCTTTGGCTGGTCTGTGCCCCCACCTCACCCTCCTCTCCTGTCCTCTAATCCACCTCTCTCCCAACTTCTGCAACAGTCTACCTCCCCCTTCCCTCACCGGGTCATTCTTCTGTCCTCTCTCATAACTCCTTGAACTGATTACTACTTACACGCACACACACACTTAAAGCTTAGAGACCACTCACAGGACAAACAGCGGAGGTGGCATCATGAATGTAGTGCATACAGCCTTCAATTTTTTTCCTAAAGATCTCTTTGACATTAAATCCCACGTGTTATGAAGATTTTCTATGAATTTTTAAAGCCCTTGACTATGCATGTAAGCATGAAACTTTGCATCAAAATGCATAAAGGCTACTTTTTGATGAAAGTAACTACTACATGTATAGCAGGCATACTTCTATTTGTGTGTAAATGTGTGTAGGGAGGAGGGTTGCTTTTAAATTCCAGTCAATACCAATGGCCACTCCTTTGGAACAGACAGTTTCTGCCTTAAAGGCAAAACTCTGCTCTCTCACCCCACTTTTGTTTCTCTCACAAACACACACACACAGATGGGTGGAGATAAGCACCTGACCTCACGCATACACGAACCTCACCAAAACCAGTAAGTCCACCCCACTCAGAGATTACAGCAAGACTGGAGACACACACACAGTCAAATTACACGTCCTTCACCAGAACACCCTTAATTGGTGCACAGAGCTGCAGTCTGGGTCCTCGCTGCTCTTTCATTTGTCCTCAAGTAAATGATCAGAATGGCAATCTTTCACAATTTGTGCACTTTAAAATTTGTGCTCTGTTTGAAAAATTAAGATTCAGCTCATGTTTCTGATTTTGTCTTAGGGTCCTGCCACGTTACCGTGCGCTACGTCAAGAAGCGTGACCTGCGATCGTGAGACGAGTCGGCAAATTACGTCAAAACATATGCGGTTCTTTTATTATTTGATATGACAACTCAACTCCCCGGAGAGGGAGAAAGACGGACAGATCAAACTTCCTGTACAAATCACACCAGACACTCCAAGCAGGTGATAATGAAGGGAGAGGAGAGTGTTAGGGGGCTTATCGAGTTGTGGGGAGAGAGCGAGAGTAAACTAAAACATCACAGGGGAAAGATGGATGGATTAAAAATGAAAAGTCCCTATCTCTTGGAGCATTATGAAGACACGGAGCAGAAAGAAGGGTGACAGAAATAGAGCCAGTGAGGGAGAGAACTTAGGAAAAGGATGAGAAAATGGGAGAGATGGATGGTAAGCACAGGTAACCTCGCTAATGTAAGGCAATGATGGAGGGAAAGGGCGAGGAGGAGGAGGAGGGGAGAAAGAGGGAGATTAATGGCAGGCTGTAAATGGGTAGCCATGCATAAGGGAAAGGAAGGAAGAAAGGAAGGAAGGAAGGAAGGAAGGAAGGAAGGAGGGAGAATATGTGGATGGAAAGAGCGAGGTAGAAAACGATGGAGAGAGATACAGAAACACTCCCTGGGTGCAGATCGAGAGCAACTCTTGATTGGTGTGAGTGTGTGTGCAAGGGTGTGTACATGCACTGAGCATTGGCTATGGTTGCCACGACTGCCAGCGCTATTAGAGAAGCCTGCTGTTGTAATGTGTTGTGACAGGGGCTGATTCTTGTGACTAACTGCTTTGGCAGGAGAGCTCCTCTGTCATGCTAATGAACAGATGAGGAGATGAGCCGGATTGACAGCAAATCAACGGGTCACGCCGATGACCCTTCACGGCCTGAAAAAGGAGGTTTTTAGATGGTCTGTATGAAGACACCAGAAGATGCTGATATCCTCAGCGTGTACACCGCCCGACACGCCGATGCAGACATCTTCGCACACAAATAACTACTTGCAAAGTGAGTGTGACAGAGGTGGTGACAAATGGACAAACAAAGTGAAATGAAAAAACCAAAAAAACCAACAGCAACACCTAAAAAGTAGAAGCGTGATTATACTCCACACAAACACGGGCAGGGTTGGCGTCACTCTGTTCCTTCATTGCGTCCCCTTGCATCAGAGAAATCCCTAGATGTGCAGTGCACAACAAGCAGCATGCTGTAGGATCGCCTGCGTGTAAGCTCGTGAGAGGCAGCTTTGTAAAGTTGCCAATGAAATTCTGAAAAGTAGCGTTCAATGTATATTCGAGGTGACGAAAATAGGCCTACGCTCCCAAAACGCACACAGAAAACGAACTTAGGGATCAAATTGCTGTTTAAATGAAGAGATTGGATAACATGATTGAAAAACAAGCTTGGCTTTGACTAGATGTTAAAGTGAAAAACACAGAAATAGAAACAAGACGGATTACACGGGGAGACCAGGAAGTAGGCGAGGCGTAGTAAAGAGTGGGGCACTAATAGGCAGAAAATCAGTGCTGGAGAATACGGATGACGAGAGGTGATGCGGTGACAGCAGAAGAGGACAGATAGAGAGGCAGGAGTTAAGAGATGAGATTCAATCTCCTCACTCTGCAGAATGTCAGGGCCTTGCGAGCAAAAGTAGTCTTGCGCGCGAAGCTAATGGTTGTTTTATCCTTTTGATCTTTTCCCTTCATTCCCTTTATGCCCCGCTTCATCATTCTCTCAAAATACATTTCCCTGCCTGCCTTAACTCTGACCCAGGCGCTCAAATCAGGCCAGAAGACAAAAAACCTAACAGAACTAGAACTATTTTCTTTGCTCAACTAAAGGTATATTTCCTCTGCATATTTGTTAACTTTAAAAAAAGAAAGAAACACACACAGACATGTCCATTTTGTATTTCTACAGTAGTTATTGTGCTACTTTTAGTTTTTTTTCTTTAAACCCAACAAGCAAGCAAGAAAAATTGTAAGCCCAGAGGAAGCCAGACTTCACAAGGAAATGTGCAGGTCAAGATAGGAAGGGAAAAACACACCATACCATTTGACTGCCGGGCAATCTCAGCGCAGTGCAGCACCAACACATAAAAGTAAGAACTAAAGCAGAAGCATCTCACAGACTATCACTTTTGGCCAGGCCAACTTTTCTATATCTGGCAATCTCTGTTGCTAACAGATTGTGAAACAGTGAGAACTGATAACTCTGCATCGCAGCGAAGGGAAAACGGAACATTGGTGCATCCTGGGCAGCCTGTGCGCACGCGTCTCTGCTCTCCTCCACGAATCTAAATCTTGTTATGTTTCAGGTCAAAATATTGGTTCTTTCCCAAGTGTGATGAGTCAGCATTCGTGCATCAATCATTCATGAGGCTTTGGTTGCTGCCTGATGTCAAAGTTTTTTTTTCTCTGCTCTTCATTGCAGCTGCACACGCGTCCTTGACCCAAAGACAGGGTGGGGACTGGGATGGAGCGAAAAAGAGGGCATCGCGCAGCCTCGAGCCAGGACCTGTACTGTATGACTGGACTGGCAGGGATGGCGGTGATGGAGAGCAGTGATGGAGAGAGCATGACAAAAATCCCCTTGGCATAGACAAATAAAGTAGGCGGCTGTGAATGAGAGAGAAAACTTGCTTGTGCATGTGAGGAAAAGCTGAAAGAGGGAAAGACGGACGGATTGAAGAAGAGGCAGAGTGTCACCCGCCAGACGCCCAGGGCCAGCGCAGACTGATGGTGACACTGAGTGGCCAGAGTGTGTGACACTGTGACAATAATGACGAGAGACTCAGGCCCGATTTCCGCAGCTTCTCCTTCTTCTGTCCGTCCCTCCTCCTTCTGTTGCCCCCCTGCAGCGGCCAAATGCTTTGATCCACACCCTGACTGTGTGTCCTGCTCTTAGCCTGGGTCAAACCAAGCGGGCAAGCAAAGTCGCATAATCCCACAAACCCCAACTCACGTGGAAGTCAAAAAGTCAGCAATGAGCTTTTTTCTGACTTTTTCTTGAAGTTCAGAAAAGAAAAACTAAATTGACTGTGATAATGAGCTGTTTACAGCGCGTTCTCAATTTACAACTCTTTACAATACTTGTTATGTCTCAAATGAGATACTTTGACACTTATTCATTATTTATAGTGCATGAGTGAATAAGTGTGGCTATATGAAGTACACCTTGAGTCTCCCACTCTTTTCTTTTCACTAGTTTTTTTATAAAAAGAGATCAGCAAGAAAAAGGTGCTGCAGATTCACTGTTAGCGGTAGCGATCCTGCACAGGTCTAAACTTGATGTTGGGAGAGCTTTATAACCCACTTTCACTTCAGGCTAATTGGTTTGAAGCAGCGCTTATTGTGACAGACCCTCCATGTGTTCGCTTCTCCCCCTCAGTGGTCACCATACTCGCTAGCTAGCTAGCTAACAGTGCCAGATCCTTTTTCAGTCATTAGTGTTACATTTCTCGTAGTTTGGTGAGCAACTCGCTAAAAAAATCGATATGTATTTGTATCTTAATTTGCCATCTTGACTGTGTAATACTTTAGTATTACCTGTACTCACAGGCTTCACAAGTTGCTGGTAGTTCTTTAGAGCTAAATGCCAACTGGTACTTAGAGTGATAAATTTACTGACTTGATAAATAAAAAGTTGGGGGGATGTTCAAATTATTAGCGGGACAATCCAACCTGATGAAGAATGAATTCTACATTCATACTAAATGTCATTTTTTTAAACAGATCTTTCCAATAGTTGTTGAAACATCTCACTCCAAGTGAAAAAAGGCTCTAGGTGTGCCACTGGGAGTCATCTGTAAGTGCAGTATTTCATGATAATTGATTTAATGAATCCTTTGTTGTGGCACAGAGGAACCATTCATTGATGATCCAACCTCTGTGCAATACGCAATTTTCAAAAACAATCCAATATTTAGGTGTGGACCAAAGAAGGGGAGTAACCTGAAAGACTAGTACTGCTGTCCCCTGAAAATGACAGGGACAGTGATGGTCTAAAGTTTAAAGAATATGCTTTAGTACCCGAACACACAGGAGAAGTGTGGGAGGCTAATATAAAATAGCAGGGTTTACCTCACTCTCTCAAGGCCCTTAACCTCCCATTGCTAAAATGGAGCTGCTCAGCGGTCAACAAATCAGATTGTGTTTTATTGAGTAGCTTTCAGGTCTGAACATGTATAGATTTGGGGAGGATACTGAAAATGGACCGCTTCTAAAATGATGTTCTGGAGATGTTTGGCTGTTTGTCAATTTCAGGTGTTCCAATTTTGTCTTTGTATTTTTAAATTTCAAACTCAAATTCGGCTCAAAGTTAAAGGCAATGACACGATTAAAGTATAATATTACACATGCCTGCTCCTAGTCCCCTTACCCTGGGTCCGTGCCAGTGGACAGGGGACACGTTGCCATAGTTCTAGTGAACAGCAGGGCATTAACTCTCTGTCCCAGATCCTAATGGCCCTGGCCTACTGAAACTCTCACAATCCCAAGGCCGCCCAGAGTCACGACTCTTCCTCTGCAACTGACTCCCAGCAGCATTGTTTTGTTTGCACTGTGCATTTTTCTGACCTGTGCACTTGTGTATGTTTTCAGTGTGGTCCTCGGTGCGTGCGGTCCAGCTAGTCACTTAGTGCTCTCTCTTCCCCCTCTCGCGCTCTCTCTCTCTGTCTCTTTTGGCTTCACCCAGACGAAGCCAAGGCAGCAGTGCTGGTTAAGAGGTTTGTGTATCCCATTAGGATGATGAAGAGGCCTTTCATCAGTACACTCCCTCCGGCCAGGCGTTGACAGGAGCTTTACCTCGACAAGCCTCTCAAACACACAGCTCGACATGAGACAGCACCCAGCGAAGAGGTCCGCAGGCGGTACACAGACTCACTGACAAACACTCAACTGCTGCTGACAAATACAAATACGCACTTACACACAAAGACTCTGGGCAGAGAACAAAACGGATAAGACTGGAACATTTTGTTGCTAACTTTTCACTTTCAATTGTATATCCATTTCTAGCTAATACAGTTTCATGTGAGAAGAGGGGAGAACACGAGGAGATCAGAGAGGTAGAAAAGTCTCGACGAATTCTGACTTGGTGTGCCGATCTATTTTTAATCACTGTCGCACGAGGACTAATAGCGTAACGGCCGAGCAGAGCTCCGTCCAGATGGGCAAAGTAATTTTTCAGGAGTTGTTAAAAAGACAGGACATATGAATGGATGAATACCAAGAAAAAAGAAGAGAGGAACAGAAAAATGGAGAAAGACTGGTGAGAAGAAAAGAGGGAGTAAGAGACAGAGATTGATAAAGACAGAGGAGGGTGTGAGCAGGAAGGACAGACAAGCCACAGGAGCAAGATGACCTGGATTCATAGGGCCAGTATTGATTACTTAAGGATGAAAAGCCAAACAAAGACCCTGCTTATAGACTAGATAAATGAGCTCACGGGGAGAGAAGGTACAAAGACAAAACTAGGTGAAAGTACCAGAGAAAGGTATCTAACGCTTGTATCTTAATGAGGTGGAAGAAAACCAAGTAAGCCACTTTATGCATGACTATAACTATGACTTGCAATACCGACAGAGAAAAAGTATGACAGCTAGGGCAATTAGCTGAATCTGGTGTCACATAAAAACAGGTTAAACAGGATTGCATATCCAGCACACAGGGGGCTGTGTGATTTAGCTCTTTTTTTTGGGGGGGGGGGTTCATTCATGTACACAACAGCGAGTCTGGATTATTCTGAGATATCCGAGCTTAAAAAACATTGAGTCTACCCAAAGATATGCCATTAAAAACTTAGAGTAAATGTATCACAGATAGTAGAAAAATCTGTGCATCCTTCAGCTCAACACATAACGACATCAGACATTTTCAGTTATGCTCCACTACATTTATATATTAGCAAATAAAGCTGTTTCTGCAGGAAAATAAAAAAGCGTAGAAGGAAAACCCATCTCCACTGTCACGTAGCACGTTTACACAAAAATAGATTCAAACAATAGAAATGCTTCAGCTGATTTTTTTTCCTCCCTTTTTTGTTGTTTGAAACAAGCCGAAAGCCATAAACTCAACACTTTTCAAATGGCCAGCGAAAAGTTGCAGCATTAGCGCTGATTGTAATCACTTGATGAAGGTGGGTCCAGTACTCACTCTGCTTTCATTCTCACAGCTGATTTTATAGCACTTTTTTCTTGTGGGAAAACAGCAATCTGTTGCTCCAGGAAACAGGTGTCAACCAGAACAGGTAAGTAAGCACTCGAGCTAAATGCTCTGCAGAACTGAGAAGACTAAGATCATTATTTTTAAGTTTATCACTATGAGTGATTCCATGTGTCTTATAAGCAGCCGTGCGATCCTTCCTCTTTAAATAATCACTGATTTTTGACGGCTGCAAGGACCGTTTGAGTTATTGTAGTCCTGAAGTATGCAGGGGTTAAAACATCATCAGCTCTAAACTTTCTCATTTCTGTGAGCCTTTGTAAGACTTCTTGCCCACAGAGCAAAAAGGGGGGAAAAAGTGCAGCTCTTGAATGAGCACACTACATTGGAAACTGTAAGAATGGAACAGCTTGACCCTCATATGGTTGCGGTCAGATGGGTCATTTGTGAAGCACAATGGCAGTCTGCAAACATAAAGGTGTTTATACTTTTCCCACAATTTACAATCTTTTCAGCATGAATGACTTCACAGGTTCTATTTTTCACAACAACAAAGAAACAGCTTATAGTGTGCATGTGTGTGTGTGTGCTATTCATATAGAGCATGGGCTGAAGTGCAGGTGAGAGCATGAGCCCCCCTGAGCAGACTACAGAAACGCACTGTGAGCTATAGTTTATTCTGTCTGGTATTATGAACTGCATTATATGCAACACAATGAGGTTCGGGCTGATAGTTAACAAGCTAGCATCAAACCACAAACACACAAACAGCGAATGAGTGATGGGAATGAAATGAGACGCAGTGCGCGCAGCTGCTCTGCAAATGTGCGTGAAGCAGAAGTTAAGCCCGACACCATAGCTTTATTAACTCCGCAGCATTTGGCGGCTAGTAAATGAAATTCAATAATAATGGCGGTGTTTTGTCTTTTCTGTTATGCTTGTTCGCTCTGGCCCTGTCCTCGTAATGCGCCAACCCTGCAAATTATTGGTGCTAATCTGTAGGTCAAAGGTCACAGCTTCCCGCTAACTCTTTATGCCAGGCTGCACTGATCAATATTTGACTGTTACTACAGTTGTGCTTCACTACGATGTCACGCTACACTAAGAAAAACCTGCACACCTATGAAAAAGGTCTCTCGACATGTGCGGCTTGGCCTCACCTCCTCCTGACCCCTTGACCTGTCACCTTTTTGATGCATATGTGATGGGCAACTCTCAGGTTTCGGCACTCACGTTTTATCTGCATACGCATGTAGAAAAGATCACAATCTCCATTTAATTACCCCAGCACAAAGCCTCACTGCTCTGTTTTCTCCCCATGAAATATTATAGCGCGCACAGCTAAACTACTCTAAAAGTACAAGCACATTAATATACATTACACAGTCTCCAATCATTTTAATGGCTGTGGAGACACTGAAAGCAATCAGTGGAGCAAATAAAAAAAGGGAGGAAAGAGGGACAGAAAGACACAGGGAAGCAGCAAAGTGGATGGGATGTGTACTTAAGGAGTGTGAAGATGAAACAGAGAGAAAGTAAGCTGAGCAGAAGAGGCAATTTTGGACAGCGTGAGATTCATCATGCCGTCTTGTCTTAGACTCATCATGCTCTGAGGTGCTCCATATAACAAGGTGTGGAGATCAATAGCATCCATTTACTGAGGTGCAGCTCATCTAATCATCTGGTGCTCTGCTGCCCACAAAAGGAGCTGTGACACACACCTGGGCCTCTAGAGGGGAACGAGTAATGAAATGTACACTGCAGCCCAGTCTATCTTCAAAGTCCCCCACAGCTAGCACAAACATAGCCCCCATGCCACCACTGCCTCACTTCCTTCATCTTCTCCACCTTCACATATGAGCAATAAATTCCACCTTGCTCTCCTCTCTGCCCCCCCCACACAATCCACCCCTTCACTTCGCTTTCTTATGCAGAGTCGAGTTTGGCCAAAGTTGCATGTTGTGTGGTCCATTAAGAGTCTGAGGGCGGTGAGACACAGACTCAAATACCCACAGCACTAAGCTTCTCTAAGTCATTGACCGAGCGCCTCTGGGTAGCATCGCAATAAGCGCTGTAAGTCCTGATTCCCATGTGAAATTTTATAATTCATCTTAATTGAGAAATTCAAGCAGGAGAAGGAGGGGTGGGGTGGTGGGCGGATGTAAAATGTGTAGGGTGTGTATTTGTGGAATTGGATGACACAGTGTGAAAGATAAGGTAAGGGGATTCCTATTGCCAGATCATACTATTTGTCTATTATTTCTTTTGCAACGCTTATTTAAACCTTTTTTCCTTCCCTCTAATGGGCTTGGATGCAAAACAATCACACTGGATGCAAAAATGTCATGCACAAAAGAAGCAGGCTTTATGTCATGATTCACTGTCAATTGGTTCATTTGCCACAACGACTAAATAAATTGACATAATTGTTGCAACTGAATGCAATATTTTAAGAGCAATGAAAATGAGATCCTGCGTGCTGCAAACATAATGAAGCGCGGGGCCTGTATTTTGATCATCTGTACTCACTGTGATTTTATGCATGCGCTGTCATTTATTCAAGGGTTCTCTGGTTAAGATTACTGAGCTCAAAGAATGAGGTAAAAGGCAGATGGTGTTTAAACACTGTCTTAAAAATGGAGACTAAACATGGCATCGGAATATCAAATTGTTGAGCAACTTTCAGGCCAATATGGCAGCACAAATACAGATGGAGCCGCAGCTTTGACTGAACGATCGCAGCCTTGCTTTAGGTAATTAGCAGAGAATTCAGGGTCTTTTTGTTTGCTCTCTTTATGGCTGTGTTTCTGTATAAATAACCTCAAGAGCTTGCTTTTCTAGTGCAGGATGAATGCAGAATGTGGGATTGCAGCACTGGCCACCACTGTGCATTGCGTCGACTCCAACAGTTATATTAAAGAGTGCATGTTTTAAGAAAATGCTCTTCTGTATCGTCTGTGTTTGCTTATGTTTTTATCCAGAGCCTTCGCTATCTAGGGCAGTGGTCAGCAGTTTTAATCAATTTTACCAGCACAGGAGCACTACGGCAGTCAGGAAATCCCAGCAGGACTGTGGGGAATGGACATAGCAATAATAATAACACAAAATCTAATCTGAATTATGCTCTAAAGAGATTAGGTCAAAATAATCCCCAGAATAAACACAAGAGGGGAGGAGGGGAGGCTGCTTGTGATCAAATGCCGGGAGGGGAGCTGCATCGCCTGTGTGTGGATGGTTTTATTCCTGATGGTGGGATTTGTGTTTAGTTGTGTTTGATTTTGGGTGTGAGAGTGATGATGGTGTTTATTTTGGGAAACCAGAGTGTGTTTAAGGCTCAGGGAGTTGCTTTTTATTAAAGTACGATAAACTGCTTCCCATTGACTGCTCAAACACAGGCTGATTCCTTCAGTGTTGTGGATTGCTGACCCTTTTTCGGGCGAGACGACAAAAAGTGAGGAAGTGCATTTCAAGACTTTATTAAAATATATGACCACTGCCAGTCATTAAAATGAAAAAAGAAAAAAAAAGATGGGGAAAAAGGAGCAGGGATTGAGAGGGAATAATAACACGGGGGCGACAGAATTAGTGGGGCCACGTTTAAGCTCAAACAGCAGATATTATGCAGCTATAAGAGGATGCAGGCCTTCCAGGAAGCTTAGCTCAACTAAAAATTAAGGAACAGTTTGACATTTCTAGAAATGTGGTGAGTGCCTAACAACAATGATGAATCACCGCTTCCGGCTAAGAAATTCCAGTTCCCGTATCTAAGCACCTGTAAAATATTTCATTTGTAGTGAACAAACTTAATATAACTGTTGCTAACTGGTAAAATTTAAAGGTTTCAGTAGGAGTATCTCAACTGTGGTCAGGTTTTGCTAAGCTTCCTTTGATGCTAGTGCATAACAGCGTTTACAGCTCAGAACTATGGCTGAGTTGCTCAGTTCGCAGCAGGTTGCTGTCGTGGCTCTTCCTGCACTGACTCTGTGTGGAGAGAGTTCAGAGATCAGAGCAGACAGGGCTGGGCCGCGCCTCGAGGGCACTGACTGCCTTTCTGCTGAGCAGGCTATTGTCCGGCAGCTGCATGGCTACACCACTTCAGGCCTATTGAGCAGCTCCAGCTAGGTGCAGTCGAAGGGCCACGGCCTATTGTCTGACGTCAGATCTGTTTGAGCTGCAGAAGAACGCTCACTTTATCTCCCAGTGAGTTCACAGAAAGAATTAACTCCCTGTGAATGGAGGCGGATTTACACAAGTTGAAAAAAAGACCCGTTAAACACATTCAGGCCAACCTCAGCTCTCAAACAGTGACCTCAGTAGAACCACACAGTATCACCTCTGTGTGGCTATTCAACACAACAATCAACATACTGAACAGAACACAGATTAGGCTCTAAAGCAAACGGGAAAAAAGCTCAAATTTAATATGACAAACACCTACTAGATTTAATACTTGGGCTATTTTCTATTTCCATCATTTCCTGTCAAATTAGCTGGTTTTATTTGTATTCACTCCTGTTGCAGGTATATTACAAAAAGCAATAAAAAACTAAAAAAACTCCCCAGCATAATGCAAAAATGGATAACAAGAGACCAGTTGCATTACAAGCAACTTAACTGTTTCCCAAAATACTGACAAAGTATATGATCATGCAGGCAAAATGGCCATATCACACTAAAAAAAGCCATCTGGAGGCATCAGCACTTCTGCAAGCAGAATTAAGTCAAAGTGCAGTGACTTTCTCATTTAAAGTGCCTCCAAAGAGCCCCATTATTACCTTCCCAGAATGCAAATGTGCCTTGGGCCAATTAGAGGTTGAGCCAATACCAATGTAAGCCCATAAAAATCCACCCTTTCATAATCATTCAACAATATGACTCATGGGTAAGACTGGAACACTGGACTGTAAATGTGTCATGATTATGACTCTGTGCTTAAAATGAATGGAGGAGCTGTGTATTTCATTCCCACGGTGCTGGAGCGGAGCCATGCATGTTTGGTGTCAGGGCTTCTAATGAAATAAATAGACTTGTGGTAGTACTTATTAAGCTCCATAAGTGGCAGGTAAAGACAAGAGCCCTGCGGTGGATCAAAGGCAGTTAAATGTTTCTTTTTAGATCTCCCCTTATCAAGAGGTATTTAAAGGGAGAAGGGGGGGGGCTTTTTTTTTTTGCTTGTGGAGACAGACGCCCTCATCCAGGATGTCTCTGTGTAATTACACGCCACAGAAGACCTTCATTCCTCTCCTCTTCACAGAGAGAGATGAAAGACAAGAGAGACAGAGGCATGTAATCGCTCCTCTAACTGAAAGAGGGGGAGAGGAGGTGAGGGATACAGAGAATAGAAGGACAAAAGGATGGTGAGTGGTGGTGGGGTTTTAATAAACCTCCTCTGTCTCTTGTTTACAGAGTCTCTCCTACCTCTCCTGAGTTCCCCCCTCTCTCTCTCGCTCTCTCACGCGCACACACCCATACAGTCTCCCTTTGAGTGAGGCTTTCATTATTTTTAGAGTTGCCTGTTCTTTGCCTCGGGACAGATGTGTAAATTGTTGTGCTAATGTAAGGCCCACTGCTGAGAGCTTTGGAGGGAAGGAGATTTACACACTCCACACCACTGTATAACTGTCACTCACAAACTCACACTCACAAGAGCATAAAGAGAGACGCCATGAGCGACAGCATGTCAGAGCACACACACACACACACACACACACAGACGTGGGTGGACATTGACATGCACACATAAATGTTCTACTTCCTTTTGCCATTCAAAGTCTCCTAACCCAAATCTAAGAAAAAGACTCCCTCATCTCATCACAAAAGGACTTAAGAGCAGCACTTAAGTTTCAATCTGTCACTGTTTCACTGTAAAACTCTGATATTCTTCCACTGGAGTCACTATTTTCTCTACAAAAAGGAGCACACTGGCAGAGTTGGAGAGTAACACAATACATGCAATATATTAAAGTTGTAAACATTTAAACTGAAACCCAAAGTGGGAATTTACTGATTTATCAGCCGACCATCGGAATGAGTCGATATTTGTGCTGTTCGCCGCCATCAGTCGATCAGTAAATAAGAAGACATTCATCATCGTTCAAGGCAGTGTTGTCTGTTATCAGCTTTGCCATCCTCGTATCGATCCTGCTTCAGGAATTTGTGTTTATTCAAAATGTGATTGATGAGTTGAAAGCCTTCAAAACAGCCATGTAATTAAACTTCATCTTCAACTTCTTTGTCTGCCTTAGAGAGGGAATAAATGTCACAATTACCATCTCTATATAAAATGTGACTCGCTTAACTTTGGCTGTAATTGGAATATAGTTACTTTCTTAACATAAAGGGATTATTTTTCCACCTTGCACTATTCATCTAAAAGCACTTGCCCCATTAACTACCTTCTTAGCTGGTTTGCAGATCAGACTTACATTTCTGGGCATAGCAAGCTTAGAGATTGGTACAAAAAATGGATTTTGCTTTCTAAAGCTAATGTTCCCCTTTTAAATTCTATTAAAGCTTAAAGTTTCTCATGACTCAGGGCAATGGTTATTTTGAGAGACAAGCTGTAGAGGGTAGCTGTCTGAAAGCCATCACTTCAACCAATTTAAGTCACTAAACCAGATCTTCTTTTTCTACTTTTAGCTGCTCAGCTGCTGATGGACGATCACTAGCATCCTCTTCTGTCACACCAACCCTCTGCATGTCTTCCTTCACTGCATCCATGAATCTTCTCTGTGGTCTTCCTCTTTTTCACTTGCCCCGCAGCTCTATAGTCAGCATCCTTTGTCCAGTGTATCCACTATCCTCCTCCTCTTCTGCAAACCATCTCAGCCTCGCCTCTCTAACTGCGTCTCTCCAAACCGCTCAACCTGAGCTGTCCCTCTGATGTAGTCATTTCTAATCCTGTCCATCACTGAAACAGATCTCGTGGTCGTGTTTGCGGTTGTGGTTGGTGCTTTTGGTCAATGAAATTCTAGCTAGCAAGTATCTCTGCCTGTGGAGCACAACCTAGTCCATGCAGAAGTAGCCGTATGTCGCTTTTTCCATATATGGTTACTTTTATTCAAAAATAAATAAATAAAAATGATATCGCAACAGTAAAAATGGTGAACTGCAACTCTAAAGCTCATATTTAACATGTCTAATCCAACAATCTGAGCATCATAAAGTCATGTTGTGATGTTATGTCAGGAAATTGTGCTCGTTTCTTGTGCTAAGCTATGCTAACCAGCTGCTGCCTTTATCTTTACACTTTTGCACAGACATGAATCATGTTATCTGGTTTTCAGGAACACTGCATGCACAGCTTGTGCATTTCCTAAAATCCTGGCAACTGTTTTTTTTTCTCCTGTAATTCATTTATCAAACAAAAATCCAAGGCATTACACAGCTAGCTTCCTGGGAATTTACTGCTTTTTTTTAAGCCATTGTTTCCTGAATATGACAACACAAGTGATTTAAAGACAGCCCCTTGGGTCTGAAACTTTGCAGTGACGATTTTCAAAATTATGTTTATTTTTTTTCCCCTCATGGTCGCAATCTCTATTTCTCTCCATCATTCTGTCTGTCTAATGGCACCGAGGACTGTGAGGTGCTCCAAACAACCCATCTGTCCATGGATCTGCCAGTCCGTCTGTCTGTCTGTCTGATTCGCCACAGGTATGTCTGTCTTTCCCTACATGATCCACGCTTCTTTCATTAAGCTGCACAAGTGAAGACCAGGAGCTGGCTGCAGCGTGAAGGTTGAAGCTATAGACACAGAAAGACACTGCTCAGTGTTTAATGATCCACTATAACTATACCTATTCATCTCTCCCAGCAGAGCAGAGAAACACCATAGAAATGGTCCTCTGCTGACAATACTGCATCATGCTAAATCACAACTCCTCACTCTGCACGATATGAAACATGCCCCTCCAGCTGCTTAAAAATGTTCCTTTAACATGAGGCAGCACAAGGAAAGATTCAATAAAAAAAACCTAAAGAAGCAGAAGCAGTTTAAAAGAATAGCGTCAGACAACAACAAAAAACAGAAAAAAAGTGTCCGCCACTGCACCACTTCCACATGAACCAATCAAGCAGAAACGTCAAGCTCACATCTATCCCCGATCGATAAACATCTATATAGCTTTCCTTTGCTTGTGTGAGGAGCTTTCTCTACCTGCTGTACTTATAGGCATGCAGAAACAGAAACACACACACACACGCACACACCAGGTCTTGTTGCTGAGAGGATTTGAGGCAAGTGAAGCCGAGCAGCGGAGTCAGAACAGAGACACCCAGAGTTAATGAACCCTCACCAGTCAGCATGGCTGTCCATCTGCTTTCATTATCCCCATAAACAGAGAGCCATGGGCACTGCACAACCAGCCAGCAACACAGACCCACACGCAAACAGCACATCATCATCCTAAATATCCCACGTGAATTATGAGGTTTGTGCTCTATATGTATGTGTGTAGGATTGTGTGTTGCGGGGAAAGGGAAGGGGCTCGTATGTAGATTATAAAGCCCATGCGGCGTAGCCGAGCTCACCACCTAATCTAAGTGGAGTTGCGGGGAGAGGTGAGCACGAGGTCGACTGTTGAGCCCATCTGGTCAACAGCAGGTAAGAGGCTTGAAACACACACCCGCTGACACACTTGATGCAAGTGTGAGCCCATACACTTAAATCTAACCTTAATTACATGCATGTACATCTGCCACATTAGATCAGCGCTCGTCCCTCCGCTTCGCACATGGCACCCGTTTAAAACGATTCCTAACTCTTCGCCGGCTCATGCCTGGTAGCGTTTTGTAGCATGCGTCGCATAACACCTGGCGCGGTGAACGCACCGGGAGAATAAACCAGGTTTCCTCCTGTGCAATCAGAACGGCTGCCAGAACAAGAGAGATGAGTCTGTGCGCGAGCTGTGCGCTGATTGAAACCGAGGAGTGTGACCCCACTGTGATCCATGCAGAAAAGGGAGTAATACCTAAGTAATACAGTCGCTTTCCCATCGTCTGTGCACCCTTTCGCACATACGCACACCCACGCCAGACACACAAATCGAGCCAAGATGTGCCTGTCAGTGCTTGATTAAGACCTGCATCCAAGGCGAGAACAGAATCTTTACTGTGTATTGGAGGCTCTCAGTCAAAGCCTCTAGAGGAGAAGTAAGAATTAAGTCCTGGAGCTGGAGACATGTGGAGGAATTAAAGGGTGGATGAGGCCAGATCTCATTCTTTCACTCTTCTCTTTGCTATGGTTGCAATCCAAGAGTGTCAAAGCAGAAACGGGGATTACTGCAGCTACTGTGGCTGTTTGTGTGCGCCTGCATATCTTTGAAGGCTGAAGATAGATTTTGCATGGCAGACCTTTTCCTTAAACATGGACTCGAAAGATCCAACGCAAGGAAGGAGAGGATAGCAAAGAAATGGACGGAAAAGAAAAATCTGACGACGAAAAGGACAGAAGAGATAAGTGAAGAAGAGAAATGAAGAGACAGGCAAAGAAAAGACAAAAAGGAGGTAAAGGGAAAGCACAATGAATGTCTGGGTGCACCCCTGTTGACCTGCGGTTAGGAAGCCAATCACAGCCTCATTACTGACAGAGGCAATGGGCTTAAGAGACAAACATGATGCTTTAACTCCGCAACAGCCGCTATGTTAAATAACAGCAGCACACTGCTGACATGCAGCCAATCACACAAAATCCATCAAGCCTCCCCTCCTCCCCCCCCACTACACAGTCACAAATACACTCATTAAGCATCATTCGCCTTGATTTAAATCAGAGAGGAAGAAAAAAAAAAAGAAGCAAGTTTGAGTCCTGCTGTTGCCTAGCTGAGCGCCATGCAGACAGAAGGACGCAGGATCATTTCCGTTCCCTTTCTCAGCCAGAGATATGCACACGTACGCTCAAATACGCCCATCTCCCCGGGGAGGTCTATGTGTCATCCCCTTACTTTAGACACACCAGCTGCTCGGTGTGTGTGCTCTGCAGTGTTAAGAGCCCCTTCCTGCTTCGCACAAGCCCCCAGTGGCACCCACATCCACTTACACATAGGCATGACAAAGCTCCCCTCGCTCCCCTCTTTCACCCACCCTCGACAACTCAAACACCCCCCACATTCATAAGTACCTCGAGGGCAGATGGGACCCTAATAAGCGTTACACTCAAAGAAATGGGATTTTTCACACTGCCTTCTAAAGAGCAATTCCCAAACTCTGCCAGAAAGCTGGCTACAAAAAAGAAAAAAAATGATGGAGTGAGAGAGATATGGATGACAGAGGTTGGTATATGTGAGACCATAAACCTATAAATACGCCTGATGAGACTATCAAGAAACTGAGGGAAGAGAAAGGGGAAATGGGGACAAGTGATAGCAGTTATTAATGACGGTGTGAAGGAATGTAGCTTCGTATGCCAAATTCATTTAAGAAACTAACACAAACTCCATCGCCTCTGTAATGCAGCACATTTCCTCTAAGGATGGAAAGTGTATTAGTAACACACTTTAAGCAGAATTTTTTTTTTCTCCCTCCAGTTAGCCAAGCCCAGATGACACACACTGATACAAACAGACACAAACACAAGCATTAACAGATTGGCTGTGGTCTAAGCCCTTAGTGGACTTGGCTCAACTGCGTTTAGAAAACAAAACAGCCTCTGCTAAGAAGATGAGGAGGAATCTACATGGGCTGGAATAAAAAACCCTCTATTTAAGAGCACATGCAGAGTGTTGAAAAAAAAGCACAGCCAATCAAATGCTCACACTGCCTCTGATCTATGGACCTCAGAGCAACCGCTCTTACCGTGTGTGTGTGTGTGAGGGGGGGTTTCTCTGGATCAGGACTGACCTCCCGTTGTGAATCCTGATCCTATTGGTCACGACTCTCAGAGTGCTGCTGAGATCTTAAATGAAAATTCCTCCACTAACTCACTCACTCCTCCCAAGTGACCTTGCATGTCTTTCAGTATTACACGCAAAAAATACCAAAACAAAAAAACGGCGCCTCTTTATCATTTAGAGGATGTGTGTCTGTGTTGCATTAAACGGGTGCGTGTGTGTGGGTGTGAGTGGGTGGGTGGGATGCTCTCTTTTTTGACGTTTGAAGTCAGTGAGCATGTCTCAGTGCATCAGCTGAAGAGAGAAGAAGAGATTTTTTTTAAAATAAAACAAGCAGGTGTGTTCCCCTTTCTATGCACAATGCACGATTAAGTGTAACACACCTCTAAAGCCACTTACATGCAACTATAGCTCCTGTTGAAGTTGGGAATAAAAGTGTGTGTGTGTGTGTGTTCTTTTGCTGTCCCCTTTTACCCCACACAAAGGGGCAGAAAAGGCTTTCTGGAGACTCCTTTTCATCTAAAGCACAATGGAATCCCACAGAGGTTTTCTTCCTGTTTCCCTGTCCGCTCCACCCATCTCCCCCCACAGGCCAGGATGGAAGAGCAGGGGGTACCCTGTCCTGCAGGCAGAACAGCAACTCAGCTCCCATCTGCCACCAAAACTATCCACCCCCAGTTTCTCCATCCATCCATCCATCCATCCATCCTCCTGTTTCACTCCAACGTCTATACTGTGACAAAGTATTTTATATACTTTTTGACAAAATAAAATTCAACTTTACTCATTATTTTCTGAGAGTACTACCAAGACCTTGCAATGAGCAGCTTGTTCAAAAACAATTTTTTTCAGATTTGAAACCTCAAATGTTTGAATTAAATGAAACATTCCCGTATTTCACCGCGCTTTTATATGGAGGCAAACAGGTAGGAGGCACCATCTGCTGTGAGATAAACAGGACGTTTCAAAACCAGGATCCACAAAGGCAACACATGATACATTTAAATACCTTCAGCTCGTGATAATTACACTATATTGGTGAGCTTTTCTAAATAGCGCACAGATTGAAGAAGTTGGTGTAGGCTCAGCAATATTGATTAAAGCATTATTACCGCAGACTTCGAAATACACTGAGAGCACATTGTATTTGCAGAAATAATGACCTGTGCTTGAAACCATATTCATCTCAAGACAGCCAGTCTGTGCTCCAAACTTTCTCCTGCTACTAATTTCTCTTTACATTCTTCATAGTCAGCTCCCTCCTCCATTTACCTTGCTGTTTTGCCCTCCTACAGAACTCTTGCTGCTTGCTGCAGATTTATGGTCTGGTCTAACATGCGCAGTATTGGCAAAGCATTAAACATGTCTACTCTTAATACTGTGTGCTCTCTCCATCGATAAGAGCCTTAATAAAAACATCCCCCTAGTGGATTTGTGTGTCTCTTTCCACTTTCAATCCTCCACCACCCTCCCTGACAATATCCTTCTTTCTTAACCACTGTTTCTTGTGTTGCTTTGCTAACTCAAAGCGGTTCCTTGCTTGCTTTCCCTGCCAGCCTTCTCCACCGATGTCAGCCCCCACTCCACCACCTCATTGTCTGGCCTGTGCCAGAGGTGTAATGATGCTTGAATGCCACTGCTATGGAATTTTTCGTCTTCACTCTTTTCTCATAAAGGATATTTAAAAGGCATGCCCTGAGATCAATCTGTCTCAATGTGCCTCTCGCAGATCCATTTCTCTTCCATCTCTCCTTTCTGTTTTTCCCCTCTTCGCTTTCAAATGGATAACATTACCCCGCGTAACCTCTCTCTGGTTTGGTTCACACGCATCATCGCCAACAGCTCCCAGCTGCAATTGGCACACTTGCTCGAACTGCACCGCTCTCGTCCAGTCTATAAATGCACTGCCGGTGCCCTAAAATCCTTCACTACCTCCCGGAGCCATCCGGGTCACTTACGCCAATAGGAGACGAGCAGCTGTTCTCCTCCCACTTCTCTCTCCCTCTCCCCTGCCGTCTCTGATGTCAAAAAATTTGAGCATCATAAGCACATTTTAAATATTAACAAAGACCACTTTGCACGTATGAATAATACAGCAGGGAGGCCAGTGGCTGGCCGGCGAACCGATCCCCTGCCGCCCCACGGCCGTAAAACTAATGCACTGCCTGGGGCCAGAATGGGGCCTGATCTGGTCTGGGAGCAGCGCGCGCCCGTGGAGCTCGACTGGCCCGTGGCCTGGCTCGAAGAGAGCTGTCTGTCTGTTTATTTATCACGGTGCCCAACCACCTGTCCAGATCTCTGCAGATGCAACAGCCTGGCAGCACTCTTGTTATGACTACATGTTTCAGAGACTCTTTAATCTAATCTGACATCTCAATCTGTTGAGCGTCTTTGAAGCCAAATCTACTTTGGTGTTTGTTTGACGTTAGCTTTGTTGTCACATTCCTTTCTTTCCATGCGTCTAAATCTCACAACGGAAATGTCAGAGAATTACAGGATTTTTCTGGCCACTTTGTAAAACAGGGCAAACCCTCCCCACCAAAAAAATGTACTTTACAAGCTCACATATAATTTCAAAGAATGTGACTCTTCTTGGAGCTACTGCACTGTCATTCCAGACAGGAAGACTCCCACACTTAACACAAATGAGACAGCACTTTCTGTGAGAGTGTCACTATTCATCGCGTCCTCTATGGGAGTGTCTGACATGCCACGCTCGCTAACTCCGAACACTTGACTGCCCCTTTGCTACTTCCCTAGCCTTACGCACTCTTCTCCTGTCTTGACCTCCCAGTCTGCACAGTGGCTTCATGTGGACTTACTGGACATCTGGTCATCTCTGGGTCACAAACTGTGCTCAAACACACCTCACGTATGTCAGTTGGTTTGGCTTTTTTTTTGTAATTGTGCTAAAATCATTAATAATGAGACACATCAAGAGAGGCGCTGGACAGCAGGCTAGTTACTCCAGACAAGTTTTCCTGGCAGGCTTGGTAATTAATGTATATGTCAACACAGAAAGAAGAGCACCACAGCAGAAATGTGAGCTCAGCACATCCACAATACAGGCATAAAACAGAGACGTGAGGGATCTGGGGGGGAAAGCGGCAGAGGTAAGGTTTAAACACAATGGGAGAGAAGATAAATGCAATCTGTCTGTTCCATCATGCTTTCCTTAAATATATCCCTGCTTTCCTTTCTCCCAGACAGAAACTTTACTGGGGCACACTGTGCTATTGTCCCCTGGTGTCCCCCTCCTCTTGGTTCTGCTCCCCTAACAGGACCTCATTGCAGTCCTCAACTGTTTATATCGACATTTCTCATTTCTCATGCAAGGATTTCAGAACAGTCCGCAATTTTAATAAACGTAAGCTGCTTTTCTGCTCTGCCTGTTCAGGGAATAACACACACACGTGAGGACCTTGGGAGGTATGGTATGAGTGGGTGGGTGGGTGGAGGTCTTATTGGCATTCAAATAAATGGTCACATTCTTGGCAGACAGTGTATCTTCCAAAAGATTACTGTTGCCATCAAGTTAAAATCTGAGTTCTTCCCAGGAGGGTCTTATTTATTCACTGGAGAGGTTTTTAGCACACAAAAAAAACTACACAGAATCTGAACGCATTGTTGTCCGCATTGTTCTTTTTTTTTTTTTTTTTTTTTTTTAGCCTACTGTAAAATGAGCTTAATCCACAATCCACTAAACCCTCAGATTTCTGCCTTGTATTTCAATCTGATCTGACACTGGGTGCTGAGGAATCGTTCAGAATCGCCTACCACTCGGCTTCACTGAAAGGAATCATTAATCTAACACTAGAGATGTGAAGTGTCCCCTCGGTGTTCAGGTCCTGTCCCATCAGCTCACCAGCACTGACCTGTCCCGCCTGCCAAGAAATTTCATCTCCATGAAAGCTGGCTGCAGTCTTTGATGGCATTAACACTGAGCAATCCACTGATAAAAGTCTGCTCTGCCACAATCAAAGCCTGTGCTCTTCACTCTGCAAAAGGTTGTCTAATAAAATAATAATTAAAAAGGTATAAATCGTTTATGAGGACAAGTTTAGCATTTCAAAAACAGCTGGCACACCCAGGCTTGAAACAAGGGCCACTAAATTTAGCCGCTATATCTTGCAAAGAGAATAAAGAAAGAAAGAAGGAATCTCTTCCCCCTGAAGCACTACAAGTGTTCTGTCTTACTTTTCACGGGGCTTTGCTTTTTCTTTTTGGAGAGGCCAAGAAGGCATGGAGCAAAACCTTAATTACTCCCTGCGCACCAGGGGAGTTTGATTTTTCCGCTCCAAGAAGAAAGGAGAGCTCTGAGCTCAGGTCTACTGTAAGACTGAACGCTATGCTGTGAATAAAAAAAGTCCTCGTCAGCAGGTGATCCCAGACCCCTGCACTGCTCACACATTTAAAAAATAAATAAATAAATGCCATAGACCAGTAGCTGGGGTCTGAAGCAAACTTTGAGGTTAGACACTTTTAGTAAAACGCATAAAGTTTATAAAATCTTCAGGGTTTTTTTTTCATTTAAGTTGTTTTAAACTAATATAAAAACACGTTTTGTGTGTGTGTGAACACAGCTGAGCGCGCTGTCACAGTTATTACAGTACAAACTGATCTTTAATTTCACTTACCAGTAGCGGACACGGCAAATCCCCCAAGCAGGAGGAGAAGTACCAGAGGACCGAGACCTTGGCCACGCTGCATCCGCACAGAGCGCATCTTTCCCGTCCAGCCGTCGTGAAATGTCCCGGATCGTCCACGCAGCGTAACCTGCGGAGCTTTTAATACACCAAGCGGCTTTTTGTCGAGAAAAGTCTTTACCCCCAGAATGGTTGCGCGGGGAAGAGTCACACACCAGCGACTCCAGTAATTGAGTTAGAAACCGCTGTTTTTGTAAATACTTGACTCCTGACTGTTGACGCAAACGGCAAACGGCTCAAATCACATCCATCACCGAGCAGCTCGAGAACGTCTGGGAGAGGTTGAAAGGGCGTAATTTCCATGCGTAATTAAAGTTTGAAGAGGTCCGCGGATGTCAAGCTCTGCTCAAATAAAGAAACGATTCATCGTGACTATTCCTGGTAGACTTCATTGCCAGCTCCACTATTTTGGGAGCCGTGAGCGCAGAGGTGCTGCGAGAGTCACCGAAAAGTTTGACGCATCGCTAAATGAAGATGTCAAATTAAACGACAGAGTCTGGGAGGGGAAAAAAACCCCAAAACACAAAGTAGCACGGGGGTAGGTAATTCTGTCAGGTAACCGCCAACACCAAAGTCCGAACTCCCGAGTTTGTGCTGGGCCCCTGGGTGTCTTGTCTCGTCCCCGTCCGCAAGGTGTAAACATGAGCACGGGGATCAGCGCCAGCTTCACAATACCAGCCTCCGGACTACCAGTCCCAGCCCGGCCAATCACATATTATCCTCCTCCTCCTCTCAGAATGAAGGCTGAACAAGTGAAGGTAAAGTAGTGGCAAGCGAGGAGGAAATAGATGCGAGGGGAGAGATAGAAAACCCGGATCAGCTCTGGATTCAGCAGGAGTCCTTCTGCTACAAAATGAGGTTGAGGTTGTGAGTTTACTCACATCTATCTATCTATCTATCTATCTATCTATCTATCTATCTATCTATCTATCTATCTATCTATCTATCTATCTATCTATCTATCTATCTATCTATGTTTACTCTGAAAATTGAACGGCTCAAAGTCTCCTTTCCTGCTGCTGTCCATGAATTTTTTTTTAGTCCTGCAGCAGCAGTCTTTGGCTCATGTGTAGATTATTTCTCGTCAATCCCCTCTTTCCGCATCCATGGGTCATATTTTACTCTCAGCGTCCACAAGAGAGCACCCTTTCATAAATGAGACCATCTGCGGCCAGGACGAGAGCTGACCGGGTTTTCTGCGGTACACTCTAAAAGTCGCTTTCTGTACGACCGAGGGCGTCGATAAGTGACGATAAGTGCAATTCTTGGGCATTAAAACTGGGTGTTTTATTGTTGATTATTCTTGTAAAGCAGTGACTGAACAAGTAGGTACAACTAAAAACTTCAGCTTTCCATCATCTGAGCTGTATTGGCATTATTTTATTTTTAATATGGTTACCTTTCTAGGGGTCACCTGCCAATTTAAGGCCTTACCTGGCTGGAGTTTTACTTTCTCCTCCTTCTGTGTTTTCAGTCTTAATTGCATGTTTGTTTGTTTTTTAATTTGAATTTTTACGCTTTTCAGCATTTTGTTGATGCCTTTGTCACCTGGAAATATAAAAGTTCCCCTGGCCATGAGATTTTATTGGTGACAAAGCTCCACAGCATTGGATTTTATTTTAGGTTTATTTTCACTAACAGGCCACATGATGCACAGGACAAATTAAATGGAAATCCAGAATAAATAAGTGCATGAGGGCTCGTTGAATAGTTTGATTATCTTATGTGGCCTTCACAATCACTAGATTTCAGTCCAGTTGAGCACTAATGGGAGATTAGGGCTCAACAGAAACATCTTAAGAGACAATCTTTTGGAAGCTCACCAGATATTCTGCTGTATTTGAGAGTGGTTGAGGCTGTTCTGCAAACCTAATGTGTTTCCTTCTTGTGTCACCTGCCTGTTGTATGGTTTGGTGAATAAAAGCAGAAATGTATTATTATGTTTTTTTCTAAAAATGTCACAGATTATTACTTTGCGCCTTTCTTCAACGTCACTCTCTGTGAGCAGTATCGCTGTCTGGCTCGTGGCTAATGTTCATTCGCTCTGTACTGACTCACGTTGATGTTCACTGAGGGGAAGGTTTATCCTGGCATGACTCGTACCTTGAGATTAGACATATTTAAATGTAAAATGCTGAAGAATAAATAAGATACATAAGAGTCTCAGAGTAAAGCCCGGAGTTTTAAGCACGGGGTGAGACAGACAGAGAGCCAATATGCCGCTGAGCCCAGCGCGAGGCCATTCTCTAAGATGTGACAGTAGCTGGCAGCAGAACAGCATTGCTGTACTTTGCTCAAATCCAACTTCAAAGGTCATAATCCATCTGGACAAGTGATGACTCCCAATGCCTCCTTCCTCTGATGACAATTATGCTGTTTCATAAGCACAGAGTACACTCTGGATTATTTATTTATTCTCCGTGTCTTTATTGTGACTGGTGAGAGAGTGAGAATGAGAGAGGTAGGATGAGAGTGACACAGACAGAGATGGAGAGAGAGAGAGAGAGCTGCTGATAGACACAGTAAGAGCAGGAGAGGTTGGGCGTGAAATGGATTTTGCAGGTTGTGTTTGAGGCAGATCTTGATCGTGGAGCTGCAAATGCATCTTCTGTTTACATGCCCGTGCATGCTCTAGCTTCTGATTGTGTTTCTCTAGTGTTTCTTCACTTGCCCGGTCCTATCACATAGCAGCTATATGTGCCGCATTATGGATATATACAGTATATTTGCATGACACAGTGACCTTTGATTTTCAGATCTCATCGCTTTAGCGGCGACTCGCACTTTGAGGTGACGAGCTCATTTGACAGTTTTCATGGCACACCCACCTTGATGAGGTTATGCCGGATGTTAGCGTTTTGCAAACTCTAATTAGACAATTTGCCCTCTCTTCCTTTTCCCCCAATTATTACTGCAATGATGATAAAGTTGAAGTTGCCATAAGTTATTATTTTGTTTTGCCCTTTGCTAAGACTAATTGAAGATATAAGTCAAGGGCATCCAGTGGAAAACTGGAGAAGAAAGCTCAGGAAATAGAGACCCATAATCAGGTAGGATGGAACTGATATGCTGTAAACGGCAGAGAAGAGGAAACAATAAGAAGCTAGGCTATTATTAAGGCATAATAGGTTATCCTCTGAGGACTTTTTAGCACCACTGACTCTCTGTTGCTTTGCGTTGCAGGACTGACATAAAAAGGATCAAACTGCCTATCTCTGTAAAACAGAGGGGGGGTCTAAAAATAGGTGACATGCTCTAGAAGTTGCTGTGGAGATAATTGAATATTATTTTCAGGAATGATTAAGTTGACCTATCCAGTAGACTAATTATTTCTTGCAGGCCAGAGGAGAACGTGTTTAATAGATTTGGGTAGCAGTGAATAAGGGAAAATAAAGCAGGCGGTCTGTAGACTTTCTGCTGACCGGATACACAGTGTCTGTGGAAAAATGAATAATACCCATCATTAGAGCTTGGCTTGGGGAATGATCACACATTTTTCTTGCAGTATTTCCAGGATGGTGTCCTCTGTCGTTTCAGGAAGCAATGTCCTAGTTCTTCTAGATCGGTGGCGGATAGTTTGTGTGTGCATTTCTTCACCACTATATCAACTGTAAGTACAGTTTAATTATTTGAGTTTTGGTTAATACTTATATTGCATATTGGACACATATTCACTTGATTGTTAAATTTTTAAATAGATACATTTTTTACCCCCCCCCCCCTACTATTTATTTGACTGCTGGTGTTGGATGTAGTTTGCATATTAATAATCTCATTCAAAATATTTTGCACAAATGGGTCACATAAAAATATGCAATATATGGGACATATGAATAGATTATGCATTTCCACAAGCTGAACATTAAATGCTTTTTAAATCATGAATAATACATTATACAGTACACTGTACAGTAATCCATCCATCCAATTTCTTAACTTCCTTTGCAGTTCAGGGTTACAGGGGAGCTGGAGCCTCTGTGCAGTAATTTTATATTAAATTTTTAATTTCAAGTACTCACTAAAATTAATATTTCTTTACATCTACATACATATGACTCTAAATGTAGGGCATTTCCCACACATGTCTTTGTTCATGATTTTTAAGAAGTCTAATAAAACCAACCAGTATGTGCTGTACACAGTGGCATGTGATGCTGGAGTTTTGCTGATGTGTTGGCGTATGCTGGCATGCTGTGTGCCCGCTCCTGTCCGCGAGTATGTGTGCTTCAGAGTAAGACAGAATGAATGCGCGCGTGTGCACGTGTCACTGTCAGTGTGCATCGACTTCACCTGTCCTCCACCTTTGTAATCCCTGGGTACACCTGGGCCTTTTGGGCTTGAGGGCTTTTAGCAGATTGCATGTGTCAGACTTTGGACAATTACACTGATTGTTGCCCTAGAAACTCAGCTCTCACTTTGCTTCTGGGCGAGGAAAAAAAAGTTAATGAAATTAAAGGTGACAGAACAATATGGAAAATGAGAGAATCTGTCCGCAAGCTGCTCTTAATATATATCCAACTCTGCCGTTCTATACAGAAATAGCAACTTGACAAACAAATGAAAAAAAGTTTTTATACCCTGAAAGGTCAGTTCTGTAACTGCTTAATGAATTCAAAACTTTTTTTTTTTGTAAGTTCATCCAAACTTGGAAAAGCTGATTTAAATGTATCTCCTCACAGAACTGCATAAAATAAATATTTGTAAGTAGAAAATTCATCAGCTACAAATATCCTGCGTTCGGTATAATTGCACTGTTAAATTCATGACTTGAACCTTGCTGTCAAAACTCTATGTTGATATTCAGGAAAGCTAGAAAGCGTAATGCTCATCTTATTCTCTAATGGCCACCATCAGATTGAGCTCTCCTCTCAGCCGTGCACGGGAATCATTAGTAAACAGCAGACCGAGGAGCAACAAGATCGTTTGTGCCGAATACTTGGGCAGGAGCGTAGAAAGAGAAACAAGTCTCTGGGGAGATTACAACTGATTCATATCGCCACTATGTTAAGATAAAGGATGTAACTATAATGTGCGCAGCTGAGGGATCATGTGTTAGAAAGTGAGTGATGCACACTGAGAGGTATGGATCGTCAAAACATTAATCTCACCTGCTACAGATCCTTTTCTGGTGGGTTCATATTTCACGTCATCCATCGGCCTTACTCACACACACACAAAGAACATGTCACAGGAAACGAGTGACCAAAATAGGTTCTGCTTGTAATGCCTTGGTTCCATCAAGCATCCCAGTTTGAATACCAGACTGCAAAATTAGCTCACCTAGAGGCAGTCCTTCACACTTGTGCTTTCTCTGTTGTGAAAGTGTAAAATAGGTGCTGTGTAAAGAGTGATTTCAGACAAAAAAAGGGGGGAAAAAACAATTGAAAACATGAGTTTATACAGTGTCAGCTACACTATTAGAATGAGAGGAATAAAAAAGATGCGTGCGTATGCTGTGTTAATGCGAGGCGGTTCGGCGCTCTGGTGAAGAGTAGGTGTGAACACTAATTAAACATAACATCTGTTGGAAGCGGAGACACTGGCAGCTATCAAGCTCACAATCAAATCATCAGCGATTAGAAACCGCAGTATTATTGTTATGTTGTTCGAAACACAATACATTTTTTTGATTGATCAGAGGGGAAAATGCTCTTCCTCTATGCTGAATCCTGCCTCCATGTAGGAGTTTCTTACCCACTGTGGACCTTTGTCAGGTAATGTCTCAGTTTATTAGCCCTGATATGAACTATAAACCCAAATTTTGTTTATGATGAGGTTCATCGGGGCATTGTTGAGTGATGATATTTCATGAGGGAAGCATTATGTACACTTCATAATATTGGCTGCTCAGCACATTCTCTACGCCAGTCGAGTCCAGACTTGTTTTTTTTTTATGGTAGCACAGGGCTTTAGGACACTGTAAGTCAGGGTTTCATCTGTGAGAGCAACATTATGGCTCCATTTCTGTATGTACTTGTGTACTTGTTGGGGTGTGCGTGTGTGTTTTTGTGTGTAGATTAATGACCACTGGCATAAGAAATGCCACCGACTAGTGTTTTACACAAACAACTTCTAGGTTTGTGACGATATGCGCCTGAGGGTGGAAGCGTGACTTTTGCTGTCCTCTGCTTCTCCCTCCGTCCCTCTCTCTTCATCATCCATCGGTTCCGTTCACCCGTGCCACCTCACTAATGATTGCTCAGCGGCCATGAGTCTACCATGCATCATTTACCAGGGGCTCTGGAGAGGCTGCGATACAGAGCAGAGGAGAAAAGGGAAAGAAAGAAATTCTCTGTTCACGCAGGTTGGAAGGCTGAAAGGAGCAACAGTGCTATCCAGAACCAGAGAATGAGAATAAGGAGAGGAGCTGACAGAGGTGGAGACACCAAGAGACAAGCATGTGCTGCAAAAGCAGCATGAAGGGAGAAGGTGAGAATAAGCTGGAGGGGAACTGGAGGCCCATTTTATTAATCACAGCCTTGATCTGGTGGGAAACACTGACAGCTCTGGATGGAAATAATACTCAAGAACTGCAGCTAGTGCACTTCCCCCTGCCACTGAGATTGGGGGTGGCTAAGGCAAAACACGACGTTGTTTGCTTTATATGTGTGTTTTTTGTGGTTGATGTAGTTGGACAAGCTGATTGTTGACACAGAGCTGAATATTGTAACTGTGATATGCAACAGCTGGTTTATATTAATAGGTGTGAGATTGGCCAGACACAGAAATCATCTCAGTATATATGAAAATACTGTTAGTTTTTATAAGTGTAGTTATTTTTATTATTAAAAAATAGTTACATCTATATGCTGTTGTGCACTTATGATTGCATAGTCTCTCATCACCTCAGTCCCTCTCACCACCTGAGCTCATTCCTGATGATGCATCAGTGAACAGCAGATGGATCAACTGAAGGGCCAGAAGCATCTATCAGGTCCTGTGTCAGGTCTGTGCTGGATCCCCCCGTTTCTTAAAGACATGACTTTTGGACACTGGTCATCTGATGCCACTTCTTTTTTGTCATTCACTTGTCCAGCTTCCTCAAATCTGAAGGAAACACTGCACACCATGCTGAGATATGTCAAGTTTGACTCTTTGGGAATCACCTTGTTGATGCAAAATTAATGTTTTATGTCTTTCAAACTGTGCTATCCCTGGTATTTTATAATAGATTCAAGTAAAGAAATGAGTTTTTGTGACTGTTTTAAGACACAACTTAAAATTGGTTATTTGCTAAGTTATTCTATGTAGACACATCAGTGGTTAATATCTTGAGTTAGGTGTCTTTTTTATACTTGAATGATTCATAGGTCAGTGTTAAGTTTCTCATCAAACCAAAAACTATCTAAAAAATTAGACAAGCACTGGACTGAAAATAGTTGAAAAATATAAAGAAAAATATAAAGAAATGAAGGGTAGCAGTTTTGCACAGTATTGCATAAAGCAAATACAATGATGAAGTAAGGACAGCCTTACAGTAGATTCTGGTTTCATAACATTCAAATTCATGAAGGTATCTTTGTGATTTTTTTATGAAACAGTTTTGCCTGACACATTTGAGTGGTCTTCAGCTGTTATCCAAAACAAAACCAAAGCTATGCATCACACTTTTGAAAACAACAAGATGTTCCAAGAAAAAAAAATAACACCAGAGCTGTACCACAGCAACGAACCGTTAATGTTTTCCTATCAGGGACTGTACATATTGAAATCGATTTAACATATGTGGCTAGCCTGGACAACACTTGCGGTCATCCAATGATACAGCCCAGCAGGGTGGCATCGTGGCTTGCAGAGCACGAACAGCCAGTCAAAAGGAGTTTAATATTAAAATCTACCTTTCTGGTCATGAAAGCAGACAGTGACAGAAGTGACAATTTTCACATTCCTCCTTCAAGCTAAACGGACTCTATTATTAGATGTCTGACTAGACAGCCAATCATGTTGATAATAATAGGTTGGATTCCTGCAGACGGAAGGTAGATAACACAGGAGTTGACCCCACAGAAAGCCATCCAGTGGTCATCTTATTAGCCTATAAAAAGCTCAGGTGTGGGTGGGCTTTGTTTGTCTGCACATGGCCTCCCATTATACCAGTATCCCATCATTTCTGGAGGTGGGGAGCTAACAGGGGCAGAGAGGAGAAGGCAGTGAAAGACAGAGAGGGGGAGTGAAATGGATGGGAAATACTCAGAAAAATCAGGAAATAGTACTTTCCAGTGTTCAATGACCAACTAATAACATATTTCTGGTTTGCTGTTTAATTAAATTTAATACAGATTTTCAAGCTTTTAATAGAAGTATTGGAAGAGTGCACACCCTGAGCAAGGTGACAAATGTTGTTCCACATCTGTTAATGTGAATAATCAATATATTGGCAGGTTGTTAGGAGCCAGAAGCTACAAGGACAACCGGGAGCTTATCTTGTTTCTAAGTATTATCATTGACCTTTGAGCTCCAGCAGTTAAGGTCCTTTTTTATTTCACGAGATGCAAATTATGGTGGTAGTTACCAGTCAAATCCATGCAAAGCACTCAGGTGAGGTTAAATCCACAAATCAGGATGTGGTGATTACACTGCATCAAACAAGGAGGTCATATTGTGACGGTAGGTTGTGTGTTGCAGACTAACTAAGGAAAAAGCATATATGCAAGCTCCTGTCAGGCATGAAGGTCATTCATCTTTGATTTTACAGTAGCCGGTGTAAAAATATATCTATAAAAAAACAAAGGCGCTTCAAAGTGGGCTTTTGGATCAAAAGTATAGACATTAAAGTACAGATAGTAGAATTTTATTCTTTCACATAAAAGGATGAAATATGAGCCACTTCCTATGCCACCTCGGAATCACAAATAGAAGACAAAGTGCAAGAAAAGGTGTGATATTATATACAATCTCTCTGAAATGATGGAAAATTGAACCTTAAATTATAGTTTTGTGCCTTTTTTTTCCCACCATCGTTTGTGAAAAAAAAAAAAGCAATGATGTAGATAACAGGCAGAGAAACAGGGCACTGCTACACTGAGGCAAGGCATAACCTGAGATGGAATTAATGAGCAAGTATCACACCAGCTTACAGGGAACAGAAGAGGGTGGAAAAGGTGGACGCTTCGGTGCTGGAGACACACCTGCTCCTCTCATCGTTTACATCATTTTATTTGAAAAGAAAATCACAAGGTGAAGAAAATCCACCTCGGTGAATTCTGACCTCCCTCGTGATGCAATCTTAGACATTTTAGTAATGCTGAAAGAAATACGGAAAGCGATCCAATGACTTGAGGAGCAGCATGGATGTGAACGTGAAGCATGATAATTACTTGAGAATTACAGTCCTTTTCCTGTCACATTTCCTATGTTCAGGCTTTAAAGCGGCTCCTTCTGCAGCTAAAAGAGACAAAGGAACAATCACACAACTAACTAACACGGCGAGTGAGCGTGCTCCCGGGCTCTCACATTCCCTTTGGAGGGCACGCCGCAGCCTTTCATGTCTGCTCCTTTCTGTGTAGCTTTCCTCTCATCTCTATGCTTTATGTTCTGCTTTCTGAGCAGAGTTCAAACACTGGGGACCAGTTTAGATACTGGAGGTTCTAACTGCAGTGCCTCACTGAAGTGGAGCGTATAGTAAAACATATACTCCCTTCCTTTTTCAAGGTGTTGGGAATTTATATGAAAAATCTTCCCTTTTAATCAAGGCACATTAAAGATTATATTAAAGGCACCACTGTTGCCCTGGAAGTTTAAGATGAGACTGTGAGTCATTATAGAGGCAAAAATGGTCAAATCTAGAATTCTATATTTGAAACACTTTGGGATTCAGCTTTCCAAATAAACCGATGTTTGAATCAATACATAGAAATGAAAAAATGAAAGGAAAGGGTGGTGATGGTGGAGGGGGTGGGGGTGCATCTGGGTCGATAGGATTTCAGGTGACAGAGGAAATGGGAGCCTTGTTGTGCCTTATGTGCATGTGTGTTTTACACTTGAGCGGTTACGCTTAAGACCCATATCGCACTTTTGTGCTGTATATCGAGAATGTGGCTGTCTTTCTTGTGGTGGATCTCGTGGCTACCGGTCTCTCGTTTGCAATCGACTGAGTCTTCTACAGGAAGTATTTTTTCAGGAGAACAGGGGAGAGCTCCTCGCTGTAAACAGGCATTGAAGTGCATCAATAAAAAATAAAAAAAAGAAAGCGAGACCAGCAGAGAGACATCAGTGCACCAGAAACCCCAGTGGAATCCACAGGCACCTATAACAGGAACAGACAATGATAGAGACAAAAAGAGGCGGAAAAAAAATCTACTTTTTCACATGCCAAAAAAAACCAAACTTCCAAAGCAAAACTCCTGCTCAATCAGTCTTTTTATTATTAATTGGATGCTAGCAATATTAATCTCATGCTTCTACAAATACAATTATATGGATTAGGTAAGAAGACATAATCTGAGGCTCAATCCTCATTACTACGGTGATTAATCCACGCTGATTACCTAATTTTAATTAACATAATGAGATGCTCAGAGTATCCATTCTGCCCATGGTGAATGTGATCTTTGGTTATGTCTTTTTGTACCCTGAAAGCATTATTGTTGCACGTGCGCACATGTGTGTGTTTGACCCTATGATGTGAGATCTACCTGGCTGACAGGGACGGCGGCTGGTTGAAATTAGATTACACAGTCACAAATGTCCCAATCAGGGCTCATGCATAATTCATCCCTCATGCTTGGCTTTCATAATTACTTAATTAATTCCCAGCTCTAAAGAGATAGGCCAGTGCTAATCCTCCAGCCTCCCATGGGGCTTCCCAGGACTGCTATAGATGTCCTGTCCCAGGATGCACTGCAGCAAATAGAGGGAGGCATCCCAAACAGTCGTGCGGACTGTAGCCATGGTGCTAAATCTGCTCTCTTTCTTTTTGTTAATGTAGGTTGGTATTCAGAATTCCAACTCCCCCTGTAAAGCTCTCAGCTGGAGTTGTGTACAAGCAAAGTGCTTCCATCCCACAGTGAGAGCTCCTGCACGCCTCGTGTTTCCTCCAGCTGCAGAGAGAATGGCTTCTGACTGATCTGATGCATTGAAAAATAGGGAGACGCACATACTTGCATTCTTTTACAAGCAACATGTGCTCTGACTGTTTTAGCTACTTCTTCATCTCTTGTTCTGTCGGTGGCGTAACAGGCTCATGCATTCTGTTTGGCAGAGAGGGAAACAAAAGGGAAGCACTTCTGAGGCGCACTCACATAGTTATGTATTTTGATACTACTCCAGTACCCAGCAAAACCAAATTTAAAATTTTATTTTATGTTTTTTTTAGACTGCTTTGATATGAGCTAGAATGCCTTAGGAAGTAATAACTTTAAAATGAAGGGAAAAAAGACACGTTAGAATGAGCACTGTTCCCTTGGATCAGTGGGAAAGAAAACAAGAACAAGGATTTTTTACAGGGAAACAAAAAGTCATATTAATTGTCTTGACTAATGGCAGCAGTCATAAGCTGCACAGCATTTATTCCCTTTGGCTTTTAATGTAAAGTCTAATGAACCAGACATTTAACAAAGACTCCTACTGGACCAGGACCTACTTACTGGCTGATGAATGAATTTAAGCAAACATAGCAACACTTATTTAATCACACCTCCACATCCTCCATGGTAATGGCAAATAACATCTATTACTGGAATTACGTTGACCCAATATGAGTGAGTCCACGGCCTTTCCTCCCTCGCTCGCATTTGAAAAATGTTCTGTCACTTATTGGGCTGTAATTAGCAATTATCCATACAGTAAAATCATTTCTTAACAAATTAATTATACCTCCACCGAGGAATTAAATCACAAGAGTTGGGGCCGCGTGTCAGTGTTGTACAGAAGCACCGGTCACCTGCTGCTCCTGTGCTGCCATTGTACTGCATGAGGCCACAGTGGGACTCCAATGACCGAGAGTTTCCGCAGAGAAAAGAGCGCGAAAGGACAGCAAGAGACCAAAGACAGATTGAAAACACTCCAATCAATCAGTGATTTGACTTTGGGCTAAGTCTATGTTGATAATTAGCCAGTCAGCGCAGGCTGGGCAGCGAGAAGTTGCCAGGCAGGTGCCTAGAGGCCCTCGGGGGACCTGAACTGTCTCTTCCCTTCATTAACTCCTCTCGTCCTCTCCCCTTGTCCGCCTGATCCTGCGAGCAGCCGGGGCTGCTGGGTAATTCAGTCTCCAGTCTCCGAGGTGACCCCATGCCGCAGGGCTGAGGTAGCAGAGGATACAACACTTCTTTTTAACCTCTCTCTGACTCTTCTTTTCTCTGTTTCCAAAACCACGCTTCCTGTTGTTAGCTCTTTTTTACCGGGCTTGTGCTGAAATGCTCAAAATGCCATGACCTTTTTTTATTTTTTATAGCTTTTTCCTCACCTTCCATGCAGTCTTCAGATACAGCGGTCAAAGAGAACGACTGTGGCTTCTCCTCTTTTGTATTTTTATCTGCTGTACGCTCTTGATGTCTCTCTGCCTGTCCATCTGTCTGTCTGTGTCGGTATGCAATTTCCTCTCGTCTCACTATTTGCTGCACTTTATAGGGCCTTTATTGCAGTTCTTAGCTGATTGCTCATATTTATTTACAACAAATGCAGTTAAGAGGTACTGATGTGAATGCAGTGGGCATATAAATGCAATGCTCATCTCCTGTTAGCTCATTAGAATGTATTGCCTAGCTTTTATCTGCACATTTTTTTTTCCTTTTGTCTCCCTGACTGCAATTTTGAACATCTCTTAGATTAATACTGTCAGAAACTGTAACTTTGTTCGAAAAAGAAGAAAAAACCTATGCCAAAAACACGAAGGGCCTTTAAAGATGAAATACAGTCTTTAATATGTGTCAAAAACTGAGTTGTCATAATATTCAGCTTTAATAAGGCATGTGCAGAGATCCTTGTCTCACAGAAACCCACCCACTCTAGCATGCACGCACACATGCTCACACAGTAATCAGTATGATTTCACATTATGGCTTTTCACATAGCCATTAAAACTGAGTTACAATGTGATTATTGCCTGTGACAAATGAAGAGGTTATATTCAAACTGTTAAACAGCTCATAGCTTTTGATAGGAGACATACTGTATGTGATCAGTTAAGGTGTTTCAGGCAGAGAAATGCAGTCTGTGTCTTTCTCTCGCTTTTCTTCTCCCGCTCTGAAGCACAGGTATATTTATATATTTCGAAATATGTTAATCTGCCGCATTTGAAGTTTGGAAGAAGGAAGATTGCACACAATAACATCAGTTCTTCTCTCACGCACATAGGTGATGTCTGAGTGTGCATAAATGCAAACAGGCACACGCACACAAACGCATAATACCCATCAGAATGTTTCTCAAAAGCATGTTAATCTTTGGGGTTTTGAAGTCTCACAAAACTCTCTGTCTATTAAAATGATCATTTTAAATGATGGTGAATGCACGCAGTCGATGCATATGATGGAGGACTGTGCTTCACCGGAACACTGTCAGTACCTCGATCCCTTTTAAAGAAGCCGTATCTCCTAACATGTTGGGTGAAATGACACAAAGAGTGAGACGTGCGCACACGAGGTTTGCACGCCACGGCGCACACTCGCAGATGACAGGTGCAGTACGCTTCCCTGAGCAGCTTTGCTTAATGACAGATGGTGGCAGGTGATCAGGTCATAGCAAAGCTATGACTGTCACCTTTAATCTTCAAAAACAGCATGCAAACACACACAGAAATACTCCCACCACCACTGCACACTACGATATTTTTTTCCCCCTCCACACCCTGCATGTCTGATTGCTATCCTGTCTGCTGGGGGTAGGGACTACCCCAGAGGGAACCAGAGCAGAGCCAGTGACTAAACAGATCTGCCTCTCCCTAGGGATCCTTTTTCTCTTCCCACTGTGGATATCCACCTAAAGTGCTGGTGCTGTCCCAGCTCATCCAGGCCAGGCCCAGGCAGGCTCCTGCAGGGCATGCTTTAATTACTTCCTTTGCTGTTGCCCTCACTGTGCGTTTAGGTGTGGCTGCAATCTTAAAGTAGTCAGGGGTGGTGGATGGCGGTTTGAGAGATTAGCATATCACACAGATTAGTGCTTCGCTGGTGTGTACATGTAGTGACAGAGGGTGGTAATGAGGAAAAAAGACCTCCCTCCCACAATCCAAACCCCTACCCACGGTTTAACAGAGGGATTTCAAATTGAGCTACAGATAGAGTTGCAGGACCTCTTTATCTCCCTGTTACAGGTAGAGGGAGTGACCATGTTTTCTTAAATTTTGGCACAACAGTGAGATGAAAGGATTAAGCAACCAGGCAACCACAACAGAAACAGAAATTACCAGACTCAGGCTTTCATTATAGCCTGTTTGTTTCTTTTAAAATATAATGGTACTTTACAGTTTTCCATTCAGTCACCGTGATACTGCTTTAAAAGAAAAGAAGGCTTCCTATTTCTTTTCTAACCGGAAAACTAAATCTCCTCTTTTCTGTTTTCTCAGGCAGCCTTCCTGTTGGTTAGATTAGCTTTGGCCCTTGTCCAGCAGATCCAGCACTGCCCACTACCACCCAGTGAGAGGCCTAGGCTCGGTGTCACTTGCGATACTAGAACGTGACCGCTGGTGCCCTGTCTCTGCCGCAGGGCCAAGAGCTCCTTACTCCCATGGATTTTTCATTTGTGGATCTTGCAGAATCAATGTTCTGTTTTTGCCTTCCCAGACAGGGAACATGGATCAGCACTTTCTTTCACTGCTTCTCATCTGTTCGTGCTTCTGTGTGTGTGTGTGTGTGTGTGTGTGTGTGTTTATGTGTGTGCACCTGAGTGTTTGATTATTTCCTATATCCTCAATTTTCCCCCTACACCGTCTGCCCCTTGGAAACCACATCCCCTTCTGCCATTACTTTATCCTTCTTCAATTCCTCTCCCCTTTTTCTTTCTGCCATGTCATGGCATCAGTAGTGCAAGCATTAGGCTAATGTCCAATTTATGTGTTTTTTGTTTAACATAATCATTCATCCAACAGAGTATTTAAGCACCAAACCATTTATTTATGTAGACAAATTTCTTTCCCTGGAGCTGTTCTCATCCCAGCAAAGGTCTGGAGGCAGGACGGGGAATAGCTGAAGATTTAAAGCTAGGGAAAGTAGGGCAGGAGTCCCTCTTTGACAAACTAAATTGTTTGAACTGTTCTTTAAAGCACAGCATGGGGCAGTTACAGAGCTTTGCTTCTCCACCTGTTCTCAGTTGGATGGAGGAGTTTGGTAGCAGGTATTTTTTTCACCAGTACCCATGATGCCTTGCTTCCTAAGAGACTTTTAGTTGGGTAGAAGTCATTGTTACAAACATTGCACCTTACTATGACAATGGCCGCATAAAAGGGAGTCTAGCTGAGCTTTGGTGCCTCGTGGGCTTCACTGCACACAATGTAAATGATTTCTCTCTTGTGCTCCCCCAGTACTGCTGTCTAGTGGGCCACTGGACACAAATAATGAATCACATTTTATACTTCCACAACGCCAGAGTGGAGGAGTGAAAGGTAAAGCTTTACAAAACTTGCCTTTGCTAGATCCCCGTTTCTGCTGCTCACCACACGGATGACATCCAAGCACAAGATGGAAAATAATTGCATTCTCAGCACACTCTCAGACAAACACTCCCTGTAGACATTTGGGCCAGTTAATTGGAATTTCACTTAGTGCCAACGAACCATCAAGTAACGCACTGGGTTTGTGCTGGCTGCTGTTCATATTATGTTGCAACAGGAATTGAAAACCTCTGCGTACCAGCCTCCAGACAGTTTGGAAGCACTTCTTGGCCAGTGGAAGAAAGACGTGCCGGGGTGATTTTAACAGGCAGAAAAAGCCTTAATAAACAGGATAATTATTTCATTTATTTAAGTGTATCAAAACACAATCATGCGGTGCACTGTGATTGTTGTCACTAATTTTTTATTTTTTTAATTTCTTATCTCTTGTAAGCAGATGAGGTGCATATGCCAACATTGCTCTGGAGTTCCAGCAATACTAACAGTGCACAGTGACCTTTAAAGGCTGTTTAAAAAAATGAAAGAAAAGAAGAGAAAAGCTGGACCACATCCTCCCTCATGTGTAAGAACAAAAGGGAGTTCAGGTTTCCTGGTTACAAGTACACCACTTAGGAGAAAGTACACAGTGAAAGATCACTTCGTACTTGACTAGATTTTATTCAGGCTCAACATGCCATGCCAACTGCGCTGATAAGGTTTAAAAATATGATAACATTTACACTGGGGGTGATACTGGCATTGATTGGGGTTTAGTTATTGTCATTTCATTAGTTCTCTGTATATTTATGGTCTAGCTAAAATGAGAGAAACCTACCTTGAAGGCTCTTCCAGACAGGCTCTCTTAGAGGCAGTTACCACTGTTGAAAGTTAAGTTAACAGTTAAGTATTTCAAATGCCTAAAAGTAACCGTAATGTGGCAGAAAACTGAAAACAATCTAAATAAAAAAGAAACTTTTCTGGCAGAACTTCTCTGGCCGGCTATGCAAGTTTTCTCCCTCGGCAACCATCAGTCTGTCTGTTTATTCCCTGCATTCTTGAGTATTCATCTCCTGGGTTCCTTACCTTTGTTCTTCACCTGAGCTTCATCCCTGTGTTTGTTAAGTAATACATTCTGTCACAATCCTGGGTCTCTGAGCGTTTTCAGTTTACGTTTTGAGTTCTTAAGTTATTCCTTTATATGTTGAGTAAATTGGATTATCTTTTGGTTACCTTTAGTTTAGTTATGTTTCACTTAGCTCCTCTGTGTTAGTCTGTCATGCTATTGTCTTCTTGTCCATGTTGTGAAGTTGTATTGTTATGTCTGCTTTCCATTCTGTTTCCTGTTTTATTTTGAAGGTCTGTGTCCTATGTCAGTGTTGTCAGCTTTGCTTCCTTTGTCTTGTTATGTCAGATTAGTGTCAGCTGTTTCCCCATGTGTTTCCACTTCCCCTAAACACCCTTGTGTGTATTTAGTCTGTGTGTTTCTGTTCGTTCTTTGTCAGGTCGTCTGTTGTTTTCGTCGTGTTCTCCATGTTATGTTACTAAGTTTTATGTCCAGGTTTGTTCAGGTTCATGTCAGGCTTTTTTCATGTTGTTTGTTTAGTTTACCCAGTTTAGGTAAATGTTAGTTGTGCTTCAGTTTGCCTTGCCCTTTGTTTGTACCTTGTTTTTTTACCAGCCTCATTAAACGGCTTGCTTTTTGTTAATACCCAAGTTTTGGTTCCACGTTCCTTTTGTGTCTGCATTTTGGGTCCTTTTCGTCAATCCATACAGTCTGCCTCTGCCAGACTGTGTCACATTCGGGTGTGTACCTATTTTGTTTATTGTCACCTGCTGCCTATCTATACTCCACTCTTTGTTCTTTTAACCCACCTTCTATGTCCTGCATTTGGCTCTTTTAATCATAGCTGTTATTTTGGGATACATATTTTTTTTTTTGTCCAGCCCCTGATTGGGAGGTGTATACTTTTATCTTTCCCTAAGATGTGGCCTTTCTTTGTGCCCTCTCCCCTCCAGCAAACACGGCACAGTGCCGGATTATTTGTACATCTCTGGTGAGCATTTCATCACACGGTTTCGTCATGACGGAGCAGCTACGTGCCACAGCCAGATAGTATCAACGTCCAGCATTATTTCCAAGACTCCCGCTCTATAGCCAGGGGAAGCGTTAAGGCCAGGCAGAAAGCCTGTGCAGGTCTAGTTTCGCCTCCTCCGCCATATATTAAATCCCACCCACTCCCTTGGAAAGTCAAGGGGCCATAAAAAAAGCTCTGCAAGAGAGAGAGGAAAGGAGGAATCATTACGCGCAATTTATAAACCATTAAGAGCCATATTAAAAAGCCTGCAATCTAATTCACCCAGCGGTGGGCTCTGGCAATGATGGTGGCCAAGGGGGAAAGGAGAGTTCATTTAGGGAGTGTGTTTTGGCCACTCAGAGTGTGTGATGTTAATAGGGTCCGGGGGGTCACCTCTAGCCAAGGGAGGCTGCTTACCTCTGCACGGATGCCCAAGTCAGCAGTGGGAGGGTAGAGGGAGGACAGGAAGGCTGACAGAGAGAGAGAAATTGGAGGAAAGGGGATAAGAGAGTTGAAGAGATATGATATTGCTTACACATCCCACCTAGTCCAGCTGGTCATCTCTTAAAAGTAAATGAGGTTTCGCAGCTGTAACAGCTTAAAGAGTGTATACTGGTGAAAGGAATGCACACATTTGCCCCTTCAACTGCTCGAGCGCTTAGTGGGAGCATTATTATAACTTTATTCTGGATGGAGGATGGAGCAGAGCTTAATTTTGATGTGCAGGGAAGAAGCCAAGGTCCCTAAAGTCATCAGAAATTTCAGACTGCATACAAGACTTTAAACATTTTCCACTTCATATAATAGCATAGTCAAAAAAAAGTTACCTTTGGTCTGAATATTTCACTCAGTGTGTGGAACAGCTTCAGGGAGACGCTTGACCAAAACATATGAGACATTATGAATTTAAGATTAATTATAATTGCCACCAGCAGCACAGGGTTGTAGAACATAATAGCAGATGTAGTCCCTTTGTACTACTAAGAAAAAATATATTATATATGCAATCATGATATAAAGCTACAATTTGTACTGAAGTGAGGGGTGTGTGAATTCATTTGTCTCGCAGCCTGAAGAAAGAAACTGCTCTGAAGTGTGGCAGAAGAGCAGCAGGTACTTCTGTGTCACTTGCCAGATGGCAGAAGGGTGAACAGACAACAGTCGGTGTGGGTATCGTGTTTTAGTATCCTTTGGGCTCTACATGTACACCTCATCCCACCTCACATCTGCTGGACTGGTGGAGGTCATGTGCTGTGGGGTTTAGTCACCCTCTGTAGAGCCTCCTGGTCTTAGGCCACACTCATATACCACACCAATTTGTGATGTGCACACTTAGGATGTCTGCTGTTGCCCCTCTGTAAAAGAACTTGGCACTGTCATTTAGTTCTTCTTTGTTTTCCTTAGAAAGAGCAGCAGTTTCCGAACTTTCTTTTCCCGAGGTGAAATTTGTCTCTGTTATCAATAAATTGAGAAAGAGGTTTCCAAAGAAAAGTTTAAAAGGAAACTGCAAACCGAAGCTGGACACATTTCCAAAATTTTGAGGAGCATGCCAGCTAAGCCTAATGATAATATTAATAACAACTTAGATTTGTATAGCACCTTTCAAGAAACCCAAGGGCGCCTTACAAAAGAGTAAAAGGGGATAATAATTTAAACCAATCTTTTTTTTCAGTATAATTACTAAGTGCAGTTTGATCACCTGCTTTATTTGTAATTTTGCACACTTTAACAGAAATGAAAGTCCTAAAAAACATGACTTAAAGGTTATAAATTGATTTCCATGGACGGGCCCATCTACTAGAAAATCTTGACTGAAAAACCTCCTTCCCTCAGCCAGACCACTGAAGATGAGTTGTGGATGGGGCTTCCAGCACAACAATGACCCAAAACACACCTTTAAGGCAACAAAAGAGTGTCTAAAGAAGACACACATAAAGGTCATGAAGTGGCCTAGACAGTCTCCAGACCTCAGTCGTATAAAAATCTGTGGAGGGAGCTGAATCTTCGAGTTGCCAAGCAGCGGCTATGAAACCTGCAGGATTTAGAGAGTTTCTTTAAAGAGGAGAGGGCCAGAATCCCTCCTGAGACGTGTGCAAACCTGATGACCAGCTACAAGAAAAAATGTTACTGCTGTGCTCGCCAAGTCAAGTTTTGTTTTGGGATCATTCATTCAATGACATGCAAATCAATTTTTAATGTTTATGGTTTTTTTTCTGGATTTTTGGTTGATGTTCTGTCTCTCTCTACTGAAATAAAACTACCATAAAATGACCATAAACCTACCAAGCACCTCTTTGTAAGTGAGCAAACATACAAATTCAGCAGGTATATATGTTTTTACTCAAGTGTTTGTCTTCCACAACAACATTAGCTAACACGAAGCCACTTTAAAGGAACAGTTTGCTGTTTTTATCTTTTTCACAACGAGATTATGTCTATCTGTCCATTAAGTGTGAAGCTGCCATCAGGACATCATTATTTAAGCAGAACAGAAAACACAGGATCACAGCACTCGTGACCTTCTATACACTGGCTTCCGGTATGTATTTAAAATAGATTACAATTGATTAATTGATTGAGGATTTTCAGATCCTTTCATGGCCTTTCACCTCCAGTAGTTGCCGAGGTCTCTGACCTCTTAGGGCCAGTAAATTTTTAGGCAGATATCATCTTACTGTTTCAGTAAAGGAGACAGTCCGGACCCAGAGACTGGACCAAAGAAATGATTTCCACTGAGTTATCTTTTTATTTAGTTTATTGAACTTCACACTTTTTCTTAACACTTGTTTTATTTTGCTTTTCCTGAAGCACTTTATAACTTGAATTTATAAAAGTGCCATATAAATAAAAACAGCTATTTCTCCACATATATTATTATTTCTCTGTGCGTAAGCACTAACCTAGCTGTGGCCAACTGGGGTTTTTTTTAATGACTATTTCCCTCCAAGCATGTTTGGAACTCACTGAGACATTTGCTTAACCTGTAGACAACAAATATGTTAATACAGTTTGCTTTAGAGGTGTTAGGAAAGTTGAATTTGATGTGAAAGTATACACATATTTTTAAAAGTTTGGCTTGGAAAGCAAAAAAAAACTGTTCTTGGTTTTTCTACAGCTTCAGATTTACAGCAGCTTTGCCTTTAATTGAAGTCATTGTCCTTTGAAATATGTCAGTAGAAAATGAAGGACTATTTTAAAAGTGACACCAGTTTGAATATTTGATTTTCACTGAGTAACAATTTATTTTGCTTTTGGATTATGGATTTGTGCTGCAGAACCATGCGGCACATCATCTAAATAAAATGCAGTATTCAACTGTAGATAGAGATGTACTTGGTCGAATAATAAGGAAAAATCCAGAGCATTCAGTGGAGATACAGGAATATAACAGGAAAAAAACAGTACTCAGAAAGCGGTGAAGGACAGTCCACAGCACTAATGGGACTGCTACTGGAGAGAAGCATTTTAAGCACTTTTGGTTCTAATAAGAGTAGAACAGCTAGTTCAGTTTATATCTCTGCAGTGTTGATACAAAATACCTGGACCACATAGATATGTCTATATTGTCTTTGTAGGGAGACGGTCAGGAGGTTCAATAACTGTGGCGTTGAGAGCGTCTGCTCGGAGCCCGAGGCCCTCTCTCACCATATCACAACAACGCCACAGTCAATACAATCCAAATTGAGCCCTCATGCAGAACACTGCACGAATCAATATTCTTAAAAAGGTTACACGTCAAACTATTAAATACTTTATCGATCCCTGAGCAATATGCAGTGCGTATATGGAAATCTATAGATACTCTATGTTATTCTCGTCCTATAGCGGTGAAGTAAGAAACATTCTTAGTATTTTAACTTCTTGCCGTCACGTAGCAAAGCACGGGGAAATTAATGATAACTAATGCTGCTTTTTTTTTTTTTGAACATCTCGTAAACTTCAACGCAAAAATCTGACACTTTGTTTCCCACATTTGGTTTGACATTAAGTTTTCTCCCATACAGACACAGAAAAGAAGGGAGACAACATTTAACAGGGCTACCTCTAACTCAGCTCTTACATAAGCGATGTTAAGAATATCTCAGAAAGAAAAAAAGACTAAACCTCAGGTTGGGAAACATTCATCTTCTTTCTTATGGTTGTCAACGTTCGGAGAGAAAACTCTCTTGCATCTCTCTCATCAGACCAAACTATCACAAACCCTAACATTAAGTTCTTTTTCACATGCCAGCCAAATGTCTTTCAACTAAATGGAGCAGCTGCACTGAAATCACAGAATGTACAATAAACCTGTCACAGTCTGTATTAGCAGATGGGAAATGGGAAAACAAAAGCATGTGTCGCTGAGGATTGCGATTTTAGCTTGCCAGGTGTAAATCTGGCAAATAGGAGATAAAGGGAGAGCAGAAGAGGACAGGTTGATCAAGATGGATGGATGTAGTGATGGTGAGTACCAAGGTGACCAGTACAGCTGAAAAAATGCAAGGTGAGGTGAATATCGAAGAATCGAGAGCCAGAAAATGTGCAACTGTGCTTATTAATGTGCCAGAATGATCTGGTGTTACAGCGATAAAGATGGAAAAACTGAACATTGGAAACAATTACATCAATCTAAGGCGAAGAAAAGAGGAGTTTCATATATAGAACCATAAGCTGTGAATAAAAAAAATTCACAAGTGGCACTTTCGGGCTTAATGGCGTTGTTGATAGCTGCTTGGGCCATTATAGCGAGTTGAGACGAACATCACCGGAGGGACGAGGGATGGAATATTGTATAAGGACACAGAGAAGAAATAAATGACCAGATGGTGGTTATAAATGCACAGTCAATAGAGAGACAGAAAAAGCAGCAGAGGAAAAATCGAGAAAAAAAAGAAGGGCACAAGAGAGCAAGAGAAAGTGAGTGGGATTGAGAGAAAAGGGACTGACAGTGAAGAATGCAGGCAGTTAAAGATATCTGCAGAGTGATCTGTTATTACAGAAAGAGGGAGACAAACAGCTTCTTTCTTTTGTTTTTTTTCCAACAGCAAAATAAAGACACTCATCAATTTAAATCAGCAGGGTTCCCGGACCTCACCTTTTATCTGTCAGACACTGGGTGGTGAAGGCCTGTTCCTCCCTCCTCTTGTCCATTCATCACACAGAGGAAGAAGACACCCCTCCAGGGGCATGCTGGGTAATCTTGCATGGCCGGAAACATGGCGATGGTGAACGGATGGCGGCGGGACCCTTTGTTATTTACTGCTCACTTAGCCCCTCTGCACCCTGACACACACACAATTTATGAGGACAATCGTCAAAGCCGCTGCGCTCCACTGGAGCACTCCCTGATGGATGTACATGAATCCAGGAGAGGAGAGGAGAGAGAGAAGCAGGGAGACAAAGATAGAGGTTGAGGCGTCGTACAGTTTCCATTACTGTAAATTAAACCACTCACTGGGCTTCATAAAAGAAAGATTTACATCAAAACAATAGATCAGAACAAACATTTTGCAATTAAACGTTAAGCCCCGAGACTAAAAAAATCATTTTAAATATAAACTCCGCAGCAGCTTATATTACTGCCGTGCAGTCCCGTCTCATGGAAGGAGTGTGAACTGAACTGCGTGCTCATATGTCTTGCGAAATGCCACTGAATGCACCAAATGTCACCAGAATGTCAGCAGTTCCACCGTCTGTGTTTTGAGCTTTTATTTTGGTGCATTCACTCTAACAGACACCTCTTTTCCTCGCTGCTTTCATCCGGTATTCACATCCCCAAAACTCATCTACATCGTCCCCGTGCTCTTTGCTAAGGCAGCTGACAAACAGTACAGTAAGTGTTCAATCATAACAATCCATTAGAATAATCACTGATAACAAGTCCATTTTCATAAAAGAGACGGGAGAGGGATTAATGAGCTTAACCCTACTTATGTTCCATCCATTTTGTGCTGTAAATCAATAATCCAGTAATAATGTTCTTCAGTGGGGCAACAGAGCCCCAAGAGCAGCATCCTCTCTCTCTTCATGAGTTATTTGAGCTGCCCTACTATCTCCTTTGTTCTCTATAAAGTTGCCTTTTGGGAGTGCCAGGACCAAACACATATATTTTTAGTGTTTTCTACACAGTCTGGTGTGAAACAACACAAGGGATTGGTGAGACTCCAAGAAGCACAGAGCGCACAGACGGGAAAGGGAGGGGAGGAGGAGAAAGTAAATGAGCAGAGAGAAGGAGTGATGGGGCCAGGAGACCAGGGAGGAAGAAGAAGAAGAAGCAAAAAAAAAAAAAAAAAAAAGATGGAGGGAGCACATGGTAGTGGAGAGGTAGGGAATTTTTACAAGACTCTGTTTAATCAGCCTTTCTCTAACTCTGCGTCAAGGTGCAGTGCTCCTCTCTTTGTATCCTAATGTTTCCTTTATGCATCCTTTTAGATTTTAATAGCACGGAAATCAAAGACTTTCAGCAGCCTTCTAACATAATTGTTGGGTCAGTTGCAAATGTTTCCAGAATATAAATTAACACCACAAAACAGAAGCATTTCAAAATTAAAGCACATTCTGATGCTCGTACCCAAAAACAAAACCTGTCTTTCAGGTTTTTTTCAACTACTCAGTAATGCTTCAGTGAGGCTGTATGCTGCCATAATTCTAATTTTTTACATAAAAAAATCATGTGAACCCTGAATTTTTGATTTCTTGCAGTGCTGTCATGACAACGTGAGGTATTTTTAAGCTTGCAGCTGGGTGCTATAAAAATAACATGCAGCCATTGTTTATTGGCTGGCCCGTGTAGGTACATGAGACAGTTAAAACACGGACTGATTAAGAAAACTTTGCGAACACAAATTATTTCCATTTGCACACAATAGCAATTTCTGAAAGAAAACAAAAATTGCTGGGATCAATATTATTAACCCCCTGAAAAACTGACCTTTTTACTGAGACATAGCACAATCCACTGCTGTACAGTGTTGGGCTTCAACTTTGTAAAGCTCAAAACTTATAAAAATCAAGTTAAAACTGGATTTTTTTGCTAGGGTTATCATCCAATTTGCGCACATTTTAAAAACTTCAGCAAGGGTCTGAGCTGTCACTTGAGAAAGCATCACGCCAAAAACAAAAGAAATCAATTTAGACTTAAGAAAAAGAATTGTTGATGCTCACAAAGCAGGAGATGGATATACAAAGCTATCACAGCGTTTCCAAGTGTCAAAAGTTGGAGTGAGAAGCATCATCAAGAAATTCAAAGAGAGTCATACGGTACAGAACAAGCTTGGCAGAGGTAGGAAGCAAAAGATTTCAAAGACTCTGGAAGGAAAACTACTGAGAGATGAGTCTAAAGAGCTCAGAACAACTGCCAAGACATGAGGGAATGACTTCTCAAAGAAGACAATCACTAGAACCCGGCACAGAAATGGACTCTGAGGTTGAAAACCAAAAAAACCCTCCACTTCTGCAGAAGGGACACATTTAAGCGAGACTGAAATATACTAAGGACAACCTGGAGAAAGACGCATATTGAAAAAAACACCCTTTTTCACATGAGATTCATATAAATAGAGCTTTGGTCACAGAGAAGCTATTTAAAGAAAGAAAGGACCATTGTCCCCACAGTGAAACACAATCCTGAACAAAGATGGATATGTAAAGATTTTGATTGAAAACCTAAATCAGTCAGCAGAAAAACGGAGTCTCAGTCATCGCTTTGTCCTGCAACACGACGCCATCCCAAAACATACGTTGGTCCCGATGAAGAACCACCTCCAGAGGACCAACATGAATGCTGCCTCCACAAAGCCCTGACTTGAATCCTATTGAAAATCTGTGGGGTGAACTGAAGACCAAGGTCCATGCCAGAAGACCATCAGATCTGGAGGAGTCTGAGAGATTGGCCAAAGAAGAATGGGGTGGGATTGCTCAGGAGACGAGTGTGACATTTGTTTAAAACTACAACACATGACTGCAGGTTGTTATCCAGCAAAAAGGACACACTGACCCTTTCAGTTATTGTGAAATAATTTTATTTCTGTGTGTAAAGTAAAATGTAAGCATCCAAAATAAACTAGGATGTCTAAGCTATGCTAAAAGTTCATTTCATTGTTTAACAGCACTTTGGAAATACTTAAAATGAAACTCTCTATCCTCATCTGTATTTCATGAAGAGCTGCATACTGGACTCTTATGATGGAGGTCATTCATTGAAAATACAGCTGCTCTGCTACCAAATGGATATCACAAAAGAACACATCTCCTCACTTTAGCAAGTACCCAGCTACATTAGGTTTTAGCCTTGTCTAACCTTACCCCTAACCTTAACCTGTACCCAACAAGAAAAACAAGTCTTCACTTTAAAATGCAACAATTTACACAAAGTTGGAGTTCCATGTAGTCGATGTGTGGTGTAGCAGCCTGCCTCACCTCCACAGACACATGAATATTTGGATCAGATTCAGATTGAGCAAAAGTCAAAGTCATGTCACATTTTCCCATTTCCCAATGCTTCCCTCAACTGCAAAAGTGAACTCTCAGTTTTTGAGCTCCAGCAGACAACATTTTGAAGAAAATGACAGCAGGTAAGTTTTATCAACTACATTTCTTACATGCTTTATGTTGTAGAGAAGCTGCAAAGTAGATTACAAGTTAATTCAGCTCATCTGCATTCAATGAGGTGCATGAAGTCTCAGTATCAGCTCATCAGTATTGTCCCGGTCACTCAAACTGAAGCTGTAATTGTAATTTTCAGATGCTGTTGCTCTGATCTTGATGTGCTGATGTGTATAAGTCAATGAACCCAGAACTGTGTTTGTCACTGAAGTGTAGATTTTGTCTTTGACTGATGTAAATTAGTATTGCCGTGTTGAGTTATTTAAGTTTTGTATTTTATAATTAGTTTTCAGATTGGCTTTGAGTTTTTGTTGTCAGTTACGGTTAATTATAGTTAGTTTCCAGAGTGGATCTGGGTCAGAACAGTTTAAACTGACTTTATGTATAGTTGATGTCCTGTCAGCAGTTTTATAGAAATCTCTTTTACAGTTTAAGGTTTTAGTTTTTGAATTTAGTTACTTTCAGGTTTCATTAATTTTACCCTTCCTAATTATTAAAAAAGGAGGATTTGTCAGGGACAAGATTTAACAAGGTCAGATTAATTCATAGTCCCGTAGACATTCCAACCACATTACCACTATATCTATTTTATTTTAGTTAGTTTGTGAGCACATCCAATTTTATTTAAGTTTTTCCACATCCAGTTTTATTTAGATTTACTATAATAACCTTGCTGCTATGCTTCATAAGCTCTCTAACTGGTCCTGATAGCTTCAGCATGGTGTTTAAAGTTGTATACATTAACCTAAAAAGGGAAATGCTAGAGGATGTTGCTGGGAGCACTACAAGGCTTATTTTCTAAGCTATATTTAGGATGCTTCCTGGTGCGCTTTTACTTTGATCTCTGCACTTTTATTGTTTTTGGTTATAAATGTTAAGGCACTAAAAAACAAATGTGGTGTTGATATGTTTTAAAGTAGCTGCTTTGCATAGCTGAAAATAGCTAATTTTGTAAGAAATGCATAAAAGTAATGTATGATGGTGCATCTCGCTCTGCTAATCTGTATTCTGTATGAGACTGAGCCAGTGTGGAGCTTTTAGGGACTTGAGAGTTTATGCACAGGAGAATATACATGACTGATTATTTCTTCTCTGTTGCAGGCATGATAATAATAAATAAAAACAATAACTACCCCCAAAAAAACAAACAAACAAACAAACAAACAATTAATTCTGTGCTGGATGTATTTTAAATGTTTTTTCAGTTTTGGGTTATTTTGGTAGTGCTACTGTGTTTACACTCTGTTAGGTAGGCGCTTAGGGCATATGTACAAGAAAAACAGTGTGAGTGTTTATTTCCTCACCATTGCATATGCTAAGAGCATGTGTAGCATGGAGACCCTGTGAATGCTCTGTCCTTCACACCGGCGGTTACTGTGGCTGTGGGTGGCAAAGAAAGTCCTCAAAGACCTTCAAGGGAAGTTTGCCTTTTCAGTCACACACACAGAGTTAGATCACCTACACATTCTGTCTTCAGCTTTTTGGATTTTAAATTCAAACAAACAAAATAAGAATATGAATATGTTAAAAAGGAAAAACAGCAGACAAACAAACTTACCATTGTGTAGAATGGAAAAATAGATATCACTCTGATATTTACGCACATTTCTCACAACAACAAAATTTGTTTTTCCAGATAATGAACCTTGATGGATTCAAATTCACAATGCACACAGTTTAATCTCACTTGACTTGTAGTTGATGTCTTGACATCAGTTTTATTTTGGACCTTGATTTTTTTTCTTTCTTTGTACACTATCATGAGTAACCACTGCGACAACTTAGGAAGCTAGGCTGAATGGTCATGCTATTGCAGTATATTTGTGATATTTCAAAAGAAGAAGAATTGGCATCTGTTCTTTAACCTCAGTCAGCATACTTGACTCTACGGTTGCATAATGCTTTACCGTGTTTCCCAGCTAGTTGATAACTTTGTCTGCTGCTTAACTTTTTACTGAAAAGAACTGCTTAATGTGGCTGAAAACAACACAGATGGGACTAAACAAAATGAGCCATGATAGTGAAGTTGTAGGCGAGAAATCAGAAGCAACAAGCTAAAATACACTATAAAGCTCTGTCGAGCTGAAGGGGCGGGTTCAGAATTATGTTATGATGTGAAGCTTTAAACTTATTTATGGTTAAAGTGGGGCAACTTAAATGTTTAGTTACGATTCGGGATATTGGTGTGCATGTCATTCTGTCTGCAAACATGAAAGCGCAAAAAGCTTTGTATTCATTCTGATAAAACTTTGTAGATGTGTAGAGTGGGGTCATGTTAACAGTCCATAAAAATTTGGCTTAGATTTTCATGGTAACTTAATGATTTATTGGCTTGAATTTGACAAAAAGCCTTATAACTTGACTCTATCTCTTACAAGCGGGGTTTCTACAATGGCATTCTGTCAGGACAAGCAGGGCAGCAGTGCTTGCCTTCTCAAATCTAAAAGAATAATCTCTGCTTGCCTTTCTGTAAAAGTCACCGCATCCCAATGATTTCCAACATATCGAAAGTACCATATAAAGATTTAAAATAACATGTTATATTACACCTTTGACCTCTCCTTCCAGATCATAAATAGATCTGAAGGTCAAACCTATGTTTCTGCCTTCTTTTGCACAGACAACATACAGGCATACAGGGAAAGCTATATGGGGGACTTTAATATATATGTTACTGATTAAATAAGGTCAAATTTTCTTAAAGTCAAACTTTCATAAAATGTCTCTTATCTTTAAAACTATACTTAAAATTCTAATGCCTTTGTTTTGGGAATATTTAAGAAATATGCTGATTATGACTTTGTTATGTACATTAGATAAAGAGGTTATAACCATCTAAATATGCAATTTAAATACACGTACAATGTTCCTGAAAAAGGTTTTTATATAAACGAAATAAACTTATGATCAAAGACTTTTTTCACTCGTATTTATTACTAAACATCAATTTTTCAAAATTTTAATTTTACTTTTTATTCATTTTAATCAGAATCAAAATACTTTATTGATCCCAGTGACAATGTGGTCACAGTTGCTCCAAGACAGTAAGAACAGTAGCTAACAAGTTAAAGTACCAATTAAATATTACAAACTAGCTGAGAGGTTACGCGCACTGCAGCTTAAGAAAACGCTAGGAAATGGAAAAATGCTGCAAAAGTCGTTTTTGCAGAGACAATAAGATGACGGAAGTGACAGAAACCAAATTCAAAATGTGAAAGATCACACAGAGACACACTTAAAAGAAGCCGAGTATTCATTGTGACAATTGTGAGGGAGAAAAAGATGCAAATACAACTGTGTGTTTTTATCTTGTGATTCACATAATACTGTAGATACATGTTTGCTATTGGCTGTTTATTGTTAGCTGTTTACTGTTAGCTTGTCATTTCACAGCGTCATCCATCATGTTAATGTCTCAGCAAAAACACTTCCATTGTGTTATATGAGTTATTCTTTTTTTTTTTTGAGCTTTCTCTGTTTCCGTTGAGTTTTCTTCAACTTCCAGTGTGTTTTGTGTGCTTCTGTAGGTTTACACTCTCTGAGTGCTTCTTGTTAAATTATAGGTTTGGGACAGGACCCACTTTTGTGGTGTCTTACATGAAAGCTGGAAACACTAATCTTGCATGCAACCAACCAGTATTCACAGTTTATGCAATCTATCTATCTATCAAGCTAAAATGACATGTTTACTATTAGTTGAAATTTAAAATGATGAAGGATGTTGGCATGCATGAACCTGCTCTGCTCTTTTTTGAGAGGATGAAGGCATAGCAGGGTGCTGTGTAGGTTTAATTCAAAACATGTTGGAAGTATCCAAGTCCAGGCAGCCTCCTGTAGCCCCCAGCTGGCGGCTTCCCCTCTCCTCCCCCCTGCTCTGGCTGGTCCCATCGGCATCATGGACTGAGAGAGTGGCAAAAGAGAGAGAGAGTTGGCAAACTCTGTGGCCTATGTGCCAACACCAAGCCCCAACACTCCAGTGCCTGCCTCAGCAACAATCTCTGCTACAGCATTTAGAACAGGAGGTAATGGGCCACAACATATCCTGACGCTGCATTTATTCCGATAATGTAGGCACATTTGAATGCAAGAGATCAACATCCCTTTCTGTCTTTTTCCAAATTTCAAAATAGTCCTGTACTAAAGATCCAACAGACGATTGCCCTCGGGTCTATACGAGTTTTAGCTGAAACAGCACCTGAAAGCCTCAGGTGCCATGTTTACAGTCAAGCAGAGAAAGTAAAGAGATATTATAAAAAGGATGGAGCCTCCAAGAGTGGACCAAGATGTGGCAAAAACATGCAATGCGCATCAAGCAGTTAAGTAATTTGGTTTTACTCCTATTATATAACACCATAATGGGCAGTAGTTGTGCAATAAAGTAAGATATACTGTATAACTGGAAGTGCAGCTTAATTAGAATAACTGGTGCCATATTTTTAGGGATTTACTGTATATTACAAATGAAGTGCAGCATCTTAAGAGTGTAACATGAGTTCAGCATTCCCAGATGAGATGAGGATAAGAGACTAGCAGTAAGAATGAAGAAACACCAGAGGCCATCTGCATGTGTTATTAAACTGCCCATCGCCTGGCACTAAATCCCAGCAGTGGGAAAGAATCCAGCAATCAAAGCACATATGGCCAACAACCGGTGCTTGAATTATCCTTCAAATGTAGGTTAATGAATTCAGGAGCAGACTGACAGTCATGAACATCATATCTTTAACAACCTGACAGACCCACCTGCCAATCTGTGGTGGGGCTCTCTGCATGCGGGGGTGGGTATTATGGGTGAAGAGGGGGTGGGATCGATTAGCACCTCAGAAGCAGAGTCTGTTGGGTGACAGCACCGCCAGAGATGCTGGGAGACTCCGGGCCAGTCCATTCATCAGAGACCTCCAAGAGCTAATGAAACACGCTGAGAGAGTGATTAAGACACAGACACCTACTACAGCGGGGCGGTGTGCCTGATGCATTAATCACAGCTTTTGTCTGCGGGTATCTGAACCGTTTCTGTTGCTTTGTGCGAATGAGTGCCAACACGGCTGATGTACACAAACTGAATGTGGTGCATTTGTGCATACAGACACACCCACAGAGCGGTGGTTATGTTCGGATACAGTGTTAGACTAATAGCTGCAATGCATGTTCTTCCTGTGTTTGCCCATGTATGTGCAACTTGATCTATCTTTGTAGCTCTTTCAATTAAAATCGCTCTTTTCAAACTTTGCATAGATACAAGAAGCCAGTCCTCTTCTCATTATTACATTTTTGGTGTTGATTAATTGGACCTGTATGATAATGAGCGAATGCCCAAAACTAAAAATGTGTTCCATCTTGGAACGGACCGTCCTGTCTGCTCAGCAAATGGATAATATAATGCAGATGGTACAAGTGTGATAATTTGTTTTTGTAAGAGACTTTTCTGCAGCTGATTACTCATTGCAGTCTGGTCATACATAAGTTTGTCTCATGAACTTGGCTGTTAGGAGCTCCGGCATCTTTCTTTTTGTTTTTTTCTGAGAAGTCCAAGACAGTGCTGCCATATTAAGCCTATGCTACAAATTCGTTAGATGACATCCAAACACCATCTGGGGTGTCACCGTGAGAGAGAGAGAGTGAGAGAGGGTGCATATTGTTTATGACAGAGCCAAGATGAGGTTTTAATACCCGGTTTTATTGCTTAACAAATGAAGACAGTCTGAAGGTGATTATTTATATCTATTAATTAAGTTAATCAAGATGACAGGATTTGCTTCTCTCTTCCCTGTTGCTAATTACATTGTGTTTGTGTGTACAGCACAGGGCCGGTGCCATAAATACAGATGTCATCTGTGCGCCGGCATTGCTAGGGATTAAGCTCTGTTTGCACGCGCATGTTTGTATGCAGGTGTGTAAACATAATTCGTGTCGCCAATAAATGGTAAATTTGCATACACTTCGCATATATAACATGCAAAAACCTACTTTATTCTTCTTACTTTGCACGGCAGCAGCTTTTGCATACAGGTATAGCGTACAAATGAACTACGTGTAATCCCTAGAAATGAAAAGGACTTTATCTCTCATTGTGTTTTTGTCCGGAGCAGCTCAGGTCGACCTGCTGAGTGAGCAAACCCACCCTCTCCACTCTTTCTCCTTCTCTTCTTCATACTTGTTTCTATTGCTGCAAATGGGACAGCAACCAAGGGGTCTGCACTACAAGCAGCAGATTAAAGGATTACCATTAATTAGATGTCAGGGACAGAGAGGGGCTTTGCCTGTCTTGGCCATGATACAATATCTGTTAATCTGCTCCGCTCCTGGATAAAAAGAAATCAGTCCATTGGCAGAAAAAATAGGAAAAGAGGGATGGGGCCAGGAAAGAATTGAAAACAAGAACAAAGAGGCAAAGGCAGCGAGAGGTGGGTTTAGAGACTGGAGGATGGATGAAAGGGGCAGGGAAAAAAAGGAAAACTACTCACGGCCCACTCGAGTGTACATTGAGCTTTTCGTATAGAAAGAAAAGCAGCTGGAGATAATAGGATGCATAAGGATGTGAGAGACCAAAAGGAGGTAACAAAGAGCTAATAACCGGCTGATCTATAGAGAAACAAGGGGCTAAAGAGAGAGGTGAAGTGGCTGAGGCCCGAGAAAGGAGCAGCCGCTCCATATAAAAATAAAAATAAAACAAGCACCTTTTTTTTTTTTTTTTTTTTTTTTTTTCAGATATCTGCTCAGACAAGGTTGGGCAAACATCTTCCCCCTTTAGACATCTGTCAGCTTTGACCTGCACCACTGCATCTGTATTATTTTCCACCCCCAAAAAAATTGATAAAAAAAACTGAAAATGACTGCACAGCTGCACTTCAAAGATATAGTGCTCCTTAGTCCACACGTGTCATTCTTAATTAAAGACTTGCTCAGATGGATAGCAGGTAAGTCAGGTGACTGACAGATGACTGTTCTGAGTTTGATAAGGCGCTGGTCCATAATAGAAGTCCTGACCCTCATTTTTAGTGCCGTTAACCCAAGGCAGACTGCCTGTGTTGACTTCATCTTTCTTTGACAGCGAGTTTGATTCTGTGCCCGAGGCCAGGTGAGGACAAGCTATCAGGGTCCTGCTAAACACCCGCTTACTGCCCAGCTGATAACACTCAGCCTGTGGGCATGCTGGTTTGGGGTACCGTCTCCCCTTGTCTGGACAGATCACCCTCAGTGAGCCTGCAGATGAGTGAGGCTTATCAGTGGTGCATGTACGTACACGAAGATAATATTGCTCACAGGAAATATATATATATATAACCTATAAGCAAACTGAGGTTGATCCTAAAATATATAACTATGGGTTTTCTGTTGAGTTAGTAGAACGCCTGAAGGCAAGTACAGGAGCGCAATTTTTTATTTTTTTTTTGCAGCAGTAAGTAGGACCTAATGTAAATTTGAGTTGTGAGGGGGGTAATTGATGGAGAAGGGTTGGGACATCATTTTCTTTTGGCCAGGCGTAGGGCATTCCCTCTATTTGAGTAAAGGGACTGTGGGCGCCCCTGTGAGCCCCACTCTGCTGAGACTCTAATTACTTTGGGGACCTGGAGAATTCAAAGGATTTAGATACGGGGAAAAAAGAATTTCTAATTTACTGCACCACTTGATGTTTGTCTTCATTTGTGGTATGACTTGCGCTTTGGAAAGCAAACAGACACAAAGTGCGCCTTTATCAGGAACTGCTTCCTGATAAAAGGGAAACAGTATTCGACCGCTGTCACTGCGGTGTTTATCCCCAGGGTGTGTGTGTGTGTGTGGATATTAATCTCCTGGACAAACACACTGTAACTTCACCCCCTCTTTCTGCCAGAGCTATCTTCATCGCACAAGGCTCAGCACCCTTGTCTGTCTGGCCGCTGACATTTCTGCTCATGCTGTGGAGCCACCGCCCTAAAAACCCATTTTTCACCTGGAACAAATCACCTCAGAAATATCCAAAAAGAAAAAAAAACAATTGAATTTTACTTCTTAATTGAGTCATATCTCATGCTGCTGCGCAGACATTTACACAGGTGTGTGAAAAATTCAATAATCGGTTCGCAGTCAGGGGCGAGCCGTGCATAAGAACCTGGACGTAATATCTTTGAGTCCTAAAGACGTCCGTGGTCCACTAGGCAGATGATTTGGTTACATGCAAATCTTCTTTTCATTCCGAGAGCTTTGTATAATTAGAATATGGTAATCAAATTCAAATACTAAGAGAAAAAAAAAGCATTAAAAAAATATTCATTTTCATTTTTCATTAGTTTGCAGCGTAGATTACATTCTCGCCTGATTGAGAACAGTCCCCTGTGGACTGTGAAAGGTGCTGTCTGAACAGGCTTTCTTGACAACAGACCTTCTGAAGCATGAGAATCAGAAACAAGTTTTGGTTATGAGGTCAACTAACAATAATTGCTTAGCAGGTTGGTCAATTAACACCCCCCACTTCCCCCCACACTCACCCACTTGTTTAAATTTGCATGGACATGTTTATTTTGTGCCTTTATATAGTGAATCAGAAAGGTGTTAATTTCATGCCTTTTCTGCGAGCGAGTCAGTGTGCGTTAGAGAAACAGACTGCATGCACAACATTAGTGTATCAGACAAAAGGACCTGTGTGTGTGTTTCTTACTTATTCAGCATGACGCGCTTTGGAATTATGAGGCCACAAAGGCAGTAAAAGCTTAATTTGAGAGGTTACACTGTTCCCGACCGAAAGCTATAAGAAAGCTCAATGGTGAAATGAGGATTTAATAAAAAAAATATATTCCCAGTGATTCAGTTGTCATCAGTTGAGAGCACCCCTACGCATATGCACAGACCCGTGACCAATAAAACGAGAGTGAGAGAAAATGGGTGGTAAACTTTCCATCATCTCCATTCTTTCTTATTAACAGGGGGATATTTTGCTCTCGCTCTGAGTGGCAGAGACCAGTAAAGCCACGGTGTTTTACGGCCTCCCAGCTCGCTGTTGACAAAGATTGGGCACCAGAGGGGCCTGCAGGAAAGTCACAAAGTCATGGAGGACAGAGAGTGGGGGTTTGCAAAGTGAGTCTTCACTTGACAGAATCTTACGTTATTAATGGTTTAAGGCATTAACGTCACACTTTCAAACTTTAATTGAGCAACCAGTGAGCGAGATGTCAAACAGCAGGGCTCTCTAGGGTGACATATGTTGTGCGTGTGTGTGTTTGGCAGAGTGTGCCCGTGTCTGTTTGTGTGTGTGTGTTTCTGTGTGTGCTCCTCACCTGTGTGGGAGTGTGATAGACAGAATGAGACCTCTCAGCAGAAGGTTCTGGGGAGACAATCAATACTCCTCACCGAGCTGCGTGGCTACAGCCCTCTCTCATTATGTGCCACAAGGGAGGCTGCTGCTGAGTCTGGCTGAGCAAGAGCCAAGGGAGTATGGACGCATTCATAGAAGCCCCCTGACGTAGGCTATTGCTACCTTTTTCACGATACGTGACAGGATAATGAGTCTACAGGACCCCTCGAAACATCTCTCGTGGGTGCACTTTCCTTGTGTATCTTTTCTATGAAGGACTGTTAGTGTATTCTTTTTTCTTCAGATTCACCAAGAAGTCCATTCAAAGGCACCTCTATTTTAGATGCAATGATGTCCAAAATCAAGAGAGGCTATTTGTGGATATGCTACACCTAACTCAGGGGGAGAAAAATGAGCAGAAAATGATACCTACAGCATACCGTGACATTGGAAAAAAAAATACCTCTCTGCAAACAATGTGGCTCCTATTATCTGCAAATAACCACAATCCCGAAGGTGCTTTTGGATTAAATATAACTGCGAAAATAATGGGCATATTTTAAAATTTGATAATGCAACAAAATCCTTCTGGGCACCAGTTTCTTGGACCAAGACTGTGGGACAGTTCTGACGAGCTGCACCCCATCCCCATCCATTTCTATGCAGGCTGCCAGTAAGCTGTGCCAAAGTGCTGATATCCCTCATTAGAAAAGCAGAATCCAGGAAAGAGTCCAACTCATGCCTGCCCACACTGTCACAATGATGGCGCAGGGTCTCCACAGGAGATTTGAAGGTCAACAAGAAAAACAGGTTGTAACAGATATAGAATTGCGGCCAGTGGAAACCCAGCCATTTAAGTAGAGTAGGGCTGCTGAGGAGGGAGATTAGGGAGAGTGAAGTCGTGTTCTCTCATGCTTGTTAACGTTAACCGAATTGGACTGTACAAGGGAACGGGCACGTTGATGGAGGTTGTTATTTATGCATGTGGATCCAAGTGAAGTATCTGTGATTTCCATGCCAACAGTCAATTTATTTTATTTACAGATTAAGGGGGAAAATGCAGCTATTCTAACAAGTCATTCATTATCTGTTGATACCCAGGATTTATCCAGTGAGCCCACAAAAGACAACATTTATCCAGCCCTAAGGGCAGAGCCTGAGGGGTGGGGGCTTGGCTCTAAGCCTACAGGAATAAAGAGTTAACACAGGTCAAATCCCATCTTTCATATCCTCAGGCAAAACATGCATCCTCGTGTTCAGCAATTCCACACCGGCAACTAATTTTTAAAAATTCAGTTATTTATCACCATATTTTTCTCTGTTTGACTTGGCATACGTGCCACACTTGAGTCTTATTTAAAAGCTCTGTCCCACCTGTGCTCCTTTGTTAAAGCTCAGGGGTGCAGCAGGTATCGCGATGGGCTTTCGGTACCAGAGAGGGCACGGGATTACACCATCACTAGATTTAAACTACTGGCATCGCCTGCTGGGAATTCTAACAATTATCAGCCTTGCACTCCAGGGATGTGGGACTGATGTGGGGGAACAGGGAGTCTAGATGCAGAGGAGGGGGCAGTCAGGCTTTTGGATGTGGTACAGATAAAGCCTCCATCTTTAATGCCGGTCTGTCACATTGAGATAAACGGTGCCCACCAGGCAAATTTATTACAAAACATCAGATGTCTCAAAGGCACTGTTAAAAAGCACTGCATGAGACGTGCCATTGACTATTTTGTTTCGTGTGACTGGCTTAAGAATATCCTGCTGCTTTGCTCCTTTTGTTTCGTTTTGCATCCTTGGCCACGACATCGGTCACTGATGCTGCTGAAAGTGTAGGTACAAATGTATAAATGCTCCCTTCTCACCAGCCACACATAAGCAGGCCTCTTTGTCATTTTGGAACCTGTTTTAAATCGAAGGACCCATCTGAGGACGTCGGGAAGAGAGAGAGGATCTGTAATGAGAGCACTAAAGCAACATATGTTACTCGCTTACACCTCTCGATTTAAGACTGGCTTTTATTTCACGTCTTTTTTTTCCCTCTTTCACACACTCTACACCTTCTCTGTTGAATTCCCACTTGCCTATTTTTGGAAAGTCATTGAGAGTCTTTGACAAAGATGGCCTGAAGTGAATGTGAAAGCGTACCCCTGGCCTTGTCGCCTGGTAGTAGAGCAGACCATCTGACCACCAGCAGTAGGTTGGGCCATGAGGGGCCATCCGACCAAACCTGGGAGACCTGTGTAGCCGCTATTGCCAAGTTGCTCCACTCTCCTTCAAGCTTCAGACTACTCTGCCCACCTCAGCTACCACAACCAGCACTACCCCTCGCCTCTCTTACCCCTGCAGGTGCCAGCTCTTCTGCTCAGCCAGATCCCAGTGGAGCACACTGAAAAAAGAGAGAAAAAAAATCCATCCAGCCAACCTCGTTTTTGTGTGTGTGTGAGTGGGACAGAGATGTGAAAGAGCACTGGTGGCAAAATGGGACTCGTAAGCAGAGGTGTCAGAGGAGGTTCGCTCCCAGGAGGGCTAATTTTATATTGTTGTCCAGATGACCTTGAGCTGGGTACCATGGAAACATTCCTACCTTGACTTTGAAAGGTGTCTTGGTGGCTCTGCGTTCGTGTGGCGACAAAGCCCTCTCACCTCAGAACAGAGAGAAATGGCCAAAGGCAAAAGGCTGGAAATAATAGCAGAGCGCCTTCAGTGCCCAGGGAAGGAGAGCATTAGCAGGAAATCTTTTGAGGTGCCTCTGTTCATGCTCCACAGCTCCTCTTCAGACATGTAGCTGAATTTGAAAGCTATTGATGGCCTTGTTCAATCAATGGAATAACAAAGTCCTGAACTAAAGTGACTCAGACAAAAGTGAGGGTAAGTGTTTCTGTGCGCGTGTCAGTTAAAGACAAGAGGCAAACAGATAGGAAGAGAGAGCTTTTGATTGCATGTGAGTTTGGGGTGTTCAGAGTGTGCATAGCAAGAAACACAGCTGCAGAAAGAAACTGGGAATGACTGGATTTGATCTTCCTAATATTAGCTTGGAAATGTACCAAAACCTCTATGTTTGTCTCTAAGCAACATGCACACTCTATGTAAATTCACGTCAACTAACATTATATTCAGCTGTGTTTGTCTGTTGTGTTTTGATATACAAATGAAGTCAGTTGGAACACATTAGACTACACACATTTATTTCAGGAATTAAGCACTATTAGGCTTTGATTACTAAAAATTGTGCCCAGGCAGGACAAGACAATATTTGTATGCAAATGCAGAAAAACAAAGCGACACTGGTTGAAAATGCTAAATAGGGCTCATAATGATGAGTCTTCTCATTGAGGCTAAAGACAAATGCAAAATTCTCTAACTAAATAAGAAAATATTTGTCATTAGTATTTGCAGAAGTCATTTGATTTGAATGTGTTTTGAATTAGAGATTAACTGAACTTGAAGACGTACCTGCCTGAAGTTGCACGTAGTCATGGCTGACTGTCACTGACTACAGCAGTGTGTAGGCAGAAAGAAGAATAAAGAGCACATGTATCCTGCTATGTGCCACACCCCACCTGCTATCCTGCTGTCCCAGGAATTTTCCATCTGCTATCGCAACACCTACACTGGAAAACAGAGTGATGTTGTTTTCGATTGGTTCATTCTCATTCTACATATTTAGGACTCATTATACTCCAAAATAGCACTCTGAGAGTGTCATTGTGAGCAATTGGCAACGGTCGTTTTGACTAAAAAGGATGCCAAATGTGCTCATGCAAACAATCTCTGATGAATCTTGTTTACTTCCTTTGCTTATTGAAACATTAAGACAGTTAGCATTAGCTGTTAACGTCAATTAGGAATTAATTACATAGTGTGTTATAAACAGTGTTCTAAATACAGACCAAAGGGCTCTGTGACATTGTTTTAATGTTTACACAGAGCAAGCATTTGTAGCTGGCATCCCCCTTTCCTGTGAAGTACTCTTGGAGGTAAGTCTTTTATATCTCAATTAAAGTGCTTTCCCTGAGCTCCCGTGCTCTGAGCATGGCCATTATCACCATGGCTCCCAACAGTCTAATTATGCCCACTCCCAACATCACCCTCCTCCCAATCCATCCTGCGCCCACGCTGCTCTATCTTGAACCTCAGTGAGCTCACCTCAGCCTCCTTAAAGCCAATCAGAGAGCAGTGTATGGAATCATTGGAGTATGGGATTGGCTACGTGACGCTGGGTGTCTCTATGGGAGGCATTGAGGAAATACCCCAGGGGAGACCTGGCACAGCACGGCTGCTGCTAAACCCTGAACTGCCTGTCAGCAGCACTTTGTCTGAACATGATGTGTTCTTGTTAAGAGGCAGCGATGCGATGTTGAGCAAACACCCCCCCTGCAACGGGCAGGTGCAGAAAGCTCGGTAAAATAGACCCATTTTTAGAGCAGCCTCAGGTGTCTGGATGGCAACGGTGTGGCAGCATTCACCATTTAAGAACAGTCATCACAATGCTTACAGAAAACAAGCTGGAAAATTATTTTTCAACATTCAAAATTCAGCACAGGAGCTTCCAACTGTGCCTCGGTGGTCAAAACATGGAGACCATACAACACCATAAAATACCAAAAGTTTGACTTTTGCTCAGTAAACTGCACGAGGAAACTGGTCACTTAAAGAGGAAAGCGGAAAATTCTTTATACTATATTTATAAAACTTCATTTTCAATGCCTGCCTGGAATCAGTCACTTTTTTGACAAATCCTCTAACCTTTAAAAGACGGGATATTTGTATATATTTATATGTGCTTTTGTGAGATTCTTTTCATTCAACAGTTTCCCATCATGACTTTGTTGTGGTCTGCCGGGGGAAACATTTTCTCTGACAGACTGATTTAAGTCTGCTGCCACAGGGACAGTCACAGGAAAGCCTATATCTGGCTTTCAACACATCTCTCAAGAAGATAATCATCAGAACTTCATTTTAACATTTTATCTCCGCCCGCCTCTTGTGGATCCAGAGTGTAGTAGTTTACAAATTTGAGTATTCAAGTATTAACTGCTGTAGCAAAAGAATTTCCCAAATCTTGGATAAGTGAAATATACTTCTATAGGAATTAAAAGGGTAAAAAGCAGCCAGGTGCATCTAATCAAATGTAGTTGATTCACTAATCACTTGTGTGAGCACCTATATGTTGATTTGGAGCATTCTACAATGGCAAGGTAGAAAGACATCAATCTGGGAAGAGTTATAAGGCAGTTTAAAAACAATTTGAAGTTCATCGTTCTACAGCGAGAAAGATTATTCACAACTGGAAAAAATTCAAGACAGCTGCCAGTCTTCCCAGGAGTAACCGTCCCAGCAAATTCACCCCAAAGTCAGACTGTGCAATGTTCAGAAAAACTGCAAAAAGCCCAAGAGTTACAGCCCAGACTCTACAGGCCTCAGTCAGCATGTTAAATGTTAAATTATGAAAAGAAAAAGCATGACTTGATTAGAAGGAGAAAAAAAGGTTTAAAATGAACATGGCAGCACAGCTTAGATCTCATACCAGCTATCAAGCATGGTGGTGGAGGGATGATGATTTGGGTTTGTTTTGCAGGAACAGGACCTGTGCACCCTGCAGTCATTCAGTCAGCCATGAACTCCTCTGTATACCAACGTATTCTAGAGTCAAATGTGAGGCCATCTGTCCAACAGCAAAACAGAGGATTATGATCTAAGGCACACCAGAAAATCTACAATGGTTCAGCTGAAAAAGAAAACAATCTTGCAGTGGCCAAGTTGATGTTGTTACCTCAAATAATTGAAATGCAGTATAAGACAGCTGTGCATAAATGAATGCCTGCAAACCTCAATGAAACGAAGCAATGTTGTCAAGAGGAGTTGGCAAAAATTCCTCCACAACAATGTGAGAAACTGATAAAGTCATATAGAAAGTGTCCCTTCAATTTATTGCTGCTAAATGTTTTGCAAGATTGCATAGAGTCCAGTGAAAACCTCTTTTTTGACTGTATCTCTTCTTACTTTCTGCTTCTCCTACACTTTTTTCTTGTTTTTCTTAACAGGAATTGGTTGATTGGTGTGGCAAGGATAATGAAAGGTATTTAGTTAATAATGTTTTTGCACAAATTCATTGGAAACAATAATTAATTACATTAGACCATTTAAGATTAGAGAAAGGGAACAGCATATGTCTGATAAACACACAGAGTCATTGAAAAGGTATTCCTAAATTTATAAATATAATTGGGTCACAAAAGAAGCATCTTCTGTGACTTTAGTTGTTATAATAGCTTGGATGCTTGAGGGTTAAGCAGCTTTAACCTATGTAGGCACAATTTTCAGATCTATTTTAACCTTTTAGGAACCTTTTTGGATTTTTGTAGAACTGCAAAAAACCACATGTGCACAAAATTCTGAAAACATGAAGCTCATGTATCAACAAAATGACTTTAAACTGCAAAACTCTAAGCACAATTTCATTGGCCTCACACAATGTCTTTCAAAATACTAGACTCGTAAATCTCTGAGTATAAATGGAATCATTTAGCACACTTTGTTCACCTAGGAACACCGGCCTTGAAAATGCAACACAATGATTACCAATTAGTCTCAATCCTGTTGCACCTGTTCAACTTCAATTGGAAGAACAACTGAGTTATGTGCCAGAGTATACAAGAGGTCTCGAGTGACTTACATAGTTGTGCAAGAAGACGGAGCAGCAAGAACACAAAAGAAGAGGATGAGTGAGGATAAGGATAAGAAGAGGCCTAGGAGGCAGCAAAAAGCAATTTGCAGTTTTTTGGGGCCATTCTGCAGAACACTTTGTAATGCAGTAACACATATACATATATTCCTTTTGTTACCTTTTTGTATCTGCGCGCCGATTTTCTTTCTAGTGTTTGTAGTGGGGAAATCACAGAGTTTTACCAAATACTAAGCAAAATAAAAATAAAATAAGCATTTGTGTTGCATATATAGGTCATTCCATCTCTTGGCCTTTCTGTGTGGCGTTTTCATGCTCTCCCTGTGTCTGGGTGGGTTCTGTTCGGGTACTCTGGGTTCCTCCCACAGTCCAAAGACATGCAATTAGTGCAGTTAAGTTAACTGGTGATTCTAAATTGCCCATTGTTGTGAATGGTTGTCTGTCTCTCTGTGTTTTCACCCTACAACAGACTTTGATCTGTCTGTAATGTACCCTGCTTCTTGCCTAATGACATTTGGGCATTAGCGGAAGAGAATGGTTATAGAGTAGATGAAAATCTGACACGAAAATCCCCCAAACTGAAAAAATGTCTGTGTATTGTTAAAATATGAAAAAGTCCAGCACTCCTATAAAGTCCCCTATTTAAACACACACTAATAAAACACACAATAGTATATTAATAATAAATAATAATAATGTCACCATAAAACACATAGAATACGGGGCGACCGTGGCTCAGGGGTTTGGGAAGGGCACCTGTAACTGGAAGGTCGCCGGTTCGATCCCCGGCCTCTCTGTCCTGGTCCTTGTGTCCTTGGGCAAGACACTTTACCCTACCGCCTACTGGTGTTGGCCAGAGGGGCCGATGGCGCGATATGGCAGCCTTAGGCAAGCTACAACCGTAGCTTGCCTCCACCAGTGTGTGAATGTGAGCGTGAATGAATAATGGCATTGTAAAGCGCTTTGGGTGCCTTGAAAAGCACTATATAAATCCAATCCATTATTATTATAATAGTTTTCACAATGAAATAATTAGTCACAAAAATGAAGAAAATGCTATATCTATCTGCAATGTCTTGAAAATTATTTGCTATATTATTAGCAAATAATTTGGACAATAAAATTTTCATGAAACTCAGTCGAGCAAAAGGCCCACATTGATATGAGATAAATGGATGCATATGCACTCTGTTGCAGTATTTGTACATCTGCCTTCACATGCAGGAAATGGAACTTCACATCCCATTTCTAATCTATAATCTTTAATGTATCGGCCCACACTTAGCAGCTATAACAGAATTTGGCAATAACGAAAGGAAAAAAAAAGTCTGTATTAACCAAAACTTTACTTATATTCTGTAAACTTCTATATATTTTAATACGTGATGTGCATCATGAAGCCAAAACACAAATGAACAGTTTAATGGCAGCGTTTTGAATTGATCACATCAGTGTTTATTTGATGCTCTGTAAGACATGAGCAGATAATAGCTGTGCGTATTGTTTGGCAAACTGAATCCATTTTGAGTTGCTGTGTTTCATTTTGCAAGAGATGTGTGAATTTATGAAAAGGCAGTCAGCTCTTTTCAGCTTTCGTTTAGAGGTTTCGAGAATGTGAGCCACAGTTTTTGGGAAATTTTAATTTAAATACAAGTTTCAATGTTTTCTTAAAGGGAAAAATGGTAAAATGCTGTCAGATTAGGAGATAAAGTTGTTCTGATGCAGTGACATTATGATAAGACGTTTTCTAAATGTAATTTTAAAACTGGGTTTTGCATTAGGAGTTTTGAGAACTGTGTCTTAGCAACACAGGCACTCTACTCAAAACTCTGTTTTCTCACATAAATATATAAATTTTTCATTTGTACTTTTAATGACAACTTTTTGACATGAAAAGAAGTTTAGCATGTCTTAGTGGTAAATTGTTAATTGGATAAACAACATGTGTAGTAGCTCTGCTAAGGACAGCTTTGTAACCTAACTGGATAAACAAACTAAATGAGAAAAGACCAAGAATGATTTCTTTTTTCTTTTTCAAAAGAAAAAAAATCATTTTAACAGGCACAGATTAGCAAAAAACTTGGCTATGGCAAGTTTGTGGTAAGTTTCTGAATAAGGTCTAAGAAGACAACTCTGTGTAAATTATGGAAAAAAGTTAGAAACAACAGTGAAAATAACCAGATACAACGCAGCTCCCAAACTGTTATTTTCATATAATTTGTCACTGAAAGGATATGATGTCGGACAACCTTTTCTGGGAAGTGATCACATTTTCCACATTTAGTCACTTTAAAAAATGTATCTATAAAGATTAGTTACTACCAGTTTCTCAGCCTAAAGATGAAAGTAAGTGTTCTTGCTTATGAAAGCCAAACCTTCTTCCAGAGCGACAAGGACAGAAATATGAATCAGTGATCAGTGACTTGCAGCTTTCCATGGGCAGAATGGCAGCTTAATTGAAAATAAAGGAAAGGACAGAGCTGCCGAGTGACAAGTCCAGGAAGTATAGAGCTACAAACAAAATGCACCTGTTCTGCATAGAGAGCACAAATGAGACTTCACCATCATAAATCATGCACCTATAGGAGACAGGTACCTTCTCCTATTTAGACCCCGAGGCAGGCATAGACTGTAGAACCGGAGGACTGTAGAGTAACATTCAATAACAGAGTAAAACCTACAACACACCTTTGACATATATAAGGTAGAAAAGCAATAAATCAAACCTTTTCTGTAATATGAGCATGCGTCCCCTTTAAAGCTGTGAAGCTAACCTTCTGGGTAGCTTCAAATCTCTGTGAAATTGTGTTATGCTATGTACAGTGTGCTATTAAAAAATTCTTCAAGAAAGAAAGTATGCATTCTTTAATGGTTAAAATTTCCTCTTAGATATTTTTAAATTGAAAGATCTGTGACTTCTTCCTGTTGTTCACGGAACCACTTTTTAATTTATTTAGCAGCAGGCGTCGCGGTGTTATCGTCTTGGTTTACGGGCCCATCACAAGAGTACAAAATTTACGCCACGGGGTGCACTTGCTCGTGTAAAATACCTTCGTGTTCCTCGGCTGTTACGCAATCATGCAGAGCAATCATCAGACCTAATGATCCCCAGTGGAGGCTGCCCCTACTATTACAGCTAGGCTGCAATGTTTAACCGTCAGCAACAGACACTGTGGGTTGAAAGCATCATTTAGCGTTCTTCAGAATCTAGAGAGGATGAAAGATGAGTCATGAGATGATATGCCTCTCACTGATGCTCGAGGTCTCGGTTTAAAGCAGGTTATATACATTCATTTGTAGCCTTTGGACAGTGTGTTTTCAAACAGGAACTTCGCCAAAGAAATACCAGCTTTGTATAGTCGACTGCACAGCACTCATCACTTAATACTGTGGTAACAGCTGAGACTGAAACACTGGTCAACATCTATAGTATTACATAAACGCCTATCTGCTGTTGACAGTGGCTTTCAAGCTGTGTCTTTACTGGCACATTTTAACTGTGTTTGGCAGAGTGTGGGTGTGTTTTTTTTTTCTTGTTTTGTCTTTAAGGTCATTTTCCTTGACATAGTTACTATGCTGCTTTAAATCTGTCTTTTTGTTTGCAGATGAGCTTATTAATAACTTATTCTTCTTTTAAAGTAGGATTCATGGCTAAATTGCATTCAACAGACTGTAATTTGGCACAGCCTCGTCTTTGAAATGATAATTTGATTATTCATGTGGTATCTCTATGATTATGTGTAATCTGTGTAACCTTGCATCTCTTTTATCTATTTTATGTTCTGAAATGTAAATATTTAAAATGAAAATGACTCCACTGAAGCAGAGCTCTGGTCACGCGCTCTGGGTACTGACCGAAAGAATGAGATCACGGATACAAGTGGTGAAAACGAGTTTCCTCTGTAGGGTGTCTGGGCTCACCTTCAGAGTCATTCTGGAGGAACTCACACTGGAGCTGAAAAGAGACAGTTAAGGTGGTTTGGGCCTCAGATTAGGATGCCTCGTGATTGGTCACCTAGGTGTGGTGTTTAGGATATCATAGAGAGGTGATATCTCTGGTTTGGCTTGGTGCCCCCTCTAAAGAGCTGGATAATATATACATATATATATATTTATATATATAGAGCTTTTGTTTGACTGACCTCCTGACTGAGTCTGACAAATTGAGTCTGGACAAAAGACAATTTGGGCATTGGGGCATCTAACTTTGCACAGTAGTAACTACATTCTTCTCCTTATAAAAGGATGCTGTAGCCTCCCAAGCTTGTCTCTAAAATATCTGGAAAGTTGCTCCTTCTCAGCAGTCAGCTCTGTAGCCTTGAGAGGATCTTCTGCCCTCCTCCCCAGCTTAGATCAGGCATGTTTTTCCGCTGCCAGAGGAAGGTTTACGTTCTGAAACTGGATACCTTTTCCCCACCTCTTCTGAACTTCTTCCTTCCTTTTATTGTAATACATACTTAATTTCAGCCTCACACCGTCCCACACTGCCCTTTGTCTTCCACACTTTTCTTTTTCTTTCAGCTTTAACTTAACCCGTATACTTTCATCTCGTGATTTCAATATTTCAGATCTCTTCTGCTCCATGTTTCTCTTCTCTGCCTTCTCCTTCTTTTCCATCTCTTTATGTAATTTCTTGTCCAACAGTGTTTTTTTGGCAGCCAACCTTTTCAGCAGTTTATCCAAAAGAATTTCTGTTCTTATCTGTTGCATCCGTCCTTATTTATACTGTATTATTAATATATTAATAGAAAGACCAAGGTTAAGCTTAGTGAATAAATGGTGGAACTTTAATATTTAAAAACATTTTTGCAGAATGATGAATCATGATACAAGCCAGATCAAATGTTATAAAATATTATTATTATTATTAGGAATTACCTAATAATAGTAATAAAATATATAAAGGCTGAATTCTCTATCGATGCATTTTGATGTATGCTGGCTATTCTTTGCTGTAAACCTTTATTTGCTATTTTGACCAAACAGCAGGGAATGTGTTATAATGCATGTTCTCCTCACATGTGTAAACATAAAGGATGCCACATGTAAAAGAGAGCTTCTTTTCCATAGATTCAATTAAATTAATGACAAAATAAGAAAGTTTCTTTTCTTTAATTAGGGAAATGACTGAGGGAGGAGTGTCAAAGGAATGTGACAAAGTGAAAAGTGACACAAATTAAAAACATCCAATTACAGGAAATAAAACTGCAGGAAATGAATCCATTCTTTACACTTCTGAGTGCAGCAGTCTGAAAACAGTATGTTAGTGCTACGGTATATATTGTGATAATAATGTCATTTCCACAACTTTTTAAAAAAAAAAATCTTCTGATTATAAAGAATTACTTAACTGTGCTTTTGTATTTATTTTATAGTCAATATAAATGTGACTGTTACACATTTATATTGTTGTTTAAACATTCAAATTTTTTTAGACATGTTAAATTTATACAGGCCAAAAAAAGAAACGGTATTATGCTGTTATTACACCTTTTCTGCTTCCAAATGAGTCATTTAGGAAAGATGTCATGACAGGTTTATCCACAGCTTTTTCATTCAGCAACTCTTTTATTCCTTTTTTTCAAAGCGCTAAACAAAGCAGCGTTCATATTACAGCAGTAGCAAAAACAGGCATTTGAAGTAGTTGACTGAACTCTTTCATTGCTGTGATGAATTTTTTTTTTACAGTGACGAGGCAAAGACAAGAGAGTGGGTGATAAACGAGAGGTATTACAGGCAGGCGATGAAGAAGAAAAGCAAGATTAGACTGCCAATTACTTAATCTCTATTGTTGTTTGTGACTAATGATAATTAGAAATAGCACGCAATAATTGCAAATTCACAGACATGGGCGGAAACAAACTGTATTACCACAGCAGTATATATCTTGTAATCAACAATTAACAGCACAGCAAACCACTGCTTGCTTATCACATAATTCTCATGTCTACCAAACACACTGGTAACAAACTGTGCTTGCTGACGAAAATAACATGCACTTCACAGAGTGGTGCATTATAACCAAATGAAAAAAGTTAAGCAATTATTAAAGCTTGTTAAATCTTTACTTTAAGGTTATTCTCTCTCAGAGTCAAAGATGTATTTCTTACACAGAATGTTCAATCTTGTGAGACCTTTTTTTGGTAATACAGCGGTGGGAGGCAGGGATGGATGGTATGTGTTGGAACATTAATCATATGCATGTGTTTGCAAAATGTTCCTCTGCTGCCAGACTGCTATGCCTGCTTTACTGTTGCCTCTTAGTCACATGCAAGCAGAGGTGCAACAGAACAAGGGCAGCATCGCCCAAAGTCAGCAACCAGGTAGCAAAATATATATTCAGCTGTCAAATACACATGTGCACCATTTCCCATAATTAAATGAATGAAAACAATTTAAGGAAATGAAAATGTCTTGAAATATACATTTGTAGTTGGGATGGACGGATGGATAGTTGGATATACAAAAAAACAGAAAGAAGTGGTTCTCTCAGAGTAAAACGTTAAAGCTGTCTTTTCAGTGCGTCCACAGAACAGTTTCTGTAATCTTCGGGTTCTTGACCTTGGGTAATTTCTTCATCTTCAGGGTAACTAAACCCCAGGAGACCATCAATTGTGGCCTCTCACTGACCATCAGTTGTGATCTCTCATATGCTAGTACTGTTACCTCACAGTAAGGGGGACTCATGATCAATACATTGTTTATATCTCGATGTTTCAGTCCTTCAGTTTTCTCCCAGAGAGAAACTGGTGGATTTGAAGCTGCATTGCCTGAAGTCCTGCTATTTAGACATGTTAACCTAAATAATAGAATGGCAATATTTTTGTGTAAGGAAATATATAATAAAGGTGTTTAAAACTGTCTGTTCTTTATAACATACCTGTATTTTGACCCAATGTTGTGTTGAAAGATAGCACGTAAGTCAAGTTTCTATTCAGAAGGTGATTGAGTGATTGAACTTGTTAATATCAGCAGTGATACCGACGGGATATTACTTTTTTCCCATGTTAATTTTTAACTTGTTAAGGCAATGGCAGTGAAGCCCAAATAAACAGGCACTAAACAGCACTGAGATTTGGTGGTTTACTGAAGCTGGGCTAGTTTACACAGCGAAGAGCAACATTGCTATGGCTAGGCTATTATAAAAACAACACCAAAGGGAAGGTAGGAAAAGGGTTAAAATTTTGTGATGGGCAGAAATCAACAGCATCATTAGGCAGGAAGAAGACACCAAAAATGGGATTTTTAAAAATATTTATGGGCCCTAAACCTAAGCAGTTGTTGTTATTTAGCGAGCTCGTGTCAGTAATAAAATTTCTGTTACTGCAACTTCTACACGCGTGATGATTACACAGTTTGCCGTGATATCAGGTTGGATAAATCATAGGTGTGATACTGAACTTCATGTCTTGAGTCTGAAGATGCAGACACAGATTAAAATATACCCTGATCGCACACGAACACCTACAAATTCTCTTCCCGAGCTTTGGCACACTACATATTTGTCTAGCCACATACACAAAATGGAATTAGGCTGAATGGCAATGAGCATCCTGACCACTCTAAGCAAACTCACTGCTGCTCAAGACATGGTGGCTTCCACAAACCGCTTCTATGTAGGGACTCTTGTATGTAATGGACTGATTATAAATTTACTTCAGTGTTCAAACATTATTCATCCATGTGCTGTAGTGTACACCTTACCCTTTTAACAACATGCTACACATGATGATAATAAAAAAGCAGAGAGACTAAAAGCAACCACTGGTTCTTTTTTTCTTTTTTTTAAGGGGGTCGTATTTCTATTAAATTAAAGTAAAATCATTATTGCATGCTCAAAAGATGAAAACCTCAATAAATGCAGTAGAATCTTGAGTCTGGAGACATGGTTGAGACATGATTACAGTACTTAAGAAACAAATGGAGAGTAATCAGAATGAAGAAAACACCAAAGAAGTGAAGGTAGCCTCTCTCAGGCGTTGTCTTTTTCCTCCACACACAATAAGCAAACTCACTGCTGCTAACCTTGTGTTCATAGTGAGCTCTGCTCTCTACGAATGACCATAACAGTGATTTTGCATGTTTGGCTTGGTAAATGACAACAATTTTCTAAAAGAAAAAAAACAATCCTACTGGGGCAATAAATATTAGAGTTGTTTTTTTTCTTCCTATCATCCAGACTGTCATTTGTTTCAGTTAACTCCAGTATACTATTAAAATCCAATTGTAGGGACTTGAAACACGGTCAAGCTAATTAAATCATCACAGTGAACAAAATTTCTATTACGTTTTTGTCAAAGTATTAATTTAACTGATCCAGCATGGAGCTAGATGGCAGACAATTATGTTTCCTCCTGAAAATACAATCCAGGGAGAAAACTAATTTTACCAAGAAATTAAGATATTTTGTGTGATTGTTAACAGGTGAGCCATTGAATTTTCAGCTGAGTGTATTGTCTGAATATGTGATTTTCATTGATTAGATTTGCATTGAAGTTGCTAAACAAGTGTGGAGGTTATATTTGTTTTACTCAAAAACTCCTGGTATGAGTCTGTATTAAACAACTCGGAGCTAGCCTTAAGGTTCACACATTTTGTGATGCACATCCAAGTTGGGGGTTGATAACGTCCATGAAAACAATTAACAAGGAGGCACTTTTGCAAGCTGAATATACCCATATGAGAAATAACAACCTGATACTGAGAAGCAGTGTTGGTCAAGTTACTTGAAAAAAGTAATCAGTTACTAATTACTGATTACTTCCCCCCAAAAGTAATCCCGTTACTTTACTGATTACTTATTTTCAAAAGTAATTAATTACTTAGTTACTTAGTTACTTTTTAAAAACACGATTTACAACCTGAATAGGTAATAAAGCGATAGATCTTTCAGCCCAATTCTACTTTTTCTGCATCATACAAAATGTAATCAAATGGAAAAGTCTCTTTTTAAAACTTGTTTTATTAGTTTTAATCTTTTAACTTTATGCATCAAGCAAAAATTAAATTATATGCAACATTCTCTGACTGGAAGAAATTTGTTTAACATTTAAACCTATTTTCTGCACATTCCAGCACATAAAATAAAATATTTTTTGTGTTTACACTCACTCTTTCAAATAGATGCAAGTAAAACACAGCAGAAAATAAATAAAATCAAAGACTCAGCGGTCCTGTTGCTCTATTTTCACCTGTAAAGCAGGACTGGGGTAGGCGGAGGTTTACCCTGGTGCAGGTGTGCCGCAGCGGTCAGTGGAAGAATCAGCGAGTTTCTCTGTGAATTTCACACTACGTCGTAGTACACTCGGTGCTTGCTTGGAAGTTTAGGGGTTTTTTCGCTGTAAAAAGAAGTTTTCTTCCCACGCACAACGGACACTAATGTTTTGTCACTTTTATGGAATCAAACTCAAAATAAGGTCAGTACTTCCACGCTTTAAACGCTGCATGCTACACTCTGTCCCGCACTCCATATATTATGATCTGCAGACAGCTGTTGTCACGAACGTCGCACTCGCTTACGTCACTGTCATGAGACGTTCTCGCAAAAAATCACGGTTTTAGTAACGCAGTAACGCAGCGTTCCTACGTGAAAGTAACGGTAATCTAATTACCGTTTTTTGCAATAGTAATCCCTTACATTACTCGTTACTTGAAAAAAGTAATCAGATTACAGTAACGCGTTACTGCCCATCTCTGCTGAGAAGTACAACAAAAGTTGTAATTATTACTTAATTGTCACTAGATTGATACATGAGGGAAAGCAGCGTTGCAAGAAAAGTCAGAGCTGAACTGCCAAAGGAGTCAAAAAAAAGCATCTTTGTTTCAAGTTTGAAAATGAACTCTTCTTTTCATAGCGCAAAGGTTCATGAGGCAGCAGTATAAGTCAACTTTAATTACATGGAACCAATATAAAACAACAAACATCAATGCATTTATTAAACTAAGAAGACAAATAAATATCTATATGTATACAAGTGGAATTTGTTATTCTCGCTCATATGTTGCACAGACATGTATGGTTATTTATCTTCTTACTTTTAATATGGTCACTGTAACATAAATATAGTCAGATGACAAAAAAGTCATTGTTTAAAAACACTTAAAAACAGAATGATATTTACATATATATTTATTTGTTATCTTTGCAAGCTACATATAATTCAAATCTAATGTTGGGACGTTGTTCATGTGTTTGTTTCTTTATTCAATAATTTAAGATCCCATTGTTCCCTAATGGATTCATATCTTGGCTGTTGATTTAAATGTACCCACATCTGATCATTAAGCCTCAAACTACTGCTTTCATAGTAATTTATTTATATTTCAAACAAATACACATATTTATATATTCTGCATATAATATAAGAATGATTAAAACCATCAACAAAACATTTAAAATAAAAAATAAACTGTCCCATTAAAATTTAGCAATATTTGCCATATGATTCACACAGCCATCAAAAACATCTTCAGCTTTAATAAAATAAATTGTAATCTGCTAAGCTATATGTCTATAAGATATTTAAGGACTTTATATTCTTCATTACATATTTATTAGAGAGTCAAACAAAACTGGATACAAATTTTTGTGACTGTTCAACATATGTTGACTTTACTCATTACTCAAAATAGGGGCATTAAGATTTCACCACAAGTTGATTTAAGAAAGCCACACAGTCACAAATATCAATGAGGCATAAGATGGGGATAATGCATCAGGTCTCCCTCTGAGATAATGATCGGGTCCTAAATTGGTGAACCTTTGGCATGGCAACCAAATGACAGTGTGCTCATTTTGGTCAAGGGTGATTTTAAATGTTGCCTTAACTTTCCGAGTTGCATCAATCAGCCCCCTCAAACTACTCTGTGTGCTCTATATCCAGACCCACAGAGCACCACTGTGCTCCCCACACAGTGGGATTTTTTGACAAAGTGAAACAAACAGTAACTGAACTGACAGGATATGTCATTTTCAATCTCAGCTTTAAAACTTCACAGGATAAAGCTGCTGGGTGAACTGTTAATACTGTTTAAAGAACTAAACGAGATTGAACTGCCAATTTGAATTTGGCTTCATTGATGAAACGGCAGCAGATGTAGACAGAATTTCCAGACATGTTTATTTTGGACAGTGTCTTTGGACTGTGAAGCTGAAGGCCATGAAATGAGAAAAGTAAGCAAGGAGTAGCAAAAGGAGGACTCAAAATCCTCATCCCAGGCTCTGAAATACTCTGATACCACCAGTGTCACAGGAATATGCTCAAGGTGTCCTTTGCTGTAAGCAACACAAGAGTTTTTCAAGGCAAAGAATTTCCCAAGTGAGTCACCTGATCTCAACCCAATAAAGCATGCTTTTCAGTTACTGAAGACAAAACTGAAGGCAGAGAGACCCACAAATAAGCAGGAACTGAAGGAGGCTGCAGTAAAGGCATAGCAGAGGACCTCTGCAGAGGAAACACACTAGACTAGACTACGTGCAGATATTCAGTCTAATAACGTTTTTCCATTTAGCAGTGTGGAATCTGTGAACGGTTTTAGGACCATGACTCTTTCTTTAGATGCTTTGAGTCACTTATTAGATTGCATGTATATAAAATCAGTTCCAAACAAGAGCAAACTGAAGCTATGTTTTTAATTGTTGTCCAGATGTGGTTTAATATGGATCAACAGTGAAAATCTACATGTTCAGTAAATTTATGAAAACACAAAACTTGCTGTAAGAAAATGGTCATCAAACAGTGTGGATCAATCAGATGTCCCTGTGATCTAAAGTAGTCCCTGTGTTAGATTAAATTTAAGTTAATTAAAATCACAGCTTAACAATGAAACACATGTCATCCACAAAACTGTAGTCAGTTGTGTACATACCCAGGGCACATAGTTTACTCAGAGCAGCATGTGTATACTCAACAGCTTTTATGACATGGACATTGCATAAATAACACATTTTTTTCTAGTGAGACGAGGGAGAAATTTGCTCTTGAAAATTTAAAATGTCAAGATAAATGGCATTTTCAGTTAAAAACAGCAGAACAAAACCTTACTCTTGGGTGAAATCAGGAACATGTCCTGGGGGCTAGTGTAAAACTAACCTCATCCTAATATGTTCATTTTGCAAACTACACAGGCAGAGTGTGTCTCTGTTGCTCACCAGTGGATCACACAGTGTGTATACGATACCTGCTGCTGTGCCAGAGTGGCCGCAGGAAATCACTTCCAAACAAGAGAAAAACTGTTAAGCTGGGCTGGTGTGCTGGTCATACATAAAACAGGCCAATTTAATTCAATGGCCACTTTGATTAATCTGCTCTAAAAGTAGACTACACATGCTACAGCTGTGACACCACAGCCTGTGGATCACAGTCGATCAGACGGATGTTAAAAACTGAGGGAATTCCCCTTCTATATAGTCAAAGTTGGTATGGCCCAAACAGCTCAGCTTTAGCCTTTTTTGTTTCCTTTATAGTTTTTGCATCAATAATACTTATAGAGGGTAAATGAACATGCAGCTATTGCAAGTAGCTTATTTGAATAGCTTAATATCACAAAGAATTTCCCATAAATACATCTTTGAAGCAGGACGTTGTGCACAGTAAAATACTTCCCTCATTAAACAAATCTGTTGCTTTTGAAGGGTTAATAAATTAGTACTCTAGTCGAATTGTTTTTTTTCTATACTAGAATTTTGAAATGTACAGCATTATTAAAGTATGTTAAAATTACATTATTAAATAATAGATGTGGGTTGCTGAATCAATGGTTGCTTGGCCTTCTGACTTTTTAATGCCACTTAATGGAGAAAAGTCTGATGCTGAGAGACGACAAAAAGTGCAAGGGACGCAGACAGAAACCAGGGAGTGAACAGAAGGTTCCTCAGAGTGGTGGCACTGAGGGGAACGATGAGGAAGATGCCAATGATAAAACCTCCACAACAGAAATAACTGAAATGTAGCTTCATTAAATCAAAACAAAAACGTGGGCTAGTATAAAACTCTGGCTCTTCCTCTGGCCTTGCAAGTCACCAAACTGTCTTTACAGTATCGATTTCGTTCTATAAGCAGCAATTAAGCCTCCCAGATCAGTGTACGATCAACAGTGTGTTAGCATTGCAGGAAAATCATTACCATTAATTACAGCCTGGACAAAATATATACAGATATCAAATCAACCACTTAAGATAAAGAAGTAAAAATTAATTTAATTTCAGTTTAACTGCAAGGCTTTGATGAAAAACAATGAATACATTAAAAAGTTATACATTCGGATGCAACAACAGACTGGTATGATATAGCCTCTGTAAAGAAGCTGCTTATCATTCAGGATTATGAGTCCCTGATATTATACCAGTGGTTGGATATACAGAGAATAGGCTCGTTTTACCTTCTGCATTTATATCTTTGTCTTTCTTCTCCTTTGAAATATTCAACATTTTCCCCTTATCTTTCTGACTTATGTCAGTTCCAGAGGAGTGACTGTTAAAGATCACTCATCATGAGCACTATCTTTTTCCCCCTCAGGCGATCCCTGAGGGGGGAAAAGTTGCAGTTTCCAAACAGACATAGCTGTTGCTCTCAGAAGGCAAAAAAAGATGGATGAAAGGGAGAGAGAACAGTAAGAAAAGCATGCCATTCAATGTTTTTTCTTCTTTCATAAAGGATGAACTTCAACCAGTATGTCTCCCCTCTGAGAACATGAGTCAAAGTGACACGGTGTGGACCCCCACTGACTACTCATCATCAGCTCTCATTAAAGAGAGCCAGGAACTCTTCAGTCCTTTCAATTTACTACTCCAGCTTATTCCCATTGATTGAGAAGGGCAGAAAATGGGCATGTAAGCAAACTTAAAGTGGAGGACTTTAATAGCGCCGAGCATTAAAGTTTCTGCCGATGATTAGCACTCGCTCCGACTTCAAAAGCTACCCGTCTGCTTTGAGTAGGCCGACAAGTTTGAAGAAGACGTCAAGGTGTGAGCACAGTGTGAAATGATTATAGGAAAAAATAGATTAACACTGTGACCTCAGAGGACTCTGTGCATTTACATCAACACTTTGCTGTCTCACGACCTTCTCTACTTCCTCGCACATCATTATGTCATTGCTGGCTTCCACGCCGTTCTGTCGCACTTGTGTCCCTGGGGCCTCAGCTATAAAGGCACAACACAACACAATTTCACTTAAATGTTTTTGTCTTTTTACCTGCTTGGGAGAAACAGACATGTCTCGTTTACAGGAGCAGTTGCAATAAGTAACAGAAGCCTGATGGTGTAAACTTTTAAACTCGTTGTCCACTTTGGCAAAAACCTCGAGCTAGCAGAACAAGAGGTACAAAATGCTATTTTGAGCCACTTGTGCAATCAGGTGAGCTGGTGGAAAGTGGGTATGCTGCTGCAGAGCACGGCGCTCTCAGGCTCCCTCTGTCCCCACACTGCATGCTCATTCCCAAGGGCCTAAGGAGGAATAATCAGTCATTAACTGGTGCAGGCCAAGGTTCAGCTGCAGAGTGCCATGTCCCTGGGAGGATCAATAGGCCAGGGTAATTAAAGAGCTGGCCGGGGAGGGAGGGGAGTGTTGGGAGGGGGGGGGGGATGTTGCCAGTAAATCCACCGCAGCGACGGGATAACTGTAGCCAGAATGACTACAACACTGACACTGAGAATGGCACTAAGGGAGGGTGACACACTCGCATAAACACATAAACATATCACAGACTCCAGTGGGACCTAGAGACTGACTCAAACACAGGCCCGTGCACTTATAAATAATAATGCAACAAGACTATTGTGATATCACTGTTGTGTAATTACCTGACTTGTTTAGTTTTCTTTTTGTTTTTTTAGATTTCTATTATCATGTGGTGTAAATTGGCATAGATGATAGTAATTACTGTGATGTAGAGTTCTGCGCTGTGCCCAAACACCAGAGGATTAATCGTATCTTCTTGTGTATCCAAGTGAAGACGCAAATCTATTGAGCCGTCAGGACACATGGTGATTTAATTTCTCTAAGCTGCTTTTAGCGTGAGTAATGTTTTATTGTGGGAAAGGTAGCGGCAAGGTAAGCCGAATGAGCATGAGCCACGTTGCTTCTCACATCCAAAACACCGTAAGATGGATTCCCTGTTTTTTCCTCTTTGGGCTATGAATAAAGTTGCTCAGATGTAAAAGTCCAATAAAGAGATGAGAGAATCACCACAGAAAATCCTCCGGGAAAGACTTGTGCGGATGATGTTATTTCGATGTTTGTTCGCAGAGGTAAAATGCTTTTTCTTTGCAGAATGAACTTCAGTGTGTGCCTTAAATCCCCGAGCGTTCACGAGCTGCAGCAGTTTCTTTAATCTGATACATTAGCGATCCTCACTTCATCCTAATAAGGACGCAGAGGTCCTGTGTTGCTGTCAACCCTCTCAGACTTATAAAAGTTTTTGAATCCGGTCTTTTGCATTACAGCAGCTCGATTCTCTAAATTTAATCCTCACACAATACGCACAGCACAGCTTCCAAGATACTTAGACTGCACTACAAATGTACTGATGAATAATTAACTCATGCATCTGGTGACGTATCATTTTTCATGTCGAGACCACTAACACAAAAGCTCTAATGTCAAAGGTGAAAGCATGTGTAATATGTCATTGGAAAGCATTAGTCAAAATACCAGCCAAGAGCGTTGTGAAGCACACAGACTACATTACAATATCCTCAGTTTGTGTAATAAATTCAAGTCACAGAGCTAAGCATCCCATTTTCAGTTCCATAATCTTTCAAAAACTCAGAAGGTCATTTGACAACATCGATTCAGAAGCTGTTTCCAGAATCTTCAAACACTCCTCTAACCATCTGGATTTAAAAAGACAAAAAACAAAACAATCCCATATTGTGCATGAAAAAAAGATAATTATTTCTCAGGTAGTGAAGCTTTACTTCCACAATTTTGGCAAACCGAGGACAGGATCTTGCGTCACTCACATAATATAAATGTGATATTCCTGTCATATGTTTTTGATCATAACAATAAAGACACAGGAAGAGACACGAAGGGCACAAACTGGGGTTAATTTAACTGACTCCAAATAGGAAATGTTGTGTGGTGTCGCAGGAATGTGCAACACTTAAAAGCTCTGAAATGTTCAAATTAAAGTTTAGAGCATCCCCACCACCTGCTGCTGTGTATCGGATGCCACATGCACTTTAATAAACTGGGTATCATCAGCCTTGATGCTACATAACGCGCCGTACACTAGCACAGCCAAATGGAGTTCAGCCAGAGCCAGAGCAGTCTGTGGAAGATTTGAGGACTGTCTGTTTTATGGCATATGGAAATGGCCTAGATATTGATTCCTTACTAATGAGGCACATGAAGCAGACAGCATCCCATGTAATTGCTTTAAAGTTATTTCTAGTATTAGCTATTCTATATTTTATCTATATTATAATATTGGCAAGAGATGTTGCTGTAAATAAAATTAAGATGTTAATTTTTGCCTGCATAATCATCAAGCCAAAGTGTCCACTACAAATAATTACTTTTGAATAAATGGCCCCTATCCCCAAAAAAATTACCGAAGGCATTCACAACCCCTCTGCGAACCTATTAAATCTGAAGTCTGCAGGATGTTTTGTAACTGTCTTGAGGTCAAACGTTCCATGACCTATAAAAACACTACAGCTTCTTGTCTGCTGTAGACTTGCAGTCTTGACATACAGTAGGTTCGTAAGACAGTTTTTGATCTTCATTCGCCCCACTTTTTCAGATGCCTTTTGCTTTCCTGAGCCGTAGTGCACAAAGATAATTTAACTCCATTGACAGTTTCTGTGTAAAACAATACTTTCTTTCCTCAGAGTAAAAATAGCTTTTGCTTTCTCTGCTGAGTTGTCACTGCCCCCCCGTGATGACTACTGAGTGCTTCACCAAAGACATAAATGTGTTGACCTATTGATTGGAAGGTTTTCATTTCCTAATGGGTTTTTTTACAAGTGCTTTACAAAATATTTTTGGCCTATTAAGTTCTTTAATTGCGCAATTTTTTAACTCCATCCATCTGTATTATAAAGTTTAGCTTTATCCTAACTAAAACTTTCTTTGTCAACACAAATGAAACAGATAACCCCCGTGTCTTTTACCCACATATTAAGCAGCTGATGTGTACTTTTGTGTTAAATTATTAAAAGCCTTGTAAATTGCTATAAAAACAGTTGAATTTTATAAAACGCAACTTCCATTGCATATTAAAAACAAAACTGTAGATTAAAATAATTGCACAAAATATTTGCATTATAAAAATGTGATAGTCAAAAATGGGCTCTTTAGACAGTAGGAAAGAGAATAATCTGTTGGAGTTGGCCAAATGAAAACCAGTCTGTATCTCTTTGAGCTGGTACCAATCCTGCTTACAGGTTACTTGCACAATCCTTAAACAAGGTAGACAGTTATTCTGGCAGCTTTAGTGGCAGTAGAGATCTTCATTCCTAAAAGTCAAGCTGTAAGACTGTGTGATATGATTTTAAACATAAATCAAATGAATGACTTGGTATAAGAATCAAATATTCTAGGTGAGTGGAATTAAACATCCCCCGCCAAAAAGTAATTTCTCACATCACAAAGCATTGCAGGATGAGCCTTGCAGACAAAGCCACTACAAGCTCTTATTCCCCCGCTTCCTTTTCATGTTTTTTAGCAGTTTGCAGCATCATACCTTAGGTGTATCCCACCACATAGGAAATGTGATCAAAAAGTCCTAAGAACAGCCCATGAAAATCTAAATTTTACTTGATTTAAAGCTCACATTCAGGGTCATCTTCTCATACACCTCTGGAGTATGTTTGAAGCACAATTTAAGAATCAAACTCAACACAGCAGCAGCAGCATAGTGTATATAGCAACATAGTGTTCATTAAAAAGGAGGAATGAGCTGGAATGTAACTGAAAGCAATGCTTGGAGTGGCCAAGGTGTAGATAGAAAAACAGGGTTAGCTTCCAGGTATCAAAGAGGGCCTGGTTACCACCATATTGGTTTTAAAGACCTGGTGGAAAACCCCATCACCATCCAGCCTTTAAATACTAGGAGCTTGATGTGATGACTGGAAGCTGGTGTGGGAAAGACAGCTCGAGCGGGAGAAGCTTCACCTGTAGGCAGCCGATGAGGAAACACCTGCCCACAAATCTACCTGATACTGAGAGATGGACTCAAGAGAAAAGGGAGACTGAAAGAAAGAGAGAATAAAGAGACAACCCCAAACCTGCCAGGACCATAACAAGATCTCGTAGTGCAAGTCCTGCTATCGTTCCTTGTACTTGTCTCTGTGTGATGGGTGCCGGATCTCATTTTTTGGCGACTGGATGAAGATGCAAGGAGGCAAATCTGACAAGGAAGTCAGTAGTGAGTGAGGATTGCAGTTGTCTATCACACATGCTTCTTCTGCACATTAGACAGTAACATGGCATTGAAACAAATGGGGTTGCATGGTTTCACTGTCACCTCATAACAAGAAGGTCCTGGTTCCTCCCACAATCCAAAGAGATGCATGGGACTGTGTTAATGTGATTTTAAACGGAAAGTAGGTGTTAATGGGAGAGTGAATGATTGTCCCTATGTGTTGGCCCTGCTCGGGATTGGTCAGCTGTTCAGGATGTACTCTGCGTCTCGCCCTATGACAGCTGGGATATACAGGGGTATTTTGGTCAGTCTTGTAAGGAGCCAGTAAACAAGGAAGGAGGAGGGGGAGAAGTAGATGCCTATTGATTCTGTGGACAGTGACTCTGATCACTTTAAACAGGCTGGGATCGACAAGCCGTCCCCAGGCAGAGCAAGGCCTTGATCTGACAAAGAGGAAAGCAGCCTATGGGTGTATCCATCAGCAACAAACATTCCAGAACTCAACAAAAACAAGAGAGGGTATTAACTGTGATGCCCATTGATCGGTCAGCGCTGCGCACAGTCACCGAGACAAAGCTGGCCCCTTCGATTTGTCTGGAGACAGACCCGGTGTAATTGTAAGGAACTGCAAACAGCAAAAAGAACAGCACAGGTCAACAGGACATTTTCAGTTGAAACACATTTTTTGTAATGTGTTACAGACAGACAACAAACAGGTGAGGTGGAAGAAAAAGACAACCAACACGGATTGAGAAAATAACGGTGAAAAACACAGAAATCCATAGAGGTTTGAGCTGAGCAGTGACATTAACAGTCAAGGCAGAGAGCTCCTCCTGGCTTTACTGCCCACCGTGCACCAGGGGTCATTCTTTCCAGACAGATCTGTGAGCAGGAGGTACATATTAAGAGCTTAGAGGTAGCTTTATTCTGTCGTGTTTGGTAGAATCTCACAGGTGGGGGTCAGCATAAACAAAAAGTCTGAAGCTGTTAGACTGTCCTTTTTCTTCCTGAGGCTTGACACCAGATGGAAGCACAATGGACACACATTTGAAGCTTTTGATGTTTTTTCCTCGACACTTACACGATACAGTATAAAGCAAGCACGCTGTCAATAGCTTTTCCAAAAACCACTACAGAACAAATTTCCTAGATTTTGACTTTAAAATGGGACAACACACACCTATTGTAGAATGACACTGCTGGATCATTTATCACACTTTAGCATTTATCAGAGAAAGTTGCAGTCACTTCAGAAGCAGATGCTTTCTACTCAATTTGCTTCACGAAATAGTATTCCTGCTTAATCCAAAAAGAGTTGTTTTTAATTGGATACATTTTTGCTAACGGGCAGATAAAAGCACACTCTACCCACACGTTTAATGTAATATATTGAGTTATGGTTGCTTTCTTAGTCCAAGTTTTTGCCAGTGCTCCTGTTCTGCTTCAGCATGCATGAAATGATTGATTAATTGAGAGTCCACACGAATGATGTCATCAGCCACATTTTGTGAATTATGTGAGTGATCCTAATGACAGTTTGACGCAGAACCAATCTAGAGTACGGACAAGAAAGGTGATGGAAATTCATTGCTTTTGAATGGATGTAATTTGTGTCCAGGTCAGAATGTGCCAATTGCCACAAGCTTGAGCATTTCCCAAACCAGCAATTAAACAGAGAGCACATAAATCATTGGAGGAACATGGTTGACAGACAGGGACTTTCTAATCGCAGCCATTGAGCTGCGGAGGAATTCATTTTTATTAGAATTAAACGGACGTGAGTGGCATGTGACATTTGTTTGCAGTTAAAAAGCACAGTTTTTAATGACACACAAAGCTGTCTGAGCTTTATGTGTTTTTAGTATGCCATAACTGATAACTTTGTTGTACCCTCCATTGCTAAAATGGACAAACCTTAACCTGACAACAGTCTTCAAGCAGTAATATTTCTAAAATTGCATTTGAAATTATATCATAATTGCGCTCAGCTTGTACTTTAAACATAACATAGTTTTATTGTACCATTAAATTACTTTTTATTTTCTATGACTATTCTGATGAATACAATCCGAATAAATAGAAGGAGCCAATCAGAGCACTGCAACAAGTGCTTTCATTGCTCAAATGTAATAAAATTATCCTTTTTACCTCAGACCCGCAACTAGACGTTGCTCCAGGTCAATCAGTTTTCTGAAATTATGTCTCTGCCTCCTCAGATGTTGTCCTAACTCTGCCAACAAGAGCTCAAACTACCCCACTGACAGAAAAGAGTCCCCACTGAAATTCAGCAAAAGTGGTCTCTATACAGCATCCACTCCTGGATCAAACCATGAAAATCTCCCTGCAGCTGCAGTCTCATGAGAATTTGATGAATCCAGAATTTCTCTTTCTTCCTTTTCTTGTTTAGAAACATCAGGATCGGCTCATCATCGCTTGATGTTGACTCCATTTTTTTCCCTGTGAGCTTTTTGAGGATGAATTTCCCACAAAAACATAACATTTTCAGTGTGTATTTGCATTACACGACAAGTTTGGATCCAAAGAATTCTTTATTTCGTGTCGCTTGTGTAGTGGCCTTCAGCTCTCTAAATGCTATTAAACAAACACCTTTAATAGTTATGTCATGAACTGGCTGTGTGGCAGGCAGGAAATAGGACCCAAATGCAAACTCACGGGAAAACAGGACTGAACTCAAAATACAGCTTTATTGCTGACAAAAGATGACCAAAGATAACAGCGATACAAAATAACATGAAACTAAACTGGGAAGTACTAAGGAACGGACTTACGAGGAAACACACGGAGGGGCACACAGTCATGAGGGAGAACGCGACACAGAACTGAGGGAGACGCAGACATAAATACACAGAGGGTTAACGAGGGGAGTGGGAGCACACGGGGAACACAGGTGACACTGATAATCATAACGAGACAGGGCAGGAGTGAACACAACATGACGCATGCTGACGAGGGACTGTCAAAGCAAAACAGGAAGTGCACAGAGGTTCAGACAGGCGGAGAGAGGGAGGACAGACATAACGGGCTGGGGAAAACATGGAATAAAACACAAGGAGGGGAGACGAGGGCTCACAGATACACAGAGGGGCACACGGGGTAAAAGTCACAAGGGGAAATCAAATAAGAAACAACTTAACAGAGCAACCCAGGAACCATGGCCTAAATAAAGAACAAAATACAAAAATACATGAAAACTAAGAATGCTGGGCCAACATGGCCCAGGATCATGACAAGTTATTTGAAACTTGTGTAGTTAAGACATTGTTCTGAGTACATATATATCTATATATATGTATGTATGTATGTATGTTTTTTGTTTTTTTTTACATGTGTGGGCTTAGAAACACACATGTATCTAGATGCAGACATAATTCTTCATACACAAAGCCGTTATTCCTGGTGTAATTTAAGACAGCCCTTTGCAACGTGGTAATTATGGCAGAATGAAAGATTTGCACATCCTGGTAACCTAGCATTGCTGACGGGTCGCTGCATTTCTGCGGCAAAATGGAAGAGGTCTGTGAGCAGATTAACAGGACAATCTTTTACATTTTATCTCCAAGACTCATGCAGAGAATTGAGACGGTCAGGCTCCCTTTAAATCACTAAGTCAATTACCTCGTACATATGGGACAGCAGTGATTTGGATATCGGAGATGGGTGGAGTTGAGCGCAAAGGGGCTGTATCAAAGGAGTCTGTCTTAGCTGTGCCGTGCCCCTCAAGGCTATACTTATGAACACCTCACTGACTCTGATTCGCGGCTGTGCTGGTTGTGATAGCTTTGGCAGCAATAGCAAGTTGAGATGAGATGGAAGATGGAGCACCTGGTCCAGGAGCAACTGCTAGCATCTCCAGGGACTTCAGTAATTAGCATCACATTCACATTATAGCACCTCTGAAAACACAATGTGTCTGGCACCTCAATAACACCTGCGCTTGATGTTTTCAAATATATTTTCGTGTGCCAGATTGTCATCTAAACATTATGCTTGAGACAAAGGTTTAAAGTTTATTTTTAGTAAGCTGTACCTCATAAAAAATGGTTATCACAATGTATCTTAAAACAGTTAGTGAGGACTTCTGTAGACTAACATTGTATTTCTGTAAATTTGCAGAATAATCACAGCAACAGGCATTGGTGTGGAGGGAATCTGCTGAAGGATCCATGAGCTGTTTTTCATTTTGTGATGTGTTGAGACTCAGTGTGCAGTTTGCATGTTCTCATTTTGTGTGCAGAACATTTACATATATTATAATTACAGTGTGACGGATAAATTGCTGAAAAGATCTCTTTAGATAAAAGGAAATGACAGAATATCTTCATAGCTAATTGATTTACTCTATCTGATAATACATTTATTGAAAGCAACATTATATTTTTTATAACAATGCATAGATGGATAGATCTGAAAGCATCGATTAACAGCGATTAACCCAATATATTATTAGACTTTGCAGTTCCTGTCTGTTGTCAGCATTTCAGCTTCTGTAAGCACATTTGTTTTAATTTTGCAGGCTGAAACTGAAATGCATCATCAAATGCTCAGACGCTATCAAGTTGACAAAAGCCATGTGCTCGAGACTTTTGCTTTAATTCCTGCAATGGTAGATGTCTAGAATCACATTTTGCAGTAATGACACACACAAAACATAGAACCACAAGGTAAACAGTTTGTTGGTCCGGACCAGAAGAACACAGAGAATACAAAACAGACACGGAGAGCTTGTGAATGTAAAAAGGCAAATGAGTTGAAGCTTGACATGGTGATCTGATAACTAGAAGGATGGGGGTTTATCCAGGCCACATGCCAAAGTAACCTTGGGCAATATACTGAACACCAGGCTGTGTTCATCCGAGTGTGACTGTGTGAATGTTAGATATAAAAAAAGAAGTGCTTGTATGAATGCATGTGAATGGGTGAGTGAAGCATGTTGTGGAGTAGAATAGCACTATACAAGAACAAGTGCAGCTACTGCAATAATTTACCTGCTTAATCTTGTGTAGCTCCTCATTGCCAACAATGCACACGGGTCCTCTGGGGTTCCTGTGGTGACCTAGATTGACTTGTTCCAACACATCCTTTATTGGATGTGGGGATGCATGATCAGGTTGCCATCTGGGGTGACATGGTCATCTCGTATGGGCTCTTTGTCATGTTTACTAAAGCAGCTTTTGCCGCGTCCCGTTGTACTGTTGGAGGAGGATGCATGCTTGTTATTCAGTCTACTTGTCAGTGGTTTTAATGTTGCGGCTGGTCCACTCGATGTCAGGGCAGCAGAAACTTTGAAGGAGACTTTAACTGACAAAGTGGCAATTCAATGAATATTATCTACATTTAAGTGGAAACCCAGTATTCATTACAATGAGCTGGTGAAGAGATGAAAAGCTTTTTCCTCCACTTATGCATCTCATTTTAAATAAGTGAATTGGCATTTATGTAGTGATAAGTAATAGTTTAAAATATACATCGCATTAGATCACAGACTTGGAAGAGCTCAAATATGGTAATTATCAGGTTAAAGGTCATTTGCTCTGCTGTAGCCCTCAGAATATGACATTTTTCTGCAAAGAACTTGTGTAGGTCTTTAAATAAAATCTATGTGAAGCATTTCTGTATGCCAAATGGAGTGACAAGCTTGACATATTTTCTTCTAATGAAAGGAGACTGGGCAGATTTCAAGTTAATTGATTCAGTTACATGAAAGCTGAGTGGTCGACTTAAACGTTATTGAGAGTGACCTTTAACTTTGTTTTTATATAATAGTTGTAGAATTATAGGGACTATTTTACATAACCATCATCTTGTCATTGCATTAATTATCATTTCATCCAAGCATTTATTGAAGCTGCTGGCATTATGTTATAATAGGGGTTATCATAATCAAATATTAACATGTTTATTACAGGTGCAGTATAACTACTTTAAAATGATTGAGTTAAATATATATATATCATAACTCATATGCTGAGTATATTGTTACAGTAAAATAGTAGCTGAGCAAAGGCCTGAATGTATTCAGCTTCTTGTGGTATTTGAGTTTGCTTAGTTACAGGTGACGGAAGGATGTCCAGTCCATGGTGACCTCAAGGCCTTAGGTCATCACTATATTCGGAAGAGTATGCCACAAGGAGGAACCTCTATGTTGCAGTTAATTCTTAAAATACATGAATGTTCTGTACATGCAAATTATGTGCTTGTAAACGCAAGAAGGGGCGTTACAATACCCTGATGTTATAAAAGCAATCTAGAGTGTATTTTGGGTAGAGATGTACAACTGTTTTGCAGTTTGCACCTCTCCACGCTGCGTGCATTCATTAAAATCAATTGTTTGAATGACCTCTTCTGGACCATCATTGTTTTACTCTCGTCCTCAATTTCGAACCCGTAACATTTGGTGCATTTGGCGAGGTTGAGGGAGAAAAGTTGGAGGTTGAGACCGAGAGGGTCCGAGGCGCTCGAACAAGCAGACACGAGTCAGTGGTCGAAGTGAGTGGACATAAGCCGGCTTATTCAAAGGTAAGGCACTACCTGTTGAATTATTTCCAAAATGTGCCAGATTGGACATGAGAAATTGAAGTCTACTTACTGAAATTACTGGTAAATGTCTCTTTTGATTTTGGTGAAAATCTCATGAGAAGTTGAAGTTGAAGTAAGGAATAAGAAAAGAGTAAAAGTGAGTTAGAGTCTCACTAAAGGTACCGGGTTAAAGTCCCAAAGGAAAAGAGAATAAGAGAAAATAAGTAAAGAGTAAAGAGAATAAGTGTATTTAAAGCAGTTGGACTGCAGAGTGTAGGTTATTGGCGAAGAGTTTGTGACATTAAAGTCTCAATTGATTATAAAGCCGGGCTTGGACACCGATATGGTGGGTTTGTGATTTTCGGGGTGTCTTCAAAATAATTAAATTGTTTAGAACGGGACTCTGGGAGTCTAACAAGTGCATTTTTGTCGGAAGGTGACGCTTCCAAGTTGTCGGTGACGATCGACATTTCCTCGGGGAGAGATAGTTCACTTGGCAAGTGTGGAGAACTACGACACTCCAAAATAGCCACTGACTGGGTCAGTTTACCGTCCGGGGCGGTGGTGTGCACTTTTTTGGTTAGTAGAAACCGGGTTTCGGGCGTCTACCTTTTGACTTAAAACTTCGGGGAAGCCTGGGATGTGAAGTGTCCCCAAAACAGGGCTTCTTGGCAGGGGTTGAGTTGGTTGACGCTTTTAAATTGTGTTAGGGCATTAGATATGTGACCACGGCCGGGGCGGACTGGTTAAATTGATCATAAAAACTCAGGGAGTTTGTCCCTTGGAGGGTTAAGTTAAAGTTTTGTCTAAATTCGGTAGGTTCTGCAATTTCAGGCCTTGTAAATATTTTTAAGATATCAGACGTCTCTGTGTTATAATTTTTATGTTTGTATATAGGCTCTGTCTGCCACGGGCACTGCAGCAGGCTGGTTATTTTGAGATTGTGTGTCTGTGTCTATGTAAATGAGATGCCTGTGACTTATTTAGAGTGACATTTCCTGTTTACTAATGAGTGGCTAATGACTGACTGCAGAGCCAGGGTTAAGGACGACTTCAATCTGTGTTTTAAGGGAAGAAATGCAGTTTATGTTTATTATATTTGTGTGACTGTTGTTGATTATGATAAGTATTTCATGATAACTGTAGAATATGAGTATGGGGTCTGCTTGACATGTGTCTGTACTAGGTAAAACTGTATAAGACTGATAGGAAGTTTATAGAGACTGCTAGACATTGCTGATGCATGTGCTTAAGACGCTGATTTTGTTTATTACAATATGTAAGTAAAGTTTTATTTCTTGCCATGACTGTATGACTTTTGAGGGTTTTGAGATAGGATACATAAACTGTTGATACTTAAGACTGTTACCTGGGTTCTGAGAAGTGAAATTGAATTTGAGATAATTTAATTAATAAAGATGTCTGTAGCGATGTGTGTTTTGGGGTGTCAAGTAAGATGTTTTAGGATTTTTAGATGGGTTCTGTTTCAGTTTGAGATAATATATACAGTTACATTTTCTGTGTGTGTGTCGTTGAGTGACAACATGCGCAGTTTAAATTGGGCGCTGTTCCTTCCTCTTTTAGTTTCAAAACACAAAGGCTGTGAGATTAAAAATTACTGTGAGTAACGGTTTGACTTTTGACTAGGGAAATAATATGCTTACTTTTGGGTCTATGAAGATATTTGACCTTCAGTGATGTTATGAGAGGTTTCAGTTTTCTTTTTTTTTTCTTTTGACTTGCTCTTTCTGATCATGGAAGGCATGTCCAAAATACTCGTATGAAAGCGTATTTTGTGTGATTTTAACTGTGTGAATGCTGTCAGTATTTGATTTGAGTGACTGGGTGATTTCTCTGAGTAAGTGAAAAGGGGAAGTTTGAGAGAGAGAAAGGCAGTGCGTGTGAGACGATTTATGGCGTCTGAAAGAGGTTAGAGCATTTAAAAGGTGTGTATGGAATAAAGGAGTGTGGAATATATTTCTTGTGTGATGAAAAGTAGGATGTGCTAAAGTTTGAAAGTGTTTTTAATTCAAGAAAACAAAAACAAAGGAGTTAGATTAGTTTGAGGAACAGGAAATATTGCTCTGTCTACCGGGGCTGCAGCGACAGGAAATAGTGAACAGGAACTGTGCATGCCCATATATGGGAACTGAGTGTGTACAGAAAGAACACAGAGAGAGATTTAACTCTAGGCACATGAAGCAAATGAAGCCTTTAAGAAAAATGCATATATTACTAATTATATGGTTTAGTGTGTCAATACAGGTGGGCGTCTTTCAACTTTGCAACCTTGAGTTCAGCAGCAGAAAAGTAGATTAAAAGAATTGGGAGAAAATAAGCCAGTCTTTGGCTCGAAATTGTGCAGCTTGAGCTCTTACTTTGTCCTTCACCCCGAGAAGACACGCAAAAGACAGTTAATCACCTGATGAAGACAGATAGAACATCGTGGACTCGAATACAGCAGGCAAACGACAGTGCCACTGATCCATTAACACTGATGACGACTGACGACCAGCAGCAGCATGTAAGACTAATGCAACATGTACTGTGAAAATACAGGCTGGGCAGTTGAACAGTGGGATAAAGAATTGTGGAAGAGCACTGGACATTGAGTGATATTTTGCCACGCTGGGACTTAATCTGAAAGAAAAGACTGTAAAGAAACAGAGAAGAAGACAGCAGCTGAGTTGAGACTGTGTTTGCTGGAGCTTTGAAGCCCGAATAGGACATTGTGCAGAGAGGACCAGTGAGAGATGAAGCTGGACGAGTTTGACTGCGAGAATATAGGATATAATTGGATTGAAAATTGAAGCCTGAACTCATGAATTGTTTAGGGATGTCCACTACAGCATAACAAAGAGGTAAACATTAGAAAAGGTGAGAATAATGAAAGAAATAATTGTCATTACCTTAATGAATAGAAAACACACATACAAATTGTTACATGTGAGATATGTTTGAAATGAATCAGAAGTGAGATAGTTTGAATCTAAAGCTCAGTGGTGAAATGCATAAATTAAATATGAATATATAGGATGCAATGAAGAAACAGCTTACACGTAGTGTACATTAACATGAATACATAGAAATGCAATGAGAAACTCAATGAATTAATTTAATGAAGAAGCAGTTTACACCCAATTAACATAAAATGCAGGGAAGAACACGCTTATATGCATGGCATAATTGGTGTTTCTGACCAGAGACAGAGAAATGGGTTATTTAACCACTGGTGATAATAATGAAAATGTCTTAGTTTTGTTATTTTCAGGAGTAAAGCAGACTTGGACCGGCTCTCCACAGCAGCAGTCGGAAGAAAGTTAGAGGTTAACATCTATGGATAAGTAAAGGCAAGTTTCTGGTTGAATTGTTTTCACAGCATGATGTGTCCAGGAACCTGAAAAGCAAGCCCCAGCTCCTGGCTGAAGACCAGGAGGGCGGTAATTTAAGGTGGGAAATCAAAATGTGGGTTAGTAACTCGGGAAAAAGAAAACTGACTGCTTAACGGGAGAGTTGGGAAGAAGTCTGGGAGACTGTGAAGTCATAGATGCAAAATAACATATACCCATACACACACAAACAGAAAATGCATTAACCTTATAAAGACAAGCTCCTGAAGCTTAATGAACAGATATTGATTAAAAACCTGGCTAAGAACATAAGCATATGCAATGAAGATCTGCTTGCTGCTTGTATGAGTGAGAGAATGGTGTGAATGGTTAATACAATTGATGGAAAGATTTAAAAGAGATGGAAAAAAAAACAAAACAAAAGAAAAGTGTTTATAAGAGTGACTCAGGAGTGCTCTTGCACTGATTGATCAAAGTAAGTGATTAGTATAGAAAGAAAATGAAAATAATTAAATAATGTGATAAAGTTTAAACATGTATTTCTTTTGCCAAGTTAAATTGTTGAGATATGGCTGAGTATGGAAAAGTTTGAGAGCTTGTGTGAATGTGGACAGAGGAGCTTGCTGTGTGTGTGTGATTGAGGCCTTAAAGGAGGGGTAGATTGTTCAGGGTGCAAATTTGATTAGGAGGTTTATAAATTAGTGTTGACACATTGTTGTAAGGTGTTAGGCTGAATCTGAGTATGGTAAAGTGCTTAACCGGGGTTACTGTTGTGTACGAAACGGTGTAGCTTTTGGCGAGGTTTTCGTGTGTTGAATGGGTGAAATTTAAGATGGTTTAAGATTTTTGGGGCTGTTGTTTTCATTTTAATAGAGGGAGTTTTGATAAACATGGACATGTCTAAAAGGGCCCATAGTTTTTATAACAGTGCACTTAGAAAAAACCTGTCAGGTGATTTTGTTTTGTACTTTGATGAGCTAACAATCAGCTCTCTTTTTCTCATTTTGCTCTAAGCAGGCCTGGAAGAGAGTGAACTGACGGGCGCGGACAAATTACCAAGTAAGGATTGCAGCGAGTCAATCCAGTCAAAAGTATAGAGAACTATTTTCCTAAAAAGGAAAAACGAAATAAAACAAATGATTGAGCTCATTTTGCTGATGTGGAGCATCTGATCACGTGCGCAGAAGGCTGCAGATCAGCAAAAATATCATGTGTGAATGCATGGGAGTGAATGTGAGTGATGGGACCAAGAGGGGAAATAAATAAAAGGTTGACAAACAGGACAAGTGGGAGACTTAAATCTGGGGATGCTGATTTTGGGATATTGATGTGTGCGTTGAGAAAATTATTTATTGGGGTTGGATTATGTTATTACATTATAGGATGTTAAATGCTAAAAGGAAATATTGATGTAACTTAAGTTACCATGAACGGAGGGGACACATGATTAATAACTGTTCTGTGTAAGTTTATTTTGGGTTATAACACAGGTTGGATCATCAGTGGAGAAAGTGAGTATAAAAGGTGATGTTCTGGTTAACACACAGGCTTTTGTTTATAGGACGTTTCAAGGATGCAGGCTGTGGATGGAGCCAAGAAAAGATTTGACATGATGATTAATTTGATTTCATTCCTTAAAAACAGGTTTGAAGGTCCGGAGCATGTAGACTTAATATGATATGACTAACCTTTTTAATGCCCTAACCTGAGTGAAGGATTTTGAGTTTGTAACACATGAGATGTGTCACAAAAGGGGAGTTACAGGATTTAAGGTTTAATTTGAAAGGGTTTAGGATTACTTGATGATGTTTAGGTTTTTTGATAATTTAGGTATGGTAAAACTGAGGCAGAAAGTGTTATTTTCAGGTTATTTTTGATTTCTAGAATAAGAGGTTACAATTTAGGCGTGCACATACAGATATGTCAAAGGAAAATTGTATATATGTTATCAGCTACATGAAATGTGTCTACATGACGTTTACCTAATAACTTATGTGATGATAAAGTTGTTTACCGACTAGCAGCTTGCTTTCTTCTTGAACCTACAGACTTAGAAAAGGGGAACTTCAGCTCTGAGTTCTGAGAATAACTCTGGTATTTTTATAAGTAGACAGGAAACACGTCGAGACCGCCGTATAGGGCAAATGTGTTAGAGCTTGTAATTAAATGTGGGCTTGAAAAGAGGAAGCAAATTTGGTACAGGACGTGCTTGAGATGATCAGATGAGAGAAAGGAGAAGAACAGAGCACAAATACACCGAGTTGTTTATATTACAAAGAAGATCAAAAGTTTGTTAGACACAGGTTATAATGGAAGCATAAAAGGGATGAGAGGAACTTTACATAACATAGAAATCCTGCAACAATTCAGTAAATTGCCCAAACACAGTGTTCAGACCGGATATGCGCTACCCGTTAAGGGGGGCGAAGAAATCAGGCCTAAGTTTGAAAAATGAAATGGGTTAACTCGATAGAGGATGTTTCCAAAGGTAGAGAAAATAATGTAGGACCTTTTACCAGGAGAAAGCTAATTGTATCTTTTACACTTTACAGTGTGCACTGAGGGAAGTCAGGAATAGTTTAAATTAGGATTAAAAAATTGAACTAGGTGGAAAGGGGGTGTAGCAAGTAGATTTAGGGCAGCTCACAGCCTGGCGTAAACGCAAGGTGCTGTCACACAGCTTAAGTTATTTGTTTGATTTATTTTAAACATTGAAAACATACAACCCGTTGAGGAGACAGATAGGGTTGGGGAATTGAAAGGTTTTGTTTGTTTAGCATAATCTCTTTTGTTATATTTTAGCTTTAACAGGGAACATGCCTCTCTGGAGCTTCTCTCCTGATGCTACCCTGCCAAAGACCCTTATCCATAGAGACTATGTCAGCTCCCAAACAGACAACAACAAACCAAATCTAGCAATAAAACAAATTAAACATTAATAGTAACAAAGCAAGGACAATACAGAATCCACATCTGAACCGAAGAATAAAACAGTGAAATATGGATTATTAAATATTAGGTCTCTCTCGTCAAAGCCTCTGTTAGCTCACGCCAAGCGGTCGCAGCAGATGGCTGCCCGTACCTGAGCCTGGTTCTGCTGGAGGTTTCTTCCTGTTAAAAGGGAGTTTTTCCTTCCCACTGTTGCCAAAGTGCTTGCTCATAGGGCGTCACAAGATTGTTGGGTTTTTCTCTGTATCTATGAAGCGCCTTGAGGTAACTTTTGTTGTGATTTGGCGCTATATAAATAAAATTCAATTGAATTGTATTGAAGTAAACTTAATGTGATAAATTAGAATTAGTTCATTTCTCAAGTGAGAAATGAAAAGGGGACTGGTGTTAGGAATAAAAGAAATATTTTTAATGTGTACTCTAATAATGAAGGCTTGTAGAGCAAGGCCACCTTTGACTCACAAACAAGAGCTCAGCCAGATTGAAAAACAGGAAGTTTTAGTGCACAAGGCATATTAATAGATATAGACACAAAAAAGAGGAACTCCCCATATAAACAACGTTCAAGCCTGTGTGACGTGTAAAGTACCGAAATAACACCATATAGGTCACAGCTGATGATTCTAATGTTAGAGAGCTCTTGCAACTGGCGTCTGAGCTGTGCAGAGGTCTCTCACCCCGGAAGATGATTGAATAAAGAAAGACAGGTACTTATGTATGTCAGCATAAGGTGGAGTCCAACAGAAGCAAGGCACCCTACATGCATACAGCATGCACCAGGGGTTGCCAAAATAATATAGAAAACAGCACATGTAGTGAGAGAACACCCACCAAAAGTTCTGACTACACATAGTGTGGTGGCATATGTGAACTCGCAGGCGTTCACGATGACATCATTAGCACAACAGAGACTGAGTAAAGTTTTAGATGCTCCAAATCTGACATTTACACATGAAGGAATCAATATGGCAGATTTAATGGGATCAGGAGAACCTCATGATTGTACTAAGAAAGCAGAAGTTGAAGGGAAAGTCAGGGAAGATTTAAAAGCAGAACCTATCCCTGGAGCTGAGGATTGGTTCATAGATGGCTGCTGTCATCGTGATGAAGAAGGATCGAAAGCAGGCTATGCTATAGTCTGCAAGCAAGGAACTGAATTTGAGCCCACGAGGAACTCCAGCAGTGGAAGGAGCCACGCTGGACTGGTCCTATGAGGTCGTTGCCAGAACAACTATAGCAGGTCAACTAAAAGGGAAAGGCGATGCCTGGTATCATTGGTCGCAGTGTGCGCCAGCACATGAGAGCTTGCTAGAGGAAAACTCATCTTTAACTAACACAGGTGTCAACGATAACGAGCAGAGGCAAAATAAATCCTCTCACCTGTGCAACGGGCCAACCAGTAGTCTACCTGGGAGGCCGAAGAAAGAAGAGGAGCAGCGCAGAAGGTCGCCACGCCAGCAGAAAGGAGCGGTGACAAGTTGAGGACTCCACAAAAGCAGGGAGTTTCATTCCAGGATATAAAGTTTATATAACATGATGCAAACACACGAATCAGAGACACGTAATGAGAAAACTGATTAGAATGTTCCTTACAACTACATGTTTATTGTATGCAATGATATTAACTATGGCTGTGTTGTTTATTGTTTATATTTTGCAGGGCACTCCGGACCACTTGTCTGAACACGGAGGCCAGTCCAGCCCAGCACTTCCTGAGACTGTACTTGCCAATATGGGATCGGTAAAAACGACAAAAGCGCGAGGTGTCAGGTAAAGGTGATGAGTGTCTCAGCATGAATAATGGCATAGAGTTGAATTATGTTAAAGGGTCTACCAGCTCATTCATGTTTGATTTGTGTGACGTCATTAAGTGTACAGGAGGTAGTAGTAGCTGGAGAGCATATGATGTATGGGTAAAGCGTGCCACCGGTTTCAAGGACAGTAACCTCTGGCTTGATTGGGTGGCTCAAAATGCTAGAGAACAACATGTATTAAAGGCTATTCCACAACACAACACACGTACCTTAGCCGCCAGAGGTAAGAGACATATTTTGGCCGAAAGAGGGACCCAGGGTACACATGCATATGACCCTAGGTTAAACTCTCCAACCTAGACTCTATTGGAGTGCCCAGGAGAGTTCCAGATGAGTACAAGCTGGTAAATCTGATAGTGGTAGAATTCGAAAGTATATTTCTTTGGGTGACACCTAATAAGAATGTTGATCGCATTAACTATGTTCATTGCAATCTGCTGAGACTCTCTAACCTAACCAGGGATGCCATGATGGGGTTCGCAGAACAATTGGGTCCGAGTTTGCTGATGGGAAATCGAATGGCCTTTAACATGAGAAGGAGGCGTGTGCGCCATATTCGGAGACATGTGCTGCACTTTTATCCCTAATAATACTGCCCCAGATGGCTCAGTAACCCGAGCTCTGGAGGGTTTGAAAACTTTGTCTAAAACTATGCATGAACACTCAGGTATCGAAAATCTGCTGGCGTCCTGGATGACATCTGTGTTTGGACAATGGAAAGGTGTGGCTATGTCAGTGATGTTTTCTTTGACTGTACTTTTGGGAATATTGGTCATCGCTAGTTGTGGTATCATTCCTTGTGTCAGAGGATGGTTGGTAAAGATAATGGCGAGGGTTGCGAACCCTGCCTGGGTTGAGGGAAATTCTTTATTCCTATTATATAATCTGCATTATTATGATTGCATTAAGAACATGTTTTACAGCATTGTTTACCAGTAATATTGTTTACAGGGTTCATATTGCATTGCATAGGTTTGTCATCACACTCATTCTATTCACAGGTTTAGTTCATTTTATACACATTGCATATCTGTGCTTGTTTGGAGTTGATGTTCTATCCAAGAGGGTTTTAAGCTTCACTGGTGAGAGTGTCCAGGTGATACATGTTGAGGGAAGATGAGAACATAGCAGGTGAATTGCATGCACGCTTACAAACACACATGATTTAAATATAGGCCAGGCCAAAGGCCTGGACTTGATGCAGCTTTCAACTTTACAGCTCCTAACTTGCAGGAATGGCGGGGAGTGTAATGAATGAATGCAAAACATGCTTACAGACACAAACATGACAGGGGTTTATTTTACAGGGTAAAGGTGGACCACAGGTTGCTTTGTTTCTGCTTAGCAACTACTGAGGTAAATGGTGTTAAAGATAAATATGCAATAAGTGAACAAGAAATGTGTGAGGGTGAGCCGGGTGAAACAAAATGTTGTAGATAATGGAAACTTGTCTAACGGGCATTAACAGTAACCTTTGCATGTTATGTATATGCTTGAGGCCAAAGGAGGCATAAATCCAGATAGAAAACTTTGAAGTGTGCTTTTAGCGGAGATTTAGGCTGACAGGGGATGGTGTATATTTTACCGGGGTGTGTTTAATAAAAAAAAAACTAAAAGCGTTGCTCACACACACATAAAGAGTATTGAGATTAAATAAAGTTAATATAATGGATAGAGCCCAGAACAGGAAAATACATAAGTAAAATCAAATGTAATGTTTGATTTCACTTTTATTGGGAAACAATCAGGCTAGAAATGTGAGTAACCTATGTTTAAACTGTGAAAACACTCTCCACATACATTAAAACTGTGCAACTCTGAGTGGGCCATGCAATCAAGCAACTGTTACATATCTGTATTAAACTAGCCAACATAGACTCACCACCACATGATGTTGCCCTGCAGCGGGGGCAGAAAATCATTTCCAAACCAGGGATCTTATGTTGATTATCATATTCTTACTTATGTACACACACACACACACAGAGGGAAAAATTTCAAAACAAAACAAAAAACAACTTCGCTTAACCTGTCAAGCACAGGAGCAAAAATAAAAATCTCTTTGGGCTCTGTTAAAACTTCTTTAGTAAAAGTGTAAAAGGCCAAACCTAGGAGGTTGGGCAACCCGGAAAGTCCCTCCAGTATCAGGAGTTAATAGTCAGGAAACATTCTTCACTTTAACGCGTTTTTATGAAAACCACTGACTCATAGATGCAGATAGACATACAAGTGCACATACATCCAGATGTGCATTTAGACATTAAAAGTGTAGAGACATGTACACACAGATTGGCAAACCGGTACAGAGTCTAGCTGAAGAGCTTAACAAAGCAGACGTGGCAGTAGGGTTTGTGATTTTGCCTGATATGATATTGGGAACCAACTTTGAATAATGACAGGAACCTGAGATGAACACAGTAGGTTAGTAAGGTGTAGCAGAGAGAGGGTCAGAGCGAAGGTAGTGGACCTGGGAATAGTGTAGTGACGTCTTTGGAAGACGTCAAAAGGGGGAATTGTAGAATTATAGGGACTATTTTACATAACCATCATCTTGTCATTGCATTAATTATCATTTCATCCAAGCATTTATTGAAGCTGCTGGCATTATGTTATAATAGGGGTTATCATAATCAAATATTAACATGTTTATTACAGGTGCAGTATAACTACTTTAAAATGATTGAGTTAAATATATATATATCATAACTCATATGCTGAGTATATTGTTACAGTAAAATAGTAGCTGAGCAAAGGCCTGAATGTATTCAGCTTCTTGTGGTATTTGAGTTTGCTTAGTTACAGGTGACGGAAGGATGTCCAGTCCATGGTGACCTCGAAGGCCTTAGGTCATCACTATATTCGGAAGAGTATGCCACAAGGAGGAACCTCTATGTTGCAGTTAATTCTTAAAATACATGAATGTTCTGTACATGCAAATTATGTGCTTGTAAACGCAAGAAGGGGCGTTACAATACCCTGATGTTATAAAAGCAATCTAGAGTGTATTTTGGGTAGAGATGTACAACTGTTTTGCAGTTTGCACCTCTCCACGCTGCGTGCATTCATTAAAATCAATTGTTTGAATGACCTCTTCTGGACCATCATTGTTTTACTCTCGTCCTCAATTTCGAACCCGTAACATAGTCTATCATCTTCTCAGTGGCTCTGACAAGACTCATACAGCTGTTATAGCGTGATCATACGGGCTCATCTGTCGACTGCCACAACTTCAAATGACTCATACGAACAGACACAGAGGGTAAAAAAACCATCTTGAAACAGCCAGCTTTAATCCTGAGAACTGTCCACAGTTTAAAGAGAAACACCACAAGCTTTTTAACTGTCATGATACATACATACAGTATGGCTGATGTGTGCTACATTGTGTGTCTTGGCGATTATGTGCTGTCGTGTTTAAAAGGTGTATCGCCTCAAAAACACACCAGTATAAATTATAAACTATGTTTTTAAATTAAAGTTTGACCCTTGTTTATGATGCTTGTAATTTTCTTTTCTTCAGTACCTTGACGCAGACTGGCTGCTCGAAATGATCCAGTGAGGTCTCAGACAGCAGTGGATAATCCGAGTGATCAAAGGGTCTTAATGCAATATGAGGGTTTTTTAAAGGTCAGCTGCAGATCTGCCATTTCTTATAAGTCCTGTGCTCTCCTTTGGCCTGCCAGCCATTAAAGGTCACATCATACTACTCTCCTGCAGACAAAAAGATGGCAAAAGGCTCTGCGTAGAGGGGGCCATTCTTCATCTAACAAGGGCCACAACAACGGACACTCATATTGTACTACATGCTGTCAGAGCAAAAATTCATAGCAAGCTCTCTCAACGCTGCAGATACAAAGGTTTGTCCTACAGCCACTGAAATGGGAAAGTGTCTTCACTTCCTCTGTAGTGTTTCACAAAACAATCACAAACCACAGCAGTGCCTTTAAATCTTACCAGTATTTTTTTCTAAAGCAAATGACAGCAGCTATAATGACAATAAATACCTGTTGTGTACAAGAGACTGTGGCCATAAGTGCAGAGAGCTGAATGTCTCACAGTGTCACTCACTGGCAATTATTTCTCATTTTAATGATTATGTTTTGGCTTTCTTTCATGTTTCTTACTTGTGAGTGACAACTAATCTTTTAAAAGAAAAGTTTTCACCTCAGCTTTGTTCAATAAAAATAATTTAAAATCATTACTGGAATGTTCAGTTTAAGTGCTTTAAAGAAACACATAAATACGAAACAAAAGCTGTGACTCAAGATGGAAATCTGTCCCATTTTGACCAAGTTTTTATTAATAGATAATAAACTATGTTACTTATAATGTTACTAATACTAGTGTATATACATTGAATTAATATAGTGCCTCCATAGTGTAGTGGTTAACACACTCGCTTGGCAAATGACTATTGCTTTGATTCCAGCCAGAGACATTAATCCCGTTTGGGGTTGGGTCAGGAAGGCCATCCAGCATAAAGGTCTGCCAAATCAAACATGTGGAGCTACCCCAACACGGTGACCCCTTGTGACAAAGGAGCAGCTGGAAGCAGCTTTCTATACATTTAATCAGTGCAACTTGCAAAAGCAGAATATAAAGTTATCTATGATATGCCTATATTTGAGCATGGCATTAATAAAAAGTAAAGTAAAGCAATAATATAGTATAATTGTTGCCTTTTTATCATGTGTTTACTCTCAGTTAGGTTGTGTATCTTCCATCCATTCCTTTTCTTGTGCTTATCCAAGTCAGGGTCATGGGTGGGTGGGGCTGTGACCTATTCCAGCTGTGATAGAGTGAGAGAACAAGAACTCACACCTACAACCAGTTTAGAATTAACAGTTAACGTAACATGCATGTTTTCGCACAGAGGAAGGCCACGGGGAGAGCATGCAAGCTCCACAAAGAAACGTCCCAGCTGGCAGGAGGATTCAAACCTAGGGCCCTTTAGTGGTGAGGCTGACCACCACATGACTGTGCTACCTTCTGTTTATCCTATCAGTGACATATTAAAATCAGCCTAATAAAACTTGTCTAAAACATTATACACTGGTTGGTGTGGAGGGGCATTGAAGAGATTAATCCACTGCTGCACTGCATTGCTTTTAGATTAGAAAGCTTTAATTTTTGGCATTTACGTTCCACTTTATCTGGGCAGAGAGAAAAATGAAGCCAATCAGCAAATGAAATGGATTTAATTAATCTGTTATGGCTTGTGGCAAAGGACTGCGAAGGCTCAGCGAACCAAATGCAGTCTATGTATGTGGTGATATATTTGTTTTGTCCAACACTTAGAGCTGTGAACTGACCTCTGTAATTCCTGTGGGTGACTTTTTTTTTTTTCTTGCTGTGCTATGAAAGAAAAAAACACATTTAATTGCTATGTATTTACTATGGAGTTGATATAATGATGATGCACATCATTGGGGAAACCTTACAGAAGTCCTAACTATCCATTTCTTTAATTCAGGACACGCCAGCAGATATTTTCTGATCTCTGTTGGGATTTACTTCTTTAGATTACCCTCTTCCCCTCACACTAGTATTAGATGAAGTGAATTCAGTTACTCCAGAACCATCAACTGTGAACCTGATGCTGTCAGCAAAACTGCGGTAAGTGAAAAGAAAATTTTTCCATTTTAAGAGCAGCTGTGAGAGTGTTGGACCGGTCGTGTCCTATTGTGATTGTGCCCCCTCAGAAAATGCATCACTACCTTTTCTACCTTAGATCATTTCTTCCTGCAAAATTGCACCAACTTTGTCATCCACACTCCTCTAAGCATGTAGTGTGTGCAACAAGCCTGTAACACTTAACTCTGCACTACAGAATTTAGCAAATGTCTTGAAGTGAAGCTACATCATTTATGCAGTTTATCAAAGACTCCGTGATGAATAGATATTTAAGGCTCAGAGAGCAAAGGCGGATTTGATTAACCTATTACGTATTCTATAAAGTGAAAAAAATACATATAAAGTGATCACACTTTGGGAAAAATCCCATGAAAACCTCAGTGAGAAACTCCAGCAGTGAGATAAGCACATAGGCATCCAAAAAAATGGACACATGACCTCAGAGAATTTGTGTGTGTGCGCTTGCTTTGTCTTACCTGCTATTACAGAACCATGAAGACTTCAAGCTCACTTGCCTAGCTAATGTTTTGAGTGTGGAGTGATTAGTGAGTTGCTGACATCTGCAGCAGGACATTTGTCATCAGTGAAAAGGAAATGTCAGGAGTGACACCAATGAATAATGCCCTAATCAGATATGTATGTCATTTTGCCGTAAGCGTAATCATGTAAATGAATTCGGTCACTTTTGATCGCTCATAAAATAAGATTTTAAAATGTATCTGTCATATTGTTACTTTGCAGCTACTTCAGCATCCTCTGCTTCCTCATATTGCAGTTTGACCTACCTTTGTTGCATAGTGATGGTGAAATATGTGGCAAGAAGAGGAAGACAAGATAACTAACAGAAATGTGACCTTATTGGCTGAAAAAACAAGACCTGGAGACACAACTAAAACTAAACTGGACATGTGGAAATATGAAAAACCTAAACAGGGTGCAAAACTAGGAAAACATCACCAGGAACAGGCTGCTTGACAAAAGAGAAGACACTTTGTTAGGTACATCCTGCTAGTACCCTTTGCCTTCAGAGCTGCAGTAATTTTTCATGGCATAAATCCAACAAGGTGCTGAAAACATTCCTCAAGAATTTTGGTCCATATTAAAATAAAAACATCACTGCAGCTGCAGGTTTGTTGACTGCACATCCATGATGCAAATCTCTCAAACCCATTCTAAAAGTGCTCGATTTGAGTTCAGTGAACTCACCGTCATGTTTAACAAACCAGTCTGAGATTATTTTGAACGTTCTAACCAAATGTTATAAGACGGGTCAGCAACAATATGCAAGTAAACTGTCTCATTTAAACAATACTCATTAGGTACTAATGTGCCCAAAGATGTCAAAGGCAGGAGAACAAAGCTGACCAATCTAACGGGAACCAAAACAAAACAAAAAAAAAGAATGAAAAAGAAAAATCTGGGACCTGAGCAGCACAGACTCAACCGACTGTGACATTACACCACCATTAACATAGATTAATAATGACACACAGGAATATATCTATAAACACGATCAGGTGATAAACACATGCAATAATATCGTAATCTGCAGTTTAAATTCTCTGTACTTTTCAGTCTTTTCTTTGCTTGTAATGGAGGTCTGGGAAGTCACGTTTCTTGAAATTGGATTGCTAACAAAAACTGATGGTGACTATTCAGTGTGTGAGTAAGGTTTTCATTTGATTCAAAGAAAAAAGCAAATAGAAATTCAAGAGCATGAAAAAGCAGGAGAATAGAAATGACACAAGGGATATTTTTTTGTCTGGCGATTTAGAGTGAAAAGCGATCGGAGAAAAAAAACAAGTCAAATGAGAGGAGGTGAGGAGGAGGGCAAAAAGAGAAATACCTCCTCCAAAACCATACCCTCTCCTGTCATTGTGTGTTTTTCATAGTTGTCCTTAGGTCCTGTAGTATGCTCTGTGGTCATTAAACTGTATCCTGCCGACATGCTCTGGAACAGGTCTTGGTTAGCATGACAGCCACAGTGAATTTTGAGTTGATTACCTACTGTATGCATTCACAACGGGCGTCATTATTCAGGTAGAAATCAGGCAGAGGAGAAGGATAATGTTTCCTGAAAACCCACCCTTGTGTTGATAATTGACACTTTAAGTCATGCATATTGATTAAGTCCCGGAGGCATTAGCAAAATCAGTTGAAACTGCAGGAAGGAGACATTGAGGGAATACTGCTGCAACAGTGAGTGAAAGGCATTTAAAGACAGTTTAATACAAAGGGCTGCTCTGTAGAGATAGGAGATGTAAATAAACCTGCAATCAGGATGCATTAGCTTCAGCCTGCACTGCTACGATACACCACTGTGATGGACTGTGTTTGCTAAATGAGAAACAGTGCAACCAGGTGCATGTGTCATTTTGAAGTCATGCCCTCACCAGACAGCCTCATTGTCCTCTGAGAAAACATTTTCCCGGCTTATTTATGGGGAAGTTTTTTTATCCACTACATTGACTAGCTTCATTTGTGCAAATTGCCCTGAAAAAAAAACAAAAACAAGGGTTTGCCCTCTACTTCCACACCAGTATGTCTTCAATTATCGTTATAATGATGAGAGGTGGTGCGGTGCAGCTGTCAGCATGCTTCAACCAACTGTACGACCGGCTTTTTATCTGGGTTTGAGGTGATTATGAAGCCCTTAATCTGCAATCACGCTAACAACAGAGCAGCCATGCCTTTCGTGAAAAGCTGCATCACTCCAGGTGTTTGGGAACCTGATCAATGTTTGTCCAAAAGTCACAGGGACACGCACTGTCTGCAGTAACACATTTTTTCCTGGAAAACTGTCTCTGGCTTCCCGGCATCTACCTCGGCGGTGAAGACAGTGGCACCTCTTTGGATTTCCTGCTGAAATTCGATGTGGCATCTTCAGTTTCCAGAGAGGCGCGTTATGGCCTTTCAGTTGTGATTACGAGGTAACAACCACCACAGACAGGAGGTGGAGACCACATGAAACTGAACACCGCAGTGAATGTACATGAAAAGGCACGGCACATGGGCACTCTTCTAAAAAAAAAAAAAAATAGATAGACAGGCATGCTTAGGAGCACAGCAGCGAGCAAATATGCTGCTGACAGAAATGTGTACATGTACTAAAAAGCCTCGCAGACACGTACCAATCACAGCTCTGCCAAGCTCAGAACCATTTATTATTAATAGAGGAAATCATAGGAGGCTTTTAATTGGAGATGCTCTAGTGGGTGTCTCAGAGGTAAGCGGGGTGCTGTCACTGTCGATCTGCAAACTTCCTCAGCTCGGAGAAAAACGGCGGGACGTCGCACTTTCATGTGCACCTCCTGTTGACTGTGAAGGATATAATTTGAAGCCATCCTTCTCCTCTCACCACAGCCTCTGATTAGCAGCCGTGACTCCCAGGCCGGAGCATACTAATTCAGGAACAGCAGTCTGGGAATCACCACCATTAGTGGCAGGTATGGAGAGTAAACGGCATAATATGCAAATGAAAGGAAGGTATCACCTTGGCTGTCAATCACTAAAATGAAATAAAAAACTCTGTACGGCCGCTAATAATACCACGCTACAGAAAGGGAACACAGGAGTGTAGATGAAGAGAGCTAGGAAAAAGGGAAGCACAGAGATGGATAAATGAAAGCAGTCTGGAATCAAAGCCGGCTGGTCTGTGCACATGTGAGACTGTGATCATGGCAGGCAGTCAGTACGAAATTAGCTCAGACACTGATGGGACTTAATGACAGGAAGGGCTGGGGGTGCCAGGACACTTCTAATATTCAGTGGGATGTTGCTGTCTCTTGTCACCCATTTGCCTACTTGAGAAAGTATTGTGCCTTCCTGTGAGTTTCCATAATGACAAGCTGCACCTGGCCATCATTACACTGCACTGATCGCACAAGAACTCAGGCAAAGTGCTGGCTTTTTATTTGAATCAGGTCCCCCAGACGTTCTCTCTTTTTTATCAACAGTAGCACAACGGTGGCATTCAGGGAGGAGGTTAATCACACATTGTATACATAAAGAACGGGGAAAAATCTCATTACGCCCTAATGCGACTTCATGTTCTGTGGGTATTTGGGCTGTCTAAACTCAGCCCCAGAGTGGCACAGACCTGCTGGTCGATCACACTGCTCTGGCTGGCAGGAGGATCTGAAAGTCCCTCTTGTTTGTCACATATTGACCCACTTTGGCTGACAGCTCACAAATCAGAGCCATCAGCCTAGAGTGCGTATGCGTGTCTGTGTGTATTTACGCAGCCTCCAGCGCCACCTTCCCTCGTGGAGCTCCCCATGAGGATTCCGGGGTCGTACCTCATTTGCACTCGACACACCAACTTGGGACTGGGCTGACAGGCTCATTTTCCCCACTCTGCAGGAAGCAGCACAGTAGCAACGTCTACGAACAGCCAGGGACCCGGAGTGGTTTTATAATTAGCTGCTTGCTCTATGCCATCAATGCACAGAGAACAAGAGCCTCCTTCTGAGCGCATATGGTTGGCGGGCACTCAACATGGGCACCGCTGATGATAATATGTAGGCGTATGGTGGTATATGCCGACTGAGGTCATAGAAACATGCTGGAGCGAGGTGAGAGAGGGAGGCGGGAAGGCTTGGGAAAGTGTGTACACAGTGCTCGCCAGGTCATTGCTCAGCAGGTGAGAATTGTGCCTGGAGGTGGTGGCTGATTGCTTTGATGTGAAATGATTGCGTTTTAAGTGGCTCTGAGGTGCATGGACCACAGGCATTGCCCTGGTGTCATTGTCACATGGTCAGACAGGCTTAAGTTAGCCCGTACTCAATCCCAGTTGCTCCCCAAGAGTCCAAAGGGATGGGGGGGTAGATACAACTGTTGGTATACAAATGTGTTATGAGGAGTGAGAACACAGCTGCCGGCTGCATCTCTGGGTAATGTGTCCAGATAAAAGGGTCTGGTACTTGCAAGGAGGTGAAAATGAAACGGGAAGAAAGGTCTCTCTGGCATGGGATAGCAAGGGCACTGCTTTGATCCCTGAAACATCCCTCCAATGTGGGCGAATAGCTAGAAGAGGGACTGCTGATTAGACGTAAAAATAAATGGTGCAAGAAGTAGTAGATCATGCAATAAAAGTGCAAACTTCAGAGGTTTGTGCAATCACTATATTGCACTTATTTAACTATAAACAGATATCTGCATGTGCAAACAAAGTATCTATAGCTAAGGGATACGACTCAAGGGGTATTAAACACTCATATTTTTCCAGATATATGAAGACAACATGACAGTGCAAAGTGTTTTTTTATCTTCCCCTATTTGTCACACGCAGTCATCCAAAGGCTGACAACTGGTCAGGAGCTGCTGGCATCACATGTTAATGCACAGCGTAACCCCTTTTTCATTTTTCAAAGTGAAGGGTAGTCTGATAGACTTCAATAGAAGTCCTTCAATGTTTGAAATAAAGGGGCTGTCTCACACCGGACAGACTGCATTTGTTGTTCACCCACACTCACACAGCAGATACAACATCCACTGAGTGCAGAGGTGGAAATGGAGCAATCAATTAGATTTTAACAAATGACTTTCTGTGTATTACCCAGCAGCTGTTAAATCGGTCAACCTTAGCACACACCCCCCTCTCTGAGGGGACCGTGGAGAGAGCTTGTCTACACTGCATGCTACATTATGGCAAACTCCAGAGAAAGTCAGTCATGGCCTCAGGCAGGAGTGTGATGTGTGTAGTGTGGCTGTGGACAGAAAGGGAGGGATGGAGGATGGAGGTGGGTCAGTTGGACCCTGTAGGTCCCTGGTGGAGATGTAGGGGACTGATTACAATTTATTTCAGTGTCTCTGTTAAACATTTGCTTACTTGCAGACATAGATGTGGTACATATATATATATGCAGTGAGTGCAGAAACAAAATAGCATGCGCTGGCACAGACTCGCTTCACAAAGGACAGAACTGTGCTTAGTCCTGCTGGGCAACCTCAGTCTTTAAGGGCACAGGCACAATCCAATGAGTCAGCTCCCTAAATGATGTAGTTTTATGGTGAAGTGCTACTAATGGCTCAGCAGAACATCTTAAAAGGCCACTTAAAAGCTAGCAGGCCCATAAACTGTGACACGCAGCGGTGGGATCTGACCACACAATACTCATTTGAGTGACTGAAGGCATATGCTCTCTGTGCGTATGTGCGCGCGGGCGCGTGTGTGTGTGTTGATGCTGGAGATATCCAGAGTGACAGAACGAGACAGACAGACAGCGGATAAGGTGTGAGCACATCTGCAAGCATGGCTACACCATTTCACTGGTCTTGTATTGTCACCTCTGGGTATATTTTCCAAAACCTACCAGATTGGAAAAAGGTGCAGATGTGTGATGATGCAAGAAAAAATGATTCTCACCTCAGATACACAGAGAGATCCAGAACCAGTCTGACTTCTGACATGCGTGTTCTAATCTCAGGTTTTTGGACCGTATTCCCAGAAAAACAAAAAAACAAAACTGCACTTTGAAAACATGTTTTTCTCTGCAATTTAGAGCAGTTGTCAATACTTAAACCAGTGGGGGGAAAAGTGAAAAAAAGAACAGCATTTTTTCAAGTGCACACCACTGCACAGGCCTGTAATCACTGAGCACAATAGAGCAGAAAGCCTCCACTTATGGAAAGTACTGTATAATGGCAGTGAGGTTGGTGAAGTCTACCATTAAGTTTTCATAACATGGTTGCCATGCTAACCCTTATGGAGATTTATGGAGAAAATACATTTTTATCTGGTCAAGTTATGTTACAGATATAGTCTGTACAATCAGAAAGGCAAACCTGGCGAGTTTATAAAAGTTAGCATGTGTTTTCTGAAACTGATACTGACAAATGAACTATAGCAGAGTGGGGTAAGATGACCCACCACCGTATCTTGGCAACCACATACAATTTTTGTCATGTGACTCAAAATTTATTCGCAATTTTCAATTCCATCTTGCTACAATTTCAAAAAAGTTGAAGACTTTGGGTGTGGAATTTCCATTTTCTCCCTGAAGCCGGAGTACTCCGGCTTCCTCCGACAATCCAAACACATTCATGGGGTGAAGTTAATTGGCGATTCTAAATTGACCGACGGTGTGAATGGTTGTCTCTCTCCACGTGTTAACCCTGTGATAGATTGGTGACCTTTCCAGGGTGTACCCTGCCTCTCGCCCCGTGACAGCTGTAACCCTGAATTGGATAAGTGGAAAAAAATGGATGGATGCTTTTTTCCCCCCACTAATATAACCTCACATCAAAAGTCTTTTATTTCATTTTAGCTAATTATATTAGAAGTGATAATAAAGTGGCAGTGAGTAAAACGTGAATAAATTAGCAAAAGTGTAACTCAGAGTTGCTAGACTGAGCTTGTTTTTTTTGGGGGGGGGGTTATGATGCTTAAAAATGTTTCATTCAGTTTAAGACCCCGTGCATATTCCTTCTGAAAGTTGCAGAGAAGCTTCTGGTTTTAGAAGTGTAAACAACTTAGCTGTAGTATTTTTTTCATGAATACCAATTAAATTAGTGGGATGGGAAATTTGATTACTAATAATTATGGCTAGGGTCATACTTTATCATCTGTTTAATAAGGTAAATAACTGTTCACCCAGTTGTTTAACTTACCTTTAGCAAAGGGTAACTTGAGCCCCAGTGCCACTATTTTGGTGTTGCATGCAAAAATTTCTTTCTGTTATTTTCTGTTATTCGGTCTCTCCTTAACTCATTTCCATTTTGCCACACATCTCATTCCAGTTTGAATACAGTTTTTCTGAGTTTAACCTTATGGATATAGCATGGTTATCAAATCCTTACCTATTGCTCCTATTTTTATTCTCCAAAGACAAGTACATTTTTGCAGAACACTGGTAAGTGTTTGAAGACTGTATTGACTGTGATTTGCTTCAGTTTGAGTTTGAGAAGTAAACATGGCAAAACAAAGAGAAGACGCTACTAAACAAACCTTTCTTGGATTTGAAGAAAGGGCACAACTTCTCCAAGAGTAATCATATACTGAGAAAAACAACTCCAAAAATGTCCCTGTGCTTATAGAGAGAGCAAGTGCCAGCAGAAAACAGAATCTAAGTGAGGAAATGAGGAATTTCCAAAAGACGGGCATCAAAAACGTGTGAGAAACCAGAACTGGAAGTGCTTCAATTAATCTATTCCCACTACCTGCATGTCTTTGGACTGTGGGAGGAAGCCGGAGTACCTGGAGAGAACCCACAAAAACTCAGGGAGAACATACAAACTCCACACAGAAAGATCCTGGCCTGACAGTGGGATTGAACTCAAGACCTTCGTGCTGTAAAGCAACAGTGCTAACCACCGTGCCGCCAGATATGATTGCATTCACTTCATTCATCAAATTTTATTCACATGATAAAGATTTGAAACTCGGCCAAATAAGGAAAGGTTTCAATGGCTCAACATGAGGACAGTATCAATAATAAAACAATGAGTAATCTTTATTTATCAATTAAATTCATATAAAGTGCATTGAACTAAAAGGTGAAATGAAGCAAATCAGTACTTGGTGGGATCTCTTTTTCCTTAGAAGTGGCACCGGTTATCCTGGGTGCACTTGCATACATTTAGGATGACGCTGCGTTGTAAAAGCCTGGAGGTTTTCTAATTATTTTCACCGTCCCTGGAAAGATACAAAAACTGAATTTACTCAGACTCACCCACCATCCTCTCTCTTTGGATACCCCAGTTTTGTTTTTTGTCCACTTGTAAACACAAGAATATTTTATTCCTAAACTTGTTTGTTTTTTTTGCGGTTTTCATTAAATGTATGACTGAATTTTTTTCACCGGGCATTTCAATACGTTCAAATTAATAGCAAGCTTATAACAGATTGGATTCATAGAGTAACTCCGCCGTGGGGAGAGGACATCCGCACAGCATATACCGCTGCTGTGACTCATCCTGATAAAGCAAAATGTAATTTTGTTTATGATTAGAATTACTCTCCAAATTAATTTTCACAGCAATTAATCTTGATGCGTCACCTATAAGATGCATTCCGCTCTTTGGTGGAGGTGATAAAATGCAAAATAATTGAATTGATTAATTTATGTTTTGTAATGACCAAGCTGTAATGGTTCTCTTTTTAATGGAGTTTTTTTCCCATTATAAATGGTCTATGCTGTCTGGGATGTTCAATAACCTGTGGGCTCTAAGATATTTAATAAATATCCCTTTATTGTGCTTTACTCCATTGGTGAAGCTCGAGTATTGCCTCTCATGTTCAAAGTGCCTTTCAAACCCCCTCCTCCATTCCTTCACCAACCCCCAAACCCTACATCCCTTTTGAGGAGCATTTCTTAATTAAACCTTTATTTATCTACTTGATTGGTATATAAGAAGGGACACTCTGCAATTCTCTATCTCATATTGGGACTTGAGTGGCCCGGCCCTGAGGGAATAGGCCTTTATAATTTGAACATCGGGCCCTTTGAGTGCTATAGTTTGCATAGGTGTGCAAGCTAGAGGCTTAATAATGGGAAGGTGAGGCAGCTAGTGGTCCTGTGGAGGGATAAAAAGTAATGAGATGAGGTTTGTAAAACAGTGGAAGAAATAAAAATAGAACTGAGGAACAGACCCTGGAATGAAAATAATAAACAAAAAAAGAGCAATTCACGCCTGATAAAGATTCTCATATTTTTGCCTATTGTATGGAATAATGCAAAAATGGATCTGTCTGGGGCTGAAACACACTACCATCAGACTAGAACACTGGAAGAAAAGCAAGCCTTATTACCTTGGACATTTTATTTCAGTGGCTGGGGGTAGAAAGCAATTACACTAACAGCAGTGAAGAAAAAAATCTTTTGAAGGTGAACAACACTGAATTTCAATATTGGAATATGTGTTCAGGGCCTGGTATCTGAGGATTTTTTTTTCCCATTTAAAAGTTTTAGCACTACAATGAAATATGCATCAAGCATCAGGGTTTATTGGCTCGGTTTTCAGGAATTGTTGGTTCACAAAATTATGCAGACCGTCACTGGGCTGCACACATTGCTGCTCCCTAGTTTTGTTTCATTTCAGCTTGACCATCATTCGTGGGTCACAGCTTCTCTCAGACTTTACAGAGGAATGAAAATTTTATACAGAAGCTGCCCAAACTGAACTCATAAACATAAAACCAAGAGCAGCAAAAGGAAGCAAATTACCTTGTCAGAGGTAGACTGCCTCTAGAATCACTTTCATGAATGAACAGTGGCACATTTAGGGTCCCAAATTCAAACTTGGAGAAATAGAATTAATTAAATGATCAGATTTTGTGTTCAGAGACCAAAGTGACTTCTTATTTATTGACAAAAGCCTACTCAGTATACTTGGACCCAATCTGACTCCCTGTTGGCCGCAGAACTGCCTTAACCCTTTGTGACATGGATTCAACGAGATGCTGGAAACATTCCACAGATATTTTGGTCCATATTGACATGACAGCATCACACAGTTGCTTTTGCTTGTTTTTATTTAACCCTCCCATTCCACCACAATCCAAAGATGCTCTGTTGGATTGAGACTTGGGACTATGGAGGCCATTTGAGTGCTCTACCTAAAGAGATGAACATGGTAAGCAACATTATTCAGGTAGGCTGTGGTGTTTAAACAATCCTCAGCTGGCACTAAGGCATCCGAAACTTGAACCATTGATATGAGGCTTGATGGATCCATGCTTTCATGCCGGTTACACAAGTTTTCTGATGCTACCAGCTGAATGTTTTGGCAGAAATTTTGTCCAACTTAGGTGAGCCTGTGGGAATTGCTGCCTCTGTTTCCTGTTCTTAGCTGACAGGACTTCCACATGGTGTGGTCTTCTGCTGCTGTAGCCGATCTGCTTCAAGGCTTAACATGTTGAGCATTTAGAGCTGCTCTTCTGCACACCTTGGTTTCAATGAGTGGTAATCTGAGGTACTGTTGCCTTTCTATGAGTTTGAAATAGTCCTCCTCTGACCTCTGAGACCGACACGGTATTTTTGCTCAGAGAACTGGACCTTTTCTATCTTTCAGACCATTCTCTGTAAACCCCAGTAATGATTGTGTGGAAAAATTCTGTGAGATCAGCAGTTTCTGAAATACTCAGACCAACAAGTGTGGTAACAACAACCATGCCGCATTCATGTCACTTAAATCGCCATGCTCGGTTTGACCACATCTTCATACCTAAATCAACTGAATTGCTGCATTGTGACCCAGGTCCTAGGTCTACCCCAGGGCCTGCTTCTAGTATCATATGCCTAGAAGACCACCTTGTCTCTGGTTCCTTTCGATTGAAGGAATAGCAACTCTGCTCTGAGCCTCTCTTGAATGACTGAACTTTCTGTGAGGGAAAAGCCAGCCACCCTTTGGAGAAAGCCCATTCCCGCTGCTTGTAGCCACGACCTCATTCTTTCAGCCACTACCTATAGCTCTTGACCACAGGTGAATGTAGGGACGTAGTTTGACATGCAAGCTGAGAGCTTCATTTTTATGATCGGCTTTGTCCCTGACCTGCAGCAGGCACTCCATCCTTTCCCAGCTGAGTACCATGGTTTCAGGCCACTCTCATTCACGCTCTTCGACACTCAACTACAAACTGCCCCAGAGTGAGCTGGAGACCACCACCAGATGAAGCCAGCAGAACCACATCATACGCAAGATGCAGAGACTGGATTCTGATGCCACTGGTACATTTAATTTGTTGCTTTGACTAGAAATATTTTAAATGTACAACAGAGCTCATGCTTTGTGATTTCATGCATGCACCATGATCAAACTGTAAATATACTCATCATCACTCAACAATCTTGGTCTAAAACACAAATAGATGCTGATGATCCACCTTATAAATTGGTGTTTCTTTACTTTTCCTAGACAGCCAGAGTTTTTTTTGTTATCCACACAGGCCCTTATGGGCAAGACTTAAAACTGCATCACACCTACAAATAAATGCCTCCCCAACAACATTCCTCTATCCGGCCATACCCCTCCCAATTACTTACCCCAGCTACCCTCCTCGCCTCCTGCAGAGAACAGCTTAGGTCATTACAGTCTGCTGTCAAAACCTGTGACCGCTTCACATTGGAGCCGCCAGGATTAAGGGCTGTGAAAACAAGAACAAGAAGGGAAAGGAGGTGAATGCTGACAGAGGGAGCAAGGCCTTAAATATTTTCTCTTTTTACCCGTCTTTTTTCTCTGACCGCGTGCTGATTCTTGCAGCTACTTTGTGGTGAGCTGCACTAATGTGAAGCGATATGGAGTCACATGGAAAACACGGCGAAGGAGGCTGTTAACAATGAGGAGCAAATCAGTCCTGAATCAAGACTCCTTGGTATCCTGTTATCACTATAAATGTATTAAAATGCCTCCTTAAGAAATTCTACTTCTCAGATTTAACTAGTAAAATCCCCCAAACTTGGCAGGTGATGCATTTTTAAGAGACATAATAATCTTAGGTGCAACCTAGTGAATATGAAAAACATGAATTTAGCTGTTAGTGGTAAGATGACATGCTGGCCTGACTAGAATAATTTTAAAGTACCCTTAGATTTTGGTCTCACCAAATAGAGTTATCTGACAGTGCGATATCCAAGTGCTGAACACTTCACAAATCTGATTAAGTTTTTGCCACATTGTGAAACATCAGCTAACGTATGTGTGCATGTATACAGGTGTGTGTATGTTTTCTCTCCAGCTGGGAATTCTCAAGTTGACAATAACAGCAAATTGCATTCTGAGTCAGACTCTTACGGGTTGAAGGGGTGCGGTAGCATCCTTGCATCAGACCTGTGTGTCTTCTCTTGCCGCATTATATAAGTGATGTTATCTGAAGAAAGGGATCAAGTCACGCAGGTATCAGCAGGCACAGGAAGAATATTTGACATTATCTCAACCGTTTACTTCTGTGTTGACACCATCAGGAATTCAATTTCAGCCCAACAAAAGATCATCCTCTGCCTTTCTGGTCTAACTGGGGAAAGTGGATTTTATAAACGGACGCCTTCCTTCCCTCTTTCCAATTTAAATCAGCTCCAGCAAACTGGACAGCATGAAGCCTAAACATGACTCCATTATCTTCCAACATTAATTTGAAATGAGTGTGAAATCATACGCCTGCTTGGACCTGCCGTCCCGTGGAGTGGACCTGTTTGGTGTTTTATTTACTGTCAGCTCAGTGCCCAGAACTCTGTTAATCCTCTGTTTGTGTTCAAACACCTTAGCTGGTTGTTCTGCATCAGTCCATCTCTATGCCGGCTGCTGTGAGCAGTCTGTCTAGTCGGCTGCCAGTGGAGCTGATCTGGCTGGCAGCCTGCTGTTAGGGACGATGACTGATTTCAGAGATGTGTGACAGCGGACAGTAGTTTGATATCGTCTGCCTGCCCTCCTGCCTGCCTTTGTGTCTCTCAGGATATCTGTTTGTCTGTCACTGTTCACATCTTCCTTTCTGTCTTTCATTCTGTCTGCCTGCTAGTTAGTCTGTTAAAAGCCTTCCTCTACAGGCATTGATTGAACCTGTAAAAAATCTTATCTTTTTTTATCAAAAGTGAAAATATTTAGCAGTGAGTAGCGAAATTTTTCATGAAAATGAGCCCGTCATTCCTAAAATAGCTTAGATGTTACTTATCTTGTCTCATTTGGCAATTAGATTTGTTTTAACTAGGAAAGTGTCCATCCACCCATCCATCCATCCATCCATCCATCCATCCATCCATCCATCCACCCATTTTCTACCGCTTTTCTACTGCTTGTCCAGGTTTGGGTCATGGGGCAGCAGTCTGAGCAGAGAAGCTTTGACTTGTTTTTCTCTAGTCACCTCTTCCAGCTCATCAGGGAGGTACACCAAGGTGTTCCTAAGCCAGCCAAGAGATAATCTCTCAAGCGACTCCTGGGTCTCCCCCAGGGCCTGCTCCCAGTAGAACATCCCCAAAACACCTCATCTAGGAGGCATCCAGGGGGCATCCTACTCAGATACCTAAAACATCTTAACTGGGTCTTTTCAATATTCAGCGGGAGCAGTTCTACTCTGTCCCTCTCCTTTGACCAAGCTCATCACCCTATCTCTATGGGAGAGACCAGCCACCCTTTGAAGGAAACTTATTTTTACTTGTATCCATGTCCTCATTCTTTCTATTCCACCACAGAGCTTGTAACCAAAGGTGAGGGTAGGAACGTAGACTGATCGGTAAATCGACAGCATCACTTTTATGCTCAGCTCTCTCTTCACCGCGACGGCACGTCTGTCGATCTGACACTCCACTCTCCCCTCACTTGTGAAAAAGATCCTGAGATACTTAAACACCTCCACCTGAGGTAGTAACTCGAAGTGGGCACTCGATCCCTTTTCTGGCTGAGGACCGTGGTCTCAGACTTAGAGAGACCATGATCATAGCTGGACTGGCCATCGGGCATACCGGGCACTTGCCCGGTGGGCCGATGGTGATTTTTCGTTTTTATGGGCCGATGGGTTTTTTGTTTGTTTTTTTGTTTTTTTCCGTAATGGTATAAACACTGAAAGGTTGTGGATTGGCCAGATGCTGGGAGATGTGTAAAAATAACTCAGTTGTTTGGTGGTGGCTATTGCAGAGCTTCCACAGATTCAGTTTCCCCACTAGGAAAATGTGATAGTGAAAATCTCTTGTGCAGAAGTGTCTTGGCCCAATTAATAATATAGACTAGTAATGCTCATGAAAACGACAGCAAAATAAACAAAAAGTATTTAGTTTATTTATTTACACCAGGAAAACTGGAAATTAAAATTATAAACTTCAAAGCTGAGGAAACCTAACATGAGAATAAGTAAATATCTCAGGGAATAATGTTCAGGCATAATATCTACAGCCTCAAATGTCTCCAGGTCATTTAAGACGAACATCTGACATTTGTGCAACCAGCTTTGTTCGTTTAGTTATTTCTTAGTAAATTTCCAAGACGAGAGAGACAGAAATCTGAACATCATTTTTTTCTAATTCAGTCTAGGCTTTAGGAATAATAAAAAGAAGTCTTGGGATTGAAAATGAAAACTTTTTTGATGGATGCAAGTAAGTAAGATGGGAGCATGCTAGAGCAGAATATGAATGTCTCAGTGGTTGCGTCTTCAAAGCAGATCATCAAACTCGAGCACATAACGTGCAATGCTAAGTAAATGTTTTAAGGTTCAGATTAATCCAAGCAAACCACAGTAGACAATATCCAGCACGTGTAAGTAATGATGAAGACACAAAAAGGCAAACACAGACACAAGTTTCAACTTCAATTTTTTCACCAGTTTCTGGATGTCAGGTTATAAAGATCAATTGAAATTCCTGAGTGAAATAAATAGAAGCAGTCACTGATCACTACGCTACAACCTTATTCACTTTAAGCAAGCTAGTGCTGCATGCACTGAGAGATCTGTGACGTGTAGATCTTTTTTAAATTGAGTGTTTCTGACAGACTTGTATGGAAAAGTCTTTGCTTTAATTTTATATGATCCAGTAAAGGTCTGTAGAGATGTAGGCATTTTGCTTTTTGTCTATTGAATCTACACAGTTATCACTTTAAAGCTGTACAGTGGTTTTTCTCCAAGTCAGTCAAAAGTTATAAATAGATAAAGAAACTCTTTCACTAACAAAGCTTAAACATTAACCAGAGCTGATATGGACATGGGCCTATGATGCTCAAAAATAAAGGTAAAGAAATGCTGATTATCTAATATCTGGGGGCTTTATGTACCTCTGACATTGTCACAGGAATAAAATGAAAAAAAAACACCAGTCCTCACGAGTGATATTTAGAGACTCAAACAATGGACCAGAGGTAATAAATGCTTGTTAAAGCAACCAAGCATGTCGGCCTTGTCAGAAATTTGGTGCGAGTCCTTAATATTGTATGGGAGAAGCTTTATGCCAGTATCCAACTAAGTCTTCAAAACAACCTTCAAAAATTTCAAAGGAGTATTGAAATTGTTTGAAGTGTAGGTAAAGAAATCATCAGCTTTGGCTTTTCTAATGGCATCTGTGCATGAGTGGCACAGTCACCTGAATACCAAACAGTCTGCATGGGTACTTGTTCTCCTGTATTTGGACCATGTCACATTGTGCTCATGAAGGTGGCTGGATAAGTCAAAAGCAAACTATGCCTTGCTTTGACCTTTAAGTTTCAATATCAGCTATAAGATTACTTTTTTCCCCTTTTTTCTTTTTTTGCAGTTAAAGTGAAACCTGGCATGAGCAAACCCTTGTTCCAAAAATGCATCATGCTATGCTTATTAGTGCTTCATGACTTATAATTGCAATTAAACAGCTGTAAGGTGCACAACATGTCAAAAAGACACTGTAAATTAATCCTCGCCCTCTTGCCCCCTCGCCAGGCGAAGCAAGGTTTGTGCTTCACTGTCAGTGACGTCATTCCTGCTGTCAACTGCTGAACTTGAGCATCATTTCAGCTTGTTGTGGACCTCACAATTTTTGGAACTGGGTGCAGGCACATCTATGACACATCACTGCAGGAGAATAGACAAAATCCTAGATGGCACAAAGGGAAATTGCTGAAATTGTTGGAAAAGGTGAGAGATTCTGCTGAAAACTTTCAAAAATGTCCCCAACTGCTTTTGTTCCTGTTCTGACTTGTCCTGTTTTTTTCTTTTTCTGAGCAGTAACACCTATTATTTAGGCAAAGACTGCAGCTAGTGGAGTGCTCCTCAAGTGCACTGTAAACGGTTATGGCTCTGTGCTGACGTCACTTTTCACGCAAGCAGCGACCAGTGCTTCAACAATAACTGCAATTTTACCCTCTCTGTTTCAGTGAAGCTGAAGGGAGACACGGCACTTGCTGATGAGTTTGTTTTGCAAACAGGAAAGGGAAAACCCACTCCTTAAACTGGATTTATCATGCTTTGCCTTATACTCATACTCAATACAGCCAAAGTTTCAATAATGACCTCAGTAATCTCTACAAGTAACCACAATCATCAAAAGCTTAGGCTTAGACTGCTTTACACATTTGGTTTTAACTCTTGTATCTATATGATGTCAAAGAGACGGGATATCCCTAATATATAAAGATTTTTTTCTTTTTAATGTGCTGATCTAATTGTAGGAGGAAGTCTATTCAACAGCGCTGGGGCTGAAACAGTGAAAGCACAGTCCCCTTTTGTTTTAAGCCCGAACTGTGGAACCTGTAACAGTAATTGATTCTCTCTCTGAGAGATCCGGGGGCGGTATAAGGTGTTAGGAGCTGTGAGTGGAGCCATACCATGTAGTGATTTAAAAGTAATCAGTAAAATCTTAAATTGGATTCTGTAGCAAATGGGAAGCCAGTATAATGCTGGATGCGTTCCCTGTGTCAAGTGTTTGTGGTGTGCAGTGTAGTCTTGCAGCTGCCTTTGTGTGCTAACAATAGATGGGAAACTGCAGCATCGTTTAGTCATACAATGACTTGCAATAATCTAAGGCAGTGGGGGTGTGGATAAGAAGTTCAATTATATTATTTGGAAGCAGCGTCTTGATGTTTGTAGTATTTCTAATCTGTACATAGTAAGACTGGACTAGATTTTTGACATCTCAATTGAGATGTTGACTGAAAAAATGATCCACATTTGTAGCAAATTGCTTTGGGTCAGTTTTTAGTTGTCTAAGGCGCCGGCTGATGGTCTCCACCTTGATCCAAATATGATCTGAATTAATAAAAAAGGATTTTAGTGGTTATCTCAGGCACACAGCTCTGACTGGGAACACAAAAACCGCACCCATCTGCTGTCCCTTGCAAACATTTCCTTTGCTGTGGGCAGCCAGTCACAGAATATACCAAAAGAAAATTTGAGACCGCCCAGAAACAACACAAAACTATCATCACAAACAAACAATTTAGATGGGTTAACACTTGTTGGGAAGCTTTTATTGCACTTAAAATAATGAGTTGCTGTCAAATGGGTAACACAAGCATGTTTGTTTTACCCTGACATGCTGAATGGGGGAGCAAAGAAGGAGCAAAGGATGGACACAAATTCTAAGAGACTGTGACACTGAAGTAAAAAGAAGGGAAACATGAGCTTTTGATTGGACTGTTTTATGGAGCAGCTAACAATGTGGCTTAAAAACCCAAGCAGCAATTTTTAGGGCAGAAAAATAAAGCCAGCATGGAAGTGAAAAAAAAAAACTAGAGCGACCAATCTCTAAAATTGTTCGGTCGTTATAGCATATGTTAAACGGATGTTTCTAACTTCATTCATTTCTCCCTGTATGGCAGCTCTATGTGGAGTCAGTTTGACAGGAGGTTTTATAAAGGCCTGAACCCTAACTCTAAGGTAGCTGGTGTCACCTCAGGTAATCTGAGTCACTGAGAGCAACCTCTTGAGCATGTTCAAAGTGTTGGTCCTTTCAAAGTATTCTTAATGCAGTTACCTGATGATATGGTTAGCTGTGTGTTTAGCTGTGTTCCATACAACATGTTTTTTCCCTAGTTTTCTCAGTGAGTGATGTTATTTCTTATATTTTACTTTGTGATTTAGTTTTAGTGCCTGTGTCATGCATCTATCTAAAATCATAACTGATAACATCTGACTCCAAGAAAACATGGGATGGGGACCCAAAACTATAATCAAGACTTCAAAACATAAATTAATGGGTTCACAATGGTTATGTGTATGTTTTTATGTAGATTTTATGGTAAAATCTTATTCACCATCACCATCACTTACAAATTAGATGCAGCATCCTCCATCAAACTGATTTCATTGGCTCCTTTGATTTATTATGGCTGCATCTGTATTTCTGAGACATCTAGTCATTGGTACACGGCTTCTTTCAGTCATTGTATGTCTTCAATCCAATAAAAACATCGAACGGGGTCCTCAGTCATCAAACTTTTAATTATTTAGTTATTTGAGTCTGAAAAGAAGTGAAAAGTTCATGCCTTTTGAAAATTTGAAACACAAAAACTGTGAATGTCTTGACATACCTTTCCCTTTTTCATAAATATATCACTCTGCTTTCCACCTGTCGCCCCCTGTTGGCCGTGCATGAGTCCTGACCCGGTTCGTCTGTCCCTTCAGGGTCATCAGCAGGCCCTGTGTTCTGGATTGGGTCCTTCCGCTCACCCGCTTTCTGAATAGTACCCCTGATTATCTCATAGGTTTGCTGGATATTCCCTCAACTCCCCTTTAAAAAGACGGCATTACTTCCAGTTCCCCAAACTTGTCAAAACCAATTTGCTTTCCTATTACTCCCTGAACTGATTTCGCCACGACCCCTCCTCGCCGCCCTCCCTCCACAAATCCTCGACCCTCTGCTTCCCTCAGTCGAAACTCCCAACACGACCCGTGCAACCCCTACGCTCCCACCGCCTTCAACCGGCGGCCTCCTGTGAATATTTTTTTTTAGAAACCACCTTTTTCTCTACCGCTCTAAACAGTCTAAACGCTGTGGCATGTTCTTTCATCCCCATGCAAGCCTTAAGAGGAAACACAGTAAACAGTTAGCCCACCATGCACACACTAACAAACCTTTATGTGAGCGAAAGCAGATAGTGAGTCACCCACTACTAAATAAAACCTGTCTAAAAGAGATCAGCAAACCTAAAAACTTCTGGTTGCCAGCGTTGGCAGCACTTCCACCATCATATCCTGCACAGCCCTTCACCCCCCGACCTGCACCCATCCCATCCATTCCTCTCCCGTCAATTAGCGCCTCAATAGCGACAACACAGAGGATCTTCATTAGTGGGGAGTGTTCAATTATATCAGTTGATATTCCTTTCCAAAACTAATTATCCTAGTTGCATGGTACGGCTGACTGAGCCTGCCCTCACCCCGGGGCGCAGCGATTACTGATGTGATTTGGTTTTGGCTCCAAGGTCTGCTTTCCTGTCTTCTCTTTTGTTACCCTTTTCCCTCTCCGCTCATTCAACACAGTTACACGGTCCTTCTCCAGAACTCTCCATGATATAATTGACACTCTTTGTATTTTGTAAATTGTTCATGATAAATTGTCATAGTTTTAAAATTTCCCAGTAAAAAGAAAAAGAAACTAAAAACTCAGAGTCTGGATCTTGTTCCTCCTGTAAAGACAAAAATAGCAGAGCTGTGTTAATTCTACAAAAAGCTCATCATAGGAACCCTCGCTCCATATAATCCTGCTGCTTTGCTCATTCTGTGGGGGATAACACAAATAAGTCAGCTTGTAACGCAGCTATAGCTGAAACACAAGCAGTGCAAACAGTGTCTCCTCATATAAGAAGACAAAGACAGGATATAAAAACTACAGAGGACATATAGTGGAGATTCTGTATATGTTTTATCTCAAAGCATATTAAATGGGATGCAGCCACTAATGAACAGCTGTGAAATCTGAAATCTGTTGTTTATGAGGGAGAAAAAATGCTTATATTTCACGAAAATTGCTCATGATTTCAAAACAGCCTGCTTTTCTTTCAATTAAAATACTCCTTTAGAGGTTGGAACAATTATCATACACATCTTCCCAGTATGGTAGATGTAATAAAAGGCAATGCTTGAGCATGTAAGTTAATTACTGTAGAAACTTTAAGGCAAAAACAGAGAAACTAGTTCTTTCGTCTGGAGGAAATTTAGGTAGTAGGGATTAACTTTAATGGAAAGACTTACTATTTTTCATCTCAAGCACATTACGTCCATGCTAATCGTTTTGGCTTTATGTTTCTTGAAAAGCTTTATAATGCAAAATATTATCCAAACGTCTAAGCCGTACACTGCCTGAGTCTTTGCAATAATGTGTCAGCTTCAGGTTCTCTCAGTGGGCGGCTTCGCTGCCCGTAAGCCGTAGACCAGCCTCACGGAAGGTGGGCTATTTAGTCACATTTCAAAGTAGCTCTGGCAGGGGAACACACTCATTACACATAATTCCTCTCCTCTTTTATTTGGCTCCCTCTTCAGTCACCCCACTCTCCCCCTTTCACTCCCTCTGTATCGTTCCTCTCCCTGTTTCATAGACCAGGAGACCTTATGGTCCTCTGTCCAGAGTCCGGAGGTAGATCACTTTAATTCTGCTTCACGGATCTTTTTCAAAAAGACCCGAGACCCGGAGACCTCAGAACCGGTGACCGCTAGGTGAACCCGGGCCAACCAGCCAGGGCTTGGGCACTTGTAAACACAGTCATCGTCTCACCCATTCTCATTCCCCCTGAGTGCTTTTGTTGCTCTCTCCACAAAAAGCACAAGCATTTGATGTTAAGCAGAGTGTGTGCTTTCATCTGGGATGTGTTTGCTTGTTTTTCGAAACCCCTGGTCATCGTGTCTACCACGTAAGTGATATTGACCGTCATTGCTCTGACAGTGGCTGATCAATGATTTAAAGCTAGATTGCTGGCCTCGACGCAAATCTTTGTTTTTCTATCTCTGTTATAGCTATTTGGGTGGCTTGCATCCAAGATTCAGTGTTCCCAAGACAGTCTAATCTATCCTGGAACAAATAATAAAAAAGAAAAGCCTTTTCTGTCCTAGATGAACAGGTTTGATTATGCGGACAGGACCTGGATTCCACCAGTGGTTCATAAGTTCATTTCACTGATTGGGAGGAGCCTCTAACCAGACCATCTGCCTGATGTCATCAACCTAATTTATCCAACAAGCGATTTGCACGCTGGAAAAAACAGATCATTACTGAAAAACACATTTTTGCTACAAAGATACCTTTAAAAAATAAAAAACGATTTGCATTCTCCAATTTAATGAGTTCTGCTACTTTCTGCCATCATTACAGGTCATACAATCAGCATAACAGCCTAATAAATATCACAAGACCATAACCATAACAGGCAGTCTTAGAGCAAAAATACTGAAGCATGATATGTGTGACAGCAGATGAGTTTCCTTGGAAGATGTCAGTTTTTTCCAAGGCATAGTCGAATCAAAACACACTCACGCAGTTGATAAAACCTCTAACAAAAAGACAGAACACACACAAACCCACACATCTAAAAAAAATATAATAATAATCACGGATATGTCAGTATGTGGGACATTTGGTGGCATTCTCAAGGAGTGAAACCTGTCTGGTTTACTTTAGAAACCACTGTAGACACGACTTTTCTTCAGCCTTGTTACTTTCGCACAGCCTCCCTTAAAGGGCAGCCGGCTCATCCTTTTGATGACTGACGGCGGGATTTGCAGTGATAATGTCTTCAGGTGCCAGAGGATTGGGATTAAACATACTCCAATTTAAACAGCAAAGTTACCATGGCAATGACCTTCAGTTTTAACTCAGACATGTGGGGAATAGGGCATGGTGTTATTGTCCGGAGACGCTCCTATTCAGCGGGGGCTTTGTCCATGATTGCACTTTCAAATCCTCCATCAAATTAGAAACTCTGTCCTAGAATATGTCTGTTGGAGAAAAGTGCAGGTGACATTTCAGTCGTGGCGGTCGTGCAACCAAGATACGAACTTGCAAGCATGACTTTAACAATGTTGAACACTCTGAAGTGAACTATGAGTCCGAAAAGACAAACACTGGACACCCAGCCCGCCTGCACCGTGACCCCTTGACCCTCCATCGGCCCTCCATGTTTAGGCAAACCCTCACCTCCCATCCTAATTAAGGTGAAAGAGGCCTTTCAAATGAAGCTGATGAGGGCTGACGTGGGGCCGCTCTTTTAGCCGTCTGTGGACGTGAATACCCAAAACAAGCGGTCCTGCAGACTCACGGTTTGGGGTCAGTGTCTATCCCCCACCGGGGCAATCCGTTCACAGTCTCACACCTACCTGTCAAAGGAGAGAGCAGCAGGACATCACGAGAGAAAAAAACATAACGGAAAAAGAGAGCGAGTCTTTGAAAGCAGGAAGCGTGAGGGGGGTGTGGGGTGTTTTCACATTTAAATAAAGCACAGTCCCCATCAGACAGCAATAAAACAGTATAATTATTATCACTATTGATTCAGCAGTACCCATGAGGCGTGGTTGGTCAATATGAATTGCAGTAATATTCGATGGCTTCAGCTGCAGTCACAAGTGTGGCCAGACTGCCCCACAGTGGAGACACTGAGAAGTACCAGAGCAGGAACTTATGGTGAGCACACACACGAGTGAATACAGAGATTTATATCATGTTGTCCTCCTAGTGACCCTCACTGTGTGGTCATAGCTAGGAAATAAACGAGCGTTCATATTAACACACAAGCAGTTTCTTTATATTTCAACAAGCTCTGCTATAAGCAGCGAGTATCATCAGTCCAACAGATTTCAGTGTTATAGCTTCTCCACGTATGAACATAATGCAGAGTGTTAGCGTCAGTCTTACAGCAGCTGTTGTGTCCAACTGTTTGGTTTCCAAATATTTGGCGCATTTAAATGTGTCAGCACACATTTAAATGCAATACCTCACGTAAATGGTGCATTAGTGCCAAATTCACATAGAACCTTGGAGTGTTGGAGTGTTACTGCTATACAAAATAGGTCTCGGTCAAATAAAAGATCTCTCAGTATTAACAGAGTCATATGTTTAATATATTTTTGCTCTTTGAAAAAGGAAGTCATATTTCTCCTCGGGTACTGTGCGTGAGATTGACAGTCAGTGATGTTATAATAATGGAAGAATAATGATGGCAGCTGTGGCTCAGGTGTACCAACCGGAAGGTCAGTGGCTCAGTCCCTGACACTTCCACTTTGCATGCCGAAGCATCCGTGGGCATGATACTGAACCCAGAGTTACCCCTGATGTATCCATCGGAGTGCAAGTGTTAGAAAGTGCTCAGGCATAAATAAAAGGGCTGTATGAAAGTGAGTGTTTGTGTTTGATTGGGTGAATGAGACTTGCAGTAGGAAGCACTTTGAGTGTGCAAGTGAGTAAAAAGGTGCTTTACAACAAACAATCCATTATTTGACCAGTGTTGTGTCAGAAACAGAGCTTAAGCCAGCCATAGCAAAGTTAATAACCCTTTTAAAAAATATATGAAAACAAAAACACAGCAATCAGGTTAAGTTATTCAGTCTGAAGCTGAAATCAGCAGGATTTTTAGAAAAACACAAAAACATAAATCAACTTGATTAAGGAAGATAGTTTTAATTCTGTTTTGATATTTGGAAACAGAAAAATGACGTTAACCCACAGACTTTCACAAAAGATTTCTTTTAATGTTTGTAGTTATAGAATTATTGCAAGATAAATGTATCTTTACATCTGACATTTGCGCCACTTAGCAGTTAAATATATATTTATTTACAGCATAATATATACAGTACACAGAAAGGATAAGAATCCCCTTTTTCAGATAGGATTAAATTGTATTTTTTAAATGTAACAAAAAGAAAGATACAGGAACTTCTCACTTACATATCCATAAAGATATCAACAACCCGGTTTATTATACATCACAATGAAATTGGAAAGAAACTGGTAATAAAATTAAAAACAATGACACATTTGACAGCACAGATACTTATTATATAGCATCTACCTGTTCACCATCCACTGTTAAAGTGTGGCCAGACTTCCTTTCTCTGACATGGATTAACCTCATCAGAGCAACACATCTGGCCACCACCATATAAAAGGATTATATGGATTTTCAGTGTATGAGTAGCATTCTTTCATCATATTTCACACAGCTCAGCCATGAGATTGAGAGGTAAGGCTAATAATGTAACAACACACCAGTGGCGTGAACTCTTAGTGCTGCATTTGTACATGACACACTACGTTGACATTCATGGTTGTATCGGTATGTGAATCCTGAAAGATGCACGGAGTAATATCTTGAAAGATGATTGGTAAAAACTTAGTCTAGTTCTTTTTATCCTGCACTTTCAAAAATTATAGGGTTTGCATGGAACCAGGATGAGTAACATGAAAAATTCAAATGCTATTTCTTCCCCTTCAATGCAGGAAAAAAAAATATCTCTGCCTGTTATTTCAGCGCTTCCCTTAGGATCTTCTACTTATTGGCTTAGTGAAATCCATTGAAAGACACATTCACTTGAGTACTTTTTAATGGATTCAGTGGAACACGGTGAATATAATCCACACAGTCACATCTAGCAGATAAATAAGGTAAATCAAAGTGAAATGGTAACACGGATGGCGTGGAATGTGGAATTTGGCAGTGTTATTTGGCAGTCGGATACATGCGGGCATGATTGAGTCGTCTACTTATAAAAGCAGTGGGAAAATGAAAGAAAACAGCAGTAAGTAGGTAAGTCCAGGCAGCTGGTTGGCGAAGCTTGTGACATTGCAGTCATTGCTGTAGCAGCAGTGAACTCTGACACCTGGTGCTCTGTAGCCCTGACTGTTGGCCTGGCTGCAAAAAGACTTGTAAGAGCATGACTTCATCACGCCACCTAACAAACAGAAAATGAAGCCAGTTACTCTCATTTAGAAGCTGTCCGCCATTATCCAATCAATATAAGTCGATGCTAAATTGTTGCTTTAAGAAACTCTCCTGGCTAGTCTTCCTTTCAGCGATTTCTTTGTTGTTGTTCTTTTCATCACAGCAGACCGTTGAAACACTTAATGCAGGTTTAAACACAGCATTAGAGTAAACAACTCCCGGCTGAAATATTACAAGTTGCAGGTTTAATGCTAAACCTACCACCTTTTAGGAATTTAGTCCAAATGATTGATATTGATTGTAAAATATTAAAATAAAAATATCATATCTACAGCCAAAAAAAAAAAAAAAAAAGATCTGCTGGCTGAGATTTGGTAAATCTGTCTTGGTGCCATGAACACATGGTGTCCTAATTAAGGATATTCATTGAGTAGGAGTAGCAAATCTCTTCATTCCCTTAAAAGCCTCAGACCCTCTGCTGCCCGAGATGTGTCTACAGACAGCAGGCTGTCGTCTATTTAACACACAAAAAAGACACACACGCACACATACATGAGAAACAAATGGAGTTTTATAGTAGAAGGTTGAAATTAAACTAGTAAAAAGAAAGGCTACTACACTGTCACTGCTGGACTCACTGTCATGGCCCACCACTACAGCGCAGGCATCAGAGTAGCCAGGACAAGCTTTGGAGCCTTGTCGGTTGCAGTCATCGTTATTGGAGCCCATGCATGTATAACATCGTATAGTCTCACCTGAAAGGAAACAGAGCGCTACTATGTAACAAAGAGTCAGCTGTTAAGGTAAAATCTGCATTGCGGTACATGCATATCTTGTCTGGGTGAAAAACCTGTACAGCATAGGACACAAATGTTTGCTTTAGATAACTGAAAATGATTGCATGGGAAAGCGCCAACAAGTGTCCCAAGCTTGGATATTTCTAATTCATATTTACACAGGATCTATAGGTTGGCAAGTGCATGAAGGGCTTATAAATATAATGTGTGACTTTCCCTGGGTCCAGAGGGAATATGAAGAGAAACAGCACTAATTAATTAACTTCCTTCACATGAATTTTCCCAAATCAACCAAAGTGTTTCACCAGTGCCCACACATTTAAAAAAAATACATCTTTATAAACTTTAGCTAATGCCTCAGAGCCCACTTCAGCACATAAAACACTTAAATGTCTTTCTAAAGCTCTCCCGAGGAGGGAGCTGTTATTTGAAAACTAACTGACCTTTGAAATACTTAAAGGCTTCCTTTTGAAACTCTCCATCCATCTCCTAAATTCCAGACAAACTTAAGGCTGATTCCTAAGAGGATCAGAGCTGGAGTCACCAAAAGCTTCAAACATACTTTGCAGCAGCATATCTCCTGTACTGGCCATCAAAATAACCTCCTTTGGTCTGTCATCATTAAGTTTTGTTAAAGAGAAGTTTTTTTCATATATACAACAAGATGTGGCATTTTCAAATGAAACCAGCTAAATTATCTAATTACTTACCAAAACTACACCACAAATAAACAGCGAAGCTACAAAAGCACTGTGTGAAACAAAGAAATTGCATAATCGTCCCGTTTTCTGCACATGTGCTCTCACATATACTGAGTTGGTATATAAATACTTTCTGTTGTTTGCAGTTGGCCCCAATCTATCCCCACAGCATTGTCGCGCTACACACATGCTGTAAGTATTAGCCTCCAGGCCTATTAAGAGATTATTTGCAGGGAGTGCGTGCTTCTTGGGTGTATAGTGAAGCATGATGGACTGAAGGGACATGAAACCCATCAGAATCACTGCAGACAGCAATTAGTGAACATGACATTAATAAAGTATAAGGTCAGTATAAGGACTTAATGTTTAATGGTCCTACTGAAGTTATGAAACATGTCAGGTTTTTCCCCAAGAAATAACTGTGGGTCTGTCATGTCCAGCATCTACGTTCCTTAAGTCAGAATGTACAGCAGAGCCATTCATTTGAGTTATTTGTTTAACACGGTCTTACTCTTCAGGAACACATTAAATACACTAAATGCTAAACACAAACTATTATTTACAATGCAAGGGTTGAAATGTACAGTATCTAAAAGGAGGCAAGATGAAAGGAAAGATGGACAGAGTTAAGCAGCAAACAGAGGTGCATGAAATGAAAAAGTTCTTACAGGTGGTTGCTAGCAGGACCAGGGAAAACAGAAGCAGCAGACAATAGTTGACAGCTCTCATGGCGATGTTGGTCCTCACTTGTCCCGACTACACAATGAAAAGCAGGTTGTTTGCTCCTAAAGCCCCCTGAGCTTAATCTGGGCTATCAGATGAGCTGATATTCCTTCCTGTACTAGCCAAGAGATTACTAGCCCCTCAACTGGGGCTCACAGCTCTGTCTTAAACAACAACAGTTGCTTCTGCAGCCTGGATGGACAGAGGACACATAATGGATTTCATTCCGAATCTCTCGCATTAACAGTTTGCTGAGGCCACACCCATCCTGTGTTTGGCTCTTTGCTTTCTTGTCCCTGCCGGTTGTCGTGCCAAAGTACTTACCTATGGAAGGTGTTGGGTAGGGGCATCGCCCTGCTGCACCTGGACTGGTCACTAAGAAAGCATTTTTTGCTGGCAGGTGCCAGGTCGACTTAAGACCTGTTAGACGTTTGCATACTCTTCATAGGCAAGGATTTCATGGTTAATTAGTGCTTTTATTGATTTCTTTGAAATGTTCTTTTCTCATGTTGAATATATCTTTAATCACTTAAAAAAAAAAAAAAAAAAATCAAGAATTGGGTGCCCAAATTTGAATGTGAACAAGGCCTATTAACCTCTTGTTAGTGGTCATGGTTGATTACAACTGGTAGTTCATCTTTGCCAGCAAAGCAAGGATTTGTTTGACAGCACTCATTAGACTGACCAATACTCAGAACAATGGGAAATACCAAGTGAAGATCTAAGGAGGAGAATTGCAGATCTACACAATCTTTGGAGGTCTCTTGGAGCCATTTCTAAGATAATCAGTTCAAACAATTGTGTCAAAGTTTTTTTTGGATGTATCTTCACTTTGTCAAAGTCTGGAAGAAGCCCCAGACTGTCACCCTTAGGTGAGAAGGATGTTCATGAACAACTCAGGAACCACAAAGGTTCAAGACTGTCATACAATGGAAACTGCTTGGACACCTGCACCATTGCCCACAATTAGGTGAGTTTTACATCACCATGGATTTAACAGGGTGTTGAACAATAAAAAAAGCCCTTGCTCCAAAATCAGGACCTTCAAGTTTGACTAAATTTTGGACAACTCAAATGCTTTCTGTCCGCAGTTTAGTTTTTCCCCATCATGTACATTCCTTTGTATTTATTTCTGATTAGTGTAGATTGATTTATCCTTTGTTGAGTTGTTCTTCCTTCACACAGTGTTTAGAGCTTTGCATAATTTTTCTTTAAAGAGATTCGTTGGTTTCACTCTCAGTTTAGTCTTTAAGGTTTCGTCATACTTTCCACTTCCCTTGTGTCGTGTTTAACCTTAATCCTTAGGTTAGTTGTTCCTGTTATGTTACTATTTTAAGTTGTCAACCACTTGTCTCGTGTGTTTATTATTCAAGTTTACTTACCCCAGTCTCAGACCTGTGTTGTTCCCTGCAGTTCTTATCACTTCCTGGTGTGCTCGTTATCCAACCCTGTGATGTTTCTTGTTGGTTGTTTTTAAGTTCTAATGGTTTCACCCTTCTCTATTTTCATGATTTTGTGTTATTGCAGAACCCAAATTTGAAATAAAATGTGTCTATTTTATTTAATCATAGCATATTTAATCAGCATGTCTTCACATACCTTTTACTGATTGCAAAAACAAACCCTGAGTTATATGTATCCCTTTGAAAAATGAAAAGTTTTAAAAACAAGAAGTGCTGTGCAAGTGTATTTCATCATAATACATTTTTTTTTATTTTTGCCTGGTCGAAACTCACATTTCTCATGTGAGGAAAAAGCTGTTGCAGTTACAAATGAGCATCAAAAGAAAGTTGATTTAAGTGACTTTAACCGGAACATGGCTGCTCCTGCCATATTTGCTGGGACTGAGCATTTCAGAAATTGTATATCTCCCACACAGCTGTCTCTAGAGTTTACAGAGAATGGTCCACAAATGAGAAAATGTCCTGTGAGCGAAACTTATTTGGTTGAAAGCGCCCTGTTGAGTCCATAGATCATATGAGAATGGCCACCACTGGTAAGTTTAAACCCATTTCAGGAGTGCTCAAGCACCACTAAAAATAACCATAACAGTAGCAATAGCATTACATGTTAGTATTCTTTTTTTTTTTGTACATCATCTGTGTGCTTCACTAGCAGTGGCTTATCATTACTAGAGAAGATTTGTGGTGCTGCAGCAGAAAGAAGAAGATGAAGAGATAATTTCCCGACAAATCAGTGATGTATGCTCAAAACACAGTTTACTGAAACATTAGGAAGCAAAAGGGAAACTTCTTCTGATAACAAGGGTCATTGATGTGACTTTAAAAAGTGCCTGTTTATATATATTTGCTCTCTAAATAGCGCCCAAAACGTTAGCTAACATGAGCTAGCTCACCAGAGATTATTAGCTAATTTTAGCTTTCTTAGTCTGATGGCACTATCACTAGTTGACAGCCAAGGAGCCGATGTACTTTACTGTCTAGTTTTAATAAAGTTTCCTATTCTGGTCGAATTAGGCTTCTGTGTTTGATTACAGTACAGCTTCAGATCCAGGTGAGAGCAACTTAGATGGATGTTACCTGTAAATGGCCAGCAACAGCCCACATTCAGTTTGAGTGTAGTTCTAAACGTTATTGAGTTTATGAATTCGGTTTCACTTTTACTTTGACCTTTTGGATTACACCACAAAGACAGAGATAGGAAGAGAAGGAGAGACAGCAAAATGAAACAGGTAACAATGGATGTATGAACAGTGGATGCGGTCAAAGTCAAGGTAATAAGTCAAGGTGACTCTCATCAAACGCACATCCCCAGCCTGCAATTAGAATAATTTAACTTAAATTATTTTTATGGTAATTTATTGTTAAATATAATATGTTTATATGTGATTTTAGGTGCAAAAGAGGAGCGTGGAGAGAGTGATGACTGAGAGAAGAACGAGGTGAGCAGATGGGCAGAAGTTAGGAGAAAAACTCAAGTTTAGCAAAATGTAAATTAAAATCACAAAAAAAACTTCTAGGAAATACTAAAATCTATTTCACCACTTGAAGCTGGTGTAATTGATGCCCTGTGATGAGCCTGCACAAAGCGAGGGTTTGTGTAAACTGGAAAGGCTTGATATAAAAGCAGCTCTCTTACCAGCTTGCTTCTTGTCCAGCGTGCATGGAGTAGCAGTCTGATTGTTATGTGTCTGCTGAATGCTACTACTTCCTTAATTGCTTTATAATTTGGTGGACTGACTCTAAATGGTTAAGAGGCTAAAACAATGTTGTGCATGTTTCACCTCTTCCCTGCTTTACTACTTTAAGTATTTTCTCAACTTTCTGGAAAGTTGTAATCAACATGATTGATACTGTGTCTCAGATTTGATAACTATGGGGTCCACAGTTATCAAATCTGTGAGAATTTAGTCTGAATTATTCTTAAGCATTACAACAAGTCATTCAACTAATTCATTTGAATTTGAAAGAAACATTGTAAAGTGTACATGATTTGAATTCAAGTTTACTATAGTGCAAAGGGTTGGATATGTTTGCATGCAGCATATTCTAATAGTGTTAATTGCAGGGCACTGTATGCATGACATTATGATTGGGGGCTAGTCCTACTCCATGTGCTTTTTTTTGTTTTTTGAGTTAATTTTTGAGAGCTTTGGTTTATGTTTCACGTATAATGGAGCTCATTGGGAACCCAAAACATCTGCTGCGTCTGCTTACCTACCACCTTACTAAACACTCGAGCCAGACTTCTTCACGCTCACCATGTAGATCATGTTTATGACCATGTTTATGAGCACAGTGTAAACTTCTTCTCCTGTTTCCAAGATGATAATGTGCCATTTGTCCTTAAATGGCCTCCAGTCACTAGATCTAAATCAGTAGGGCACCTTTGGGGATGTGGTGTTATTGGAAGCACATCATGGATGTGCAGCCACCAAATCTGAGGCAACTGTGTGATGTTGTCATGTCAATATGGGCCAAAATCTCTAAAGGGAAAGAAGGGGTACAACATGGTACTATTAAGATGGGTGGATATCACATAGAGGACTATCTAAGATGTAAAAAAGGAAAAAACTGAGAAAAAAGAACCAAATTAAACTCAGCATGCTGTATTGCCATCTTTTATTGCACTTTGTAAGCAGATGCTGTACAGTAGCTGTGCAGAGAAGTTATTCCTCAGTGTGACAAACAACCATTGCAGGACTAGGACAGGTTCATCCAAAATTAAATTACTTCTGGTCACAACTGAACACAGTCACAATTAGTTTGCTTTTTATCAAAATAAAATCCCAAAAATAAAGTTCCACAATTTCATCAAAAAAGCTATGACAAGTATGACAAATATCTACAATGTTATGTGAGGGAAGTGGCTGAAGACAACAGAATAACTATCAAAAATGCACAAGTCTTGTCGTTTCCTACAGTATATACAAACATTAACATTACAAGTTCTTCTTTATCTCTCACATGCAAGAATCTATAGTGATCACTTGTATTCTCTTAGTGGTGCAACAATCTGGTTCTCATCTTCAAAGTCTATCTTTCTCTTTATTAAGAGGAGACAATAACAGGAGTGGGTAAACAGTCTTCTCCCTCAGTGGCTGTCATGGCAACATCATAATAGATAATTTAACCCACAAACAATGCTTGCACTTTCTCATTATCATACACGCACTCGCGCACACAGGCATACTCATTAGTGATATGATAAAATTTGAAAGCAGACCCCCTGATACAGTACGATACACTGAAACATCAAAAATATACAGAGTAATTAGGAGGAAGCCAATCCTGTGGATGATGTATACACATGGTCAGTAGGAAATACAACCCCAAGACCACTTTGGCCTTAGAGGTCCATCAGTTTGAGAAGGAGTGCTTCTCTTCATTTTCTGCTTGGCTTCATTGTGATGTGGCCTGCTAACTCTTCCCCATCTTAGCAATTAGTTCATCACAGATCTTTGTTAACTCCTCGATCTCTTTATTCTGTAAAACAGTTAGCAACAAAAATTTATACACTTGGATAACTTTAGAAAATTTTAATTTAATATCTTCTTATATCCTAAAACTGACCTTCTGCTCTAAAGTGCGTTCCAGAGAGTCAACCTTCATCTGCTCCTTCCTCAGACTGGCCTGAGAGGCAGCTTGCTCCTGCTTGGCCTTGGCCCGCACCTGAGCTATCTCTGCGTTGGCCCTGGAGGCACACAAATGATACAAGACATCACCTTTACGCAACTCACAAAAGCCTATAAAATCTAAAAAGCAGATAAAAGTCAACAAAGAGTTAATATGGATCGTATATAATCTATAGAAATATGTTTCGATACGAGCCATTGTAAATACTGGTTTAGCCTCAGCTAGAATGTTAGCTAGACTCATTGCGAGCTAGTTAGCTAGACTTGTTTCCAATTACACTGACTCATATACAAACATATTTCAGCTCAGACAATAAGTTATGCTGTACACTTAAAGAACAGTTTTTGGTACAGGAAAGTACCAACGTTATAGAGACTCACTGCTAGCTAAACTTAAACACTGTTCTCAGTCCCACAAACAAATATCGAGATAAAAAAAAATAAAAGAAAATATGACTACAAAGAACTGAAATAAGCATTAAAACTGAAGTATTTGAAGTCAAAAATTGATATTATTCTTTTTTTTTTAATTATATCTTTATTTGGATTGGACAGGTAGAAATAGGTTAACATAAAGCATCTGCATAGCAGTGTCCGAGTAACATATGAGCAGAGTCCATTCCAGGTTTTTAGATTTAGTTTAGGAGAACAAATGATGAACAACAATAATCAGCAAGTGCATATTACCCTCCTTTAGCCATTCCTATGAGAGTTGTTCACTTGCTCTCCAAAGGGAGATACTTAAAACACATAGAACTATAAACACAAATTGGGGGGAGGTCTGTGCTGCTATAATAGTTAACAAGTAAGTAAATAAACAAAACAGGTAACAGTGAGAATCAAGTGAAGTCAACTCTGGTGGGGGTAATAAATTGTATCCAGTTGTTCCAAATTTTGTAGAATTTGGCCTTTTGGTTTCTTAGCAAATATGTCAATTTTTCCATCCTATATATCTCTAGAATGATCCCAAACCAGTCCTCTAATGTAGGTTGGACTGGGCTTAACCATCTTCTAGTAATTGTTTTTTACTTGCCACCAAAAGTAATTGTGCCAACTTAATCTCACTTTTACGCTCCAGAAAGGGCATCAGTCCCATATATAAGACCTTAAAATCTAAAGGTATTTGGACATTGAAGACTGCACTTAAAGAGGTCTGGACATCCATCCAGAAATTTTTAACTTGGGACAATCCCAAAAAACATGAAAATGGTTAGCCTCAGTCGAGCCGCATTGTCTCCAGCATTGCATAAGGACCCCTTTGTATCTCTCCTGGTATGGTGTCTTGAAATACCTAATGATATTTTTCCAGCCATGTTCCTTCCAGCTCATAGAGCTGGATGTTGTCCACTGACAGTGCCAAATATTTTCCCATTCGCCCCTAGAAATAACAATCCCTGATTCCCTTACCCATTTATCTTTAGTGTAAAGAGTATTATCCTCGCTGGCACTAGAGAGAGCTTTGTATAGTTTGGAGATGGATTTAGTAGGAATCGTGGTTGTGGCATTTTTCAGAATAAGAAAAAAATGCGACTCAACATCACTAAGGTCAGACAGTTTGCATTCATGATCAATATATGATCTCAGCTGTAGATACCTATAAAAATCGTATTTTGTCAAATGATGGTTATCCCGCAGGGCCTCAAATCTGAGCACAATATTTCTATGAGTAAGAGAAAGGAAGGTCGTAAGGCCGTGGGATATCCATACTTTAAAATTAGAGTCGTGTCTATTTGGGGTAAAATCTGAATCAAAAGCAAACCACCTGAAAATTTTTAGCATTTTGTGTATCCCACAGATACTAATTACCCTCTGCCAAACTTGGAGGGTGTGAGTTAGCCAGGGGTTCCCCAAGGTTTCCAGCCGACACATTAAACCCTTATCTGCCATAACAGCTTGTAGAGGGAGACGGTCTCCTAGGTTGGATTCCAGTTCCTTCCACTTAGCTGTATATGATTCGTTGCACCAATATAGGAGAGGGGTTATTTGAGCGGCATAATAGTAGTTCTTGAGGCAGGGGAGGCCCAATCCTCCCTTTTCCTTGGGGAGCTGTAGGGTGGCATATTTAACCCTTGGTTTTCGGCCCTGCCAGATAAATCTGGAGATCCACTTGTCCCATTCAATAAATTGGTGGTCACACACTTCTATTGGCAAATTTCTGAAAAGGTAAAGCAGTCTGGGGAGCATGTTCATTTTGATTGTGGCTATCCGGGAGCTGAGACTCAAATAAGGGACCAGATTCCATCTATGCAGATCTTCTTTTATACTTACAGATATTGGTTCATAGTTTGCTTGGAAGAGCCCGGAGAGGTCTACAGTCAGGTTGGCATAATAAGCAAATGCTTCAGCCAATACCTTTTGATTAGCCTTGGCTCATGATTTTTTGCTTTTTGGTAATCTTTATTTTGTATTCTGTATGCTAATCAATAAATCAAATCAAATCAATCAAAGTATATTCCCAGGTACTTGATTTTCTCATTATCCCAATTTATTTTAAATTTCCTACGTAAAGTTGCAGAGGCTATGTAATTTAAGGTCATCACCTGTGTTTTTGAAATGTTAATCTTATAGCCAGATAACTTCCCAAAATCAGTTATGGTAGACATCAACTCGCTAAAAGACCTCTCTGGGTCCTCCAGGCAAACCAATACATCATCGGCAAACATTGCTACTTTATGTTCAACTCCTGATAGTGCAACACCCTTAATGTTATCATTTTGTCTAATCGATTGGCCTAATGTTTCTATGAAAAAATCAAAGAGAAGTGGCGAAATTGCACAACCCTGTCTACAGCCACGTTCCAGGATAAAGGGTTTAGAGAGATCGCCATTCACCTTAATTCGGGCTGAGGGTAAAAATTGATATTATTCATGAGCTTTTGTGCTCAGGAAGTAAGAAAAACTGAAATGTACATAGTGAAAAAATTAGCAGCTTACAGTTAACACTTTTTTTTCCTAAAAAGCACCATCATTTACTTGCATTCACATAAGACCCTGTACTACATTTACTGCATTTGTTACAGTGTAGATAGTGTGGTGGGGAAAATAACACAGTTATTGCAGAAAATGTGACACAATAAGAATATGTACAGACTCACCGGTCTAGTTTCTCCTCTGCATGAATTTTCAGGGCTTGATATCGCTGTTCCTCCTTGCGGACCCTTGAAAGATACTCCTGAGCGCATTTCTTCAATACCTCTTCATTCTGTACGTGGGTGACACAAGGGGGCAAGTAAAAAAATCTGAGATGACCAACCGAGATGTTCATATTGATAAAAACCTGGGAATAAACTGTGTTACTTTGCGAAAGCCTTCCAGCACATCTTTCATCTTCTCATAACGACGGAAGAGATCGGCTAGAGACTTCTCCACAGAGTTAAGGTCAGCCAGCGCCTGGTCCTTCTCCATGATGAGCTGCTGGATGGTGTGATGGGAAAGAGATTTCTCTTTCTGGTCATCTTCTGATGGACACACATAGAGTGGATGCAGATAAAGAGTCTACTAGTTGAAGAATCTGCTGTTGTGGGTAAAAATACTGTTAAAAGACCCCAATCAGCACACAAACACACACACACACACACACACAAACAAAAGACTTCTCTGACATTTTTCACAATATATCTAAATGTATTTGTGGTAGTATGATTCAACAAGATGTTTTACTACACTATATGAGGATTTCTGATAAACCAGTGTAGCATGCAAAACACAAAAAGCCACTGAACAATGAGAAAAGAAAAACAGAGGCAGAACATCAGAGTGGCCTCAAGACCTTTCAGTGTTAAATATCAATGTGCCTACACTATTTCAGCCTACAAATATCCCTTTCATTTCCCATCGATGAGCAACTCGGTTAACTCACCAAATCTGCATGAACGACTTCACAGCCATTGCCAGTCATGGGTGAAGTGCACGTGTTCATGTACAGATTTACAGTGTAAACTGTGTAATTTTGCACTTTACATGAACAACAACAACAAAAAAGTCATTTTTTTAAAAAGGCATCAGATTCAGTCCTATTTCTCTTTTAAAAACTAGTCTGAGCTTACAGTGTGAAAGGCAAAAAAAACCAAGAACCAAACAAATGAATGAATGGCTCTGAATGAGATGAAGAAAGTGAGCACAGCTGCTCCCCTCTCTGATGGACGGATGGAGAGATGCGAGCTGACACAAACAAATGAAAGACAATTCCTCGTTACTCACCTGGCATGCCTGTCAGGGTTATCAAATAGTAAGGGGGGCAAAGATGGGAGCAGAACAGAAAAGAAGGGACTGTGTTAAGTCAAGCTGGGAGGGCAAGACACGTGACAGAGCCGTGTTAGACATTAGCAGAGGCAGACTGTTCCTGTGTGCGACGGTGCTTTAATGAGAGTAGGAAAAAGAAAAAGCTGGTCGCAGTGAAAGACAAAAAAAATCAAATCTTCGGGGATGTTCAAAGGTGGAAAGGAAGATGTGGGTGAGAGCAGGAATAATGCAGGAGTGTGAGCCTGCGGTGAAATTTAATGAGTCCAGAGAAGCTGAACAAGAGCGGGCAAAGGAGAGTGCTGTCCCCTCTGCTGACATGAGGATTCAGTTCACGTCATTCAAATATGAAAGCAAACACAGAGAAAAGCGAAATTGTTGCAAAGGATTGAAAAAAATATTCAAATAAGATTCAAATATCTGTGATCGGTAGCACTGGATAAGGCCTCACAAGGACCTTAAAGCAGATCAGTTTGCAAATGAACGAGTGTGAAACAAAGTGGCAGAGTACGAGAAATGAAAATAGCTGCTTTAAAATAAAATTTGCATGCTTATGGTTACATGAACTCACCTATCATCTGGGCAATCGTCTTCTCATACTCAGCTACAATTCTCCTATGGATGAGAAGTTGCAAATCTTCAGTATATGTCACATAAAAAATAAAAAAAGAAGAAGACTCTCCTCACATCGAATACCAAGAAGTCTATTTTTTTAAGCTGCAAAAATTCCCATCTCTCCCTCTGACATGTGCAACCCGCCACCCGCCTGTTGTTCGAACCCTTCCAGCAAACACCTGTAAGCTACTTATCGCCGTCCAGTTTTACAGTAAACGCGCCGTATTTAGAGGAAATGGTGAATTTGGAGCTCAAGCTCCAAAATTTACTGCACAACTTTTCAAAATCAAATTAAATTTCTGTTGCTTGAAGTGTCTCGACACTACAAGCAAAAAAGCAATAGGACCCAGAACGAAGCTTCGTCTTTTTAAAAGCAAGTTTCCAGAGGTAAGAGGATTGATTAGCCATGCCTTCCCCTTAGCCTCTTAGCCTCTCCTTATCCAAAGTCTAATCATTCAAATGAAGTAAGCTCCGACTTATCCACACTAACTGAGCAGCAGACAGCTGGACTTGCACCCGCCACCTGCTGACACACAGTAAAGTTTCTTTAGTGTACATCTTTCCCTGAACCCCAAATGGAAGCCATGAATTTAACTAAGCCATGAAACAAGTGTAGCTACTGCTATTTACGAGCTCAGTTAGTTGAGCATAACCTAGGATATTTTCTCACATACAAGTTTTTAACAGTAAAACCTCTACATTTACATCACATGATCTCCATCTATTTATCTCTACTCTCTGCTAACAGGACGAGGTGTTGATTTTTTTAAATGGCTATCCAGTCTCCCGGTAATCATGGCCTTGTCTGACACCTTAAGCGAGATAAACCGCTTGAGAGGTTCGGCAGTTGATAATGGGCGGAGTCCGAAACACAGCTAGGTGTTAGATTCATGCTTCAGTGTCTGCGTGTGGGACCCTGGTGTATGAAAGCGATAACAACCCAAGGTGTCTCTTCTTACCTCATCTCCACCACTTCCTGTCGACTCTCTTCATACTTCCTCTGCCACTCCAGCACTTCTTTCTCCTTTGTTACAATCTGAGGTTGGTGACAAAATCATTTCATTAAGTGTGAGATGCAGACTTAAAGGAACAAACAATGACTTACGGAGGAACAAGAAATATTTTCAGGGCACCTCCTCTCGTGCAATTCCCAAAGAGTGGTCCAGTTCTCTGGGCAAGTGGGGACTCTCCCCTTCGATGTAGCTGGCCGTGGTCCTAGAGTACAGTGAGTTCTTGGACACGCCGCTCTCTAGTGAAGATGACACGTCTCTGTGCTGCTTCCGGGAAGCAAAGGAGAGGAGAGAAAGGAACGCAAGCATAACCTGTTACCAACGAGGCTGTGGCAACCGCGGGACACCCTCGCCCTCAGGGTCACTCGCACATTCTGGACTGAACCAAACTGCTAGCCAGCCTCAAACTATATCAAAATGTGCCACACAGCAAAAACAATACAAAAATGAGGCAAGCCAGGGATGTTCTTGAAGACTTGGTCAGCCGCTACATGATTGGATGAAACAGTCTTCATTGCCACAGTATTAGCCGTGTTATTGGCTGATGCTGGCCCCAGCCGAGCAGTCATGGTCAACTGCTCATTGAAATAGCTTGAATGTGATTGGGTCCAAGCAAGACAGAGGGGAAGGTGGGCAGCAGCTGATAGTATACAGGAGAGGGAGGTTAGGGGGAGCAGATTGGGCAGCGAGGGATAGATATGTTAGTCTACTGTTAAAGCATGTTAGAGCATCGTTAACAGGTCTTACCCGTTGTTCCTAGAATCACAGGATTTAACTCATTTTTTTTTTTACAGCTACAGAGACTGTAATGTGATGTGGGCTAAGGTGAATCAGAAAATCTTCAGGGTTAATCATTAGAAAGAGTCAGACTTTGGATCTACAGTATAGACACTACAAACCCAAATGCATCTCCAAGTGTCCGTTGCAACCTACGACAAAATAAATAAAAGCCCCCTCACTTTATCATATTAAAATACAGTTGTTCTAGTACCATGTTTGGTTCCCTGAAAACTCTGAAAGGGATTTAGCTATCCTTGGTAGATAGGGATTACAGGAGGATTTGATGATGGGGGGGTCACAAGAGACAAGGAGAGGTCTACCACTACTTTGGAAAGAGTTAAGTGTTTCGTCTGGCTGTAGAGCTAATTGCATTACTTCTCTGGACAGAAACGGTCAAGTACATATAACAATAAACATCAGTCACATACTGATCAGGTTTTTATCTACCAATACAGAAAAGTTCAGGTTCAGAAACCTTAAGGAAACAAATCAAACCTGTGGTTCTTTGGTAAAGCTGCAGCAAGAATCCCCTAATAAAAAGCCCCTTTTAGTAAATCATCCTGAATCACATGTTAAATAAAGAGCTTTTTTCGTTTAGTAGGCGAATGTCACAGACTTTTCATTAACAGCACTGACTGTACTGCATGGGACAAAACATGCAGGATTCAGATTTTTAACGATAATCTGCTTTGTAATTGTTTTGCGAGGAAAGACTCACGTTTATAAAACCTCAACGATGCACCTGCAATACCAAATACCATGAACTAAACACTCAAAATGTGCACTCTTGTTTAACTACTGAAGTGAGAGCCAGGTTTCAAGTTGGAGATGAGTTACCATGGTAACCCAACCTCATCTGAGATGCACAAAGTAATGACTAAAAAATAGAAAAAGGAAAATAAACTGGATTGTTTAATTACTGCTGCCTTACTCATCACTGAGCAATGTCTGTTGTGTTGTGGGATATGTTTTCTGCTGGCACACCCTAATAATCCTCCAGAAATAGTCTGCACGTCAGGTACTACACAGGTAATGCAGAGGTGGTACAGATGTTTTGGACTGGCCACAAATCACACATTATTTCAGCATAATAAATAACACATTAGTATGCAATTTCAAACACAGACAAGGTGAGCACACTGAAATCTAACCTCTCTTTACACGAAATGCCTTAATTGTAGATTTAATGCTAATAAAAAGAGCCAAAAACACAAGTTGAAGCCACATCCCTCAAAGACAGAAAGGACTGATTATTAGATGCACAAAGGCTACAACAGACATACTACATAGCTGTAACTGCACAAAACAGCTCACAATGAGCTTTTGGTAGGCAGCAAATTAATGGACTCTCTGTAACTTATGGATCTATTAGACGTAGACGATCTAGTGGAGTCTGCAAGAATTTGGATGGCAGTTTTGGCTTCACAGTCCAGTACTAGGAGGCTAAAGTGCTGAATTTCAGCTTTAATTGGAGTGCAATTACCTTCAAACTCTATGAATAATAGCGTTTATAGCCCTTATCTTGGTTTTACAAAAAAGTAAGCTATAATTCTTAACCAGTGCAGATGTGAACACCTTTAATCACCTTTAAAGCTTATATTCAGGACATTAATCCGGTATGCTGGCATACTGAGCCATTAAAAACTATGTGTTTATGATGAAGCACTTGGACTGTGCTATGGGTGGACGTGAACACATCACAGGGGGAACTATGTTGCTCTTACTTTGAGTAAGGGTGAACCGTTGATATTCCACCGCCGAGTACTGGGTTTCTTGAGACGAGACTGTAAAATGCGTGGGACAACAGAATGAGACATGGAAGGAAAGACGTAGGTGGGAAGTGCGTGCCCTGCTCCAACTCTTGCAAGAGTTTAAGTTCAGCACCTGCCTCAGAATTTGGACCAGCAAATTCCCAGGTACTACTTACCCTGCCTAAAGCTGTTTTGTTAGTACTGTTAGTCATATAGATGGACCAAATCCCAAAACAAGAATGTGACCTGGGCTTTGGGGAGGTGATCATGAAACCTCAACAGATCTGCAGAGTAATATGTAACTCCTCAGCTGCCGAGTCTAATGTGAGACATTCCCAGTCACATTCATGCTGACGTAAGTCTCTCATGAAACAGGCAACATGCATGTTGCCCAACATGCATCACAAAGGCAAGGGACTAAGACGGCACAGCACTTGGTTCCTAAGGCTTAATGGAGCTCGCTGGTAGTCAGGATGGGAGCTGGGACGCATCAAGCCATGTTAGAGTCCAATGTGGGGACGCGGAAGGTGGCGGGACTGTGGATGCAGCTGTACAGCCACCATGTTGATAAGGCCATGGGTTCACAGTCACACTCAAAATGGTGTGTATAAGGGGAGGGAGAGGCAGGCTGAGAAACACTCATGCACACACACACACACGCGCACACATGTGCATTTCACACACACCTGTGTTTCGCTAATCCCTCATTCAAGATGCATCTTTTGCTCTTGCAAACACACTTGCTCACCCACACACACACTTGCATACAGCAGGTGCAGGCTGACTCAGCGCAGTACCTGGGGGGTTACAGTGGAGAGGGAGGGGCACTGAGAGATGTTTTTGGCTACCTGCAGAGCCTCTATCCTCAGGGCAGCAAGCACCAGCTCCTCCTTGGCCGCACACATTGGGGGGGCCGAATTTCAGTGGTAAGGGAGGAGAGGTTGCAGCCCAAGAATGACAGAGTAAGAGGGAAACACATGAAACTTGAGTTGAGCTGCCATCTACATTTTATGCACCAGTAATCTATTTTACCCAGCAAGCTAAACAAAAACTGCAACTTATGGAGGAGGAGGAGGAAAAAATGGGAAAATGAAAAGGCAGGATGTAACACAGTGACACAATGGGGAATAATGTTTTGTACAAAAAAACACACACAGACAAATATCAAGGCCCAAATATGGGTCGGCAAATTTATCAAGTAGGGTCTTGTGTGGTTTCTCAACACACCTGCAGTTTTTGGGCGAATGCTGTGGGGTTGGTCTCAGCCAGGTCAGGCTCCAGGTACTGCAGGGGGTCGTCACACTCAGACAGCCTGTCTAACAGGGGCATGGCCAGGGCTGGCGCAAGTGCCTCCACGGGGCCCTGGCTAGGGGGCTTCGAGGGCACCAGGAGGAGTAGGCAGAGGGGGAGGGAGGAGGGGGCAGGGGGACAGCATGGCAAAGCAAGCGCTGAGATTTTTTTTTGAGTGGCAGCACTGGGAGGTGGTTTGCTGAATCTGAGCTGGGAACCTAGTGTGGCTGACTGGCTTTTCATTATCAGTGACAAGGATTTAATGAGAATCCCGGTGACTGATGGTGTTCACTTTGGAGGGCTGAGTCACAGCCTATGACGAAGCATTTACAGCGTGGCACTGTCTCCCCCTTGTGACTAAACAATAGCATGGTGCAAATGCTCCGAAATCAAAAAACATGACAGTTTCCCCTTAAATGATAATGACTAGACATGAGTGTAAATTACATTTATGCACAACAAATTAACTGTAATTAAATGTCCACAAAGGCACTTGACTTACCTGCTCCTCCATCTCGGTGCTCTGTGTTCGACTGAGCACCTCGCTTTCTCTCTTCCTGCCCTTGTCTGCAGCAGAGCCCTCGGGGCCAGGCCGGGAGCTGAGCACCGGTGTCTTCATACCTGCTGTAATCTGGGCCTCCATCTCTTCAAAACTCCTGCACAGAATGAGAAAAACCCAACAGGAGATGAGGCGGGGAAAGGCACGGCATGTAATGTATCGTAGATGATGGATGGCAGCATTAATGAAAACATTGCTGAAGGAGCTGAAACGAATGCATTATACATTATTTGTGGTGTACACTTAGCACACACGAGAATAAGAAAGGGACTGAAAAATGCAGTGTAAAACTCCCGTAGTCTAAGTTAACAAAACCATTATGTAATACAGCAAAGAAACAAAGTTGCAAGCGTAACAAGTAAACTATTTTACCCTGTGCAGGGGGAGCTGGGTTCAGATCCATGCGCACATGTATTTTTGGTTAAGTTGTCAGATACTGAGTCCAACTTCAAGTACAAAGATGGCTTCTTTGCAGACGGAGGCTAAAAGACACACAAGGTTAAAAAAAAGAAGAAGCCTATCTACTTTTAAAGGCTAAAATATCATATAGCACACAAACAATGTAAAATAAATGTTATAAATACTAAAAGTGGTGAGCATAAGACAAGCTCAAATAAAATCTCTCTATAATATTAAATACTCACTGGGGAAGAGGAGCCAATCTTCTCCATGTACTCAATTTCATAGTCTTGTACTGAGAGGGAAAGGCAAAACAAAGCATTAGATACAGTAAACAAAATGAAGAGACGCATCGGTGGTGTGCTGAGCTCTGGTTTGACGAGTTCAGAGGACGAAGCAGGGCTGTTTGTTTTCCCATCTCTGACCCAGATGGGGTGAACCAGATAGCCTCTGGGAAGCGTTGGCTCTTGCGTAAGGTCAGAGGGTAGTACAGAATTGGGCCAGCAGACTTATATCGCTGCCACAAGAAAAATCAATAACACTGCAGTATGAATACAAGGTAAAGTTTCTGATTCGTATACAGTATGTAAGGGTTTATCCAGACACAAGCTCTGAATTACCGAGAGTTACAGAGAGTCAGACAGTTATGCCTCACCTGGAGTTTCCTTAGGAAGACTGTTCTCATTAACAAAGGATGTAAGGTCGCACGGTTGAGGAAAGTCTTGCTGGTCAGAGTTTAAATCTCCATCCATATCGTGCAGGGCTGCCCACTTATGACTGGTGGAGGAGGCTAGTTTCTCCTCATCTGTGGCATGGTCATCCTGCTGGTGAAGGGAGGAAGGTTCATCTGTGGGTGTAAGATCCTGCCACACGAAAAAAGGCGGCAGAGAGTGATGAGAAATGCACATAGATAAAGCGGTAGAGCCAAGCGAGATTGCATATCAGATACGTACCTGTGATGGGTCAGATAAGGGTGATTTCTTTGGCGACCTCTTCACTCTGAAAGTATTACTGAGGGGATATAAAAAGATCCACCGTCAAACTCTAGAGTCAATCATTATCTGTATTTAATTCTCCATTTGCTGCACATTTATATAGCATTTGTGTAGTCGCAGATGCTAAAATGTGAACTAGTTGGAAAGACTGGATTTTGCATAAAATCATCATTGCAAAAAACAATAATTTGCATAGTTCATTTCCACATGTGCAACAGTGCTGCTTACTGTGTTTGGCTGAAATGGATAGAACAGTGAAATGCTTCTGAAGAAGGCTGAATCTATAGTTAGTAACTGGACAGTGGAGAGTAATGGAAAATTAATATTATGTTATGAGCAGCTTGGTTTTCCTACTTACACCGAAGATCTCAGACAGTTTAGTGATCAGGATGATGAGGTAAACAAAATCTACTGTAGCTTAATTATTAGAACTTTGCAACAACTTTTAGAAGGAATTATCCAATTTTACACTTACTTACACTGTAAATACATACAGTCACATGCAAAAACAAGTTTTCACACGGCTCTATGCAATTTTCTTTTTTCTCTGACTTTATCAGTCTCTCACATTGTTGTGGAGGAAATTTGACCCACTTTTCTTTACAGTGCTGCTTCAGTGCTCTCACTTGCTGATGATCGGTTAATCAGGTGCATTAGCAGCACCTGGCTGCTACTTACCCCCTTAATTCCTATCAAAGCAGTAATGATGTACTTAGTTTTTCACAGTACTGCATAGACCCTGTGAATACTCTTTTTAGATGACTGCATGTAATGGATTACTTAGTCTGTAAAATTTCTGGAATCGTTGCAGATGTTGCACATTTTTATGCTCAGTGTTTAATGAGTGCAATGCATGCCTGAATAAATAAAAGGGCTATGTATCCCTGTAAAAATATATTAAATAGCAGTAGTATAAGACATGTGGCCTGAGCCAAATTTGCTGTAATTCACATGCAATAAAACATACTGTTGACATTGTACATGTTTTTTTTTAAGATATCTGGGTTAAAATATAAATATTATCACTAAGTTGTAGTTCATTGCATTAAAAGAAAGGTAGCTTCTTATTGGTCCAGCCTGTTTCAAACTGTATGTGATCTTGGCACACGCTGATACACTGTAGCTTTCGTTCTTTCATCAATAGCAAACAATGAACACCAGAGGGGGCACCAGCACCTCCTTTGTTAAACACTTACAACTGGATACAGATGAAAAAAATTATTGCAGCTACTTCAGTGTAAAAAGGGAAAGCAAAAAAAACAAAAGAGTTTTTCACCACTATCCATCCATAAGTCCATAGAAATATAGCATTAATTTACTAACTGGATCTTCTACAGGAGGGATTATGGGTGATTTAAACTGGCATGGATACTCCAGTTAAAATGGGTAGGTTTCAAACAAGTTTCAGTGATTTAATAGCGATTGCATTGAAATGATTTTGATGTTTCTGTTAATAGGGACAACAGGGCAACATGCTGGTTCAAAGAGGGCCAGATTGAATTAGAGGGCAAAAAGGGTGGATGGCTGTGTTGTCCCTGTACTTACAAAAAACAACATAGAGAAGACACACCCCTGGACTTCCTGTGACATATGAGAATACACAGACACAGGTGACAGACAGACAGACAGACAGACAGACAGAGGACACTGGCAAAACTGGCTAGAGAACCACATACAAACACAGACTAACCTAAAATCCTCACAGACTGATGCAGACTTTTCTGTGAATAGACAATCCTCTGGTAATACAGAGTGAACTTACGATTTGATGGGAGTTTTCTTCTTCTTGGCAGGTTTGTTCTGGTTCTGGTCCTCTAATTCCCCGAGGTTGTCATTGTCATTTTCATTATCATTGTCATTGGATGACAGTTCAAATGAGGCAGAAGTCTTAGGAGGGGAATTGGCCAACTTGTTGGAGGTTTTGAAAGGGTCTATGGAGTCATCAAAGTTATAAGGCGGCCTGGATAGTTTGGGCGAGTTGGTGATACTTTTCCTTGAAGTAAATGGATTCAAGTTTGGATCTTCGTACTTGTCGAGTTCAAACGTGTAAGATGCTTTAGTTGCCGGGATTTCATCCTCGTTGCTGTTGTGAGTTGCCGGGGGAATGTTGTCCAGCTGCTCTGTCTGTGCTGGAGGCGCCTTTTTCAGCCCCAGCTTTGGTTTCCTCAGAGGCATCTTGGCACCTGGCTTCTTGCCTAGCTTCTTAGGTGGAGGAGAGGCCTGATGCGATGCCTCACCACTCTCCTCGGAGTAGTCAAACTCCAGTCTTAGTGACTGACGCTTGGGTATAATGGGCTGCTCCTCAGGATTCGTGACTGGCTCTCTAATAGGAGCGGGTGGACTGGGGTGATGTGGTTCCTCAGATGGGATGGGGGGACTCTCTAGAGGGGTGGAAATGGGGGCACACACAGGTTCCTTACGACCCAAAACAGGGGAATTGGCAATTTTACTACCTCCGGTCTTAAAGGGGTTGATGTTCTCAAAGTTGTCTGGATCCCATTTGTAGGAGCCACTGGGAGGGATGGGAGATTCTTCTTTGTCTGCTTGACTATCAGGGAGGGGTATCTCCTCCTGGCATAAAGGTAAGGCAGGGACAATAAGGCTCTCCTCTTGGGTGGTATGATTGGTCTCCTCTGGCAGGGGAGGAGGAGTCTCAACACGGGTCTTTCTGGCTTTTCGCAGCGTTCCTCCAGGACTCGGTGTTGCAGAGCCTCCCTCTGTTTCCTCCTGAGCCTGGAGAGGGCTGGCCGTTCGAGGTTTCGCCTTCTTCTTAATTTCTGGGGTGCTGCTGGATGAGTCTGGCCTTGGGCTCTCTGGGTTAGAGTTCTGTCTGAGAAGAGGCTTTTTCTTTACAGACCCAGGACGAACTTTCTTGGGCCTGCGGAGTGTCCCTGGGGCACTCTCAGTGCCTACACTGAAAGACTCGGAATGTGGACGGAAACCTCCTGAAGCTGATCCGTCCAACGGAGCAGAACTATCTAGTTCTCCTCCCTGGAGGCTCAGAGAACGGGTTAGAGTGTGAGTCGTTGATTCTGCAGCAAAAACTTCAATGTTATATGTACCGCTGGCAGCGATGGGCTTGTTTTCATCAAAAGCATTTGACGCAGAATGGCATGGTAGTTCAGCTGCAGTGAAGTCAGATGTAGGATCAGTGACTGAGGTGTCTTCTACTGCAAAAGGAGATTGAAAGATGTGGAACATAAGACAAAGATTTCAAGAGTCTAACTAATCCAACCATTAAGTCAAACACAACATGTTTTTTTTTCTTGCTTGTTTTTTTTTTCAAATCAGTGAAAAATACCAAAGATGCAGTTAAACATGCATGAAATCATATTTTTGCAAGGTGATTGCCAAAAAATTATTAGCCAAAAACTTTGGAAATCTCAGTATTGTGTGTCAGACACCAAAAAAGAAACAAATTTAAGTGCACAGACTGTCTACATTCATTTAAGTGTCTAAAATGAGTGTCTACAGTGAAGACCCTATCATTGTTTGGGGAGGCATTTTAGCCTCTCTTGATAATCTTGTCAAAATTGATGGGATTTATGAATACAGAAAAATATGGTCAGATTTTGATCCACCATACAGTACCATCTGGTAAGCATCTGAACGGCAACAGCTTCATTTTTCAGCACAAAAGCTTTGCTAAGAGAGTTCAGGCTGTGTTGAAAAATAAAGATGGTCACACCAAATGCTGACTAAGCTCAATAGAATTGTAAAAACTTTATTTATTCCCATCTGTATTTGCACATATTTAAGTAAACTGTCGCACCTATTTCCCACTTTTCTGAAAAATATAAAGAAATGAGGGGTGGCTCAAAGGTTTTGCACAGTACTGTAGATTACGGTAGAATTTAACTGCTCTGTGAGTGTCTGCGTGTGACACTTTAAACTCTAGAGATGGACGTGTCATAAATAATTCAATGAATGTCTCAACTGGACAGAAAAGCATGAAAAAAAACACATAAAAGTGTCCCCAGAGCTGTAGCTCTGAGCGCTGTAGGCTGTCACAGCAAAAACAAATAAGCCAGTTTTAAATTACAACTTCATTCCACTAGGTGGTGTAACAATCCATCCAGTAACAACACTTTTTTCAACAGTGAAACAGCTTAAATCGGTATAAAACTAAGCAAAGATCATGAAATAATTGTCCTGCTGTACCTTTCTCATCAGATGTTGTTTGCTTTATCTGAGGCTCAGCTGGAGAAACAGCCTTCACTGGAGTTGTAGATTCAGGGGTCTCAAAAGCGCCATCAGAGTCTGAGCTCCTACGATAAAAGATGAGGAAACATTAAGTGAAAGGTGCTGTGAAGCAGGCCGATACCCGCTGGACTATAACGACCCGCATCAGGCTCATTAACATAAATATCCATCCATCTCAAGAAAAAGGTGAAAGATAATATCATCACGAAGGACAGAATTATTTTCCAGTCGTGCAGCTCTAATGTTATTCTTTATGTCACTGTATGTTGGAGGTATTTTTAATCAGAGGCTACACATTTTATTACGAGCTTGCAGTACATCATGTGGGAACAGCAATAAGAGTATTTCCTGGCATGTGTGATGGTTTAAAATAAATAAAAAAGCTCCAGGCTATGATGTGTTTATGTTTTCATTTCTAGGTGCTCCAATGAGAATGCTGAATCTGCAGTGAGGTGACAGATAACGACACGCCTGAGACAAAGCATTACCTTACATAGCACACACTAAGACTCAAATATACCAGAAAGCCTCAAGAGCCTTGATGAGATATGAGAGCTAAAAAATACAGGAAAAACACAGGAAACACAGAAACCCCTGAATTAAAACAATGAGAAATTAAAGCTTTCTGCATGCAAATAAAGTCTTTATATCTTATCATTCTCAGCAGAACACGCTCAAGTACACAAGTGGCAGCGAAGCTGGAAACATAGCTTGGCTACCCATCTTAATGCTATGCTGATCAATGGATTATCTGACGGTATATGACTCCGGTCCCCCATCCTGTCTCACCTCTGTCTGACCGGTTCCCCGGCAGCCCTGATCATGCTGTCATGACGTGAGCCCCAGGAGAGACGGCGAAGGAGCCCCAGAGCCGGATCAGCGTCTGGGCTGTTCCCGTCTCCTGCCCCACCCAGCAGAGTGTCCCAGCCCCATCGAGCCCACTGCAGTGGAGACAGAGCCTGCCACGCACTCACTGCCATGGTTGCTGGTGGGCTGCACCTCTCCGCACCACAGAGCTACTGCCTGACACACAGGTAGGAGCCCACAGATAGGATCCTGGATGCAGCCTTCCCTCTGCCTTCTCTCTTTCTCTCTGTCGTCTAGTATCCGGATCTCTTTGTGTCTAATCTACAGTCCTTTCACCTGCTCTTCTTTGTCATCTGTAGCCATATCAGTTTGTCTCCACTCCTGTTCAGTAGGAAATGCTGTCTCCCAATCTAAATGAGACCGTCTGCAGAAGCCCACCTCCAGCAGTACACTATATTCTCTCTCGCTCTCTCTCTCTCTCTCTCACTCCTCCATCCCTCTACCCCTTCCTCCTTTTTTCCTGAAATACTTTGCTATATCCACACTGCACAAGTCTAAAACACACCAGCCAAAGCCCTTGTGTTAAAGCTCATTGTCTTGGATTATATATTATACTGTACTACAATAACACCACTCCAACTGGCATGTAATATATGTTACAGCACCCTTTAATCTTTTTCTATTCATACTGTCCATTCCTGCCTGAATTCAACAAATTTTGCTTTTCTTCAAGCAAAGACATGCAGCGATTTCCCCCCCAGGCAAATTCCAAAGCTTTCAATGGCTCAAATAAATATGTGTACCATGAATGAGAAGGGCACATGGGACACCACTTAAGCCTTCAATGTGGTCAATAATAGAAACCTAGCAAGCTAGCAGTAATCTAGCATTACATTACAGCAACAGCAGAGATGTAAAAAATTTAAACTAACAGTATCGCATGCATCTAAAAAATGAATGTTAATACACCAACAGCGTATCAAATATTAGGGGGGCATAATTAATACTTGTTTTTTATCTTAACTCTGCAAAGGTGCTGTGATGCCAGATGAGACAGCACATGGTCTAGATGTGAGACAGAGCTGTAATCTCTGTGAGGGCCTAGTGTGTCCCAGCAGGATAAGACGGGTATGCCTACAAATCCATCTGGATCAGTCACTAGTAACCGCTTTGTACATTCAGGTGGTCAGGCAGGCAATGACACAGACAGCTTCAAGGACAAGGACCCACTTACAGGTAGTAATATGCAAAGAACAAATAAGCATACAGACCACCGATCTAGGTTTACTGTACAAAATAAAGCCACTCAGTTAATTCATCTATAAAAAAGACATTTAGCCGCCTAGTAAATGTTTTTAAATTTTAAAAAAAATCAACACTAAAAAGCTTCTTCTTTGCAGATGTATGCAAATAAAGCAAAAAGGCAATAGCAAAGTAATTAGGGCTCATTTCAGAGCTCTGTTTATGTCCTTGTGGATAGCATTTTTCATGCAACTGCAAACACAGTGTTGCTATGGTAACTAGAGGTTGCTCGCGCCATATGTTCCACGAATACGGAAGAAGAAAAGCTGTCTGGATCCACACTGTTGAAAATACACACACAACCTAAAAAGGCCCCCACAGCTGACTGAGTGAAGTATATTAAATGATACGTGAAATGCTATAAATGCACACTGTAGATCTACACAGAGGTAAGCAGCTGTTGCATCAGCATCCTTTTGTTCAAAGCTCATTAAGAAAAACATGATCACTTTCTATTTATTTTGCTCTATTATTTCATCCAGTAAATGTCCTTATTGGCCAACATTATTCTAATTTATTCCATTGGCATCTATTTGATCAGGCACCGATAGAAATGATGTAATTAAATGTGGATATCATGGAAATTAATAAGCTGAATAATAATCACTGGGGAATGCCCACTGTGTTAATGCAACCACATCAGCAGCAGCTCCTGTGCTACATAGCAGCTGATGAAATGTAGAAAGAAGACGAGCAGCGTGTGGGAGAGCAGTTGGGCTATGGGGACGAGCGGAGACAAAGAGAGCAGCAGTTAATAGCAGCCTCTCGCAGGCTGAGATGACTGCCTGGAGACAGAAACTCTGCAGCGTGAGGCAGGAAGATGCTGCTTTTCAGACAGCCAGCTGTGTCGCTGCTTCCAACCGAATCCAACGCAGTTTGTCTAAACAGCTTTCAGAGCGCTGGAGGGAGAGCCACTGGGAGAAAGGGGGAGCAGGGCTAAAACCGACACAAAAACAGAATCCGGCTCGAAAGAAGAAATTTTAAATTGTCAATTGAGATGAGCAATCATTCGTTTTTTGCAGAAACAGTAAATCTGGCATCGTCACTAAAGAGAGAAATAAGGAGACATGGAATGAGATGGGGGGGAAAAGAAGAAGGGAGGGAGGACTAGAGGCAGGCTGCTGGTCTCCAAGCTGCTGTTTGATTAGCCTTAAAGGATTAGCTGCTGCACACTCCCTCCATCAAATCTTGACTGTCATACACCCCCAAAGCTAAACCTCTACAATTCATTACATCTTTGTTTTCTGCTCCTGATCCAGCGTTTTGTTTTTTTTTCCACTCTCAGCTCTGCACGGGTTTCAGCATCGGGCAGATTTGTGATTTGCTTTTAGCATTTTGGCCAACAAAGAACCTACTTCCCCCTCCAACAAAAAGGGAACAGCGTAAAATGGCAGTAGCAATAATCTTTATCTTAATCTGTTGCTTCATAGCAATTATGAGTGACAAACTAATTATCAGCAAAAAAAAATGGATAATTAAAAAGGCACAACTTTTACAAAGTGTCTATTCTAAGGTAACGCTCTGTTTTGATCTATACTAGGAACAGGGAAGGAAGAAGAAAATATGGCATCATAATGAAATATAGAGGCACACTATGCCTGTCCTAGATAGTTTAACTACAGAGGCCAACAGAGGGAGCTCCGACACATTTATCCTACTGATGAATGAGTCTGAATATGAAATATTGCATCATAGCCACTGTACGCTACAACCTATTTTCATTTTACAAAAGCACGTGCACAGTTTCTAGGATGGGATTAACAGGGAGCATCCTGCAGAGGCTTTACAGTGGAAAAAAAACACAAACAACTATGACATCTGCAATTGATTACAGAACCTGCACTATCAAAATAATCTCTCAAACAGCAGATGGTTTGAAGTTTTCGTCTCTCATCTCCATCCAGGCTGACGTCAACTCTGATCAGCGATCACCTGTAATCTGGGGTCATTTGTCCAAAGTCTCAGAACAAGGAAGCCATTAAGATAGAATGTCAGCCTAAGATAATCTTTATGAGTAATACCACACTTAGCCTAATCTGACCAATGACTGTAAGCAGATGGCACATTAAAAGGCAACAGGCCAGGCTGACGCCAGCAAAGCAGGCGATCGGCAAGTAGGGGGCTGCAACATCTCTCTCCATTTGGATTATGAGATCAGATGCTCGGTTCGTTCTCCTACCTTGGAAAGTAAAGGTAGGCGAGAGACAATGCCCCAGTCGTCATTCAGTTAAATTAAATTTATTTATACAGCAGCAAATCACAACAACTGTCACCTCTAGATGATTTATACTGTAACGTAAAGACACTACAGTAATAGACAGAAAACCCCCAAAATCAGACGGATGAGCAAGTACTTGGCGACAATGGAAAGAAAAAACTCCCTTTTAATAGGAAGAAACCTCCAGCAGAACCAGGCTCAGGATCTGGTATAACCAGTTTAGGATGAAGGGAGAAAGATAGGACATGAGAACCAGAGATTAATAATAACTAATGATTAAAGAGCTTGGACTCTTGTTTTACATTTTAAAATAAAATGAGACTGAAAAGAACTAAAAGTCAGTAATTTGGTCATTTTTCTTACACTCCGATTAGTAACATATAATGTTTTGATGTGTGAAAGCTTCCTATTAGTGCCTTAAACAGTGTTCCACAACTGATGGAGTAAAGTAGAAGTCGTACTATTAATGGTTAGGACGGCTCTGCACACCTTTAAGAAAAATAGCTGCTGACTTTTATTACAGCTAGCCTGTGATAAAAGCTCACAGCAGCAAGTTGTGAATATTAATATAAAAGTATCCAGTCCTCCGAGGCCTAGACTTTGCAGGACTTTAAGATGAAAAATGACTTTATTATGCCATCAATCTTTAATTTCTACATCACACACGGCACACAAACACCAGCGTTCAGTCCATTTCCCTGATCTCTCTCCTCTGTTGTTCCCCCGGGCGCAGTAGTGTGTTTGAGTTATAAATAAAACAAAGCAAAGTGGAGCACTCTTGCTCCGTCTCGCTCCCTCTAACTCCCTCTTTCTCATCCACTGATATTCCCGTGGTAACTCCCTCCCACCCCACACACACAGCCACACACACATGCAGCGTGTTCTATTTCAACACAGTCACCATGTCCCACTCCCAGCGCGTCAGACGCGTCCTCCTTCCCAGAGAACGAAACATCACCCCACCAGCTTCCCAGCAGTACTTGCTGCACTGTATTCTGGCTCCGCTGAGCCACGTTTCATCCGTACTGTAGTCGCAGGCAAAACGATGTGCATTTGCATGCACACGTGCTCCGATTTCCTCATCCTTGTTGACATCACAATAGCAAATAACAACAACAATACTGGCATCCTCAGCTGGCTACACTGGAGCGTTACAGGCTGGAAAGGTTTTGTGGGCAGAATGCATAGGGAAGAGCTAATAGGCTGAAGTGGGAAGGTTTCAAAAACAACAACAACAGAGGAGGGAAACAAAAAAGTGACCCACAGGGATTGTCTTCAGCCTTCATCTCTCAGCCGTATCAGTGACATAACCAACAATCAGCCCTGTATTCACATATAGTCACAAGTGACGGCACACTGAGCATTTGTGTGGCATGGAAGACTAAGGCAAAGCCATGAATTCATAAAAAAAAAAAAAAACACACCACATGTCAGTACGCCTCAGTTCTCAATGGATCTATGATGTTCTCCTTGTTAATGGGTTTGATCACACCTCTGACCATCTTCAGACACCACACTGAGCAGCGATGCAAGAGTTAAAGTTAAGTTCACTCACATGTGTTCTTGAGAGGGACAGGGACTCTGTCCTTGCTCCATGGACTCGTTGGCTCCCATCCTCAACTAGCTCAGCACCCCTGCCCCCCCCTGCCTCTTCCTGTTCTCCGGCCACCCTCCACATCCACCTGCTATCCCCAAAACTCCTTCCCCCTTTTGACGGTGATCCTTGCAGAGCAGGCAGGCAGGCAGCCTGTATCGGAGGCTGGCTGAGTGTACAGTGCTGCAGTGCAGAGGATGAGCGAGCTTCTCGCATCAGGAGCAAAACATGGGATGATTAAGGGCTCCTCACTTTATGCACATCATCCCCGATCCTCTACACCTCTACAGACGGGGAATATTCCTGCTTCACATCTGGCGTTAAATAAAGCTACAGGAGGGAACAAAATATCCAAGAGCAGGATGTAAAAGAGGGAATGAACCAAAACAAAAAGGATGTAAGTGTAATCCCGTTTTCATGCAAGTCTCTCAGAGGTGCCTCTTGTCTCTTTGGTTGCTGATATCGCTGAGCGGTGTTGCTGCTCTCGCTGCCTCCTCCCCCCTCTTTCCTTCACTCTCTCCCCTGACACCAGCCTCCTGTGCCTTTAAAAAGACAAGCAGCTTTTCTTTCTTTTTTTTCATCTGCTACTGCAACTACGGGGGAGCCAAACAATAGCAGTTTCTCCCCCCAAATCCAGTCTGATTAAGAGACGCTTTCCCCTTCACTCTGTTTGTCCCCTTCATCCCTCACTCCCGCATTACCAGCACCTTGCAAATTTGCCTCTCTCCTGCCAGGGTCCCTCTGACTCGTGCAATGAGCTGCATAGTGAAAATGTCATTTTTGTGCCTCCTTTTCACACAATGGAAGCTTCCAGCACTCGGCTTAGCCAACCAGAGTGATGCACGGGGTAAACAATAGACTCTGAGAAACTATGCGTGAGTGTGAATGTGTGTTATTCAACTTCAGCTCCACTATAGAGTCTTCCCTTGAAGACAGTCCAACAGTGCCTCTATGAAAAAAACCACAAATTATAAAAACAAAGAAAAAAAATTTTTTAATGCATTTCTGTGTGACATACAAAGAATGTTCAGTGCTCTGGAAATAAGAGTAGGAACAATACATTTCCTACTGACTGTCAATGAGCAATAGGAAAGAGAGGCACTGGAAATATGAGAAGAATAAATCCACTGTAGACTCATGGGAAAGTGAGGAATTGAGGATTCACTACAATAACATGAGCCCGAGGGACTGGTAGTCACAGTGAGTTGCTGTATTGAGGTATCAGGTATCCTATCTTTGCCAGGGAGGACAAAAAAACACAATGAAATGGGGAATCTCCAATTCTGCCCCCAAAACCTAACACAGCATTTGAAAGGGGGAAGTGTTTCCATGTAAACATGGGAGTCCATTAACCCTGATTTTCACAAAGAATATTGATGTGATCCGAGACTCCGATGGGCATGACAATCGATATTCCACGACCCGAGGGGACAAGCAAACTCAAAACCCACAACTCACAACACAGACCCCTTCTAAAAAATATTGATTGCCCAGTGTTCCCCCAAGATTGGCTGCTTTGGAAGGGGGGCAACACGAAAGTGGGTGGAGACTGGGTGTGCTGGGTGGGAGCATGTATAGACAAGTCTCCCCATTTTGCATTATGTGGAACCTTCACTGGGTCTTTTATTGCACTTAGAATAATATGTGGTGATTCGTCTGAGGAGTGGAGAGGCTTTACACAAAGACAGAAGCAAGGTAAAACCAAAAGCAGAGGAGAGAGCCTAGCACATCTGGAAAATAGAAACTCTAATCTCTGTGCAGAGAAATTAGGTAAAAAACAAAAGAAGATGTTATTTCTATTCATTTTCTACTGTTTTTGAGACTTCAGCAACACAAGTTCTAGATGATTCCGTATACAGGCTGTAGTATCTAGGGCAGTGCTGTTTGTGGAGTACATGTTCCTGTTATATTGAATGTCTGACATAAACATCCACCTTTTGTCGCAGCTTTAAGGGCCTGGCCTTAAACTTGAGCTTCGACTGCACGCTGAAAAAAATGAAGAAATAAAAAATTCAGCAGACTCAGGCACTGGAAGATATGGCTCTGGCAGATTTATCTGAAAAATTCATAACGCCACTCAACAAGAATCAGGGTCATCACAATCCATATATACAGTATACACACACACATATGGCCTGATTGGTGATTAATAATTTCTGTTTTCATTAGTTATAACAGACTTTTATCGTTTAATAGCTGGTGGCAGAAAAGCCCTGTTTGAAGGCCTTTTGAAATGGACTTTAGGTGTATTAAAAATCCACAACATACAGCTTTGTCTGCATTAAATATGAATAGCAGAATGCAGGAGATGTTGGAAAATAATCATTTAAAGCATAACTAGAATTTTATGATGTAGAAAGCTTCATTATGAAAGGAACTTCAAGCGGGTCCACCTTAAGAGCAAGTAAAGTCTCAAAGTTAAAAAACAAACAAAACCAATTATATACCAAATAATGTGGCACCAAAAAATAATCAAGGACACAAGATAATTCCAACAACCCTGAGGAAAACTTCATAAGTGACCACAAAAATGTATTCGGGAAATTATAGATACCCCTCAGCGGGTGATGAGCTGTAGAACGATCCATGGCTCTGTCAGCAGTAGGGGGCTTTTTGCTTCCATGGCCCACTTTTTGCCCTTTGAGGGAAGGGTCACTGCAAATCAATACAAACCTGTACTGAGAGTTCACCTCCTGATTGGAGTGTTCACTTCCAGTGTCACAATGTTCCCATCCGCGGGGCACGAGGGGTCACCGACAAATGTGTTACTGGTGACAAAGCTATAGCAATAATTGGAAATGGGACACTAACTCCACATTTGTTCATGTTTGTAGTATAACTCCTAAGTACAGGGAGACTGGAATAGCTATGCTTTCGTTCCATTAAATCAAGAAGTTCTAGGATACATCTTACAGGAATCTTGACTTTAGATGACGACATGCTCCTCTGATCCTCCTGCCTTAGAGCTGCTGACTGAGCAGAGGAGTCTGAAGCTTTAATTCTTATATGCCAAGAAAAACCTGCATTCCTCCCATTAATCACTTGTGGGACTGACTCCTCGAGTCGGCACTTACAGTACACTCCTCCACCACACCTTGAGATTCAGTGGGATTTCTTTTTGTTTAAGTAAAAGACAAGAGCAGGCGAGTAAGTGGAGCACCTCTAAATGAAAAAGAGGCTGTTAAATTGGGGCTGAGATAGCCATCAGTCTAGTATCCTGATTACAGTCATCTGGTCACGTAAAATAGAGGCGAGAACACATTTGCCACAAACACATTTCAAAGAAGAGCACGAGCTGTTTAAATACTATAATCTTGCTTTGTCCATATTGTGAAATACATGAAAGAGATGGCGTGATTCCCAATTAATGTAATGGCATGGGAGGAGCTTATTTTTTGAGGGCTTTTGCCAGAATCCCGTCAGCTGTCAGGAACTTACTTCACACAAAAAAGCATGTCTCTAAAACGTGTGGGAGTCTTTAACAGATTAATTATTCAGAATATTTATTTAGTCAAAAAAAAGGATGGCTCTGTTGCATTCATCTCAAATTTATATAATTATTACTCATGAAAATCAATGAGTCATTTATAAAAAAGGGACATAATATAAGTTTCGGTTTTTTTGAAGGATTGAAATTTTCATTAACTCATAGCAACAAAGGCCTATTTTAATTCCAGGATAGTTTTAATACTGCCCAGTGTATAAGTCAAATTAATGTCTAGGAGCACAGAGGGTGTGGCACATGCACTCTAATACTATAATAATCTGTGTTTAAGAGGTTTTTTTGCACTACACATGACTCTAAAACCCAATCTACAGATTAAATTTATACATACAGCCGCACTGGCACTGTTGCTGTGTGTGCAGATAAATGAGAAATTCTAGCATCCAATCAAAATATTCAGTCAGTGTTACCGCACTGGTGCTCCACTCCTCTCCAGTTCTATCTAACAGGCCTCTCAGATATAAATAATGTAGCATCAATATGCTCGCCTTGCATTCTCAAAATCAACTCTTAGTGAGGGGGTATGCTCACAAAGCTGAACAGTCACACAGTTTACATCTGCCACAACCAAATGTGCAGAAAACAGGTTTGGTCATTTGCTCTAATTGAGCATATGTGCACAATCCGGCACAGGAGAGCTGAGGTGTATTCATGTGTGCTCCAGGTTACTGCAGCATCCAGACGGCAGAGTGCAGACACAGTCTGGCAGCACAACATGAAGACTGGACTCTGCAAACCCTCTGCTGGTGGTAAATGACACTGCAACAGGGAAAGTGGCTGAGTCATTCCTTCTAATAAAATAAAGTCTATGATACAGTTGCAAAGGCCAAAATGGGCTGCAGGGGAATGTTTAAATCAATAAACTATACTTGAAACAATAAAATAATAATCACAGTGTCAAGTAATTCAGTGAGAAAAATAATGTTTCTTAAGTTGAAACAGCCAGTTAAAGCTCAAGATATATGCTATAACACATTAAGTGACTACTTGGTCAGACTGTACTGCAATAGTAAAAACTGCAGTATGTTTAAGTATCAATATATACATTTTGTCCTGGTGTTTCTGCTATTTTCACCATTAACAAGCCACAATTATACAGTATGCACTTGGCTTTCCATGACCACTAAGTTCACATTAGCAAATCTCATTTTTTTGAGCCCATGTGGTGGACATGCATAGCAATGGTATACTGTAATTTTGTCAGTGGTGTAATGAGACTGGGTGTTCACATAGCTGTGGTTCTATATATAGAGAATGTCAACAATGCTGTGTATCATTTATCTATATATGGTCAGCACTGTCAGGAAATATATTTCACAATTTTTTATATAGGAATAATTCAATATTTAAGCAAACACACCTAATGCTTTCTTGCTGACAATTAGATATGACTGATGCCACCTTGATAGTAAATATGAAGCAGGAACTTGTAGCTAGTTAGCTTAACTTAACCCAGAGACACAAAATATAACCCAGTTCTCCCCAATCACAAGAAAAAACAATACATTTTATCTTTTTTTTTCTTGGTTTGCACAAGTAACAAGTATAAAAGTGTCTTTTTTGATGTGCGTCTACTTCTCATTGGACAAAAAGTGTGCAACCACCAAAGACATATTCAAGCACACAAAGATATAGGAAGACAGATTTTTATATTTGGACAGGTAGCTTCTTTCCCCCATCTCACGTCTTTATGCTAAAGTAACAAAACCACCTGCCTGCTGTTTACTTGTACAGATGTCTCTATACAGTCAGCTAGAAACTAAATAAGAATATTAACCACAATGCTAAAATAGTCCTTTAGATTTGAATATTTAAACAGCACAGATGATTGATTTTGACTAGTTTTCTGTTTAGTACCTTTAAGAATCAAGACTTGTTAATCAAGTGTGCCAGATGTCAGTTTAATGCTGTAATTTGACCTGAACCTAATGACGGTTAACAGGATAAGGAGAAGACTACTTTTTGTGAAGCACGCTAAAGAGACAAGTGCCAGCAAACCTACATCAAGGACTGAATGAGAACACACAGTCACATCACCATTTTTACCACATCAAAAGGCGAGTGCCAAAAAGATGAAGAGGTTCAGGAGCAGCCACATGTTCATACCTTAAAGGGATATGGCAGGGTGCAGAAGCGGGGTAAACATCCTCACAGCGGTTAGCAGAAGATGCAGGAGGGGAGGCAGGGGCTGGGTGAGGAGGAGGAGGACAGGGGGACGCAGGCGGGGTTGGTAGGGCTTCAAGTGTGTGACCCTCTGGAAGTGTGGGGACGGGGGTAGGGAACTCTGCGGTGTCTCGGAAGTGAGTAGGAAGGAGGTGGTGATCGGAGGGTAGTGGTTGAGGAGAGGCGGGGGCCAGGTGACCGCTCTCTACTTTGTCACCGAGGGAGGGCCTGCATGGGAGGGAACACAAAACATCAACAAACAGACCAAAACAAGAAAGCCAAGTTTGGAAATTTGGAGTTCCCACTCAGTTTTTCTCCAAATTCCCATCCAAATGGCCCATGAAGTAAACTCACCACAGAGCAGAGTAAATGTAAGGAGGATCGCTCTGTTCTGTGCCATCACTTAAACCTAGCAGCGACTTGAAAAACAGAAGACTCGCTCCAACCATCCTAAGAACGTTTTGTCACCTCTCTCATCGCTCCCCTTACACGATAGTCCATGCTTGCCCTACTTGCCCTGCGGAGCCCGTTTGAGGGAGTGCGGCTCTGTCATCATCGGCCACCTGGTGGAGTGGATTTGGCGCTGATCCAGGCCCTGCTTATCAGGAGTGGTAGGCTCTTCTAATCTGACAGGCAAGGCGATGGACGCCCTTGCAGCTGTTCCCCACTTGGGGCATGCCTCCTGTTTAGAGCTAAAAATATCCCAGTAGTCGCTTCTGGAAAATAGAGCTTCACAATGCCTCCATAAAGTAAAGCACATGTATCGTGTGCTTACGCTCAACCATCTGCTGAGCTGCACTTTTTAAATGCCCCTGCCAGCTCGTGTCAGACTGAAACAGAGCTCGGTTATTCGCCCTCTCTCCGCAGCAAAGCCTGAACTTAATAACATTTAATGAGGGTGTGTGCTTTTCTTAAGGGCGCAGCAAGTTACAGGTTACATTTAACAATGTGGTTATTATCATTCCACTATAAAGCAGGGAATTTTCTAATTGATGCAAGGCCACTGCATACATGATTTTTAATGTTCTCTGAGGTCAAATCAGATTTTTTTCTGTTTTTAATTTGGTCCCATTCCCCTTTTTTACCACAATTAGAAACTTACACCAGAAGGCCAAAGCTATACATGTGCCAGCATCTGCGGCCAACTTGGCACATGCAGTCTGAAAATAGAAGCATAGAAGTGTCATAATGCTTACTGCTGCCTCTGAAGATGGACAAAAGCGGTCCTGGCGGGCATGAAGACAAAAACATTTTGTATTTTCTGACTCGCTGCCTTCTAAGTGATGCTAATATCAGCTGACTCGCTCAGGTTAACAGCTGGAGATTTCCAGCCGAGTTCTGCTTCCAGATCCAACGTGCATGAAGAAACAGAGGCTTCTCCTTCCAGAGTGGGACGAACAAATTAGATGGAGCACATGTGCTCATTTACAGCCAGACATCAAACAGCTTAGTTCTACTGTTGGCATTAACACCTGGAGTCTGCTCAATACAGAGTTTACTGTAAGTAATTCAGCTGTGCGCATTACTCAAAGGCACCTCACGGGCAGTTCAAAGAGAGCACAGATATGACAATTCTCAGAAAAAAGCACCGATTCTCTAACGCCCATACTCATAACTTTGCCAATACAGCATTCAAGCCAAACACACGCACACAAGTTGAAAGCAACCAACAAGAAATAACAAGACACAAAGTCCAGAGAGTGTGTTTAATGAGTGTTTATAAGGATGACTGTTCAAGAACACACAAATGCGCGTTTTATAATCATTAGCCAATGCTGAGCTTAAAGTATTATTAGGCAGGCATGAAAGTGGGTTTTTTTTACTCCACTTGTGCCGGCACAGGCAAATGAACCTACTATTACCATGGCAACACATCTATTTACAGTACAATGTGGGTTATAGGACATCCTACCTCTGTTTTGAGAAATATCCCACATTCTGGGCTAAAGAGTCACAGCTGTTTTCCTGCGTTCCTCAACAGAAAAAAACTAGCTGTGCTGCTTTTTAGAAAAAAATTTATATGATACTTTTATGTAATGCAGTCACGAGCCCTCAATGTTTCCTGGAAGACCCAAAAAACATTTATTAAGTCACACAGCTATGATTCAGACTGGATTTATGGAAAACTTTGATTGTTAGTGTTGATCTTTACCATTACTGAGGAGATTTCCAAGGAAGCATAACGTGTTCTAACCTGTTAGAGTTTTTTCTTTTAACATGGGAGGAGGTGCACCTTTCATTTCACAACTTAGTTCTGGAAAAGCCTTCTCTTCCCTTCGTCTCTCTCTGCTCTTCCCTCCCCTCCACCCATCTGGTGAGGTCAGCAGAGGCAGAGCATAATTAGAACTAGTTACCTACAGACCATCTGCTGCATCCACCTGGAAGGACATACGCAAACACGCACACACATGCACACATACAACTACCAGAGCTACTGTTTGTCAACTCACCCAGATTTCAGCCATCACACGACTTCAGAGGTTACAGTAATTACAGTAAGCGATGGAAATGACCTGAACTCCAAAACAGCGGAGCCGATGACTGCACGTCCCAGTCCTCCTCTCCTCTCTCTTTGACTCTCGGACTAACTCTGTCAAACAAACTCGCACCGCAGCACATGCTCGAGTGTTTCTCTGAACCCTGGCTTTTGTTCCACTCTGTCTGGTCTGTGCAAATGACTTCAGTGGGGCTGAGTGCCTGCCCAAATTCCTCCCACTACAAGCTTCAGTTCACAAAGCCGCACAGACTGAGTAGGACTGACAGCTCGGACAGCCTTCAGGGGCGGAGAAAAAAAAACACAATGTACACACAGACACACACACACACACACCCGCGTATCATATCATATATCATATGCCGTCACGTTTGTTTCTGTGGCACATGTACGCAACAGTAACTGTATCTTTTGATGAAACCTCAGGGAAATAACATTCTTCCTTTTTCCTGCTCTGAACAATGCTGTGTGGATCCAACAGCAGTGATGGGACAAGTGTTGAGACTGACAGGCAGCAAGTGCTAATCTGGCATGTGGGATGGCTCCTCGGCATGTGGCCGGAGACAGCGACAAATAAGGGAATTTGAGTTAATTAAGATACGGCAAAAGGGATGGATCACACGGAGAGGTAAATAGAAAAGCATTGTGCTTTTACCTAATTCTAGTGAGAAATCGGGCTTTTCACTAAAGGAATTAGTCCAGCTTGTGCTGCTGAAATGCTTACATTAACACTGACTGATACACTGCTTTACAGCGCTTATTTAACTTGGAAATTTCAACAACTACACATAAACCAGAATATGTCTGAGATTCTTATTAGTTCATAGGCACTGTTAAGCCTCTGTAGACACCCAGACACCCTTGAAGTGTCTAAAAGCCAAACAAATCCACCAAGGTTATTTTCCAAGCACACGGAAATCAGTTTTAAATGTGCGGCATGCACGGCTGACCTGTGAAGCACATGTCCCCCAAAGCTCCCTATTTTACACACATGTTCGTTCCAATGAAATGCATCTGATAGATCAGTACAAAGGAAATGTTATGACAAAATCTCCTTTGTTTGAATTATAAATGATCTCCAGTTGGGAAATCACTAAACCACAAAAAAATTCCTCTGACTTCAGTTCAGCTGGGGGTTAAATGGACGTCTTTTCTTGAATCCAGACCCCGAATGCGGTGTGAAGAAGAGCGAGTCTGTTGGAGTTTCTAAGGAAACATTAGTTGGCTGTTTTACTTAAAGTGGTGAAATGCGTTTCCACTGGAAACTGTGGGCATCAATTCAAAAATATGACAAGCATGTGATACAGACAGTAAAAACACTCACCCACTGTCCCGTAGCTCTGCAGCCGGATCCTGGACCGCCTCTGTCGCTGCAGTTTCCTCAGCTAGGACTTCAGCTGGCTCCACGGCCTGGATGTCTAACGGTTTTTCCACTAGCTCCACTGGCAGCTCGCTGACCGGCTTCTCCTCTGATTGTGGGGACTCTGTAGTCAACTTTGTTGTTTCTGGTTCTTCATACTTTGTTGGTTCTACAAGCTCACTATCATTAGCTGTTGGCTCTGGGATCTCATCTGTCCTTTCTCTTGCCTGTTCCTCATTCACTACTTCTATTGAAGTAACTTGCTTCCTATTTGGTTCTTGAACCTCATCTGGATGCTCTTCTTCTTCTTCTTTCTTGGCTGTTTCTGGAAGCTCTGCCTTTGTCGTTTCTTCTTCTCCTACTTTTATACTCTGCGGTGGTTTGGAAAGCTCTGCTACCTCATGTGCTGATTCTAGGAGATCTCCTGCCTTTTTTAAAGGTCTGGGAAGGTCTACTGGCTTCTTCACAAGATTCACAGGTGGGATCTCTGCTGTCTCCTCCGCTGCTAGCTCTGGTGGTGGGGTCTTCTCCTGTCTCACGGGAGCTGCTATCTCCTCAGTCGGAGTGAGAAACTCTTGTTGAGGAGACTCCAGAGATGGAAAAGGTCTGAGAAAAAAACAGAAGAAGAGAAGAGGGTGGGGGGTTTGTTGTTTAGTTTATAGCACATGCTCGAGGAATTACTCACAAATCAAAAATGTGTGTGTGAGCAAGAGGATGTGTGTGGGTGAAGTGCTCTAGGTATGTTGTTGTATTGTGTTGAGCAGTGTGTTTTGTGTAAGAAAAGGCTCATTCTTGCCCCGGGGACCAGGGACGATGTCACGGCTGATGTCACTCTTTGAATATAAAGGCTGCATTACTTCCATTAGACTTCAACAGGCACAGTCATCTGACCCGAGCTCGAGTTAATACAAAGTGCAGCTCTGTGTTTACCTCCTCATTCATATTCATTGTCACACTGCTCTCTGTAATATCCCTTCAAACAAGCCTTGAACATGGTGCTACTTGAATGCTAAGTTAGGGGAACAAAATGCCAGAAATCTTTGGTAACAGACACGAAAAGAAAACAAAATGTAGCTGTTTGTCCAGTTCATAATTCGTTCCTTTCCTCTTTCTATTTTCTTTGCCTTTTCACGCTGAGCTTTAACATGCAACATGATACATCTGTATCACTGTGCTGCTCTGATCTGCAGTTCTTAACATATTTGGCTCATATGATCATTTTAAATAAGCACACGCTCTTTCGTTTACCTTAAGGCATCCACTGGGTTCACTTGTTCGCTTTGAGGATGGGATGCAGCTTCTCTGAGCGCTTTTATCCAGTTTGTGTCTGCTTCAGCAGCTTCTACTTGTTCAGCAGGAGGGCGGCGGGCCGGCGCTCTATCGAGTGATTCTGATTCACACCGCGAGACAGCAACAGTGGGTTTAACCACAATGTCATCTGGGGGCTTTGACAGTGGCACCACATCTTGTGGTTTCTCTGAGTGGGTAAGAGTTTCGAAATCTTCCAGGCGTTTTGATGAAACAACAATTGGGCCTGTGTCAACATCCGCAGTCATTTTTTCTGTTGCATCACTGTCACTTTCTCCTGCCTTACAAGGACCAGTGTTGCCATCAGAGTGACAAACAGCAACCTCTGTGCTAATCTGTGCCTCCCCATTTTGGGAGTTGCCTAAAACGGTGATTGATCCCGAGCCCATTTCTTTATCACTCCCTGCTAAATGCACCACCCCCTGCTTTCCCAAAGCCCCACCATCTATGACTTTTATTCGATGTTGTTCCTCACCCTGCCCGCTAACATTTCCTTCATCCAAAGCTTCTTTATCTTCCTTTGTCATCTCCTCAACATCAGGCCCTTTTATGGGTATTTGTTCTATTGGGCTGTTTTGTGTGGCTGAGGTTTTATTGGGGCTTTGCAGCTCATGAGGCCTGGAAACCGTATCCTGACTTTCACACGCAACGCTTTCACTACCGGTGCTTTTTACAGCCGCAGCAACCCTGAAATCCTCTCCTCCAGTTTCTGGATGCGCGGCAGGATCTGGCAGAGAGCTGCATGTGTGCATAGAAATTTCACCAGCCTGGTTTGTACTTGGAGATACATCTGCATGAATGGCATCATTAACTGTGCTATCTTTAGTTAAAATGGGAATATGAAAAGATGGGCTTTCGTGTTCCTGTGAAACAGGCTCAACAGATACAGCCAGATTCTCTGACAGCTCGGATTTTCTACTCTGCTCTTGGCAGACAGCTGATAGATCACATTTTTGCTGATCTTTATCACTCAGATCACTCACAAACCCAGTGTCTGGCATTAAATCTCTACCTGACCCCTCTAACCCCGGGCTTTCATTCTCATCTGTCTCCTGACTTGTCTCACTTACATGAGAGCTACCTGCTGCTATCCCTGCATCAGGTGAAGCATTTCTCTCAGCACTTTCATTTGAATCAAGGGAAGATGGCAACCTATGAACCTCTGGTGAAGCATCCTCGCCTTTCACTGACTTTATCACTCCTTCATTGCTCATGCTGGCATCACCTGCCAACTCATCCTTGATTCCTGACTGACAAATATCCCCAGCAGAGCTGTCTCCTTCCTCTGTGGCTCCTTTTACTCCCTTAACCAGTGTCTGGGTCTGATCGTTAGCCTTTTCTCCCCCCTCTAGACAGCCACCTGACATTGCCTCTGTGGGATGTCTGGATCCCAGATACTGTTGATGGTGCTCCTGTTGCTGAGCAAAACAGTTTGGATCTGGTGTGGACTGTGATTGGCCAAGAGCTGCACCCAAATCTGGTGCAGAGTCAGAGCTGCATTCCAGCGCTGCTGTCGGAATTTGGCGCAAACTGGAATCATAAACAGTCAGAGGTTCGCTACTAGACTCTAAGTGAGCACGCAGCATGTCCTCGGATGACCCTGGAAATCTGCTGGGAGATGAGGAACAAGTTTCTGTCTCGCTTTTGGATTCAAAACTGTTCTTTATTTCTTTTTCCTTCTTCACATCCTTTAATGACGATTCACTCTTTTGTCCTATATGTGCGTGTGGTGGCTGCAGGGCTCCAATTTCTTCTATAGTCTCTTTATCTGCTTCATTATTCTGTTGTGGCATTGTGCCTGTCTTTCCTGCCTGTGGCTTGCTGCTGTCTGCTGCTTCCTTTTGATTATCCATTGCTGCCTCTTTAGCTTGTTTCTTTTGCTCTTCAAACAACATGGCGGTCTGATCTCCCATTATGTGGTTTTCTTTCACATTGTCCCCTTTAATTGTATCATAAACCTCGTTGGCGGGCAGGTCGGAGTTAAATGGGTAGCTGACATTTGTGATGTCATCCCTAATGGAGGCTTCACAAATAATAGGTTTAATGCCAGCAGAGTCTGGCACTGTTTGAGACAGAGGAATTACATTAGCAGGTTTATTTCTTGTCAGTGCATCGCTGGGAGGCTGAGGTGGAATCAGATTTTCCTCTTGTGACAACTGACTATTTACATTACTGGTAACAGAACTCGCGAGTTCAGCAGCAGACTCCATAGTATCAAAATTTAAATGCTCCAATTTTGGCAAGACCTCATTAGCGTTAACACAGACATCACCGATCTCAGCATGCTGTGCTAATGAAGTGTGTGTCACTCCTCTGCTCTTATGGGCATCCACCTCTCTGGAGACACTGCTGCTGTCACCATCAGCACTGCAGTTATATGCCTTTTCAGAGACAGATGCATCAGAGTCGGTAACGAACTCCAGGTGACTCAACATTGGGCCAGGAGGCCGCAGCTCAAAAGCAGGATTACTGACACACTGCCCAATAAACGTGCTTGACTTATCAGATGCCGTCACTTCTGAAGTCACCCACGCGTCCTTTGTGGGATCGGCAGAGCCGATGGGGGACTTGGGCCCTTCCCCAGCCTTCGTAATATCTGGGTTAACTGGCTCATTAGGAGGTGTTTCACCTAATTGCATAACAGGCTGATCAGCTGGGTCACAATGCTTCATCTGCAGAGAAGCTGCGCAGGTCAAGGTCACAGGTTCAGATGTTGAACTTGTGTCAACATCACTTAAAGGTGCACAGTTATGCTGGTTCCCTTTGTTTTCTTCAAGAATGACAGGAGTAGCACTTAAAGGTGATTCCTGAGGCTGGTCAATGTTAGCTGTACCTTTAGACTCTGCCACCACCTTCTTAATCTCCTCCTCCTCCTTTGGCAAACACACAAATGCAGCATCTTTCTGTGTCTCCGCCTCTGCCTTTGCTGTGACCAGTTCAAATGTCAGATGATCTGACTCAGAGATGGCACTTCCTGGTGGTTGTAAAACATCAAAGCACCCTTCATTACCAGTACGAGTCTCCTCAGCAGGACGTGGAAGCTGGTGTGAGCTGTTCACCGACTGTGAATCTACAGTGTTTGTCTTCAAATTGGCACTATGTGATTGATCTGTGGCAATGTTCTCCTTTGTTTCTTTAGTCCTCGTGTCCCCTTTAGCCAAACAGACATCTTTCTGTGCCTCTGAAAACGCAGCTGCTTCATCCTTGGTAGGAGCTGGATTTATAGGGATGTCTGGCTTCTTTGAGCTGAGAAAGTCTGTGAAAGTATAGCTGGCCTCAAAAACAGGATGACGCAACTGCTCGTGAACAGTCAGCGGGGGTAAAGAGGCACAGTCCAGAGCTGGCACCGGCATGGTCTTGAGATCCACGGAGGAACTGCCCATTTGCTTCTCTGCATCCACAAAGTGAACTCTGTTACCTCCACTCCTGTCACATAGATACACACCGACTTCAGACATAGCGGTGCTACCACTGTTGCTCTGGCTATAGGCTTCGACTTGAAGCTTGGCTGCACTTTCGACTGTCCCTGCTTCTGTTGTGCTACTAGGCTGAACCTGTTGATTGTTGCTCGCTTGTTGCTTAACTGGGATTTGCTCTGAAGTGATCAAAGGCTGGCGTGAGGTTAAAGACGGGAAGACTCGACTGTAGTTTGTCTCTGTGACGGATGACTCCTCGAAAGTGCGTCCCAGAGCCAGCCCTTCCTCTGACACTAACTTCTGATCGAGATCGGCCCGTCTGCCTCCGTTTGTTTTACTGTAGCTCTGCTCAGCGTCAGGGAGGAGAGGTGAAATTGCTGCGCCACGGTGCTCCCGGCGGGGTCGACAGAGACGCTCCTCTTCTGTGCAGATGCTCTCGGTGATGGTAGCGATCGACTCGCTCCAGCTATGTGATTTCAGCTGTGACTCGGCAACATCGGTGGGCGGACACCTTTCAGTCTGAGCAGATGACAGCCCACTAGCAGAGCCTTCTGGCTGGCTGAATGAACTGTGCTCTCTCACCAGCCCTCCTTTCTCTACCACCTCCTCTCCTCCTCCCTCTCCTTCTCTCCTTGATCCCGCAGCAATGTGATCCTGACAATCAGAACCAGTAAGCAGCCCAAGGGGAGAAGTATTGATAAAAGCCTCTAAGCACTGTGGCTCCTTTTCTGCATCTCCCTCTTCGGCAGGTGACAGCTCTCTGTGTGAACTCCAAACGGTTGCCTCTCTCGGTGCCTTGATTTCGCTCTCGGCCGAGTTGTGTGGCATTTTGCTGGTGCAGCTTTCCTCAGCTGCAGCCAGTCCCTCTTTGGCTGACAATGCAAGTGAGCATTTTGCCTGGGAACAGATTAACGCGAGCCGAGAAGGGCTGCCCAGGACTTCGTCCCTCTCTCCGTCTGCAGAAATGAGGCACTTTTCTGTCCCTCTCTCCCCTACTCCTTCCTCACGCTCTGCAACTGCTACAGCAGCTACTCTCTCCACTAAATCACGCCTCACGCTTTCTCCCTCTCCCTCGCTTTCTATCACTTCTGGCAGTGTGGGTGTTGTCAGTGGCAACGCAGTAACCACCGCTAAAGCCTCTTCAAGGACGCTCTCCACGCAACTCTCTCCCACACAAGTTCGGCTGTTGGAGAGTGGGACGTGATTCTCGGGTGTGAGTATTTTTGCTTCTGTAACTGAAGCCTGGCGTGTTTGTGTATCTGATCTCTTATCACTAGAAGCAGCTTGATTGATCGCTGTAGTTTGGACATGTGTCACGGGTATATTTTGGTTGCTGGTTTCACCTCCGGTTACATGTTGCCCCCACTGCAGGCTTTCATTGGAGCTTTGATTTATGCTGCTTAGGGCATCATTATGGTCGTCTGATTGATGATGCTTCTGCAAAAGAGCCCGCATGGGCGCAGGTGAACCGGCTGAGGGAGTAAGATGATCCTGACTGCTATGAGGAGATGATAGTAGGGAGCTGGATGTGGCTTTTCCTTCAAGCTGCTCCTTGTAATCAAGCCTGTTGTCAGGATGTTCCCCACAAATCACAGGGCCTGAAGGTGAATCTGTGGGATTTCCAGCATTTATGACTTCATTCTCAGATTGCACTGCTGTGTGTGCCTCCTGCCCAGTTTCCGGGCTTTTCTCCATCTTTTTCTTTTTCCTGTCTCTCTTTTTCTTTGCCTCTTTGTTCTGGGCAGCCTGTTTATCACCAGCTGAACTCTGCTTGTATGTGTCTGACTCCTGCTCCACAGTGTGCTTGCCTGCTCCTGTCTGTCCTTTTGATTGCAGCTCTGGTAATGCATCTCTATCCCTTAAACAAGGGCTACGCTCTGATGTTTCCATAGCTGAATTACCTATCTTTGTTTCAAAACAAACACCAGCACTGAAATCATCACTTAGATTTTCTCCTTTGTCTGTCTTTGCCTCCGTGTCTTTCTTCCTAATCACTACATCAAAGTCTACAGTGCTACTCCCCCCCACAGATGCATTGGAATCAGCATTTCCCTCTCTTAGATCATTTGTATGATCACTAAACACAGCCTGTTTTGGTTGTTCTCCAGCTGAATCTGTTGGCATTTCTAATTGTATTTGCGTGGGTGCTTCCTTCTCTTCATCTGTCTTAATTTCTTTTTCTGCTTTCAGGTTTTCAGTCTCTGCTGTCCCATCATTATTCTCAGTGCCTAGTATGTAATCCCTAAAACTAAACACAACTGTATCCTTCTGACTGTCTGCTGTCTCACTGTTTCCATGTGCATTCCTGTTTCCATGGCCCCCGTTGCTATGTCCTAGCTGGACAACGATTGGAGGTGGAGACGATGACTCACTGGACTTGTTAACCATCACTTTTCCGTTTGTATTCCCTTCATTGCACCACGTCCCGGGCCCGGGGCTGCAAGGCTGAGTGGGAGTGAGTATGCCCAGTGACACCATTTGTTCTTCACATTCTTGGAAGGCCTCTTGGAGTTCCCGGTCTAAGAACGTGGACGGGGAAGGGGCCAGGGGTCTGTTACCCGGATAAGGTGTGGCAGCAGGCTGAGTTAAGAGCTGGACATCGCCGTGAGGCCTGAGGCAAGGGTAGGGTGACAGAGTTAGGAGTACACAGAAACAGCTGCCCATTCCACGATGCAGCTGATAGAGTAGAAGGCCATGCTCTGACACAGCACTCTGTGACATGCACAGATGACACACAACTGCACCCGGGATGCCTTTTCTAAGATACAGATTCTCTTACAGGAAATAATATCAGCCGTTTCTAAGAATACAAGACGGTTGTTAATGAAACATGCACTCCAAAACACATTGCAGTAAGTAGCATTTGTGCAGTTTTACTCACCTATTTCAAACCCTGCTGCTACAAGCCTTCAGTATCTCAGTATTTTGGTATGACTTTCTTATTTTCAGTGTGTATCAAAAGCTTAAAAGCCTAGCATAATTTATCATCTAATTAAAATGATTTAATTTCTTATTGGAACTATAAATTATTTACTGTAGTCTCATTGTGCCATAGTTTGATTAAATATACTGAGAAATAGTGTCAAATCATTCATCCTGATTACAGTGATGGGTAGTTTCTGGGTTATTGTGAACCGTTTTATAGCCTTAATAATTTAGCATTCATGCTACTTTAATGCCATTCATCTGCACTTGCTGAGTCACTGCTAAAACATTACCTGCATTAAAGGAAAATGAGGGACCATTTTAATCTTTTATGCTGTCTGAGTACAGAGAATAACCATCATTATTAAGCTATAAGACAACCTATGATGTTTGTCGTCATCACACGGTCCATTCAAGTTTCGTTATTTTAATGCATTCTTTTCTAAAGAAGTCCCGATAAAGCAAGTAGGAATATCACCGAGGATCACTCCGAGGGATTGGTTAACACAGTCACACATGACTTCTGCATAAAGACTCTGCCAAATCCTTGTAAACACAGCGTCTGTCCTCACATGTTCACTTGGCAGTCTCTGCTAAAGGGTGGAGAAGCAAAACAGGCTAAACTGTGTGCAGGTGTCCAGTTTTACTATGCAACAAAGCAGGAACTCTGCTTTTTCAAATGATTTGTCCTTTCTGTAGTTTTGATATTTCTAGTTATTCAAAGCTTTTCACTTGTTTTACATGTACATTTTTACAAATTCACATCAAGCAATGATAATTATACTTCTGCTTGACAAAAGACATTAAAGCATCAGAAAAATTAGTGCATTTAACCTCCGATAAAAGCAGGCTGTCAGGCAACACTGACCACATCAGACCATGTTAAGGCGTGATTGCTGCAGAGCCACAGCAATCATACCCATCACGCTCGAGCATAAGTTAGAAACATTAGATCACCCTGCCATCTTCTCATTCCTCCCCATGCTCCCTAATCTCACTCTTTATCATCACGTCTTCTGCTGACAGCACAGAGGACAGCCGTCTATCCATCATCATGCTGAACCTATGAGGTACCTTGTATCTTGAAACAGCAGTGGTTGACTGACTTCTGTGTGATGCTGCAGACCCGCCAGCAGGGGGTTCACCTGTTCACATTTCCTGTCACCTGAGCTGGTTTTAGCTCTGCTAACACAAACCCACACACACATATGCAGACATGTTCACACATGAAGCAAATCGATAACAGGTTTGCTTTCACCTGACGACTAAATAAACTGTTACAACTGTGTTTCCTCACAGCCATAAATAAAGAAAATGTAATATTTAATACATTATACAGTATTATTAGTGTATTATTGTCTATTATTACACAGACAATTAAAGCTCTAAGAAGAAACGGAATCTACATTTAATATTTATTATGAGAAGTATTAGGAACAACCGATGGACAGTTCTGGCAATATAAGAAAATATGTAAAAATATCAGCTTATTTTGATATTTTTCCCAAACTTCTACTCTTTTTTTCGGAGATATATGTTTTCAGTATTGCTCACTTTAAACTAGAAAAAGAGAAACTTGAGAAAAACCAGAAAGTTATGACAAAAAAATATCCCAAACACACGAATCTGTTCAAGTCGTGAGAAGAAGAATAAGGAAAATTCATTTTTCAGGCCTTTAAAATCACCTGCGGCACACAAAGCCAGCAAAAAAATGCGTGGGTAGTAATTTATGAGGCCTATTTGTCACTAATGGAAAAAGAAGAATACTTACTTTTATCAGCAAGTAGACAAAGAAACCAAACAATTGTAGCCATTTACATTCCTCAGTACTAAAGAGTCTTTCTAGAATGAGTCTTTCTTCATTTTGTGATCGTCACTGATGTTTATGATGACATTAACAAAACTGCCAGGTTTAATCTTGCACTGTAAATTCTGCCACCAACACTAAGAATCAGCTCTGTCTCAATGATTTTTTGCCACGTGTAGCAGCAAATCAAACCTGATAATCCTCACCTGATTATGCATGATAAAGCCAAAAACAAATTGCCAAAGCATTACCTCAATTCTTAAGTCAGAGTAGTTAAAAGGACTTCTGTAAATCGGCATAACCTGGAACCATCCCAAAATGGTTGTGGTGTTACAAGTACAGTCTGTGTTTGGGCGCAGATCTGTTATGCAACGCCACCAGATGTCACCAATTATATAAAAGATTCAATTTAAGGGGGAAGATTTTGTTTAGGGTGAGTGCAGGACTTCAGGTTAGAGGAGTAGTGATTATGGTTAGAGTTAGAGTAAGTCTCCAGGAAGTTATGTCTTCTGAAGTGTAAAAGTCTGTGTGTATGTGTGTGTAACCCCTCCACTTACCCCAGTGAGGACTCCCAGATGTTGAGCTCGCTGCTGAAATCTAAACTGGGCAGCAGGTCGTGAGGAAACTCAAGCTCCTCCTTGTCCTCCTGGTCTGCGGCCGTGCCTGGGCTCTCCTCCACCCCGGTGACGACTTGGATGTCTGGCAGCACGGGCTGAGACAGCAGGCTGTGCTGGCTGGTGGAAACCTCGGTCAGCAGCGCTCCGTCGTCCCTCTGGGTGGAACTCTCGGCTCGAGCTTCAGCCTGCAGGAACGGTGAAGGATACCAGTGAGCTACACGAGGGAGTCTCTGCCGCACAACACACACACGCGTGTACTTAAGCAAGTGTGAACATGTTGCGAGCAAACACAGGAACACCCACAAATTAATGCTCAAAGCCAGACATCACATGAGCAGATAACTCCACCCATGTGTTTGTATTATAATGTAAAGGCCACAGTGGCTGAACTACGTCCTTCCACTCAGACGTCTTATCTGATACGTCTCTCAACTTGCTTTTCTTATGCTATTAAAAGATTATTTCCAGTATTAAATCCTAGCATTTATCCTGGCTCACTGCATGAGTTTAATCTCTGCAGCTTTGTTTACACCCCACATTTGAGCATGTCCTCTGAATGGGACAATTAACAACTAATGAATTGAAAAATATTGTCATCAGTAGTATTTTCCACCTCACAAACACCTCTGAGGAAATACAAATGTATTTTTTTCCCAAGGTGTTAAAATAATAATCATTAAAGCCAAACCAGTTTTGCTGGATGGTGACAAGCGTAATTAAGCAGCACAGACAAGAGCAGGTATTTTAGATGATATCTTCAGCGACTGAGTGTTTCAGATGTGTCTTTATCTGAGCCAATCACTTTTCCAAGCAACCTGAAATACAGTAAATGAAATAATCTGAACCCTCATCTGCTTTTTATTTCCTGCTTGTTCAACAGTCAAATGGAAAGGATACAGCCACAGCACTCACTATGAGGACAATAACGCCCTCACGGTGCACAACACTCAGCTAAGCTGCAATGCAATAGAGCTGGGGTGCTCTTGTCTGTGGATGGAGGTGGAGAGTTCAAGGTTATTTTTCTTGTTTCTTTTCATTTGTTTCGTGTGTCCAGATGTAGAGATCTAACACAGCCCTGCCTGTTATATTTAGTGTTTCTTTTTTTACACAGAGATCCTGATTTTAGCTGGTGAGTTGATTTTACATGTGAGTATGGATACAGCCGCACAGTGGTAATGATATCCTTTGAGGATCTGCTGAGATTCAGTATTAAAGCACATTGATTATTTATGAATCACTCGTAGCTGGCGTGCAGCGCGCAGTCATTACAAGCAGAAACAAAGGTTAACTCAATTCAATGTAGCACTTATACGAGAGCAAGTTTTACCTTATATACACTTGCTTTAGCATCTTCACTCATATGATATTATTACAGTAATGCTGCAAACTATTTCAAGCCAGAAACAAAAAAATATATTCAAGACCGACTAGAAAAACACCAACTTGCGCTCGAGCTTTGCTTTAGTGTTGCACTTCCTTAATGTGGTAACTGGAGACACATTAACAAATAAATTTGTGCTGCAGGCTCTGAGTCACTGGCCTCACCTGTGTGACCACAAAGAGCCTCCTTTGTGGGACATATTAAGCACAGAATGTGCTCGCATGAACACACAAACATCACACAAAAATTGTGTGTGCTAGGCTTTTAAAAGGCATTTGCACAAGAATGGTGTCATGCCGTCTTAGTTTATTTTTAAATGTTCTAATTTAGACTCTTTTTTTCTTGTTGTAGCAAGAAACCCAGCTACACAACTGGCTGCAGAAGAGAAGATAAAACATTAAAAGAAACCGGATGCAAAAAAAAGGCCTGCTGCAGGTATGAGTGTCACTCTGAATGTCTGTGATCTCCCTGCTGCTCCTATTTTCTGGATTAATGTTATATAATCAGGTGTTAAAACAATTGCTTCACACCTTAACAGTGATGCACACTGGGATCATCACAGTCATGAGAAAACTGTATGTTGCCATGTGTCAAGTTTCCTGTTTCCTGCCTGTCATGCATAAGATAGAAAACATAAAACCCGTACCTTTTCTCAAATAAGAGAATGACGAGGAAAAGCACGCCAAAGTTTACAGCAAACACTCATTCAACATTTCTTATAAGGTCATGAGTGGGGGTCACATGTGGAAAGTCAAGAAGGTGGAAAATCACACCTACTCTTTTCGTTTGTTCAATCCCTACACAGAAAGCACCTTTTGTTAATATTTAACCCAGAGGAACTAAACGAAAAGCAATAATGAAAGACAGCGAGGCTGACTGGCTATTACTGCCTGTGCAGCAAATACTCTCTATTCAAAACGTCAATGCTCGAGCCCTGAAAAAAAGCCTTAATGCTTCACACATGACTGTTGTAAACATGAAAGAGGAGTGCTGAAGAAGGAACAGGTCCCCTCTTCACCCACAGACACACAAAACCGACTCAACGTGTCCACTCCATCCACCCCCCTGTATAAAACACACCTTTGATTGCACGTCCTACGAGCTTTATCTCATTTCATCTCTCTTGCACTTACCCAGCAGTGTGCTCCACTGTCCTGAAGGTGACTCTACAGTGCAGTGCAGCTCCTCTGCTACCCTTGTACTATGCTCACACTGTGCAGGCAGGCTCTGCAGGGCTCTGTGTTTTGAAGGAGGGCAGTCGAGAACACAAACATGCTGCAACACATGCTGCTGACGCTCCCGCTCCTCCTCTCCTGTACTTCCTTCTCCTCCTCTCCACAGCCCTGTCCTCTTTATAGAGTAACTGCCGCTCCCCCTTTAAATTTCCATGAGCCTCCTCTGTTTCTTCCAGTGTGTGTATGTGTGTGTGGTCTCTAGAAACACTACACTACCAAACCTGCGGCTGCTGAGACTGACTAACTTGACTTGCGCTGGCCTCGTGGAAGTGCTGAGCATTCTCCTCCCCCTCTACTGTAAACTCTTTCCACTCAGCTCTCCTTCTGTCTCCTCCTCCTCCTAGTCTAAGAACTTTCTCCCTCTTTTCTTTTCTTTCCTTCCCTATTCACCTCCTCCCCCTTTCTCTTGCTGCTGTGTCTTGTGGTTGGTTGCATTGACAGTGCCTCTGCAGGTGAATGCTGGGAATTGGGCCAAGAGTCAGGCCTGCAGTGACCCCCAAAGAGAGGATCAGGTTACGCTCTAGGAAGCTGTGGTTACATGTAAACGTGGGCATGTATGCCCTTTAGAGCCACAGCTAACCCCGCTGTCAATCCAAGGAATGTCAATTCTGGATAAGAAACTTAACAACAGCTCCATAAGAAGCTGTCTCACGGATAAACTATTCCACGGAAGACAAAACAAGAATTTAATAAAAACTCAATCAACAGAGTCATTTTTAAATTCTGACTGACATAAGACTAGAGTTTAATAATAATGAAAATATAAAAATAACAACTAAGAAGAATCTGATTTGGCCTGATTTTATAAAACAAAAATGACAAATTGTGCTGTAATGTTATTTTGCGTATAGCCACATTTCTTATGAAAAGGAGAATTATGAAACCACGCCTCAAATTATCGTGAGCAAATTTAAATTTTATATCAAATCTTTAAAATGACAAATGCTCTGATATTCTTGCTTTTCTTGTTTTCCTTTTCTCTGTCTTTTTCATCTAATATTACACTCTATTGAAAACATGTTAAATAATGTTTATATGCATAAACGTTGCACATCATACAATAATAGTTGAGTAGTTTAAAAAAAAAACTTATGAATGTGCGCCACAATTTCTTCCTGCATTGACCGCAGCTTCCGGCTTTAAATATGACCTTTCGGTAAGGTTCAAGTGCGTCATCACAACATGATTAAACATACTGATATGACAGTTCACTGTTTTTAAAGGTCTTACCATGAAAAAAAAACAACTTTCATACCTGTCACATGGCATGAATGGGTTATGGTGACTTGATCATGATGAAAGTTGCTACGAACAGTTTGACTGGTAATACCCCCCCCCAAAAAAAACAAAAAAACACAGCCATCCGTACCTGTGAGCACTACAAATATCGCACCCACACACAGGCTAATATTATCACAGTCGCAGTCACACGTACACACACACATTGTACCTGCACGGAGTCATTTTGACTTTCCTTAGGTGGCAACAGAACAACATTTTCTGCAGCGCCCTCTTCTGGCTGTAACGAGGGAATGAAATGGTTCACAAAGAGATTTTTAAAGGAAAAACTTTACATTAGATAGAAGCAGTTGCATGCAGAGTGCACTAAAAACAACTCGCCACTATTTTTTAAGGGGAGTAGCATGTTAAGCTCAGTCAGTCTGTGAGTACTTAGTGCTGGAGTCTATAGCTCATGAGTCAAATGTTTAAATTAATCCTATTAGGTTAATCCTGAATTCCACTTCTGAAGTCCTTCAGTCACATTTTAAATTCCTGTTTTTCTATGAGTGTCCTTTTTCTGGTATGTTTGTCTTTGTAATTAGAGGTGCACAACAGCAACATTGCAATAATGAGACACACAACGGCCTTCTAAACATCATAAAGGCATGAATTATTATTAGGGTGTGTAGCAATGGGCATAGATTAAGACACATGCTGTGAGTTATTAAATAACACATCTGATCCTTATCGTTATCGCAGCTTTACGAGGGTAAATCACAAAATGAGACAACCCATGTTATCTTATCTAAATGCTCATTAGACAAGCCCATTTAAAGCCCGTGTATTTTACCGAAGCAAAAAGTTAGTAATCATGCGACTGTGTGTTAGTTAAAAGAGCTCAAGGTGTGCATAGCAGCAAGTAGAGATCCTAGCTATCCAACGTCTGCAAGCTTGCCCTTACCAATGTCTCAGTCGTGCTGCTCTCGTTCCCCATGGCTTACCCAGCTGCAGGGCCACAACTGCCCAGAGCAACAGCCTCTCACATCAGCTGGCTGTAAGACACTAGCAACAGAGAGACCATCAGCGTACAGCTACCCCCCTGTGGTCAACAAGGAGACCTGGAGTCTGAACAGCCGTCCCTCAGTAGTCACAGACTCCTGCGTCACAGGATTAGAAGTCTTTGGTATGGGGTTAAACTTCCGTGGAGTGAGGGGGAATTGTAAGTGTGTGTTGTTTTAGAGATTAGGGACGTCTGATGCAAGAACCTTACACCAAGACCAAAGTGCAGGTTTCAAGTCTGCTGATGTGGCCTTAAATGCAGGAAAGCTGGATCTTCATTGGTAGAAGGACAGTTGAATTATTTTTTTAATTGTTCTAAAAATGAAATGTGTATTAGTCAGATTAATCTCCAGCTGCAGTAACTTTGTATAACATCATGTCTAAAAGACATCAAACAAACGGACTCCTAGCATCAGAGCATCCATGCATCAGCACATTGGAGGATACATCAGATGCAGAAATATTCTCTCACAATCATCTTCCTCTCTCGTGAGCATACTTTTGTGTTGTCTGTAATGCAGCTGAGCCGTGAATGTGTTCCAGGGAAAGGCCGTTCATGCATTCCTTGTATGACTGCAGGGACTGCATGGTAGCTCTGTGTTTAGACAGAAAGCACTGACCTGAATATGCAAGACTTTATAAATAGATATTTGCCCTGTTCACTGCTATTGAAGTTTATTACAGTCTTATGCACAATTTGTCACACAAACTAGATTTCCAAAAGAACACAGAGGCCGTATAGTCCATCCGTGCAGTCAAAGCATGGCCTGAAATCATTTTTTGTCTCACATTTTTACATTAAAACAAAAGACAAAATGGACATCCTATCCTCACATATTAAATCACACCTATTCTGTGCTGTGGCAGCTTATCGGCCCTGCTCGCCTGCTTGCTATTTGTGTGATTGGGGTGTAATTTCAGCCCCTATAGTGACACGTGTGCACTTTAAGTGGCAGCAGTGTTTCGGGGCTTTTTGGCAGCCCAGAAAGCACTGAGGGGAAATCATGTGATTAGGCTGTTGCCAGGTCTCTTCTCACCTCATCACGGCCTGAACATCACTCAACGTGAGTAATCTTTTAAGTTCACGGGTTTGGCTCAGTGCCATGAATGTCTTTGCTCAGATTAATATGAGTTTGTCCATCAGCAGGTAAACAAACCGCCAAACTAAACAACACAACACATAATTTCTCATAACTTTGCAAAGCATTGATGTGCATATAAAGCTGATACATTTGTGATTAAACCCATATTCACCATCATGCCATCAGTAACCGTAAACACTCACACTTAATTGAATACAGCCACACTAATCTCAGTACAGGTTTTAACAATGCCACCGTGCTTTCGTTCACTCTTCCATTTCCACATATTGACGATCCTCCACCTGAAGGACTTCTCTAAACAAAGAAAATAATCCAAAGTTTTAACACAGCTGCAACTCACCAACAAACTACTCACCACGCCAAACAAAAGTCTTTTTTCTGCTACAGTGTGTGCCCCCCAGCTTTGACAAACCCCTCCAACCTGTGTTTACTGTCAGACTCAAGGCCAGTGTTTCTGTCCTGTCTTCTGAGGAGCCCCGATTCCTCTGTTGCTATTTTTTGCACTGGACGCAGGACAGGGACAGGAGTTGGGACAGGATCAAGGGAGGGAGGGAGGGAGGGGAGGAGACCGAACTGGAGCTGGGGAAGCCATGTCTGCTCAGGGAGTCAGTGGGCCAATGGATTGTAAACAAAGACGCACGTTATGGAGAGGAGGACAGAGTGTCAGACCTCGCTTGTCACGTAAGAGGCTGCAGATGGCGTTAAAGTGTCCAAACCACCTGTAGCATCCTTTAATATCTACACCTTTACATCTACAGATCCCCTCGATTTCAGTCTGGTGGTCCTCTTTTAAGTCCCTGTAGATTTCCCTGTGACTGACATGTAAGGACAACACCAACACACAACACTCACACAGCAACCTGACAGATGGGAAGAATAACAAACAGGAGCCCAAGTTACAGATTTGACAACAGATAGGCTTTAAATGTTTTTTGGATCCTCTCATCTGCCATCTTCAAAGGCTATTTTCAGCCAAGCTCCCCAGTGTGTGCTGAGAGCATCATCTATAAATAACAGTACACGGATTGTTCACCACACACGTGTTATACATTTTGCTTATTTGTAGGCTGTGGACGAAATGAATCTGCATGTGTAAACAATCCCTTCTCTTGTCAGTCTGTCTCCCATCTTTCCTCCACTACGATCAGCCTCACACTCTCAAGCTTATACTCAGCTCCTCTTTTCCCTACTCCCTGATCTATCTCCGCAGCTCCTTTTTTACTGCTGACATCGCCCCTCCTCCAACACTTGAATGCACCTTCCCTCTCCCCGCTTTCTCCTCAGTAAAGACTCAGCACTTGACCAGTAAAACCTGCTACGTTTCTTCTCGCATGCTATCCCCTGCTCAGTCCCACAGACATGGATGCTACGCTGCAGCCAGTCTCTGACAGCCCCACAGTTTTCCACCTCTCCTCTGTTTACCTTGCCGTGTGGGATTCTGATGCAGCTCCCCATCTTGTATTCCATTTCCTCCTCTGGTGAAGTGACTCTGGCACTACACGGCTGGCAAAGCACCTTTCTGCAGAACTGCATCGTTGTCAGTCAGACTCAGCATTGCCAAAGCAGGCAGATCTCTGCAGGAGCTAGAGAGTGAGGGTGTGCACGCCTCTGTGTCTGTGTGAGTGTGTCCCTCAATGACTAATAAACGCTCTGCATTGCATTGCCCATGGTGTCCCTGTGACATATATTTTCAAGCCATTGTTATATAAAATCTACATTACGTAAGGAGTCCAACCTAAATCAAATCAGAGTGAAAAAAGGGAGCCACTCTTTCCAGTCTTAATGCAGCCTCGCTCTACATCAGTGCACGGAGAGAGCAGACTGAAGCACTGCTTTGGAGGGAAAAAAGCTCAGAGTGGGAGAGAGGAAGAGATGGGAGGCAGCGCGAAGCGTGCCTGTCTCTTTAAAAGAACCAAGATGTTGCTGGTACATCATCATGATGGGTATGTTTGATAGTATCAGTGCATTCAGCCAAATGAATTCGATCATACTGATATTCACTCAGCCAATATGGAATAACATAGAAACCCAATAAGAAAACAGAATAAAGAACTTTTATCTTTTAGCTGTTTATTGTTCAACTGAATCTTTTTGTTACATTTTTGTAGCATGGTAACAGGGACATATCTATACCTGATGAGTTTCTAACGCCTACAGAGAGGAGGTCAGTGGCTGCTCCCTGTTATGCTTCTGGAGGTATTTTGCAGGCATTTTTTGGGTCCCTTTTCTCCTTAGAAAAAGGCATAAAGGCAAATTATACAAAGTTGTTTTGAGATATCACCTTTATCCTATGATGAATCATTCTTCTCCTGAAGGGAGTGGTCTCTCGTAGAGATCCAAACTTGGAGGATCAATAGAAAAGCACTGTGTCTGGCCTGTTTTGGCCTGGGTTGTGTCTAATGTAGCATGACTTTCCACTGTAAGGAATCCAATTATACAAACAAGCAAAAAACAGACTGGTCTTGGAAGACACACTGAAGCCTAAATTGTTCCCGGTGCCAGGCCAGGGCTTTGAATGGCTGCTTGTGTGCGAGTATGTGTATAAATACACTGTGAAGTGATATAGAACCTCTAAGGTTAAAAAATATGTAAGGGTAGGTCGGCCAAAACATCAGTATGCATGGACTCAGCAGTCAAATATCACCAAGATAACATTTTGGCTCCTTAAAAATGAGCAACTCACAAAATTTCCAGTTTAGACAATCATGCATCATAAATACAGGCAGATAAATGATTCTGACATGGTCCAGGGATCAGACCAGCAGACCAGTGATCACGCTTCATAGTAGGTTTACATGAAGAAAACCACTGGAAAAAGAAACCTGATTGGCAGAAAGTCTTTCCCCTTCCCTTGATTTGCGCTAGACTTATGACTCCTATGTCATGGACAGCCTAATCTGTCATAGGAAATTATGGGATATGAACAAAATATCAAAAACAAACAATCCTTACTGCAAACTTTCTTGCACTGAGGATATACAGTTCTGTGAAAAATAAATTAGTCGCTAGTAGAACTGCTGTTAGCAGCAACTTAAAGCAATCATTGTCTATGTGACTTCATCAGTCTTTCACATTGTTATGGAACAACTTTAGCCCATTTGTCTTTATGCTGCTTCACTTTATTGAGGTTTGCAGGCACTTGCACTGCTTTTTTTAAAGTCTCACCACACCATTTCAGTCAGTTTGAGTTCTGGACTTTGACTCAATCATTGCAACACTTCCATTCTTTTCTTTTTCAGCCTTTCTGTTGCATACTTGCTGCTTGCTTGGGATCATTGTCCTGTTACATTACCCACTTTTGGTTAAATCTTAACTGTTGTACAGATGACCTCACACTGAAGTTCAAGGTCAACTGAGTAAATGCAAGGTACCCAAATCATGTGGCTGCTAACCAAGCCGAAATAAAAATCCTCCACCACCATGGTGAGTTAGCATGAGATGTTTGTGCTAATATCCTGTTTGATCATTGCCAGTCATGGTGCTGTGCATTATGGCCAAACATCTACCATGGTCTCATCTGTCCAAAGAACATTCTTCCAGATGTTTTGTAGTTTATTCAGAAGCAGCTTTGTAAATGTAAGCTGTGCCGCCGAGTTCTTTTATGAGAGAAGCCTTCTCCTGCAAACTGCAGCTTAAATATCTGAACCTTCATTTGTTCATTTCTACCAATGTGTTATGTCAAAGCTCAGATTATCAGAAGCATATTATGTTAAGGTTTTTGTGTAAAATTCAAGAGCTGCGATAAAATAATTTAAAAACCTTTTATTTCTGTTTTATTATTCAAACTTAAAAAGCAGTAAAAAATAAACAAATGTGCAATAGAACGATTATACATTTACCTCAACTGATAAAACTGTAACACTTCACTTGAATTTTATTATGTAAAACATTTAAGAACAATGTTTGAGTTTTCCAGTGGAGAAGGTGATGTGGTCTGTCAGTCATTCTGTGTGTTTGGAGGTCGAATAATTGAATCTCTGATTTCGAAGGCATCTATGAGCTCCTGAGAAGAACAAAGCAAATTTTACAATTAATATCACAGGCACAAAACAAATCTTGATTGTAGTAACTGTGCTTTTTATTAATGTGCACTTCAGGCCAAAACCTAACCTTCCATATCTTTGGGCTGATAGAGAGGATACACTGTTTACGGCTGGTGGAACCTCCGGCTTCCACCTCCCCCTCCTCTACAGGAGCTGAAACATGAAAACATTGTTTTATTTTATTTTTTACCTCAAGGTATTTTCTATGCCATCCCCCAGTCAGAACAGTACAAGTGTCAAATCATCTCACCTATACATGGCAATTTCTCCTCATCAAGATACATTCTTGCCAATCCATCCTGAAACACAAATGAAACTGTCATGCCTGCTTATGGTCACTAGGAGGCACTGGAGTTCACTTTAAATCTTTAGTAAAAGCCTTACTCTGATCAGAAAAGAAGTGTGGAAGATGTTCTCCACTGTCCGGGAAAAGGAGCTGGGGTCAATGACAAACTCGTAATATGATATTGGTGAGGTTGCTGTGATAGAAGGAGAGGGGGGAAAAAAAAGTAGACGTGAGCAGCTAATAGTTTACACAGCTATTTGATGTCTCTGAGGTCGACTTCAAACTCACGATCATCTTGGTAATAGCTCTTCAGGTACCCCAGAATCCTTTCCACTTCTTTTTCTGTCGCTTCTTGTTGCGACTCTTCCATTTTCTTCAGCTAAAAGACATTTAATGACACACTGAGTGGGATAGATCCACAAAATTAAAAAAATACATTTAAAAATCTGTCAATTTCATTTTTAAGAAATACAATTCGATAATAAAAAGTCAAGATATGTTCTGAAAGATGAAGATTCTGGAATCAAGCCATTTATTTATTTTAAACAAATGACCTCTGGAAAATAATACTTATTCAATGCATGCTCTCATACATACTACACAGGACAAGGACATGGGTTATTCAGGTGTATTCTCACTTATTAAAAATGCTCAGTGTGTTATATGCAAAAATCCATCCATCCATCTTTATTTAAAAAGGAATTTAAAACAACCATAGCTGACACAAAGTGCTGCAGAGTGGAGTCAAATAATGAAAATACATAAGATATAAATAAAAACCAATTAAAAAGGTCAGACAACTAAAAGAAAAACTCTCTGTCGCTGGAGCTGAGAGCCCAAAAAAAAAGACGCATTTTAAAAACGGACAGTGAAAGGGCCTCTCTAACATGTAAGGGAAAGTTATTCCATAATTTAAAGCAGCGACAGAAAAGGCCCTGTCCCCTCTAAGATTCCTCCTGGATCTCAGTACTTCCAGGAGCAGCTGGTCAGCTGACTTGAGAGACGGACAGGGCGTGTAGGGGTGAAGAAGCTCAGAGAGGTACGGTGGGGTAAGATTGTGAAAAGATTTTCAAATGAACATAAGAATTTTAAATTGAACTTTAAATATACAGGCAGCCAGTTAGTAAGGCCAGGAGAGGGGTTATATGCTCTGTTTTACAAGAATCACTGTCCAACTTCAAACCAAGATCAGTAATAATAGCTTTAAAATAAACTTCCAGCGGTTCCAAATCAACAGAAGAAGATTCACAGGGATCACTGGGTTCAAATACCAACAATGTGGTGGATAATGTGGTGAAACTTTGTGTATGTGTGGAAAATGGAAACAGGGACGGGTGGCTACTACATTTATCTTAAACTACATGTAGGTAACGGCAGCCATGGAAGTGTCATTTCAGTTACCTGAGTAGGCATTATCCTTTTGGCTTCTTTGCTGGGTGCTTTTCTTTGCCGTTCTATCCTTTGTTTCGGGGGAGGTGGTTCTGCATAGAACGAGCCCATCCTGCAAAGAACCAGAGGGATGGGAAACAAAAAAAAAAAAAAAAAAATCAGAAAATGTATCCACATAAAACCACTGTGTTGTTCCATCTTACGCCATAGTTTGACAATGCGCCTTCTGTTTAGAACTTTTGATATGTTAAATCCACAGGTGAGGTTGCGTTGATGACATTATGCTCACATTGTTTGAGAGTTGTCCACCATATTGGACATGACACCGCCACCAGGGAGTGACTGATTGGTGAGTGGTAGGTAGAATCAGCCATAAAGAGGGTGCCGCACCAAAATCATCCTTGTGATCATTTTAGTCCTGCAGATTGCTTTGTAGTTTCCATGGAAGACACCAACTTGTTTGCAAACACTCACCAACTAACTCCATCGTGGTAGTAAAAAAAAAAAAAAAAAAAAAAGACCACTCAGCGAGCTGCTGGCAACTGTCTGCAGACAAGCCATCCTGCATGCAATCTACAGGCAACTGGAGCAATCTGCTAGTGAAAAACAATTAAGAGGAGGATATTTGTGCAGAACGGCCGACCTCTTTGTGTCAGCAACCATTCACCAGCTGGTCAGGAAATACACATCTCTCTCCTTTACGACTGCTGGTTGCCAGGGGGTTGCTGACTGCATGACTGGGACCTTATTCACGTCACCGTACAGCATCAAATTCCCAAAATAGCAGACAAAATAACATCACATGACTGCAAAACCCTAAGCATGACTGAGCAAGCATTACCCTGCTGCTGTAAAATTTTGCCACATCATACCATCCATAATTTACCAGCATAAATTTTTATGTGATATAAAAGTGTCGCAACCTGATATGAGTGGCACGACAGTGTCATGCGTTTACCAGCAGACACAACAATGACACAATCCCAGACTGCTTAAACAACAGCCAAGAAATTCCAACACCACAAAATACTTTGTAAAATATGCAAGAAATCTCCTCCTCTTAAAGGTAGAAACAATAAACTTGTTTTGTTTAAGACAAAAGTACAAAGTTGAGTATACCCAGGCTATGACAGCAAACGACACAACCTGGCATCACTCGAGCACTTGTTAGGTGCACTCCATGTGACAGGAGGAGCAAACAGTGGATGAAAATGACTCAAGTCTTTACATATTCTTTGGCCAAGTATATTATCCCAGTATAAACTATAGCAAAGCCTGACCAAGGTACAACATCCCAACATGCCAACTTTATGAAGTGCTCAACATGTAACAATATTGTGAGTCTAATATCATCATCATCCCAGGAAGACGCTGGTCAAGTAATAAAGTGTTTTTTATACTACACATGAGCTTCCTCCGAAGGGTGGCTGGCCTCTCCCTTAGAGATAGGGTGAGAAGTTCGGCCATCCGGGAGGGGCTCAGAGTAGAGCCACTGCTCCTCCACATCGAAAGGAGCCAGTTGAGGTGGTTCGGGCATCTGACAAGGATGCCTCCTGGGCGCCTCCTGGGTGAGGTGTTCGGGCATGTCCCACCGGGAGGAGGCCCAGGGCAGACCCAGGACACGCTGGAGAGAATATATCTCGGCTGGCCTGGGAACGCCTTGGTGTTCCCCGGATAAGCTGGAGGAGGTGGCTGGGGAGAGGGAGGTCTGGGCTTCTCTGCTTAGGCTGCTGCCCCCGCGACCCGGCCTCGGATAAAGCGGATGAAGATGGATGGATGGATGGATGGATGTTGCTGGAGTTTCAAAACCAAGTTTTGAGGGTACATTGCCCACCCCTAGGTGTTATCTTGTGGCAAACAATGCAAAGTGGGTTTAGAAAACTGCTCGCAAATAAACAAGCAGACACATTAAAATGGTCAAACTGGAGTTAAAGCTTAACTGTAACCCAGTTGCACAAGTTGTCTTTCAAGTTGTCATATTTTGCTCCTGTTTGTCCACATTTACCAAGAATTGCACAACATGGTAGGGATGCAAAGTGCAAAGACGTGTCTAAGACTTGTTTTTTGTAGTTCTATCTCAGAATATTGTAGTTTCGTCACAGCAGCCCTCAGCCTTACATTACTAAGTAGCCTAGTGTAAGTGCAAACAGATACCCTTAGGACTGTGGTTGTCCTTTCCTAAATCTTTCTACTTTACATCCTTCCTGTGCTTAATAATTTCAAAGAAAAAGAATTAAGAGAAATGAAAAGTTTGTAGGAAAAGGCACAGGGCTGTTCAAGGATGCTTTGATTACTGGCAGCTAATCTGGAACCACTTATTCTACTTTTATGGACTGGCAGAAGACCACGTGTGCTTGTCCCAAGAAAGCTTCCGTCTTATTAATTTGCTTCTTCACAGAACATCAGTCTATTTTTAGTTGGCAGGCAAAAACCCTGGCACTGCGGTCCCAGCTAGTAAACAGACTTTCTAAATCACTCACATGTAGTGGAAAGAGGGGGCTGTCCTAAAGCAGCACTCTGCTCTCCTGGCCAATCGGTGCCAGGCATCCTGCGGCAGGTAGCCATTAGCAGTGGTCTGCTGCTCGTCTTCATCATCTTCTAGTCGGTTCAAACCCATGAACGACAACTGTAGAGAAACATAGACATCGCCACATGACCACTGCAGTATGTGATGCTTTGAAAGTTGTGTTTAAAAAAAGCACATTTTCCTACATTTATTAGCATTTGTGTCTGTATTATTCACTTAAATGAACAGGAAAAAAAAACTAGTACAAAGCTGCTATAGCTAACGCGTTATCATAAAGAAACATAGGGGCTGTGCCATATGACCAGAAACTCATATCCCGATATAAGACATTTCTCATCCCGATGATATATATGACAAAATAGTGCATTTTCTGTAAATTCTGTGAATCTCGGGCAACTCGACTTGTGTGAAGTGTTTTCAGCTGGAGTTGAGTGTTTGGACCAATGCATCAAACTACATATTTTTAGATGTAAGTTGTAACGGCTGCCATTTCCTTTGTATTCATTACATGCCGTGCTGCGGGTAAAAGCCTGTTCTAATGTTTGAGTCTAAGGTTTATTTTGAGCACCTGAGAGCTCTTTTTTTTGCTTCTCATCTGTAAACTCTCTCCATACTCTTTCTGCTGGTATTCTCTGTGCCTGCATCCACACGATGACCATCCAAACAACGAAAAAAATATTGCCATAAACAGTGTATTTTGTGACACCACGAAACAAATGATAGCGTATAATATGAAACGATAGATGTTTTCATTTTATCATCCGATATATTTCGTCATATCGCACAGCCCTATAGACACATATTTAACAATTCATGATTACTGGGGTTTGTGTCTGGTCATCAAAAGAGTCCACTAAACAAACTACTGTCAGCTTTGTTTTGCCCTCCTTGCCTTTTTTTAACCATACATAACTTAAGGTAAAAGAAAAGCATGTGCAGCTCGAGTTGCAAATCCAGACAGAAATACTGCAAGGTCTGTATGGACCACTCATGCAAGGTGACTGAAGGACAGACACGATACAGTAATCATACTCACGAGATGCTCAGCAAAAGCAGTGGGATCGAAAGCAGTTCCCTCGGAGAACAGCTGGCTGGCTTTCTCCTTCCCCAGGTCTGTAGCCACAACAAGGAGCTGTGCATCCAGGGCTGCTTCTCTCGCCTGTCGAACTGCCACCAAAACCCCCCCCAAAACTGTAAGGTCCAAATGATTGATCTGCTGGCCTGTTATTCATTTGCATGTATCAGACCTACCATCTTTAAAAAGTTTGTTTGCTTCCTCTAAAACCTCTGTTAGTTTGTTGTTTGATGGGCTCAGCATATCTTCCCTGTTCTCTGAAAAACAAAACAAGAAGAACAAACATTAAGGATTTGTTTGGAATACATACAAAACAACTTTGGCAATCCCCACTCACGTTGCACTGAGCTGATGAGGTCTCTGTATTTGCTCCTTATTTCTCTCCTCAGGCCCTGGTCATTGTCGTCGTCTTGCAGGTCGGCTGGGCCGATGTCACTGCCACCCTCGTCCCCGTCACTTTGCTGCTGGTCTGCTTTCCTTCGGCTCGCTGAGCCATTCTGCCGGGGAGCTTCCTCGTCACCACCGCCTTTGGATCTCTTCATCTTCACTCTCGCACTAGTTCGGCTGTGTTTTGTGAAAGGGAAGCAGGCTGACGGAAATCAAATAAACATAAACAAAGCGCGTTTCTATCGATGAACAGGGCTATTCATTACCTTCTAAAACAAGTCTTGGAGACAGGGTACAGAAACGGTCTGTTTACGGCTTCGGTTGTCAAGATGCTCGGTGTTTTATTAGTACATATATCTAACGTAGCCACACGGGTTTTCTCCCATTTTAGCCAAAGACACAAAAAAATCAAGATATAAATCCGCATATGCTAGTGCTTACACATGGTAAACCCAGCCCAAATATAATATAAAATGCAGATTAGCAAATCTTACCACACAGTTGCTTTTGGAAAACGACTACTATGTCATGTTAGCTCTAACAGGTCAGTTAACAAAACAGAACCCTCTCGTGCCTGCAAACGCGAACGCGGAAGTCCTGCACAGTTACATATCTCGCCTTACTCGTGTACATCTTTGGTGTTCAACGTTAGCCGACGTTAGCTAACAACAGCAATAGCCGCTTAGCTTAGCTCAACTGTTGGACGTTTGACTGCCACGGCCAAATAAAGTCTTGGTTAAAAGCAAATACACAGCCTGTTGTGAGTGTCACTAATCCACCCGTGCGCAGTTTTTATTATAATTGCTTCAACGTACCTGTGAGGCAAACGTACACAAGGCGCGCCAATTGGATGTCAGCGAAGTCGTCATGAACGAAGATAGTTTGGATTCCTTCTTCTTCTAAATTTTTTTGGCGGTTGGCAAACAACTGAAGGGTGCATTACCGCCACCAACTGGTATGGAGTGTGGACTGGAACGTCGCTTAAAAAAAAAACAACTCAAATCCTCCCAAACACCTCTTTACCCTCTTTTGAAAACTGGAATAAGACCTGATAACTTTTACTTCTAGAGTCCTTTTGCAGGAAATAAATAAGATCTAGTTTCATTTTTATCTTACTGAGGTTTTGGGTCAGTTATCTTCTCTCCACCTGCACTTCTGACAGTGTAAGATGACATGTTCTATCGTTTCCCCTTCTCCACAGTAGTCACATTTCCCTGTTTTATGTTTCCTTATCATGAATAGTGTAGTCCAGCATGTCCAAATCTTATTCTCGATATGACCACCTCCTCATTTTTCCTACCCTCCTTTGAATTTTGTACAAACACCGTCCCCTCCTTTCCTACTCCCACTGTTTCTGGTGTCTTTTTTTCATTTCTTGCCGTCCAATACTCTTTATCTCTGTCTGACAGAAGCTAATGCCCAGGTCAACTACCCCATGTTTTGTGGCTTCCTTCGCAGCTCTAGCTACCAATTCATTGGCTTTTACTCCATAGAAACACAACTTTAAGTCCCACCATGTGTATTATAGAAAGTGTGTGCTGAACCTCTGTTAGGATATCTGCTCTACGTTCTGAGTGGCCACACTGTAAACTGACCAATGACGAGCTTGAGTCTGAACAAATGGCTGTTTTTAACGGTCTCATGTCTTACCCATTGAACAGCTAACAGTATTGCTAGCATTTCTCCAGTGTATACTGACACTCCATCATTGATCCTTTTACCTATTTTGACCTTGAACTCTGGGACAACAAATGCTACACCAGTTTGACTGGCTGTATTCTTTGATGCATCTGTATATATTTAAACATAACTATAATGCTGGTCAATGTAAGCTTCTACTGTGTGTGAGTTTAAATTAAATGCCCCATCCCTATTCTTCTTTTCAAATAATGTGAAATCCCCGGTGGCATCAGAAAGTATCGATCGAGGCATTGCTGGTAACGCCAATCTTTGACTGATGTTGAACTGGTCCAATTTAAGTTCTATTGCTCTTCTACGACGGACGATCGTGGCTCAAGAGTTGGGAGTTCGCCTTGTAATTGGAAGGTTGCCGATTCGAGCCCCGGCTTGGACAGTCTCGGTCGTTGTGTCCTTGGGCAAGACACTTCACCCGTTGCCTACTGGTGGTGGTCAGAGGGCCCGGTGGCGCCAGTGTCCGGCAGCCTCACCTCTGTCAGTGCGCCCCAGGGTGGCTGTGGCTACAATGTAGCTTGCCATCACCAGTGTGTGAATGGGTGGATGACTGGATGTCATCCACCCAAAAAAAAAATATATATAGTAGTCTAAGGACCCCAAAGCAAAGCGCTTTGGGGTCCTTAGGGACAATATATATATTTTTTTTCACTGCCTTTCATTCTCTCTGAAAGGCAGTGAAAATAGGGCGAGTTTTAAAATAACGACGTTTGTGTATAATTTTTTTTTTTTTTTTTTACCATAGATTATTAATCCAAAGTCAACTTTTTTGTTTACTGTGAAACAACCAATCAATGCAGTTTCTTTAGTCAAATATGAAACTAACTTCAGCAGACTAGGCAGGAGCTCACCGGCAGATGGTGCGCTAATAATAGTGAACATATGCGTCTTAAGACGTCGCTGTCGGTATCCAGACGTGTGACTTGTGTACAATAAAGAAAATAAAGTATATTATTAGTTTTCGTTCTTTTTTTAAAAGTTCAATAGTTACTTAAAAAGTACAAGTTTTGCAGGCATAAAGCCTAACTTTTCCTCTTTCAGTGTGCCAAAACGACTCGAGAGACTGAGGCAAACATCATTTACATGCTGCTTTGACAAGCTGTTGAATCGTGGGAGCATATTTATAATTTTTCACATGTTGCTTCTACATTTATGCTTTGTTGTTGGTAAATAAATAAATACTTAAAGACATGGCATAATAAATATTGTTGGCGACTGTCAAGCCTTTGAGTCGCCGAGCAGCTGAATAGGGGAATAATGTTGACGCGCCCGCTGTTCAAAGTTCCAGGTTAAAAACTCCTTCATTTGTTATCAAATCCTTAAAATCTATAGAAAAACAGTGATCAAAACATTCTAGGCTTGAGCGGTTAGCAAAAGTCGACTTCCCCCATCACCCACTCATTCACAAAAATTCCCTCGGGCCGTGAACAGGTGATATAGCAATCACTACTACTATTACCGACACCACGTGACCCAAAGCTATGCCTATCCACAACATATATAATGACTTTTTTAGTTGAGTTGCTTGTGTATAACACAGGCTTTATTTTAATGGCCTCAGATCACTTCAATCGAACTATCATAGAGGTGGAGCTGCTGTTGAAACTCCATAAAACAACACACCAACATGGTTCACACAGATGACAGTGGCATCAAAATGGGATTTTACTATCTGTGATGTCCTGTCCTCTTATTGTTTATGCGAACTATTATTATTTCTTTCACTTCATAATCCAGACAACAACCGTGAACAGTTGGGGAAACTCTACCTCCACAGTTTTTGGGCTCTTCCTCACATTGTTTCGCCAACAGCTATGAATTCCCAGTCTACTGTTCAATATGTTGGAAAATAGCACCACTATTTCTGCAAGATCATTCAGACGTCTCAAGTCTTCAATTCAATTCAATTCATTTCAATTTTATTTATACAGCGCCAAATCACAACACCAGTTGCCTCAAGGTGCTTTAAATTACAAAAAAAATATGATTTCAATTCAAAATGTCACAAATGAAAATCAGATTATTATTGTCCTTTCTTTAAAAAAGAATTAAATTGTGACTTTAAAAGTATAAGTTTTATATAAAAGTCGATCTGAGGGGATTTCTTTGTGAATGCAGACTTAAACGGTAACGTTTCCTCTTTCAGTGGAAGTGGGCAAAATTCCTTCGTAACCCCTCGAGAGACTGAGACCAAAAAAGGAGAACAAACAAACAAACAAACAAACAAAACATTTATATCGAGTTGTTGCTGCTTTGACAAGCTGTTGACTCGTGGGAGCATATTTATAGTTTTTCACGTGCTGCTTCTGCATTTCTGCTTTATTTTTGCTAAATAAATAAAGACAAGGTATAATATATTTAATGAGTTGTTCTTGTTCACCTCAGATTGTGTTTATGGACTTTTTTTGACCTGGTACAGGTTAGATCGTTTTTATTATGTCCTGATTATGTGGTACAGAATGTACGCTGTTTTTACCCTGACTGTATTTTAATGACAAAACTTGTGGACCTACAGCTGTTATGCAAGACTATCAACAACTACTGTACAAAAGGCCCCGTGGTTATGGTTTTATTCTGTTCAGTTGTTAGTTTCACCTGTAGTTTTTTAGAGTGGCCAGTAGAGGTCACCCCACCGCTTTGTATGAGAGAGACTATGGGCAGGGAGAAACGTGGGCAAGGCAGTGTTGCCAACTTAGCGACTTTGTCGCTATGTTTTTTTTCTAAAAAGCGACTAGCGACAAATCTGGCGACTTTTTCTGGTGTTATTGGAGACTTATTTATGACGACTTTTTGACATGAAAGCGCGTATCGCTCCTACTCTCAACAAGCACCGGGTGCTGCCGTGGGCACCTCGCCCGTGCCAAAGCGCTCACAGGCAAAGGATAGTCCTCGCGCTGCTGCTATCAGGGTAGTAGATGTTCACACCTACTGTATGTGTCCAAACTGCAAATGAATCGCGCATGAGCGAAGCCGCTGCTCCCGCACTGACTGTAACACAGTCAGTTCTTCTTTTACTGTTATGCTGTTTTGTGGATCACAAGGTTTAAAACTACTTATAAACACACACACACAGACAAAGAAAGTAACTCCACCAGAGTGCCTATTTCGGGTCACTTTTGCCGTTCCAAGCCCAGATAAAGGTGCAGGGTTGGAATTGTGACATTAAAAAAACATAATTGCTAAAAGAAATTTAATTTATAGTTCTAAATAAATTCTAAATGCATTTATGGTATTTTTTACTCACTTTATGTCTCTTCCACGATGTTATTTCTCTCTCCAACAACGTAAGTTACAATTACATTAGCATGACCAATTATGCAAATTAGGCGATGACGTCATTTGGCGACTTCTAGCGATTTTTAGGACAGCCAATAGCGATTTTCCTCACTGAGGAGTTAGCAACACTGGGGCAAGGCACCTGAGCTTTCCTGCTCCAGATTACCAGCAGAGAATTGGTCATTCCTTGAGAAGTGTGCGTTAATGACCAACGTAAGTTTGTGATGTGTGAGTATGTGATGATAAAATGTGTTTCGGAGTTAAGGGGGAAATGACTATGTTTCTGTCTGTGCCGCTAACGGGTGCTAAGCTAAGCTAAGCTAACTCTCCTGCAGTGTGGTTGGGTATAATTGTGTACTGTGTTAGCTCTCTCAGTGGGTCTATGCATGAGTTGTGGGTAATATATGGCCTATGGTATTAAAGGGGATGTTAGTTACTTCCCACCTGTGTTTATGTTGATGTACTCTGGAGTTATTGATGTGAACACTTTAGTAATGTAGTATTTTCTTTCTGTTCCTTTCAGAGACCACACACACCCACACACATACCCACGCACCTAAACCTCTATGCAATACCTGCTCCTCTGACAATCCATGTTACCTTCAACTGTGTGAAGTCAATACAAGAGTCTGCACTATCCTCGGTGTCTTCATTGTCTCCCTTCTGAACCTTCATCCAGGCCTTGAGCAGTGTTCTGGCCGACACTCCGGGGAGTGGTAGCTGCAAATCTGAACTAGCACCTTACAGTGCTCCCAGTACAAGCTATCTACCCAACAACATTTGTTATGGAAGACTATCAACAACTACAGTTGTTATGGAAGAGATCAAAAACTATGCATTCGACTCATTAATATCACGTGGTAGGGGATCATCAAAGGGTTTCGGCAACTGTGACGTCATCGAAAAAAACCCCATATATAGGACCCGCGTTCAGTCTGCACCACAGTGTATTTGCTTTTCTCAAATTTTCACTGCAGTTCGTCTGCGATTTAGAAAAAAACATTTTTACAGGTTTTCAACTCTTGTGTCCAAGAAGGATCTCCACTCGTCTTTTTATTAAGATACAAGACACATGGTTAGTTTGCTGCCATCTCCCAAGGAAACTACAACCTCAGACCCCGCAAAGATAATTGTGGTCCTCCTCCTCCTCACTGGAATACACAGCATAAAAATGCCAATCCCAATGAGATTTATTCTCTCCGAAAGGAAAACCACCAGCTGAAAGAGAGGACTTACATGCTGAGGAGTCGGCTCAATGGCATACTGAATGAACGAAGAAATTTCATTCACATGGATAACTTTGCCGATTTTCGAAAAGAAATGGAGGCCAAATGCAAGGCACTTGAAGACAACAACAACCAGCTGGTGGATGAAAACCAAAGATTGAAACGACAGAAGATGGATGTGGGAAAAGATAAAGATGCAGACATCCAAGCTGCATTTCTCAAGGAGCAGGTGGAGTCTCAGAGCAAGAAACATCTGAAAGAGATACAAAAGCTGGAGCAGAAGTACAATGATCTGGAGGAAAAACATCAACTCCAGGGAGAGAAATTAATGCAGCTTCAGCGAAAGTATCAAGAACCGGAGAACATCCAGTATGCACAGCTGGTGGAAAAATATAAACAGCTGGAGCACAAACATCAAAAAATGGAGAAAAAGATGCATTCAGTAGTGGCAGAAATGGAAGAAAAGTTGAAAAATGCAAACATGACACTTGAAATTGAAAATGAATACAAGCAATTTGAGAAAAACAAACATCTAGAACAGAAAGAAGAACTGGAGCAGAAATGCAAAGAGTTGGAGCTAAAGCACCAACAGTTGGAGAACACAAATGCAGAAATGCAGCAGGACAGCAAGAGTATGAAGAACTGGCAAGAAAGTACTAAAGCCTGGAGGCCAGAAGCACTGAGATAGAAAATGAAAAGATACAACAGGAGGAAAGATATGTGCAACTTGAAAAGGAGCATAAAGAAGTGAAGTGCAGAAATGTGGAACTGCTGGAGGAAAACCATCAGCTCCAGAAGGAGAAATTAATGCAGCTTCAGCAAATGCGTCAAGAGGTGGAGATCATAGAGAGTCAGTATGCACAGGCACTGCTTCGGCTGGAAGTGGCAGAAATGGAGGCAAAGTTGAAAGATGCACAGATGCAGATGAAAACGGAAATAGAAAATGAAAAGAAAGACGTGGAGGCCACAAATACTGAAATGCACAAAGAAATGATGGAACAGCAGGAAAAATACGTGCAACTTGAAAAGGAGCACCAACAACCTGAAGAAAAGCTCCAAGCATCGGGTGAAGAGTTCAACCAACTCCAGGAAAAGTATGAAAATATTCAGGAGGAGAATGTAACAGATGTACAAGTGGAAAAGTTGGAGGAGAAAAACAACGAGTTCATTGAGCAAAAACGTTTCAGGCTTGTAGATAACAGTAATGTTATGTTTGTCCATACTGCCTGCCGTTGCTGCTGTTACGGAGGGTTCCAGCAGATGTCGCTGTGGTTCTCTCTCGGCTATGTGTACTTCCTGTTACGAGTAGAGATGGACCGATCCGATATCACGTATCGGTATCGGTCCGATACTGACCTAAATTACTGGATCGGATATCGGCGAAAAATAAAAAATGTAATCCGATCCATTAAATATCAAAAAAGCATCTCACAAAACTTGCAACACGGCGTAACTCGGCTCATAACCGTAGCACGTCGGAGCATTATGCCTCACGTGATAGAGCGGCTGTGTGTATTTGTAGCCTCGCTACCAAACCGGCATTTCATCTCCGAGGAAGTTATCCCAGAGAGAAGTAAAGCAAGTGTGCAAGTTCATCTCTGAATGTTTGTAAAGCGTTCCCATGTTAAGCTTAACAACCGATATATGGAGCGACTGACTCTCTCTCTCCCTCTGCTGCTGCTACTTCAATCATGAAACTGCTTAACGATCAGCTGATCAGCTTTTCTGTCGGGAGTCCGTCTCTCTTCTTTGTTTTTGGCCCACTTCGCGCCAGAAAGAGGAAACCAGCGGCTGAACAACAGCAGCACGTTTAAGCTTGATAAGCTGTTGTTAGAATTTATTTAATATTACTTTCTACACCAGGATCCTTTTCTACGCAGCTGACGGCTGGTAACTGTGCAGGGGCGGATCTAGCAAAGTTTAGCCAGGGGGGCCGATAGGGCATTAACAGGGAAAAGGGGGCACAAAGACATACTTTTCTTTCTTATTCTCATTTAAAATATGTAGCTTTTAATAAATAATTATCTGAATCTTACACCCAAAGTTTTAATCTGATGTAAAATGTATAGAAGTCCATTACTATATATAGTAACTCTTAAGTCTATTTACCCTAGTAAGCTATAGTACTTTTTCCTTTGGGAAGGTACCATCTGTGAATTCTGCAATTCTGTTGAAGAAAGATGTTGAATCCATTTAATTATTCTTGAAAAATAATTTATTTCTGTGCATTTTTTTTCACCCTGCATCAAATTAAAGTTGATTACATCGATTAAGCATCATGAGGTGGAGGGTGGGTGGTTCCCTTTTTTTTTTGCTGGGAGTTTGCAACCCTATTAGTTAGTTTGCTTAATATTTCTGCTAAGTACTCTTTAAAATACCAGAATAGGGAGGATGGAGCAGGTTTAAGTTAGGTTTTAAGTTAGGTAAGGTTTATTAGATTGATCAGTGTTGCTGAACTATGAAATATTTTGGGTGCAGTGTATTTTTTACACACAGGTATAACAGAATAGCTTTAGTGTTGTTGTTTATTTAAACTTGAGTATGAACTTATACAAAATGCAGCAAGATATTTAAAAAAACAGTTTTATTGATGAAAAAACACACTATATCGGATTCATATCGGTATCGGCAGATATCCAAATTTATGATATCGGTATCGGTATCGGACATAAAAAAGTGGTATCGTGCCAACTCTAGTTACGAGTGTACGAACGTTCATGTTGGCTGCTAATAAACGCCTGGCATACAGTTACAGCGGACTGATTATTATAAGCAAACCTACATGGTGTCAGAAGTGGGATGTATTACAAAGCTTGCACAGTCCAAGAAGAAAAGGGGAGCCGGTAAGGACGACGGAAAAAGCAATCTCCGCACAACATGGCGGACGGATTCCGGCACCCAGATCCTCTCATCTTTGACGGCAACGTCGCTGAAAACTGGCGTAAGTTCGAGTGCGAATACGACATCTTTATCGCCGCTGCCCACAGTGACAAAAATGCAAAGACTAAGGCCTATATACTCCTCAATCTGGCGGGACCAGAGCCCATTGAAAGAGAGCGATCATTCACGTATGCAGATCCAACTAAAATCACCGCGATCAATGAAATGCCACCACCAGAGGACAAGACGTCTCTCCAACGTTTCCTGGGAATGATCAATTACTTGGGCAAGTTCATCCCAAACTTAAGTGAACTGTCAGCATCACTTCGTCAGTTGCTTCACAAGGATGTGATGTGGTGTGGAGCTGGACTCAACATCAGCAGGATGCTTTCAACAAACTTAAAGTGTGCCTCACCAGCCCACCAGTACTTCAATACTATGACATGCACAAACCAGTGACTCTCACATGTGACGCTTCCCAGCATGGTCTAGGGGCTGCATGCCTTCAGGACGACAAACCTGTGGCGTGTGCATCAAGGACTTTAAATCCAACAGAGAGAAGGTACGCTCAGATAGAGAAGGAGTTACTAGCTGTAGTGTTCGCATGTTACAGGTTTTATGACTACATCTACGGAAAGCCAGTGGTGATTGAAACTGACCACCAGCCTTTGGTCACAATCCAAAACAAACCTTTCCACACAGTTTCGGCACGGCTACAGCGCATGATGCTACGATTACAAAAGTTCAACTTGACTCTTGTATACAAGAAAGGCAAACACCTTTACATCGCAGACACACTCTCTCGCACATCAACGCTGGATGAGCAACCTCTAAAGGCGCGACTTCGAGGTAATGTCACTTCAGCTCATCTCACCAAGACGCCTACAAGAGCTTGCCGAACACACCTCAAAGTACGCTACTCTACAGACACTTGCTCATTACGTCCAGCAGGGGTGGCCAAAACAAGTGAGTAGTGTACCTATAGAAATCAAACCATTCTTCAGCTACCACGATGAACTAATCATCGACAACAATGTCATTATGAAAGGCAACAGAGCCATCATTCCAGCATCACTACATGAAACCTATCTACAGGAACTACATAAGGGACATCCAGGCATGGAGTCTACAAAAAGGAGAGCAAGGGACAGCGTGTTCTGGTTGATAATAAACTCTGACATTGAGAACAAAGTCAAATCATGCAGCATTTGCAACAGTCTAAAGCCTCACCAACAAAAGCAACCCCTGAAACTACACCAAATTCCTGATCTTCCCTGGTCCATCACAGCCACAGACATATTCGAATGGGACAACTGCCACTACCTTGTGCTCGTGGATTTGTATTCTGGATGGTTTGAAATAGATAAACTTGAAAACCTAACATTTGCCTCAGTCATTAACAAACTCAAACACCACTTCTCAGTACATGGGATACCACAGAAACTGTACTCAGACAATGGCACCCAGTTTACCAGCCAGACCTTTCGTGAGTTTGCCACACACTGGGAGTTTGTGCATGTCACAAGCAGCCCTGAGTTTCCTCAGTCAAATGGACTCAGTGAAATAGCTGTCCGGAGTGCTAAAAGACTCCTTGAAACATCAAAAAGAGATGGAACTGATTTGTAGTTGAACCTGTAACATCTACGCAACACGCCACGAGACAACATTCTTGGCTCACCAGCACAGAGGCTGCTATCAAGGCGAACGCGGTCAACCCTTCCTGTGTGTAAAAAAACTGCTAACACCAACAGCAAAAGTGACAACCACTGTCAAAACTCAACTCACAAAAAAGCGTAAAATTCAAAAACAGCACTATGACAAGTCCAGCAAGCTGCTCAGTCCATTAACACCAAACCAGGTGGTGAGATTACAAACACAGAGAGGACATGACAAGATTGGAGTTGTAAGTAAGGTATGTGCTGAACCTCGCTCTTATGTCGTTGAGTCGGGTGGAAAAGAATACAGGCGCAACAGACAGCATCTTCTGCCTGTGAGCAAGCCTCAACCCGAAAATCTCGCTATAACACAAAATGAACTGGACACATCTCGACGAGCGGATGAAACTGAACCCAATAAAGCACAAACCAACAAACATGAAACAATTCAAGTTCAACTTGACCCACCACAACTTGGCACAAAACAGTCCGAACAAGTGATCACACCTACAAAATGCCAAGTGCGCTCTGATGACAACTTGTACCGAACCAGATCTGGTAGAGTGTCTAAACCAAATAGTAAATACGTGGATTAAAAGCGCATTGATGCTGTATTTTCTGTTTTCTCCCGTGTTATGTTGTTGCATATTTGTTGCATTTAGGACAATGATTACCGTTAATTTCATTTGACATTTGAACCTTTATTTTTTTGTGTAATCCATAACCTGATAAGCTCTTCCATTACAGTGGTATTGTTTGATTTGGGTTTGCCTGAGAAGTGCAAAACTAAAAGGAAAAAAAAAACTGAAAAGGGGGATGTAGATAACAGTAATGTTATGTTTGTCCATACTGCCTCCCGTTGCTGCTGTTACGGAGGGTTCCAGCAGGTGTCGCTGTGGTTCTCTCTCGGCTATGTGTACTTCCTGTTACGAGTGTACGAACGTTCATGTTGACTGCTAATAAACGCCTGGCATACAGTTACAGCGGACTGATTATTATAAGCAAACCTACAAGGCTGTTCAGGTTCAAGTCAGACCAGGCGAAGGCTGAGGAAAAACGAAAGAAAGATTTCATTTCTTTATTTATTTCATGTCTTTATTTATTTCACACATGGTTCAACAGTGTTTCGTTTCCTACATACAGATCCTCCTTCCCATTAATATAACATTGCACCCATGGGTGAAAAGGAGCAGGAAGAAGAATAAATTCTTGTTAGCAGCTGCCCCCTATCTGCAATCCAATTATTCTTACAAGAAGGTGCCAAAAAAACCCATCTAACATGTATCTTTATGTAACAATTCAAAACTAAACAACAAATTAGTATAATCAGCAATATACAGCACTAAATAGCAATGAAAATTTTTCCTTCCACATTTAGCCCAAATTACTTTCATGTTCTTCATATTGATTCATCCTTTTAAGTATATATAACACATTTTAAAACGTTGCATGTTTGTACAACTCTCGAGATTATCTTGAAGAGAATTCCACATTCTTATACCCTTAACTGTCGGACACATTTGCCTTTGTGTGGTCCTAGCAAACTGATGCTTAAAGTCAAATTTCCTTCTACTGTCCCCTAGTGATGTGTCGGTCACGAACGAAATGGCTCTTAGAGCCGGATCTTTGATGTGAACGACGCGAGGTTTTTTTTTTTCTTTCTCTCACCCTCTCTCTCGCACTTTTTTTCCACTTCACTCCGCATGCGAGCCTTGTGCTTTACGCTGGGATGAGGGGGAAGGGGCGGTAGTTACACTTAGTATCACAGGAACAGAGCGGGAGTGAGAGACAGAGAAAGAGAGCCAGGGACAACAACGTCACATTAGAAAGGTATAGTAATCATCCACAACTATTTTCAGTTGCGGATGATAAAGGATCCAGAAAGTTTATTCATGCAGGCCCATATGACAGAGAATGTGCATCTTCTTTTTGTTTTCATATGTTAATTTATATTTAATTGTGTTGTGGTTTGCAGTGTTTTGTGTTGTTTCACTTTAAATTTGTAAAAGGAAATACGCTGAAAATTTAAATAGTTAAAAGTTGAAATGTGAATAGTTGGTTTTTGTATTATATGACTTATTTATTACATTTTATGTGGAGTGAATAAATAAAAGTATATTTACGGTGGCCCCTACAGACAAAGCACGTACAAACTCCAAAACACGTACGAACTCTGAAGCACGTACAAACCCTGAAGCACGTACAAACTCCAAAACACATAAAAACTCCAAAACATGTAAAAACTCTGAAGCAAATAAAAACTCAAAACACATACAAAACACAACAGAAGTGCTCCAGGATGCTATGTGCAGTGTTGAGCTTTTGTTACCTAGTGGCTACACAAGCCAGCAAGTACCAACGACCGGATTTGGTGTGTGGTAGTAACAGGTAAATGAACTTTTTTTTTTTTATTTGAATATATATGAGTGCTTGTGTATAAATACACAAACAACACACATATGCTTTCAATCGTGTAATTTAAGTGATCTAGGTAGCTCTATTTTGGAAGTTCAGTTCATGCTAGAAATGTGTTTTGGAGTTTGTACGTGTTTTGTCTCTAGGGGTCAGGGTTTTAATAGTTTTGCAATTTTCATTAGTTTTTATTTTTATTTAGTTTTGACTTCAGATTTTCAATTTTATATTAGTTTTAATTAGTTTTTACCAATTGTTTGCTAGTTTAGTTTAGCTTTTATTTTTTTGAAAATCCTTAGTTTCAGTTTAGTTTTGATTAGTTTCAGTTATAGTTTTAGTTGTGTTTGCAATAATTAAGTGTAACAAAATCCCAGTTTCATCATATCAGTCATTCTCTTCTGCTTATCCTTGGGTATGTTGCTATTCCAGCTACCATACCCTGCAACCTGGACAGGTCGCCTGTCTGTCACAGGGTTAACACGCAGAGACAGACAACTCACATTCCCACCTATGGGTTCTTTAAATAAATAAATTAGGGCAGATGAACAACCATTGATACCAGGCAACTATAAAATGTATATCTTATCCGCAATGAGACTATTAACTCTTGCAGCACCGGGTGTTCGTAATTTTGGTTCAAGTGAATTGATAAACCTTTTGAAGGCAATTGACTCACACAGTTATGTAGCTATCCCAGTCCTGTTGTCTCGGGATGCATCACGCTGCCTTGCCTGGTGTTAGCTTCTGTTTCTGGGGATGAGGGTGGAGTGTGCTCCCTTACCTTCTCAAGGTAAGCTAGGTTAGCCTTCTTGTGTGAGCTTTTCAAGTGCACTTTAAGGTTTGTGGGATTTTTTTCCTTTTAGAAATGTCCCTCATAATTTGTCTCGTTCCACTACAAGACACTTGCTTTATCCAAAACACAGTCATATTCAAAGTAATCCCAAATTGGAAGCTGGTGCTTTCTCCAGACTTTTCCTGACATGATTCTGCGCGTGGACGGAGCACCAACACAGACGACTCGACTAACGTACTTGCCACTTGCTGGCATAATGAGACACAGCAAGAAAAAAAAACCTGGAAACTAAACTTCTTTTTCACCCTTGACTTTTGTATGACACGCACACATCAACAAAAACTAAACACATTTTTGCTATAAATTCAGTTAATTTTAGTTAGTTTTGTGAACACTCATTACAGTTTTAGTTAGTTTTCCTTTTTTCGTTTTTATTTTTATTTCCGTTAACGAAAATGTTTTTTCACTTCTAGTTTTCGTTATTTCGTTAGTTTTAGTTAACGATAATAACCTTGCTAGGGGCCACCGCATATATTTATATATAAACATATATAAATAAAACTACTTCTTTTTTTTTACATTAGTAATTCCTTTTGTGCATAATTTTATATTATTGTTAATAATAAATTAATGAAAGCAACAAAACAACCTGAAGAGCCGGTTCGGAGCCGAAAGAGCCGGCTCTTTTTAGAGAACCGGCTCTTTCGGTTCGGCTCACTAAAAAGAGCCGGAAATCCCATCACTACTGTCCCCACTTCCTGAACACAACACAAACAAACTTTGTAACTTAAGAGGTAATGTATTATTTCTTGCCTTGAACATGAATAATAATGTCTGTAATTTCACTAAGTCTTCAAATTTCAACAATTTCGATTTTATAAACAGATTATTTGTATGTTCTCTATATTTAACATTATGAACCATTCGTACCACTTTCTTCTGTAACAAGTATAGATGATTTATATAAGTCGCATATGTATTCCCCCACACTTCAGCACAGTAACTGAGATAGGGGAAAATTTGTGAGAGATATAAAAAATTATGCATTGTCTTATAATCTAGTATATCTCTGACATCACCCAGAATATAAATATTTTTAACTATCTTTTTTCTAACATGTTCAATATGAGATTTCCATTTTAATTTATCATCCAATACTACCCCCAAAAAACGGAGTTCAGTAACTCTCTCAATCGGAACTCCATCAATGGACAGACTTACTTCATCGTCTTTTACCCGATTTCAAAAAATCATACATTTCGTTTTTGTCAAGTTCAAAGATAATTTGTTTACATCAAACCATTTTTTTAGTTTTTCCATTTCAGAAACCATTAATACAGCCAATTCTTTCAATTTATCCCCAACACAATAAAAATTTATATCATCTGCAAACAAAACGAAATGTAACATTTTGGACACATCACAAATATCATTTATATATAAATTAAAAAGTTTTGGTCCCAAAACACAACCTTGAGGAACCCCACATTCAGTTTTCAGTCTTTCAGTGTCACAGCGAGTCAGATGAGCCGTGTGGAGATGATGAAGGAGGATCCAATAGCAGGCAGTCGTACAGGTGTGAAGGTGGTTTATTAAACACAAAATGAAATGGACAAATGGCGAACGGAGCAAAGACTAAACTAAACCGGGAACAAACTGACTACAGAACACGAACCTGAATACGAATGAGAGCGGGCGGAAACAGATGACGGTTGACAGCAGGGAAACACACAGATGAAGCAGGGTGGATACACAGACGGACCAGCAACTACAATGACAGAAGACGCAACTTAAATACACACAGAGAAACACAGGGAGATTACACACAGGTGGGGGACACAGCTGGGAGTAATCAACAGGACGAGACAGAGGTAAAACTGAACACACTCACATGAGACGCAGACCTTCACAATAAAACAGGAAACAAGAAACCATCACACAAAGACGCAGACTCGACACTGAGAGACAGACAGAAAATGACACATGGGACTAGACCTATACTAAGCAGACACGACCGAAGAACAAATCCTTAAACATGAACAAACAGAAACATGGAACTCTAATAATACTCTATCATCATCATAATCATCACCACCACCAGTATACAGGAATAATCCATCATTCAAAACCAAAACATAACATGCTGGGTCGAACCGACCCAGAACCGTGACATTCAGAGGAATTGTCTAAATAATGCACATACTGGGACCTATTTTCTAGATAACAGAAAAAGAAGGAAAAAACTGACCAGGGAGAGGGAAAAAAGCCAGAGAAACAGAAAAAATATTTCTGGTCCTGGTTGATCAGATGAAAGAAAGATTCTGCTGACAAGAGTGCGGACAAGGCTCCCGTGGGTTCAGCTGAGGCTGTACAACAGTAGCTTCCACTGCCCTCCTTTCTCCACCCTGTCTCCATCTCGTTCCCTTCTGCCTCCCCACCCTTCCTCCCCTGACCTTCTGTCTGTCCTCAAGCCCCCCCCTTCTCCTTCAACCTCACCGCTCCACCCCCCTCTTTCTTTCCCTCTCTCCTGTCTCTCCTCTTTCCGCTCTCAGTCTACGGGCAGCACGAAGGCTCAGTGGTCAGCAGTTCTAATCTGACAATAAAAAACTGCCGACAAACTTGTCTGAAAATGTCTGCTTCTCTGCATAACTACAGCTGTACAGCCTATGTGTTTGAAACCAGTGTTAGAGTTAGTCTTAGGAATAAGTATTAATAATCGTCCTGTAACTTGCCAAAACTACTAATGTACTTTCAGGGTGTAGGAATGTGTAAAGAAAGACACTTTTGGGGGGAGTGTTGTTCAGTATTTCCAACCTTTAGAAACAATATCGATCAAGTTACTTTGGTTGATAAACATGGATTATTATCCCATTAAATAACAGAGTGATGAACTTTTAATGTACACAGCAGCACACTGTTACATCCACACTCTCATTTTGGTCTGATATGTATAAAACAGGCTTTATTTTAATGCCTTCCAATCACTTTAATTGAACTATCATAGAGGTGTAGCTGCAGTTAAAACAACATACCAACATGGTTCATACAGATGACAGTGGCATCAAAATGGGATTTTACTTTCTGTGATGTCCTGTTCTCTTATTGTTTCAAATTGATATCATAGATGTATCAAATAAAAATCTCAGAGAAGTCTGCATCTCAGTGACCTCGACTTTATTGTCAGAGGTCAAGTTTTCTCAAAATGTTGTAAATGCAACAACCTGGGAACAAGGATTTTAAAAAATGATTCCAAAGTATCCTTGGGTAAGATACCTAACCCAAAGTTGGTCTCCAATGCATTACTTGGTGTGCCAATGTGTCTGAATGTTAGACAGAAAAGCGCTTAGGTGTTGAATGTAGTTAGTTTGAACAAAGATAGTTTGGAGTCCTTCTTCTTCTTCTAAATTTGTTTGCCGGTTGGTCGATTCCATTTTCGATTCTGTTTAACGATTCGATTCTTTATTGATTCTCTTATCGATTCTTTTTAAAAAAGGAGAACACTAAGGTCGATTAGCTTAGAACTTTGTTTTATATCTTCTCTTTGAACAAGATAGAAATTTAGGAGTAACATGGCCTTACAAACCCAACAGTGAGATCTTAAGAGATCCACAGCCTACGGCTCTTCAATGGGGTGTCACAGGGTCCCCAGGAAAAAAAAATGTAAATGTAAAATAATAAAATAAATATTCTTCTGTAGCAATAACAAAGTATAACATAAATTATTCTGTAGCAATTACACAAGAATATCCAGTAATGTCCCTGCCTACAATTAAACACTTTCACTTACCGAAAATCGGGGGCATCTGCTGTGGCAAATGGGTGCAAGCCTTTTACCACAAACTTGGTCACTGCTCGGTGACATTCGTCTATCCTGGCCTGAAAGGAGACGCTACCGGTAGACTGCAGCGAGAACTGCCAGCCAGACTCTGTCTCTCTCATCATGGTCACCTGTGCAACGCACAGTAATGGTAGGTTTTATGATAAGGCAGATCGCGCTAACATAATATGCACTATTAGCTGATTATTTACCTGCCGCATTAACGGGAGAGGACGTGCAAAGCTAATACCCAGGTCAACTATCACATGTTTTGTGGCTTCCTTCGCCGCTCTAGCTGCCAATTCATTGGCTTTTACTCCATAGTGCGCCAGAATCCATAAAAAAACAACTTTAAGTCCCATCATGTGTATTCTAGAAAGTGTTTGCTGAACCTCTGTTAGGATATCTGCTCTACGTTCTGAGTGGCCACACACTGTAAACTGACCAATGACGAGCTTCAGTCTGAACAAATGGCTGCTTTTAACGGTCTCATGTCTTACCCATTGAACAGCTAACAGTATTGCTGGCATTTCTCCAGTGTATACTGACACTCCATCATTGATCCTTTTTCCTATTTTGACCTTGAACTCCGGGACAACAAATGCTACACCAGTTTGACTGTCAAATGCTCAACAGATTTAAACTAATACCAGTGAAGAAGGAAATTCAGCAGTGTTACTGTATATATTTAAACATAATTATAATGCTGGTCGATTTAAACTTCTACTGTGTGTGAGTTTAAATTAAATGCCCCATCGCTATTCTTCTTTTTGAAATAATGTGAAATTCCCTGTGGCATCAGGAAGTATCCATTGAGGCATTGCTGGTAACGCCAATCGTTGACAGATCTTGAACTGGTCCAGTTTAAGTTCTATCGCTCTTCTACCCAAAGTCCATCCAAAGCTCTTTGTTACTCACCTTTCTTTCTCCCAGCAAAGTTGTGTTGGGTGATCCTGTCCATGGCCCTGTGGATTTTCCCAGTAATTAAGTGTTAGCTGTTGTCTTCTGCTTCCAAGTGGCATCTCACCCATCTCTACCTGTAACTCTGCTGTTGGGGTTGTTTTAACCCTGATGCTCCCGCCAGGGGGAGCGGCGGGGTCGGGGGATGCAGATCCCCCCGCGGAGGGAGGAAGGCGGTTGGGGCCGCGATATCCCCCCCGAGGGGATGGGAGAGAGACAGAGGGAGGAGGGAAGAGGCGGGGGTCGCGAAATCCCCCCCTCGGGGAGGGGATGGGAGGAGGGAATATGCGGGGGTCGCAAGATCCCCCCGAGGGGATGGGAGACAAAGGAGAGAGAGAGAGAGTGGGGGGGTGGGGGGTCGAGAAACACAAAGAGCACTAAGGTCGACACAGGTGGATCGCTTTCCCCGGCGGTGTCATCGTCGTCGTCCTCTTCCTCCTGATCGCCATCGCCGTCACCATCGCGGTTGGCATATGCGGGGTCGGCTCTGGTCGCTCCGTTGTTGCAACCGGCCACGTTTCGCTATCAAGGGCTAGGGGTGGAGGAAGACCAAGAGCAGCAGCAGCAGCAGCACGAGAACTCTGAGGAGGAGGAAGAGGAAGAGGCCGAGGAGGATAACGACTCGACAGCCCGAACGCTCGCAGAGGAGGATCGCTGCTCGGAGGAGCAGGAGGGCGAAAACGACGTGGACCATGTGTTCCCGGGCCATGTGCGTGGCCTACGCGAGCAGGCTCAAGAGATTTGGTTGCAACTACGCCAGGCTGATGGCTCACAAGGAGAGCCGAAAGGCAAAGAAGAAGAGGACGAAGACACAGAAGAAGAAGCAGACAAAGAAGACGAAGAAGACGTCAACCGCGGGCGGGTGGCTTCGGAGCTTTGGCAAGAGGAGGCCGGCCGTGCTGCAGGTGGCGTTGATGATCTTGGGCGCGATCGCAGGCACGGCGCTGTCGGTGAAACTCGCAGCGCAGATGTAGCTGATGATTACGACAATGACGATGAAGAAGAAGACGAAGACTATGAAGACAAAGACTATGAAGAACAAGAAGAAGAAGAAGACAACGACCTCGACCCGCAAGGACGAGGCCCCACCGAAGAGGCCGTGGCGGCGAGTCGAGGCCTCCTCGTTCATGGCCTACTTTCTGCCAGAGATAGAGGACTCGGTGATCGCCATGACCAACCTGGAAGCGGACAGGCACAGGCCCGCCATCGACGGATGGAAGCCCATGGGCCGCGTCGAGTTCCGGGCCTATGTGGGGCTGCTCGTGCTCGCTGGCGTGTACAGGTCCCGGGGAGAGGCCTGCGAGAGGCTGTGGGACGCCGAGAGCGGCAGGTCCGTGTTCAGAGCCGCGATGCCGCTCAAGACCTTTGGAGCCTACTCGAGCGCGCTGCGCTTCGACGACAGAGAGACCAGACAAGCCAGGCAAGGCGAGGGCGGCGAGGGCGGCGGCGGCTACGACAAACTGGCCCCCATCAGAGCCGTGTGGGATGAGTGGTGCACGAGGTTGCCCGCCATGTACCGACCGGGACCGGAGGTCACCGTCGACGAGAGACTGGTGCCGTTCAGAGGTACGTACGTGGTGTGTGTTGTGTGTGTTGTGTGCGTGACTGGGGGATGAGAGGAGGAAGAGGAGCGGGAACGACGACAACGCTAGCTTTCTGGTATTGTTGTTGGGTTCTGCGTTTGTGCTTTTACATGACTTTATCTTCCACGCTTGCACGTGTGTTCTCTGTCAAACTCACATCTCTTCGTCCGTTTCTACCCCAATCTCTCCCACTTTCCTACACCTCTCTATCTCCCTCTCTCTCTATCTATCTCCCTCTCTCTCTCTCTCTCTCACCATCTCTCGCCATCAGGAAGGTGTCCGTTCAGACAGTACATGCCCAGCAAACCGGCCAGGTACGGGATCAAGATATGGGTGGCTTGCGACGCGCGTTCCAGCTACGCGTGGAAGATGCAAGTCTACACTGGCAAGCCCGACAAGCGCGGCCCTCCCGAAAAGCACCTGGCCACTCGAGTGGTCGTGGACCTCACCGAGGGATTGGAGCTGGGACGCAACGTCACCTGCGACAACTTTCTCACCTCGTGCGACCTCACGGACAGACTCTTTCACCAAAGAGGCCACACCGTGCTAGGCACTCTGCGATCGAACAGACCCGAGATCCCCAGACAGCTGCGCTGCATCACGGGCAGGGCCGTGGGCTCCGTCGAATCCGTAGTACTCAGCGGCTCCGCGGGACGAGGATGAGGACGAGGAGGAGGAGGAGGAAGAGGGCCCGACACGATCATCCTCTCCTACGTGGCCAAGAAGAACAAGAATGTGCTGCTCCTCACCACCGCTCCTCGCTACCACCACCACCACCACCGCTCCAGCCCCGAGCCCCGGCCTAGCCGCCGCATCAGCAACAGCAGCAGCGGCAGCAACGGCAGCGGTGGCAACCAAGGGAGGCGTCGACAACCTGGACAAGGTCGTGAGCACGTACAGCTGCAGGAGAAAGACCTGCAGGTGGCCCGTGGCCCTTTTCCACAACATGGTCGACGTGGCGGCCTACAACGCGTTCGTGCTCTGGAGGGAAATTCACTCCGACTGGATGGCGGGCAAGTTCAACAAACGAAGGCTCTTCCTCGAGCGACTGGGCAAAGCGCTCGCGCGCCCCATGATCGAAGCGAGGGCGTTAGCGCAAGGAGGAGGAGGCCTCCGAGTCGCGGCCTGAGGTATTACTACTACCACTGAGGCCGATGATGCCGATGCTCGTACTACTCGCACCGCCACCGCTACGCCACGCGACTCCTCTCCGGTCAAGAGGCGAAGGTGCCGCGTGTGTCCCAGGAGCAAAGACGTCAAGACCAAGATCCTGTGCCACGAGTGCCGAGTGTACGTGTGCACCAACTGCGCCGTCACGTACTGTCCCAACTGCGCCGCTTCCCGCACCGCTGCTTCTCAGACGCCACCGACATCGTAGTAACACAAGCTCCCCTCAGGGGTCACTACGACCCCCACCCTATCATCATCATCATCATCATAATAACACACACACACGCCCCTCGGGGGGTCACCACGACTAACGCCCCGAGAACAGGCGGGCGCACAAGGGTTAAATGCACCTGTGCAGAGTCTTAGTGCCTGATACTGAATAAAGTCTAACTTCAAAAAAGTTGTGTCTGCTGCTGAATTATATGCTGCAAATCCACTGCTCATCCATCGCCCCCCCCCCCCTCTCTCTATACATATATATATATATACATATATTTTTTTTCACTGCCTTTCATTCTCTGTGAAAGGCAGAGAAAATAGGGTGAGTTTTTAAATAACCACGTTTGTGTGTATATACATATATATATATATATATATATCCATAGGTCCCTCATCCTATTCCTATTCCTCCCAAGGTCAAAATGGGAGATGCCCCCAAGGGTGATGGAGAATGACCGAGTTAAGATCCTGTGGGACTTCCAGATGCAGACGGACAAAATGGTAGTGGCTAACCAACCGGACATAGTGGTGGTAGACAAAAGAAGACGGCTGTAGTGATCGATGTAGCGGTTCCGAATGACAGCAATATCAGGAAGAAGGAACACGAGAAGCTGGATAGAAATACCAAGGGGTCAGAGAAGAGCTCGAGAGGATGTGGAGGGTGAAGGTAACGGTGGTCCCCGTGGTAATCGGAGCACTAGGTGCGGTGACTCCCAAGCTAGGCGAGTGGCTCCAGCAGATCCCGGGAACAACATCGGAGATCTCTGTCCAGAAGAGCGCAGTCCTGGGAACAGCTAAGATACTGCGCAGGACCCTCAAGCTCCCAGGCCTCTGGTAGAGGACCCGAGCTTGAAGGATAAACCGCCCGCAGGGGCGTGCTGGGTGTTTTTTTAGACTAGGCAGGAGCTCACCGGCAGATGGTGCGCTAATAATAGTGAACATATGCGTCTTGAGACGTCGCTGTCGCTTTCTCGTTTCCATGGTATCCAGATGCGTGACTTGTGTAAAATAAAGAAAAAGTATATTATTAGTTTTCGTTCTTCTGCTTTATTTTTTGCTATAAATATAAATAAATATATAAAGACAAGGTATAATATATTTAATGAGTTGTTCTTGTTCACCTCAGATTGTGTTTACGGACTTTTATGACCTGGTACAGACTAGATCAATTTTATTATGTCCTGATGATAAGCAAAACCTTTTAAGTGGTACAGAGTGTACGCTCTTTTTACCCTGACTGTATTTGAATGACAAAACTTGTGAACCTACTGTTGTTATGCAAGACTATCAACAACTACAGTTGTTATGGAAGAGATCAAAAACTGTATGCATTCGACTCATTAATATCACGTGGTAGGGGATCAAAGGGTTTCGGCAACTGTGACGTCATCGAAAAAAACCCCATATATAGGACCCGCGTTCAGTCTGCACCACAGTGTATTTGCTTTTCTCAAATTTTCACTACAGTTAGTCTGCGATTTAGAGAAAACATTTTCACACGTTTTCAACTCTTGTATCCAAGAAGGATCTCCACTCGTCTTTTTATTAAGATAGAAGACACGTGGTTAGTTTGCTGCCATGTCCCAAGGAAACTACAACCTCAGACCCTGCAAAAATAATTGTGGTCCTCCTCCTCCTCACTGGAATACACAGGATAAAAATGCCAATCCCAATGAGATTTATTCTCTCCGAAAGGAAAACCGGGAGCTGAAAGAGAGGACTTACATGCTGAGGAGTCGGCTCAATGGCATACTGAATGAACGAAGAAATTTCATTCACATGGATAACTTTGCCGATTTTCGAAAAGAAATGGAGGCCAAATGCAAGGCACTTGAAGACAACAACAACCAGCTGGTGGATGAAAACCAAAGATTGAAACGACAGAAGATGGATGTGGGAAAAGATAAAGATGCAGACATCCAAGCTGCATTTCTCAAGGAGCAGGTGGAGTCTCAGAGCAAGAAACATCTGAAAGAGATACAAAAGCTGGAGCAGAAGTACAATGATCTGGAGGAAAAACATCAACTCCAGGGAGAGAAATTAATGCAGCTTCAGCGAAAGTATCAAGAACCGGAGAACATCCAGTATGCACAGCTGGTGGAAAAATATAAACAGCTGGAGCACAAACATCAAAAAATGGAGAAAAAGATGCATTCAGTAGTGGCAGAAATGGAAGAAAAGTTGAAAAATGCACACGACACTTGAAATTGAAAATGAATACAAGCAATTTGCGAAAAACAAACATCTAGAACAGAAAGAAGAACTGGAGCAGAAATGCAAAGAGTTGGAGCTAAAGCACCAACAGTTGGAGAACACAAATGCAGAAATGCAGCAGGACAGGATCAAAAAAGTGCAAGAGTATGAAGAACTGGCAAGAAAGTACAAAAGCCTGGAGGCCAGAAACACTGAGAAAATGAAAAGATACAACAGGAGGAAAGATATGTGCAACTTGAAAAGGAGCATAAAGAAGTGAAGTGCAGAAATGTGGAACTGCTGGAGGAAAACCATCAGCTCCAGAAGGAGAAATTAATGCAGCTTCAGCAAATGCGTCAAGAGGTGGAGATCATAGAGAGTCAGTATGCACAGGCACTGCTTCGGCTGGAAGTGGCAGAAATGTAGGCAAAGTTGAAAGATGCACAGATGCAGATGAAAACGGAAATAGAAAATGAAAAGAAAGACGTGGAGGCCACAAATACTGAAATGCACAAAGAAATGATGGAACAGCAGGAAAAATACGTGCATCTTGAAAAGGAGCACCAACAACCTGAAGAAAAGCTCCAAGCATCGGGCGAAGAGTTCAACCAACTCCAGGAAAAGTATGAAAATATTCAGGAGGAGAATGTAACAGATGTACAAGTGGAAAAGTTGGAGGAGAAAAACAGCGAGGTCACTGAGCAACCAAAGAAAAAGAAAAAACGTTTCAGGCTCTTCAGGTTCAAGTCAGATCAGGCGAAGGCTGAGGAAAAACAAAAGAAAGATCAGAAAAAGAAGGAAAAAGAAGAAAAAATGGACCAGGAACGGGGGAAAAGCCAGAGAAACAGAAAAAATGTTTCTGGTCCTGGTTGATCAGCTGCAAGAAAGATTCTGCTGACAAGAGTGCGGACAAGGCTCCCGGGGGTTCAGCTGAGGCTGTACAACAGTAGCTTCCACTGCCCTCCTTTCTCCACCCTGTCTCCATCTCGTTCCCTTCCGCCTCCCCACCCTTCCTCCCCTGACCTTCTGTCTTTCCTCAAGCCCCCCCTCCTGTCTCTCCTCTTTCCGCTATCAGTCTACGGGCAGCATGAAGGCTCAGTGGAAAGCACTTCTTATCTGACAATAAAAAATTAATTGGCAATAACTTGTCTGAACATGTCTGCTTCTCTGCATAACTACAGCGTATGTGTTTGAAGCGTTAACTGAACTTCCAAAATAGAGCTACCTAGATCACTTAAATTACACAATTGAAAGCATATGTGTGTTGTTTGTGTATTTATACACAAGCACTCATATATATTCAAATAATTAAAAAAAAAAGTTCATTTACCTGTTACTAGCACGCACCAAATCCGGTCATTGGTACTTCCTGGCTTGTGTAGCCACTAGGTAACAAAAGCTCAACACAGCCCCTAGCATCCTGGAGCACTTCTGTTGTGTTTTGTATGTGTTTTGGAGTTTGTACGTGCTTCAGAGTTTTTACGTGTTTTGGAGTTTTTACATGCTTCGGGGTTTGTACGTGCTTCACAGCTTTTACGTGTTTTAGATTTTTTACGTGCTTTGGAGTTTTTACGTGCTTCGGGGTTTGTACGTGCTTCCAAGTTTTTACGTGCTTTGGAGTTTTTACGTGCTTCTGGGTTTGTGCGTGCTTCTAAGTTTTTACGTGTTTTGGAGTTCGTACGTGTTTTGGAGTTTTTACGTGCTTCAGGGTTTTTACGTGTTTTGGAGTTTTTATGTGTTGTGGAGTTTTCACGTGTTTTGGAGTTTTTACGTGCTTCGGGGTTTGTGCGTGCTTCGGAGTTTGTATGTGTTTTGGAGTTCGTACGTGTTTTGGAGTTTGTGCGTGCTTTGTCTCTAGGGGCCACCATAAATATACTTTTATTTATTCACTCCACATAAAATTTAATAGATAAATCATATAATACAAAAACCAACTATTACATTTCAACTTTTAACTATTTAAATTTTCAGCTTTTTCCTTTTAAACAAATTTAAAGTGAAACAACACAAAACACTGCAAACCACAACACAATTAAATATAAACATGAAAAAATATGAAAACAAAAAGAAGATGCACATTCTCTGTCATATGGGCCTGCATGAATAAACTTTCTGAATCCTTTGTGGATGATTACTATACCGTTCTAATATGTCCCTGGCTCTCTTTCTCTCTCTTTCCCTCCCGCTCTGTTCCTGTGCTACTGCAAGTGTAACTACCGCCCCTCTCCCTATGGGCTCAATGTGGTCATAAATATTTTGTACTTGTAAATCAGGATTTGTATGTGTAAAAAGAATTTGTGTGTGTGTAAAAAAGATTTGTATGTGTAAAAAAGATTTGTGTGTGTAAAAAGAATTTGTGCATGCGTAAAAAAGATTTTTATGTGTAAAAAGAATTTGTGCGTGCTTAAAAAAGATTTGTATGTGTAAAAAGAATTTGTGCGTGCGTAAAAAAGATTTGTATGTGTAAAAAAGATTTGTGTGTGGACTTAGCCAAAACCCCCTGCAAGTTACAAGTACGAATTTTGACCCTATTTTTTTCTTCTGTCATCTGATTGCTCAATGTCATGTCAATCACAAATGTAACAATCCAATCAGAGAACAGATGGGTTTGGCTGTCGGAGGGCACTTTTTGAACTGCAGGTCCTTGAAGGGTAATACAGTTTGAAGCTGGAGGATCTCTATATAAATATCCGATAGCAGCTAGGTCCGCAGCTGTTGAAAGGATAAAGTTGTGGTATATCAGTGGTTAGAAATACCATTATTACTTTAGGATTAGTTTAACACAAAGTCAGGGCTGACCCGGGACCATTGCTGTGAGTCACAGTGCGCAGAATAAAGGTCCTTTCACATCGGACGCAGGATGTGCTGCTAATGCTAACTGCTAACTAAAAGCAAAGGATCCAGAATTTGTTGCGTTGGCTGCTGAGCTCTGTGGGTTTTTGCAGCAGCTCTACCTGTACTAGATGCACCTGCTCCTTGTCGTTTCTATCTCTGACTGTATGTCCTCTACAAGAGTTTCTGGTTTTTTTGCTAGTTCTTCAAATGTTCAATAAAAACATGTATGCTAATTCATAACGAAGAAAGCTTTGTAATGAAGACTGTCATTTCCAAAACACTGCCCCCCCCCCGCGGTCCGCAGCGCTGTAATAAACAGTAGACCCGTGACACAAAAATCACCAAACTCGGACGACCACAGACTGTTTTCCTTCGTGGTGATGAAGGAAAATGCTGGGTTGGCATGTAAAAGGGCATTTATTCCCTTCAAAGACCTGCAGTTCAAAAAAAGCGCCCCTCCGACAGCCAAACCCATCTGTTCTCTGATTGGATTGTTACATTTGTGATTGACATGACATTGACCAATCAGATGAAAGGAAGAAAAATAGGGTCAAAATTCGTACTTGTGACTTGCAGGGGTTTTTTTTTGGCTAAGTCCACACACAAATCTTTTTTACACATACAAATCTTTTTTACACACACACAAATCTTTTTTACACATACAAATCTTTTTTACGCACGCACAAATCTTTTTTACACACACAAATCTTTTTTACACACACAAATTCTTTTTACACATACAAATCCTGATTTACAAGTACAAAACTGATTTACAAGTACAAAATATTTATGACCACATTTTGAGCCCATACTATCCCCTCTTACCAGCGCATAGCATAAGGCTCGCGTGCGGAGTGAACAGTGTTGCCAACTCCTCAGCATTGAAAATCGCTATTGGTTGTCCTAAAAGTCGCTAGAAGTCGCTAAATGACGTCATCGCCTATTTTTGCATAATTGGTCATGCTAATGTAATAGACCCTGTGCACGAGAAAATGCTAACTTCCTGTTTTAAGACCGGATGTAGGGTTGTACATTTCCGGTAGCTTTATTTTACAGCCAATTGCTACTGCAAAGATGGACTCCAAAATCAAATATGAAAACGGAAAGATTACGTTAAGTTACAAAGAGCAGAGGGTGGGAACACTCACCATTGCTGTGTCATAAAAAAATCAAATGATCAATTTTGATGTTTAAAGAGCGTAGATCGATTGTTTACATCACTCAACATAAGCAGAACTGCATTACTGCATGCAGAAGACACATCGTCCACACTCAGAAGCACATCTCTGTATAGTGACAGTTGTTATGATTTAAGCAGGCAAATGTCCAGCATTAAAACTACAGGTGAACAATAGTCAAAGCCAGATGTTTCCCCGTTATGTCGATATCAGTACACACCTACACAAAATGTCAACAAACCGTGAAAAAAAGCCACAGGATATAAAAAAAATACATGAATGATTGCGGGTCTCTATATGTTAGTATTTACGAAGGGTATGTTGTGACTTATCTTCACAATTACAGTGGTCCCTCGCTATGACGCGGTTCACCTTTTGCAGCTTCGCTGTTTTGTGGATTCTTCTAGTGCAATTTTGCATGCTTTCTTTTTTTAAGCGCATTGTGTTCTGCGTCCCGATCGGCTGTAGATCATTGTCGATCTCCTCCACCGTGCCATGCTCTCCTGTACTGTACAGAATCGCTACATCGATCACTAGCAGTGTGACTCTGAAGTGCTGTACTGTATGTTTGTAAGTTTTCTCCCCAAAAAACCAACAATGTCGACGAAACGTTTTACACCGTCAGAGGCTTCTGCGGTAGCACTCAAAAGGCAGAGGAAGATGCTAACCATCGCACAAAAAGTGGGATTTATGGACATGCTAAAGGAAGGTAGAAGTTACCGTATTTTTGTTTTGTTTTTTTTACCACTGGATTATAAGGTGCATTAAGCTTAAATTAGGTAATTAAGCTTAAAGTTAAATTCATTAGTTCTAAAATCATTATTATTTATAGCAAAACAAATATACTGTATGTTTATTTGTCAAATAAATGTTTGGGACTGAAAACGGGTTTTGATCTTTGGTTTCATTCTATAATGGACTTTTTTTTTTTTTTAGGAAGGTTTGAACTTTGAGAGTGTTTAAACAAGAGAGAAAAGTGTGAAACTGTTCATGTCTGTCTGAGAAAAGTGTATAAAGTGTGTAGTGACGGGTTTTACAACCTTAACACATCTATAATAATTGTAAAAAATAAAGTTGGCTACTTCGTAGATTTCACCTATCGCTGGTTATTTTTAGAACATAACACCCGCGATACACGAGGGAACTCTATATACAGATACTGAGAAATTTCAATCCTTTCTCGCTTTTGCTCTGAGGCGCGAGGGAAAAATATTGACAAGTCGATGAACATCATCTACAGATATATTCGGTAAATGCCCAAGACATCTTGAGAAATGTAAATCGCCGCTTGATTCGTCCATTGGGTTGACTTTTTTTGGAAAACCCAACCGTAAACAAGACGCGAATATCACACCGGAAACGAAGCGCCCGACAGGAGTTTCCCCCCCGGAAGTAGCATATGCTAAGGTGCACATAGTCTATTGTAACCTACGTTGTTGGAGAGAGAAATAACATCGTGTAAGAGACACAAAGTGAATAAAAAATGTCCTAAATGCATTTAGAGTTTATTTAGAACTACAAACTAAATTTCTTTTAGCAACTCTTGTTTTTTTAATGTCACAATTCCAACCCTGCTCCTTTACCCGGGCTTGGACCGGCAAAAGTGACCCAAAATAGGCACTGTGGTGGAGTTACTTTGTATGTGTGTTTTTAAGTAGTTTTAAACCTTGTGATTCACAAAACAGCGTAAGAGTAAAAGAAGAACTGACTGCGTTACACTCAGTGCGGGAGCAGCGGCTTCGCTCATGCGCGATTCATTTGCAGTTTGGACGCATAGGTGTGAACATCTTCTGCCCTGATAGCAGCTGGGGGAGGACTATCCTCCGCCCGTGAGCACTTTGGAACAGGCGAAATGCCCACGGCAGCACCCGCTGTTGTTGAGAGTAAAAGCGATATGCGCTTTCACGTCAAAAAGTCATCATAAATAAGTCTCCAATAACACCAGAAAAAGTCACCAGATTTGCCGCTAGTCACTTTTTAGAAAAAAAAAGTCGCTAAGGGGGTCTGAAAACTCGCTAAATATAGCGACAAAGTCGCTAAGTTGGCAACACTGGGAGTGAAGCGGAAAAAAGTGTGAGAGAGAGAAGGTGAGAGAAAGAAAAAAAAACCCACGGCTCCCAATAAGGAACCGGCTCGCCTCATTCACTTCAAAAGTCAGCTCTAAGAGCCGTTTCGTTCACGACTGACACATCACTAATCTTAGTGACCTCGACTTTATTGTCAGAGGTCAAGTTTTGTCAAAATGTTGTAAATGCAACAACCTGGGAACAAGGATTTTAAAAAATGATTCCAAAGTATCCTTGGGTAAGATACCTAACCCAAAGCTGGTCTCCAATGCATTACTTGGTGTGCCAATGTGTCTGAATGTTAGATAGAAAAGCGCTTACGTGTTGAATGTAGTTAGTTTGAACGAAGATAGTTTGGAGTCCTTCTTCTTCTTCTAAATTTGTTTTGGCAGTTGGCAAACAACTGAAGGGTTCATTACCGCCACCAACTGGTATGGAGTGTGAACTGGAACGTCACTCCAAAAAAACACAAACAAAAAAAACCCCTCAAATCCTCCCAAACAATTTACCCTCTTATGAAAAACTGGAATAAGACCTGATGACTTTTACTTCTAGAGTCCTTTTGCAGTAAATAAATAAGATCTAGTTTCATTTTTATCTTACTGAGGTTTTGGGTCAGTTATCTTCTCTCCACCTGCACTTCTGACAGTGTAAGATGACATGTTTTATCGTTTCCCCTTCTCCACAGTGACACTTCCCTCTTTTGTGTTTCCTTATCATGAATAGTGTAGTCCAGCATGTCCAAATCTTATTCTCGATATGACCACCTCCTCATTTTTCCTACCCTCCTTTGAATTTTGTACAAACACCGTCCCCTCCTTTCCTACTCCCACTGTTTCTGGTGTCTTTTCTTCATTTCTTGCCTTCAAATACTCTTTATCTCTGTCTGACCGAAGCTAATACCCAGGTCAACTACCACATGTTTTGTGGCTTCCTTCGCAGCTCTAGCTGCTATTTCATTTGCTTTTTCTCCACAGTGCGCTGGAATCCATAAAAATACAAAAGTATGTCCCATCATGTGTATTCTGTAAAGTGTGTGCTGAATCTCTGTTAGGATATCCGCTCTACTTTCTGAGTGGCTACACTGTAAACTGACCAATGACGAGCTTGAGCCTGAACAAATGGCTGTTTTTAACGGTCTCATGTCTCACCCATTGAACAGCTAACAGTATTGCTAGCATTTCTCCAGTGTATACTGACACTCCATCATTGATCCTTTTCCCTATTTTGACCTTGAACTCCGGGACAACAAATGCTACACCAATTTGACTGTCAAATGCTCAACAGACTTAAACTAATACCAGTGAAGAAGGAAATTCAGCAGTGTTACTGTATATATTTAAACATAATTATAATGCTGGTCTATTTAAACTTCTACTGTGTGTGAGTTTAAATTAAAGGCCCCATCGCTATTCTTCTTTTTGAAATAATGTGAAATCCCCTGTGGCATCAGGAAATATCCATTGAGGCATTGCTGGTAACGCCAATCGTTGACGGATGCTGGTCCAGTTTAAGTTCTATTGCTCTTCTACCCAAAGTCCATCCAAAGCTCTTTGTTACCCACCTTTCTTTCTCCCAGCAAAGTTGTGTTGGGTGATCCTGTCCATGGCCCTGTGGATTTTCCCAGTAATTAAGTGTTGGTTGTTGTCTTCTGCTTCCAAGTGGCATCTCACCCATCTCTACCTGTAACGCTGCTGTTGGGGTTGTTTTAAATGCAGAGTGTGCAGAGTCTTAGTGCCTGATACTGAATGAAGTCTAACTTTAAAAAGAGTTGTGTCTGCTGCTGAATTATTCAGCCTGCATACTCCTGCTGAGGAGTCGGCTCAATGGCATCCTGAATGAACGAAGAAATTTCATTCACATGGATAACTTTGCCGATTTTCGAAAAGAAATGGAGGCCAAATGCAAGGCACTTGAAGACAACAACAACCAGCTGGTGGATAAAACCAAAGATTGAAACGACAGAAGATGGATGTGGGAAAAGATAAAGATGCAGACATCCAAGCTGCATTTCTCAAGGAGCAGGTGGAGTCTCAGAGCAAGAAACATCTGAAAGAGATACAAAAGCTGGAGCAGAAGTACAATGATCTGGAGGAAAAACATCAACTCCAGGGAGAGAAATTAATGCAGCTTCAGCGAAAGTATCAAGAACCGGAGAACATCCAGTATGCACAGCTGGTGGAAAAATACAAATAGCTGGAACACAAGCATCAGAAAATGGAGGAAAAGATGTATCTGGTAGTGGCAGAAATGGAAGAAAAGTTGAAAAATGCAAACATGACACTTGAAATTGAAAATGAATACAAGCAATTTGCGAAAAACAAACATCTAGAACAGAAAGAAGAACTGGAGCAGAAATGCAAAGAGTTGGAGCTAAAGCACCAACAGTTGGAGAACACAAATGCAGAAATGCAGCAGGACAGGATCAAAAAAGTGCAAGAGTATGAAGAACTGGCAAGAAAGTACAAAAGCCTGGAGGCCAGAAACACTGAGAAAATGAAAAGATACAACAGGAGGAAAGATATGTGCAACTTGAAAAGGAGCATAAAAAAGAAGTGAAGTGCAGAAATGTGGAACTGCTGGAGGAAAACCATCAGCAGGAGGAGAAATTAATGCAGCTTCAGCAAACGCGTCAAGAGGTGGAGATCTTAGAGAGTCAGTATGCACAGGCACTGCTTCGGCTGGAAGTGGCAGAAATGTAGGCAAAGTTGAAAGATGCACAGATGCAGATGAAAACGGAAATAGAAAATGAAAAGAAAGACGTGGAGGCCACAAATACTGAAATGCACAAAGAAATGATGGAACAGCAGGAAAAATACGTGCATCTTGAAAAGGAGCACCAACAACCTGAAGAAAAGCTCCAAGCATCGGGCGAAGAGTTCAACCAACTCCAGGAAAAGTATGAAAATATTCAGGAGGAGAATGTAACAGATGTACAAGTGGAAAAGTTGGAGGAGAAAAACAGCGAGGTCACTGAGCAACCAAAGAAAAAGAAAAAACGTTTCAGGCTGTTCAGGTTCAAGTCAGATCAGGCGAAGGCTGAGGAAAAACGAAAGAAAGATCAGAAAAAGAAGGAAAAAGAAGAAAAAAGGGACCAGGAACGGGGGAAAAGCCAGAGAAACAGAAAAAATGTTTCTGGTCCTGGTTGATCAGCTGCAAGAAAGATTCTGCTGACAAGAGTGCGGACAAGGCTCCCGGGGGTTCAGCTGAGGCTGTACAACAGTAGCTTCCACTGCCCTCCTTTCTCCACCCTGTCTCCATCTCGTTCCCTTCCGCCTCCCCACCCTTCCTCCCCTGACCTCCTGTCTCTCCTCTTTCCGCTCTCAGTCTACGGGCAGCACGAAGGTTCAGTGGAAAGCACTTCTTATCTGACAATAAAAAATTGGCAACAAACTTGTCTAAAAATGTCTGCTTCTCTGCATAACTACAGCTGTACAGCCTTTGTGTTTGAAACCAGTGTTAGAGTTAGTCTTAGGAATAAGTATTAATAATAATCGTCCTGTAAAAGTCCAGGCTACAACTCACAAAAACAACAAAACCAAATAAAAAAAATTCAAAACTAAATAAGTCAAAATCTAATCTTACAGTACCCAATACTGCTGGATGAGCTCATGAACAGCAGGCATGCAACTTGAATAGCTCTAATGTATTTCTACTTGATTTAAGTATTTCTAAGTCATGCTACTTTCAGTTTTGGCTGTTTTTGTTGGAAAACATTGTTTCTTTCACTCCATACTAATTGTTTGAGCTTTCCTTACTCATTATTTTGCAGATAAACTGCATTGTCATAGATACGGCTTTGCAGTTATATATAATCATGTAAACTCATCAAAAGCAAACAGCAATAGCAAATTCGCTCCATAAAAATTCAAAAGCCCATGAGTTGCACATCCGAGTCCACGTTATATATAGTTTAGCATTTTAAAATCTTTCTCTTTTGTTAAACATTGCGGTGATTTTAGTTTGTGGCAGCAGCTAAAGCTTGGCTGAAGCAGGGTCAAGCAACAGGCCAGTGAGACTGGAAAAGAAAGAAAAAAATCAAGGTGTTGCAGTGATCCAGGCAAAGTAAACCTGAATGAAACGCTCTGGTGGGATCCTAACTGAGCTGTGCATAAATAAATCCCTGTAAACCTCAACAGACCGACCCTTTTTTAAATCCATACTTGACTGTAAGCGTTTATTTAATATGTTCCCGTTTGCTTAAATAAAGTTGGGTTTTTTTGTTTATTATTCGGCCTGTCATTGCTCACAGCTGAGGTAAAGACGGTTAATGAGATACCGACTGTTATTTGTCCGTGAGGAAGTAGCTAATCCCCTGCTGACCTCTCTGTGCTGCAGACCGTGTGGAAACGCTGCTCGGTATAGCACCTGTGAGCCTCAGGACCTCCGTATCTGCCATCCATTAATTTAGCTTTTTAGTTTTAGGATGGAGGAGCTGAGGTCCAGCTCCCCTGTGCTTAAGTTGGACCTGAACAACTTCCACTCTCCCGGAGCAGAGAGCAGCCGGCATGTCTTAACGAACCCTCGCTCGCTGGAGTCTTGCGCTCGGCTGGGTGTAAAACCGGTTCAGCTTCTAATTAAATCTCTAAATGACTTCATTGCTGAGCGACAGGACGCGCCGTTTGGGACAATGAGAGTCATGCATGAATCTTATGAAAAGGAGAGGCTGAAGATTTTACAAAAGTGCGGCCAGGAACGGCGGAGGATTATCCAGGCGGCCGGGGACAGGCGGCCATGCAGCAGTAAAGCCTCAGGTTTGGAGGCGTTGCCTGACACTGGACTGGAAGAGCGCTGCTCAACAGAAATGCCCTATGCAGATCTCTGCTCTGAAGAGAAGGCTGTTAGCAGGTCCTCCTGCTCTGCTCCTAGTAAAAGGGATCCAGAGAGGAGCACAGTGTGCAGGTTCAATCTGGGAGACCTCATACACTCCCCAGCTACCGAGAAGAAGCTGAAGAGGCTCACCAAGAACATCCAAAAGCAGATGTGTGTCACAGTATCGGAGAGAGACCAGAAGATAGCTGCTCTGATGCTGGTGAAGCATGAGGAGGAACAGGCTCGTTTGAAGCTCAGCCAGCAGGAGGAATGGGAGCGACAGGAAGCCCGCAGGCAGGAGGCGGCCCAGCAAGTTCAGGCAGAAAAAAAGAGGAGGAAGAAGCTGAAGCAGAGTATGAAACGCTGGAACGAGGAGCTGGAGGCCCGCATGAGGCTGAGGGAGCATCGAGAAAAAGAGAAAGCAGAACGGCTTAAGCAGGAGGTGCTGCTGCAAGAAGACCGATGGAGAAGGCTAAAAGAGGAGGTGGAAGTGTACCGCAGGGAACAGATGGAGGGTGCACAGAAGGAGTCGGAAGAGCGCAAACGCTACCAGGAGAAGCTGCTGAGGGAGAAGGAGGAGGCGGGGAAGAGGGAGCGAGAGAGGGAGAGACAGGTGGCAGCGGAGAAGGAGGAGAAGGCCCTGAGGAGCAAGATGCTGAAGGAGAAGGGGGAGCGGAAGAGGCTGCAGGAGGAAAACCATAAAGAGCTGCTGAGACACATCTTGCTGAAACACCAGGTTGAGCTGCAGGGGGAGGAAGAGGAGGCGCAAAGGAGGAGCACACTGGAGAAGAAGTTGCAGCACTCCTGCCAAAGGCGTGCCAAGTCTGTAGAGGCACGACTCGAAGAGCTTCGGGAGCGGGCTGCCCGGGAGGAGGAGATGAGTCAAAGAGTGCAGCTGAGGGCCGAGCTGCAGAGCGTCCAGCAGCTCACACACAAGCAGATCCTGGTCCAGCTGAGCCAGAGACGCATGGAGAGAGCCGCCCTGCATGCCTCAGCGCAGCACAGACGCAGAGCTCAGCAAACCCGGCAGCACAACAGACACAGGCAGCTCTGCCACCAGAGGCTCAGAGAGGAACTACAGAGAGAGGAGGAGGCGGCGAGGAGAGTCAGAGAGAGCCGCATCTCCACAAAGGAGCGGAAGAGGGAGCGGCTGAGAAGGCAGCGAGAGCAGATACAGGAGGAGGCACAGAGGCTGGTTCGGGCCTCCTTTCACATGAGGG